>NC_141687.1:577700008-579064542 GCF_964263255.1 Lissotriton vulgaris
GGCAATTGGTAACATATGGAATTGGTGAGGCGCAAAAAAAAAAAACACATTTTACAAATTGAGAATAGCAGGGCCCATTATACACATGTTACATCTCTTGGGCCATGGCTGAACATGCCTAACCTTTACTACCCTCCCTTAGCAAAGACTTAGAAGCGTGGCTCTTCTGTTAATGTGTGGTTTTATATAGAGCGAACTCGACCCAAGGGTATTGGAGCTCTTTATATGGCGACATTACCCGGGTATTATTTAAAGTGCCATGCCCACGTGACTCTCTTTCTTCTTTTGAATGGGCACACAAAACGGAGTGGTTTGGACTTTTTTTATTTAAAAAGTATAATCTGCACAGCTAAACAGCGCGGTTAACCCCATGCCTTAGAGGAAACACACAAATGACTGTTTGGGGAGGTATATTTACTGCTGCGAAGCGATGATAGACTGATTTACTCTCTCTCAGCTCCTTAGACGTATGCGCCGATGAAGACCTGCAGTCCTGCATCCCGGCCCGAAAAGCCCTCTAATAATTGTTACACTTAACCAAAAGTTGTACTGAGTTGCCAATTAACGTGCTAATACACAACACGGCTAACGGGCATTAATCTCCCATAGTAATTGAAGCATCCGCTCCATTGTATTGCAACTATGGATTGTTAGATTGTATCTTCATGTTTAAAATATATATATGTAGTTTCCTAACTTCTGTTCTATTGGTAGTTAGCCTGTTCCCAATTACTGCAAAGTGAGTGATTCACCCTTTTCAGATGGCAACCAATTCAGCCATCCTTCCCATCACTATGAACCGAGAGACTCAGCATTGCTACAGTACAGTGGTGGGTATTGTGGTCAGGGGAGAGGAAGACAGAATAACAGTTTGGGATTTAGTCACACCATACCGATTAATACTGCCTGGCACTGCCCGCCCTGCATGCAGAGAGCACCCTATGGAGCACTTCACAGAAAGTGTCTAAATAAAGCCCTGTGTCTCTCCCAGCTACCCCAGCACATACCGGCACCATTGTCAGCAGTTTTATGGTGCTGTGGAAGCGGCTCAAACTCATCAATGCAAAATTAATCATGCCTTCTGATACAACTTGACTTATCCTCCACCTTTAACACTGTTACACATGACAGTTTATTGACCCTACTTGAACGAAGGATGGGCATATCAGGGGTCGTATTGCAATGGTTTACCTCATTCCTCCACAACAGATCCCAAAGAGTCAGGGTGAATCAATCCCTATCAAAGCCTCCCACGGTCACAAAGGGTGTTCCACAGAGATCTGCCCCCTCATCATTTCTCTTCAATCTATTCTTGGAACCGCTAGCAGATTCCTTAAAATCTGCTAACATTCATCATCACTTGTATGCAGAAGACACACAATTGTTTCTCAAAATCTCTTCCCCAGATGACATCATATCCCTCAACTCTATTCTACAAAACACTCATCTTTGGCTCACTAATAATCATCTCAAGCTCAATGCCGCCAAAACTGAATTCCTACTCTTATCACCTCCGTACAACATTCCCAAAATTGATCTTTGGATCAAACATCTTACTCCATTCAACTGCTCTCCACACATCTTAGGCTCTGCTGGATCCTTGAGAATTACATTAGACAAACACTTGAATATACAGGATCACATCAGTATGATCACCAAATGAGCGAATTATTAGATGAGCATTCTACTTAAACCTTTCCTCCCACAGGGGGACTTCAAGCATGCGGTTCAAGCTCTTGTGTTGCCCAAATTGGACTACGATAGTGCTACACTATGTGGCCTACCTAGATACTAACTGGCCCCTCTAAGAGCCTCCCTCAATGCAGCCGCCAGACTTGTCTCTGGTAGAAAGTGAAACAACACATCTCAACTGCTCAAAAATCCCTGAATTGGCTCCCTTATGAGGCGAAAATTCAACGAAACATAGCATGCATCACACACAAAGCCCTACATTTAAATTCCCTCAGATATTTGCCCCAAAAACTCGAAAAATTGGGGGGTTGCAGATAGTAGCAAAGTGCGAGATCTGTGCTACTGAAACCACAATGTTTCTATAAAAAGAGAACTGGATACAGAGCTTTCTCGGGCGTCACACCTAACATATGGAACTCTTTGCCACTGGACGTTTGCCTAATTTCATCTACCGCTTCATTTAAAAAAGAAGTGAAATCATTTCTGATGGACAAGTTTTTTACCGTAAGCTAGCACCTTTGTGTTTATTGATTGTATCCATACCTGTGACTCTTTTATGATGCCTGACCTTTCCTTGCTGATTACCTTTGAGAACAAGCATAGTAATGTATGTATGTTCAAGGCTTTTTTCTTTTTTTTTTTAAAGGTGATCATGTTAGATGTTCAATTATACCCTAACTTCCCCCCAAGTAAAGCGCTCTGATACCCATTAGGGTAAATATTCGCGCTATACAAAACTTTATTTAAAAATAAAATCAAGCGACATGATAGAAAAACAAGCTGTGCATGCAGCTGCTGCCTTGCTTAACAGGGGCAATGGGAGGGGTTGCAATGCTTCATACGCTGTACGTAAACCTGGCAGAACAACATTGCTAAGACATTGTCAAACAAGCAACAAAAAGCCACAAAACAAGATAAGGATGTTATTGACGAAGACAAAAACAAGCAGGGTAGTGTAGTGTGGTGATGTGGAGTGGGAAGGGTAAATACTGGGAGAAAAACTTAACCCTAATGAGTTAGGAGTCCCCAGTATAAATCTATAAATACTGGGGACTCCTAACTCATTATGGTTGAGTTTTTCTCCCAGTATTCACCCTTGTTTTTAGATATACCACCTAGGAGCTAGAATAAAGGTACTTCGCCTACTAGTTAGGTATTTTTTATGCACTTCTCCCACTCCACATCGCCACACTACACATTTTTTCTCACTAAAGTGCTCCTATGTAACTCCACAAGTCGCAGCATGCCTCAATCCACAGCGGATTGAGATGGCCCCTATGATGAAGCATGTCACCAGGGGGAAACCCTGGTGAGTGAGGGGACTCAAGAAAGAAATTCTTCTTTCCGGCCTGTAGACTCTCCCACTCTAATTGAGCGGAAGTCTTTCACCCAGAGCTAGGTTCTTTTTCCGGCATCCTGTATCATGTGCTTCTACTACTGTAGAGTTTCAAGGTCATTTCCCAGCAGACACTCTACTAGAATGGCAGGGGATACAGCTACCTTCTTCAGGCCAATACTCCCTCCCCACTAAAGTCCACCGTAGCCATGGGATGGGACTTTGTATCATTGTTAGAGTTTACTTTCTAGTGCACCCCATTAGGAATGATTTGGCCTGGGGAAACCAGCTTGAGCATGCCTATATTTTATGCTGGGACCTTCCTGTATCTTTCCACATTTAGAGGTCAGGTACCCAATGTGTCAATTTTCACCCCATCCACTGATACTAGGGTGACCTCAGTATGCCCCTTAGACACCACAGGGACAACTTCCACCCTCATCCCTACACTGGCAATGCCCTAGGGCCGGCTACCAGTTGGTGACTTTTTGGTGCACACAGAATCTCCTCTCTTTTATCTTGGCTGCTGGCAGTTAACACACACTTCAGCATTTAAGGGGTCATAACCCTTTCCCAGGTACCCCTCCCCTTGGACTGGGATGGGTCATGGGTCTTGTGTTTCCCATTACCCCATGGGCATTCTTTTGGGGTCCTTTAGAGAACTCTTTCACTCGTTTTCATCTTTACATATTGCCCAAGAATAGGGTCCTGAACCCAGTTCTTAGGATCACCTACTTGTGATTTCTTGGGTAACCTAGTGATCACCCACTCATCTGCCATCTTGCCCAGCTCTTTGGGACTAGACAGCTTTGAAGCTACTGGATGCTGGTATAACTTCTCTCTAGCACAATTAGTAAGTATATGCTCTTTAACCATTACATTACAGAGCCCTTCATATGAACCCTACCACTGAAACCAGTTGCTGGGCACCCATCTTCCTCTGATAGTTCTCTTATTGGATGCCAGACTCTTATCTATGTCAGCCTCCATTACTTAGGCACAATACTTTTGGGCAATCTGAGATAATAGGCACCCCTTGCAGTTACCTTGCATTCTTTGTTGCTGCCACCATTCTCCTTGGACTTCAAGCCCAGCTTGACCCTCCTCTCCTCGCGGTTCAGTCTCCTCGCCTCTAAAGCCAGTCTTCACTCCTACAGGACTAGGGCTTACTTGGGCCTCAAGGTTTCTTTGCCCCCTCCCTGAAGTAGAGCTCCCCTCATTGTCAGATACTGAGGGTAGACTTGGGTGGATTGTGGGGGTCAGAGTGTCACCCCCCCCACATTCATCTTCCATGTCCATTACTAGTCTGTCAACATCCTCTTCCTCACTGTCTAGGGGGATTAAAAGGGGCTTGAGGCAGAAACAGGTAGATGGAGCAGAGAAAGCTTTAAACGATTCAGTGAGAGTGTTGGCTGGATCAACATGTCTGATACCTGCACAAAGATGAGTAACAATGTCCTATTCTGAGCATGACAAAAGAGATGTTTTGCCATGAGGACTGTGCATGGCCAGGCATAATCAGTTCTGAGGATGAGGAAAGAAATAATGCCCATATAGCCCCGGAGGACTTAGAGTTGGTCAGATGGGGAACTGAGAGGAGGCTGGTCTGTGGTGCAGTCTGTTTGCAATAAACAACCCTTTCCATACAAAGAGACACAGATCTGAACTCTTTCGTTTTCAGCTTTAGAACAGCAATGTCTGGAAGGGGACGACAAGAAGGAAACACATCCAAAAGAGTTGGTAGGTGGTAATGGAAAAATATTTTTTCAGGGAAGTTATGTTGTTAGTAAATCATGATATGTATCAACAGGAGAGCGAGGAGCAGAGGTAGCTAGTTCACTTCCCCGTAAAGTAATGGAAAATAATCAAAAAGAGCTAGCTGTACTAGTGATGCTCATGTGATGCGTTTCAGGAAAAACGTATTAATTTTGCATGTCAGGAAAAACATATTCGTTTTTATGAAGGCCCTCACCCATCAACCTAGTTGGTGGCATACTTCATCATCGGGCCCCACCCAAGGCAACGAGTGCGCCTCTGGTGTGCTGCGACGTCTGTTTACAGCGGAGCGGTAAGTGTTTGGTGAGTGTGCAGTGATGGTGTTAAGAGTGAAAGTAAACTGTCCTAAGGGTCCCAATATCCACAGGAAAATGTATTAGTGGGCCATTGGCAGGGTTAAAAGCAAGGCTAGTGGATGTGGTAGGAGAGACTTATGGTTTCCCACATCCGGTGTGGTCAACTAGTTTCAGCCAGGCCTCGTATTAAAACTGGCTTTCTTCAGGACCTATGTGTGAGAAGTGAATTGAAAAGGAGCTCTAAATATTATGTGAGCGTTCCTAAGTGACGCACTCGCTAAGGTGCGATAACTGTAGGAGTGGGCTTCCCTCTAGGTTAACACTCTCATTTTCTGGAGGTTAACTTCATGAGTCCCTGGAGGGGTTCCTAAAGTGGGACAGCACTTTGGTGCTCAGTCAGGACTCACTTCTCAACCTACTTCGGCCAAACAGGAACTCCATCGACGGAGGTCCTGAAGAAAGCCAGTTTTAATACGAGGTTTGGCTGAAACTAGTTGACCACACCGGATGTGAGAGACCGTAAGTCTCTCCTACCACATCCACTAGCCTTGCTTTTAACACTGCCAAGGGCCCACTAATACATTTTCCTCTTGGATATTGGGACTCTTAGGACAGTTTTAACTTCACTCCTAACACCATCACTGCACACTCACCAAACACTTACCGCTCCGCTGTAAATAGACGTCGCAGCACACCTGAGGAGCACTTGATGCCTTGGGTGGGGTCCGATGATGAAGCATGCTACCAACTAGGTTGGTGGGTGAGGGCCTTCATAAAAACTAATATGTTTTTCCTGACATACAAAACGAATATGCTTTTCCTGACACGCATCACATGAGCATCACTAATACAGCTAGCTCTTTTTGGTTATTTTACGTTAGTAAATCATGCCCAGAATTTAGGTAGGAGTGAAAGTAAGTATAGGACCGGAGTAAATATGTACCCACAGACTATCAGTATTAGTGCCATATAAATGTTTGTAATTGACTTTCAGGGCATAAAAAAGTAATCCACAATCCACTCAGTAGCGGCTTGCACAGGTAAGAGCGCGTGGTGGCAGTGGCAGACCGGGGTGGGGGGTGTTGGAAGTCGAGAGACGACGCAATAAATTATCTTAAGTAAATAAAACCACTTACTTTGTGCTCGATGTGGCAAGCTTAAAGCAAGTCGTTTTTTTTATTTAATATTACTTATCCCCTCGTCTGTCGAATTCGGCCACCACCACACACCTGCGCCACCCCTCCCCACTGCTCTTACCTGTGCGAGCCGCCACTGCAATCCACTGGAGAGTTACAGTATCCTTCAAAGCTGTCCTTGGCAGTCTGTAACTCTCTGTGGCACCCTGTCAATCAGTAGTCATTCTATCAATACACTAGTTGAGAGTCACAACTTAAGGTCAAAAGCTCCTTCTAGTGCCAGGACAGCAACTTATTCCACAGTACACAAAATCAAATGTTCAGGATCCTATGCAGCCCCCGGGCCTCCTCCCCACACCATCCATCCCAATACCTGGAGCAGACATCCACTTTTACCTTAAGGTGGCCGATGACAAACTTATGCGCAAGGTGATTCCACTTGGACTTCTTGAAGACGGAGAGATGTCCAAAATCGTGCTGCAGCCAACCGGCCTGAGCCTAGATTGGCGAGAAGGAAAGAAGCGTTAGGGAGTGAGTAAGTGGGGAGATAGCTGAGGAGAGGGAGATTAAGAGGTGCGGGAATGGGTTAAGAAACTAAGAAGACGGTGCAAAGGGACATGGAGAGAAAGAGAAAAGAGATAATGTGAGAAAGAGAAGATACGCTAGGAGGAAAGAAATTGTGCCTATGAGAGAGGGGTCAATTAATAGAATGAAGGAGAATAACGGAATATGAGGAACGGAGAGCTGCAGTATTTAGAGTTTTGAGAGGTGTAATAAGAACTAAGTACAGGAGCGAGGTAAAGTTAGTGTCTGTGGATGTGTAGAAAGTATGAGATGGAAGAAACAAGGAAATAAAATTACTTTTTTGTATTAAGTGTTTAATTCCAGTGCATAAGCGCTGCAAATAATTAGTGGTAGTATCCCACAGTTGTGGAACAAAGATGCAACTTCCCAGCCATACGTATTTTTTTTTTTAAAAAAGAGGCATTCCTAGACCTTATATCCCCCACATCTTTTACACCTGTTTGGTCGGAAGGAAAGCTACCACTTGGGACGCTGTATCACAAAAGGTGGGAAAAAAGTATCATAAGTACTTCAGTTAAACATTTCTGACCCAGAAGACCATGGAATATGAAAACCAACCTGTCCTAACTGTATTTTTTCTGGAGCAAGTGCATTACATACAGCATTAACCACTAACATCATTCCAGTAGTAGGGTGGCGAGAACCAACGTGGTATACAAATGTGTTCAGCCGAACTAAAACTGTGGAATTTTAAGCTCCAATACTGGCAACCACCCACTGAACTCGACCCAGCTCTATTCACCCAGTGCAAGGGGAAATGTGCACAGCTGAAAAGGTTTCCAACTCAAGAGTACCATAGGCAGATCACAGGAACAGAATCCCCCCTGTGTGTAGTCAAATGAGATCACTGTGAATCAGGGGCCATCATAGATGACCAACTTAAGGGATGGTCAGCGATTAAGAGATGACTGCACTTTACAGAGCATTTGTAAGCATTACTACATTATGGACAGCAAGATGACCACGTGCCTAGGGCTGCATACTACCTTCTGTGCACATGTGTTATGTTATTTTTATTCAGCACATTTCAGTCCCTCATGGCTCTGTGCGCCAGTAAATATTTTTTTTAAAAACATAGAAACCGAACGATATAAATTTCATCCCTTTTGCTCTGTGTGCTTCTTTTCAATTTAAAACACATGAAAGAGAGAGAGACAGACAGAAAGATATGCATTTCAGCCCTTCTGGTCTGTGCACTGTAGTAAATAGTAAAACACCAGATAGAGAGAGTGAGAGAAATATATATACATTTCAGGTCTTCTGGTCTGTGTGCTTCTGGAAATATTAAGCCACGACATAGAGACCAAAAACTGTACATTTAAGCTCTTCTAGTCTGTGTGGTGCAGTAAATATAAAAATGCAAAACAGAGAGAGACAGAAAGATTTACATTTAGCCATTCTAGTCTGTGTGCTTCAGTCAAAATAAACAAAGCATAGAGAGAGAGAGAGAGAGAAAGTTGTACACATACAACCCTTCTGGCCTGTGTGCTTCAGTAAAATTGCAAAACACAAGATAGAGAGGGAGAGAGAGAGATGCATAGGTATTCATTTCAGCCCTGCTGGTCAGTGTAGTTCAGTAAATATAAAAACATAATACAAAGTCAATACGTCCAAGTCTAAGGCACTCAACCTCACTGTTCCGCAGGACTGCTTGCCGCACCTCCAGACGCTCGCCCCATCCCAGTGGGCCATACCTAGGCATCCCCATTACCAGCACCCTTAACACGTGGATGAAGGTTAATTGGACTCGCTGCCGCAAAGCAATTCTTGAGGATATTCAACGATGGAGCCCTCTCCACATTTCCTGGCTAGGATGCCTCCATGTGGTCAATATGAATATTCTCCCCTGAATTCTATAATTGTTTCAGTCCCTACCCACATCGATCCCCATGGATCATATAAAGGCATTACAAGGGGACCGGTGCAACTTCATTTGGACGGGGAAATGACCTCACATCTTTAATGCCCTTCTTATGCTCACCAGACACCGAGACGGCTTGCTGAACCCCAACCATCAACATTATTATTGGGCTGCCCAACTCTGCTTTATTTTGGAATGAATAGTGCGGGAGAGTGCAAAACATTGGGTGCACATGGACAGATCGGTGACGTGTAGACCACTTTGGGACCTGGCCTGGCTCCCAGAGCGGTTGCGACCAAGGAGTACATATATCGCTACTCCTTCGCGAACGGTCTTAGAGGTGTGGGATTGACCTTCATTTCGAAGGAACGTCACCACTGTTCCCACTCTGAATACTCCCATCGCTCACAATCCGGATTTTACACCTGCACTCTCCCCCGAGATTCCTTCCCAGCATCGGCCAAGGGTGAATGCAGAATATTGCACTGCAGGGTCTCTTCTAAGGCAAATCTATTAAATCTTTTGAGCATTGCAAGACTGAGTTCCACCTCCCTGACAGCACCAGACACCAATAATACCAGTAACAACATTGGGCCCTACACTCCCCCAATGCTTTAGCAGCTACACACCCTCCTCACTCCTTTTGAATCTCTTGTCCCCAACTTTAAGGGTTGTAGAAGACCTATGCAGTGCTACAACAGTCCCGACTCCTACCTAGCTATTTATGCTAGTGGACATGGGAATCAGACTGCTCCCAAGACATAAAGGAGACAAAAATATTAAAACATATGATAAAGAGACACCAACTGAAAGATATACTTTGCAGGTCTTCTGGTCTGTGTGCTTCAGTAAATATTAAAAAATAAGATAGAGGGAAAGAAAGAGACAGAAAGCGGTACATATCAACTCTTCTGGTCTGTGTGTGTCAATAAATATAAAAAAAAGATAGAGGTAAAGAGAGAGACAGAAAGATGTACATTTCAACTCTTCTGGTTTGTGTACGTCAGTACATATAAAACACAACAAAGAGAGAGAGAGAGAGAGAGAGAGAGAGATCATTTTTTTTTAGCTCTCTGGTCTGTGTGCTTTAGTGAATATAAAACACAACAGAAAGAGACAGAATGGTGTACATTTCAGCCCTTCTGGTCGGTGTGCTTCAGTAAATAAAAAACACAACAAAGTGAGAGAGACAAAAATATATACATTTCAGGTCTACTGGTCTGTGTATTTCAGTAAATATTAAACCACAACATAGAGACAGAATGGTATACATTTCATTACTTCTGGTCTGCGTGTTTCAGTAAATATAAAGAACAACATAGAGACAGAAAGATACATTTCATCCCTTTTGACCTGTGTGCTTCAGTAAATATAAAGGATAACGTAGAGACAGAAGGATATACATTTCAGCTCTTCTGGTCTGTGTGCTTCAGTAAATATAAAAACACAACATAGAGACAGAAAGATATACATTTCTGTCCGTCTGGTCTGTATGCTTCGGTAAATAAAAAAAAATAACAGAACGAGAGACAAAAAGATATACATTTCAACCCTGCTGGTCTGGGTGCTTCAGTAAATGTACAAACATAAAAGAGAGAAAGACAGACAGATATACAGAGAGAGAGAGAAATAGAGAGAGAGAGAGAGAGAGAGAGAGAGATCTGAATGTCAACCCTTCTGGTCTGTGTTTTTCTAGTAAATATAAAAACATAACATTGACAGACAGAAAGATATACATTTCAGCCCTTTTCGGCTGTGTGCTCTTGTAAATATTAATATGTTCAATTTGGCAGATATTCTGTTACATTTCAGAAACCTTAAGTGGAACGATTGTTCCAAAGAAACATTGATAATAAATTATAGAACTACCGGAATGTATTGTTTTGTTTTGCAAGAATGAAGAAAAAAGGCTGGTGTGACGAAGAAAAAGTCTTTCTTTAGTATTCAGTGTATGGTATGCAATATGTTTCTGTAGGTGGTTGGGTGGTTGGGAACAATTATCTGATGAAGGCTGTCAATATATATATATATATATATAGGTGTCTCAGGTAGGAGACGAAAATGCAGAAAACGATTTATGAATTAATAAATATTTTTCTGCATTTTCATATGCCGCCTGAGAGCATGTTTTATCGAACGTTGGCAAGAAGGGAGTACGCCGCCGGCGAGCGCACCACCTCCCAAGGGTCGCAAGTTTCGGAAGGTGCGCATTTTGTTTTTACATATATCACTGAAATTCGCTTGCTCTGGATATGAAGACACACAACACACAAAATAACTCATGGCGTCCGCCTCGAACAAATCATTTATTTGCTAATGGCACAGTCACACAAAAAACATAATAAGACAACATCATGGCCGATGCCATAAGTTGTGTCAGGTGGTGTGGGCATGCATAACTATAACCTTTGAATTTCAGTGGTTTTACATATTTGAACGCAAACCATAACTCAGTTTTAACTGTGTTTTCAGTGAATATCTATCTATCTATCTATCTATCTATCTATCTATCTATCTACTTTCCATCAGTCTGCTCGTATTTTTGTCCCCCACCTGCAGACCTTCATTGTGATTAAGGTTGTAAGAATTTTTCTTTATCTGTCTGTCATTCTGTCTGCATATATATCTATCCATCTCCCATTGCCATTTGCCACTGTGCAGTTATAGTTAAGTCAGATTTCCATAGAAAATGCCTTTTTTTGTTTTGCTCATAAAATTGACGCCATTTGACAAATCTCAACAAAACTTTCCAAAAAAGGGCTTTTTTGCCCAGTTTATGCATGGTACGTTCATGGGTTATCCGTCAATTGGCAGCAAAGAAAAGGGGGTGGAGGGGGTCATAAAACACAAAATATTCCCATGCATTTTCCGTAGACTTTTTTAGAAAGCGATATCGCAAAAACTGCTGAACGGAATTACACAAAATTTGGCAGGAACCTAGATCTGGGTCCAGAAAGTATATTTTTGTAAGGTGGTGTAAATCTGTTAAGTGGTTTAGGGACATTAAGTTCCCAAAAAATGTGTATATCGGGATGGTTGGGTTCGAAGGACTATCGCAAGAGTCCCTCAACCCAATAAAAAAGAGAGCATTCTGATTGGCCCAGAGGGCTTTTTTCCTTGGCACCATTTTGTTCCCATAGGAGCCACACTCTTTGGGAGCGAGTGCTCTGATTATCTGCCAGCAACATGGAAAAAAATGTTGCTGGCTGCCTTTACAGGACTCTATTCTCTCTATTGCAATAAGGAACTACTGTAACCATGTGAGCCTTCACTTAGGAGGAACTGGAGGGTATCAGTGGCAGAGGGGAAAGATAAAGGCAGTTGTACGTGAAAGATTGAGTTGGGCAAATATCGTGGAAGACTCACCTGTGATGTAGCAAGGATGAAGAGGGTGATGGTAGTTGGGATCCAGCCAGTGCCAAAGTACCACAGTGTGAACCAAGCTAGGAATTCCATGAGCAGGATGTGGCTGAGGTAGAGGATGAAGAATACAGGGCTCGCATTGAATAATCCCATCTCCTCTGCTGTCTTTCTCAAGGCACGAAAATCTTCTACCTGCTGAGTCTGAAAGGTAAGTACACAAATATGAGGGAGCTTCACCACAGAATCCAGCAGTGAGATGGATACTCGAGCCTGCCAATCACATTCCTTAAAGCCTACATCATCTTGCCTCTCCCCCTCACCCATTCCATCAGAATCTCAATGGGAACAATGCAAAACTCAAGCACACTTTGTCTATAAGGATGTCTATGACAATATCATCCAGCGATCTCTGAATGTGACTTTCTACGAAGGGATTCAGTTGTAAACATTGTGCCATTTCCTCTTCTTGGTGGTCAGTGCTTGGGTTTCCGCTGCATCCTACACAAGTTGTCAGATACCTAGGAATGACAGGAAGATTTTCAAGAGTAACACCAAGATATTGAAGCTATAGTACAAGACCAGAAGCGTTTTGGCATGTCAAGCTGAGTCCCCAGAGAAGGGGAAGACATGCATATGCAAAGACTGGATTTGCAACAACACATATCTACGATACGAGTCTTCCACACACTGTCCAGTTCATGGGCCTTATGCCACCAATGCTCACAATTGACATTTGTAGTGAGCTGAAGTTCACAAGTTTGATTCCCAGCAAGGTATACTCATTCTTCTTCCTTCAGAGATCAGTACACTTACATTACACTGTGCATTATAACAGGTTATGTAGAGCGCTTCAAATGGCACGTAAGGTTTGAAGCACTACATTAAAATAATTGTTATTACTCCTAATGCAGTTTTCTTCAGACTTACATTGCTACACCAATGGACTTGATTCCTAGGGAACTTGCTGCTTTCTCATTGGTCTATAAACAGGAGTGACCATCCGATGACGCTAGCATGAATCGAGCCATTGATAAATCTCTTTTATAGGTGTGTCTCCATTTAACATACAAAGCAAACAATTAATCTCTTTCATGATGACAAACCTTTTTCCACTATTCTTCAAAATCGGCCCTCTTTCTAGGAGAAACTTGTCTGTCATTTCATGCCACAAAAAGGCCTCGGCCTCTTCATATCAGGTGAGCCTCGACATTCTCCCTGGGACTCAGGACAGCGGCCACGGGCTGATGAGGGCCAGCTGAAGCTGTATCTCTCTGTGGCCACCAGATTCACAGCGCTTCAGCTTTCGACGCATCACAAGGGCAGCACATGTGCTTGATCTGATTGGTAATGAAGAAGGGAATTGGATAACAAATGATATCGTATTCCGCCTGTGTGAGCAGACACACTGAGTGAGAGACGTGCACATCCAAGTCATAGAAGGCACATGAATAATGAAGGACGGAAGCTTTGTCGCTCATTTGGAACTGCGGCTAGTCTCTGCCAAGCTGCCCAGTCAGGGTCACCACCAGAGGGTACTCAGCTTTGTATCCTAATAAACAGAAAAGCTGGCCTTAATGTTCCTCACAAGGATTCACACATAGGTAATTTCACCGCCAAGGGGTCTTAATACGTACCTGGCTCTGAACCTATGGAAGGGCACGCTTGTAAGATGGCCGGAGCTAGCCGAACTTCACAGAGATGAACTGTGGATACGTTTTATGTTAAAGGATCTTTTGCATTTGTTACCAGAGAGGGCTCTCGTGTTAGAAATAGTATCCAGACCCTCCATGGCATTTCAGTAAATTAGCAACAGAAGTTTAGAGTATTCGTAGAGTGGATATCTTATCCCATTTGTATGGATGCATCATAATCACACGTAGATGGCACCCGCATATAATCCTTTGCTGTATTAACGCGAAGTGTTAGAATTGTGAAATGTATTAACATGAGAACGTGATGTATTTTAGGCCATTGAAAAGTAGCATGGAGAATCCATATAGTAAATTAATGTAACTAGTAGAAAACATTAACATGAAGAACTCGTGTTGTGCAACGGACTACTGTTTAAGTATTAAATGTACTTAATATTTATATAATTTCATACCGAGGTAGATGCATTAATTGAAAGTACCTTATTGTTATGCATATTCGTAAAGCTCATATGCTTCCTTATGTTAGCTGAATTTAGTAGGCCTCAAATGCAGTTCCCTGGAAAACTTGTGTGAGCTGTGGAATCTGTTCTTTCTCACATTTTGTGTTGCAGGTGAAAGAAGCGCTCTGGTTGGATAGAATGTATTTGTTTTACTATACAGGCAAGGACAGAAGATGTTACAATTGTGTGGCTTGAGTAGATAAAGAAAGGTAATTGTGCTTCACACAGGAGAAGGCCTGGGAACCAAAGACAAATTGTATCAAGGAAAGAACACTATTGTCCCATGAAATTCACCTTCAGGACCAGGGATGGTGCGACAATCATTTTTGGCACTCCCACACACCACGCCCAACTACTCGTTTTTCTCACTAACACGTGGCAAAAGAGACCCTCATCTTTCCAATCATAAGTTATTGCTAAACACAGTACCCCAACCTGAGGTCAGCACCCCTTCACAGGTCAGCTCCCAGTTCAGCCGCAACGGTCACACTGCATTAAAGCCGGACTTGTTCAGGACTCTACCAAGAGCAGATGGCGTCACACAAAGTGGTTCTGGGAATGTTACCTATGAATAATGGGTTGTTAGTAGTTTAAAAAAAGTGACCACTACTTCTTTTGTCTCCAGAGCGAGACCATTGTAATACGAGCTCTCTAGCTTCATCCAACTTGACCCATTGATCTTGGAGATACTTCTTAAGAAGACTCCACATGCTGAGATCTTTTATTCTTTCATTTGAAAATGTTTAAGTAGAGATGTCACCTCCGTGTTAGAGAAGGGACAGATTTAATGCTTTCCATTCACCATCCCTCGATGCAGGGAAACTTGGAATGATGCTTCCTGATCTTTTGCATTTTACTCCTTGAATTAATTTTATTGCTTATGCTAGATCGTCTAAACTGGATACGCAGATTTGGCTTCATGCAAATTCCTAAGTATTTCTACACTCTCGTATTGAGGTGTCTTTAGGTTCAGTTATTTTTGACTTTGTATTAAGGAATGCAACAAAATGGCCGACATATTAGGAGCATCGGAGACGAGCTCCAGAGGGGCTGGATCACCAAAACTGTGCACATCCTAATATACCCACCGACATCCATGCCACTTTCCCCCTGGAACTGAATTAGGAACCAATACTACCCTCAGAAGATAACTAACATCATAAGAGAAACGGCCGAGGCGATCGTGCGGCCACACTACCATCGGAGGAAGAACAATCGGAGCGGACAGCAGCATAGGTGGAGCACGCTGCTCGTGATCGCGTGAGACTGGAGAGTGGAACAGCAGTGTGAGCCAAGCACACTGCCTGTTAGGCGGTCAGGACACAATACTGTTTGGGAAGACAGCGGCATGGGAAAAAGTATACTTTGAGTCGGCAGAGGTGTTAGCAGTGTGGAGCACGCTGCCCATGATCGCGTGAGGCCAAGAGAGAGCGGGGCTGCAGTGTGAAACGAACAGACTGCCCGTGAAATGGTCAGTGCACAACAACAAGTAAGATCAAATTTACCCCAAATATGCGTTAGCAAGCGTTATCTCGCACATAGATCTCTCAGGCTGGCCTTACCTTTATGATTGTCCTCAACATGGCAGCTATTTAATGGTTACCGTAAGAATTAAAGGCAACTCAGTCAAGCGCACCCCCATAACAGTACTCAAACCTCGTTTCAAGAATAAGGCAGACACAATCAGTAGGGAAACGATTGCTCGATCGCCTCAAGAATTTTTAGCTACACTCCATCTGCTGCTTCTGACTGCTGCCTGACCTAAAGATGGAAAATGTGAACAATCATTGCCTGGTGAGGTAAAATGACTCAGAAGGCTGCCTGACTTCTGTTGCCTGACTTTAAGATGGCAAAGGTGAATAATTAATGCCCGCTGAGGTAATATGACAAGGGATAGTGATAAAATTTGCGCAACTACTCACGGACCATCTAATCGCCAACTGGAAGAAAAAAAAACTTTGAACATGGAATAATCAATGTTCGGTGAGGTAACAAGACAGGGAACATGATAAATTGCACAACCATGAAACACACTAAGGTGGCCACCGACGGAGAGGAGCTACGCTAGGAGGCTCCGGGCTGAAGATAATATTCTGTTTTAAAATCCCCACCTAACCTAGCCATCCTCAACCATCGACTATTAATTTAATTTAGTCTTATCGTTATTACTGGCAACCAGTTCACATACCGAGGGTGATGAGGGTTGGCCTAGAGACCACATGATGATCTACTGTGCATCCTTCGAAGAGCCCGAGATGGCCTGGGCTCAAGTTAGCTCAGCAACAAGAGAGCGTTTCCTACTACCATATCACAGGTTGTTCCCTCTGATGAAACATGCCTTCCCCGAGCCCCTAAAGTTGTTGCGCTGCCCTTCCTGCGGTCATTATCACTAAACACCTGGTAGTACATCAGTTTCAGTTATGATACTGCATTGTAAACTAGGTACATGACTTCTCGGCCCTCTGCTACTCACTTTGCCCGCGCCCCCTTTTCTTGGGTCTCTACTTCCAGGAATCCCTACTAATTGGGCAACCTCTCCACCCTTATTCTTTTGGGTTCCTTTATTCACTGCCTACTACACTACTTCAGTCAACATGGCACAAAATACTTACCAGGCCTCTAACCCCTTTGTCCAAACTGGCCAAAACTCGGTTAAGATCATCTACCCACCCAACCTATCGCTAAAGGCTAAGAAAATCTTTAAGCATAATACCCTCAAGAGATGGCCTGAAACACTGATATCGGACACATATACCTTAAATAAGGGCACTATAGTGACTGATCTCATCTTATACACAAACAGAAGAGTGCAGTGGAGAAAGGCCCCCACCTCTATGCTGCGTTCAAAACAGACCAAAACTCCACATGGTTTCCGTTTAATCACATTTCCATCCCCGACCCTTATGGCGGAGCCGACTATGTACCTTTAGAATAATGGTAATGTCCTTATCCAAGCATCAGACCTGAACCTAAAGTGTTTCAATTCTGCCTTTTTGAGGTTCAAGAACTCTCTAACTAACTCCAGCACCACCACTGACAGTCAAAATGTGCCACTCAATGTCTATGTACAGAAGCGATTGACGGCCCCTCCTCCCCACTGCGCACGTTCACGTCTGCTAACACGATCCTCTCATCTCAACCCAAGTTAACAGATGCTATCCCAACCCCCCCACACCACAAACTTGGAAAACCCACATCTATCTCATGCCGATGAATGTTTAACTGACCAGAGTACCTCCCACCTTGTTGATAGCCGTACCAATGCTTCTCCTCTACCTTGCCTCACTTCCTATCCTCAATCCCTGGTATCACACACTATTCGTTCCAATAATGGGAATGACGACCACCCTACCAACCCTAACTATCCGACAGGAATGGATACTCACCCCTTACACCAATCTCATGGCCAGGATGCTTGTTGTTTCCTACACATTGAACAATAACAGACATTCACCCTCACTATCACTACATGCTTCACCACCCTCTACTCTTCCTAACGCCACTCCGCCTCTCCCTATTCCCACTCCAAAGTCTGATCCCTATCTCAAGTATGACCCTATCTCCCTATATAACTGTGCCAATGGTTCTACCCAACCCTCTACTAACCCTACCACAGCAGAACCTATCCCACCTGTGCGAGCTACTCCTGCGAATAAGTGCTTAAACAATCAAGACCTTGAGAAGAAAATTGATGACCTCAAACATGATATATCGGTAGTCAAACAGCTGGTGCAAAACCATCAGCAGTTCTTCTTGAAGATGGAGAAATGTAGGGCTTCACCACCTGCACAGAGATATGATATCTTCAATCCACAGAAGCTGTACTCTACCAAAGAGATTACCTCATTCTGCTCCTATTTTAGCTCCAGCTGGAGCTCGAGGCCTCTGCCTAAACACCTCTCTCAGCCCCACAGATCCATCCCTCAGTTATCTGATGAAGACCTTCTCACACTGCTTGGGACCTACACTGAATCAAAGATGGTCTCCCAACCAAACTTTACTCTCAATATGCCCTCAATAATTGCTAACCCTGACAGGGAATCAAGCCATAATCTCAGAAAGTTGGACTTATAGAACCTACTTCACATAAACACCTCGACTCAAGAAGTGGTCACTTCCAACCTGCACATCAACGCGATGCTACACAATTGTAGGTCAGCTGTGAAATACACTGCTGATATTTCTGATCTCATCATTGCGCATAATTTGGACCTTTTGATCATCACTGAAACCTGCCTCAGTAATACATCCTCCCCAATTCTTGATATCTTAATCCCTCCCGACTACTCTATTCTCAGAAGTGATCGCCTGGATAAAACAGGAGAGGGCATTGCCTGCATTCATCGCTCCAACCTCACAGTAAAACAATCCTCTTGTACTGTCTTATCCACGTGTGAACAGCTAGTCTCTGAAATCTGGAACTAAGGCAAGAGGATTTGTGTGCTGAACTCGATATATCACCCTCCTTGTAACAATCTAGTCTTCACAGAGCAAATCATGGAGGTCATCAGCTCGAGCTTGGACCGACTCAGCCACCTATTCCTCAGAGACTTCAACCTTCATTGGACTGACACAAATGCCGACTCAGCCACCGATTCCTCAGAGTCTTCAACCTTCAGTGCAATTACACAAATGATCCCTTTAAGACCTTCCGCTCTGACCTCAATTTCTCACAGCTCTGTAAAGGCCCTACTCACAATAAAGGTGCCACTCTAGACCTCATCATTGCCAAAGACAACTTCATACAAATAGGAGAAATCCTACCCTGTGACTGGTCTGATCACTTTCAAATTCCCTTCCTCATCTTAGAAAAGGGACTAGATCAACAGGGGCAACCCCTTAGAGCGAAACAAATGATTTGCAATATGAGGCACCTCTATATTAACATGATAACCTCAATCACCAAAAATAGACTACAGCCCCCCTCTAATTTGACCAACCTTGACGATCTTTCTGAGCACTACTTTAACACTTTTTCTAACATTCTTGACTCTGTTGCTCCGAAACAGCTCAAAAGGATCCCAGTCAAACTCTCTAAACCATGGTTTAATGGTGCCCTAAATGATGAATGGCAAAATCGAAGACTCTCTGAGAGACTCTGGAGAAACTCGCCTTCCACCAAAGCGCTCTCTCAATTGAGAAAGGTGAGAAGAGTTTACAACAAACTTATACGCTTGGCAAAAATCGAACACTTCAGATCTCAACTGGATGGAGCTAAAAATAGATCAAAAAAACTCTTCAAACTTATTAAGGAACACTCTAACCAATCTTCTAACCAGAGCTCTGCTCCATTATCCCTGCTCCCTAGTGATGACGATTTTACAGCTCACTTAGCTGAAAAAACAATGAAAATAGAGCTGGAGCTATTACTCACAGCCCCAACTTTGTTATCCAAAATACCACCGACAGAATCAAGGGAGGGGGCTGAATCCATGACAGCTCTTTCAAAAATAACGCTTCTTGGAGCAGTTTTCTCCTACCAGACTACACTGAGATACTTTGCAACAGGTCATCCATCAAGCCCTCCAACTACTTTGGTGATCCTATACCCGCCAAGCTCTAGAAAGATTTAATCTCTGCCGTTCTCCCTCTTTGGTCCAAGATCATTCATGAATCCCTCATACAGGGAAAGATTCCTGACTGCCTAAAAGTTGGGCAAGTAACTCCCATTCCTAAAAAGCCCAGTGTGGACCTATCAGATCCTAACAACTTCCAACCTATTACCAGCAGCATGACTCTAGCGAAAGTGCTTGAAAAATGTGTTCATTCGCAGGTCTGCAAACATATTTAGAAACAGCAAATCCTGGATCATCACCAGTCAGGATTCAGAGCAGGACACAGCACTGAAACTGCACTAACTCACATCGTTGATGACACAGTGAGAGCTCTTGACCAAAATGTCCCTTATCTCCTGATCCTTCTAGACCTGTCGTCAGCCTTCGATACATCAAACATGAAAACTTGACTGATTTCCTACAAAATAGGAAGGGATTGTTGGGCCCGGTCCTAAATTGGTTTGCCTCCCTCCTTCACAACAGAATGCAAAGGATTAAAGTTAATCATGCCCTAGCTTCCAGTACCCCTGTCCTGATTGGAGTCCCCCAAGTTTCTACGCTCTTGCCCACTCTCTTCAATCAATTTATGGAGCCTATTGCAGTCATTCTGAACAGAGCCAACATGCAATACCACATGTATGTGGATGACACGCAATTGTACCTGAAGATCTCATCATAGGAGGACATCAAAACTGTAAATGCTGCACTTGCACAAACTCAACAATGGCTAGCCCAGAACCATCTCTTACTAAATCCTCTCAAAACGGAATTTCTTTTGATTACCCCACCTAATCACTCAGCTCCTACCCTTGACTAGGATAAACAACAAACTGCTCTGAACTGCACACCTCACATTGTGGACTCTACTAAATCTTTAGGTGTCACCTTGGATAAACATCTAAATATGCAAGCAAATATCAGCGCTACTACTAGGGGAGCCAATTTCCAACTCAACACACTGAAGAAAATCAACCATTCCTCCCCCCGAAGACCTCAGGCTGGTGGTACAATCCCTTATTATCCCTAGATTGGAATATGGATTGGTGACCCTCGCAGGACTTCCCAAAGCCAGCTTAGCCCCACTCAGAGCTACCTTGAATGCTTCAGCTGGGCTTTTAACAGGATCTAGGAAATTTGATCACATTTCACCCGACCTGTTGCAGCTAAACTGGTTATCTATTGAAGCTAGAATCAGACTCAAGATTGCTTGTCTGACTCATAAAGCCATTTACCACAATACCCCATACTACCTAGCAAATAAACTTGAGATATCGGGATCTAGCAGGAACCTCAGAAGTACGTCCTCCCTTCTCTTGAAACCGCCAAGATTCTAAAAGAAAAGATCGTACAACCGTGCATTCACCGGTCTTGCTCCAAGAATCTGGAACTCCTTGCCATCCGAGATCAGATCAAATCCTTCCACTACTTCCTTTTTAAAAACTGGTCATAAGACTACTAATGAACAAACGTTATTCGCACTGATCATGTTCGTGTGTTTTGTTAATAACCAAATTATTGACGTATTCTCACTGATGTTCTACCTTCTTTTTGCATTCATTTTTGTCCCAGTCCTCGATAGCTCCTTTAACTGCATCATTTGTTGATTTTTGCTTGATCCCTTTTATTAATATTCTTTGATGCTCATCACACATCTTGGTTCTTTCTATTGTATGATGTTTTACTCGGATCGCTCAATGGTGCCTCTGATACACCCTACTCATTACTCTGGAATGTTTTCTCACAGGTTGTACTTTCACTTACCTCCTTTATGTTTTGTATAATGGCGGAAGACAACTCTGTACAGAGCTCTGATACCCATTTGTGTCTTGTTAGCACTTTATGAAACTTTTCAAATAAATAAATAAAATAGTTGTCTGTGGTTACTATCTGCCTACGAGAATTACTGACAAATTGATTGGCTTCCTAATGACCTTTTCTCCCCTTTACACGTTCATGCTGCGAGAAAGAACCATCAGATTGTTACTCTAGAGCAGGTCTAGAACTTATGGGCCTGGACCTTTCAGTATCTATGCCATACTCCCTAGTGGGGGGCTACTCAGGGCCCAGTCCTTGGAGGAGGAGTCTAGAGGAACATCTCTGCATGGCTGATGGAGGAGTGTCCTGACCACTGGCTTCTACATACCTAACAGAGTAAATGCCATACATCCCTCTGTGTTATTAGTCTGACAGTGGGGGCTGCTTCCCAACCATAGAAATCTGGTGAAACAGGGAGTGATGCAATATTCACTGGGATCTTCATAGGTGGACACCAACACAGCCAATGGATCCATCTAGGGACAATGTGAACCACTGTGATATAAGGCACAGTGTCTTAAGTAGATGTTAAGCCTACACGTATCTACCCCTGACTTGCCGAGGCGCACGACTGTGCTACATGCCTCAATATAAAGGGGAGGAAAAGTTTGCCTGGGCCACTTCAATGATTCTAAAACACAGAACTGTACCATGTACAGGGACTCTGAAAGTCAGGGGTGCCGGAAGAAGGGTGGTGTACTCCCTTTTCGAGAAGGACACTCTAGTACATGGCACCCTATCAGTTCACTGGTGCCCTGGAGCATGGCACCGTAACACTTCACTTACGTTTTTGCCTCGGTCCTCGCTGGGTTCTTCGGGCGCGAGCTCCCCAATGTGAAGCGGCTTTAGGAATTTCCTCACAAAGTTGACGTCAGGATGGAAAGCTCGGAATGCGTCCTGTCGGGAAATCACAAAGGGTCATTGGTTACAGGTATGAAGAATTGCCTTGCCAGCCAACAGGAAAATGATGCCAAGACATTGCCTCAGTGTGGGTGAGTAATCCCTGTGAGTACTGTGAGGCTTCTGTTAACCAGTCCAGTGGTTCCATCTATTGCTAGTCTCTGCCACCTTCAAGAGGTATAAGAGACCCCTTCAGCAGCGATCACTTTGTACTCGCTCAGGGGGCCCAGGACAAGAATATGGAGTTTCAAATATTATGAATAGGCAAAGTTATCATGACCAGAATATCTGGTCCTAATAGTTATAGACACACACATAAATATATATGTTTTCATAGTCAGTGTACGTTCATGTGGATTAGAAATAGTAAACCAACACATACCTATAAAGTGCTTACCTTCATGATTATTCTGCTCGTCAACATTAAGGTCATGATATTTTTGCATGTTTATATTTTTGTATTTTATATTATGACACACAGGTCTCCCGGAGCTGAACTGAAGAGAGCTGGGACATGCCTACAACCCAGATAGTCGGCCTATGCAATGTCTCATTGACGCCAGGAACCAACGAGGACTCTTAACTCTGAATTCACTCTGGATCATGCATGCCCCCACGTTCTCAGAATTCCCTGGGCTACTGTTAAATTCAGTACTTGTTGTCACGCCTGCCACCAGACCTTGGTAAAGCAGCATTAACACAATATTAACGGTCTGTCTTGTGTTGAGCACTGCTGCTGAACGTCACGACCACGCCCGTTTTTTAGAACCTTCAGCACAGCGCGATAATTCGCGCCGCGCTGAAGGTGTTAATAAACACATGCGTTAAACAATCCCCTTGAACCAAAACTATCCTTCACTACTACATACTGTCACCAGAGGCATGCGGGTCCACTTGTTATAGCCAAACCATTAACACATTCCAAACATTAAACAAGGGACAAAACGTATTAGTCTGATATGTACAGTTCATGCAGATAAAAACACACAACATGCAGCCACATATAAAGAAACAGACGAGCACACCGACAGTGGTGAGTGCTCGAATGTATGGTTAGGTGGTAGTGGATATGGGGTAGCCTGAGGGATCGATGAATGCGTTGGTGTGGGTGCAAAGACAAAGGGGCATATGCACAAGCCCCTATCAACACGGGAATGTCACTTTTTCCATCATTCCTGTGGCGATAGGGGCTTCAAACAATCAATCAAAAGGAGCCCTAGGGGGAATACTATAAGAGGTTGCCCCCCACTCAATCAATATTCAACAACAAGGGCCTCCCCCACCTCACACCTATTCTCGTTGAACCACTGGCAGAGTTAAACCACCATTTATCCTGCTGCCCTAGATGCGTTCCTGAACACTAATCTAAAGGGTCATGGTGTGTTCTTGCTTTCATAAAAAGTTACACCCAGGTCTAGTCCCACTCTAAAATTGTGAAAAATAAAGTGAGCAAAGAGAGAGTACCTCACGGTAGAAACACCCGAGGGGGTTCCTGGCGAGCAATTGCCAGTTTACCCACTTCTCATCATCGGACACTCTCTCTTTGTGGTGAGTAAGGAACGAAAGGAAAAAACACAAATAGTGATTCCCCAACTAATACTAGTGTGGTGCACGAAAAGAGAACCTGTATGTCCACTCGTATAAATGAAAAGTGAAAACATGTGTATACACCTAGAACCCCTGTGATAGCCAAGAGCAACCGGCCATCACTGCTAAAATGTGGAGAGACTTGCTAGCTTAATAACTTTATTCTGATGCCGCAAGAATTCCCAATTAAAAATGGTTCTTAATGTACCATATATATTTACTCGATGCCGACATGTTTTATTGCTATAAACTTCAGCAACTTCGTCAGGGCAACATTGGGGTTCTGTTTTCAATCTTTACTTATGTTGGTTCACAGGAACTGATGGCTGCCAGTTACTTCATACCTGCAACCATCACAAGCATTCGACAACGTGTCAATAGATCACGTGTCATGTGGCCCAATTAATATCTGGCCCCCGACGCCGAGTCCTCTCGGTCATGAACGCTGCTCCCTATTTACAAGGCAAACAAAACAGGTGATGGACCGAATGTGGATCAATGTCACACATTCATCCCAGTCCAAAGATCTGGGCCCAAATCCATCGTTTTTTTGCACTCCACACCACCCTGGGTTAGACAATGGCGATATGCAAATCAGCTCTGACCCTGTGCCCCATGGGAACAGTCCAGTCCGAACTACAAAAGCCATGTCCTTCCCAGAACGGAATCAAGCATCCGAGGACCGGACCGGTTTCGAGGTAACACCTCTCATCAGCCCGGCTAGCTTGACTCCTGAGTTAGACAATGGCGATATGTGACATTGATCCACATTCGGTCCATCACTTGTTGTTTTTGCAATTGCCGCCCTAAGTGCGCTGGGGATGCCCAGACGTGGGTCCCAGACACTCCACACCACTTGGAGTCAAGCTAGCCGGGCTGATGAGAGGTGTTACCTCGAAACCGGTCCTGTTCTCGGATGCTTGATTCCGTTCTGGGAAGGACATGGCTTTTGTAGTTCGGACTGGACTGTTCCCATGGGGCAACAGGGTCAGAGCTGATTTGCATATCGCCATTGTCTAACCCAGGGTGGTGTGGAGTGCAAAAAAACGATGGATTTGGGCCCAGATCTTTTGACTGGGGAATGTGTGACATTGATCCACATTCGGTCCATCACTTGTTGTTTTTGCAATTGCCGCCCTAAGTGCGCTGGGGATGCCCAGACGTGGGTCCCAGGCACTCCACACCACTTGGAGTCAAGCTAGCCGGGCTGATGAGAGGTGTTACCTCGAAACCGGTCCGATCCTCGGATGCTTGATTCCGTTCTGGGAAGGACATGGCTTTTGTAGTTCGGACTGGACTGTTCCCATGGGGCAACAGGGTCAGAGCTGATTTGCATATCGCCATTGTCTAACCCAGGGTGGTGTGGAGTGCAAAAAAACTATGGATTTGGGCCCAGATCTTTTGACTGGGGGAATGTGTGACATTGATCCACATTCAGTCCATCACTTGTTGTTTTTGCAATTGCCGCCCTAAGTGCGCTGGGGATGCCCAGACGTGGGTCCCAGGCACTCCACACCACTTGGAGTCAAGCTAGCCGGGCTGATGAGAGGTGTTACCTCGAAACCGGTCCGGTCCTCGGATGCTTGATTCCGTTCTGGGAAGGACATGGCTTTTGTAGTTCGGACTGGACTGTTCCCATGGGGCAACAGGGTCAGAGCTGATTTGCATATCGCCATTGTCTAACCCAGGGTGGTGTGGAGTGCAAAAAAACGATGGATTAGGGCCCAGATCTTTTGACTGGGGGAATGTGTGACATTGATCCACATTCGGTCCATCACTTGTTGTTTTTGCCCTATTTACAAGGCAGCATTAACGCTGCCTTGCAAATAAGGCTCCCTTTCACCCTATGCTTGGCGTGAAAGGGGTGGGCATTGGGTGTTGCTGTAGGTGTGCCACTGCATTACCCACTGATTTTGATGCTGCACCCTACTTACAAGGGTGGCGTAAATAAGAGGCAGTGCCAAAATTAAGACCAGGGAAAACCTGCTCTAAACGTGGCGAAATGAGGAGAAATGCTTAATTTCTCTTCGTTTTCGCTTTTTCCTTGTGTGTTGCCTTGTGCAGCACACATGGAAAAAGCAAAATGCCTTGTTTTGTTTATGTGTAGGAAGGTGTCCCTTCCTGCACATAAATAATCTTTTCTTCCATGTGTGCTTGAAGTGACCAAACAGCATTTAAAGAAAACAATCTTCCCCTGCATGCAGACACTGCGTTGGCACTAGGCAGCTGAGTGTAGCAGCTGAGTGTAGCCCCAGCGCAGGGGGAAATACAAGGCTGCACCATATTCTTGTAAATATGGTGCAGCCTGGCGTTTCTGAAGTGGCAGAGTGAGGCGATAAGCTATGACGGCTAACGCCTCACTCCGCCACTTCTATGTACATATGCCCCAGAGTGTGGGTCGACAGATTGGCATGGACGAATGAACGGGTGAATATACCAGTGTGAGTGGATACATATGTGTGGCTGGAGAGGTATGTTGCGGGGGCGTTTGTGTGTAAAGGGATGGATGAATGCATTATTGAATATGGAAGCATAGATGCATGCTTGAACGGATGACTAAGTCCAGGTGATGGGTGAAGAAGTGCAGGGGGATGAGTAAATGAATACACACGTGTAGGTGTATAAATATGTAACTAGGCAAGTATTCGATTGCCCCTCTTTTCCCTTTCGATTCATGAGCCTCTAGGAGATGTGTGGGTGAACATTTATGCTAATTGGTCGGTGGGCTGAAGAATGAATGTGTGTCTGAAGAGTCAGTAGGGCTGTGAGTGGATCGACAAAAGTAATGTTGATGTGTCAGGTGTGAGTGGGTGGATGAAGGGATGGTGTTGTATTTCAGGACCTGGCAGGTAGGTGCATGCATGCATGCAAGTGTTATGGAGCACAGTTCATGGACTGATAAAAGCATGAGTGTGGGTCAATTTATGGATGGATTCATAGCGTAATCATGGATGCACTGCTGAAGCAGTGCTTAATTTGAGCCGGTGGTTTCTGGTGCGCAACACCTGGCACTTAATCATCAACACCGGCGCGTTTCATGAGCACCAGTTAAGGACACATTCATTTATAGTAGGCACGGAGATTAAGTGGTTTGCCCAGAATCACAGCATATTAAGCTGACACCGAGAATTAAACATGGACCTCCACAGTTGGCAGCACTGGTCATTACGCCACATCCTCTCCCCACTTTCATGGCTAGTAGTTTCCGTTTTAGTCGGCGCAAGCTGCCACCTGACCAGGGCCCAGGACTTATTTTTTTTTACAAACTAACCACTCTGCTGAGGGTGGCTGAATGTTCGACAACTGAGTGGTGTTCAGTAGATTTACCAGGTAGGTGGGTGGAGGGATGGGCGCTGAACCACATCGGTACAGCCACATAAATATTTATCCCCACATTATTACTAATCTCATGTATTTCACTTATTTCTCTTTAATTAGAATGGACAATCACAAAAGAATATGTGGTTTCCAAAAAAAGCATGTCTCCTCACACTAGCAAGGAAGAAATCACCACCAGAACAATATATTACTGTGAATATCAGTGATATTAATATGTATCATTTCATTTTGCTCAGTGGCAGTCAAACAACTCCATTGCACTGTAATGAATGTGTTTATTCTCCTCGATGATTTTCACTGTAAAACATTAGGTGAAAGGTGGACTAAACCATGCAGCGGTTCAAACTGATGACCTGCACAAGGCCCTGCCATTTATGCTGTTCACGGTTCAGGCTATAAATATCCAAAGATATCCCTATGGTGAGGCTGGTGCTCCCTGCTCTTTGCTCCCTCCAGTGGCTCCCCAAAGGAATGAGAGCTCTAAGTAACACTGCCTGCACCACACATACAACACTTCACTCCTCTGCACCTTCTTAGCTAACCGAGAAGTGGAAAAGTTCAGCTGCCAACTGGGATTCAAGAAGCGCTCGATCCGTTCTCCTGGAACCCCTAGCCTTTAACTGGGTGCTTGGCATGAACCAAACTTTCTCTGGAAGTGCTGCAAGAATAGACTCTGCCTGACCTCATGCCTTGTCACCTTCGAAAAACACAAAAACACCTCAAAGCTCTTCTCCTTCAATGACACGAGTTCAGTGGCGGCTGGTGACATTTGAAAGTGGAAGGGCGTAAAGGAAAGGTCTGAATGTGTGTTGTGTCGCAAGCGAACCTGATTGACTAAAGGGGAACTGCGGGATCCTCACGCCAAGAAAATCTTGAAGAACAACAAAAAAAGGACCAAATGGTGCAAGTTAAACCACATTTCAAGAAAGCAAGGATATTTATCAAAGTAATTAGAATATGTAGTCTTGAAATAATTAAAAACATTTAAAATTGTTCCACATCGTGCTTCATTCCTGCTTCCACCCATGCCATCGATTTAGTTACATTAATTTAAAACAATAGGGTTGAAAACAATCGCCAGATGCACATGTTACGCTTCATTTAACAGTACATAGGCTGCTCTTGAAATTGCAAGTTAAAGATGAGTACCTCACGATTACATTGCAAACATTTGCATTACATAATACCCAGTGCTTTAAATGGTAAATTAGAAGTGCTGGTACTCACTAATTAGACTGGGTAGGTATTTAGGGGCGTGTATAGGGCGTGTCTGGGGGCGTGTCTTGAACCAGGAATTTAATAATAGGCACATAAGCAAACTGTAACCCAAATGCTCCGATTGTCATGTAAAGCGCTTAAATGCCCATGGGCCAAATTCACGCAAAATCAAACTGCCTCCTTACATAAGAGGCATGGCAAGCATCAGCTTCTATGTCATACGTGCAGAGCCTCATTTTTGACAGTTTGATATTGCGCGAATTTGGGCCATGGGCATTTAAGCGATTTACATACAATCAGAACATTTGCATTAAAGCTTACTTTTTTAAGACCCCTGTAAGGGAGTTGTCCAGAACCACAGGATGATGAGCGGACGTCGGAATTCGACCCTTTCTTCAGTTCCACTCTCGGCACCTCTGACCATATCCTCATTCTTGCTGCGATGCCAATAAGAACCAGAGCCACAACTAGAGTCACATTTCAGGAGGGTGGGCAGGCTAGTTCTTTCAGAAATAGGCAGCAGAGATTCAGGGACTCTACGAAGTGGTGAGAAACCACAAAACCTCATTTAAAAGCAATTGGTCTTTTAAAGACCTGTGAAGTACTGGGGTGCGGCTGTGTGCGCGCCCCGTAGGCTGTCTCATCCCCGGGCTGCCACACGACGGGGGAGAGGGGGTGGGGTGTCTGAAGCCCTTTGATCCTAATGAGCTTGCTCGCCTGATGAGAACCTAACACTGCAGTGCAGGAGCACCACCATGCAGAAAAACACAGGCTGCCTGGCTGTTGCCAGCCGGAGCAGCACCTCAACACGCATCATCTGTTGCACCTACCTGTACTTCAGGGCCTGAGCCCTGCTGCTTTATGGAGTACTGGTACTCTTCTTGAGGCGAAAATAAGTTCCGGTACTCAGAGGGGAAAAACAAAGAAGTGCCGGTACTCAGTACCGGTGAGTACCAGCCCATTTAAAGCACTGATAATAGCCCAATCTGTGACCTGCTGCGCCTACTGTTCGAGACCACACGGGCCCGCGTTCGTATCTCACACATCCTGTGCTATTCTTAGCCGAGGTTGTTTGCTATTCGAAGTTATTCGAAGTCCTCGGCTAAGAATAGCACAGGTCGTTTGCCATAAAAAGTTGTCAGAATGCATAACTATAAAATTAACCGGACTGTGTTTGCGTCGTTCCCTCGCAGGGCGAGTTATGTGCAGGAAGTGCTCAGGAAGTACTGGATGTGCCCAGACAATCAATACGGGGTGTGCTGGTGTGATGCCAGGTAGCCACAATGTAAAGAAACCGCCGCCACGCTGCCTTTTTTCTTCACTCAAAACAGACAATAATAAAGTTATTTGTTTAAACTCACTAGCTCTACTTCCAAGCAGACATTTCTGGACTTCGACTTGCCGCATGATTCTATCTCTCACAGTTTGTGGAGCGAGGCTGTGCTATGGACGACGCAAAATCAAGAAGGAAGACTCCAAGTCCGTACTTTTTCATTAACGGCAGCCCTCGTGTCCCAATTCAGCTCTGGGTAACTTCAAAGACGTAAACCAACCTGCTGCGCGCTCGTTTCAAACCACCACGGCCGCAGGCGCCTTTCTTTCCCAGCAACTGTGTCCCGGAAATAGGGGCTTCCAAAGTTGCATAGCTAACCACTCTCCTGTTCTGTGCGCCAGCCCTGCCCCTTCCCTGGGCCAATTCCTAAGCGCCCCATTTGAAAGCCATGCACTGCCGATTTACACAGCCCCTCCCACAAGGCTGATGTCACCAGCCTCCTCGCTTGCCTCGAGGGCGAGCAAAATTCCTCGCCCAGCTTTGCACATGCGCTCTGGTGCAGGAAGACTCAGAGACAAGCACAAGAAAAAGATTTTACATAGTTTCACTGAAACTATATGAAATCTTTTTATTGTTTAACGGGGGAGCACCAAGCAGTGAGGCTTCTTTTAAACTGCTCCATGGTGTTCATTGTACACCATGGAGCAGTTTCATTCTCTCTCCCTTTAGTGCCTTCTGACCTCACTTGGCACGAACTATTGATAAATATCAGGTTGGACAACGTTCATCCAATTGACGCTTTTTACTTGATTTTTATTGCTATGTTATGAATAGAGCCGAGCTTTACTTAATTTGTTTTTTTTAAAGCATTTGCAAAGCCAATAGGTCTCGCCTTTGAGAAAGGTCTATTGTTGTTTTCTCTGTTCTACTGTAGTTGTGTGGAGAGCATTTGTAGATTGTTTATATTTGTGTAAATAAAATAGTTTTTAATACGTTGCTGATAAAGTGATGTAGATGTGTTGTTTTATCTGCCTCAATAGACATATTGGCGTTGCAAATGTTTTTTGTCGACGTAAGCCAGCTTCAGTATTAATGTCCTGCCCTACCTCAATGGCATTTGAAACCATAACTGCAGATTACATAAGCTCCCTTTGGCATGTGTTCAGCGAGCTATAGTATATGCTTTTTTTAAGCCATTTTAGCAGAGCTCACAGAGGTTTGGTTCTTTCAGTAGGAAGGGGAGTCTTATTTTAGTCTACATTCAGTACAGAAGTTGTATGTCTAAGGTATTTATATATAAATCTAATTGAAAGGTAGCTGAGCTATCTATATTGTCAAGGCAGAGACATCACTACATATGATAGAAGTGGCAGCTGGCTTGTGGAGTATTGCTGATGCGGTTTGATGTAAAAGTGTTAATCAATGTCTGTAAATCAATCACCCCTTGCAGCACCGTCTCTGCGCAACCAGTCAGCGCACTTGTGTCATGTGATGCATGGTGAAGAAGATGAAGTAGCCTGCTTGCATAACGGCTTCCCTTGATTCTGAACATTACCTTTCGGAACACACGGGGTAGCCGCAAGTCTGTGCACTAACCATTCCATTTATAAAATACATAGCTATAAATTTTCGGGTTTGCATATATGGTTGCGATAATTATTGTTATATTGTTAATATATTGTGCCTCAGTGTGATGATTGGTGGTCTCATGTTTGTGTGTGTAGAACTCCAGTGGAAGCAGTTACAACGAGGGTCCGGTAAACTAAAGCGGGACTCAGAGGGGAGGAGACGGAAAGAGCGGCTGACGAAGGAGGAAGCAAGCAGCAATGAAGGAGGGGATGGGTGGACGAAACAGGTCCCACCGGAAAACAGAAAATGTGACAAGATAAGGACAAGATTTACAGGGTTGTTTACTGCAACCGAGCTAGGAGTATCAATAATACAAAGAAACAAAACAGAACCTTCCCAAAATACGGACTGAAAGAAACAAAAAAAATAGTAGGCATACACGAACTGAAATAGACAAATGTGAAACAATACAAGTGATACGCTACTGATCCGTGGGAGGGAGCAAGACACAAGAAGGAGGGACAGAAAACACATATTACCCACATAGAAGCAAGATTTTGAGAAGAACACATGAAGAAACGGATCAAAATCAACGGGCAGGCTGTGAGCCCACAGAGTGGATACAGCATGTCTCGTAAAGACAGTGCATGCAAAACTGCCTAGGCATAAAGTGCCCTGCACAAACCACTTTTGGTGCTATTTCTCATCTTTTTTCCCTCTGTTTTCCTGTATCTCTCCCTTAAGTGCTTTAAATATAAGGAGTCACTTGGCGGGAACAACATCCTACATACAGTGCATGGAGATATAGAATAGACACTGGTGGCCCGGAACAAAAATCAATTATTAACCCCTCCCATGCTCATGACTAGCTCAGCTCGTCATGAGCCACGGTCCCCGTGTGCTCATGACGACCTGAGCTCGTCATGAGCCGTGGAACGCTCCCACGCGGGGCTAATTCCCCTGCTGTGCTGAGCGTTCCATTAAATGGGCGTAGTCGTGACGAGCTGAGCTCGTCATGAGCACACGAGAACCGTGGCTCATGATGAGATGAGCTCGTCATGAGCACCGGGGCGCCGTGCGCGCCCCCTCTCCCCCCAGCACTGCAGGGGAAGGTGCCCCGCAGCCAAGGGGTTAAAAGATGATTTGTAGGTAAGGTCAGTGTGGTTCTCTTAAATCAGGTGCCCTGGGCCTTTGCCCAGGTCATTCTGAGTATGTGTAAGCATACTATCTACCAGGAGTGGTAACCTGGCACGCACTCCTCCCAGGGTGTATCTTTGTATTATCCATGTGTTATTGATATGCTTCAGTTCTATTGTAATGGACTCTGATGCCTCCAGGCCAAGTACGCCCTGTTTAAAAACACAGATATAAATAAATAGAGGTCAACACTGTCTCCAACACGCTTCAAAGCCTATTCGGCACAAATGCAAACTTAGCTGGTTGTATCATAATTTGTGCCACAAGTTTTAAAATTTCGGTGATTGTGAGCACGTTATAGATTGTCATCAAACATCTAGAACTAGAGACTCTTGAATCTGCACTATTTTAACACCTCTGTGACCAGGGACAGGCAGCCGCACCACACTAAGAACCAAGAGGCAGATTTACTACTTCTCTACTAATCAGCAGGGATGCGCCAGAAGAGTTGCGAGGCATCTGCCCACCCGTGCGCCACCACTGATGCACCGCATTTACAATGCGGCGCACCGTGCCGCACGGATGGGCCGATGCGTGTCGCATCCCCCCCCGCGGAAAGGCGGCGCGTTGCTGGAGTTGCGTTGCAAGCATGACGCAGCTCCAGCAAGGCTCGGGGTGCCCCTATCCCTAACATTCTGCGTCAATCCTTACGCCTGCTACAAGCAGGCGTAGGGTTTGGACGCAGCATGGCCGGAAAAGTGACTGAGTGAAATCTTGTAGATTTCGCTCAGACACTTTTCGGAGGCGTTCCTGCCCCGGAACGCCCCCCCCTGTGCACGCACGCCCACATGCGAGGCAGAGCTTTACAAAGTGACGCATCTCCCTAGATGTGTCACGTTGTAAATAGCGCGCAGCATGGCGCTGGCTTTACACCGCCGCTGCGACACAAAAGTGATGCAACGGCAGCGTAAATCTGGCGAAGGGGCTCGTAAATTTGCCCCCAACTGTTTTTCCTCCATTGTCCTCTCAAAATGTCTGCACCGGGTTGCTTTTCTTGACGCAATTATATCTTTGATTCCCCAGGTAAAGAGCCTCACGTAATACCGGTTTTACGGTCTACTCGTCCTTTGATGAACCGGCTCCCATTCATTCTGCCTCTGAGGTTGGCCCTAGTGTTTGCTGATCAATGGAATTTATTTCTGCAACAGCATTAGTGGGGCCTCTCTATCTATCAAGACCAGGACCAAGCTCCTAATAGTGCAGACCGTCGGTGTCCGCCTTATACATGGCCAGGAGCACACGAGAGTATCTCTCCTGCTCTAATGCCTCCCTGCTGCTTACAACTAAAGGATGGAATCCAACACTAAGCCTGGTGCAGCGGACTCTCCATGGACAGGCGGCCAGACGCTCGGAGTAGCCCCCCTGCCCCCACCCCCCTTAAGGAATCTCAGTGAGGTTCAGTTGTCTAAGATGCAGGAAGTACTTGAAGCTGTGGCTGTTTAGGCTTCAACAACGCTAAAAACAGGGGCTCCTATTGGCCTACTGGTTCTTCACTTCCTGTCAGCTCGCAATCCTTTTTCTTGATGCTCCAATACTCCCCTTTCCCGTGGGAAGTGCTCTGAAGCAACCTCAGCGCTGTGCTGGGGCTACAAGAAGACTATAAATAAAGAAAAGGTAGACGATACACGCCTTCGACGTCTCTCTGAAGCAGCGCCATTGTTGTTGGTGGTTAGGTTCTCTCTAGAGGCCTTATTAGCTTCCTGCTAGCACACAAGGGCAGCATTACATGCAACAATCGAAATTCATCTCCGGGGGGAGGTGGAGTGATGCAGGCTCAATAAAGAACAGAACATCCCACCTCCAAAGAGATGCTTTATTTGAAGAGGCACACACAAATACTGAAACTGCAACAGCTTTTTTTTTGAGTATATATTTCTATTTCTTGTCCTTAACATATATAAATGCATAAACAATATTTAGAAAATAATTATATACGCATAATAATTAAACAAAAGAGAACCGTCTAACCCTCATCAACTAAAACGCATAACACACACAAACTTTATACATACCACTCATACCTTACACATCATCCTACAGGTCAATAAAATTGTGTTTTAAAATGCCCCTTAGATATTTCCAAAATTAAATTTAGGAGAAAAAGTAAATACCCTCAAAATCCAATGCCTAGCAAAGTGTTAATCATTATACACATTGGGATATTGTTAGGCCTGATATACATTTACAGGCCAATACCGGACACCAGCTCATCCAATTTATTACATATAATTTATTGTGTCATCTTGGCTAATTGTACTCCAATGCAGTGTCAGAGAGGCTGAAGCCAGTTGATGATGCACGTTTCGGTGTAAAGTGGCAAGCCGACCACACACCTTCTTCAGGGCACAAATGAATGGTTCAACCAAGAATAAAATACCAAAAAATGGAGCGAGAAAAAGGGACAGCCGCCCACCAGTTCTTTCTTTTTAAAGGAATTGTCCAAACACCGCCATACTAGAGCAGAGTTAACTCAAATATTGATAGCATTGATATCACCAGTCTGATCGCAGGACTTCCTGCTAGTTCCTATCAAGGCTCATACAGTCCCCTTCACTGACAGGGCCAGCTCTAGGGCATTGCAAATGGTGTGACCGTACCAGGTGATGACTTTCGGTGGGGGTGTTGTGTTTGCAAGTACAGTATGGTTTTAAAAGCACGTGCTGCAGTGTTCTTGGCCTTCAGCAATTTTCATGCAACAATAAAAATGTCAAGATAACTCCAGTGATTAATGTTCTTTCTAGGTTTGTCTAGTTAGTGGGAGTTTTGACCCATTTTAAAGTAGCGCAGTGAGGTAATATGCCTGCTACAACAAAAGTGTACCATGCCAATCACAAAGTGCATATAATGTAAATTTTAGGTCAGTGTGTTATTGTTTTTTGTCTGAGAGATCCTTTTGTTGCTTGCAGTTTATAAGTTAATAATCCCAACATAGAACAGTGAGCTATTGACTCATCAAAGAGCTTCATGCAAACTGCAATGTATGGATTCGAGCGTTATGATTTCCCCCCAGTCTTGACTTATCCTAATGTTGGACAAAGGGTTCATTTGGATAGAAATCAATGCTGATTATTAAAGAGACCACCCCCCAACCATTGTGTTACGTTTTAAATTCTGAGTTTGTGCTTTCCCAAAACAAGCACTATTAAACTATGTTGTCTACCAGTATGGATGAAATGTGACTCCTACACTTTGTAGTTCTCTGTCTTATGTAACATTTTCCATACACTAATTTACACACCTATGATTGTCTATCTCTATGTAATGTGTGTGATGTAAAGTGCTCTGACACCCTCCACTGGTATGAGTGATGCATAAAACTAAATGCATCAGAGAAAGGTTATCAAGACTAGAGGGGCACTGTTAAAGGGTGGTAGTGAGGGAATCTGTGGTGGTGGTAATTGGGAGGGAGGGCAACAAACACTGTTACACTGGGTACCAACAGCAGTAGATGGGTAGACTATCAAATCCCTTTCGATCTTTGGCCTCTTCACAAAAGATTAGCCTCGTCATGTAGCAGTGGAAATTCATCTGCAGTTTGTGATAGAGAGATACAGGGTCAAACTTACTTAATATTGGTCCTGCCTTCAGAGTATGTATTTGTGAATGAAGGGTGATATATTAAAACCCATTCAATTTAGCCTCTGAATAGCAGAATTGGCTCTAGCGGATGAGACTCAGTGCAATTTCAACATTTGACCTATCTTTCACATTCTCATGTATATAACACTGCAGTTCTGTCTATGCATGCCACTTCATTCTCAGAACCCACTAATGTTATCACATTTAGGTAAAATGCAGTAAGTGGACATGCCAAAATTGTAATAATTATGATTTGGAACTCAAAGAGATCCAAGTAAAATACAGTAAAAAAGTATTTTTTTAAATACAATTCAAACAATATACAGTACACGGAGTTCTGAAATACAAGATAAACTTCCAACTGAGCTCTAAGACCCCTGAAACAAAATAAATTGCAAATACACGATCAGTTGAATAAATGAATGAATATAATCTTGGTGCTATAAAAAATGAGGATAGCTACAGCAGATGTCAGAAGCAAGTCAGGCCGAGGACCAGGTGCCATCTAATCCTGCGGGAAAAGCCTGGTCTTTAAGGCATTTGTGAAAGTAAGTAGGGAGGGAGCAGCTTTTAGTTTCAGTGGAGGCTGTTCCAGAGCACAGCTGTGGCCTTGAGAAAGCTCTTCCCACCGCAGTTGGTTCTCCTAAATGAAGAGACAATCAGGTTCATGGAGGAGCCTGAGCGAAGAGTCCTTGCTGGGACGTACCATTTGAGTTTCTCCCTGAAGTAGGCTGGCCTCAGTCCATGCAATGATTAATAGGCCAGACAGAGAGCTTTAAACCTACATCGTTGTCTATCTGGCAACCAGTGTGTTCCTGATGGTTCCTCTTGCCCATTCATTTTTAGGAATTTTAAAAAGGAAGCAGGCAGCAGCATTTTGCAAAGTCTGGAGCCTCTTCACGAGATCCGCTTTGAGAGTAAAATAGAGGCCATTTGCAATAGTCGATCTTTGTAAGTACCAATGCACTGATAGCCGTTCTCAGAAGTTCAGGAGGAAAGAATTTTTCAATCTTTTTTATAAGCCATAAGGAGCAAAATGAGACTGATGTGATTGTATTTACTTGGGCTTTGAACTTCAGTTCTTTATCTACCAGGACGCCTAGGTGTTTTACTTTATTTGAGAGTTCGGGAAGTGAGTCTAATTCAAGTGGCCACCAGTACGGTGTCCAGAATAGGGTGTAGTTAGTAAAGAGGATGGTCTCAGTTTTAGTGGCATTTAATTTAAGGCGGTTGTGGACCATCCACTTGCTCACATTGCTCATGCACGTTCATTTAAATACGGTAACGCGATACTTGGCAAGCCTATTATATTCAATAAACGAGTCAAGCAGAATGTTTTAAAGTCATGCAGATACAGTACTTCTAATTTCCTCGTTACATTCATCCTTACAAACAAGAAATATGTACAGTAAATCTATTTCATACTGTGCAGAAGTATTTGAAACCTAGAGTACAAATTCCTCAAATTCATGAACAAGGGCAATTACTTTCGGATTTACGAAAATACAGACAATTCTAGAAAATATTCAAATATTATTTCATTTAAATTTTTATTTTTCACTAGCTATTTCTGGTGGTGGGCACGGCAGGCAAATTCAGTCCATGCACCCACACCGCCCTAGAATGATCACCCGGTTAAACTGCATGCCATTTTCTGTGTACATTCAATAAGTGACCTCTAAGAGGATCACCTGTAGGTAATGAGGCAAGTCAGTCTTAGTATTCATTGTTCAATGGATAAATCAAACCTAGGCAGTTGTGCCAACTCATTCAGTGGCTTCAGAAATGTTCACATATGTAACACTGGAGGTCATGCATTCATTAACTTCTGATATGATGATATGCCAGCAGCATAGCATGTAAGCACTCATGCCCATTCATTAATTGGCCCTTGCAACGTAGGTGAGTCAGGCTTTTACCCAGATTCCGCAGTTGTGGACAGTGTCATCATATGTATTGGGACCCGGGCAAGATTTATTTCCGGGGTCAGGGTTTGGAAAAAGTTTGAATTGTACCACCAATTTTTGTGCTAGATGATGCCTAAAATATGGAATTGTACATTAATGGATGAGATCGAAAAATTCCCTTTCCAGGGGGCCCCTTAAAAGGTGGGGGCCCTGGGTAATTGCCCACTTTGCCGATGCCTTAAAAACTTCTCCGGTTGTGGGAACCACCCTACAGAATCAAAGGGGAATCGATATATTCTTCCTTCTGAGCAGGAGGCTGGTCACATGGTGTGAGGTCAAATTAGGGGCTTCCAAATCCTCCCAGACTTTCAGTGGTGAAAGGCTGATTACGCTGTTCAGGCCCAACTCAGGGCAGGCAGTGTGAAGATTGAGGCAGGTACGGTTTAGTACAACTGAATGCCACATAAAGTAAATGTCAACGTGCTGCCAGGGTAAATACTTGAAAATCAACGCTACCGTAGCCTGAAGGTAATGCAAAAGAAACAGACGAGAAATGAAGATGTGAAGCCTCCAGGCTCCAGCCTCAACCATTTCATGGACGTTCATCAAATAATCCTTAGGGTGAGGTCATGATGTGTATCAGCAGTAGGGGGGCTCACAATTATCCCTGAGAAGTAAAGTTACAGTTTGTGACTGAGCCAGGGAAGGTTCATCCAGAACAACATGAATAATGACAATGGAAACCAACAAAGATGATTCTATGTCAGGGAGCGGAGGCGAGGATTTTGCTAGTCCTTTCTCCATTTTATTGGACAGCAAGTTAGTAGTAAAGAAAAAACATCACATCCAGGACTACCCAAACCAACATGGCAGCGGTAGCCCTGGTAACGTAACAACCAATCAGAGTCCAACAGTTCGTATATATGGCGTCCCAGCTGTTAGTCCTTTCTCTTTCTCCATTGCTGCCTCGGCAAGATAAGTCACGCTCTTCATATCTTTGTCGTGGCAGTTATTTGTGTGATTGTTGACAGCTTTATTTAATAGCGATTGTTTGGATTTGACTTTGCCTTATTGTAGGCTGTGTTTCTATTACGCGGTAGGCTTTAAGCCCGAGCGTTCATTCTTCGCGCGTGCGCGATCTTGGTGTCGGCTTCTGACGCCGATCAGCTGTTCTCCTCAGCGCTCTTCGCGCTTGAGTAGAAACGCGCTGAGGCACTGCGCTTCTGGCATTTTTCGGCCTCTTCCCTCACACTGACGCCGTTTTAGACGGCAAGAAGTATTTTCTGACTGGAATTTTTGTGAGTTTAATTATAATTTCTGTCAGAATTTTGATTTTTCAGGTTTTCTTTTGTGTTAGCCTGCTTGGTACCTGTGTGAAGGGATTTCCCCTTGTATTTAGTTGGGGTGTTTGTGTATGGGTACCAGTTTTTCTGCTAATATGCAGTCCGGTCCTTCAACTGTTGAGATGGTGGCTCCTACTGTTCAGCCACAACTGCCCCCTTTACACCCTCCTGCAGAGGTTGACAAGCTTCTATCTTCGGCGATAGCCCAAGCTCTGGCACCTCTGCAGGACAGTGTAAACAGACTGTCAGCCCATGTTTTTAAGAATGACACTGGTGTTTTTTGGACAGTGGGGCAGGGCCCAGTGGTGTTCCGTGTGCTCTACCACGTACGGCCAGGAAGCGTGACGCGGGGCACCTGGAGGGCTTCAGTAAACTATCTGAAGTGTTCCGTAAGAGTGCGCGCACGCTTAGAAGCGCACCCTACCGGGGGGATGACTCACCCGGAGAGACTGGTGGTTTTGCCACCCAGGACCTTGACCCGGAGGAAGGGTTCCCCATTGAGGGAGATGATGAGGAGGACGAATATGTGGATGAGGATGAGGATGCTTCCTCAGAGGATTTTTCTGATGTGAGCAGATCTTGGCGCCCTAAGCCCAGTGCTCCTAGTCTTACGGAGGGTGATCTGGCACCTCCTAATATGTTTGACCCATCCACGATTGTAAGACCTAGGTCATCGGAGTGGTTTCCTGAGCAGTCTACTGCTGATTATGTCGCAGCTAAGCTTCGACAGCCTTTACCTCAGGATGTCCGACTCCGTCTGCGCTCTGAGTGCCCACGCCCTTCCCTTCCCTTTAGAGTAGCTTGCACCCCTGAGATTGATCCCAAGTTGTGTACCTTCTTTGCCAAATATATTAAAGACCCCAAAAAGGGTATTGATAGGTCATGGAAAGCCTGTCAGGACAAGCTTCTAGATGTGGTGGGCCCTCTCACTAAAATTATTGAAACGGCCCAACGTTCTAAGGAGTCGGGCTTACCGATGTCTGTTGATGACGTTGCTGGTTGGTCGCAACGGGCAATGTGCCTTCTTGGCAATGCAAATTGCGCGCTTTCTGCAGAACGACGACGTTCCTTACTGCTTAAGATTGACCCGAAATTAGGGGAGTTGTCGTCTTCAGAGGCAGGCCCTATAGCACAGGGTGCTTTGTTTGGTGACCCCTTTGTTAAGGAGTTGGGGAAGTTTGTGGCAACCTTTTCGGCTCTGGACAAGGCTCAGGCTTCGATGAAAAAATTCTTCCCCAGAAAGGTTTTTGGCGGGGCCGGCAGAGGCAGGGGTCACTCTTCCGGCCGTCAGGTCCAGCAAGGCCCCAATAGAGGCCAGTACAAACGAAATAATGGCTGGAACGATGGACGGCAGGGTACCTTTTACCCCTCCAGAGGAGGCAGAGGCCAAGGCAAAGGACGTGGTGGATTCCAGTCCAACTCCAGAGGATTTAATGGTAAGATTTCGAATCATCTCTCTGGTTCAAATGGGGGGAAGGTTAGCGCTGTTTCCCCAGGCCTGGGCGTCATTAACATCAGATCCTTGGGTGCTGGAGACGGTTCAGGGGTTTCACATCGAATTCTACGGTTCCCCCGTTCAGCTTTCTCGTCCTCGTCCTCTAGTGTTTTCTGTCTCAGACCAAGAACTTGTCGATTTAGAGGTTCAGGCGATGTTACAAAAAGGCGCCATTATCCCCTCGGCGCTTCACCCAAACGGTTTCCTCAGCAACATCTTCCTGGTGGAAAAGAAAGGCAAAGGGTTCAGACCAGTAATCAACCTCCGCTCCTTCAACGAGTGGTTGGTTTACAGACACTTCAAGATGGAGGGCATCCATCTTCTGAGGGACCTTTTGTTACAGAACGATTGGTTGGTTCGCTTGGACCTGAAAGATGCTTATCTTTCGGTTCCAATCTTTCCTCCTCATCGTCGATTCCTCCAGTTTCTGTGGAGGAATCAGGTTTACGAGTTTCTTACACTTCCCTTTGGTCTCTCCTCAGCACCTTGGTGCTTTACCAAACTCCTGCGCCCGGTGGTAGAACATCTCCGGACCCTAGGGATTCGTCTGATTGTCTATCTGGACGACATTCTTTTGATGTGTCAGTCCAAGGACCTCCTTCTTCATCATCTTCAGGTTACTATAACCCTCCTTCAGTCTCTGGGATTCATCATCAATGCCCAGAAGTCGGACCTCTTTCCCCGACAGGAAATGACTTTCCTTGGCTTTCTGATCATAACTACGGATGCGACTCTTCACCTTCCTTCCGAAAAGATGTCCAAGATCAAGAAGGAGATTCGCAAGGTTCTTCGGCGGGATCGAGTATCCCTCCGCCAACTGGCCAGGATTGTGGGCTTACTTTCGTCATCGATCCAGGCCATTTTTCCAGGCCCTCTTCATTACAGGGCTCTTCAGAGACTGAAGGCTTTTCACCTCCGCAAGGGTCTTACTTACTCGGAACTGATTTCCTTGAATCTGGAAGCCCGATCGGAACTCCTCTGGTGGTTAGATCACATGGATGCCTGGAACGGGAAGGCGATTTTCGGTTCCCGTCCGGATCTGGTGATCGAGTCAGACGCCAGTCGCCAGGGTTGGGGCGCCCGTTGTGGCTCCCTCTCGGTGGGCGGCAGATGGACGGAGGAGGAACTTCACCTCCATATCAACTGTCTGGAGCTTCTTGCGGGCTCGTTCGCGATCCGCTCCTTCACCTCGACCAAGGTTTCGTGTTGTGTGCTTCTTCGGATGGACAACACGACTGCGGTCAGGTACATCAATCGGTTGGGAGGCACGCACTCCAAGGTCCTAGCGGAACTTGCGAAAGACTTTTGGAACTATTGCCTTCTTCGCCAGATCTCTGTCACGGCGGAGTATCTCCCGGGCGATCTCAACACGGTTGCGGATTGGCAATCCAGGAATTTCCGGGATGCCAGCGACTGGAGACTGGATCCTTCAGTGTTTCAGAGGATTTCGGACCTTTGGGGTCTTCCAGTAATGGACTTATTTGCGTCCAGGTGGAACGCCCAGCTTCCCCGTTTCTACAGCTGGAAACCGGATCCGGGGGCGGAAGCAGTGGATGCCTTCCTACAGGACTGGTCCATGTTTCCAGCTTATGCGTTTCCCCCTTTCCTTTTCATTCAAAGGGTGGCGGCTCAAGTCCGCAGGCAGAGAGCTTCTCTGATTCTGATCACGCCAATCTGGAGAGCTCAATGCTGGTTCCCTTCTCTTTTGGAACTGTCCTGGGACAAACCTGTTCGACTTCCGTCGTTCGACCTCATTCTGACGGATCCATTGGGTCACCCACATCCGCTGGTTCTCCAGGGCCATCTACATCTCATGGCATGGAGGATTTCAGGGGACGTTGGACTTGTGACTCGCTTTCGAGAGACGCTGAGCTCCTCATTCGAGGAGCCTGGGCTCCTAACACCACTAAGCGGTATAGATCAGCATGGAACAGATGGGTTCGTTGGTGTGTGGGAAAACACCTGGATCCCATGGGCTCCTCTGTCACTGACGTGATTAACTTCCTCGCTGATCTTTTCAAAAAGAAATTGGCGTATAGCACCATTAATTCTTTCAGGTCGGCAATTTCTGCTGGGCATGCCCTCGTTGATGGCTCTCCGGTTGGGGAGCACCCTTGGGTTTGTAAACTCCTTAAAGGTATTCGCCTTTCGCGCCCCCCAGAACCTCGTTATTCAGGTTTGTGGGATGTTAATGTGGTCTTGAATTTTCTAAAGGCCTGGCAGGATAATCAATACCTTTCCCGCAAGGAGCTTTCGGCCAAATTAGCGATTCTCCTCTGCTTGATCTCATGTAAACGTGCTTCAGATGTTCGTGCTCTGGACGTGTCAGCCAGGGTTTTTACCCCAGAAGGGGTTACATTTACTGTTTCAAGAAGAACTAAATGTAATACCAGGTCAGTAACTTACCCGGCTTTCCCAGATTCGCCAAAGCTCTGTGTTGTTCGTTGCCTTAAGACATATGAGGATGTTACTCTTGAGCTCCGCCCTCCGGGCGAAAGACAATTACTTATAGCGGTCAAGAAGCCATTCAAGGCTGTTTCCTCTCCCACCATTGCCAGATGGGTCAGGTGGATAATGTCTGAAGCTGGAATTAGCGTCACTGACTTTGGGGCTCATTCCACTAGAGGTGCAATGGCTTCCAAGGCTATTCAGGTAGGTGGACGCCTGGAGGATATCATGAATGCAGCGGATTGGTCTTCAGATTCGACTTTCAAAAAGTTCTACTTCAAGCCAATCCATGAAGCTGCGTCGTTGGTGGTGAGTAGGCTTTGAACAAGCAAAATCCTCGCCTCCGCTCCCTGACATAGAATGAGAAATTTCCTAGTTACCACAAAGGAAAGTTTCAATTCTATTAAGGAGGCGGAGGCGAGGATTTTCCCACCCAGGCTTTATCGAGCCTGCCCTCCCGTACTGGACTATGATGTGTTACTTCGTTTAAGGGAGTATACCTTTTTCTGAGTTTTTAATGTTTTCATTGATAAGCTGTGCAATGTTGATTAAGCTCTATCGGCATTTCGTTATGTTACTCCATTGCAATGTTCTTGAATTCTTCGACATTGTTCTGGACGAGATATTATTATTTTGTTCTCTTCCCTAGGCTCCGATCAAAAGACGGACTAGTGGTTGGATGACTTCTTCCCTGCGGCAGCTCCCACGAAAGAGGAAGGACTAACAGCTGGGACGCCATATATACGAACTGTTGGACTCTGATTGGTTGTTACGTTACCAGGGCTACCGCTGCCATGTTGGTTTGGGTAGTCCTGGATGTGATGTTTTTTCTTTACTACTAACTTGCTGTCCAATAAAATGGAGAAAGGACTAGCAAAATCCTCGCCTCTGCCTCCTTAATAGAATTGAAACTTTCCTTTGTGGTAACTAGGAAATTTCTCATTTTGCTTGACTGTGATGCAGGAATAAAAGCAGTTAAATTTGCAAGGGGGTGACAGGGGAGACATCCATTTTGAACAAGTTGGCTGCTAGGCACACATTGAGGTCTGGTAAACAAAGGTCAGGAAAACCTATTTCTACACATTATTCGAAACTTGTTTTAAAGACAATAAACCTATACCAGTCTGTACATGTATAATCAAGTGAAAAAACACATTCTGCGTGTTGTTAATAATGCACAAAACATAAACACACAAAAATCTTTAAACATTGGGAAGATCTGTTTATTTCCTCATTTGAATTAAAAAATGCGAAAAAAGCAGCTGAGGCTATAGTGAGGGTGTGGTGGGGGGAGGGGTTAAAGCCACCGGTTCGGCACTGGTTGACTCATACAGACATTTCAGAAGGGCACATGCAGGTCAACTCAACCTTTTCTGCAGCACCATCAGATGGGAATACCTTGTCTCTGTGGTACAGCATACCGAAATCACTGCCTACGTCATATAATGACCCTTGGATGATCGCCTGCATGTAACACTGCAGGTTAGTCTCCATACCCATTCGATCATTGGCCTCTCTGCAATGATCACCACTAGGAAACAATAAAGGCCCTTTTCCAAGCCCGTTCATTTGTAGGCCTCTGCAGTGAACACCAAAGGTAGTACTGAGGGTTAGTCTGCATGCCCATTCAATCCTTGGCATTTCGCCAACTCAGACATCATAATCATCAGAAGAATGCACCTTGAATGTTCAAAAGTGACCATAATTGTAAAAGTACAATAGGACCACTCAGTGATCTGCCAGGCAGCGATAAAGTGCGTGACCCAACGAGTACCACACATAATGGATCACTCTTGATCTACACTATCCACCACACAATGCAACAATCTAGTACTATAAACACCATCTAAAGAGGGGGGGGACTAGGAGCTGTTATGAGGTAAAAGGGCCTGTATCAACAACAAAAGACCTGCCCCTATATTATGTAGAAACAACTGTTTCCCATATATCTTAACAGACCCCTATCATAAGGTGTCAATCAACAGTGAGTAATCATTACCCTCCTGCTTAGTTATGCCATTATAGTCATGAGCTCAAATCTAAAAATTATCTATAAATGTGTGTGGTACTGCAGACAACTATACACCCTCACCAATCCTTCTAAGAAAACAACTTTCAAAAAAAGGGGGAGGGATAGTTGGCAGTGCCTCACGGGAGCAACACCCGTGGAGGAATAAACAGGCTGGTACTCGCCTGTGTCCTCACGTTCTCATCATCAGCATCTGCCAACTTATAACAAAAAAAAGGGGGATAACAAACAGACACAAAACAACCAGTAACCCAGATTTCGGTCTGCATGAAACGCATGAAGCACAAATTCCCACAGGTGCCATGTTAATTCATAGACTGACTACCCAATGAGTTACTAACTCATCGGATTCAACTCTTTGCGTTTACAGGTCAGTACCACACACTAAGTAACTCACCAACCGTACACACACTGTCCATTACACTCTATTTTATTGTGAACATGAAAGCAATTGTCTGCTGAAAAAGATTATGCTGCCCCAAAGATACATACCTCCTCAACAACATATGATTGCGGCGGAGCTAAAAGAAAAGAGCCAGCAAGTACAAGGAAGTGTCTTCTGTTGAAAAAGACACTTAGCGACTGTGCATTAAAATACAAGCATACACTCGAGTGCCTGCGGTTTGAAAACACATCCTTATAGGATACGGGCAGCATGACTGCAGGAGACAATATTTAAACAAGCAAAGCAATGGGTAAAATGTCTGTAGCTAAAAGAACTTGTGTACGAATTTGTCATGCTGTAAAAGACAAACCTGTGGGCTGGAGTATGCAAATATGACCCAATGGGTAACATCCACGGTGAGTCAGAATTAATTGTGATCAGATATCCCACAATGCAAAGCACCATACCTCAGCAGAGGTGTGATATACAAAGTACTCTCAATGTCCATTCATTTCCTGGCATCTACCGAAAGCACGTTTATACGAGAGATCTGAAAGCAGTTGCAACACAGAAAGAGTATTTTAAGCATACCTCTTCAGGGCTAGGTTCAGATTGAAGATGACCTAGAACACATTTAACATAAATCACTTAAAATGTCCTCTCTTTCAAGGTAAAGACTGAGGCGTTATATACATTATGTCATAAGCACTAGTCTAGCCATTATGATCCTTTTCCTAGAAAACGCAGGTTTCAGACTTCAAGGGGCTGTTTTCCAGACATGCAACAGCTGCCAGTTCCCAGCCTCAGCGTCAGTCTTCCCTATGCCAAACAGAAGGTCGACACCTGCTGGGGCACATTTGTCTTTCTTCCTACACACCTGGAAGAGGTCGCTCATGGATGCTTCCAGGACATTATTACTTCAGAATATGCCATAGAAATTGTTGAATCGAGTCTAGACTACTGCATCCTTGCCCCAAGTTGAAACCCCTTGCCTCAACATGAACACTACTGCTGGTACCAGCCTGCCTCCCTTTGAAACTCTAGGTGTGACTTCAGATACTTTTTTGTCCTTGAAAATATTCTTGGTGGCCATTATATCAGGTGGCAGGCTGTGCGAGTTAGAATTGTTTTTTTTTTTTTTAAATGATGCTGAGCATTTTCTGTCACAGACTGGTCCTTCAGTTGGATCTGGGATTTTCAAAAAAATTAGGCTCTACCTTTCACTGAGAACAGGATGTTGTTGTTTTTCCAGTTTTCCTCACATTTCCTACTTTTGAAGCAAATGTAATTCTCCCTCTCTCAGATGTATGGAAGGCAGCCCTCATTTGCTTATCTGATCTTCCGCTTTTCACAAATGTGGGACCTTTTTTTGATTATTTGTGGCCTGTCAGGAGAGCGCTGCAGCGGGATACGCACACGCATCTTTAGGCAGAACAGCCATCCTTCACTCTGGACAAGAGAACCAGAGGCAGTCAGGGTCTCAACCAAACACTTGCAACGGTGCTTTTTGGAAAACCATTACTATTTATGTTTTTCAATGTTGTCTTGACCTAATGGAGAGGAGTCCTTTGTACTTAGGAAAGATTGTGCTTTCCTCCATCCTTCAGGGTGGAGAGAGAGCATTTATTTCAATGTTAATGTCGCTTGTGCACCCTTGAAACATATGTGTTTGAGGCATCCTTAAGTCAGCCTCTTACTGGATGGAGCCAAGGTGATGCTGCTTGGGTATATCCTCAGGACTGGACCGGGATGAAGAGGCGGCGCTCAGATTACTTACCAGCAATCTTTCGGTACTTTGGCTCTGCTATCCTCGTTTCAGGTTGATGACTGCGATTATTAAAAAGACAACACAAACAGGGCACGTAGCTCTCTGTAGAGTGGAGGAGTGCTTGAATGTCCCTTTTACAGGGCGGTTTCCCTCACCCACCCGTAGGTGGCATGCTTCATCATAGGGTACCCTCCTCGCAATGCGAGCTCAGGCCCTTCCTTGTGTGATATTTCTGATTATTAATAGCCTGAAGTTTCTTGTTGAATGCATCCTGTTAATCCTATAAGTGATAAATGGGGGACCGTGAGGCAAATCCATCAGCGGATAATAAGAGAGCGGGCATTCAGAGCGTTGCATCGAACTGCCCCATTAGAGACACATTTATTGAGGAAGCTGATTCTCTCTTATCTGACACTAACAGCGGTCGCTTCAGATCATCCTAGATCGTCTAATTCCCACAATCAACCTGATATCTTTACCAAAGCTCCACAGCGCCCATGGGTGACTACTCCTATGCTTAAGAAATTGTCAGTGAGTGAAGGGGTTAAAGGCCAAAGAGATCCGAGCACGACTTGAGGGGTACAGCCAATCTTCTTTTAGACATTGTTGTTGAAACTTTTGGCGGTCAGAAACCGTGAAACAGACGAAATCCATCCATCCCGGTGGATACTAATCCCACTATGGAAAGAACTCTTGATGGTCGCAGTGGACCTGTTTGTGAGAGAATGCTTCAGCTTGGAGGCACCCCCTTGTGAGAAGGTGGCCTGATATGCAGTGCTCACTATTCTAGTGAACACTATGTATCAGTCCAGCAACCCTTATTGATGATTGGTTGTAAGTCAACCTTATAGACCAGCTATCCTAGTAGCGTGGATACGACCAGTCTAAGGCTAAAGACTCGAGAGGGCGTGTTAAGCCAGCTGTTTACCACACATATACCCCTTGAATACCCAGTGAAAGGACACCACACAAGTGTTATGAAAATAAACAAGATATTTATTAAGAATCACAACAGCCCTGTACTCTTTATGAGGACAGGGTACTAAGCACAAAACAAAACTCTTACGAAAATACTTAAGTTAGCACAGTATACACAAATGCCCGAGGGGCACGGAAAACCATATACTCTGAAAGTGGAATGCGAAATTACTAGCAGGTAAGTACAGTACTAATAGGCTTTGGAATCGCTAGATCTTGACTATAGAATCTTCAGATTACTTCTAGGAGACCCAGGTGCACTCTCACGCGGGATGCGGGACAAAGTCTATGGTAGCTAGTAAAGACAAAGTTAGTGTTCTCGGGCGAACCCGACCTGGTAGGAGGAAAACGAAAGTGGATTCGGACCCTTGGATAGTGAGGCTATGCTGGGGCACCGAAATGCCGAAGTTACCTAGCCCAGGGGCTGCAGCTGCATAGGTCTGAAAAGACGTCGGGAATCCTCGTAGACGGACCAGGAGCCTGGAAGAAAGAAGTTGCTGGCAGGCGACCAGTGAAGAAAGTTCGATGGATCCAAGCCTGGATCGATGGAAGATGACACCTGAAAGCAGAGGGGACCAAGTTCGAGACTACTAGCCAGTAGTCAGGTGGCACCAGGAGGGCACCGGATGGTAGTCACCTCGACTAGGTGAGTGGGTGACGCTGTGCTCGCAGATCTCACGGACCAGGAGGCGTTGTCGGCGACCAGGATGGAGGAGCGAGCTGTCCCACGAAGATTGAAGCTGTCGGCGTCGCTGGACCCAGGATTGGGCAACAAAGCCTTGGCAAATTCAAGCCCACGCGGTGGACTCAAAGTGGCGTCTGGAGTGGACCAGGAGGGTCCGGGGTGCCTCTCTTGAAGAAGGAAGCAAGGGCCAGTCTGGAGCAACCAGACCAGCAGCAGTGATGTCGTCGGGCGTCGTGAAGAAGGCCACAAGCCAGCCGGCTAGTAGCCACACAGCGCGGTGAGCAGGCAAAAGCAGAAGGGCCCCACGCAGATCGTGGAGATGCTGGAGGGCTGATCTTCGGTGCTGGAGCTGCTCAGGGTTGGGGCTTCTCGGACCCCAAAGCACTCACCAGTGGAGCACACGGTGGGCTTGTTGCAAAGAAGTCGTGCAGTCTTGGCGATCGTCGGTCCCTCGAGGTCTCGTCGCACTCACAGTTCTCAGCTTTGCTGTAGAGGTGAGTAGAGGTCAGAGGTGCCAGGGAAGCCGGGTCTCGTCGAGCTGGGTCGTCGGATTCGTGAAGAAGGACTTGCAGCAGACCGCAGTGTTCTTAGGATGGTGCCTGCTTGATGCAGGGTGACTACTCCTTAGCCACAAGGGAGAATCTTGAAGAAGAAATCTTGATGTCCTTTCGTAGAAAGTCGGGTCTTGATTCCAAAGATGATCTAATTTGAACAGGGGGCCCGCTCCCATCTTTATACTAAAAAAGGGGGCTGACCCGGTGACTAGGTCCTGCCTATGGGTGGGACTAGGAGGGGGGTGGTTACACCCCTCTCCCATGCCGGACTTCCCCAGGCCAGGGGCTGGTGTGCCCCTGGAACTGGTTCAGACTGGCCTATGCGTAGTGAGCACCGGGGTGCCACTCAGCAGTCACCTTCCTGCAAAGCCCTGCCTACCCAGAATACACAAAACCATGTCTGGGACGGTGCTAGCACCGCCCCTGACAGGAAACCCTTTGTCCAGGCTCCCCTCGCTGGAAGGACTCCCAGCTGCAGGGGGTCAGACTCGTGTCTGTGGTGGCAGCATCCATTTTGTGGAGCTGAGGCTTGAGTTAACTTTAACCGGGGTTCACAGTTACATACATGTCGTGTCCCTCTAGAAGGGTGGAATGCTAACCCCGTCGCCAGAATTGGCGAGGGGTTAGTATTCCAATTCGTATGACACCTTACTCGAGATGTTTTGATAAAGCAATACCAAAGTTAGCATTTAACCGCGAGGATTATAATGCACTTAAGAGTATATGGTATGCGATATCATGGAACAGCTATTAGGACTTGGTTCCGCAAGCTGCAGACAGGCTCAGCTCATGCCAGAGCACCATCTCACACGATTCCAAGCACTCTGCCTTCAGGATTGTCAAGGCCTGCCATAGGAGTGACGGATAGGAATCTGTGTGTCCATTTTAGGGTTAGATATAGGTATACTATATCTACAGCAAAGGGTGATTACACGACTTTGCCCCAGCTGTCATGCAGCCAGTTGTGTCAAATTTAGGAGGCCAGCCAGGGGTGGCATAATACATGCTTCAGCCCCTGGTAGGCCCTGGGTACACCTATGCCCCGAGTTACAGGGTCTGATAAGGTGGCCCAGTACCAATTGGTAAATGCACCTAGGGTACATGAGTAATTTAGAGAGAGAACAGCCAGGCTGTGGGTCTGATTGGCAGGCCCACAGCCAGAGAAAGTCGTAAACCAGTGAAACAAAAGCAAAAAATCTGGGTGATCATAGGATTGCAGACCCTACTCTCCTACACCCCTTACCCTCTGAGCACCCTAGAGTTAGTCATAAGCCTGATCATTTCACCAACAGTGAGACTGTAATTTCAGACTTACGTAGCCTTAAGACTGAAATTATCGAATTCAGATCTTTGGTGATGTCGTTAGCAGGGACTTATAAGGCAGCTCAATTCGACATCCCTGTTCCATCTAATTCGATCACTTCCACATCTGGCTCTGGTGCTAATAATGTTGTGAATAGAAAGCTGACACATTACTCAGCGGAGCCAACACAGCAAAAATCTAATTCTATTGCTCGGTTTATTAATAATGACTCAGAGACAGGACAAAGGTCACATAAGCAACTCCTGGCAAACACAAGGCTGCTAGAGCCAACAGCTAGCATGAGGGTGGACATCCCTATTGACAATTGTCAGTGTCCGCAACTGCTGATTAACAAAGTTTTTGCCTCACATGGACCCAGATCCACCCATTTTTTCTGGTGATTAAGAATGTTCCAAAACACACAACGTTCGAGTCACAGGAATCTCTAAGAAACAAGTGCGTGCATTGGCTTGGGGCTCTCATGAAGGACACAGACACCCCTACCAAAGAAATTATCATGGCGACTCAAGTAGACTGGATTGGATGCTCAGTGAAAGACAGCAAAGGGGACTGTGTGATTATCAATCTTCATCCACCCCAATTTGTGCACTTTTTGTTAATTTCTGCACCTTGGCTATTTCATTAAACCTCAACCTAATGTCAGTATCAAACCTTTTCGCTTACACCATATGACAAGAAACTTCCCAAACGTGCATTGTGCATTTGAGTTACCCCTAACCAATCGCTCACAGCATCTAGCAAATGTGGAGGACGTTGATTGGCATGTGCCTGTTGGTCTGGGATGAATAAATCTAGGGGGAAGGGGGGGGGGGCTCCTGGTCCCCCATCCTTTGGGCAATCAATTGGACCGGCACAATCTCTTTGGTTTGGAACATACGGTAATGCGCAGCAACTGTATAGCAATTAATCAAGGGACTGAGAAGCTAGGAGATACTTGCAACCTTATCTCACTACCTAATCACTTTGATATCACTAGCCCAATCACCTCTGTAGCCCCTAATCAGGCACATACCATTTACAATACAGCTTCCTTCACTAAACAAGTATCCTGGAATTTAGCCGGGATACTTGCAAAACCAACATCCCCAGATTGGTGTCAGTTCATCAATAGGTTTGATATTTGTCTCTTTTAAAAGACCTGGGGCCAGATGTAGGTAGCCTAATACTGGTCGGTAACGGCCGAAATTACCGAATTTCGGCCGTTACCGACCGGTATTAGGCTTTTCAGATGTAGGAGGCCAAATTGAAGGATTCGGTAATTTACCGAATCGGTAATTTAAGGAATCGGTAAATTACCGAATCCTTAAGATACCGATTCGGTAATTTACCGAATCCCTAATGTAGGGAGTACTCAAGTGAGTGCAGTCCTCATTTAAGAATTCTTTGTTTAACCCAAGTTGGTGGTAAATATGGAAAACCGTTAAAAAAGCAATTTTAGGCTTTTTTAACAGTGCCATGCGGCAGACATACATGCCCTTAGGGCATGTACGTGTGCCACATGTGCATCCATCCACTATTCAGGGGTGCCACAGGGTGTCAATGTGACACCCTGCCATCCTTGTAAGTCTTCCCCTTATTACCGATTTGGTATTTACCGAATTAGTAATTCCTATTCATTCCTATGGGCCTCCAGGCCCATAGGAATGAATGGGAATTACAGTTTTGGTAAATACCGAATCGGTAAATACTGAATATTACCGATTCGGTAATATTTACCGAATCATTAGCTACATCACATTTACCGATTCCTAAATACCGAATCGGTAAAATTCGTTATTTAGGAATCAGTAATATGCGATTACCTACATCTGGCCCCTGGTCTTTGTCTCGTCAATTTCGCAATGGATTTGTTAAATTTAGCCAGGCTACTGTGTCAATAGGGAAGGATGACCATCAGGAGGACTATCGATTTGGGTGGAAACCACCTTGTCCTGTGTGAATAAGGAGATTGACCTGGGTATCCTGGTTTTAATCTGTATCAGTCTGCGTTTACCAACAAATGAAAATTACCACATTTATGACGTATATTGTAGATCAGTGGGCTATAATTTTGAGATCTTTCAAATTCACACCTAACAGACCTTTCTGTTGGTATATATAAAATCATTGCAGTGGACTTTAATAGTAAGCTTGAACCATTGGATTCCAATGATGAGGCTCTCATGGGTGAGGAAGATCATATTTGGTCAATCCCAGGACCTACAATCCCCCTATTAAGAAATGGTCTTCAATAGCTGTTTAACTAAATGCATTTATTGTAAACCACGGTCTTCGAGCCTGCAACTGTAAAACGGCCCCTGACAAAGAGGGGAAACACACGGACAATTGTATATACAAATACTGCTAGATATTAGACATTCGCCAAACTTGGTTGACATGCTTGTACCATTTTGCCAAGATAGTGTTCACAATGCCCTTGACTTCACTCTTAGGCCACTGGGAAATACTATATCTAGCATTAATGCTGAATCTTTTGATGAAAGCCTAAGAATAACCAACAACTGGCATAAAATAAAATAGAGTGATATGGTGCGGTCCTCGGATTCGCTGGCGGTTGGGGTTATTGTAATGGAGCTATGCTCCCATCTATTTCATCCTTGGAACAACTGGATTCTTTGGACAGACTCAGTGACACCCACAATCTAATGCTCTCAACTCCATGAAAACATTTTTGTTGAGATTCAATAGGGAGAAAATCCCAGCCTTCTTGGTATAATAAATCCTGCAGAGCTGCCAGGAAGGCACTTCCTAAGGCTTTACGAATTTAGAATAGATCTCAGATCCTAAAAGCTAGAGGTTTACATAAAGCTACCATTACCTCGGCCAAAAAGAATGGGAGATTGACAGGTGGGCAGGCGTGCTGAGTGCCGTTTATATAAAGGACCATCACTCCTTCTGGAACATTTTGCCACTGGAAGTACCACGGACAGTGCTTTGTAGAAAACAATATTTCAGCAGCTGATTGGTTTTAACTTTTTTCAGATCTTTATTCCTCTCCACTTGAGTTGGAATTCCCCCAGAGGGACCCAGTAGGGCCATTGGAGATGAATTCTGGTCCCAGTGTAGGACCATCAGGGCTAGTTAATCAGCAGAGAGGTCTAGCTGAGTGGAGTATGCTAATCAAGGATAACATTTATATTTCTCCCATTGAAATTCGCAAAGTCAAAGACCAGATCACTGTCAACAAAGCTCCACGGCTAGATAAGATCCTTGGGGATCTATTTCGTGCTGAATTATACATCTGGAGTCCCTATTTTGTATATTTTTTCAATGCCATCTTGATAGGTGCACCTGTGCCCCAACGTGGGATGGGGCAGAGATTATTCCAATTTTCAAACAAGGTTCCAGGGCACTCCCATCTAATTATAGGCTGATCAGCCTAATTGATAGTGCCCGAACATTATTCAGTAGGATTATTTTGGACAGGCTGCATGAATAATTCACCTTCTCTGATATGTTTTTATCCCTAGAAGCTGGTTTTAGGAACTGTACAAGCCCCTTCGACCGGGTGATCCACCTACAGTTACTTCATTGGAAAACTGTTACACTGGGGGGACGCCTATATGTGGTATTTGTAGACATACAGTCTTCATTCAATCTAGCATAGGAGCCACCCTGTGGCAGGTGCTGGGCGAAACTGGGGTTCTGAAGCATTTACTGGGCATAATTATTAGATTGCTTTTCAACAACTACACACAGATCAGGTGTGGGCTGATGGGCGAGTTGACAGAACCAGTCCTAGTCAACAGGGGTGTCCGCCAGGGGTGCGTCCTTGCCCCTACGCTGCTTACCATGTTGATCAATGATTTGGTAGCCTACCTGGAGAAGTGCAAGAATGATGCATCGAGGTTAGCTGACGTCAGGGGTCCAGCCCTCCTGTTTTAACTATTGGATGGATTTGAGTGCTTCTGCAAACAAAGGGGCATGGAGATTAACATCAGGAAAAATAAGTTCCCGGTTTTCCAATCAAAGCAAATTCACAAGAGCTAATCCTTTGCTTACCGTGGTACCACTGGAAAGGGTTCATACCTTTAATTACTTGGGGATAACTTTAACGGACCACTTTGAAAGGCAAGGCCATATTATCCACCCCTGGCTAAAGCTGGAACAACAATTCGGGGGCATAGCAAAGATGCAGCGAGGTTCTCAATTTCAGACAATCTCCCAGTATTACAAATCTATAATCTCCAAGCACTCTGGGCAGCTCTTTATGATGTCTTCAAGGACGCACCTGCCCTGGCGGCGGTTTCAACCAATTTATGCGATCACAGACTTACCTTCCCATCAGTACTCCACTAGCTCCCATTAGATTAAACCTAGGGTTAAGATCGATTTCTGATAAAATAGGATTGAGGCTTATTTTTTACTGGAGAAGAGTCTGGGCGACTCTAGAGTTGACCTATCGACAGGGTCTTGTAGAAATACTAGGCTTTCCCAGGTCAAGTAAGGTACCCTGGATAAGGTACATAAAAATGTGCTTTACCCACATTGGGTGCGAGAGACTGTGGAAAAACCCAGAGGAAGCCAGTGTGGTAGATAAAACAACCATTAAGAGTAGTTACTGGCTATACAAACATAAAACCCTGCTTGGACAGTCAAGTTTTGGCACACTTACTGTATCCTTTCTTGAACCTAAAGATGAGCATATAGTGGAAGCCTTTTTGGATGAGATTGAACCTGCAGAAGCAAAGATCATCTATTTAAAATTTTGACTAGCAATACTGCCTCTCTATTCCTTTACGACCAAATGCGCGAGACCTCAAGGAGGTCGACTGGCGATGTCCCTCTTGTTCTGAGGCCACTGAAACGGTGGAGCATCGATTATTCTTCTGTCCAGTTTACTAGTAAAAGGAAATGGATTCTCCAGCTGTGCTGTATTTTGGATATAAGGAATTATAGAGCAGTGACTAGAATCCTGAAAAGTGATACTAGACAGTCGATAGTATTTGCGATTTCTCTCTTTATGTTGTCTATTGTGGAGAATAAGGCAAAAACGAGTACATACTTAGCTGCCCTCCTTTGGGCATTTACAGATAAACATCTTCACTGCTCTAGTGGTGACTTTAGTGATCAGTGCACTTTATACAAATCCGCGACATGCCAGTAGGATACAGTCCCATACAGGGTAAGACACCAAAGAGATATTCCAACTATCATTTAGTATTTGGCTTCCCAACAATTTGCAAGTGGAAGATTGTTGTTTCTTATAGCGGTGCACCATTTGCATAACTTTTATTTGGCCATGTAAACCGTTCCCCACCCCAGGAGGTAACTACCTGAATAGTGAACAAACAGTGTTGGTCGCTGGGACTCTGATTTTATATGTTTTAAAATTATAGATTGCTAGGAATTTGATTACTAATGATGACTTCTTGTTAAAAGGATTCTGATGAACTAATTAACAGTCCAAATAATGTATACAGTTTTTGTCAATTGGATTATATAGATATTTTTCCTATTTTCATTGAAATGAAATGAAATTGTGAAGAGATCAACTGAATGCATACAGATCCTATCGAATTGACTGTATATATTTTATTGACTGTAATGGTTTTTTGGTGCTTTTATAGCTATACAGCCGAAAAAACCTTTTGATGATGATGATATCCAGGAAGAGACCTATTCACTTTTTATGGTCCTTGTCAGTGGAGGTGGTATAAAGAGGGCAGGTACGAGTACAAATTGGTCTGGATTTGCTGCAACAAGAGTAATCTTTGTCAAATAGGGTGACATGGTGGGTGTCCTCAATTAGCTTGGACTGGGACGAGGAAGGGAGAAAAGAATAAAGATTACCGTATGAAATCCAAGCTTTAATTGAATTATGTCCTGCAATGGCAGGGATTATCGGTTAAGCTGGCACGAATGGCATGCCCGCTCCACATCTGAGCAGGGTTCAGCCTAATGTGCTAGGTTATCGAGTACCGAGTCAGCCTAAGGTTTTCCGCGCCAACATCGACTAAATCAGAAGTCCAGTACCACTGAACTCCTGCCAGTGCCATGTACTAATATTCCTAAAGCCTTTCTGCGGTGGAGCTGCTTCACAGTAGCCACCCCGAGGGTGCCAAGCCCTGACAATTTTCCAACAATCATATGTGACTAGCTGCTACAGGCCAGGTATTTTCATTGCATTCTGGGACTTGTAGTATTAAAACTAGGACCAAAAGTGTCATACAAACGACACTAGACTCATTAGGGTGATTATTAGACAGGAGCAAAAAGAATGTAAAGCAGCCACACCTATGGATGGAGGAAGCGCATGTCTGTGTTTCAAGGGTCATAAGGAGGCGTGCTCTGGCAATCATTTTTGAGGAAAGAAGGTTATTTTTCACTCTCACCTACACGGCGCATGCATTGTGATGCAAGACATATAATTTGCTTTTCACTGGGCTTACAACCTGCACACAGCATACGACTGGTCATTTTCATGGTCACTCTCATTTGCAGTCTTTTGATTGCCCAGCTCCGGAAAGCTTTCCTTCCTTTCTTCTGTTAGCTACTCAAATTCAAATTCAAAATAACTTTATTTGGTTCGAGTGGACCATAACAGTTTAACATACATACATATAACTGTAACCAATATCATGTCCAATTTATACAATAATGTTGTTAAAATCTCTAAAAGCTCAAAGTAGAAACATTTGAGGCATTTTCTAATTTACATAAAAAACTAAGCCTCCAAAGTTCAGGGCCCTGATCCCCCATACTCGAGGCTCTGGGCTGAATGCTTTAGTACCTCCGATCAGCATCTGTTGTATCAGTACATATTAAACATGTAAAACCCAATTAAAACACTGAATTCTCTATTGCAATTCATAACGTTTCCTTATTGACAAAGCAATTCTGATAAAATTGAATAAAGCAGTGTAAACAGAAACAGTAGACAAAGAGTGTAAAAAATTAAAACCCTCCTGATAGGAACAAAGGCGGATTTCTCTCAAGATTGGGTTTAGGAATCGTGCCCATGGCTCTGTATAGAGTGTGCAAAACAGGATAAAGTGCAAAGTGCTCTATGTTGCTAAATTATCACAAGGACAAACAGTGAGTTCATCACTCCATCCTGACTATTTAGGGAAGGCCACTAAAAAGTGCAAGGTACAAAGGCAAAATCTGGTCATAAAAAAACGAGTCCATGCATTAATAGTAAAGGACAAATAAAATTACTGTTGTGTGGGGGACAGATCTGAGTAACATTGCGTTCCCAGATGCAGACACCCCGTATTTGCCTCAGCATAGTATGCTTCTTTTATAATCATTTTAATATTTGTATGAATGCTAGCAGGGTTGTTATAATAGTGTCCCCAGCCAATTGCGTTAAATTTTTCTCTGACAAAGCGGAACTATGGGATCGCCAGGGCATTATCAAGGTTAATACAATCCATGACAATTTCCCTTGAGAACGTTAGGTCCTCAGGCGTCCAAATTTTAACCCAGAGAACCAATGGGCAATATTAATTCTGTCCTCTATAAAATCCAACCCTACCTCAGAATGACAAAAGACTGTAGGGGCACTTTTTAGTGTCGTCAACAGTCTTTTTATTAATTTATTTCTAAAATGTGTAACTGGGTGCTTTTGTGATGTCCCATGCCTAATAAGTTGCAACAGATAGGCATTTCAATTCCTATAAAATGATCAATTCTGTTAGCGGCTTGTGGCCTAATTTACAGGCAAAGCGAAATAGACCCTCCGCTACCCAACTAGTATGCTGTGCCCGTGCTGTGACAAGAGAGTCCCAATTCAATTTGTATTTAAAAACATTCCCCAGATATGTAACATTAAAATGTAAATGTAGTATACTTGTAAAACGCACAGCTGCCCCATCTCGGGGCGTCCCGGCGCGGTTTAACGCTGCGGAACCCTTCCTGGCTCTCCCTGTGAGATGCCCCTCCTGGGAACCCCCAAGGTGAAGCCAGGCATCTCAGTGTTGTTGGGGCCGTTGTGGAGATTAAGCAAGCTATTGCCCAGAGTTGCAGCGTGGGACCCATGATTAGAGTAGGTGCTGAGGCGAGAATTATCGAGTCCGCGGACATTGAGCTCAAGACCCTGCCGCGTCGGGACTTGAACCCTGGTCCCGGGCCTGATCTCTGCTTCATGGTCTGCCGCTTCTAACCAGTGATGCAAACACAACAGGTGATGGACCGAATTTGGATCAATGTCACACACTAACCCCAGTCCAAAGATCTGGGCCCAAATCCATCGTTTTTTTGCACTCCACACCACCCTGGGTTAGACAATGGCGATATGCAAATCAGGTCTGACCCTGTGCCCCATGGGAACAGTCCAGTCCGAACTACAAAAGCCATGTCCTTCCCAGAACGGAATCAAGCATCCGAGGACCCGACCGGTTTCGAGGTAACACCTCTCATCAGCCCGGCTAGCTTGACTCCAGTGGTGTGGAGTGCCTGGGAGTCAAGCTAGCCGGGCTGCTGAGAGGTGTTACCTCGAAACCGGTCCGGTCCTCGGATGCTTGATTCCGTTCTGGGAAGGACATGGCTTTTGTAGTTCGGACTGGACTGTTCCCATGGGGCACAGGGTCAGAGCTGATTTGCATATCGCCATTGTCTAACCCAGGGTGGTGTGGAGTGCAAAAAAACGATGGATTTGGGCCCAGATCTTTGGACTGGGGTGAGTGTGTGACATTGATCCACATTCGGTCCATCACCTGTTGTGTTTGCATATTCCGCCCTAAGTGCGCTGGGGATGCCCAGACGTGGGTCCCAGGCACTCCACACCACTGGAGTCAAGCTAGCCGGGCTGATGAGAGGTGTTACCTCGAAACCGGTCCGGTCCTCGGATGCTTGATTCCGTTCTGGGAAGGACATGGCTTTTGTAGTTCGGACTGGACTGTTCCCATGGGGCACAGGGTCAGAGCTGATTTGCATATCGCCATTGGCTAACCCAGGGTGGTGTGGAGTGCAAAAAAACGATGGATTTGGGCCCAGATCTTTGGACTGGGGTGAGTGTGTGACATTGATCCACATTCGGTCCATCACCTGTTGTGTTTGCTTCTAACCAGTGAGCCACACTTCTCCACTGTATCAATGGCTGTACCCTTTATAGTGAATTTTCTTTTCTTATTCTGGTTTGATTGGGGCCACACACCATGATATAAAGCCAAATAAAATTAGTTTTAGGTCCAGTGCTGACATAAAATCAGTAAAAACATTCAATGATTTTAGGAGGCTATTGGCTGTTAAAGCCATTAAGACTGTGTCATCTGCGTATGACAATAAAAGGACCAGGTTGCCTCCTATTCTAGGGAAGTCACGTGCCTTCTCCATTAGAAATGCCTCTAGACTATTTGTATACAGTAGAAAGAGAAATGGGGCCAGGATACATGCCTGCCAAACACCTTCTGTGAAGACGATGGGCTTGGTCTTCCCCCCATCAGCTGTATCTTATGGCAACAGCAGTGGACGCATGCAGCTTACGCAGGAGGGTGATGAGAGCTTCTTCAATACCCATTTTCTCCATCTGTGCCCACAATTTCTCCCGATTAACTGTACCAAAGGCACTGGATAAGTCTATGAAGGCAAGTGGATGGACCCCTTTTTGGCCTTCATGTACTTACCCATGATTAAGAACAAATTAAGGCACTGTTCATTTGTTCCCATCCCCCTCCTAAAACCATATTGCATTTGGGACATAATCCCTGAGTTACCTGCCCAGGTCTCAAGTTGCAATAGAATAACCCTTCCCAACACCTTTGTGGTGGCATCAATTAAAGATATAGGCCTATAGCAAGCAGGGTCGTCCTTATTCCCCTTTTTGCATACTGGTACCACTATGGCTTCCTTCCAAGATGTTGGGATGGGACCAGCTATCGCTGCCATGAAGACACTGGTCAACAGGGGTGCCCAAAGGTGAGGATTGCTTTTAAACAGGTCTAAAGGGACCCGTCAGGGTGTGGGGCTTTCAAGCAGATCCCCTTCGCCAGGGCATCCTCATCCGCAATCACTGTAAGGGAAGAGATAAGTTGGTGAGCCAAAAATATATTTCAGAAATGGGATTCCCAAACTTCCCCCAATATTATTGAATCCATACCCCCAAAGTCTGCCGAGAATAGGGGGAGATTAATAACCTCCCAAAAGGTCTTGGTGTCTTTGAACGTGCTGGCTCTCTCAAGGTCTTCCCAGGCTAGCCTTTTCAGTTCATCTTTCCTCCGATAGGTTATGTTTTTATAAGCCAGTCTCGCATTTTTAATTAGTATTTTATCACAAGGGATTGCTTGTAGTGCCTTTTTGAGATCCTTTTGGGCTCTTGAACACTCTGCGTTAAACCATTTTGTCTCCTGAACTTCGCCTCTCACTACTGATTTTGTTAAACTTTTGGATACATCCCTGCAGATTAGTTAGAAACCCTGTATAACCATGTTCGGGGAAGAGTCATGTTGTAAGCATTTCAGAATAGAGCTTAAGTTTGCCTTAACAATATTCTCCTCAAATTGGATGGGATTATTTATTTTACCCCATTTCAGTCTCACCCCTTGGTTGGAGCTATACTGAATGGGGCGGCCATCACCTTTCTCCTCTTTGGCTATTACCCTTAGAGAGGCAATGAGGGGATTGTGGTCACTTGCGTTATTTGGCTCCATCTCATAACTACCAACAAGGGAGGCAAACTTACTTGATATGAACATGAAATCAATAACACGTTCCCTACCTCCTCCAGCATAAGTGGGGCACTGTGTTGAGGGGCTACTAACCAGGGTTTTGACTGGGCACAGATCATTTACAACAATAATGGCATTTAAGTCCTCGCCCTGGGGTGTATGTATAAAAATGTGACAACCTTTGACTCTCTGTGTCCAGCAACCCACACATTCGATTGGGCTATGCAAACAAAAGTTGCAAACAAAAGTTGCAATTAAAATCACCCTCCCCCCCCCAAGAAGATACACAGGGGCTGCCACTTCCCGGCTATCTTGTTGATTTTTGCCTTAAGAGTGTCGATAACGTCATAACTGTTTTGGTAAAAAATGCTATGGTTCCAGTTGATCAGTAGTAGCTTAACCTAAATCAGGTTGGAGATCAAAATGAGTTGATACCAGGGAGAATGAATCACAACCTCTGCCTGGATGGACCCATACTTTACTGAGATCAGTGTCACCAGCCCTCCTTTTGCCCTCCCTGCTGGTGAAGGGGTTGCTTGGATGTTAAAAGAACAATAACCATCCAACACAATGTCATCCTTCTACCATGTTTTCTGAATACAAATGATATTGAAGACCATAACATATTCTAACCAGATCTCGTCCGATAATTTTGGGCGGATGCATGTAATGTTCCAGGATATAATTCTAAAATGACAGATTTCATGGTCCACAATCACTGTGTCCATCCTGTTACAATTAGTAGAAACCCTACTAGGTGTAGTGACCGAGTCAAACCCCACCCCTCCTCGACTGTGTGTGGGAGGTGAAATAGGCTGGTAGATACCGGTCTCGGTTTCATTTGTTTTGTTATAAATTCTATTTGTGCTATACAAAGGAAGACTCAGAGAATTATTGACCAACTTATTCCTAGTTTTACCAGCAGCTGCATTAGGGTCTCTCCCATGATCAACTCTTATTTGTTCCGTCTCATCTAATCTGCTCGGTTGGGAAGGTAGTCAATCTATATCTGTTAAACCAGAAAGTGCCTCAAAATGGTTAGGGTGAATACATGAGGGCGACTGGGGGCGGGGTATCTATTCTTTGGCGGCTGCCAGGACTGTTCGCTCTTAAAAATCCCTGGTTGTCGGAATTAGAAGAAACCCAAGGGACGGGCCTGTATCTGCTCAGTGAGGGAGTCTCTAAGATGTTTCAAGGCCAAGTCAGTGCACATCCTATCATTACAATTCAGCGCTACACAATCCTCTTCTCTATTTTTAGGAGTCTGCCCAAACAACTCACCTGCCTGGCCATGATAATGTGTTTGGGTCAATTTATCTGGGACTGGATTTTGCTGGTACACCAATAGGCTGATTTATTGATAAAGCTTTGGCAGCTTTTGGGAGAATCGAGACCCCTGTCAGCCTCAGAGTATATGGTGTACTCGCCCTGCCTGCTTAACTGGCCAGGCGCAAGACCAATTGGGAGCCTATTTTCTTTTAACTGGTTCTCCCCACTATGAGGGTCGGATCTTAAATGAGTGGTTACCCCTTGATCCTTCTTGTGGATCCCATCATGTCCAGATGTCCTAGCTGACGGTGCCGTTAGGTGATTGGAGCTGTTATCCGAGGCAGAGGGAATTCATGTGTTATTGTCGGTATTGACTCTAACACCACTTTACTATTTGTGTCAGTCACTGTGACCATTTCAGTCTGTTACATACGGGATCTACCAGCAGTTCCTGGTGGGTTTTGCTTTGTTCTCTTAATCCTTGGGGATTGGCCCTTTGCTCGATGGTCAATCCTGGATAGATCAGTCCGCTTCCTTTTTTCCCCGGCTGTACTCTGAGCCCCTGGGTTCCACGTGCATGAGCGTGTAGCAGCTTCCACTCCCTTTGGCACTGCGCCTGAAACACCCTGGCTCAGGATTGCATCAATGAGTGAAAGTGGGGGTGAGGGTTGTGCCAGTGAATCAGGAGATGTAGCAGGTGTAATTACATGTGAGACCCCAGTGGTAGCGACAGGTTTAAAAGTCAGAACAGCAGGTTGGGGGAGTGGAACTGATGAAAGTCTACGTTCAGCAATTTCAATTTCTTTAATAACACCCACTGCTTTCTGTGGGAAGCCATCCAGGGAAGCGTCGCTGCTTTTAGCAACCGTGGTGACTTTTCTTTTCCCCCATAATTAAAAAAGACTTATATGCACACAATTAAAATCCATAGAGAAAGGAAAAGTCGTCTTCTATTTTTACCGTAACTCCACGCCACCCGGCTAGGGCTTGGCTCCTTTACCCAAATGTCGACCGATGAAACCAAGAGGGGTTACCCAGCCTCCTCCAGGCTCGGATGGGCGCAGACGGGCCTGCCCGGCCCGGGCACGCCCGCGCATGTCCAGGGCAGTGGGGGACCTGCGCTGTTTTTATGCGCCTCCTGGTGCAATAGGTTGTGGGGGCTGGAGTCCCCTGGCAGCAGGCAAAGGTGACAGAGATATGGGGGCTCCCGTGCAATGGGGAGCCATGCTGTTTTTATGCGCCTCAGGCCACTTATGGTCTCGCAATGGCCCCTCCTGGTGCAAAGGATTGTGGGTGGGGGCTGGAGTCTCCCGGGCAGCAGGCAACGGTGACAGAGATATGGGGGCTCCCCTCAAAAGTAATTCGGTCTGTAAATTGTCCCCAGTCTCTCAGCGCTCTCCTCCACTGCTCCCGCTTTGCTGTATTCTATGGCCCTGCTCAATGTGATGCTTTGATTTTCTTCACACAGTGATGGCAATGCATCTACTTCCTTTGAGCGAAGTGGCAATTCCGAGTGAGATGGCTCCGAAGATGATGTGCTACGCTAATCCAAACTGGGGGGACAATGCATCGCTTTTCTCCACGAGTGCGATGCGCCAATTTCTACACCCTCAAAAGGGTCGATCCACCGGTCCTGCTACACGCCGGCTGGAGATGCGTTAATGAACGTAATACAAATATCTGGGTCCACTTTCATTGATCCAGAAACATGAGCTGGGGTGGAGACTTTGATATTACCGAGTCTCAAGCAGTAGGAGGCTACCCAATATATACCTTTTTTTTCCATCTCTTCAGTATTGAAACCAACAAAATTGATTACTGAGTGCAGTTTTAAATTTATTAAAAAACATCAAACATTATACTTTACTTGAACATAAAAACAATGTGGATTCAGTTTTAGAAGAAGGCAATCACATTTTCTGCCCAGAGCCCTTTGCGCCATGGCATAGTCAGGCTTTGCAGTATCCGCTGCATAATCCGCAATCCAGGCCTCGGACCACCCCTTCTCCGAGCCGCAGCAACAGCACCACACTTGTGGCCTCCGCAAGCAGCGTCACAGGGGGGTGGTTGCCTCCGACCCTCCTAATCCGCTTTTTTGCGGCTCACCCTTCGCCGTACAATGGCTCCAAGGATTCTCAGCGTGTTAGCTACTCCTTGGAGCATGGACTAAGTACATGTGTTCTTCCTTGTCTTTGTACTTCTTCCCATTTTTAATCAACACACTATTTTTTCATAAATGTTTCAGCATTATTCCTGGACATGCAATGTGCTTTCCTACTTTTAAACACAGCCATATAGTTTCTTATTTATGTTGCTTTCACTCTATCTACTATCTTTACTGATGCTTTAGTTACTTAAACCGGTACAAAAGGGGGTGGTGATGGACGGAGTATCTGAATCAATCAAACACTCACACCCAGTCAAAAGATCTGGGTTTAATCCATCACCGTTCTTTAGCCCACTCTGCCACCCCATGGCTTGGTAATTCGGGCTGGACTGTTCCCATGAGGCACAGGGTCACGGCTGATTTGCATATAGCCATTTTCTGACCTAGGGTGGTGTGGAGTGCAAAAAAACGATGGATTTAGGCCCAGATCTTTGTACTGGGGTGAATGTAAGACATTGTTCTGCATTCTGTCCATCAACTGTGTTTTTTGCAATTTTCACCCCGAGTGGGCTGGGTATGCTCAGACGTGAGTCCCAGGTTCTCCACATCACTGGAGTCAAGCTATCCAGGCTGAAGAAGGCTGATAGCCAGAAACCGGTCCTTGGATGCTTGATTCCGGTCTGGGAAAGACATGGCTTGGTAGTTCGGGCTGGACTGTTCCCATGAGGCACAGAGTCAAGGCTGATTTGCATATAGCCATTGTCTGACCTAGGGTGGTGTGGAGTGCAAAAAAACGATGGATTTAGGCCCAGATCTTTGTACTGGGGTGAATGTAAGACATTGTTCTGCATTCTGTCCATCAACTGTGTTTTTTGCATTAGTTACTTACACCCACAACATTACTAATGTGCGCCACTCTGCTCTACACTACTGTACACCAATCCACTCTATGCACTCCATTCTACACCACTATATGCCACTCCACCCCACTCCACTCTACACTTCTCAACTTCACTCTATGCTTCTCCACTCCACACCACTCTATGCCACTCCACTCTATGCCAGTCCACTTCACTCTATGCCACTCTCAATGCCACCCTACTCAATGGCACCCCACTCAATGCTAATCCATGCCACCATGTGCAACTCCAGTCTATGCACTCTACTCTATGCCACTGTATATCACTCTCTCTACTCTATGCCACTCTACTTTACAACACACCACTCCATCCTACGGTACTTCATGCCACTGTACACCACAACACTGCACACCACTCTAGCCCCCTCCATGCCTCACAACTTCACACAATGCACTCTATTTCACTCCCCTAATACTTTTCTTTTAAGAGCTCACTGGAACATGGTTGAGCCCACCCTGACCTTTAGGAATGAGGGTGAACCCGATGATGAAGCATGGCACTACTAGAGTGTGAGAGGGTTATTTAAAGAAAATGAATTATTTCCTTTCCCGAGCAAAGTGACGCAGAGTCTAGTAAGGCAAGCACTCCCCCCCATCATGTCACGTTGCTGTGACACTAGGTGGGATACCTGTGTGTTTTTGTGTATCTCAGGCCACAACCTGCACAGCTCATGACATACCCAGTTATCTAAGGCCACAGCTCCCAACACTCATGATGTATTAGACTATCTCAGGCCACCATGCACAGTTCATGATGTACCAGACTTTTTCAGGCCACAGCACACAACTCTGGCAATGTATCAGACTATAACAGTCCACAGACAATCTTGGGCCACAGAACGCAACACTCATGACATAACAGACTATCGTAGGCTTCAGCACAAATCACTCACAAAGTACCAGACAATCTCAGGCTACAGTACCCAACACTCATTGTGCACCAACATATCTTGGGACATGCGTGCACTGCTCATGATGCTCCAGACTATCTCAGGCCACAGCAGTCAACGCTCATGACCTACAAGACTACTTCAGGCTGAAGGACCCAACCCTCATGATAAACCATAGTGTCTCAGGCCACAGCACAGTGTTCACGATGTACCAGTACTTCTCAAGACACACCACACAACGCTCATGGCGTACCACACTATTTCTGGCCATAGCGCACAATGCTCATGATATACCAAAGTATCTCTGGCCACAGCACTTAGTGCTCCTGAAGCACAAAACTGTCTCACGCCACAGTAAGCAATGCTCATGATGTTCCAGACTATCTAAGGCCACAGCAACCTGTGTTCACAATGAATCAAAGAACTCAGCGCTCATAAAACAATAGACTGTCTCAGGCCACAGCACAGTGTTCACGATGGACCAGTCTTTCTCAAGCCAAACCACACAACGCTCATGGCGTACCAAACTATTTCTGGCCATGGCGCCCAAAGCTCATGATGTACCAATATATCTCAGTCCACAGAAATCAGCGCGCATGAAACACCAGACTATCTCAGGCCACAGCACCTAACGTTTATATTGCACCAGTCTACTTCAGGTCAGAGCACCCAAAGCTCATGATGTACAAAGGTATCTCAAGCCACAGCACTTAGCACTCATGAAACAGTAACCATCTAAGGCCACAGCACACAATTCTCATGATATACCAAAGTATCTCTGGCCACAGCACTCAGTGCTCCAGAAGCAGAAAACTGTCTCAGGCCACAGCACGCAATGCTCATGATGTTCCAGACTACCTAAGGCCACAGCAACCTGTGTTCACAATGAATCAATGAACTCAGCGCTCATGAAGCACCAGACAGACTCAGGCCACAGCAACCAACGTTCATATTGTACCAGTCTACTTCAGGTCAGAGCACCCAAAGCTCATGATGTACCGAACTATCACTGGCAACATCACTCAGCACTCAGAACACAGTAGACTGTCTCAGGCCACAGCACAGTGTTCACGATGGACCAGACTAACCTAGAACCCAGCACCCACCCCTCAAGACATACCAGACTGTCTTAGCCCACAGCACCCATTGCTCATGGCATACCACACCATCTCATGTCACAGCATTAAAATCTCACAATGTGCCAGATTATCTAATTGAACAGCACCATGCATGCGTGATGTACCAGACTTCAAGCAAGGAATCATCTTATTCTTGATAGTTCACTAGAGAGAAATATGGACAAAAAGATCAGACACCCTGTTACAGAGTCATAAAAAGAAAAGTTAAGAAACAAACCATTTCATGAAGAGAAGCCAACATCCCCTGCTTTTCGCTGAAGTCTAAAGTGGGAGGTTCAGTTATTGAATCCCAACTTCTAACAAGGCAACTACAAGCAGGTATTTTATCATCAGGAGAGGGCCATAAGAATACTCACTAGAGGAGGACTTACCATTCAGAGACTGTCTGAAGAGGTCTTACCACCCGAGGACTACCAGAAGAATACCCACCACCCGAGATGGCTGCCATAAGAGGGCTCACCCCCAGAGGGTTTCTAGAAGAGGACTCACTACCCCTGGGTGCAACAAGAGGACCTTAAAACGGTTTTAGTTTTTGCTAATGCAGGAAAAGGTAATAATAAATAAAATGAGATAGAGTAGAGGTGGGTGGGTGGTATACAGTGCAAACATTTTATTTGAGAAATTAACATTTGTCTTCTGACTTTTATCATTAGTACGCAATTGGGCCTTTCTCGCATAACTGAACTGAACAAAGTGACATAATGTCCGCACATGACTGTTGAAAGGGGACCATGAAAAGATGACAGTGCATTTGAATGGGAGCCAAGAACAAGAGAAACATCATGAGAACAGGATGGTGCAGAGTTCAACTGTGAAGAGTCCTATTCATGAATAAAGTTTAAATGTTGCGATATTGATACAATTAGTACATGGGAAAACATTTTATGAGTAAAAAGTAAAGGGATGGGTTTACGAACAATAACTGAATTGATTTTTGTGACATGTAAGCATGGTGTGATGAAGATCCCCCCCTTGCCTGACCAATCAAATCTCGTATTTTCCAGATATTGAAACTTTACTGGGTGGAACATGGAGAAACGAAAGGTATAAATAAGGTAGCTTTAGTTAGTTCATTAGTTGGAGATCAAGAGAGTTGGGAGTTGATGAAGACGATGATGCTGGGAGATACTGAAGTTGCTGATGAGAGCTGGAGAGCCTGAAGAAGCGCAGAGCAGGGTGGAGGGAGCTGATTGCAGAATCTGAACCAGAACTTTCTATCCTGATCCAATTGGGTTAGATCTGAGGATTATTGAAGAAACTCGAGGAGGAAGAGAGCGTCAGAGAGGGGTGCAGTGCCACCATCGGTATTCTAGAGAGGTCAACTATCTTGTCCTGATTTCCTGTCCTGAAGCCTTTGTCTCCTGATCTATCTCAGGGGACCCCCACCAGCCCTTTGGCCAGGGGGTTGGTCTTCCACATCATCCTTGGCAACTATAATTTCCCGTTTTTTTGCTAATGTTCTTTATCTTGTCTTTCTACCCTCTCTCGTTGAGCATTGATTATTGCATGATTCCAAGGCAAATGCATTGTGTTTATTAATTGAATGTTTCTCTCCCATGAATTTTGGTGACTGCGCTGTATTGCGATTGTTCACATGCACCTGAAATGTTAGATAAAGATTTAAAACTTTCCAGAGTCGGTGGTTATTTTATTTCGAAAGTATATAAAAGTTAGAGTTAATGTTGTTTGTCACCATCAACTAGTTCAACTAATTGTCCAGAGGAAAGAGCTTTTTGATCTGTGAAGGGTTAGTTAGAGATAACCCAAAGTATTGAATAAACTAATCCGAATAGTCTGTGAAAATTATAAAACATGACCCCAGCGGTTTACGCACTGTAAGTTTATGGGCACAGGTGAGTATATGGTAGTGGAGTATCTGTTGTTGGTGAACCGCTGGATCAGGAACAGAGCGGGAGCTGTCAGCATGGAGAGAAGGAAAATCATTTTTGAGAGAGTATGTTTCGACAGGAGTGAATACAGGGAAGGTCTTTGTAAATTACCATGGGAGATACCTTTATAAAAACGGCGGGCCTTATAAAGGAAATTGAAGGAGGGCAAGAGGGTCTAAGAGGCACATCATTCTAATGTAACAGATGTGGTGTCTTTATATGGGAATGATGGAGATGTCACAGGACGGAGTCACAGATCTCGAGTGTGAGTACACAATAGAGTGAGGATTGATGGAGGCTTTTTTATAACGGAGAATATAGGGTCTTGTTAAGGTAGGAGTGAGGAAGGAAGAGATGCGTGAGCTTTTAGCACCACGCCGGCCCACCTTTTCTCTTGCAATTACTGGACAGGGGTGGCCTCCCACTGAGCACAGAACATACATTGGAACTGGAGGCATCCACAAGTGATGCCTTCCAGGATGGTTACGGTACGGTCCCTGAGGAGACCGCACTGGGGTGACCCATCCCGGACGGGATGAGCGGCCTGCGGCAACCCCTAGGAGCTCGTTGTGTCAATGCCCTGCAAAAAGAGACTCAACGACGGCAGGACCGACCTGCTTGCCTCTGGTGCTGAAGTGGCAGGGACATGGTGGTATCCAGAGCTGCATCGGTCTACGGCCTGAGGCGGAGACCTAGGGCCCCACTAGCAGCGGCAGCAGAAGGAAGACTTCGGCGACGTGCCCGCCTGCGCCCTGTCGTGCTCCTCCCAGAGAGTGGGAAGACCGATGCAGACCAGCTGAAGCCGGCTGTAAGACTACCGGAGGCTGGTATGCGGGTCCTGAGGCGGGTAAGGGCTGGCTGGAGAAGGAAGTGTCTGCTCCCACCTGACCGCCGAGGAATACATTTGAGGCCTAGATCGGTGCCCGGTGGTGAAAGCAGTGAGATTGGGGCCTTAGTGTGGAGAGAGAGCCCCAGGATTTGAATTGAATTGGTCCTTACAGGCCTTGCCGGATATGACTGGAGGTGTGGGCGGAGCCTGATGGTCACTTTTACCCCAGCTGGGAGACTCGGGCCGGAGAAATAAGTTGGCGCCTAACTAGCATTGAACAATAGCTTCATCGTAAAGATTACGTAGGCCGTGGGAGCCGGCCGTGGGATCTGGAGGTGGCAGGGATGCAGTAGTTCTTTCAGTGACGAGGTCAGGCTGGAATGGAGTGAGCCTCACCCAGAAGATCTAACATTACAACACCACATAAGTGCTTCGGTTGGGAAGAGCTGCAGATGCCTCGCCTCCCTCTGGTGCTTTGCTTGGGAGTTCGCCCTTCAGGATGAAAGTTATGGAGAGACAGGGGAGATTGAATTGTCCTTCAGCTAACCTTGTGGGACCCACCCTGGACCTAGACTCCTCCTAGTGAGGCAACTGAAGGTCGGTTGAGCCAGCTGGCAGATCTGATTTGCCTGGCCTGCAGAGATTGATATAAGTAGGGCCGACACCTCTTGGACAATATGGGCAAAACTCGAGGGAGAACAACAGGAATAGCCCCTGAGAGGGGACGACACCTTGTGCGACCAGGCTCAGGAGAAGTCAAGCTCTGAAACCCTGGAAGACCCTGCCCAGTCACAACTAAGTAAAATTCTTGAAGCAATAGCGAACACTATGGCCACTCTGCATAAAGATATCAGCACGGAATCAGTGGGGCTAGGCCTGTTGACAGTGGAATATAAAAAACTAGCGGACAGGGTCAGAGCTGTTGAAACCTTAATCTCAGATCTCTAGCCTGCACAGCTGACGACGACTCAGCAGATCAAAGACCTAACTAACAGAGTACGAACACTGGAGTACTGGGTGGAGGATGAGGAAGGACACAATAGACGGAAAAAAGTGGAAGTGGTGGGACTCCCTGAAGGAGTGGAAGGCGGCAGTATGATCGACTACCTTGAATCCTGGTTTAAATCTGCTGTTGCGGCAAAGGAACTATCAACCTTTTATACGCTGGAAAGTGTGCACCATGACGCTGCTCGCCGGCTGGCGCTAGGCCCCCCCCCCCCGTCCAGGAGTGGCAAAACTCCTTCACTATGAGGACAGAGATGTAATCCTGCAGAAGGCACACTCAAAGGGTCCGTTTGCAGGAGATAACTGCAAAGTTTCCACACTCCCAGATTACATGGCTGAGGTTCAACAAAAATTAGCCTCATTCCAAGAAGCTAAGAAGACCCTCCACGAGGAGGGTCTCCAATATATTTTAATATTACCCGCCCGGATACAGATAATCTTAGATGGAACCACGCATTTCTGGGAAGTCCCAAAGCAAACCTGAGACTGGCTGGAAGCATACAGAACCGGACAGCCAATTCTGCAGTCTAGCCTAGACCCTGGCGCACAGGAACGGAAGATGAGGGAAAGTACTAGGAGAAGGGCCCGGGGAGGACCCCCCAAGAAACTAAACCCTTCCCAAACTGAACAAGAAAGGGTTGCTGCCTTCAAGCAGTGGCTGAGATTGTGGGGTCTCGGGACAACACCTCAGAGGCTGGTTCTCCTTCTGTAAAAACAACGGAGGAGTCTGACTCAGACTCCTCAGGGGCTAATAGCTCAAACATGCCGCAGGTAACACTGAGAACTGCCGAAGACCTGATATGAATGACATTGTTGTGATGGAACCATAACAGATGGAGAATTCTGAGTTTCTGAGCAAGGTTGAACGGTACACCTGCAGGTTGCGGACATCATGGGCTGGCACAGATTGCTTGCCCCTGGCCTTTTGCCTAGTCCCCTCCAGATAACTTCACCTCCAATAGGTCTGGCTGGGGTATTGGGAGTTTATAGATATATGGTAGACACAACACAAGGGAGTCAGGGATTACTCCTTTTATTCTCCCATACACCACCTACACACGAGGCTGGACGCATTTAAGTATTCACAGGGCCTCAGTCAATCTAAAGAACACACAGAATACTTAGGTCGCACATTTTCTGACCATAGTCCCTTATTGCTGGATTTTATACCTGTAGGGGCGTGCCAGCTGGTCCCCGTGTGGAGGCTCGACACCACAACCTTAGAAGATGTGTGCTTTCAGAAAACCCTGGGGAAGGCCATCGATGGCTACTTTGCAGTAAATACAGGTGCAGCATCCTCGAGGCAAATGGAATGGGAGGCTTTCAAGGTGGTGGTGAGAGGATATTGTCTCGGACAAGGGACAGGGATACAACGAGTAGTGCATAGAGAGCTTGGGGAATTAGAAGATAGGTTGCAGGACCCGGATAATGCCATGGGATCAGAGGCCTTTGACCTTGAAAGCTTTAAGGAGTCACAAGCTTGCTACAACGCTGCGTTGGAAAGGCTCAGGTGTCATGATTACAGAGGTTATCTCATTAAGGTGCAGGAAGAAGGGAAACATCCAGGCAGGTTATTGGCATGGCTCATTAAGCTGGAGTCACATGGTTCACCTATTACACATATCCAATCTGATACAGGGGTTTCCGTACACCCACCGGAACTCATAAATGCTCAGTTCCGAGACTATTATAAAAGATTATATGACTTGCCCTTGCCTGTTCTACCGGAATCCAGGTGGCTTTTCTGGTAGCACTGGAACTGCGAGGGCTAGATTGCAAAGTACAGGAACCACTGAGGGGTCCGGTAATACAGCTATTAAGGATATGGCCATCTGTAAGATTCCCGGCCCAGAGGACCGCCTAGCAGAGTTCCACTCCATTTATATTTCAAAACTGACCCCCCTACGTGCAGCCTGTACGCAGAATTGTTGCAATTGGGAAGACTACCTGGCTCCACGCAAGATGCAGTTGTGATCCCCTCCCTAAACTAAACATACAAGGGGCCCATACCACGGTTTTTCGCCCCCTCTCCATGCCTAATATGGACTTTAAAATCCTTAGTAAAATTCTACCTCTCCACCTTCTCCCATATATGCCCATCCTTATTCATGAGGACCAGAATGGGTTCATTCCAGCTAGGAGTACATCATTTAACCTGCGAAGACTCTACTCCGTGCTACACCACTTGAACCTACGAGCCTTCCCACGAGCAGCTTTGCTGTCAGTAGACCTTGAGAAGGCATTTGACATGAATAGGTGGGATTTTCTATTTGCAGTCCTGAGAAGTCATAATAAAGATGGGCCTCAGGGAGGGATGGATTAAATGGGTTAAACTTTTGTATGCGATACCCACCGCAGGTGTCAAAACTGGCAGAATAATATCTTCGCAGTACGAAATTTTCAGATTTACTGGCAGGGATGTCTCCTATCCCTGCTCCTGTTTGCATTAGCTATTGAGCCGCTAGTGGCGCTCTTTAGGGAATAAGGGGGGGAATTAAACTTGATAGCTGAGAACATATCTTGATTTTCCTGGGGGACGCTTCTGCGTGTTCCCCTAAAGCACTTGCTCTCCTGAATGATTTTGGTCAGCTTTCCGGCCTGAAGGTGATCAGGGCCAAGACATACTTGTTCCCCGTACACCAGGACCCCTGCCACAGGGGCTCTCAGTCGACATTAATTGGGCTCTAACAACCTTCCGGCATTTGGGGATAGAGGTGTTCCACACCCTGGAGGACCTGCGGGATGGTATGCTTGAAACAACACTTAGGTTGCTTAGAACATTCCTTTCTGGCGTTCGTTACAGCTACCGATTATGGTTCGGATTTCATTGGCCAAAATGATCATGCTGCCCTGCCTTTTATACTTTTTCTCAACCTGCCAGTGGTGGTGCCCTCGCACTGATTACGTCAGTTGGACACCTTGCTGCGAGAGCTGATATGGGATAAAAGCTGCCAAAGGGTCCAGTAGCAGAGGGAGGACTGGGCGTACCCAATTTCAAACTTTAGTTTTTAGCCTCTCAGATCCATTGGATCACCCAGTGGTTGGATAGGGTGAGACAAGAGGAGTTGGGGGTAGTTGGTTCCTCTGCCCATATGGGCACCTTGCTGTCAAAATTTCTCAACCTGGCGGTTGAAATTCCCCACCAGACCCTGCTGCTGAACACAGCATTGCAATGATGGAGACGATGTATAGAGAAGACGGCAGGGACCCCCCTATACGCCCCTAAATTGCCACTGGTGGGCCTTCCACATGGGGATCCACTGAAGTTCTTCACGACCGCTCAATTAACAGCTTGGACTGACGTAGGTCTGGTAACGGCAGGTGACTGTTATACTCAGGAGGATCTTGGTCCGTTCGCAGATTTAATGGCTGATTCTGGTTAACAGACTAGCCAATTCCTCAACTATGAGGCGCTAGTTTGCACATTTAAAACACTGTGGGGTGTGGGCCACGAGGAGCCCAAGACACATACAGTTCCGCAACACCTACTAATTCTGGGCACAGCGACACACTTAGTGAAATGGTTACATAACTCACTAATGTAAACACCCTCAAGGTCATCTATGTCAGTAATGCAGTCCTTGTTTACATTTCACAATCATTCCCATCTTGCATTTATTAAGATTTGCTTTTTCCAGATGATGTGTTTCTGTTGTAGTTTTTAAACGATTCAAGGGTGCTGGAAGGAAGATCCCTCCGAGCTGACTGGCGCACTTAATCAGAAACTCCAAGGTTTCTCAACATAAGTTCAACGATTCTCATGAAAATAATACTTCATACCCTGTTTATCTCCAATGTTGAATATTTATTCATTCTAGTAGCATATCTATCACTGTTCATATTCATAATTCATATGGAGTGACATATGTTCATTTAACATCCAATCTGTGTACACCCCAATGCATTTCGGGTCTTGACTGGACCTTCATCAGGGGTTATTAGAGTAGATCTAAAAAATGAATAAGAAAGTTGGCTTAACTCAACTCTCCACACATAATTACTGAACACAAAATACTGCAAACACTACGAATGATGCGTATTACTGCCAAACATAAAAGTGGAGTTGTCTAAATAGGTATGCTAATAAAAGTGATCGGTGTTCTATAAACGGGACGCGAGTGAAGACACGTATAGTTCCATGAAAAATAAACTGCAAGTGCTATTCAGTGAAATTTAGTTAGCAACGTGCAGGGCCGGACTGGCTACCGGGCAGTTTGGAATACTGTTGAGCTGGGGGCTGATTTCGTTCATGGAAACCTGCGTGTTGTAAACGAAATTCGTTTTGCTTTAATTATTTCGAAGCACACGCAGGTCTCCATGAATGAAATCAGTCCCCACCGCAGTGAAATCAGCACCCAGCTCGGCTGCATTCCAAATTGCCCGGTAGTCAGTCCGGCCCTGACGTGATCAGAATCCAAAGTCATATCGACAGACGACAAAGAGTATCCGTTATAAGGATAAAGTGTAATATGTGATAAGAAATCAGTTCCCATTAGTTAAAGTCTGAAAATGAGCATACGGTGATGATTGTGTCTGAGTGAAAACGAAGATCTTCCGGAGTGCTCGCATTGCACCTAAGCAAAACACGATTGGCAAAGCATACTACGACGTGCTTAAAAAGTGGGTGTAACCGTTTTAGTCTAACAGGTCGATGACCGTGCGGCGAGAATTAAGGTTAAGCAAAGACGAGGATCTTACCGGAGTGCTCGCGTTGCACCTCAATAATGCCCATGGGTAGCCATGCGCTCTATAAATGCCACTTCTATTCTATTCTATTCTACAGCTAACAGCTCATTGCGTGTGACATGATACGCGAGTTCGTCATAACGTTCCCAACCCCTTCGGTGATCATGACGAGCTCAGCTCGTCATGAGGTCCGGTGCTCGTGTGCTCATGACGAGCTGAGCTCGTCATGACCACACCCATTATCATTATGGGCCAGAGGAATATCCTGAGCAGCCAAGGTGTTAAAAGGGAAATCCCATTTAAAGTGCAACAAGCATGCGTCTCCCGTGCATCAATAAAGTTCATTCAGAATGCATGAACAAAGTAAAACCTGTGGCAAACGGAAACCCTATATATACAACTCAAATATGCATACTAAAAAAATATATGTGTGCGATTTAAGACATACAATTATAAACGATAATCTGTAATAGAAGATCGCTTTCAAACATGTTCATATCAGTCTCTATAGAGTTCATAGAAAGCATTGATATTCCAATCTGACATTCATCCCCAAAGGCTGCATTGCCTGTAATTTTCTGATCCAGAAAAATTCAGATCTAGCGAACGTTTTTTGCGGATCTCTGTCATTTTTGGGCTGCAACACCTCAAGAATGGTAAATCGCAATTGCGCAATGTAATGTCTGGCTTCCAGCCAGTGTGTTGCCACAGTTGATTTTGAATTGTGTAGTCTAATGTTGCTTTTGTGCTCCATAATACGTACTTTTGTTTTACATTCTGTTCTTCCCACATAAATCTTGCCACATGGGCATTTCAGTGCGAAGATCACCTGAGCTGTATCACATGTGCTTGAGTGTTGTAACTGAATTTTTGTTCAATTGGTGGGGTGAATAAAAATGTTACCAATGATTGCATTGTTGCAGTGTACACAGTTCATGCATTTTTGTATGCCTTCAAATGTTCTTGTCTGTGTTGGGTTTTTTTTGGAAAGTAACTCTTGCAAGTTAGTGGGTCACTGATATGCAAAAATTGGCAATTGTGAAAAAAGTTGACTCAAATCTGGTTCAGTTTGAATTACGGACCAATGTTTCATTATGATTAATTTGATTGCATGAGATTGAGTGGAATGTTTCAAAACACAAATGGTGGTTTGATTTCGATTTCGTGCTCTGGTTTGAAACAATTCTCTCTTGATATTGGTAATTCTTTGTATGGCGTCTTTAACTATATTATGAGGATAACCACGATGTTGATATATGTTGGCAAATTGGTTAATGGTTGATACTGCTGCCTCTGGGTTAGATGTTATTCTCTTCAAGCGGATAAACTGTGAATAGGGGACATGTTTCTTCAAGGATTTCTAATGAAAACTTATAAAATGTAAAGCATTTTTCCTGTCCGTGGGTTTGGTAAATACATTAGTTTTGATGGCGCCTGATTCAATTTGAATAAGTACATCCAGAAATGTTATTTGATGTTTTTCAATTTGAAAGCTGAATGTAATATGACTGTGTATTTGATTAAGTACTTCAGTGTTCTTTTCTAGACTGATGATGTGTTTCTGTTGTTATTTTTTAAGCAACATATGATTCTTGTGTAGTGCCTTCAGCGAACTGAGTGACGTCCATGTGTCTGGGTGAGCACTTGTTAAGGCTGAGTATTTAAGACAGGCACAGATGACAGCTCTGGAGCTGAGACTGAGGGCAGTTTAAATCTCTCAGAATGCCAGTCATAAAGGTGTGTAGACTATGTGCACATGCAATACTTGGACGCTTAGCAGAGTGCACTAAGCGATGATCACGTGTGTGACAACTGTAAATGTGGAAATATTTTAGAAGAGGTCTACATCTGGCAAAATATTGACAGCAACAAAGGAAAAGAAAATGCAGTGCTGACAGGGGAGTGGGTGGGCTCTGTATGTGGGGAGTATTGAAGTGGGGGAGACAAAGGGTAGTATGTATAGCAGAAACGAGCAAAAGGCGTGCTGAAGAGGAAACAGATGACCAGTGAGATATGCAGAAGTTGATTTCAGAAATATGTGGGGGCATTAATGGTGTGTCTAACAGAGGGGAACAGTAGGGGGAGTGGTGGGAGTTCAAGAAGGAAAAAGACGCTCCGAAGGCCAATTCCACAGACCTTAGTAATGCTCATTTCGCAGTCTCCTATTTTCAGAATTGAAACATTTTCAATTCTAATCATTCACAACAAAATCTATATTGTAACTCATTTTTAGGTCTCGCCTAGACGAAAGCAAAGCGAAGCTTTGCTGTCTAGGGCGAGACAACTTATGTAATCACTTTTGGGGGAATGTGGACAGCAGACTGTCACAAGCTTCTCCTGCCGGAGATTTGACCTTGTGAGCGCGCACGCCCAGCCCGGCGCCTTGCATGTCCCGTGCCACAGACACACACACGCAGGCAGGAAGGCCCACACACACACACACACACAGACACACGCGCGCACCCCCCCTGCCGCACCTACACACACGCACGCACAAACACACACATACAGAGACACCACCCCCGCGCCCTCGGCCGCCGCATACATACTGTAGCGATACACAGCCCCCACGTGCTACTGCGAGGCCACCACGGGCCTTCTGCGAGGGTCTGATAACACTCAGGGGGCCCTGTCGGACGCGGTTGGGGCCTCTCGGGGCTCAGGGCAACAGCAGGGCATGGGCGGAGTCCCTCGCGAGGGACTCGGTTTTGGTTGGGGGCCTCTCGGGGCCGCGGCGGCAAGGCATGGGCGGAGTCCCGCTCGATGTTCGTTGAGGCCTCATGGGCCTCATGGCACAAAAAGTCTTGGCCTGGAGGGGAGGGGGGGGCACCGGCAATGTGCCCCGACGCCCCTCCTCTCTTTTCGGGACTCACCGGGTCTGCTGGCACCCGGCGGCGGGCCGGTCTCTCCTTCTCCAGCGGGGGCTCCCTCTTCTGCACGGGGGCCCCCCGCCATGGCTGGCACGGCATCTCTGGTATCCTTCACGACTCGGGAGACCGGAGGACAACAGGCAAAGCTTCCGCAAGGCAGTGGGAGCAGACACACCTCTTCCCGGACCCGCCCACAACCAGGCGGCGGGCCGGACATCTGCTTCCGGTGTTTTCCTCCGGGCTGCGGCGGTGATTGTTCTCTCGTCTTATCTTAGTGGCATATTCCCCCCCTTTACCCCTCCTTCGGCACCACCACGCTGCTGAGAGCCCCCTCCCACCAACGCACATGTTGATCAGATTCGTCTGGGTTTCTGGGCTCTATATGACTGTCCACCCTGCCCTCGTCTGTGTGTGTGCTTTCCGTGAGTGGGGGGGAAGGGGGATCTGTGTGTGGGGTAGGCGGGGGGCGTACGTGTGTGTGCGGGTAGGTGCACGCTTGTGTGTGTTTTGAAGGCCCTAATCAAATGTGGGTATATATGTGAGTGGGTGTGTGCTTGTCTGTGTGTGCATCTAGTAGAAGTGCATGTTTCCTTCTACATGTGTCAGTGTTTGCTTCTGTATGTGCTTGCACGAGTGAGTGCGTGCACGCATGTGTGTGTTTGCTTGCTTGCATGAGTATGTGTGCGCCTCTCTGTGTGTGCATAGATATATAAGTGTTTGTTTCCTTCTGCATGTGTCAGTGTTGGCTTGTTATTTTTTCATGCTGCCCTGTTGGCACGTTCAGCTCGTGCGCTGTACACCGGCACTTCCAATTGCCTGTAACAAAATTGGTTTGTCTTAGCAGTTAAAGGCAGTTACACAGTGTCCAGCCTCGCAGAACTTTATCGCTGCCCATAAACCCTGACAGGATTTTTCAAAATGTCTCCTCGCGCAGCAATGCTTTGCGTCGTGGCCAGGGAGAGCCAAGGACGATATTGCCAGTACAATCCCCTGGGACTTTATTTGGGAGGATAGGATCTCAATAGAGAGAGAGGGCTTTAAATTGGCACATCTCCCCTGGCAGCCCCCACCACTTTCCAAGCTCACCCTCCTCTGTTGACCTCATCTGCTGTGACAAATGTGAGGATGTGGAGGGGCTGAAAGAAGACGTCCCAATCAATAACGTGGATCGACAGAGGCATCGCTGCACTTGGTCCACTCCCAGAAAAGCTAAATCTGCTATAAACTCGTGTAACCAGGGACAGCTCAGAAACGCCAGCGTAGTAAGTAACAAGACACACCAAGCAGCAGCCAGAAATACACCACAACAGCAGGAATGACCTATGTACAGCAGCTTTCCAAAATAGACCTGGGCAGATGGGCAAATTCATAGAGAACTTAGCCAGTTTGGAGCCAGAGCTCTGGCTTGGCTCTAAGAGCCGAAGCACGAGCCGAGCCAGCAAAAGATTCAACAAGTAAAGCATGCAACAAACGTCCTCTAAAAGTATGATGAAGACTCTTAGAAATTAAAACAGTTTCTTCAACCTTTCATTTATGTGCATTAGATTATACGTCTGTAGTGTGTGCCTTTTTTTTAAAGTAATCTTTTCTAAACATGAACTTATAAGCATTCACGAGTATACGTATGCCCTGAGGACGTCGTCATAAGTGAGGCAAGGAGTATATTTGTTATATACATAGTATATGTGGCCAATATTGTTGTTACAAGTTGATCAACATTATTTGCTTTTTAATTATATATATATATAAGTGACATTGTGGTTTAGCGGATTGTACATTGAATTACTTCAAGGTGCCCCCAGACACTACTCACTCTCTACTACCAGGGCCGGCCTTAGGCATGTGCAAGCTGTGCACCTGCACAGGGGGTATACACCTGTTACAACGCAACTTTTACAACTACCTACTATTACAACGCAACTTTTACAACGCATACCATTACAACGCATTGCGCTGGGGGGCGCTCTAGGATAGGGAATAAGTATAATTTACTATCCAACACCTTCCCTAGTGTCCACGGGGACTGGAGTTAGAATAGTAAATTATACTTACCACTATCCAGCACCTCAAAGCGCTATGCGTTGTAATGGTATGCGTTGTAATGGTCGCGTTGTAATAGTAGGTAGTTGTAATGGTATGCGTTGTAACATGGTACATCCGCACAGGGCCACCAAATCCCAGGGGCCACCACATCAATATATATCCTTAATATAATAATCCTCTGGGGATGGATACATATTTGTGTGGGGGCCCCTGGCAGGGATTTGGTGGCCAAGGTTCCGGGCCCTGCGCTGGCCTGGCTCGCTGTGGCAGCCTTGCCCGGGCCCCTCGCTCTCAACAGTGGTTGGTTTCATCGCTGCTCGTGCACAGGCCCAGGGCCCCCATCCTCAGAAGCCCCGTTCTCCCAGTAATGTTCTTGTACTGACCCGTGGGTACCAGCCATACACTTTCCTGTCTCTCCCTTCACTGGCCCGGGTACCTCAGCCTAGGCCCAAGTCCGGGGTGCCCAATACCAGTGGTGGCCAGACTGGCCAGTGGCTCCCTCTCAGCCCTACACTCTTTTAACTGCACTCCTCCCTGCACTAGGCGGGTTACTGCAGTTCACGGTGTCTGGGGTTACTGCCGGGCATCGACTTTCCCACCATCTGCAGCAGCTCGGGGCCGTCTACAGCGAACAACGCTAATCACCTCCCCTCTCAGGAAGGCCGTGCCCCAACTGCCCCCTCTACAGAGCTTTCCATCTGTCCCATGTAATATCTCTCTCATTGTGCCATCTATAGACATCTTTAGAGCACCACCACGCTCACACCCCACCGCTCTCACCTCCGTGACCCTCGTCACACACTTTCTCTCACTGTCCATTTACAAAGCTCCCCGAAGCCCCATTTATCGCACCTCGATCACTGCGCGTGCATCACGAGGACGATCGATATCTTATAGGTATGCAGCAGAGCTCGAACCTCAAGCAGTAACAAGTGCATTCTGGGATACGGCCAGCCTTCCAGGGTACCCTAGGCAAACTTCCAGAGACCCTGGGCGCCGCTTCAGGATCACAGGCGCACAAGAACACACAACTACACTGACACACAAGCAGAGAGAGAGGTGCATACATACCTGCAGATTCATCAAGGCACTCGTCTGTTTAACACACGCTCAGAGACGAACCCACAAGCGGAGTGCAACCCAGGGGTGCTTTAGAGTGGACACAATCACTCTGGCACGCCTGTGCACGCACACCTATCCACGTGTAGTTACTGAGTGGAACGTATCACCCATAAGTACTTGTGCATTTGCAGGTGCTTTCGTTAACATATTTATTTTGTAAGGCGCTCCGCTACTCATAGGGCGTGTTTCTCGGCGCTCAGTCTAGGAGACGGTCGCAGGAACACTCACAAGACACAAAGAGAGGCATCGCGTGCTTGAGGTGTGCCCGGCTGGCACAATCCTCATACGCTTAGTACCTTTAACTGGCAGTTCACACGCTTCATTCTACCTTTTGACGCGGTGGTGCCACGAGAGATGTCTAGTACAGTCTTTTCCGACTGTCCTCCCAAGCACAGACCGACACACACTTGCACTGCACAGACACACGCCCTTGCACGTCCCCGGCTTTGCACTGCTTTTTACAGGTTTGCGTGGATTACACAGTTCCAAGAAGTGTGTGCGCCAAACGCACACAGCTGAGCGCCCTGCTGCCCCACTTCTCCCCCTGGCAGCAGTAATCCGGCGCCTCGTCTCACACATAGTAATCCCCAGCCCTCCCCGCGGATCCTCCGTTGCTTACCGTGGCGTCCTCCCCCGCGTAGTGGCCGATGACCCGGCCGCCCCCAGGGTGCCTCCGTGACCACTTGGTGATGTCGTACACCCGCCGCTCGATCACAAGCCACCGGTCGCTCACTCTGTCGTGCTTCCGGATCTCGTCCCAGCTATAGAAGGTGAGGGGCCCCCGGCCCGCGTCCCCTTCTTGTTCGCCTCCCATTCCCATGATGACTGTTCCACCCGCGACAGGTGCACCCTTGCACTATGCACCCTCTGCACCTTCTGCCTGCCCCACTTTCCCCTCCACCTGCCTGCCCCACTTCCCCGGCCGCCACCTGCCCAGCTGCCACCTAAAGGCGCTCTGCGTCTCCCATGCTCCGGCAGCCCCTCCTGGGCGCCGTGGTCCAGCCCCCAGCATCTCTCCCTCCTCCCTGCATCCATTCATTGCTGTTGGAGTTTCCAGGGTGATCAGCAGAGCGGCTCCACCTATCAGAGCCCAGGGCCACGGCCTCTTCATTGGCTGCGAGAGATCATTCGAAGAAGAGAAGGAGGGGTGCAAATCCCACTGCAGGACCCAGGCCAAGGGGTGCGCGCAGGGGCGGGGGAGGAGGCGACACTGTTCCCATTTATTGATGGACTTTGGTAAGGCGCTCCATGCGCCACAATGCCTGGCATTTTCAGGAACAGCGGCAGTGAGTTAGTATAGCTCACAGGAAGCCGCTTCCAGGCTCTCACAGCGTCAGGCGGTGATAACGGGGTGGGTTAAGCCCCTGTTCCAGTTTTTCTTGGAACCCTGGTCGTTTGTCTGTACTTGCACACGGAACGAAAGACGGGTTAATACGACAGGTAAGGGGGTATCCTTCGATGGTCTACCCTTCACCAGACTGCTCATGACATTCATTATATGTGGTCCCCAACGTTTTCCCATCACTATGTATTATTCCTCTGTCTGGCGCGAAGGCTTCTAAATTCATATAAGCACTGGAATGAAAGCGGGACGGGTATTACTCCTTTCAGGGAAGAGAGCTCGCTCAGTAGCAGCTGCGAGTTGCTCTTCCTGGTCTGGCTTCCCGTGCGCTATGGGAGTTGTAGTACAGGAGTAAAACGGAAGCTAATTGTCGAAGCAGAAGAATGCAAAGACAAAACTGGACGACCTCCTTGCGCATGTCCAGGGAATCTTCAGATCTTTTTTGGGGTTGGAGGCTGAAGGATATAAAGATGTTTTGTCCTGGGGTGGACAGAGCTCAAGAGGGGATGCTCTCTTCTCCTTCACGAAGAGTGGGAGTGCACGGGCTGATGGCGGTCCTCCCAGCAGCAGCACAACCCTCGCTTGGCTGTCAAGCCCCTTCTCGTCTTTCCTGCTCCAATCTCGGGTTTCCTTGTTCCATATTGTGCATTGTATCGCAGCATCTCCGCCCCACCCCGGACGTCTGACATTGTCTAGGATAATCAGTGTCACTGGAAACCCCCACCACCCCCTTGTATCCACTATCAAGCCTATTTGTTTTCGCAAGTGGCCTCATTCACTGAATTAAGCAGTTTGCAAATTAATATATACAGACTCAATGTTTGAAAGGCGTGTTTATGGAGTCCCTTCCAAAGACCGAATTTATTAATGTGTGCAGAGCTTTATTTTGGCGACCGGAACATTGATACTTTCCCAACTATAGAAGTGTAGTGGAAGTGCATTTGCAAACAGCCTTCGCCTCTGTAATGTAAAACATGTTTTATTTAAGAGGAGACGGTAGTCCCCAACCACTGCCTCTTATTAACTGAACGAAAAAAGAAAAACAACGTTTCTTTTTAAATGTAGGCACATTTCATTTAATAAAAATGAGATTCATTAAAAAAAAGTCTGCTTTATTGGAGAAAAAAAAATTCAGAGACATGGCTGTATGCTGACCCTGGTAGGCCACCATCCCTGTGAAGGCTGAAATTCCTAGCGGCTTTCAAAATGCTACATGCTTCATTAATAATCATGACGTAGGTCAGTTTGTGACTCATTAGGAATCACCATTTAAAAAATATATCTGTCATACATTAGGAATTACGATTTCCAAATTGTGATTTGATAGAATTGGAAATCGCAATTTCTAATGTTGATACATTTGACACTTACTTCCTAGCTGAATGGTTCCAGACTCTAATGTGAAAAGCTTGTTGTCCAATGTACCCTCTACACCTGCTGAATGTATAAATCCCCACCCCATCAAACCACACTCTACTGCTCAATCGACATGCCCAATGACATGTACTGGCTACCTGACAACCATACTCCACGCCACCAGCCACATGGATCTTATCACCCATAGTGTAGTGTAGTTCTTATATTCCCAATAGGCTCTGCGCATTGGAATAATATATCCTATAGATGTGACGTAGGACTTAGGTCGACAAGGTCTCTATTGAATATATTAAACTTAATTGTGAGTGCCAGCTAGCTCAGAGGTCACTAGAAACTTTCTTGAATGTACAAGAGAACCACATAAACATGACAACTTTGTTTCCTCAAGAATAAAACTGACCTTCAGAGTCGTGGAAACAATAGATAGATTTTTTACTCAGTCGATCGTGCATACTTCGTTTCATCAGAGGTGCAGAGAAATAGAGAGACGGGCATTTTGCAAAAGAAATGAACTGCTACAATCGTAATACTGGCCGTAAAGTATAATGCGTACAGCAAGAAGAGTATTATAAAATAATACTGTAAAAGCATGGTATGGTTTCTAAGCCATAAAATACATACATAAATAACAAAGACAAAAAGTCTCAACTGGTGCTTCTAAAATATGCCTACCCCGATGTAGCTAACATAAGTCTAGTACGAGGGGAGAAGTAAGTATGGGTTTAGTTTCTTTGCCAAGAATCTATCCAAGATTTCTCTTAGGGTCTAATCAGCTCCGTACCTTGGTTTATAATGAAGGAGGTCTGGGATCTCTGTCTCCGGACTCGATTTCCCAACACCCCTCAAGGGGAGCTTGGAAACACTGTAGCTGGATTCTCAGTGAGAGAAAAGCAGCCTCTCTGTCAGTGCGTCAGCTGGACGGTCGGCTTCCTTCGGCACTTACTGTAGCGAGCTGCATCGGGCAAGTAGATATTTGAACTGCTCTAAACCACTGTGTGTTTGCTAGGGCAAGTGTAGGCATATTTATACATTGAAGGTGCCTGAATTGACGTAAGGTCAGACATAATATCGTCACCAAAGAATGGTAGTTCTTTGAAAACGCCATGATTTCTAGGACAAATCAATATTCGAGAAAGGGGATGTCCCTGACTGCTGAAGCCGAGTTTTCCAAGAAATAGTTGTGGCTTTTTGGAACTAGTGGAAGTAGCCATGCCTGTATTTGGTCTGGATGGGTTATGTCTAAATATGGTTATGATTTCTATGCCTATATAAGGGTAATGTGAATTGTACCTTTATAAGGGCATGAATCGGGAAAATTACACTAGGGTCCTAAAACGCTATACAACACCCACTCCACTTTATTATATTTTTACATTACTAAATACTAAGCAAAAAAAATATCTAAAGCATGTGTTTACAATCCTACCCAAAATACATAAAATGCATTCGAAATTGTTGTACACGAAAATGAGCATTTGTACTGTACGCTTGTTAAAAAAGCCTTATTTTCATTCAAAGCATGTAGTGTGACATTTGAAAATTAATTATCAGAATAAAACATGAAATTACAGTCATGAAATGGCTCTTAAATACAGAAAAAAAAGGTCGAGACAATTCCATGGCAGAATACATAAACTGTTTTGCTTGTGAACAAGGTCAAATATTGTCTCTTGGAAGTGTTCAAAGAATTCTTGTTCTCTAAGAATAGTTCTACTTAAAGCAGATTACTTTGTGCCCAAAAAAGTTCAATTTGGACAAAGTTAAATATAGTTCTAAAGTTTGAAGTTTTGTTTGGAAAAGTGAAGGTCGAATTCAGAGTTCATCAGAACGCCGTGTGCTAACTTAAAAAATCATTCTTGCTGTTGGGAGAAAACATCAAGTCTTATAAGTTTGAAAAGAATTTGTCTACTACTGTAGGTGAAAGTTGGACTACCTCGTTAAGCACTCCATTCGGAGTGTTACTTCATATAACTTATGGGGTACACTAACCCTGGTATCGGCAGTTTCAACTTGAATATACTCATTCAAGTCCACTGTCTCCAGATGATCCTTCAGGATCTTGCAAGCTATGGTCACTTCTGCTGCGCTGTCCGGCATTGTCTGGACCCACTCCCCGTTCTCGATTTGTGTCAACAGAATGCACAATACTTGTCCAATATTATGCATTCTCCATCTGTCAACCATGTCTTCCATCACCTGTATACCACAGCTCTCTAGCACACCTTGGTAAATACATGTAGCCCCATCAATGGCCAATGGGGTAAGGATGTGGCGAAATGGCCAGAGCTACCCACTTTGGAGCTGGGACCAGGTTCCAGTTTCAGCTTAGGATCAACATCCTGTAATTGTGGGCAAATCACGTAATCTCCCTGTGCCTACTAAAAATGATTATGTTCTTCTGTAACTTAACTGGTTCTCATGTAAAGCACTCCAATACCTGGGGTAGAGTTTTCAGTATGTAAAACTGCAAAAATAGTTTTCGCTATTACTCCTTGTTGTTTAAGTTTGTGTAGTTCTGTTTGACCAGGGGCCTCAGGTGGGATGGTATTTGTGGGTGCCAGAGGGAAACTGGCTTTATAGATTTATTGATATGCAGTTTGACCAGGGGAGCCTTCAAACACCCAAGCCCTGTGAACAGGTGAGAAAACTGGTCAAATATTGCATCAGTCTGGATTTTTTTACGGCATGAGCAAAGATGACCAGGCCTAGATCCTCTGCTGTGTAGCTACCAATGAGGGTATCCACCTCGCTATCGACCACATGATAGGTGGTCGTGATTTCTTGGTCTTACGCTCTTAATTGAACAGTCATTTTGCCTTTTTAGTGGCAGTGGTGTGTGGCTTCCATATGTGACTATCCTGGTGTTGGTTGGGGTCAGCGGAGGATGTGGATGGAGTCACCAATATTGCTGGATCTCCATTACATTGACTGAGGCACCTGTGTTGATGAGGGCCTTGATACTGGATCCTGCTACTTCAACCATGCATGTAGGTTGTGGTCGCCGGCATCGCTTGAGGTGAACTGTTAAGGAGATGAGGAATTCTTCCTCTTCATCGTCCGGGGACGAGTCTTCAAAGCAGTGGAGATGGCATTGAGATGTTTAGGATGCTACCTGGGTTTCTGGGTCTTCTAGAGACAGTTGCCGTACTGACTTCAACAGTGGCCGTCTACCTCGTGTGTTTCGGTTCCTTGGCCCACCTCTGTATGCAGTGGCAAAGTGGTTTGGAGTGCAACACCTGGAGCATATTGGTCCTGTGGCTGGGCATTCCTAAATGGGGTGTTCTTCTCTCCCATAGTATCCACATCGCTATCAGTGCAGGGTATTGGCCGGTTGTCAAGGCCCGTTTCCTTTTGCACATGTGCGGACTGCGTCAGCGCATTCAATCATCACTGTTGGGGTTCTTTTCGGTAGTTGCGTGATGGCGATGTCCATTTCCGTCATGAGACCATTCCAAGATAAGTATGTCTTCCAAGGCAATTTTAGTCTTATGTAGGATGAGGCGTTCAGTGTTTTGTTCCTTAAGCCTTGTATAATTTGCGCTCCCGCCTCCTTGTGTTGAACGTCAGCAGTGCACGTGCTGGATAGTTCCTGTAAATGTGCATAAAGGTGTCCATAGACTCCAATTCCCCTTGGCAGGCTCGTGGAATTTAAAACTCTCGTAGGCCAGGTTGAGTGGTGGGTCAAAGCACCCATTGAGTGCTCTAACTTCTGCATCATAGTCATTTGCCGCACCTGTGTTTGGTAGGTGCGCGGAGAGTTTGTAGATCTATTCCCCAGCGTAATGGAGCAGAATGGACCTCTTCACCAGATTACAGCGAATGGGCACGGGTCATGACAAAGTAGTTGTCCAGCCCCCCAATCCAGGTCTTCCAGACAGGGGAGGCGGTGGCAGGGTCTGCCAGTTCACTGATCGACGGCAGTGCGCTGATTTGCACGTGCTTTGATTGATTTTTGCACCGGGTGGTAGGTGGGGCAGGAGGCTGCTCTTGCTGGGGAACAGGGTTTCCTTCTTCATCAGCCATTGCTGCAAGGTGGTGCGAGCGCAAATGAGGGGGTGGAGTAGCTTACCCACTGAGACGAGGAAAAGGATTTGTTGCAGCCAATGCTTGATGAGGATATAAGCAATTGTTGGTTGTGGCAGCTCGTCCTTGTTTGTTTGTGCCCTCAGGAGATACCTGGCTTCTGGTACCTTGGATGTGGAGAGGGAGAGCCAATTAGGTGGGTATATTCCGGCCTGCGTGGAGGGTATGGTTTCCCAGGAGGCATGCCTGGCTGGTAGACAAATGGATTCTTCTTTATTTATTTTTTCTCTTCTCTTGTTTTTCACCCCCTGATATTGGTCCCCTTGCCTGTGCATGGGAACTGTGGGCCTTAGGGCGTGGGGCAGACAGCAGTCAGACGGAGCCCCGGGACAAGGCCAGCTTGAAAACACTCGTCCGAGCGTAAAGAGAATTCAGCTGAGGGAGGGGCCACAACGAGGCACTGTCTTCAATGGGGGGCCGGCCGCGTGTATGTCTCTGTACAGTGGCGCGTTCATTTGGGGTGGATCCAACAGTGCTCCAGCAGGCAGGGACAACTCAGCGCAGCAGAGACTGCCCTAAGGACACGGCTAAAGCAGGCGGACCTACCACGCAGTGACACCTGCCTAGAAGGTAGGAGACAGTCAGCTTCTGGCAGAGCCATCCACGCTGGTGTTCAGGGGAAACTAGTGGTGTGGTGGTGTGTGTGGGCAGTCACTGACAAGGCTGGCGCTAGTGCCTGGCTGCAATTGGCAGGGTGCATGGAGTCACCACCTTCATCGCCAGTGTGAGATGTGATCTATTTGGCCAAAGGCCGCAGGGCAGATCTGGCGCACTCTGTAGCCGCAATTAACACACACACACGCATGCTGCAATATTGGTATGGGCAAAAGACCAGAGCGATCTTCGCCCTTTTATTTTAAAACCTCTGGCCACACCTGGCCAGAGGGTGTTACATGGTGCAGTTTCAGGGTCATCCCTGATCTGCGACAGCGGTGCTGAGGTCATTACATTCCTATCCCTGAGGAAGGTAACTGTATATTCGCCACAAACAGTGTATGGAGCGTTCCTCTCTGTGGGCTGGAGAAGCACTTAGTTCGAGTTTGCAGACTCTGGCTACTCCGCCAGTGGAGATTTCAGTAGTGTAACACAAAATGATTGGGCCTGTCTACAGAATGTGGAGAGGGGCCCGTATTTTGGTGCATCCTCTGAAGGGCATGGGGCCCCTGAAAGATCAATCAAATAATTTGTAAAGGGCACTACTTACCCGCAAGGGTTACAAGCCGCTGAGGGTGGTGTGTGGGGTGGGGGAGGGGATTGCTGTTGCTACTGGTCGAACAGCCAGGTCTTGAGTCATCTCCTGAAGGTTGGAAGGTCTTTGGTTTGTCGTAGGTTGAGGGGGAGGGTGTTCCAGGTCTTGGCTGCGCAGTGGGAGAAGGATCTGCCTCCAGCTGTGCTTTCACTGATGCGTGGGACGGTGGCCAGGGCGAGGTCTGCGGAGGGGAGATTCCTGTTGGGTACGTAGAAGAGAGTCGACTGTTGAGATAGGCTGGGCCGGTCTTGTGGAGTGCCTTGTGTACGTGGATCAGGAGTTTGAAGGAGAGCCAGTGCAGGTTCCTCAGGTGGGGGGTGATGTGGTCACGGCATGTGACGTCGAAGATCAGGCGTGCAGAAGCATTCTGTATTCTTTGCAGTCTGTTGATGAGCTTTGTCGGGGCTCCGGCGTAGTGGGCGTTTCCATAGTCGAGTCTGCTGCTGACTAGGGCCTGGGTGATTATTATCCTTGTGTCTGTCGGGAGCCATCTATAGATCTTGCAGAGCATCCGGAGGGTGTTGAAGCAGGTGGAGGAGACAGCGTTGACTTGTTTGGTCATGGTGACTTTCGAGTCGGGGATGACTCCCAGGCTGCGGGCGTGGTTGGTAGGTGTGGGGGTGTCCCCAGCGATGCGGGCTACCAGGAGTCATCCCATGCTGAGGGGTTGGGCCAGAGGATGAGGATCTCCGTCTTGTCTGTGTTCAGCTGAAGGCGGCTATCCTCCATCCAGTCGGCGACGGCCTTCATTCCCTGATGGAGGTTGGATTTGGCGGTGAGGGGGTCCTTGGTGAGGGAGAGGATCAGTTGCGTGTCATCGGCGTAGGAGATTATGTTGAGGTTGTGATGTTGGACAATGCGTGCGAGAGGTCCCATGTAGACGTTGAACAGCGTCGGGCTGTGGGAGGATCCTTGCGGGACGCCGCAGATGATCTCGGAGGCTTTGGATCGGAACGGGAGGAGGCAGACTCTCTGGGTTCTGCCGTAGAGGAAGGAGGAGGCCCAGTCCAGGGCCTTGCCTCAGATCCCTGCGTCATGGAGTTGTGTGCGTAGTGTGCAGTGGCAGACGGTGTCGAAGGTGGCGGAGAGGTCCAGAAGGATAAGGGCCGCCATCTCGCCGTTGTCCAGTAGGATCCTGATGTTGTCTGTGGCGGTGATGAGGGCGGTCTCAGTGCTGTTGTTGCTGCGGAATTCTGACTGGGAGGGGTCCAGGATGCTGATATCTTCAAGGTAGTGGGTGAGCTGGGTGTTGACTATCTTCTCAATGACCTTAGCTGGAAACTGAAGCAGGGAGATGTTCACTGAGGTGATAGTACCCATAAAGTCTGTCTTCTAGGCATTAAGTCTGGTTTCATTTCTATTTAACTCACAAAAAGTGATAGTACGAATGCCTGCAAGCAGTCTAACTTGCTGTCAATTGTTCCAACCCATTCTTCTGGACACCTCCCAATCCAGATTCTGCACCAACCACAGCACCGAAACGGCCCTGATCTCTGCAACAGACAGTATCAGAACCCTCCTGGACTGGAGAGAAATAGCTGTCCTGATCCTCCTCAACCTCTTGGGCATGTTCAATACTGTATCCCTCCACACCGTCATCAAGAAACTCCACCATTTTGGAATCAGAGGAAACTCCCGCAAGTGGATCACCTTTTTCCCCATGAAGAACACGTAGAATCCGCCTACCTCCATTCACCTCCGAACCCAAGAACATAATCTGCGGTATCCCTCAATGCTCGTCATTCAGCTCTACACAGTTCACCATCTACATGACTTCATTGGTCAACATCATAATAACCCAGAAAGTAAACATTGTTTTCTATGCCAACGACACGCAGCTCATCCTCACGCTATTAGAAGACCCCTCAACCACCATGGACAACTTCCACAGGTGCATGACCAGAATCGCCGACGAGATGAAAGATAATTGCCTAAAACTCAACACAGATAAAACAGAAGTACTGATCCTCCGGAACAACCCTTCGGCGTGGAGCGACTCCTTGTAGCCTTACGAACTTGGACCCTCGCCTACTCTGGCAGAACATGCTCACAACTGAGACTTCATCCTGGACAGCAACCTCGCCATGAAAACCAGATCAATGCAGTCTCATCTACATGCTTCCTCACCCTTCGCATGTTCCGTAAGATCTTCAAATGGCTCCACCTCAAAACAAGAAGAACCGTCGCTCAGGCCCTAGTCACCAACCGGCTGGACTACAGCAACGCATTCTACGCAGGGATAGTAGCTGCACTCCTCCTGAAAAGACGGCAGACAATACAGATTTCAGCTGCCAGACTCATCCTTGACCTCCCCAGATGAACCTGCATTACCCCCATCTCAGGAAGCTTCACTGGCTGCCCATTCAGAAGAGATGTTAATTCAAAATGCTGATCCACTCGTACAAAGCCCTGCACAACCTAGGCCCAGTATACATCACATGCAGCATGAACTTCCACCAACCCACCAGACACCTGCGTTCTGCCTCATCCTTCCTCGCTCCATCCCCGCATCTGTCGAGGACCTGCGGAGGTCACTAATTCTAACTCACTGCTGAGTCCTGGAATGACCTCCACTTTCAGCTCTGATCCTCATCCTCGCTGCTGGATTCCAGGAAAGGACTCAAGACCTGGCTGTTCAACGGAACCCCTAGCCACGCAGGGTTCACGGCACCTGGAGACCCTCCCGGGTGATTAGCTGTGCTCTACAAATGCTGCTTAATTGATTATTTCTCTTTCACTTCACCACCCTAGACAGATACGTGGTGAGATCCTGGGCAGTCTGGCAGCTGAGGAGAAACCCTTGTCCTTCATGAGACACATACACTTTTTCTCTCTGGCTGGTGGAGTCATGGGGTAGATCAGCCTAGAACATGCCTTCTAGTTGCAATGGTGGCCCTGGTGCAGTGTAGGGCTGGAGGACCAGCAAGGCTGTGGTAGACCTGCGCGGCGATTAGGTTCTTAGAGGCGCCTGTGTCTACGAGGGCTGAATTAGGCTAGCCTTGCACATCCACAAGCACAAGGCATGTGGGGGTCAACTGGTGTGTTCTGCAGAGCAGGTCGATTGCCTTGGCTACATGGACAACTTCAGCATCATCATCCTGACTGAGATGAAACAGCGCTGACTGGTTTCTTAGGAGGCAGCAAGGGTTGCTTCGATGTAGAAGAGCGGCAAAGTTTAGAGAAATGGCTGAGTTTGCTGCAGGCGCTGCATGACTTCCATTTGGCAGGGAAGCCACAAACCAACATCAGGTGGGACCCAATGCCTTTGGTTTGGAGGATTCTGGTTTCGACTTATGTGGTTCCTTGCGAAGTGCATTTACAGGTTCCTCTTTGAAGTATACGGACAGGTTCAGGTCCATGTTGACAGCACAAGACTGTTGCGGTGCTCAGGTTGGTGGGAATTGACAGCGGTGTTCCAGTCCTTGTCACTGATGCTGTTCCTATTTTGGTGGGCTGGTCTGGCAGTGGTACATGTGCATTAGACTGGAATGGGGACGCTGAACTTTTCTGTCCAGGAGACTGGTGTGAACTTGTTGTCTCGGATGTTGTTAAAGGTGGTGAAAATAGAGTCCAGGAGGTGTACGGTGACGTTGGTACTTGGTAGGTCCCTTTACTCGTTGAGTGAGGCCCACACTTCTAGTATTTTGATGAGTGCTTTTAAGTTAGGGTTGGAATGGACTTCCAGGTGGCAGTTCAGGTCTCTGAGTAGGATGTAATTGCTAGCTTTGAAGGCGAGTGGAGTGACCATGGCATGATGGCATGATGGTGTGTGTAAAGTTGGTGCACAGTCCCAGAGGTCTGTAGATAAGAGTGCTGCTTTCCAAGTGTTCCAAGAGGATGGTGTGTCTTTATTTTTTTTAGTTTTTTTTCAAATTTATTTATTTAGTGTTTTATAGAGCACGAACCAGACCCGTGAGGGTATCAGATCGCTTTACAGTAGTATCGGGTCGGGATACAGAACAAAGGGGGGGGAGTCCAGGGATAAGGAAAGTGGTGCAGCTGATGCTTTCCGTGAATGATGGGGATTCCTCCTCTGGGCTTGTGAACTCTGCCTTGCCAGGCAATCGACCTCCCCGATACAGTCCAGCAGGACGTTTGGAGTACCGACCGGACGTGCGAGGCTCCATATACCTGAGCTGTGGCCAGGTGGGGTGGAGCAGTTCTCTCCTACAACTTGGGTAGGAAAATGTTCTATAATTGAAAGACCCAGGTGATATTTTTTCATTTTATTTCACTTTTTAAAGAGCAGTAGCGAACAAGGTCCTGAAGAAAGCAGCAGGATACATAAGCTGATCCACAAATTAGTCTGCAGAAACATGTTGACCATGTACTAAGCCTAGAGGCTATTTGTTAAAACCTCTAGCATCGCACGCTTTTTTAATTTTTGGGAATAGAAAGGTGGTTATTAAAGTCAGTTTTCCATTCTATTACCCAATGTTATCTGTTCATATCACAGTTCACTCTTTTTTTCACTTCACACATGCACTGCTCTTGAGCTGTCCCTCCTTACCCTGACACTTGGAAACACACAGTAAGTTTCCATACCTACCATCTTGATTGGTTTAAAATCTACCTTCCTGGTGTGAAGGAAACCCATATGATGAACAGGGCGTCCAGGATCGACAGCTGATGGGTATTTTTCCACACAGGAAAGATGCTTTTTCTTTTTCTTTTACGTAGTCCATAGCTTACCTTCCAGACACATACTTGAGCCGTTAGTTTGTTAGACCCACTACTATTTTCTGTTTTGTAAGTTTGTAATAAGGGGCTATAGTAGTGTGGGGTCTCTAAACTTCCCCTTGGGCCCTCCTCCCTCCCTGTGTATTATAGGCAATCTTGTAGCCAGGGTGGGAGGGGATATTTGTAGGAACATCATTGCCAAAGCAGGGTTCAACCAGGTTTCAATGAGGAAAAGTAGGTCTGGGGTGTTTTCATGCAGCAGGTCCCAGATCTGCTTTGCCACTATTCCATTACTGCAATGCAGACACTGCTCTCCTGATGCACCCCAGTATGTCCTGCAGCGCCCCCTTTTTTTGAAGTACTGGACTCACGCTCAGTTCTGTCAGTAGGCCCTGGCCCCCGCTTGCTCCACCCCCGCACACATACAGAGAATGTAATTCAACTTCAATCCTGACGTGTTGCATCACCTGTTTTCCCAGCACTGATCTCAAACATGCAGCTCTGTCATTGCGCCTCAGTCTTGCCCCGGGCGCTGACTCCTCTGGCCCTCATCTCTGAAGCCCATCGCATCCTGGACACACATGGTGGTTTATGGCAGACCGACAAAGGGCCGTCCTGCCGCGTTCGTTGAACCCGATGCACCCGTCAGGGGTGGGAGCCCCTTGGAACAAGAACAGCGCTCGCGCGCCAGCTCGAGCAGAGGGGAGCTGTCCAGCAGCCAGGAGCCGGCACACGCAGATCCGGCCCAATGCAGCAAGCGAGCGCGTGAAAGGAGGGCTTTATTCGAAATGTGAAACCGTTCCTCCCCCTGCACTGCGCGAGAGTCTGTGTGAGGCGCTACTGCGTGCGCGCGTGCGTATGTGCGCGTACAGCGCTTTCAGGGAAGTCTTGAGGGGGAGGCGCCGAGAACGTGGCTAGGATTTCAGAGCCAAGGATCGGGCATTTTCCCACAACGCACCTGTTAAAATTTGATAACTGCCGCTTTTTAAGCAAATTTGTTCTGATTCTGTGACATATATATTAACAGATGAACAGTCATAAAGGTTGGGCTAACGATACCATTATGTAGGCGGAAATGGCACTAAAAAACAAGCATTTGCAATGCAGTAGGTGTCGTCTTGGAAAAGCTAGCGTTTTTTGCTTTGTGAATAGCAATGTATTTACTTTAATTATAATAATATAACTATTGGTGTGTTTACCTGTGTAACTATTTAAAAGTATGAAATGATTTGGTAAAAGTTTTGGATAAAGGTATTTTCTAAACCATGTCTATCTAAAATGCATATATGCAATGCACTAGGTGTCGCCTTTTTTAAACTTTCACCTATTGGTATTGTAAACGAAAATACCTTTTATAATTGCAGGTTTTTAACCCCTTTGCTGCGGCGGCAATTCCGCCACAGCGCTAGGGGGGGGGCCGAGCGGCACACGCCTGCTCCGTCACGAGCCGCGGTTGCGCTGTGCTCATGACGGAGCGGTTCCGTCATGGCCCCGCCCGCTCAATAGAACGCGCCGCGCAGGTGCGAAATCAGCGCCGCTCAGGCGCAGCGGCAGGGCCATGACGGAACTGCTCCGTCATGAGCACAGCGCAACCGCGGCTCATGACGGAGCGGCTCCGTCATGAGCATGGAACCGGTTAAACACATAACTGAAAGGCATTGTCATTTACAATGCGAATAGCTCAAAATCTCGCGAATGCGGGACTTATTGCATTGCCAATGCTTGTCTTATGTGTATTTGTTAAGTGGACTTTTTGAGTTTGCACCTTATACAAAGTCAGTTCTGAAGGAGAAGTATCATCACCTTCTTTGAACATTTCTAACTTGCTGGATGTAACACGGACATCTGACTGGCTCCAGGGGATTGGAAAAGTATCCCCCTTTATGACTACATGTGTAGAGGCCCTCGCTCCTCCACAGTCATCTGGCAATGCAGGTAGATGTTTACCACCCAGGCCAACAGATTTCTCTTCTTTAAATTCCGTCCATCATGCTTGTAACTGTTCTTACGCTTAGTGAAACCCCAAAAAATATCCTATGTAACAAAACCTACATTTTCTTTGTACACAATCAGTGCTAATGTAAAGCACTTTGGCTCACATCGTGTCTGGTTTGCACTATATAACACTGCAAAACAAATGAACAAAAAATACCATTTGCCTAGGATCAGCAAGTCTCCCAAGCTTCCCTTGAAGGCCACACAAGGTTCATGGGAATTACGGGGTCACTGAGGGGGTGTAGCTAACAGGCGATGGAGCAATATGCGTTTGCCTGAGGGTCTGGACAGCTGGCTGCCTCAACAACCATCCGGACATTTTATCAGACCATTAATGCCCTGTAGTGTATTCACCCACCTTGGGGACAAGGCGTCATCAACGTGAATATATGTTTGCTAACAAAGAAGCAATATTCGTTGCAAAAAAGGAAAAGGAGAACCCAACGACACTGCATGCTGAAGGCAAGATAGCAGTGGAGTCAAAAGGACATGAGGCCAATAGAAGCCTGTATTAGGTGGTGGGTCGCCATTGGGGCAAGCCCGGGTGTTTGCCCCCGAGGTAGACTGTGAAGCAGTGGCAGTCTAAGGAAGAATGAACAATGAGCTGCACACTGAATAAGTAGCCAGCATGGCTTGGGAAAGTGAAGCAGCAACTGCTATACCAAGAGTAGGGCAACCTGCTGGGTTCGAAACTCCCACTTTGTTGATCTGACCCACGAAGAGGGATACAAGACTAGAGCCGAAGACAAATGTGGGGGTGGAGTATTACCACATCCAACTATGAAGGAGAGATGAATGGAACTATGTGGCTGGTGCTGCCCCAGGAGGGCCACAGCAGAAGTACAACGCTTCCTAAAAATGGAGGTAGGGTGTGAAGGAAAGAAAACAACAGATCGTTGCAAAAGCACTAGAAACGACACAGAAGGTTCACACCCCTATAACAAGTACCTGGCAGCGTCGAAGAGGCCCTGCACCCTCCCGGTTCCACCAAGCGAAGGATAACACAGTGAGCGTGCGAACTCGCACCTCTGCTTTCCGGGCGCACGTTCAAAGACACGCTGTGCGCGTTTCCATGTGCTGTCCGGGAGCAAGCTGATAGACACACCGTAAGCGTGCACATCAGCCGTCTGTGAAACTCGTCATCGAGGAAAGGAGCTGAACCTGAGGCCAAGGCTTGTCCCATCGTTGAAAGCGGCTTCACCGGAGATCAGCGCGATGAACGCAGAGCCCCCTTCGCATCCTAAGGTAACCGGCTGCAACCCGTGACCGGAGTTTGCACAGGGGGGGAGATTGTGATCAAACGCGCTACCAGCAAGCCGCTGCAGGGGTGAATAAATCTTTTATCCATTAACATGGCACCAGTGGGACGCCCGCCTATTTCCTCTCTTGGGAGTTGTTGAACAACTAAGCAGGGGGCATTTTAACGCGGCGCCAGCTGTACACGTGCAGATCTCCTGTCCTGCAAGTTGAGCTAACGCTGTGGTACGCGTTCACGGGCACGTTCACAATTGTAGTCCTTTCTGCACGTGCACATGTCCTGTCTCCCTTCCAAAGCAAGTCGATAACAATAGATCTGGCTAGCGATAGCGCTTTCATGCTGCGTCGCTAGGCGAGACCTAAAAAACCTTTTGTGTATTTTTTTCTTTTAACCCCGCACATGACCTTCCCGGTGTATTCTAAATATATTAATAGAGTTGCTAGGATCTCCCTCAATGAGTCTCACTTATTTCCGAATTGCCTCTCGTCTTCCCTAATGTGCCTCGCACCTTCTCCAGTGTATATCTCCTTACTCAGTGTCTTTCATCTTCCCGCAATGTACTCCCTTCTTCCGAGTGTGTCTCTTATTCTCCCGCAATGTGTCTCTCTTATTCCTAGTGTGTTTCTTTCCCCACCTTAATGTCTGTAATCTTCCTTCAGTGGCGCTCATCTTCCTCCAGTGGTGCTCATCTTCCTCCTGTGGCACTCATCTTCCTCCATTGGCGCTCATCTCCCTCCAGTGTAGCTTAATCTTCCTCCAGTGTCTCTTATCTTGCCCAACATGTCACTCATCTTCCTCCAGGGACTCTCAGCTTAATCTTCCTCCAGTGGCGCTCATCTTCCTCAAGTGTCGCCTATCTTCCTCCAGTGGCGCCCATCTTCCTCCAGTGGCGCCCATCTTCCTCCACTGCCTCCCATCTTCCTCCAGTGGCGCTCATCTTCCTCCAGTAGCGCTTATCTTCCTCCAGTGGTGCTCATCTTCCTCCATTGGCGCTCATCTCCCTCCAGTGTAGCTTAATCTTCCTCCAGTGGCTCTTATCTTGCCCAACATGTCTCTCCTCTTCCTTCAGGGACTCACAGCTTAATCCAGTGGTTTTTATCTTCACTGAGTGGAGCTGGGCTGCAGGGCAATCCGGTAGTGCCAGAAGTGCTGGCCTTACAGTTCAGTGTGTGGGCGGTGTTTGTAACTGTGGGTCTGTTTTATGGTCTGATGAGCCCGATTTTATTGTTGATTTCTTTGATATTACCACAAACATAGTGTGTAGTAAACACAAATGCACACAGTCTTCCATACCTTGAAAAACGCTTATTAAAAGTTCAAAAGTGACACAATTTGCAAAGGTGGGCACTGTTTTTAGCTAACTGATTCACTAATGGGGGAGCACTTTTATTTTGGTGCCAAGACCTATTTTATGTTACAGTTTGACCCTCCGTCTAGCCACTGTCTCTCATCTTCCTCCAGTGACTCCCATCTTCCTCCAGTTGCTCTCATCTTCCCCAGTTTTCTGTCATGGTTATCCAGTAACTCTCATCATCCCCAATATGTCTCATCTCCCTCCAGTGGCTTTCATCTTTCCCGATGTAGTTCTTATCTTCCCCAGTGAGTCTCCCTCTCTAATGTGCCTCTCATCTTCCACTGACTTTTATTTTCCTCCAGTTGCTCTCATCTTCCCCAATTTTCTCTCATTCTCATCCAGTGGCACTCATCTTCCCCTTACGTCTTTTATCTTCCCCCAGTGGCTCTCATCTTCCTCAATGTGTCTCTTATCTTCCTCTAGAGGATCTCATCATCCCCAAGTGGCTCTCATCTTTCTGTAGTGGCTCTCATCTTCCTTCAGTGGCTCTCATCTTTCTCAACGTGTCTCTCATCTTCCTTCAGTGGCTCTCCTCTTCCCCCAGTGGCTCTTATCTTCCTCCATTGTTTCTTATCTTCCCCAGTTGCCTCTCATCCTCCGCCAGTGGTTCTCCTCTTCCCCCAATGTGTCTCTCTTCCTTCTCCAGTGGTGCTCATCTTTCTCAATGTGTCTCTCATTTTCCTTCAGTGGCTCTGTTCTTCCCCCAGTGGCTCTTATCTTCCTCCGTTTTTCTTATCTTCCCCAATTTCCTCTTATCCTCTGCCAGTGGTTCTCCTCTTTCCCCAATAAGTCTCTCTTCCTTCTCCAGTGGCTCTCCCCTTCCCCCAGTGGCTCTCGTATTCCCCCAGATGCTCTCATCTTCCCCAATGTGTCCCTCACCTTCTTCCATTGGAACTCATCTTCTCACTCTTCTTCCGCATTGTATCGCTCATCCTTCTGTAGTGGCTTACATCTTCACCAGTGATTCTTGTGTCCTCCACTGGCTCTCATCTTTCTCCATTGCCTCTCATCGTCCTTCAGTAGCTCTCATCTCCCCTAATGTGTCTCCCCTTTTTGCATAGTGGCTCTCATCTTCCCCAGTGGGTCTCATCTTCCTTCAGTGGGACTCTCATCTTCCTCCAGTGGGTCTGTCTTCTTCCAATGGGTCTGTCTTCTTCCAGTGGCTCTCACCTTCCTCCGGCTTCTCTCTTCTCTTACTATGCGTCTTTCATATTTACCCAATGTGTTGTTCATTATCTCCTCACAAGGAATTGAAGCCCATCCTGTCTTGGTTTTGTGTGAGACCAACGAGACCCGCGAGTGAGCAGGATAGTAGCAGTATCAGCAGTGTGGGTCCCGAGAACCACGAGGGTTTCAAGAGGCGTAACCCGGTCCTAAGCGGTCAAAAAAGGCTGTGAAGGTGCGTTTGGTGCCGTTTTGGTGCCGTGGGAGGCCCGGAGGCCCTGGAGGCTGCAGTTGAACGGGAGACCTCAGGCGCACTGGTGCAGAGGAGGAGTACTGAAGGAGTGGAGCGGAACGCGGCCGAGTACAGCGAGAACTACTGCAACGCCGAACAACGGTTCAAGCCTGGATTGAGCCCCGCAGCCAGTGAACCAGGCCCCCAGCCTGGCCCCCCCTCACCAGAGGTGAGGCGAGGCGATCAGAAATTTATCACCGGGGAGGCATTTGGAGCCGCGATGGTCTGCTGGGTGGGCACAAGAGTATAAGCAAGGGTAATCAAGCTTATCAAGCTAAATAAGTGCTTAACCACCGCGGCAGGAGCGGTGGGGTGTGCTGCCCAGCGGAGAGAGCTACTCAGCAGCGAAAGCTTGCTAAATGAAGCAGGAGGTTTGCATAACGTGGACGGAACCACACACTAGAGGGCTGCCTATGCCAAAATAATCTTACCTAGTGTGGTGGAATACGCGAAAGTTGGATCAAAAACACAGGCATAGCATATTGGAAAGGCTGTTTTATAGCAGTAGGAGCCGCGAGCGAACTCAAAAGGAGACGCTTCCCATTTTGGAGGGACTCACGAGCAGCAGTTGGGGGCAGAACTCAAAGCCCAGAGAGCAGCGGGCCGTGCGAGGACCGGCAGCCTCTCCCTTTACAACACCTGTGGGCATTTAATTGTCCGTGGATTCCCGCGTCCCGGGCAAAGGGCGGGCCGTCTGTGGCAGGCAGAGGCTGGGCTGGGCCACCCCCTTTCAGCGTTGGACTGGATTTATTTGGCCCTGGTTAATCTGATTGCTATGTAGCTATTTTGGTTATAAGTGTACGCATTAGACTGTAACAGCATTGCTATCGGGTTGTTCACTCCATCATGAGTAGGGGTACCCGCAAGGGGGCAGGGGGTCCAGGGGTTGTAGGCACTTTGGATGCATTTCTTCTATGGGCTGAGTCAGTCTTAAATCATGAAATACAGCTAACACAAAGGAGATTATCCATGGAACCTTGTTTTGCCCTGACAGCAGACCCCCTAATCAATCCCCCAATACCTATTGATTCAGCACTAAATAGTAGTGTGCACGATGACGAAAGGTCATTACCAATTGTTGTTGAAGTGGCAGTACACCATGATCTTAACCCTCCTTCTCCCACCCCTTCCCTCCTAGACAGGTTTGCACCCGTAAGCAAATGCTGGTGCAGGCGAAGGAAAGGGTTAGTGTTATTCCAAGCAAAAAAAGGAAAGCGGCCACATTACCAACAGCAACTTCTCAAGTTAACAAAATAGCTAAAACGAGGGGGGCGTCCAGGGCGACGAAAAACAACTCTATATTGCCAACTGCAGGTAATATTTCTAGCCACCCGGGTGACAATGTCCAGGCCCCTCTTACCCTAACAGTGGAATATCAGGTGGTTCATATCCTTGGTAAATTGGAGGAGAGGCTAGAGATTTTACTTGAGCCCATACTAAACAAATTATCAGATATAGATGCAAGGCTCAAGTTAATTGAGCAACACACTTCCTGCCCCAAACATTTACCTAGTTTAGAGGGTGATAATGTCCCTAATGAACTAGACCAGGTACAGTGCGTCCCAAACCCTCTGCCTATTCGGATGTCATAGCTAGCACTACTAAAACAGTGTGTACTTCTATAGCTAATTCGACAAAATTTCAATCTACAGTAGAAAAGGCAGGGAATACGATAGACCACACAGAGGGTAGTGATCCGGTTAACTCAGGGGTGGGTTCGACACATAGGAGGGAATCCTTAAAGTTACCACCGGAATCCACACCGTATACAGTCATACTTACCAATTTCCCATCACTTAATATAATCTCTGTGGAACATTGGTCCTCCCTCAAAAACAAGGCCCTTCACCTACTACATAAAAGAACTGGTTTGGGTATGCACCTCTTTTAAGAGTTCAAAATGATACGTAGAACTCCGTGGGTAGGTTTGTTACCCAAAGGGCGTAGTGGTGATTGTGTAGTTCTGAACTTCGGGTCCACAAACTTTGTAAGGAGGATCCTGGAACGGGCAGGGGATAGGCATTTGAGTAGGGATGGTATTTCTATCATGCCACTCGGGTTTTTCTATCGTAAATCTATTGGACCCGTTCCCAAATTGGGCAGTCAATGGAGTGGTCAGCAGGCCCAGAATCACTATGAATACAATGTGCCCGTTGGCTTTAGATTTGACCCATTCTCCAGTCTTGAGGAAATTGACTGACTAAGTCGTTTACCTCTATCACAGCATAATTCCCATACCGAATCTGAGCCGGGAAAGGGTGAAGTAGTGCAAGACCCAACACCTGTAGTTGCTTCCCCTTTGCGTACTTATGATATGTCTATTGTTCACAACCATTCACCTTTCCAGGGTTTTACGGTGCCTTTGCTTAGTTCTGGTGACCCAGTGGAGTTCGGCCAAAACAATGTTAAAAATCATCTTCCATCAGGGTGTGGTCTAACTCTATAATAAGAGTTGCTGAAAACCCATGCGCCAAATTGATCTCCTGGAACATAGCGGGCCTAGCGAGTAAAACGGCCACTACCAAATGGTCCGCATTTATAGAAGCGCAGGACATTGTTTTTATGCAGGAGACCTGGGCCACGGAGAAAGTTTTTCGTCCAGGTTATGAAATGAAATTAAATGAAAAATTGCACTTGTATAGCGCGTAACTACCCGGAGGCCTCGCAGCGCTTGTGACTGATTGCTTAATGCGGGCTCAGGGTAGTTCAGCAGGTTTTGGCAAACAAGTGCGTTTTCAGAGCTTTTCTAAAAGACATGTGGTTGCTGTTTCCTCGAAGAGAGAGAGGGAGGGAATTCCAAAGTCTGGCCGCCATGTGGGAGAAGGAGCGGCCTCCCCAGCGGGCTTTCTTAACTTTGGTGGACGTGGCCAGCTGAAGGGTGCACGAACGAAGGGAGCGAGACGGAACATAAGGCGTGACCATAGGGTGTAGAATTGCGGCACCCGTTCTGTGGAAGGATTTGTGTAAAATACACATAACCTTAAATTGCACTCTTGACGCCACTGGGAGCCAGTGAATTTCCTTCAGGGCGTTTTTAGCTGACTGCCAGCGGGGTAGATTATAAAGTAATCGAGCCGCACTGTTTTGTGTGACTTGGAGCTTCTGAGTGACGGAAATCGGGACTCCCATATAAAGGGCATTCCCATAGTCCAGGCGGGAGAGTATCAGGGCCTGGATCATGACCCTCCTCGCCTGGAATGGGAGCAGAGGGAGCACCTTCCGCAACATCCTCATTAGCCCAAAACAGGTGGCTGCGGTCTTGGTGGCTTGGACCGAGAAGTCCAGTGCTTTATCGAGCCAGATCCCAAGGCTCTTTATCTGGGACTTAGGGACGGGGGGCAAGCCCAAACATGGTGGCCAGATGGATGCAAGGGCAGAGGGGGGAGGATTGCCCAACAGGATGATGTCTGTCTTCTCCCCATTGAGTTTCAGACAGGAAGATTGCATCCATCTGGCGACAGCCTCTAGACAGGGGCCTAAGGTGTGGGACGATCCCTCAGAGTGGTCTAAAGAGACCACCAATTGGGTATCGTCCGCGTAGGTGACAATACGCACACCAAAGGGATGGACTATCCTGTCTAGGGGTTCCATGTAGGCATTAAAAAGGGTGGGACTTAGGGAGGAGCCCTGGGGGACCCCGCACCTAAGTGGGTGTTTGGGAGAAGCCGCCTCACCCTCGAAGACCTGAAAGAATCGCTCATCCAGGAAGGATGTCAGCCATTCCAGGGCCGCGCCCGACACGCCCATGCCCGCCAATCGATGTAATAGCGTGTCATGGTTAACCGTGTCGAACGCGGCGCTGAAGTCCAATAGAATGATGGCAACTTTTCCTCCCCGGTCCAGCACTGCTCTCGCTTCTTCCGTTACCGCTAGGAGGGCGGTTTCGGTTCAGGGCTGAGGGCGAAACCCTGTCTGAGAGGCACGCAGCAGGCTATTGGACTCCAAATAGTCCACTAAGGTGTTGTTAACGTGCCTCTCCAGCAGTTTGCTCAGCCACGGAAGTAGAGAAATAGGGCGGTAGTTTGCCAAATTACTCTGGTCAAGGTTGGGCTTTTTCAACAAGGCCTTCACCATCGCACAGTTCCAAGTTGGTGGAACAGATTTGGAAGTGATGGATGTGTTAAGAACGTCTAGGATAACCGGACGGATGACGTCCATGACCTTGATGAGGGTCTGAGGCGGTGCTGGGTCGTTGGGAGAACCAGAAGTGATCTTAGGGATCAGTCTCTCTAAACTTTTCAAAATCTACCGAACAGGGACAGCGAGGTCGGCCCAAAGGGGGATTGGCTATATGGGTAAGACAATCCCTCCAATTCAAGCTGGAGGTGATCTATATTGAATCAAGGGACATCTTTATTATTAAGCTGTTCAAGGGAAGTCTCCCAGGTATGTTACTCATTAATGTTTATTCCAGAGGAAACCAGGGGGTAAAGCTTCGGAAACGGTTGCCATTCTAGATAATTTTTTGACCAAGAACCAGGGGAAAGACCCAGTCCTCATAGCGGGAGATTTCAATTGTACTTTCAAACCTCTTGATATCAATGATATGTACTTCAGTGCTGAAGAGGATGGATTGTGGTCTATTCCCACATTCGACCTCCCTCCTATTAAAAAATGGTCCACCGCCGTATTACAATTGAATATTTACTGTATGGAACATGGGGTGAGAGCAGCAAATGGGCGCACTAATTCGGATAAATCAGGAATGGTAACTTTTGTAAGTGGGCACCGGCAAGTCGTATAGACTTTTTTTTGCTTAGCAAAGAACTTTGGCCGTGCCTAATAAACATGGAGGTAATTGTCCGTATTGAAAGTAATCACAATCCCCTGCTTCTTTCATTACGCTATAATGGCTCCATGCACGCAGAGGGGTTGGTAGGTAGTCCAGTCCATTTAGAGGCTCACGTGACCAAGGATACTCGTCCTCTCAAATGGTCCAAGGTGGCTTCAAACGCCAAGAGTGTGACCCATATGAATATGTTGGCTTCCAGTGCTGTAACAACTCTTCTGGCAGAGGCAGCACAAGAAGTACAAAGCGATAGAGCAGTGGATGTCCATGAGCACCTTTTTAACAACCTTAAAATGTATTTTATCACCAAAAATAAAATATCCAATAAACCGGCACGATCGAAAGCAGCAGACTGGTACAATTCATCCTGTCAGACAGCCTACAGATCGCTAGCTGCGGCTATAAGGTCTAAAGACAGGGTATCAATAAATAAAAGTAGGTCTTTATACAAGGCAGTGCAAGTAGCAGCCAAAAGGGACTGAGATGAGGAGCATTGGGCACCCCTGCTGGAGGCAAGTACCAGGAGAGATATGACCACATTCTGGCACTTGGTGAAGTGGGGCAATGGCGTTTCGGCTAACGTACTATCTAAACATGTGGAGCCGCAGCAGTGGGTCTCCTATTTTGGAGATCAATTCACCTGTGATTCCATAACCAGTGTCTACACGGGTATGCCTTCAGAAAGCCCCGTTCTTCAGATTACAAAGTTGGAAGTTGAAAGTGCCTTGCTCCGGGTCCCCAAAGGTAGGGCGCCGGGGCTCGATCGTATCCCCGCTGACCTGTTCCTCCAAGATACAGGACTATGGGCTGAATACATCCAGCTCCTAGCTAATGCTATTGCCAAAGGAGCTCGCTTACCCTGTACCTGGGCGGGAGCAGTGATTTTTGCCCATCTATAAAAAAGGGGATAGATCCTTACATGCTAATTATAGACCCATCAGTCTAATAGACTGTATCCATAAATTCATCGCAAGGGTGGTACTGTGCAGAATGCAGGTCTGGCTAGAGGTATCTGCCATTCTTTCGAATCTCCAGGCAGAATTTCGGCAATGCACAAGCACTGTGGACCAGGCTATGAGGTTCCTTCTGGTATACTGGCGCACTTTGACGATAGGGAAGGGTACCATCTATGCAGCATTCGTGGACCTTAAGCCTGCGTTTGACTTGGTCCTGAGCAATAAGATGTGGAGCACACTACAACAACTGGGCATACCGGTCAACCTGTTGGCTTTTGTGGTGAAACTATACACTAACAACTTTGCACAGGTTAGATGGGATGAGAGGGGCAACACCACACAAAATTCCCGGTTGACAGGAGCGTGAGACAAGGGTGTGTCCTTGCTCCCACCCTCTTTTCTATATATATAAACGGGGGGGTAAACCATTTCAAGGATTTCCCCACAGATGCTCCAACATTAGCGGGGAACAAGGGACCACTACTAATGTTCGCGGACGACACCCTCATACTTTCTAAGACCAGACGAGTGTGCCCTGGCCAGATTCGAGGAGTTTTGTCTGGAACATGAACTTGTTGTCAATGTCGACAAGACTAAGTACATGGTACTGACAAACTCCCCCAAAGTTGTTGGTGTCGTCTGGATGAATGAGGGAATCCTCGAAAAAACTGAGACCTTCTCTTACCTGGGTATCTTAATAGACAGGAAGGTTACTTGAAAACCGCAGGTTTACACAACAAGCGGTTAGACATGCTCAACTTGCGGGAGCCTTATTGAAGGAACACAGACAGTCCCACACGAAACCCACTGCACCTGTGCTCCAGCTCTATAAATCCAAAATTGGTGCTTCGATACTCTACAGAACTGAGCTATGGGGCTATGCTAATGTTGACAGCCTAGTCTGGGGTCAGAATACATTTCTACATTATATAACTGGTCTTCAACAATCAACCCCTCTAGTCCCATTGTTTTTGGATATATAATTCAACTCTTTTAGAGAAGTGGCACATTATAGGTTGGTGGCCAATTGGAGAAGATTATGGGTTACCCCTGAACTTATCCACTATTCCAAAGCCTTGCAGGAAGTCAAGGAATTGGATGTCAATAAGAAACTGGGGTAGTTTAGGACAGTACATAATATACTATCAGATATGGGTTTGGTCCACTTGTGGACATCCCCAGCGGATAGTACATTTCCTTCAAAATCTGAGTTTAAAGGTGTCTACTGGGCCATGGTCAATTTGAAATGTATCCAGTCCTCCTCTGGCACCTCTCTTTCTAGTATCTTTTTGGATGCCAAGCTGGAGCCCAAACTTGAGGAGTATTTGGATATAATTTCATCGACCAGTGATAGGAAGCTGTTCCACCAGTTTAGTTCGAATTTGCCGCGCACAGCGGGAAAAGCCGCCGCAGCGATGCGGTTAATGCAATCAAAGTAGTACAAGTGTCGGCCTACAACCACAGGGGCTGGCCGCAAAGTGGCAAATCAATTCAAAGTACATGCATTTGTAAGCAATCCTGGCGATCTCTACGAAGAATTTGCAGCAGACGAGTAAATGCATCACCAATATAATAAACATATTAAAGGTTTCATTTTTTCTTTTTTGAAGAGTCAGTAGTGGCATTACTGTGAAAGGCGTCACACCATACTTGAAAAGCAGTCAGAGACGAGGGGGGTGCTACGCACTGAAGTAAAAAAACAGGCATTAAACCAATACAGTCTTGATCACGCAACAGACTGGGAGTAAAAATATATCTACTAGCAAGCGATCAAGTGCGAGCACCCTCCCGGACATCCACCCTCAAGAGACAATGAAATAGAAGCTGGTGTAGACGCCCCAAGAATCATAGCATGGCAGAAGGAGAAACAGCCAACCCACTGGGAAGAAGAAAGGAAAGAAAAGGACCATAGAACAAAACAAACTAAAATAACAAAACCCCCCTAACACCCGCCACCCTGCACCCCTGTAAAGGCTACGGCCTACCCCACTAACAGCATGCCTGTCGCCCCGGAACTACCCTAAAGAAAGGAAGAAAAGCAGAGGAGGAGAAGGACATACACACTCCCGGTCTCCCTTGCCCCCCACCAGTGGCAACCCCCCCAGGACATCCCAACCACTGTACGAAGCAAGTATTACCCCCCCAACCTGGGGGGAACAGTAACCAAACCACCCGACCCCCGTTACAATATGAGGTACAATCCAGACTCAAAGCACAAGACGCAGCAAACCCCAGGAGCCAAAATCAACCCTGACCAGTACGTTCTTTACGGTAGTCCTTGCCACCCGATCTGGAGTCTTCATAAGGAAATCAAAGTGTTCAATACAGTACTAGACAATGGGGTCAGATCGAAAGTAGGACATAACCAAAATCAACCCTGACCAGTACGTGTCTGTCCGAGAGTTCTCGCCGCCCAGTCCAGAGTCTTCATGAGGAGTTCGAAGCATTCAACACAGTACAAGACAATGGAGTCAGATCGAAAACAGGATACAAAATGGCGGCATCCACAATTCCGTCCGGAAAGGATGAGAAAAAACGGCGAGCCTCTCAGACAGTCACTGAGGAGCTGGTCGTGGCGAGCAACACTTTTAGCACCGATGTTCCGTCGAACAAGGATTGAGGAGGGAAAGCCAGCAATGATCTAAAGTGCGCCATCCACGAAGCCGGAATCATCCGAGTGGGCTAAAGCAGGCTTCCACTCAGGGCTTTCAGAATGACAGATAAAGGACTCCACAGGAACCACAGGTTGCTGATAGCATGTCGGGGCATCTTGCACCGGTCTTAAACAGGCCTTGGTCAGCGGTACAGACATCCGATCGTAAATGTCGGCAATTTGAGAGTAGAGCGCCCCAATGGCGGCCATTACGGACCTCAGCGATATTGTGTCGTCCGCCTCCTCCATCTCCTCCCCCAGAGAGACGAAGCAGGACACGATCACCGAACACAAACTCCAAGGCACTGGGCACGCACAAAGCCGGTGATAACAACGGGCGCTCGCCAAACTGACAGAATCGACACCTACGCCGCCCGCGGGGCCAAGCACGTCGACCCCGGCCCAGATAGGTCTCCGGGCGTCGGACCCCCGGTCACGGCTGTCGGTCTTCAATTATCGCACTGTACCATATACACCGCTCAAATCGGTCACTGAGATGCCATTCGAAATTCCCAAGAATGGTCCAAGTTCGGGAGACCGGATGCAGCCCCGACCCCACAGCCGATGTTGTTCAATTCCAACCCGGCTGGGCTAGAAATCGAGGTCCCGGCTTTAGCCCTGGAGTAGGCCAAGAATAATTCTCGATATAACTTCGCTACCCGGTAAGCTGGAAAGACCGGGATTGCACCGCAAGAGTCAGAAGCACTTCATACGCACGGGGGTCCGGTGAGAGGAAAGGATAGTTAGCAGGATATACGAGCCGCCGGCGGAGGTTGGCGGAGCCGGGAGTTTATGCGGCTATCTTGGTTCGTGGCGTAGCTCCTCCCCCAGGTCTAGTTTTGAGGCCCTTCGAATTCTTAAAACTTCTGTGGCTGTTCCAGTTGTGGTAGCAGTAGCAAAGTATCTAGGGTGGGTATGGGTGCTTCGCTGGAAACAGAAAATGCAGAAGCGAAGGCCCGTCCATAGTGAGGCCCCTATAAATCTGAATTATCCCCCAGTGCTAACCCCCTAGATTAAATGTACCTTCCGTTATTGCTTTGAGACAAATCTTAGGCTTTGAATTATGGCTCTTTTGCATTTTAAAACGTGTCAATGCTTTTTTAAATTATTTATTATTATTAAGTTTTAAATTTTCAAATAAGGTGCAAGACTGTAGATACTGCATTCTTTAATATAACTAATTGAGCAGCACTGTCACTGTTTTCATTATGTATTTTGTATATGTGTTTTAATTTTTGTGATTTTATATAAATCGAAATAAAGTTATAAATTAAATGAATGAAATTATCTCCTCACGTATTTCATCTTTTCCCAAACACTCTCATCTTTTCCTAAGAAGTCTCTCATGTTCCATAATGGACTCATCGTCTTCCACTTACAAGTCCCCTATTTTTAGGTCGAGCCTAGCGGCTGCGTGCATGCACTGCGAGGCATGCTGTATTAGGGTATGCACTGGAAGCCCTGCCCACTCTCAACTCATATTTGTCATTGGCTTGTGTAATTGTCCATTGTACATGCTGGCTTCTGATCCGTAAATAGACTTGTTTGTCCCTCCTTGGTACAGCCTTGTCTGCACTCGTTACCTCACATAACGACTGGACCTTTTACTTGGTTTGTTACACCGTTTGCTTTATCTAGGGTGTGAGCACAATTGTGTTTATTAGGCACTAATGGGGACAATGGTGACTGCTTATTGTCTTTACACCGCACCACACAGGACAATGGACACCGTTCCTCATGTAAGCATTAAAAAAATATATTCTGGCATCAACAGTGTTTTATTTTTATTTTTGGCAGCACGGCACGCTTTACCTACAGTGGCCGCACGCCAGTACCAGGCAATGGCAGCAGCATGCCTTCATTTGCCCTTCTCTGTTTTAATCAGCGGCAGGCCTGCGAGGCGGGACATGCCACTGGTGGACTGCAGAGGCAGCAGCTATAGCGTGCGCTCCTCCACCTATAGGGGGCGAACCTAACAGTCCGCCTCCACTGGGGATGGAGGAGGATCTGCGGGCTCTGCAGGCTCTGCTCATTCCTGGCGGTTCATTTAGGTCGTTCCCAGTAGGACACCGTGCCTCAAGTAAGCTTTTTAAAAATATAATCTCGTCTCATACATTTGAAGCAGCGCTTATGATAGCACCATAAAAAAAAGCAAGGCTAATTTGCTGTAAAGTTTATTTTTTAGTCTGGAGCACAATTTGAGACAAGTATTTGCAATGCAATAGGTATCGCAATCGCGAGTTTTTGAGCTATTGGCATTGTAAATGACAATGCCAGGGCCGGACTGGCCATATCGGGCACCGGGCAATCCCCTGGTGCGCCGCACGGGTGGGGGCTGGTTTTGGGCCCATGGGGGCCGTTTTTGTGACAGGGCCTGTACCAAAATCGTCCGAAAACCGGCCCCGGCAAAGAGGAGCTCGGCGGCAACTCCAACCCCCACCCCCACCCCCCGAGTGGGGGGTCGGGGGCGGCGGCCGAGCCCTTGGCCAGGGCCGGTTGTCGTTCCCAGTCCGGCCTTGGACAATGCCTTTTATTTAGGACTTTAACAAACCTACACTAATAAAAGGCATTGCCAATTACAATACCAATAGGTCAAAGTTTCTAAAATGCAAGACCTATTGCATTGCAATATGCTGTTCTCATTGTGTCTCTCGTCCTTCCGCATTTGCCTTTCACCTTCTCATAATGTAGCTGCCATGTCTCTCACCATTCCATAACAAGTCTCTTACTTGTTCTGTTCTTCCCCAAGTGGTCTCTGATCGTCCTCCAATGATGCTCATCTGATACAGTGTTTCCCTCACCTTCTTGAATGTGTGTCTCATCTTCGTGATTGTCTCTCATCTTCTACAGTCATTTGTCTTCCCCTAATGTGCCTCTCATTGACCGCCGTCCCCACCAATGTGCATCTCATCTTCCTCTAACAAGACCTCTGTTGTATTGTACTTAGGGTGACTTCGAGTACGTTGTGTGATCATAACAACCTCCTCTTCCTCCATGGGTCTATCATCTTCCCATAGCCCCCACTGTTACTCTCTTCTCTCCGCCTCTTTCATCATCTCCCAAGGTATCTCTCTATCTTCCTCTGCTGTTGCTCGTGTCTCCTCCTGACTTTCCTCCTTCCCACTCAAGTAAAGTTTCTCACTGGGCTGTGTATTCCAGTAAAGCCTTTATTTAGAGGAGGGCGAACTTACAAATTAACCAGGAGAGCAGAGCCGGAGCAGAGCCAAGGGTCTGGCCTGGCTCTTACAATCCGTGCATGAGCCATGCCCTGAACATGTTTGCAATGTAAATCATATGACAAACGTCACCTAAAATATGATAGCGTTTCTTCAAAATAAAAAAAGTGTATATATTTAGCAAGTGATAGCTTTAACATTAATACGTCACATTATAATGCTGCACTAAGAAGTAGTTATTAAAGGTGATATTTTTAAAACATGACTCATCAGTGTACTAAGAGTTATCTTGTAAACCCTGTACGTGGCCCAGATTATTATAGAGCAACATTATGGTCTATTAATTTAAACACAATAGGTTTTTGTACAACAGGTATTCTGAACTCACATATCTGAAAGTGCTTTTAAATGCGATAATGATGAAGAAGGAATTTTGGAGAAATAAAACATTAGCCTAAGATCACCCAATTAAAGTGGGGAAGACTCGATTTATCTAGGTTTTCTGGTTTCGCTTTGTATAAATCAGCCAATAAATATGTATTTATTTGTATTTCCTTATGTTAAAGCTTTTACTAAACCCGTTTGGGCATCTTTCTGCAGTTTTCACATGGAGCAAACTCGACTCGAAGGTATTGGAGTGCTTTGTACGAGCACCCGTTACATTCCACAAGGTCGCATCCATTGTTCCTAGACACAGCCCCAGTTCCAAAGTCGGCAGCTCTGGCTGTAACTCTACACCCTGCTTCATCGGAGGGTGGCAAGTAGAAGCCACATGAACGCTTGGCTCGTTAGGGGCTCAAGGTTCCAACGGGGATTCAAGCTCAGCCAGAACCAGGCTTCAGACCTGAGCCTGGCTCAAGCTTTCAGTGGTTCACTCATATCAGCTGCTATTATAGGCTCCAGGGCAGTGAGGAAGGAGCGTTCCCCTTGGTGAGAGGGGAGTTGAAAGCTGCACATTTAAAATGGTTTGCATATGGTTGTTCCCAAAGAACCGAATGGTAACACGAGTGATGCTTTGATTTCTATACCTGCAGCCTCAACATTCAATATATTTAGACTTGATGTTCCATACATGTACCAATGACTGGGGCCTTGCAGTCCAATATTTAATGCGTTGATATTATCCAGCACCTTGATGTTTTTTGGCTGATGTTCATTTTCTAGTAATTTGATGCTCATTATATAGAACTTTGATGCTGTTTATCTGGTGAATTATTGTTATGTTTCTGAGCACTGAAGTTCATTATTGAGTGCTTTGATGTTCACTATCTCATAGAGCAGAGCGTGCATGGAGAAGAGAATATTGCCCCTTAAAAAAAACTATCTATCTCTCCGCGCTCAAGGCATACAAGCAAGGTATCCTTGATGCTAAGACCCTGTTCTATTCCAACAGGATAATGGCAGCGGAATCCCAAACTAAGGAGATCTTCGCTACAGTACATGAACTTGCTTCGTCCAACAGAGCTTCGGCTTCAATTCCCCCTTCCCAACCACTTTGCAACTCACTCAATGATTTTTTCATTGACAAGGTCGCAAAGATCAAAGCCAATATTCCTCTCCCCTCCCCCACATTTACCAACCCTCTCCCGCCCGTTGTCACGTCCAAACTCACTTCCATTCCTCCCTTAACCAAGGCCACGCTCTTCCCTCTGCTTCTAAAGGTAAAGTCAGGTTCTCCCCTTGACTTTGCCCCCGCTCACATCCTAAGAGAAATCTTCCTAAACTGCCCTACTCCTTCCCTCACACTCTTGAACGACTCGCTCAGCAACGGAGCGGTCCCTACTGCTCACAAATTCGCGGCTATCATTCCCATTCTTAAAAAACCCGGTGCTGACCCTTCTTCCCCTTCCAATTACCGTCCCATCTCCCTCCTGCCTTACCTGGGCAAGGTTCTAGAAACCCACGTGACCAGTACCCTGAGCACCTATGTGGAGACCAACCACTGCCTCTCTTCCAGGCAGGCCGGCTTTCGCTCGCTCCACTCCACTGAGAGGGTGGTGACCTCAGTGATGGACAGCCTACGCGAGGGCATTGACACCAATTGTCCGCAGGCCCTCATCCTTTTAGATCTGTCCGCCGCTTTTGACACGGTGGACCATTCCATCCTTCTCACCCGTGTCAAGGCGGCGGGCATCGAGGGCCTGGCCCTCGCCTGGCTTGAGTCCTTTCTGAGCGACAGGGCTCAGGCGGTTCACCTAGCTGGCTTCACCGCTGCCCCTCGCAAGGTTGTATGCGGAGTCCCCCAAGGTTCCTCACTTTCCCCTCTTCTTTTTAATTTATACATTTACCCTCTCATTTTTATGTTACAGCAGCTCGAGGTCATGGTGTTTAATTACGTCGATGACCTCCAGCTAATTTTTAATCTTTCCCATTCCTCTTCCTCCTCCCAGAACGTCCAGTCCGTCATGTTGTTCATCCAGGACTGGATGAACTGCAACCACCTCAAACTCAATCCAGACAAGACTGAGTTAGTCTTGACTGGAGGTGGTTGCAGCCCCTGGTCCCCCTCCCATTGGCTCTCCTCACTTGGTGCCCCCCCGCTCCCAGTTCCCAAGGTCAAAACCCTTGGTATTTTTCTCCATTCTTCACTTTCTGTTCACTCACAGATCACCTCAGTTGTTTCTTCTTGTTTTTTTTCCCTGAGAACCATCAGGAAGATTTCTCGCTTCTTCTCTCTGCCTGCGTTAAAAATCATAGTGATGGCCATGGTGCTCTCGCGCCTTGACTACGGCAACATCATTTACAATGGCGCTCCAGCCTACGCCATTCACCGTTTGCAGCTAGTGCAGAATCAGGCAGCCCGCCTGATCCACGGTCTGCCCAAATTCCATCGGGTTACCCCCTTAATGCAGGCATTGCACTGGCTGCCGGTAAAAGAGCGAGCCTTGTTTAAACTTGGCTGTACCACCTTTCAGGCCAAAATGGGAACCGCCCCGGAGTTTATTTGCTCCGCCATCAAACCTTATATACCTGGTAGAGAGCTTCGATCTACCAACCAGGCCCTGCTAACTACCCCCCGTTTCCGAAAGAAAAAGGCCGGAGGAACTAAATTTGCAGTTCTCGCTCCTGCGTTCTGGAACTCCCTTCCGACGGAACTCCGGATGACATCCTCCTACATTGAGTTTTGGAAGGGTCTCAAAACTCTGCTCTTTTCCCAAGCCTACAAGGTCTGATCCCCCTGCTCCTGTCACTCCTCGCAGTCCAAAAGCGCCAAGAAACCGCGTGGTAGTAGAGCGCTATATAAATATTTTTAAATTCAAATTCAATTCACTATCTGATGCCGTAACATTCACTATCTTGCGTCTGGATGCTCACTATACAGTACCCTCATGCCCATTTTCCAGGGGTTTTGATGACTATATAGAAAGGGTACACTCCTGAAAGAAGGTGGAACCAAACAAAGGAGAATGTTAGGTCCTCTACCTAGGCTCATATCTAGATTGCTGCGTACTCCCCCAAGCAATGTTCAGGATTTAAAAGATCTAATGCTCCCCAAAACTACACATCAACCCTTGCTCCCTTCACAGACCCATGAGAGAATATAAAGTATTTCTGCTAGAGAAAGTGTAGTATTCTTTTCTTGGGTTCTTTCTGACCAGTGTTCCTTCCTTTTTGTCTTTCTGACCACTGTTCCTTCCTTTTTGTTTTCATTGTGGAAGAGAGGGGATAATGTAGTATTCTTGTATCTTGTTTATATGTTATACATGCTTTCTCCACCACCAGTCCAGCTTGTAGAATGTTGCAGCTATGATGCACAAGAGAATGTTGGGATTCTGTGGGCTGAGGTCTACAGTTGACATTGAGCTGAGCATCATGCTGGATGCTCCTGGTGGGGCTTTACCATCTTATCTGCATATCTTCTAATAAACATCTTCACATCATCTTTGCGTGGGACCTGATTACTACAGAAAGCTTGACCAAGTAGGGGAAGACCTCCATCTACTGCCCCTCCCCTGGTCTCTACAAACAAGGAGAGACAGCTGCATTACATGATTTGCACAAGCTACAGCCTACCTTAAAACATCTACTACAACTGTAAATATGTGCAAGGTGACGGTGCTCAATCCAGTGCTTGCTGCCCTGTTGTCATTAAGCAGTAGCCTTGTAAACACTTCAATATGTTACAATCCCCTGGGGAGAGTTCTAATAATCTCAAACATGTAATTGTGCACCACTCTTTAAGATGCCAACCTCTTGACCACCTACCACAGGCCTAGCATGCATAGCAAAGGCTTTGGAAACTGTGCTGTGCACTCAATCTTCCACTTACCTGATAACCAACCCACTACCTAGTCAACTCAATGAGCTTTCTCCTTACAGGGTAGAGCTAAAGCCATGCTATTTAACGTGAAAGAGGAACACCTATCTGCTCGTCACCGGAACTAAGCCTGTACACTAGCATTGTCATAACAAATGTGCCCAACAAACATTAAACATAGAGAATTGCATACTCTAATAAATCACTAGATATATGTCCTTCTTTAAAGATTACACGAATATCGTGACAATTTCTTAACCTTGTTCAGTGTTAAGGTTAGGACCATATGTCTCGTTAATATGAGCAATTGCTCTCGCTCTTGCAGTCTGAACTCTGCAATACATAATGTATTCTTAGGTTATTCTTTGTATACAACTCAATGTGTTTTCCCTCCTCAGAGTTAAAACTGTACTGTAAAAGTCGTACAGATACTGTTAAAATCCCTTTAACAAGAGGTAAGATTATAAAATATGGTGTTATCCTTTTCCCAAAATTAGCAGCCAAATCCAAGATGTGCACGCCCTTCATCAGTGCACAGTAGTACAGCGCAAAATTGGCTACACCTTTACACATCACAATTTCATAACATGAACATGCACTTGGCACATGTTTCTCGTGTGGTATAATAATATTAAAATACGTGTTGCACTTGACATTATTACTAAAGTGCATTTACTGTAGGATTACTTACACTGTGTGGCCTAACTGAATTAACTGGTGCATTCTTTGAAGACTTGGTGAATAAACCATCCTTACTTAGTACACATGTACTCCATATAAAACCAAAATCAATTTACCTAATGTGTGCCTTAATACATTAAATTACATTTACTATTTAGATGATTGAATAGAAACCATCCTCATATATGTAGAATGTGATTATTCTAGAAACAACAGCAGTTTATGTAATGTGTGCACTAATGTTTCACGTATATCTAATTAAATGTTGTTCTTAGCTATACTTACACATGATTATCAAAAGGTTATACTGTATGCCACATGCAGTATGAACCTACTGTACTGACATTTTACATTTACTTGTGTTTGAATGTGCCCACACATATTAAATGTGCATCGTTGAGTTAATATTTTAAGTTCGCATTGAGCAGGCCTGTTCCTCGCGCTGCATAAATACTGTTGTCCGTTTTCTGATAACCTGACTCTTCTTGCAGGTATTCACATGTATTTTTAGTTTGAGAATAGATACATTACTGTACTAGTGATTGAAGGAGGGCGACTGAGAAGAAGCCCTTGACGAAAGAACATGAAGAGCCAGAACGTTAACTGAAAGGTCTATTCAGCAATGTTACTACCTAGCCTGAATGAAAAAGGACACTGCTGTTCCCATGTCCACTGTGGGATCTTTTGCTAATGTAGTAGTCCACAATGTGAGAATGGAGAAAGAAAATGGACTATTGCATAAGAGATAACCAATGTTCACACTATTGTAGAGCAGATTCTTCAGATCGCTTCCAGAAGCTTTCCAGACCCTTACCTAATTTTTTTTTCCTCTGATTTAGACCTCTTCCATTGATGCTTTCCTAAGCGTGGCTCAGGCTAACACCTACTTCCCTGATCCAAGAAGGGTCTTACCCGAGCTTCTGAAATGTTGACATCTTCCTACTTTATTTTTCCTGCACTGTTCTATTTTTCCACTATGGAATTTCCATGATTTTGAGATTCTATAGGACTTTAGAAACATCATTTAACTTGGCCTCTAATTTAGGTAATTTAGATTTACTCATGTATAAACGAGAAAACTTGAGACTCTTCTCTGAGCATCAGATACTTTTGTTAATCTTTTGTATTGCTGTAACAACACTCCTTGTTTACTTGATACTAGTACGCCTAAACTTCTTAAGGAGGTTGGGGCTCTCAGTTGTTATTCCGCATGTTTATAGAATGGTGCTAAGAGTTGTGTATCTTACCTTGATTGCTAATTTGTAATACATTTCCTTAATCATGATACCTAGTCCTTATTGTATAGCCAAATGGGCTACACTGTTAATTGGAATTGATTGATGTAAGGTTAACTCCCATCACAACTCAGTTGGAAAATAAAAGGTCTGGATCAGTGACAGAATATCGAGGGACATAATATCGACTGGACACAATACGACGCCAGAATTTTGACAGACAAAATATAGTCTTCCTATCTACAAACGGGTAAGTGCCAAAATATCGATTCCAAAATATAGTTGATAAAAATATAGGCATAGATTCATCAAGCGAAATTGCAATCGCAATAGCTGCGAAACAGCTATTGCGATTTCAATTTCCGCTCCCGCAATTCATCAAATACAAAAGCAGCAAATAGCGAATTCGCAAAACAAAGAATCGCAAAACCATTTGGCTACCCATATTGCGATTCCTTAACAGCGATTCCCCCATTTTCAGTAATATAAAATGCAAATTCGCAAATATATTGCGAATTCGCTAATAATTCGCTATTCCAATTCATCATAAATCGCACATTGCGAAAACACCTTATTTCGCTAAAAACGAGTCGCAATTTAAGGAGAAGCCAAACCAGGTGGTAACCATGAAGAAAAAAAAATGCAAACAAGAAACAGATGTAGGGTAAAACAAACACACTTAAGGAGACTCAGTAGGAGCATGAGGAAAGTCACAATGCCAGGTCTCTACATCGTGGCAAGGCGGCTGAGGCTCCAGGCTGCAGCCCAGAACCGACGCAGGATCCAGGAGCGCATCTTCCAGCTGCGGATTACACTCCTGGGCGAGACTGAAGAGGAGGTCTACTCCAAATACAGGCTCAATGGGGCAATGATAAATAAGCTCATCAGAGACCTTGACCCCCTGATGCAGCACCCAACACCGAGGACCAATGCCCTGCCCACCCATGTCCAGGTCCTGTGCTGCCTGCACCTCTTAGCCTCCGGAAGCTTCCAGGGGATAGTCGCATATGCAGGGGGTATATCACAGAGTACACTGTCATGCTGCCTACAGAGTTTCCTGGACGCCATGCTGAGCCGGATACACCACTACATCACCTTCCCAACAACCCAACAGGACTTAACGCAAACAAAACTGGACTTCTATCACACCGCCCATTTCCCCATGTAATTGGCTGCATTGACTGCACCCACATTCACATCTGTCCACCCGCAGAGACCTAATACATGTACCGGAACCGCAAGTCATACCACTCACTCAACATTCAGATGGTCTGCAATGCAAAGACCATCATCACAGACATTGTGGCCCAATATCCGGGGAGCCGCATGACTCGTTCATCTTCCGGCACAGCGGCATACACACCAGCTTGGCCAGGGGTGAATTCGGCGAAGGACATCTCCTAGGTAAGTACACATACCCACATACAGAATGTCAAGCCAATGTTTCTGCGCATAACAGGCACTGACCCTCTGCTTCTACCTTCAGGTGACAGCGCCTACGGCCTCCGTGAATACCTCCTCACCCCATACCTCAACCTTGCGACACCACAGGAACGGCGTTACAATGCTGCGCACATACACACCAGAAATGTTATTGAGCGGACATTTGGCATGTTAAAGAGTTGATTGTGCATCCTCCACAAGACTGGCAGGGCCCTCAAATACCGACCTGAGGTCTGCTGCTGCATTATGGCCGTGTGTGCCATACTCCACAATATTGCCACCAAGCGGAGGATACCTGTGGAGGTGTCTGGTATTGAGTCGGAGGGGGACAACCTACCACCTGAACATGTGCATCATGCACGCGAGGAGAATCCTGCCGAAGGACACAGGCGCCGCAACAACATCACACAGAACTATTTCTAGTGCACCCATACCCATCACACAACACTGCGCTCATGCATGCCACATGAATTAATGACCTGAGGAAGATTTGTGTTCAAAATAAATTCTTCTTTTTTTGTACAACAAGCTCTAGATGAGTTTTAAACCAGCAATAATTTGTGCAACTGTATTTAGTCATACAGGCTCTTGTATCCAGAGCAGGCGTGCGTGGTTACATCACCATGGCACTGCCGGTAATGTATAGTCAGCCACTGGCACCTCCTGCCGGACGCACCCTGTCGCCTCTCCAACTCCACGTTGGGAGTGGCAGGCCGTGATGCAGCATTGGGCCTGGAACTGCGGCGCCTTTCAGCTAGCACTGGCACAGACAGGCTGCTCAGGCTCGATGTACCCTCACTGGCATCATCATCCCCCCCCCCCTTGCATGGCCATGGCCGCACATCTTTTGGTTCTCCACAGCGGTGGTTACCTGCTCCAGGGCGCTTGCTACATCTTGGCAGCATTGTACCATTTGTAGCTGCATGGCCAGTGACCTATGCGACAACTGTGAATTGGCATTCCCAATGAGGTGGTTTGACTGGGTGTAGGTAGATAGCAGTGTCGGCAGCTGGCGGTGGCGTCGGCAGGTGATGTCCTGCTGCGCCACCATCAGTTGGTTGCTCTGTTTCACAGCTGTGGTTAGCACACTTTCAATTAGATGGTTAATGTTGCGTGCAGTTTTGTACAGCTGCAGCTTCATGGCTGCCACGTTCTGTGCCTGCTTGCAGTGCACAGCAAGCATTCGAGCTTCAATTCCTAGCCCTAGGTTTTGTGCCTGTTGCTCCATGTCTGGTGGTGAGGCCAAGGAGCGCTGCTGTCTCATCCTGCCGCTTGCCTGGGACCGCACAGTGGCTGTGCGGTATGTCTGTCTCCTGGGTGGTGGTGGGGTCTGCTCCACTGCCACGGTGACGCCTGGGGTGGTTGAGCTCCTCCTATGGCTGCAGGGGTGGACCTCTGCATTTGGGGAGGTGCTTGTCCAGGTGCTGGCGCAGGTGCAGGTGCATGTGATGCTCCAAGTGCTGGCGCAGGTGCATGTGATGTGAGTGTCAGGTACTCAGGACAGAATGATTTTTAAAGCTTTCGGTTAATTATTACATTATTTGAATCCATTTTAGAAGCACTCTGTGCAGTTTTACTTGCACTCTTATTTTATCCTAACGCTACCTAGAAGCTCATTGTGCAGATTACTTGCACTCATTCCTCCATCACTTATCTAATTATTTCTCTAAGACACTTACCCCACGCTGCCTTCCAACATCTCCTCTTCATTCCACCGCGGGCTTGCTCGTTGCGTGGAGAGAGTCAGATCTGACGGATTGCGATCAGGGGCAGCTCCGGGCAGGAAACACACTTCCGGTTTCACCGGAAACTAGGTTGGCGCTCTAGTTGGCCGAGCAGACGGGGCTACTTAAAATGGAGCTTGCCACAAGGCGTAGCGGGCGCGCCGACGGCGCGCCAAAGGTGCGCCAAAGGTAAGCCCGTCTGCGCCCGTCCGCGCCAGTCCATCGCCAGGCCCGGACTGGCCGTTGAGGGCACCGGGCAATCCCCCGGTGGGCCGCATGGTTGGGGGCCGGTTTTGGGCCCCTGGGGCCGGTTTTGTTACAGGGCCGTTATGCTGCAAAAACGGCCCTGTAACAAAAACGGCCGAAAACCGGCCCTGTCACAGTGCGCGGTCGCACCTCTCCCCCTCCCCTCTCCTCCCGGAGGGGGAGAGGGGGGCCGGCCAAGCACTTTGCCAGGGCCGGTTCTGGTTCCCAGTCCGGCCCTGTCCATCGCCTCTCGCCAGGGATGCTGCTCCCACCAACCTGTATGAACATATCTATACTAGAGATGCTCTACTGAATGTGCGCCAGCAAGTCCATCAGTGTAACTGCCCCCCCCTCCATCCGCTGTGAGGCCCGTCCAAATGCCCATGTGGGGACTTTTCACTTGGCCAACCCTCCCCTATCAATGCTCTTCGCGAGCCTTCAGCTGTACACCATCTTAAGATCTTACAACTTAACGTCAGATCGCTCGTCAAACATCATGCCGAGGTTCATGACCTCATTTCAGAGGAAAAACCTGACATCTTCCTCATGACAGAAACCTGGCTTCATGATGAGGCGATGGCTGAGCTCAACTTAGCTCTCCCACCAGACAAGCACCTGGACAAGCACCTCCCCACCAGAATACTCCATCTACACGAGTAATCGTAACACCAGGGGTGGCGGGATTGCAGCAGTTGTTAAATCCTGCTATCCGTGTACGTGGAAGAATACAGTGATAGAAGGCTGTGAAAGCGCGCACTTTCGCATCTCGATCAATCATCATTTCACCCTCTCAGGCCTTCTGATTTACAGGCCCCCAGGGAATGATGCTTCATTTCGGAAAGCCCTTCCAGAGACCATTAGCTCTCTCGCTTTGGGAGTGGCTAATTTTAATATTTTTGGTGACCTTAATTTGCATTTTGATTTAGTCCAGACTCCCACCATTGGCGGCTTGCTCGCCGACCTTGCAGCATTCCAGCTCCATCAGTTGGTTTCTAATCCTACACATGTGGGTGGGCATATTGTAGATCCAATATTCACTAACTTAACAACGGCACACGCCCAACTGCCTTCCCCAGTGGCATGGTCTGATCATTTTCTTGTGGAGCTATCTCTTCCAGTCTCGGACCCTCCATTCTCTAATACTGACAGAATCATCTTTAAACGCCCCTGGAGTAAGCTGAAACTGGTAGACCTCCATCGTCTCCTCACGGAATACCCTCTCAGCCCATTCCATGAAGTAGAGTCTGGCTATGACCTCTTCTGTGACTGGATCACTAGGGCCCTTGATGCCTTGATTCCAGTCACTCGGAGCAAATGCCGCACCCTAGAACCTAGTCTTTGGTATGACGACGCCTTGTTGTTTCCCAAAAAATCCTGTAAAACAGAACAGTTGTCCTCCACAATACTCAATGTTCGGACCCTGATAAAGTGCTTAGAGACCCCTGGGTTATAACGCGCTATATAAATCGAAATAAATAAAATAAATAAATAAATAAATAAGAAAGAGACTGGCGAAAAAATTATGACCCTGAGAAGAAATCATTATACCTAGCTACAGTAAAAACTTACCAAAGAGCCATCTGCAGTGCCCGTGCGGCTTATTACTCCAGTGAGATCAAATGCAGTTCCAATCCGACCAAGCTGGTTTTTAAAATTCTTAAAGATATAACCGCCAAAAGAGTCCCAGTGTCTGAGGTCTCTTCAGAGTCACATTGCGAAGACCTCGCCACCTTCTTCTTAGAAAAGGTCCGTAACATCTACCATTCATTCCCGAACACTGCTCCCTCTAATGTATGGCCGATGCCCAGCCCCCTTACCAACTCCGACCTTACCATTCTCCCCGAGGTGTCAGAAACCGAATTTGATAAACTAGCGGCTCAGGTAAAATCCAGCTCCCCTGCTGATCCGCTTAGGCCGGCACAGTGTAGAGATTCTGCCGTGCTGTGCCTGCCTCCTCTGCGGCAGCTTATCAATGCCTCATTTGCCTCAGGTATTGTGCCCATTAGATGGAAGCAAGCCTCCATCACCCCGATTCTTAAGAAACCCACGCTAGATCCAAGTAACCCCGAGAACTACCGCCCAATCTCCCTTCTCCCCTGGGCGGCTAAAGTGGCCGAAGCCCATGCTAATAACATACTCACCAAATATCTCCAGACTAAAAACATCCTGGATATTTCCCAGAATGGGTTTCGGGCAGGCCATAGTACAGAGACTGCCCTCCTTGCGATGACAGAACATCGCCGTGCCGTGCTCGACTCCGGTCAAACAGCGGCACTGGTTCTCCTTGATCTCAGTGCCGCGTTTGACACGGTTTTGCACACTGTTCTGCTTCGTCGCTTGGAAGAGGCTGGGATCACCGGCCTGGCCCTAGAGTGGTTTAGATAATTTCTTACTGGTCGATCATTTCGGGTAACCACCCCTCCGTTTCAATCCCAAGTCCATCCTATTGAGCAGGGAGTACCTCAGGGGTCCTCACGGAGCCCCACTTTATTCTATCTGTACGTGCAGCGGCTAGCTGCCGTCGCTAAGCAGTGGAGCATGGTTATGGTATCCTATGCCAACGACACGTAGCTGGCGGTGGCACTCTCCAGGGACTCAGTCTCTGAGGCCTCCAGGTTCAGGGAGGGGCTGGCCGCAGTGGCTGGTTGGATGACAGCTAACTGCCTCCACTTGAATGCCAGTAAAACGGAGGTCCTGATCGTTGGTAGAGACGAGCTGTGGGGCGATCAATGGTGGCCTACGGTTCTGGGTAAGACTCCCATCCCGGTGACAGAGGTAAAAAATCTAGGAGTCAGGCTAGATTCCACCCTCAGCTTCTCCAGCTACACCAAAAAAGTGTCAGCCACGTGCTTTGGCATTTTACGTGCAATCAGACCTATTCTGAAATTCTTCGATGCACCTACCAGGCAACTCATAATCCAGGCTTCCATTGGGTCCAGGCTGGATTACGCCAGCTCCCTCTTACTGGGGGCAAATCAGGTGGAAATCACCCGGATGCAGCGGATACAGAATGCTGCAGCCAGAGCCTTGGTTGGCCTACCTAGGTTTTGTTCAGTGAAGGAAACCAAACGGAAGCTCCACTGGCTCCCAATGGCCCAAAGGATACAGTTCAAGACATTATGTCTATCCTTTAAAATTCTTAAACAGTCCACTCCCAAAATTCTGGAGAATCTGCTGACCCCCTATGTCCCTCTACGTTCCTTGAGGTCCAAAGGTCAAGGTCTGGTCACGGCCCCACGCTTTAAACTCAGCATAGCCAGAGGGCGCTCCTTCCGCTACTTAGCAGCGAAGCTCTGGAACTCTTTACCAGTCCACATCCGGCCTATTGACGACCTCCTTTAGTTCAGAAGGATGCTTAAGTCGCACCTTTTTCCACCTAGGATCTAATATCTGCCCCACTCTCTGCTCTGTACCTGCCACTGCTACCCTCCACTCCACCTGGTAGCTGGCTTATTGGCTGTCTTAGCGCCGGGGCGCCCCTTTGCTGGGGCAGCTGCGCGCGGTATAAATTATATTAACATAACATAACATGCTCCAGGTGCTGGCGCAGGTGCAGCTGCATGTGATGCTCCAGGTGCAGGTGCTGTTTGGCCCTCTCCCTCCATCTCATCTTGAGTCTCCACGATGTGGAGTGTATCACTGTCAGAGGTCTGAGCATCTGAAGCACCTGTGATGTGAATGAGTGCATGATTAATGATGTGATTCTGTCACCTGGGATGTAGCAACATGCATGCATGCTTGCCGTCCCTGACTGGCTTTAGGGTTATGTTTCACTTAACTATTCTGGCTGTGTGTGGCTATCAGGGCACATTGTCACACTACAGGTCCCACAATGCAATTGGGCGTTTGGGATGGGCAGGGACTGCATTACTGGGGTTCCCAATATGGCTTGCTCTGGGGCATGGGCATTGTTAGGGGATGGGGTCGCAGTTGCATGGCTCTTACCTTGTGATTGTTGTATGACACGGGAGCTATCCAGCTGAGTGACCCACACGCAGGCTGCAGGGTTGATGGTGTCCTCCACCAAGTCCTCCAGTGGTGTGTTGGCAGGAACTGTGGAGTCTCCTCCTCCCGTGGCCATTCTCTTCCCCAGTCTCTCCGCAAAGTGCTCCTTGGCACGGCCTCTGAGGTTGTACCACCTCTTTTTGAGGTCATCCATTGACCGCTGTGTCACTCCTACGGCATTGACCTTTGACCTGATGCGCCTTTTGGTAGCCTCGGGCACCTTCCGGGACAGCTTACCAAACAGCTGGTCATGGTCCCTGCTGACTCCCTCTATCAAGTACTCCAGCACTTGTTCAGAGAACTTGATTTTTCACTTCCTGCCTGTGTCAGTGGATCCGGCTGCATCCTGGGACATTGTGGTATCAATTTGTGTCCTGTCTTGGGACTGCAGGGTGTGTCTCCTCGGGCTCAGTGCTGTGCCTCCTCCTCTATCAAGCTCTGTGTTCCAAATGAGGCATGGTGCTGCCTACTTCCTGGTTGTGATGTCATCATTGGGCTCAAAATGCGACTTCCCGTTTTTGCGATCTCGCAAACTGCGAGATCACTATTTGCAATTTTGGTATTTGCGAAATCGCAATTGGGTTTGGGAAATTGCTGATTCTGCGATTTATTAGCGATTTTGGGTAATTCGCATACAGCGATTGCAGCCGATTGCGAATCGCAGTTGATTAGCGATTTTTATGATGCATCCCATTCTAAGAATTCTAGATAGCGATTCGGTATTTTTCGCTATTTAGAATTTGCAGAATGGGTGCTGGATGCATCTGGGGGTAGGTCTACTAAAATATAAAAATTTTAAAATGTCTTACAATTAATATTAAATTTATTAAATAATAAATATAATAAGGTAAAACATACTTACAATTAAGTAAACAATATTTAAATTAATAAATAATATATTTATTTCCCCCAAAAAAATTAAACATACATTTATATATTTATATATATATTAACTTAATAATATTAAAAGACAATTATTTATTTTTAAGTCTAAAATGTTAGACATAATTTAAAATATAATTACATATGTATAAATAAACATAAAATATAAATATAAAAATATTTCAGATATAACAAATTAAAATATTTAAATAAACTTTATTTTTAAATATTATGTTACACTACATTAAATATAAAAATAGTGAAAGCGTTGCATAGCATAGGATATACAATTACAATTCCCACTTCAACAAGTTTAATAGTAGGGAAAGTGTTGGATATTGGGAATGTAAACATTTCTATTCCCACTCCAGTGAGTGGAACAGTAGGGAAAGGGTTGGATAGTGGGTGGGTAAAAATTACTATTCCCACTCGTTAGTGGAACAGTAGGGAAAATGTTAAATAGTGGGTGGGTAAAAATTACTATTCCCACTCCAGTGAGTGGAACAGTAGGGAAAGTGTTGGATAGCGGTAGTGTAAAAATTTCTGTTCCCACTCCAGTGAGTGGAACAGCAGGGAAAGTGTTGGATAGCGGGAGTGTAAAAATTACTATTCCCACTCCAGTGAGTGTAACAGTAGGGAAAGTGTTGGATATCGGGTGGGTAAAAATTACTATTCCCACTCCAGTGAGTTGAACAGTAGAGAAAGTGTTGGATAGCGGGAGTGTAAAAATTACTTTTCCCACTCCAGTGAGTGGAACAGGAGGGAAAGTGTTGGATAGTGGAAGTGTAAACATTACTATTGCCACTCCAGTCAGTGCAACAGTAGGGAAAGTGTTGGATAGAAGGTGGGTAGAAATTACTATTACCATTCCAATGAGTGTTAAAGAATGGAAAATGTTGGATAGCGGGTGGGAATAATTTACTATTCCAACTTCAACAAGTGTAATAGTAGGGAAAGTGTTGGATAGCATAGGGGAAGAACTTAGTATACCCACTCCTGCAATATAATTAAAATTAATTAACAATTAATCAATTAATAAAAATGTTTTTACCTCCCACCATTTTCCCCTATAAAAGTCACCTCCAATATTGTAAAATATTAATCAATTAACATAGTTAATTAAACAAATAATAAAATAATTAATTAATTAATTTCAATTAAATTACTTCCCACCCTATTCACCTATAAACCCACAACCCACTACAGAATTAAATTACACAATGTATTTACATACAATTACTACATTCTAAATAAATATTAACAAATGTATTATAATTAAATTACTTCCCACCCTATTCCACTATAAACCTACAACCCACTACGGAAGTAAAATACACAAAAATTATGTAACATAAAATGAATAACTTAAAAAAAATTCAAACATACATTACAAAACTAATACATAATTTTGACATATACTAGCATACATAACACCATGAAAAATTCTATATTATGGAAAATGATATTTCTAAATTCGATGTTATGGAAAACGATATTTCTTAACTCAAATTCGATATTCTACGCAACTATATTTTGGGAATAATATATTCTGTCCTCTCTATATTTTTGACTCAATATTGTGTCCTCTTGATATTTAAAATTCGATATTTTGGGTGTTTACCAAAAGGTCCATCGGAGGACAAGTGATAAGAGAGTGGGCCCAGAGCGCTGCATCAATTTGGTAGCAGAGGATGGTGTTCCACTGACGTGAGGGAATTAGGGCATCCTATTTAGAACTCCCCTGACCCTAGTCCAAACCACAACAGCCCATGATTCGAAGGGAGGATTAATGGAGTTCCAGCGGTTCAGAAACTAATTGCAGCAGCGGAGGAATGTGAGTATTATTATAGTTGCACGTTGCAATTGCTTATGCTTAGATTGCAGTAATTTGCAGTGGCTGTGTCGTGTTTTGCATAGATTATTTAAGTTGTCGTGTGAAAGTGGCGCTTAACCCCTTCGCTGCTAGACCTTTTCCTCTGTGTGCTAAGCCTTTTTGATAGCTATTTGGGGTAGTTCACACTTAGGGCCTCATACCTTTTTGTCTACATAAGATATACACACCAGGGCCCCCATTAGGATGGCGGGCAGACTTTGCCTGCACCGCCATCCTCGCGGTACTAGGGACCACCCGCCATAAGGGCGGGGGTCCCGTTGGCAGAATTAGGATGCGCCCGCCACAGTGGCGGGCGCATCCTGCATTCCTATCATTGTGACTGGCGGTGCACTCAGCACCGCCCGCCACAATGGCAGGAAAGCATGCTGTGCATGGAACTGCTGGGGGGTACCATCGGTACCCCCATGTGTACCACCCACCCCCCCCGGAGTCAATGGAGGCCCGCAACGGGCCCCCGCAGGGATTCTCCACATGCCTTTCCGTGGCGGCATTTCCGCCAAGGAAAGGCATTCGATTTTGCCCATCATAATATGGCTGGCGGTGTCTGATAGACACCGCCACCCTATTATACCTTTTCCGCCCGGTCGCCTTGCGACCGGCGCGGAAAAGCGGCAGACGGTCTTTCCGTCCACCGCGGTCCCCCGGCCATACTAATATGGCGGGGGTGCTTTAGAGCAAGGATGGCAGGCGGATTGCTCCCGCCAGGCCGGCGGTGGCTACCGCCAGCCTGACGGGGGCAATCCGCCCGCCATTCTAATGGGCCCCTAAATGTTCATCCTTTTATCAAACATTCTGGGGATTCTAAAGGTAGCCATGATTTATTGTATTGTATTGTCTTTGCATTTATATAGCGCTTACTACCCCTGACGAGGCGTCAATGCACTTTTTCGGCAAGAAGCATGCTACTCCAAAACCCATAAAGGATTAGTGTTGAATAAGTATAGTGAAATATGAAAATGATTTACGTGGTGGATAGGTTAGTCAATTATTTGGATGCAGAAGGATAGTGGAAGGATAGAAGAGGGGAAAAAAGGTTTGTATTTATATAGCACTTGTTACCTCTGAAGGGGGGGTTAAAGCAGTTTTTTCGGCGAGTAATGGATTCCCCTAGAAGGCGTGGAGAAAGTAGCTAAAATACAGCTAAATTTGGGGTTGGTTTGGAAAAATGGGGAAAAAGTGCTGTAGCAAAAAGCATTTTTTGCCAGAAAATTGCATCAACAAAGGGTTTGTGGTGCTAAATTCACAATCTATCCAGCTTTCAGGAACAGGTAGACTTGAATCAGAAAACCAATTTCTTTCAGCGCAGTTTTGCCATTTTACCGGGACAAAGCCCATCTTTCCTATTTTTGGTGCTTTCAACTACGTTCAAGTTAGTGGTAGAAATGGGTGTAGGAAACCCATGGTGGATCCTGGAAAGCTATACATTTCTGAATAGTAGATACAATTCTGAATTAGTAGATCCATCAAGGTTTTCCTACAGAAAATAACGGGGAAATAGAAAAATATTGAAATTGATTTATTTTTAAAAACACCCTTTGTGTCTATGTTTTCATTTGTAGCTTCTTCTAACTCTGGCAAATTTTCAAAAGCAATATATTGTTGCACCAACTAGACTCTTTTCGTTGTGGCAATATATACGGCTTCTAGGTTCACTAAGAACTCTAGGTACCCAGAGCCAATAATTAAGCTCCACCTTGCAATGATTTTTAATCGTGCACCGGGTATACAGCAATTCATTTGGTAAAATATAAAGAGCAACATAGGTATCAAAGAAACCTTTGCATTTTTTGAAATGGGCCTAAGATATGGAGCTTAGAAGCATTGGTTATTTGCACATCTCAGAATTTGACGGGAACCCATACTAGCATGTGAGTTAGAGGGCATTTCTCTAAATGGCTTCTTTCCTACACACTGTCTTACATTTGAAAGGTGCAAATGCAGAGAAATAGAATCGGTAATAACACTTGTTCTACTATTCTGTATTCCACTAATTCTCCCAATAAAAATGGTACCTCACTTGTGTGGGTAGGTCTAGTGTCTGCGACAGGAAACGGCCCAAAAAGCAATGTGGACACATCACATTTTTCCATGGAAAACTGAGCCTTTCTTTGCAATGTGCCTAGCTGCGGATTTTGAGCCTTAGCTCATCCAGCACCTAGGGAAACCTAGCAAACCAATACATATTTAAAGCTAGACACCCAGAGGAATTCAGGATGGGGTGACTTGTGTGGATCTGACAAAGTTCTGTTACCCAGAATCCCTCGCAAACCTCCAAAGTTGTCTAAAAAAACACATTTCCTCACATTTCTGTGATAGAAAGTTCAGGAATCTGAAGGGAGCTACACACTTCCTTCCACAGAGCATTTCCTCAAGTCTTTTGATAAAAATGATACCTCACTTTGCAATGTGCTAAGCCGTCGATTTTGAGCCCCAGCTCAGCCGGCACCCTGGGAAACCTACCAAACCTGTACATTTTTGAAAATTAGAGATCTAGGGAAATCCAGGATGGGGTTACTGGTGTGGATCTCAAAAGGTGTCACCCAGAATACCCTACAAACCTCAAATGTAGTTAAACAAATCACATTTTCCTCACATTTCTGTGTAGGGATGTTGTGGATCACCAGGCTGGCACAAATTTCCTACCAACAAGTGTTCCCCTAAGTCTCCTTATAAAAATTCTACTTCACGTGTGTGGGTGAGCAAAGTGCCCAAGACAGGAAAGGGCTCAAAAAACATTGTCGAGGCATCAAAATGATCAATCACAAAATGCCCTGGTTTTGCAAGGGGGTCACCAGCATTTTTGGTCCCGGGCTCGGCGGGCATCTAGGGAAACTTACGAGACCCAGACATTTATGAAAACTAGTCACCACAGGGAGTCCAGGAAGGTGTGGCTTGCATGGATCCCCAAAGTTTTTTACTTGGAATCCCTTGCAAACCTTAAATTTGGCTAAAACAAATCAAATTTCCTCTCACATTTCAGTGTGAAAAAGTTGTGGGATCAATGGGCAGGCTAAAATGTCCTCCCTCCCAGCATTTCCATTTCCCCAGGTCTCCTGATAAAAATGGTACCTCACTTGTGTGGACAAGCCAAGTGCCCTTGACAAGGAAGGGCCCAAAACATATTGTGGAGGCATCAAAATTATTTATCCCAAAATTATCTGGTTTTGCAAAGGGGGCACCTGGATATTTGGGCTTGGCGACCATCTAGGGAAGCCAACCAAACCCAGACATTTCTGAAAACTAGCCACCTGGGATAATCAAGCGAGATGTGTCTTGCGTGGATCCCATAAAATGTTATTTTCCAGAAACCCCTGCAAACCTCATATTTAGCTAAATAATCACATTATCTTCACATTTCTGTGGGGGATCACCATGCCAGCACACGTTTTCTTCTACTCAGTGTTCCCCTCGGTATTCAATAAAAATGATACCTCACTTGTCTGGGTGGGCTAAGTGCCTGTGGCAGGGAAGGGACAAAGAGAGATTGAGTGGGAACCAAAGCGGGTCCAAGAGGGCAGGGTACTTTTTATACATTTTCAGGCCAACTCTGCTCTGGGAACGCACACAAGTGAGTTATCATTTTTATCAGGAGACCAAGGGGAACTATGGGTGGTAGTAAATTTTTGTGGGCCTAGTGATCCCACAACTTTCTCACACAGACAATTTGATGTTTTGTTAGCTTAAGTTGAGGTTTGCAGGGGGTTCTGGTAAGTAAATGTGTGGGATCCATGCAAGACACCCCTCCCCGGACTGACCCAGGTGTCTAGTTTTCAGAAATGTCTGGGTTTGGCAGGTTTCCCTGGATGTCCACTGAGTCAGCACCAAAAATGCTGGTGACCCCTTGCTAAACCAAGTTGTTTTGTGATTGATAATTTTGATGCCTACACAATAAATTGTGGGCCCTTCCCTGTTGTGGGCACTTAGCCCACCCACACAAGTGAGGTAGCATTTTTATAGGAGACCGGAGGAACGCTGGGTGCAGTGATCCCACAACTTGCACACACAGAAAGGTGAGGTAAATGTAATTTGTTTTTTAGCTAAGTTTGAGGTTTGCAGGGGAGTATGAAAATGTTGGGGCATCCATGCAAGTCACACCTCCCTAGACTCTTCCTTGTGCCTAATTTTCTGAAATGTCTGAGTTTGGCATGTTTTCCTACATGGCCAGCGAGCCCAGGACAAAAAACGCAGGTGACCCCCATGCAAAACCAGGTCATTTTGTGATCGATTATTTTGATGCCTCCACAATATATTTTGGGCCTTCCCTGTTGCAGGCACTTGGCCTACCCATACAAGTGAGGTACATTTTTTAGGGGAAGACCAGGGGGGACGATGGATGGTAGGAAATTTGTGCCAACCCGGTGATCGCACAACTTCCCCAGACACAAATTTGAGGAACATTTGATTTTTGTTGCTACATTTGATGTTTGTAGGGGATTCTGAGTAAGAAAATGTTGTGGAATTCACACAAGACACACTTCCCTAGACTCCCCCGGATGTCTAGTTTTCAAAAATGTCTGAGTTTGGCACGTTTCTCTAGATGGCCATCCAGCTGGTACCAAAAATGCAGGTAACTCCCTTGCAAAACCAGGTCACTTTGTGAGTGATAATTTTGATGCCTCCATAATCCGTTTTGGGCTCTTTCCTTTTGCGGGCACTTGGTCCACCCACACAAGTGAGGTATAATTTTTATCTGAAGACCAGGCGAAACGTTAGGTGGTAGGAAATTTGAGCCAACCTGGTGGTCCTACAACTTTCCCATATAGAAATGTAGGGAAAATTTGATTTTTTTAGCAACATTTGAGGTTTGTAGGGGATTCTGGGTAAGAAAACATTCTGGGATCCATGCAAGCCACACCTCCCTGGTCTCTCCCAGGTGTCGAGTTTTCAGAAATGTCGGGTTTTATATTACGTTTCTCTAGATGGCCATCGAGCCAGGGACCAAAAATGCTGGTGACCCCCTTGTAAAACCAGGATGTTTTATAATTGATAATTTAAATACCCCCACAATACATTTAGGGCCCTTCCGTATCGCGGGCACTTGGCCCACCAACACAAGTGAGGTAGCCTTTTTATTATGAGATCTGGGGAAACGCTGGGTGGTAGGAAATTTGCGCCAGCCAAGTGATCCCACAACTTTTGCACTCAGAAATGTGAGGGGAAATTAGATTTTTGTTTGCCAAATTTAAGGTTTGCCGGGGATTCCAGGTAAGCAGAATTTGGAGGATCCACAGAAGCCACACCTCTCTGGACTCCCTTGAGGGTCTAGTTTTTAGAGATGTCTCGGTTTGGTAGGTTTCTCTAGATGGCCGCCGAACCCAGGACCAAAAAGGCTTGTGACCTCCTTGCAAAACCAGGTTATTTTGTGATCCATAATTTTGATGCCTCCACCAAAAGTTTTGGGCCCTTCCCTATAGCGGACACTTGGCCCACCCACACAAGTGAGGTGACATTTTTATCAGGAGACCTGGTGGAATTCTGAGTGCTAGGAAATTTTTGGTGGAACATTGATCCCACAACTTTCACACACACAAAAAACGTGAAGGAACAATATGGTTTTGTCAATTTATCACATTTACAAGGGCTTCTGGGTAAGCAAGCCTTGTGGGATCCACACAAACATTCCACATATTATTCCCATATAGACCTGATTCCCAAAAATGTGAGGGAGAAGGTGTTCAATAGAGAGAGAGTAGGCATTGATAGTAAAAAGCAAAAAAAACACCAACAAAACATTACTGCACACCCATCCACTAGTCAAATGGAATAAAGGTTGGATTTGGCACGAGGGTAAGTAAATGGTTCATAAATAAAACTTCATTCACCAATGACTTTACGAAATACAATCCGCAAATGTCATTATTAATATTTTCAACATTAGATCAAATAACCACTGACTTACAGCTCATGAGCTGTAAATCCACATCAAGTCACCAACAGCCTAACATCCATTCACACGCCTTTCATTCGTCCGACATGGAAACCAATCACAATGCCAGCTGCAGGCCCAACACCATACATTTACAAACCGCGCCATTCAAGGGCCCATCACTTTTATACGCCATCAGGACTAACACACCAATTTCATTACCATGCTCCCAAACATCAGTCAACTGACAAAGACACCTGAAGCAAGTCAATGCACATATTGGCTTTTGGCCACCAACACACTGCGAGTCCATGTGCACCACCAGTCCAGCACCAGTCTACAAACACACCACCAGCCAGATACCTGTCTACACACACCGCCAGCCAAGCGCTAGTCCACACACACCACCAGCAAAGGACCCATCAGTCTCATACCCCAACAGGACTAACACATTAATTTCACTGCCAAGCACTCATACATCAGACAACTGACAAAGACACCTCAAGCAAGTCTACCAGTCACCAACACTCTGCAGGTCCATACACACCACCAGCCAAGCACTTGTCTACAAACACCGCCCGCCATGCAAGCGCTAATCTACACACATCGCCAGCCCAACACCAGTCTACTCTCACACCAAAAGCCAGATGCCTGTCCACCCACACTGAGAACACAGGGGGTCTGAGAGCCAATTAATTTGGCCTGGCTTTAAGTCAGTGGGTGCCCAAGTCACCGTTGAACAACTTCAAACATGGAACACATAAGTGTATGGCAACCTGTGAACGCCAAATTAACAAACTCAAATACATCCAAAACTGGTCGACAAGATCCAGACTAGCGGGTAGTGGATTGCCATCAAACAGACTTGGTGATCAGTCATATCATCTGGCCGTCCAACTTGTGAATTGGCAAGTCCCTTGATCATCGAGACCAAATGCCACACAATCAATGGTGCTGGATCTGGTCCACAGGTATCTATGAACCACCTTCTGATAGCTAATCTTTGATGGCTATGGTAATAGTGAATACACAGTGCAACAAAAATTAATGTGGTGAGTTAAAAGAGGATGATGTGTACTAAAAACTACTACTTTAATAAATGTCAGGGCAGATCCCCTAATTAAAAACCAGAACAGTGCAAACAATAGTATGACCAAATATCTGTCGAGAAATGGGCCAACATGTTTCTGCCTACCAGGCAATCAATCCCTCGGCTTTCATCAGGACCTCTGCTCTCAAAATGTTGCTACTGCTATTAATGAAAAGCCAATCGTGCTCAAACAAAATGTGAAAAATGTAAATAAGGTAGGTTGGAAACGATACAACCTGTACCAACCGTAATGCACTAATCCTCCATGTCGATGGATATAAGTGGAAATCTACGAAAACATGTGTATGTATTAATGAAATGTTCACCAATTCCCAAACACATGTGCTTCCATATTACCTTCAATTCATAATTGTATAATTTTTCTTCTCACCCAGTAAGACAGGGGACTGGACCTCACCTCACCTGGACCGTGCTCAGGTATACGAGGCCCGCTCTATGGATCAAAAAGATGCAGACAGACAAAGGGGACATTATATATCTACTACCTGAGCAGATTCCAATAATATCTTTACATCCTTTCTGTCGATTCAGTCATCCTCATCCAATCCTAGATACAGTGACAGAACACCCTCACAGTCTCTAGGTGCCCCAAATGGACCTCGAGCAGTTGTGTGTTCAGATTGTTAGCATGGGTCTTGAAATCCTCAGTGTTTGGGCAATTCCTCCGTACACGGAGGAATTGTCTGTAAGGTAAATTATCCCTTAGGGACTTAGGGTGGCTAGAAACTCCTTGCTTTATATGAAAGCCACCACCCTAAGTCCCTAAGGGATAATTTACATTACGGACAATTCCTCCGTGTACGGAGGAATTGCTCAAACACTGAGGATTTCAAGACCCATGCTAACAATCTGACCACACATCTGCTCGAGAGACACTACCCTCGGTCACTAATCAAGCAGCCTCGGAAGCGAGCGAATAACAACAACTGGGAAGCGCTTTTAGAACCCCCAGTTCAAAAAAGCCCTACAGATAGACTGACTTTCGTGAGTACTTTTAACACCAGAAGTAACAACATTCAGAAAATAGTCCGGAAGCCTTGACGGATTCTTAACCACAGTAATGATAAGATCGCTTTGCCCCTGTTTGCTTTCAGAAGAGCAAACAGTGTTTGTGACCGCCTTATTGCATACTCGTCCCAAAGAGACACCTAGAAGAGCATTAGCTACTCTGTGGAATTTACCACCAGCTGTTGGTCACCACCCATGTGGGAGTTGCTCAGTCTGTCCCCAGACAAAACATTCCATTCAGATTGACATAGGCACGGACAGGCCCTGATCACAGACTCATTTCACTAATTGCAATAGCGACATTTTGATCTATTTGCTAACATGCCCATGCTCAATCAGATATGTGGGCATGACCACTCGGAAGGTTCAAACACACATGTTAGAACATAAGAGTTCATTTCGCTGTAAAGAATCTATGACAAGCCTGACTAGACACTTTTTAGCGAAGCAACACGGAGAAGCGGACTTTCAGTGGACCGTCTTAGAGAAGCCGTTCATACCTTCACAAATGAGCAACGTCTCTAGATATCTGTTCTTAAAAGAACAAAAATGGATTTACAAGCTTCACACAGATACATTGGGACTCAACGACGACATACCATGGACCTCACTGTAATGTTCATTGCTGAGCAGTTTTGACACTACTTCAGGAGGAGGCTTGACATTATGTTCAGCACATTCACCGCCCCCTTGGGTGACGGTTGATTGCACCCACTTATTGTCCTGTTGCAGGCAGAAGGAGACATATGGTCTCCATTGGGTTCAAACAAGCCTATAGTAAGGGAGCTATTAAGTGGAATTCCTTGAAGGCTCTCCCCTGGATGTACATACGGACTTGCCAACACCAGTTATCCCCAGTAAGGATACAGGTGGGGTTAAAGTTCTGCACACATAATGCACAACCATATTCCACAGTGGAGCGCTCTATGTTATTTGACCCACTTACGTGCAGCCTCCACTTTAGACACTTAATAACACAATTGACATATCAGTTCTGAGCTTTTGCTGGTAGTATCACAGGCATTTGAAGCGGAAGAATGGCGAGGTACACAATGCCGGCTTAAGAACTACAGTGACCATCTACATTATGTCATCTGGTAGTTCTTGAGCCCTATGAAATCCGTGATTATTAAATAATCTTAAAATAAACCTTAGATACACAGGATTTCAAACACACTTAGCAAGCAAAGGCCTGGCAAAGGTCTGCCTCCCGCACACGTTTGCGAGAAACATGCACTGGTCAAGTATGAAACTACTAGAGTAGACAGGATGACGTCACTTTGTAGTTTTAGTTTGGCATATAATACCCGCTATATATACACATCGACTGCAAGAAAGTCTGCACTCTCAATAGTTCCGATTTAGAAATAATGGTGAGATACAATGAGGAGAGCAGCTATCACCCCAGATTACACGACTAGCGAGAATCATACACCGTTCTATTGCAGAACTACAAGTGAAGACAGCATGACGTCATATTGTAGTTCCGCGGTTTGTGTGTTCTGGGTATGGCGCTTAACATTTTCCCACTTTGAGATGCGGATTACAACAGAGTCCGCGAATATAGGACTTCATTTTCACAAGACCATAACAAGGTAACTATCACGTTGTCTATGGAAGGAACCACATAGTGAGTTTGCACGTGAAGGAAAGTAGTTCCCTGTAGAGGCACAGGATAAATACGCCTAAACCCCTCGGTTCGGTGCCTCCCCCAAGCCTCAGGAGTGTGTCTGGAGGTACCGACGGGAAGGTAAGATATGGGTCTCTCGACACTCAATGATAGTAGGGAGCAGGTTGTAACTGTCTCTCTGAACCTAAATGAAGAGTTAAGCAAGGGATTGGTAACAAGAGCAGCACTCAGATCATGCGGTCAAACTACTGAGAGTATTGACGAATAGCTGCATAAGTCTGACAATGGTTATGTGCCTGCAATACTGATTTGGGCTTCAGTACACGATCTGAGGAGCAAAGATACAGTAGAGAGTAATTTTCATAGTTACTGAAACCAGTTTAAGTACAGCATGAAGTGTGTGGCATTTTGATGAAGGGCAGGCATTCTTTGGATGCAGGTCCATTTGGGGCACCTAGAGACTGAGGGGGTGTTCCGTCACTGTATCTAGGATTGGATGAGAATGACTGAATCGACAGAAATTATGTAAAGATATTATTAGAATCTGCTCAGGTAGTAGATATATAATGTCCCCTTTGTCTGTCTGCATCTTTTTGATCCATAGAGCGGGGCCTCGTATACCTGAGCACGGTCCAGATGAGGTGAGGTCCAGTCCCCTGTCTCACTGGGTGAGAAAAATTATACAATTATGAATTGAAGGCATTATGGGAGCACATGTGTTTGGGAATTGGTGAACATTTCATTAATGTATACACATTTTCTCGTAGATTTCCACTTATATCCATCGACATGGAGGATTAGTGCATTACGGTTGGTACAGGTTGTATCGTTTCCAACCTACCTTATTTAAATTTTTCACATTTTGTTTGAGCTCTATTGGATTTTCATTAATAGCAGTAGCAACATTTTGAGAGCAGAGGCCCTGATGAAAGCCGAGGGATTGATTGCCTTGTAGGCAGAAACATGTTGGTCCATTTCTCGACAGATATTTGGTCATACTGTTGTTTGCACTGTTCTGGTTTTTAATTAGTGGATGTGCCCTGACATTTATTAAAGTAGTCGTTTTTAGGGCACATCATCCTATTTTAATTCACCACATTTGTTTTTGTTGCACTGTGTATTCACTATTATCACAGCCATCAAAGATTAGCTATCAGAAGGTGGTTCATAGATACCTGTGGACCAGACCCAGCACCATTAATTGATTGTGTGGCATTTGGTCTCGATGATCAAGGGACTTGCCAATTCACAAGTTGGATGGCCAGATGGTATGACTGATCACCAAGTCTGTTTGATGGCAATCCACTACCTGGTGGTCTGGATCTTGTCGATATGTTTTGGATGTATTTGAGTTTGTTCATTTGGCGTTCACGGGTTGCCATACAATTATGTGTTCCATGTTCAAGGCTGTTCAACTGTGACTTGGGCACCCACTGACTTATTGGAGTTATTGACAGCCAGGCCAAATTAATTGGCTCTCAGACCCCCTGTGTTCTTTGTGTTGATCATATTGTGTAGCTGGGGATGTGAACCAGGAAGTGGTCTTTAAACTTTGTGTTCCTTTGACTCTCTCTCCTCTGTTTGTTGTGATATGTCCACACACACTGCCAGACAAGCGCTAGTCCACACGCACCACCAGCCAAGTGCCAGTCCACCTGCACCACCAGCCAAACACCAGTCCACATGCAGCGCCAGTCAATCACTAGTCCACACTCACTTCCAGCCAAGCACCAGTCTACACACTATGCCAGACAAACCCCAGTCCATACGCACCAACAGCCAATCGCTAGTCCACCCACACCACCATCCAAGTGCCAGTCCACACGCACCACCAGAAAGCTCCAGTCTACACACACCACCAGCCAAGCGCCAGTCCACAGACACAGCCAGGCAAATGCCAGTCCAAATTCAACGCCAGTCAAGAGCTAGTCCTCACACACCGCCAGCCAAGCACCGGCCTACATTCCCCCTTATCTAAATGCCAGTACACAACACCGTCAGATGAACTCCAGTTCCCACACACACACAAACTTTCCCTGGTGTCTAGTGGTTTTCTGACCCTCTTGGGGTCTGTTGGGTCTAAACATATGACCGATCTGCCGCCAAGAAGGGCAGAAAGAGCCATAATACATGCCCCATAAAAGGGAGCAACCCATGTCAAAGGGGTCACTCCCTGACATATAAATAAATAATATCCCTGGTGACTAATGGCTTTCTTCACCGCCCAAAAATATGGCCGATCTGTCCCCATGGGGGCAGAAACTGCCAAAACACATGCCCCAATGAAGGGGAACGACCCTTCCCCATGGAGCCACTCCCCATCATGGAAAAATAAAGAAATCCCTGGCGACTAGTGGCTTCTTTCCCATTGGGAGCAGATCAGCCTAAAAATATGGCCGATCTGCTCCCAAAGGAAGCAGAATCAGCAAAAATATATGCCCCCTTGCACAAGGAAGTGACTCTTGCCCAAGGGGCTGGTCCCCAACATGGCCAACTCCTTTATTTCCTGGTGGCTTTTGCCCCCCTTGTGGGAAGATGGGCCTAAAAATATGGCAGAAACAACCAAAAATACATGCGTGGTATAAACGGTAGCAACTCTTGCCAAAAGGGCTGCAAGATCGGCCTAAAGTATGACTGATATGCCAACAAGGTGGACAGAAATGGCCAAAATATATAGCCACTTCATGGGGTGTGACCTTTGCCCAAATGGCTGCTCACCAGAACAGCAATAATCATCCAGAAAAAAATCCCTGGTGGCTTAGTGGCTCCTGACCTCCTTGGGGGCAGATTGGCCTAAAAATATATGGCTAATCTGCCCCCGAGAGGGGGAAAAGGGTGGGGGGGTCGGGGGGGGGGCAGAAACGGCCAAATAATTTCTCCCGAAAGGGGAGCGACCCTTGCCCATGGGGCCACTTCCCTAAAACAGCAATTGGCAACTTGAAAAACCCCTGGTAGTCTAGTGGCCATTCCTGCTGCATGATCGCAGCCCCACCCATGATCATGCAGCAAGAATGAACTGTAAAGGCACATTTAATTTGAGAATTATAGATCATTTGAGGAGGACTACGCTGTGTGACATGAAACCACCTCTTAGACCTACACAATACGAAGAATTTCATGCCTAGGAACATACAGCTCATCTTAGGCAGAAATATTTCAAGAAAGGTTCAAGAAAGCTATATACACTTGCGCGGAGGCAGGATGGGATGTAGAACAGAAAACATAGAGAAGTGACATGATTGAGGGAGCTAGATGATATCCTGCATTAACGAGTGAGGAAGAAGGTAAACATAAACACAAGGAAAAGAAAAAGAAGAAAAGACAGAAAACATAGAGATAATATATCGGAAGACAGTGATTGTGATTTAAATGAGCATTTTATAACTGAATTATTGTTGAACCATCCACCTCTATAAAATGTCACCCTACCTGGAGGAACGAGTAATATACCTATGGGTGAGACTTTTGATGCCCTTCGGCGCCAGTAAAGCTGAATCCTAATTTGATGGGAGAGAATTTAGGAATGACCGCTTCTTCAAATTCACTTGCTCTAGATGCAGTGACCATTCCTGTCACAATTGCTCCTGTAATTTCTTTGTACAAACCTGGACTAGCTGGATATATTACACATACTTTGGCTGCTCCTGCTGAAACAAATTCTATAGCTAGCAACTTGGTGGGCCTGACCATGAGACCAGTTGCTCAGACTTCTATGGTTCCAATACAAGGGAATACCCTATGTGCAACAAGTGCAGACCCTACATTAAATCAGATAGGATTTGACCCAACAAGGAGATTTTCCCAGAGGTAACTATCCTTTTTCGTGCCTAAAACGAGTGAGCTTCCAATTGTGAACTACAGTACTCCTAGGACAGAGATGTCTATGAGAATGCCAACTCCTGCCATATCTATCCTGAACTCACTGCCTAATGCAAATAGTGGTTCTTTTAGCAGGCAGATAATTCTCAATCCCTCAACAGAAAAACTAGGTCTTACAGCCTGGGAATTTGATGCTTAGCTCAGATGTATAGCCACCCCGATTGGAAGCGGGAATCCAGGAACAAGTGGAAGGCATGCTCTGGTACCAGAGAGAGAGAGAGAGAGGGGATCATAAATGTGACTAAACTGAAAGTAGAATCAGAGGAAGTGATAATCAGAACTCTTGACACATCTCAATTGATTGCTTACCAGGATGATGAGTTATTGTTCCTGTGTAAAGATATTACTAGCTGTGCAGCACAGGCTCATGAAATATTGTCAGGATTCACTCACCAATATGCAAAAATCTAAAGTCTTACAAAGGAGTTACCAGGTAAGCCTTAGTGACAGAGATCTGGGAAACATGAGACCTCCTGGTATGAAATTACAGATCAAGCAAATAATTGGTTATATTCGAAAATTGAGTGAGTTGGACAGATGGGAAGCCAGATGGCCAAAGAAAAAGTAACCCAGAAAGGCTAGACTAGAACTGCCCCCATCTGTAACAGAGGAGGAAGATGAGAATATACACATGCTTTCTATGAGAGGCGTGCCTGGTGGAGGTTATGTTCACATACTTTGGAGGAGGACTGATCATGTGTCATTCACAAATGATTTTCCTAAATTGAGAGAGAACCCAGTGGAATGGTATAGACCGGTTGATCGATTTGTAAGGATCTCAAAAGTTCTTTGGAATGATTTGAATATGCTGTTTGAAATTGTGGTTCTAAGTGACTTATAGGTTGAATGCAAAGTTGCTTTGGATTAGCCCCAGGTGGAGCCGACAATGCATCCTATATCACATGCTCCGTCAAGTGGTAATGAAAAAGTATAATCAGGTGATTACATTTTTTAAATCTAAAATATCCCCTAAAGAGATTCATTAGGTCAATATTGATAGAACTATCCAAGAGTGCAAAGACTCAATACATGCTTATTATGAGAGACTGTTCCAGGCATTTAAACAGTTCAGTGAGACCGAGACTACAGAGGCAAAAAACATGGGATATTTTTTTACAGATTTGTGTATGGATTGAAACCTGAGGTTAGTTCCATGATTCATCAGTATTTGATTTGTTGGCAGAGCAAGCCAGTTGCCGAGATATTGAGATATGCCAAAATATTGCTGTAACAAATTGGAGATGAAATACAAGAAATTGAACGAAAAGCTAATGGCAGCACAAATAAAAGCTCAGCATATTGTTGGAAATGCTGGTCCCATGAAGAGATTGTATCAGCAGGGAGTTCCTATGATGCAAGGTGGAAATGGATTTCAACTGCAAGGTAGAGTGCGTGGTGTCCCAATTGATCTGACTACAGGGATTGAGGTGGCAACTTTGAAGAAATCCAATCTGTATCACGTCTGCGGCATGGTAGGGCACTGGAAGCAGGAATGTCGTTTTAATGCTGGTAACATGGCTAATGGGAATCAGGTTCAGAATGGTGGATTTGTGCAATCTCTTTTTTTTTTATTAGAACAAGAAAACAAACAGACATACTACATGACATAGCAGAGTAAATAACAAGAGGCGGAAATAAAAGTTGTCCAATTAATAACAACACCAAGTTCCATGAAGATAAATTGATAAATCTGAATTAATGAAACTATAAAAACATTCCATAGAAAATATAATATAGTTCTCAGTAACCTACATTAAACTATGGTTGATGCTCAAACTTATTCCTAGTGATTTCCCACAAATACATATGTCAGTACCTAATTGTTAATAACAACTACAACCTAGAATAGCTACATCAAACTGACGTACATTCTATTTAAAGTGCATATAAGACTAGCAGCAGATATACCTCAAGACCTATAGAAAGTGCAGTGTGTCGGTGTCCTAACAGACAAAGAAGGTCACAAACTATCTGAAGTGCGTTGTGCTGGTAGCAGCAGTTATTAATAAATAAAGCGCTAAGTTTAACTAATATCTGAACAATACCTTCATCAGTATTCGCAAATCACATATCAAGAATTATTGAAAGTACGAATATGGCTAACAGCCGCTATTAAGAAATGCGGAAATTGGCTCCAATAGAGCACTCCACTCTTATAGTCTCCTTTCCTCCGCAACACCATAGGTAGAGAAATTCTGCCAGATAGCTCTAAATCTTACAGTTGCTCCTTTCACGTTTTGCATAGGCCTTCTCAAATCTAAAAGTCCTGCACATTTTATTAAGCCAGTGCTCCGTCCCGTGTTGCTTATTGGTTCTCCAATTTTGCAGTACAAGTAACCTAGCAACTGCTATGGAGATTAGTATAAAATACTGCTGATATTTTGTTAACCATTTCACCTCCCTCGGGGAACCAAATACAACCAGCATAGCTGATGGATCGACTGTCAAAGACGTAAATAGAGAAATCTTGGCAAAGACATCTTCCCAAAATTGTTGTAAGTTATTACATTCATAAAATATGTGCACCCATCCTCCCTCCCCCTGTTGGTTACCTCTAAAGCATTGGTTCTGGTTCGTTCAAAACATCTTATGCAATCTCTGGGGTGTGTAATATGCCAACCATCTAGATAAGAAATCCATTCTCTTAAAATTAGTGCCTCTGAGTGCTTTGTTCGCTAGCTCACTAAGCTGTTGCCATTCTCTCACATTAAACTTACAAACGGTCTCTAGGGGAATTTTCGGGAACTCTTTTGTCAAAATCTCTTCGGAATGGGCCTTTTGATGTAGTAGCCGATACCAGCTTTCTACCCCCACCATTTTATTTGCTATCTGCCTGGCGAATTGACGTGTCACCTCACCCATCATTAAATAATTATTTTTGAGAAAATGAACTAGCTGAAGAAAACTCAAAGGAAGGGCGGTAGTTAATGTGCTATCTTGCAATCGCACTGTTTCCCAAGTAATCAAGGTCTCATGATTATAAAAATCCCCAAGCTGACCAAGACCTGTTCGTGCCATGCTTTGTAAAGTCCTCTAGGCCATGTAAGACCTCCTACTGCACGGTCCTGAATAGGGGTATAAGCATGAAATGCTGGAATATCTTGTTCTTTAAAAAAGAACCGAGTTCTCTCAGCTAATGCCAGTATCACCTTATATCTGGTCTTTTTAGGAAGTTTAGCCAGACGTAAAAAAATGGGAAGTCTTATTGCACTTTCCTTCAGCATATGTACTAACAGGAAGTTGTCAAAAACTGAATTTTCCTCATCCAGTTGAGAAAGTAAGTTAGTTACTGAAGCCTGATAATAAGTTAGATAATGTGGAAGTGCTTATCCTCCTGATGCTACATCCAATTGTAATGTAGCTAATGTAAAACGGGGGTGTTTATTATTCCACACAAACTTCCGAATAGTTTGATCTAACTCTTTAAAATAAGAGCTCGGGATTTTTAAGGGGAGGTTGCTAAAAAGAACAGAAACATGGGAGCACCAACATTTTAACCATAGAAATCCGTCCTATTAATGATAAGTAAAGCAGAGACCATTTATCTAATAATTTTTTCACTTTTGTGAGCATGCTATTATAATTCTAGGAGAATGATTGCCCAAAATAGTTTGTAACATGTATCCCCAAATATCTAACTGGATGCGGTAGCCTCAGCTGAAGGGAAGCCGGAATATCCGAAGGGATTGAGTTAAATGTAAGAATTTCAGTTTTCGCTTGATTCACTTTATTCCTTCAAACCTGTGTACATTTCTGGATTTCATCAAGTGCGTTCTGTACATTAGACCCCCCCGCCTTGAGATATATAATAATATCGCCTCCATAAAGCTTGACTTTTGCCATCCCCTCAATGGGAGGCAAAATCATTAAGCTCTTCCAAATTTTAACCGCAAGGGGTTCAATAAAAAAGAAAACAGAAGCGGGGATAACGGGCATCCTTGCAGTGTGTTGTGCTTAATATTACCTTACCGGCTTCTGATCCATTGATGATAAGTTTGGCTTCCGCGTAGCTATATAATTCTTTCAGCATCTGTAGAAATTGTAACAGAAAACCAAGCTTATCCAAAATAAAAAATAAAGCACTCCAGTCTACTAAATCCAAAGCCTTCTCGGCATCCATCATCATAATCAACGCATTAATCTTATTAGTGGAGAAATAATCAATGGCATGTATTAGAAAATACATTTAGATGTCATCAACTGTCCTGGAATAAAACCATTTTGGTCAGTATGAACCGCCTGTTTTGCACATGGGGCTATCCTTCTCACACAGATTTTCATAAGCAATTTGTAGTTCGTATTTACAAACTAATAGGGCAATAGGAGTTGGGGTCACAGGGATCTTTTTCCTTTTTAAGGAAGACTACTAGCACAGATTCTTTAAAACTTTTGGGGATGTCCATACCCTCCTTTATTTGATTGAACAGTTTTTCTAGAAAGTGAAGTAGTTCTTCATGAAATACCTTATAAACTTCCGCCGGGTTCCCATCTACACCACTAGCCTTCGCATTAGGCATACTTTTTAATACTGATAGAGTTTCTGAGATTCCTATTGGGCCATTCAATGTCTCCGAGAGCTGCTGTGGTACCTGTAGTAGCTCCAGTGACTCAAAATAATCTGTCAATTCTGCTTCATCTACCGCCTGTGTTTTTGCAAATATTTGATTAAAATGTGCAAGAAACACATCAGAAATTGCCTGTTTGTCATCTACTAACATGCCCATAGATTAATTTTTAACTTGGCTGATTAATTGAGCTGCTTTCTGACTTTTCGTAGACCAAGCCAGGAATCTGCCAATCTGCTGGCTTTCCTCATAAAGCTTTTGTTGGCAGGCCTTGATTCCTGTAACTTCCTCTACCAAAAAAAAAAAAAATTCAGTTGCTCCTTGACTTTAGCTAATTCTTGCTGTTGTGCTCTTATGATGGGCCTTGCTATATTTGTTATGATTGCATTTTGTCTAGCCCTCTCATAGGCAGTCTGTAGTTGCAGAATCTTTTGTTGTCGTAAATACTTATTCTCGCCTTATATGATTTTGTCTGGCCTTTAAAAGTAGCTTTGAATGCCTCTCAAACCATAAACATTGGGGCAGTATTTACATAAAGCTGGAAACATTTCTTGATAAACACCCTGGTTTCTGTCACCCAGGCAGTATCTCGTAATAGAGATTTGTCAAACTGTCATCTTGGCGTCTTTTTTGGAGTGATTCCTAACCTTAATGTAAATGAAACTAGAGTGGTCCAAAAATTAGTTAGCCAGTATTTCTGCCGGACCGTTGGCAAACAGCTTATCCACAAAAAAAATCCAATTGGGATGCCAATCTGAATCTTGCAGAGTAGCTGGTAAATTGTAAGATGCCTGGACACCCTAGTCCCCAGGGATCTAGTAAGGAGAAATCTTTTGACAAACTTCTTATTAATTTTGCGATTTTGGGTTTTAGCTGTCGTTTTGTCCTATTCCATGTGTCTTGTGCCAGATTCTGAATAAAATTAAAATGACCACCCAGAATTAGTATGCCTTCCATTCATACTGCCAATTGATAAATATGCTTCAGTGCTGCAGTATCGTCCTCTATAGGGCCGTAATAATTGACCAGATTCAGCACTATTTCCTCAAGCTTTACTTTTACCCAAAGCCATCTACCTTTAACATCTCGCCGGACCTCCTTAACCTGCCAGTCCAGTGTATTAGATAATAAAATCCCTACCCGTCTAACTGCTAAGTTAGCGGATGAAAAATATGCCTGCACATATTTCTTGGGAAGTGATATCTTAGGGGTGTCAGGCCTGAGATGTGTTTCTTGTAAAAATATAATTTCAGGATAGAAGGAAGTTATCCAATTTAAAAAAGCGTAGCTTTTCCACAGATTCAGTAGTCCATTAATATTACACGTAACCATTTTTGTATTCTGCATTTTTTATTCCATCTGGGTTGGCCTTCCACCTGTTTTTCTACTATTTTAAGCCTACATTTCCCATAGTCACCCCACCAAACTGGTCCCTGCGATTTCCTGCTCCCCTGTAAACATATCCTGTGAACTTCACTATTTTCCTGTTAATTTTTTCCTTTGCTTACCCCTTCTAGCCCCCACCACCACCCACACTACCTTGCCACCCTACCAGTAAACCCCAGCAGATGGGGAATAGCCCTCCATACCCCCTGCTTTCTCCCATTGACTACTCCCTAAACTGGGTGGCATTTTATTGCACCCTTACTGACCCTGCCCCTTCCTTACTCTTAAAAAAAACAAAAACTTTCTCCTTTCTCCCTTCTCTTCACTTTTCTTCTTTCCACCTCCCTAGAAAAGAAACTATAATGATGACAACCAGACTTAATTCTCTATTTTCCCACAGTGATTTTCTGAAGAAGCTCCTGTGCCTCTTCAAGGTTCGCAAACATATGGAATTTCCCTTGTATAAGAACACAGAGCTTAGATTGATGGGCTATAGAAGCATGAGCCCCTTGCGCCTTAAACATGTAGAGAAGTTTAACAAATTCTTTCCGGTGGCGGGCTGCTGCTGCGAACATATCAGAAAAGATGCAACAGCTAGGGACTTCTTGAGTTGAAATCTGCCTCTTTTGGATAGTCAATACCCTTTCTTTAATCCGAAAGTCTGCAAAGTTACCGAGGATTGTTCGGGTAACTTTGAATGCGTAAATGGCTGAGCTGGAATTTTATGTGCTCTTGTGATGGTGAGATCTCCAGTGAACCCAGGCAGCATATTACCTTTAATAAATGACTCAACCCACTGGAGCATTTGTGTCCCCTCACAACCTTCTGGGACCCCAACCAGTTGCAAATTGGAACGTCAGGAAAGATTTTCTAGTTCTTTAAGCTTACTTTCCAAAGAGAGTTTTTTTTTTATCCAGGGTTGCCTGATGCTGGATCACAGTGATCGGATCCTCAAGATGAGATATTCTGGACTCAGCCTCCTGCAATCTTACTGGATAGCTGGCGACTGCTTCTTCAATTTTTGACAAGCGAAGATGTAAGGCTGCAATCTCATTCGCTTGTGTCACTTTCATCTCACGTATCTCATCCAAGATGAGATTCAGCATTGATTTAATGTCACATTGAAAGCTGGCCCGGTATCTGAATGCTGGATCCTAGCGGGCTCTTCCGGAGCCGGCTGAGTCTGATCTTGACTTTCTGCTACAGTTGTTGTATCCACCAGGGAGATCGAAGACTGACCATCCCTCAAATCCCCCTTTAAATGATCTAGGGGTCTTGGAGGTAAAATCGGTGGAGCACTGGTAGATATTTGAATATCCAATGGTCCATCTACTTGTGTTTCCCCCAGAGGTGCTTGTTCTTGTTCTGTACATGGGGACTGCGCAGGTGGTAGAGGTGTGTTGGGCTTCAAAAATAGAGGATACTCCTTAGTTTTGGTTTGGTGCATGCCAGTGAAATCTTCCCTTGTGGGCTCTTGATTTTGGCACGCTTCTGAATTTGCAAGATTTCTTGCTGCCTGGCTATCTTCTAGGATGATGGCCCAAATGGAAACTGAGCCAATTTGAAACAGAGCTAGTCCCTCAGCTGTAGGACCTTAATTTGCCTTTTCTATAGCAAGAGTCTCAGAGATTTCCAAGGACTGATCATTGCTTGCTCCCTTTCCGAGCTCCACCAATTCGTCTTCTGAGCTTAGTGGGCTTCATATTCTAGCCGAGCCTTGACGAGCTTACAGCAAGCGTTCCGCTTTTACAGTTGCTGAGGCTGTCTTCACTAGGGTCAATCGGGTCTTTGATTTAAGCCACCCACTTGTATCAACATGGGCTAAAACAATGGCGATTTTTAAATGTTTCCCATCATGGCAGTAAACAAACGTCCAAAAACACACTATTATTTAGCCCTATAGCAAGTAGAACAGCCTGTCCTTAATATAGTGTGAGGCTGGTGCTTAATTTCCTGCTTCCAGCTTAAAACCCACCGCAGTGAAACTGAGCAGCAGGGGAGAAGGTTCTACATATGTAGTAGCTTCTGAACCACTAGGGGCTGATTTGCCAGAGTATATTGTCTTGTGCAAAAAATAAACCTTCAATTTTGCATCATGCCACTATATATCTCCCCTGCCAGTGACTAAGGAGCACTTTGACACTTAACGGATTTTTCCGGAAGCTCCGTAATTCCAGGCTGTCTCAAAGGAACCCCTTAACAAACACCAATTGCAATCAGGACAGCACTGTTCCTGTTCTTCAGCAGTTCAGTCTATTATGATGGAGATAACACCATCTCATCTTCTCTCCTGGTATTCAAACTAAAATACTGCAATATGCCTCTCTCTAGCTTTTATATCCATTAGCCTCTCATTAATATTGGGCAGTAGTTCCAGAAAAAGTTCCAATTAACAAAACAGAGGGAATTAAATTTTTTTTTTTTACGGTAACTTTATTCCAGCGATGCTTGGCGTACCTTTGTGCCCCACGTGGCATCCGTCCAATTCCAGTCTTATGTGGACAGGCTGGCAGGAGACCAACAGTAATGCTCCGCAGCTGGGTCTCCCCCCCAGAGTGGAGCTTGACCCAGTGAACTCAGAGTGGCCTCCCACTGCTCACCTATGGGTTAGACAATGGCGATATGCAAAGACTGTTCCCATGGGGCACAGGGTCAGAGCTGATTTGCATATCGCCATTATCTAACCCAGGGTGGTGTGGAGTGCAAAAAAACGATGGATTTGGGCCCAGATCTTTGGACTGGGTTGAATGTGTGACATTGATCCACATTCGGTCCATCACCTGTTTTGTTTGCAATTGCCGCAATAAGTGCGCTGGGGATGCTCAGACGTGGGTCCCAGGCACTCCACACCACTGGAGTCAAGCTAGCCGGGCTGATGAGAGGTGTTACCTCGAAACCGGTCCGGTCCTCGGATGCTTGATTCTGTTCTGGGAAGGACATGGCTTTTGTAGTTCGGACTGGACTGTTCCCATGGGGCACAGGGTCAGAGCTGATTTGCATATCGCCATTGTCTAACCCAGGGTGGTGTGGAGTGCAAAAAAACGATGGATTTGGGCCCAGATCTTTGGACTGGGTTGAATGTGTGACATTGATCCACATTCGGTCCATCACCTGTTTTGTTTGCAATTGCCGCCATAAGTGCGCTGGGGATGCTCAGACGTGGGTCCCAGGCACTCCACACCACTGGAGTCAAGCTAGCCGGGCTGATGAGAGGTGTTACCTCGAAACCGGTCCGGTCCTCGGATGCTTGATTCCGTTCTGGGAAGGACATGGCTTTTGTAGTTCGGACTGGACTGTTCCCATGGGGCACAGGGTCAGAGCTGATTTGCATATCGCCATTGTCTAACCCAGGGTGGTGTGGAGTGCAAAAAAACTATGGATTTGGGCCCAGATCTTTGGACTGGGTTGAATGTGTGACATTGATCCACATTCGGTCCATCACCTGTTTTGTTTGCAATTGCCGCCATAAGTGCGCTGGGGATGCTCAGACGTGGGTCCCAGGCACTCCACACCACTGGAGTCAAGCTAGCCGGGCTGATGAGAGATGTTACCTCGAAACCGGTCCGGTCCTCGGATGCTTGATTCCGTTCTGGGAAGGACATGGCTTTTGTAGTTCGGACTGGACTGTTCCCATGGGGCACAGGGTCAGAGCTGATTTGCATATCGCCATTGTCTAACCTAGGGTGGTGTGGAGTGCAAAAAAACGATGGATTTGGGCCCAGATCTTTGGACTGGGTTGAATGTGTGACATTGATCCACATTCGGTCCATCACCTGTTTTGTTTGCAATTGCCGCCATAAGTGCGCTGGGGATGCTCAGACGTGGGTCCCAGGCACTCCACACCACTGGAGTCAAGCTAGCCGGGCTGATGAGAGGTGTTACCTCGAAACTGGTCCGGTCCTCGGATGCTTGATTCCGTTCTGGGAAGGACATGGCTTTTGTAGTTCGGACTGGACTGTTCCCATGGGGCACAGGGTCAGAGCTGATTTGCATATCGCCATTGTCTAACCCAGGGTGGTGTGGAGTGCAAAAAAACGATGGATTTGGGCCCAGATCTTTGGACTGGGTTGAATGTGTGACATTGATCCACATTCGGTCCATCACCTGTTTTGTTTGCAATTGCCACCATAAGTGCGCTGGGGATGCTCAGACGTGGGTCCCAGGCACTCCACACCACTGGAGTCAAGCTAGCCGGGCTGATGAGAGGTGTTACCTCGAAACCGGTCCGGTCCTCGGATGCTTGATTCCATTCTGGGAAGGACATGGCTTTTGTAGTTCGGACTGGACTGTTCCCATGGGGCACAGGGTCAGAGCTGATTTGCATATCGCCATTGTTTAACCCAGGGTGGTGTGGAGTGCAAAAAAACGATGGATTTGGGCCCAGATCTTTGGACTGGGTTGAATGTGTGACATTGATCCACATTCGGTCCATCACCTGTTTTGTTTGCAATTGCCGCCATAAGTGCGCTGGGGATGCTCAGACGTGGGTCCCAGGCACTTCACACCACTGGAGTCAAGCTAGCCAGGCTGATGAGAGGTGTTACCTCGAAACCGGTCCGGTCCTCGGATGCTTGATTCCGTTCTGGGAAGGACATGGCTTTTGTTGTTCGGACTGGACTGTTCCCATGGGGCACAGGGTCAGAGCTGATTTGCATATCGCCATTGTCTAACCCAGGGTGGTGTGGAGTGCAAAAAAACGATGGATTTGGGCCCAGATCTTTGGACTGGGTTGAATGTGTGACATTGATCAACATTCGGTCAAACACCTGTTTTGTTTGCAATTGCCGCCATAAGTGCGCTGGGGATGCTCAGACGTGGGTCCCAGGCACTCCACACCACTGGAGTCAAGCTAGCCGGGCTGATGAGAGGTTTTACCTCGAAACCGGTCCGGTCCTCGGATGCTTGATTCCGTTCTGGGAAGGACATGGCTTTTGTAGTTCGGACTGGACTGTTCCCATGGGGCACAGGGTCAGAGCTGATTTGCATATCGCCATTGTCTAACCCAGGGTGGTGTGGAGTGCAAAAAAACAATGGATTTGGGCCCAGATCTTTGGACTGGGTTGAATGTGTGACATTGATCCACATTCGGTCCATCACCTGTTTTGTTTGCAATTGCCACCATAAGTGCGCTGGGGATGCTCAGACGTGGGTCCCAGGCACTCCACACCACTGGAGTCAAGCTAGCCGGGCTGATGAGAGGTGTTACCTCGAAACCGGTCCGGTCCTCGGATGCTTGATTCCATTCTGGGAAGGACATGGCTTTTGTAGTTCGGACTGGACTGTTCCCATGGGGCACAGGGTCAGAGCTGATTTGCATATCGCCATTGTCTAACCCAGGGTGGTGTGGAGTGCAAAAAAACGATGGATTTGGGCCCAGATCTTTGGACTGGGTTGAATGTGTGACATTGATCCACATTCGGTCCATCACCTGTTTTGTTTGCAATTGCCGCCATAAGTGCGCTGGGGATGCTCAGACGTGGGTCCCAGGCACTTCACACCACTGGAGTCAAGCTAGCCAGGCTGATGAGAGGTGTTACCTCGAAACCGGTCCGGTCCTCGGATGCTTGATTCCGTTCTGGGAAGGATATGGCTTTTGTTGTTCGGACTGGACTGTTCCCAATGGGGCACAGGGTCAGAGCTGATTTGCATATCGCCATTGTCTAACCCAGGGTGGTGTGGAGTGCAAAAAAACGATGGATTTGGGCCCAGATCTTTGGACTGGGTTGAATGTGTGACATTGATCAACATTCGGTCTATCACCTGTTTTGTTTGCAATTGCCGCCATAAGTGCGCTGGGGATGCTCAGACGTGGGTCCCAGGCACTCCACACCACTGGAGTCAAGCTAGCCGGGCTGATGAGAGGTGTTACCTCGAAACCGGTCCGGTCCTCGGATGCTTGATTCCGTTCTGGGAAGGACATGGCTTTTGTAGTTCGTACTGGACTGTTCCCATGGGGCACAGGATCAGAGCTGATTTGCATATCGCCATTGTCTAACCCAGGGTGGTGTGGAGCGCAAAAAAACGATGGATTTGGTCCCAGGTCTTTGGACTGGGTTGAATGTGTGACATTGATCCACATTCGGTCCATCACCTGTTTTGTTTGCTGTTGGGGAGGGGCATTTTTCTTGGCTGGCGTCACGGGGGAAAGTCCTGGACGAAGGCCCCCGCTTCATGGAATACAGAGCATCCTAGCAAGTCCATGTTCGCCAGAGTAGGCACGCAGCGCCTTGGGCCCAAAGTGAAGTCCAAGAAAGTACAGTAGTCCCCATGTGGGTGTCATAACTAATGTTTTCCCAGGTTATTGGGCCCTTTGTGGTCTACAAGTATGAGTTGGTGCGCTCCTTGTGTATATTACGATTGCCTAGTGGCATGGTAATTATGGACTCCTGGGACTGCGGTCTATGTGTGTGATGTGCATTTGTATGACACACGCCCCGAGGTTGTGATGCATGTGGGGTTGTGTTGCTAGGATTTGCATAATGTGCTTAGCACATGAGTTATGTATTCCCCAACCTGCTTGAGTTTTAGACCCTGATGTGTTCAACCTACCAGTAGTTACTGGCTGTGCTAACTAGTGATAATGACAGTGGCCCGATTGGCCTAATGATTTATGTAATCCCTGTAAAGTCGTGACAAGTGCCTGGTGGCACAGTGTATATATGTGTTTATGTTCTAATGTGTTAATATGATAATACAAAGGCTATGTTTTATATAACCTTATGTGGAGTTTCTTTCGTGGTGTGACTAGTGTGTTGCTGCTGTGTGAGTGTGTTGCACAAACACTTTACACATTGCCTCTGGGATAAGCCTGACTGCTCTGCCAAGCTACCAAGGGTTATCTTAAGTGTGTAACTCCCTTGCCCTGACTAGCATGGTGGTCTCTTCCTGGCTTAGGTGCATGCCCTAGCCAAACAGAAATCCCATTTCTAAAAGGTCCCATCTTGTGGTGGTGACTGTGTCAGATTCAACCCCTAGTGAAGGATACCTGGAGACCAGTGGCCAAGGAGACAGGAGAGAGGGAGACACAGTTTGTCTGAAGTGCATGTGCCACACACTTTTCCAGAAGATATTGAAGGATCTGGCCTAAGCTAAAGTGATGAGGAAGAGCCAGAAATAAGGAAATCAAAGAGAGCTCGAGTGCCCTGTCAAAGGTACTTCTCACCTCCCTCCTACCCATACCATACCCCCTGCCACTTAACACTCCCCGAACAGCGCTGACACAAGAGAACAGCGAGAACACATTCCACGGACAAGTGACCCCTCCTCCGGTGCCCAGCAGCAAGGCACAAGACACACACTGGTGAACATCTACCCATGCCCTGCCTATGGTATGCAAATATTATGTAGCTTGGATAGCTAATCAATTCCCACTGCTATGGAACAGCTGCAACCGCCATCCTTGCATGAGCTGTTCCCGTCAGAATGTTAAATGCAGTGAATGCATATAAAAGTGCGCTGGGGTGGATATGCTACAGGGGCCTGATCATTTATTATCATCATTGTTGTTATCACACTTCCTTTTAAGACACAGACTGTCTACTTCTGACAGTACAAACTGTTTTTTGTGTGATTTATGGCACCCCAGCAGCCGATCTGTGTCCCATATGTGTACCACCGCATTTTTTCCCGATGACAAAGCATTGTATCCTCCCCCAATTCCTCCCCCAAAAAAATGTAATGTGGACGTCGGTGCTGTAACATTATGAAACATTGTTGATTGTGCCAAACAAAAAAAGGTACTTTTCACGTGAGTAGACATACCTAGCTATCAATGTCTCGGAGAGAACAGTTTGCACCTTTTGCTATAACAATTCACATGCAAATGAGCCTCCTTACACTGAATTTTGCAGCTGAACTGAGTTTTAAAATTGCATTACCACTAAACAGACTGAGTCAATTTATCCTGTATGTGATTATTAGTGAATTTTAACTGAGCATTTACTGGAGAAATAACTTTATAGATTTGCTCAAACTACAAAGAAAAGGACCAAGGCCCAATTCTGCTGAAGGAGCGTAAGGTCGTCCCTTAGACGTACACAGAGTAGGGCTAAGGAAGTCTCAAGAAGATCATTGTACATATTTTACTGGAAAAGACATTTGAACAGTGCTTTCCTATTTGCTCAAGTGGAAACTAACTTTACTTAAACAGCCTGACATCAGAAGAACTTATGGAGCCTAACCCAAACACTAGAAAACATAGACGCTTTTGTATAGGAGTATGTTGGTTTGTGACTTGAGTACTAATAGCTTTACTTGTAATGTTGAATTTACCCCATCCTTCCTGTGTAGAGAAGCCTCGATCTACAAGTGCCTCTCAAACACCACTTCCCATGGACAATAGTTTATCTGCAATAGATGAGAAAGAGTTACAGGAGCATCTAGAAGAGATTATCCATTGAATGTTTATTCAAAATTTCTTTATGATTAAGTTGACACTATGGATGCTAGGGATTGCCACGTCTGCATAAAATTACCGGTGTCAATTGCTGAGGTGAAAACTTACCATCACCTCCCCTTGAGATATGAAGTTACCTGTAGCTTCTTGCTGAGCATAGTCTATGGAAAGGGTCACCTTCAATATTATTACTTGACTCGTGACCTAGTCTTTTCAGACAGTCTCATGCAGGAGCACTTGGATTGTCAGCCTGATGCAAAAAACCTTGATATAGTGGAACATTTCTTTAGACCACCATTCGTTACAGCTTATGCTCATCAATACAATTTAACTTGTTACTTAACATGTGTAGAAAAGAAATTCATAGATTCTGTGGAAGACAGCTGAAGAGAGTTAATAGCCGAACCAATTAATCATTCAAAAGTACCCCAATGATCCATGGATGAAAGTGAACATAGGTTAGTGGGAAATATGGCAGCATTATCCTTAGATTAGCAACACAAAGTAAAGTTGTGCATATTCATTAAAAAATCCCCAACTGACACACATTTGGTAGGTAATAGTGAACATGATCATGCTTTTGAAGTTTGGGGAAATTGGGGATTATACTTAGATGGACAATATCCTGTTTTTTGTGCAGTTTATTATTTTTTAGGGAAAATACATTTTACTCAAGAGATGGTATGGAACACGTTGCATGCGGATAGTTTATCCAAATATTTATTATGTGGGACAAATTGATGATCCTACAGAGGATCAACATTTAAGAACAAAGGGCCAGATGTAGGTAGACATTTACTGACCGGTAACGGCCGATTTGGCCGTTACCGACCGGTAAATGGCTATTCTAGATGTAGGTGGCCTATTTTACAGAATCGGTAAATTTACCGAATCGGTAAAATACTGAATCGGTATTTTTACCGATTCGGTAATTTTGAAATGTAGGTGGGACTCTTCTGAGTCCCACAGGCCTTACCGAATCGGTATTTTACCACCCAATCCAATTGGGTGGTAAAATACCGATTCCAGGTGTGCATGCACATGTGTGCATGCACACCTATGGCATGTGACAGACGGACATGCCCTTAGGGCATGTCTGTGTGCCACATGTCACACATGCCTTACATCGGGGTGCTAGAGGGTGTCAAAGTGACACCCCCTGCACCCTTGCAAAAATCGGTATTTACCGAATCGGTAAATACCGATTCAGTAATGCCCATTGATTCCTATGGGCTTCAATGCCCATAGGAATTAATAGGCATTACCAAATCGGTATTTACCGATTCGGTAAATACCGATTCTTACAGAATCAGTAATTCAATTACCGATTCTTTCTACATCTCCCCCCTTCTATTTTACCGATTCATAAATACCAAATCGTTAAAATTCGGTATTTATGAATCGGTAAAATTAACTTACCTACATCTGGCCCAAAGAGTGGTGCTAGTGAAATTAAAGGAGACATTTTTTGGTGCTTTAATACAATCTGTAGGAGTGATACTTCACTCACACAAGAATAGAAAGCTTGCTACTGTAGTTGATAAGTTATCCATTAGTAAAGCTGGAGGATTTTTAGTTATAGATACTGAAATGGTTGCCATTAGATCCATGGTTTTGCAGAATCGACTTGAATTAGATGTCCTTTGCACAAAGAAAGGTGGAGTTTGTCGGATATTAAAAGTTCAACAATGTTGCACTTACATTTCAGAAGGAAGTAAGGACTTAAAGAAATACATAAATAACATCACTGATTTAAAGAAAGATTTTAAAGGATTAGAAGCAACAGGTGCTTGGGAAGCAATAGGGAATAGATTTTCTGCTATAGGCAGATGGTTTGAAAAACATAGGCAGTGGAGTAGTTGGAAGTATATTGAAACCCTTAGTGATGATTACTCTTTTGGGATTATTCTTGTTTGTAATTGATAAAGGATTCAAATGTGCACAAGTGAAAAAAAGGAATGAAGAGAAAAAGAGCAGATGTAGAACTAGAAGATACAAAGAGCAAATATTATGATGACTTAAATTGGGTTTCTGTTTGGCAGAGGTATGCACCTTGTCCAAGCAGGAAACACAATCCTAGTCAGTGTAAGTAGAGTACACACTAAAAGGTTACCTGTGCTCATCCTCTGATAGCTTGCCACAGAGCAGTCAGACTAAACTAAAGAGGCAATTTGTAAAGTATTTGTGTGTGCGTGCTCCCACACACACACATTTGAGAAAGGGTCGAGTTCCTCTACAAAAGTTACTGTGGAACTCGGGGTCAATGAATCTTTGTTGCCTGCTGAGAAGTGTAGAGGGGAGAAACCAACTGTTAACAAGATCACCATTTACAAGGGCTGCGACTCTGAAGAACCACAAACTCCAGACTCCAATTTAGTGGGTTTATCGCAAAGCCAAAAACAACTGAATGTACAAGCACCTCATTACGAGGTTGTAAAAGTACAAAGTGACTAATACAAATCCAAACCTACGGGCCAACTTAATGCAATGGATCATAAACAGAATGATGATCTCCAAAAGAAGAACACATTCAATGATTGCCCCCACGTCGAGATCAGTATTCATCTGGTGCAGATAAAGAAAAAACATTAGTCTGTCCCTACACCAACATTATAGTGACATCTCTACTTAGCATTTCCCAGGCAAGATCAGGAAGAGGAAAGGTGTCAGCACCTGAAGACTTCCTAAGAAGTACACTCACATTGTATAATCAAATAGCCAAAGCTACAGAGGTTGTTCAAAGATGCTCCTTCTGTCTCCTTCCATCTCCTCACCAATTCTCTCCTGTCTCCACCCCAGGACACTATCCCTAATACAAAACACATGAACACAAAACACGCGCACAGATCACCTCATCTTGCTGGACATTTCTCATAGGTGATTTTCCATGCGGGGCCGGTACTTCCAGCTCCTGGCTCGATGACCTTGATTTCCAAGCCTCCCTCAAGGAGAAAGAACACCGGTTCCCAATTATCAGCTCTCTACAGCAAAATGTATCACATCCTCCTGAGTCTAACTTCCGACCTAAACAAAAGGCGTTATTCTAATTAACAAAGACAACTTTCTCCACCTGCAACAGAAACGTGAGAATAGAACAAATCCATTGTGCACATGACATTTCTCTAAAAGTCTCACTACAGAGCCCTCAGGGAAAATACATTTCAGGCCTACAGAAATTGGACAACATAAGAATAAAATACACAGGCCTCTCAAATACACACATAAGCATACATTTCATTTAGGCCTTTCTACATGTTTGCAATACAAGGCACATCAATACACGTTAGCCGCAACCATCTCATATATAACCCTACACGTTAATGCAACTTCATCAGATCTATGTAAAACTTTAATATGGTGCATGTCTTAAGTATACACATGATCACATATAAGCAATTTTCATTAGGCAAATAGCCTCGAATACTGCGGCTTACAGTATTATTAACATACAATAAATGATCTCTTTTACATAATTACGACACTTTCCCTACCATTTGTACTTTCACGTGTTATTACAGAGCACTTCTAATAACAAACGTTAAAACAGCATAGGCATTTTTGGGAGTGCGGACTATGAATGATTATGATGCACCCTTATAATTTTCAGAACACCATCACGCTCCATCAGTTCCCCCCTCTGATGACAAGTGTCATCACAACAATCACAATTCCCTGGAGAAAGAACCGACCTAAACAGAAGTTGTAGCCTGTTGGAACTTCTCTAAGCTTTTGAGATCCTCATAGTGACTGTCCTGCAGTCTCTCCATTTTCCTCTCTCGTTCCCTAAGAGATATCTCAGTGTGTCCTGCTTTATGCCATTTATAGGCCTTCACAGCTCCCAACCACATGATTACACAAACCACAACTATAATGATGGGCTTCAAGATATAACCAAGTATTCCCTTTCCAAGGTTTGCAAACCAGTTTCCAACTTTCTGAAATCCCTTTCCAACCTTGTCCCAAACTCCTTCAGTGGCTAAATCATGTATCTCACCATGAATTTCAGTTATATCACTTATATACTTCTTTAGATCTTTGCTGTTATCAGGTATATATGTACAGAACTGTTAAACCCTCAACATTTTACAAACTCCTCCTTCCTTTGCTAGCAAAATATCGAAAGCAAGACACCGTCTTCCCCATCTACTAGCAACAATGACTGAGCTGTATTTGCTGATAACTTGTCCACAATCGTTGACAACCTTCTTATCTTAACATTATTAAGAACCACTGCTAAGCTAGGCATTATTGTTCCAAAGACATCTCCAACTATCTCTCCTGCGCTTGTATCTCGGTTCTCCCTATGATGTATTCCACCTCCCAAGGGTTCCAACTCCTCAACATGATAGATATTTGTAAATACAACAGCTGTATAACATTTACCATACCAATTCAGTGGCAATCGCACAAAAGCATTCCTCTCACACACAAAGTACACATTCGGTACCATTTGCACTGTCTCTTGCAAGAACTTCTTTGCTATTGCTTCAATTGTGAAGGTATGGTCACATTCCCACGTAAATATTATCATAGTATGTCTGTAACTGTTGAATGCATAACTTCCCTCTCTGTTCAAAATCTAAAGCTATTGGACCAGAAATCCCTTCCGCTTTGTGAGCTAATTCCTCCTTGGTCCAAGCAGTTGTCTCCTCTCTAGTGTCAGTCCTCACCGACGATTGTCTATGTCTGTCCTCTACTTGATATACCCATTTCTTCTCTATGTCAGTTAATATACAAGTCTTGTTATTGCGATGTGCATAAGCGCTATCTAATGTGACGGTAGGTATGATATACTTTCCAACTCTAGTTTCTTGTTTATAATAATCATATTTATTCAGGTGTTTATAATCTGGAACCTCTGAAAGCACTACATCATAATTAGAAGATTAATAATCTTATTTACCCTTACCGTAAAACATACTACGCAATAAACTACATGAAATCCCATATGTCAAAGGAAGATGGTGATAACGAAAACCCTTCTCCACAGACACAGGCAACTGCATGCACACAAAGCAATCTCTCACATCCATTGTGTCCACATACTCATATAGCAGCTTTGCATAAGCATTAAGCGTGTAATCAACTTTAGACAAATCTACATGTAACATACGACTAGTCTGATCTAGCATAGCCTTCTCAGCTCCAACTAACCCTCTTTTGTGCTAGAAGTAACAGGTGTGGTTGTACCCTCTTCTCTCACCCCTTCAACTTCAGCATCATGTGAAATTTGTATAGACACGATAATAACTACTGCTATTGCTATTATCACTCCTACAGTGATTGTACCTATCATACACTTAGGCCTACGATTCGAATATCCAGACTCCATTTTCTTTAAAAAAATATTTTTTTACAAACAGTGGAGAATCAACATTGCTGATTACAAATGGAAGAAATAATGCAGAAATCAAATACTCGTACATAGGTACTGTTGATCTACAATATAAACCCTAAATAATAATTTTCAACAGTTATGGTGTAGCGGGATCTTCAAGGGAAGGGGTGATTGGTGGGACACAAATATTGCCTCGGTATGTATTCCATTTGGCCCATATAGAAGACCAGTTTTTGGGGCACCCACGTGCAACGTATACAGTTTTTTCTCTAGCCATACACCATGTTGGCCTTCCAAGCCTCCACTTTAGGTGGTACCCCACAACTGAGCTATATTCCTTTTGGCCCCCATCAAACCCAACATGACCCATATTTTATCCATACTCTTTAGGTCAGTGGGTTCCCAGACATTTAAAAGACATCTTTTAGCCTCAAGTCCTATGTTTAACTCAAGGACCTCTCTGATACAGTCATGGACTCCCTTCCAGTAGTTGTGGATATACACACATTCCCACACGATATGCATGAAGGTACATACTAGGCCACACTACCTTCTACACATTCCCTCATCAGGTCTGCCCATGCTGACGAGCCTAGGCCTGTGACATATATTCTGTGGAGGATCTTAAGTTGGACCAGTTGCAGTCTGGAGGAGATTGCAACCTCACGTGGGGAGGCCAGTGCCTCCTGCCATTCCTCATCATCGAGCTCTAGTCTGTCCCTCTCCCTTTGTTCCCGGACTAGTTTGAGGGGATCTAGGGCGTTAATAATAAACTTTTTGTAAGTCAGTGATATCGCTTTCGTTGGCATATACACATCGAGTAACCTGTCCTCCAATGGCGAGGAGTCTGGGGAAGAGTCACACTTTGGTAGAGGTGATGCTAGCACATGCCCCACTTGCAAATATCAAAAGTACTCTGTAATGGCCAGCTCATATTCCTGTTGCAGAAAGGCAAATGTGAGCACCTCCCCCTTTTCCAAAGGTCTCCAATCTTTGTGATCCCAATCCAATCCCACTTGTCAAATTCCTTTGTGGTTCTCAGGGTGCCCAGCTGTTACGTGTCCCACAAAGGAGTGGCCAGTGTGAGTTTCTGATTCCACCCCAAGCTCTATTGGCTGCATGCCATACCTGTACAGAGTGCTTGGTTGGTCCCATCAGGGGACATTTTTTGGGCTTAGTGTATAGGGCTGTATTATAATTACCTCCCAGAAGTAACCATTTGCCCATCCTGTAACCCGGGTCATCCCTGCCGCGGTATGTACAATGATTGATAGCAGCCAGATGGGCCCCTCATTAGTGTTTTTTGACGTCTGGGATTCCAAACCCCGTCATACCAACTCAAGACAAATTTTGGCAAGGCTATGCGGGGTCAACCATCCCAAAGCAATTCCCTCTAGAGACCCTCTGTCTCCTTGAAGTATTGCGCCAGGACTGGTTCCGGGAAATTCTCAAGCGCGTAGAGAAAACATGGTAGCAACATCATTTTGAACAGCGCTGCCCTTACCAGTAGGGAAAGTGGGTGCACTTTCCAGTTGGCCACGTCTCGCTTCAGTCTCCGTAAGGGTGGGAGCATATTGCGTTTGTAACTAGTTCTGGGGTCTTTTGTGATAAATATTCCCAAATACTGGAAGCCCTCCTTCGCTACCTGGATAGGACATCCCCTAGGCAGAGGAGGACATTCAAGAGGGACTTACTCCCATTGATTGTGTACCCAGAATATTTCCCAAAGTTTGTGAATATGTTGAGCACTCTATGGAGCGATGCCTATGGGGATGCGAGGTACAACAGAATGTCGTAACCTTAAAGAGCTATGCGGTCCTCCCTCGCTTCAGTCCACTTCAGCCCCCAGATTATTGGATCTCTGCAGATCCTTGCCGCCAATGGCTCCAGGGTGAGAACCCGAAACCCATCTTAGCCAAGACCGCAAATAGGTATGGCCACTCGATGGTGTCAAATGCCATCATAGCATCTAGTGAGACCACTACTGCAGTTTCTTGGATTGTGCCCTGTCTTCCCAGCAACCCATGTAGTCTTCTCAAATTTAGTGCATTGTTTCGGTGAGGCATGAAGCCCGATTGGTCAGGGTGTCAGACTCCATTTTCAAGTGTCGGGTAAACACAGCAAGAGGTTTTACACTAAGTCTCCTTCTCTGCGTCTTATGGCTGCTACACAGTTCAATGCAATTTTCTTGAAGTTCTGGAGATGAATTCACAGTTCAATCCTTTATTTACACAGTTAAAAGAATTCCCTAGCCCTCTTTTTTCTTCTAAGGAAGGTCCCTAAATGTGTTCTTCTTCTACTCGGGCCTAGGTTATCTACTCTGGAGTAACATATTTACAATTCACAGTTTATTCAACAGTCTCTTATATGCTCAGAACCAATTTCAATTATAACGTGTTGCAAAATTTCTTGACCAACAGCTGAACTTTCTTGGGCTAATGAATGAAATCCAAAGATTTGAAAAGATAAGTCTTGTACAATAAAAACACATACTTTGCTCAATATCGGAGGTCTTGATACTGTCACACTCAATAACCCCTAAATCTCCAGATCAGGAACTATCAGTTCAACATCAATTGTTAGTTCTGGTATCCTGCTGACCACCCGTGAAGGCCTCAGCCTCCCAGTCCCCACTACTCCTGACATCTGTAGCTAAATATGTCCACTCAGGAGAGGCGTATCTCTGGTAAGGCACCCTCGCTCTCCTCAAACTTCTTAAACTCCTCTGTACTTGTTCTGCCTCACTTAGCTCCAATTTAGATGTCTCAGACACAGGAGCGAGATATCTTTCAGTTGCCAATCCCAGGTTTAACCTCCCTCGTCTCCCAGGCCACATTTCCTCTGCAAGCTCTGTTCTTTTTCTCTGCACCGACCACCTTGCTCACCAGTCTGACTCTATATCACTTGCAACGTTACCGTCTCCCTCAGAGTCAATATCTGGGCCTTGTGTAGCGTGACCCCCTCAGCCTGTACTAGTTAGCTACACCGCTTGGTTTGTCCTCTCTGGTGGCCTCACAACCACAGCTGGATTTCCTTCTTGGAGAGGAGCTGTTTCTTCTAAGGGCCCTGAAACTCTGCGGGTGTGGGAGGCGTGTATCCAGTTTGGCAAGCCTCCACACTTCACAGCTGTATTTGTCACTAGGATCAGCTGAAAGGGACCCTTCCAAAGGGTATCAAGGCAACTCTTCCTCATGTGTTTGTGAACGAGCACCCAGTCACCAGGACACAGATAGTGGCACAGGTCCTTCGAGGTAGGTGCAGTCACAGCTTGAACCTGGTGACACACAGAACGGACTATGTCAGCCAGTCCCTTGCAATAATCAAGTATTAAATCGTCTGTGATGTTAATCAAAGCTGTATATGGCACTGCTGGCAAGCGCATCGCCCTCCCAATCAGGATCTCATGTGGCGAGAGTGGCCAGTTCTCCAGTTGGGGATACTACGGATACTCACCAACACCAAGGGCAATGCATCAGGCCATTTCAAAGACGTGGATGAACACACTTTTGCCATTCTCATCTTGAGAGTCCCATTGATCTCCCACAATTAGTCCCACAATTCCTGATGCCTCAGGCCTGTAGCTGCAATGCAGTCTCTGATCAACTTGCAAGGCCGCACAAAGCATCCTCTTGATCTTACTATGGAAGTTTGTCCCTCTATCCGACTCCAATGAAGTTGGAAATCCAAAACGTGGTATGAGATCCCTAAACAACAACTTGCCTACTTTGAGACAATCACACCTCCTCGTCTGATAAGCTTCCACCCACCGTGAGAAAATACACACCACAACCAAGATGTATCTTAATCCATTACATCTGGGCATTTCTATAAAGTCAAGTTGGTTCCGATTAAAGGGTCCATCTGATCTTCCAACATGACTCAATGCAACCACAGTCTTCTTTCCAGCATTCATTTGTTGACACGGTACACACCAATGACATACTGCTTCAGCAAACGCACGAAACCGTGGATTAAACCATGTTTGTCTGAACACTCGCACCATGGCATCCCTTCCAATATGAACCGCTCTGTGAATCTTTCTTGCCATAGGACTCAGCAAATCATCTAGCAACACTGCACAACCATCAGCTGAAAGCCAAATACCCTCCTCTCTTTTCTCACAGCCTGCTTTAATCCAACCAGCTTCTTCCGATTCTGATACCTCTGCCTGCAGGCGCTTGAGCTCAACCCAAGTGTCTGCTATGGCTAGCATCATGTTGAGCTCGGTTTTTTCTGGGCTCTCTCCGGTATATTCACCTGTGAAAATTCACCCTTGTTCAGCACAGAAACGGGCAACTTCATCAGCATACCTACTCCCTAGGGTGACAAAGTCCTTCCCCTTCCCATGGCCGGCACATTTAACCACAGCAATCTCTCTTGGGTGTTGTAAAGCCTCCAACAACTGCCTCACATATTCCCAATTCCTGATCGGTGATCCTGATGACATCAAAAATCCCCTCTCTGACCATAGCTGTCCGAAGTCATGAACCACACCGAAAACTTTCTGACTATCGGTGTAGATTGTGACTCGGATTTGCTCAGCAACCAAACAACCATGGGTTAAGGCAATGATTTCAGCAATTTGTGCGGAGTAGACTCCCTGTAAACAAGCCGCTTCCACTACTCCAGAAATGGTGCACACATCAAACGCTGCTCTCAAATGGCCAGTCACATCGAGACAGTCATGGGCCTCACAATTTTCATCATCAACATTTGGCAAAGGCATCATGTTAGCAGCGTTCAAAATTATTATTTATTTATTTATTTATTTCTAGATTTCTAAAGCGCGAACAAATACCACGAATGGTGTCTCGGCGCTAGGCAGACAGAGAGGCACATCCTGTGCATTATTGAGTGAATAGCCATGTCTTCACTTGCCTTCTAAAGAGCAGCAGTGAAGGGCTGGTTTTTATGTGATGGGGCAAGGAGTTCCAGAGCCTCGATGCGGCCACCATGAAGTGTCTGTCTCCCCAGGTGACTGTTCTCACTCGTTGAATCCATAGTGATGCGGATGAGGCTGATCTTAGCGCTCTTTTGGGAACTTACAGCTGCAGTGATTCCCTAAAGAAGTCAGGTCCTTGGCTGTTCAGTGCTCTGTATATAATACACAGAGCTTTGAATTTTGTTCTCTTTTTTACTGGGAGCCAGTGCAGTTGGTAAATGACTGATGAGATCGGTGCAAACTTGGGTGTTCTGGTCAGGATTCGCGCCGCGGCGTTCTGCACCATTTGTAGCTTTTTGAAGACCTGCTCCTGGGCATTCAGCAGAAGCCCATTACAGTAATCCACCTTGGATAACACCAAGGAGGACATCAGGGTTTTCCCTGCTGACAGTGGTAGGTAGGGTAGTAGCTTTTTCACTTTCCGTAGCGTGAAGAAGGAAGAGGAGACCACTGCGTTGGCATGATTGGTGAAACTTAGTTTGTTGTCGAACAACACTCCTAGGTTTCTGACCTTTGGGACTGGGATAGGTGGATTGCCCATTTCCGATGGCCACCAGATCGGAGACCAAGATGGTTTTAGGTCTCCAAACACCATTACCTCGGTCTTATCGGTGTTTAATTTTAGACAATTATTGTCCATCCAGTGACTGATGGCTCTCATACCAGTCTGAAAGTTGGCTGCCACTTCGATCCCGTTCTTATGTACTGCCAACACCAACTGGGTATCATCAGCGTACGAAGTCACTCCCATTCCATAGGTTTTAATGATCCTCGCCAGGTCCGACACATAGATGTTGAAAAGTGTCGGACTCAGCGAGGATCCCTGGGGGACTCCGCATGGCAGCACGAACGTCGGTGAGTAGAAGTTCCCCATCTTCACTGACTGTTCTCTATTGGCTAGGAAAGAGGTCAGAAGTTCCGCAGCCCTACCCTTTATGCCCATGGCTTTGACACGGTCGATCAGGATGTTATGATCGACCGTGTCGAAGGCCGCTGATAGATCCAGCAGGATCAGAACAGCCGAACCGCCCTGGTCCATGATCTGTCTGATCTCTTCCGAGGCCTTGATGAGCGCTGTCTCCGTACCATGTCCTCTTCTGAACCCGAACTGGGTGTTGTCTAACAAGTTGTTTTGATCAATGTAGTTGGCCAGCTGTTTGTTTATGGCTTTTTCAAGACTTTTTGATGGATAAGGGAGGGCAGCTATAGGGCGGTAATTTTTTAATTCCAAGGTGTTAAGGGTTGGTTTCTTTAAAAGAGGCTTTATTATTGCAGTTTTCCAGTTTTGGGGATATTTTCCTGTTTCACAGATGGTGTTGCAGATGTTCTCCAGGATTGGTGCTACTACATCAGATGTTAGTTTGATAATGGTTGGTGGGCAAGGATCAAGGGGGGAACCTGACATAGTAGTTTTAATGAGATCTTTTATTTCTGTTAATGATGGGGGGATAAATTCGTTCAGAGATGGGGACGTGGGTTCTATGTTTTTGGTGTTGTCTAACAGTTCCTCGTTCGTGATGTTGTTAAATTTATCGAAAATTTCAGTTACCTTGGTCCTTAAGAAGTCGGCCATTTTATTGCAGAGGTCTTGGGAGGTTTCAGTGATATTGGCTGTTGGTATCGTTGTTAAAGTAGCCACTGTCTGGTATAATTGCTTACTGGAATTCTGTGCTCTTTCTATCTATTCACAGAAATATTTGCTTTTTTCCAATCTTAGCGTCTTCCTGTAGTCTGATAGCGCTTGTTTGTGTCTTTCTTTGTCGTTGTTATCATAGTTGACTCGCCAACGCCTTTCTAGATTGCGGCATTTCTGTCTTTCTAATCTTAGCAGTTCGGAGAACCATGGGGCTGATGGTGTTGCACGGTTTGACCGCACTCTTTTAAGAGGCGCTATTTGATTTAAGGTGTCTGTAAGCCATTGGTTGTAATTATTTGCCGCTAGTTGAGGGTCTGATGCTGGGGGTGGTTTAGTATTTCCAAGAGTTTCGGCTAGGGTGTTCATTTCTATATTTTCTGTTCAAAACAGAGCATCTCTTCAGTGATACATGTTCTGATGCAAGTATGACCTGCTCATAATGCATGAGTCTGTTAATCGTAAGGTACTGGGTTTTTGTTTTCGTCAGCAGGAGCTCAACGAAACCTGGAACATACACAGTTAAAGGATGACCCATGACTATGCTTTTACACCTTTCAATGCTGACACCTGTTGCTGCAACGGATTTAGGACATCCTGGCAACGCTGAAGCTACTGGATCTAAGATAGCTGAAAAGTAAGCAACTGGTCTATGGACACTTCCATGAGTCTGAGTTAGTACTGAGAATGTGCAACTTTCTCTCTCATAGCAAAACAGTGAGAACGACTTATTGTAGTCAGGCATTCCCAGAGCCGGAGCGGGGCAAAGGCTCTCTCTCAGCTCCAAGAAGGCAATCAAACTGTCATTGTCCCAGGGTACTGGATCACTTATGTCCTTGTGGGTCAATCTCGGCAAAGGCTTCACCTTCAACGAAAAGTTGGGTATCCGTTGACGGCAGTACCCAACGATTCCCAGAAATATCCTGACTTCTTTCTGTGTGGTAGGCGCAGTCATATTCATGATCGTCTCAATGTGGTCTGGTGACACCTTCCTCTTGCCTTTCTCAATTCGGTGACCCAAATACTGAACCTCAGTCAAACAGTATTGTAATCTGCTCGGGGATACCTTGTGTCCATTCTCAGCTAGATGGTTTAGCAATGCAACCGTATCAATCCTGCAAGCATCTTCCGTTTCAGACACAATCAAGAAGTCGTCAATGTACTGCACGAGAACTGATTTCTGTGGCTGTACGAGGCTCTCAAGATTCTTCTTCAATGTCTGATTGAAGATCGATGGACTCTCTGTATACCCTTGTGGGATACCACACCATGTTAATACATGGTCTTCAAGACGGAAAGCGAATAAATATTGGCTCTCCTCATGCAAAGGTATTGAGAAAAATGCTTGACACAAATTAATCACAGTGAACCACTCAGCTTCACAAGGTATCTGGAAAAGGATCACTGATGGATTCAGTACAACAGGACAACATGGACTTACAATCGTATTGACCTTTCACAGGTCCTGCACAATTCTAAACTTCCCACTCAGTTTCCGCTGTCCTATTATAAGGGAATTACATGGGCTCCCCATTATCTCCTTCAGAATTCTTTGCTCAGTCATAGAGTCAATCACAGGTCTGATTCCTGCCACCGTTTATGGTGTCCAATTGTAATGGGGCGTTTTTGGATACTCAGCATTTGGCTTGCCCTGAATCTTCACTGGCTCAACTCCCTTGATCAATCCTGTCTCTTCTCCTGTGAAGTCCCATACTTCCATAGAGACGGAATCTCTCAAATCGAGTGGTAAATCCTCGACCGCCAACACAGGGGAAAATCTCTATGCAGAGATTCTGGTTCACCAGTTTGAACGCAATGTCATCATCATTAGTCTGCCACTCCACTCCTTTGGGTGTGCAATAGATGGTGCAGTTCAATTTATACAAAAGGTCATGACCCAATAAGCAGACTGGACTCGAGTCACACACCGCAAACTGATGTCTTTCATAAAATGTTCCTATTCTCACAGGTATCTCATCTGTCAATGGGTTAATCATTCTCCTATTCACAACTCCTACAACTTGGATCAATTGTCCCGAGAGGGGTAGTTTTGGGACTACTGCTGATCTAACAGTAGAACGGGTAGCACCAGTGAAAGATGATAGGATGCGCATCAACATCTGCTTCTATATACGGTCCTCTCTGGTCTACCTCTGAGACTGCTCCAAGGGTACAGTCTTCGTCCCCCCTCAGGCACCGTCATTGTAACGGGTCTGGACCGAATTCATCGAGTGTTTCAATGAATGGTATTTGTTGATATGTCCTGTTAGCTTGTACAATTCTCGGCGGCTTGGGAATTTGCAATTGTGGTCCTAAATTTCCCCCTTGTACAGATCCTGGCGTTACTGTGGCATTCACCATCTCAGGTACCTGTACTGTCTCCTCATCTTGGACCCAATTGGCAGGATTCGACCTACACTTGCGCTTTAAATGCCAATTTTGTGACAATAATGACATGCCTTAGTCTTTTTCAGAGTACCGACATCCACTCCTGTCGTGGGCTCTATAGGTTTCCCTCTACCTTGACCTGATGAATTGAGGGCCCCCTCTGACTTTTTCCTTGTCTTCGTTCTAATGTTCCTCCACTCGGCTGTGCTTAGTCTACTATTTCTGCATTTCTCATGTGGACCAGCATCAATTTATCTTTGAGCTTCTTATGCTTTGAGTCTAATTGATCACTGCAGTACCTAGCATAGCATAGAATTTCGTCCACAGACTTATTCTGCCAACAGGTCAGATGCTGTTGAATCATGAAGCTAATCTCTGGCCTCAATCCTAACACAAATTTGGAGACAAACTGTCCCATATCGTTGGAATCCAAGGTGTCTAGCCCACTGTACTGCTTAAAGGTTTGCAAGAGCCTCTCGTAGTAAGCATGAATTGATTCCTTAGGCTCTTGGGTAGTCCGATCTATCTTAACCCTATCAATATCTTGGGGCAAAATCTTTGACTGTAGCCATGTGATTACCTGCTCAAACCTTTTTCATAACCACAGGTGAAGGACCATGTGTAATAGGATCTTGCTCTGGTTCTGATGTCGGGCATTCTACAGCAATTTTACACGGTGACCACAAATTACTTGGTACTACGATATCAAACAATGTATTCAAATCAATTCACAGCACCTTCGAGATTTTGAAAAAATGATCAACTTGCTTGTACCACTCAACAGGTTTTTCCTCAGCCAAGGAAAATCATTTGTGTAAGCTGCCTAATCACCCCTGCTCTAATGCACATGCACATACCCTCCACTTGGTACGTCTCACAATGGTTAAGCCTCTACTCCTGCTGTTCTTCCTCCTGGAGGAGGCATATAACCTATACCCATCTTGACGCTCTTTTTCTTAGACCACCTCTCCTCCCACTTGTCAAGCATGCTCCATGCACATATACCTACAATCAATTCTCGAATATGGGTTTTCAAACCTATAACTCTTTTCTCTTCAAATTCCTGATCACTGTAATTTAGCCTATGACTTCCCTGCAACATCATTGTTTTGGACAAATATACATCAAATCTTCTTGCTAACTCTGTCAATTTCTCATGAGCTTTCCTTGCCTTACGGGTGACATCCTTTGCTACAAACAGCAGCTTATCCTGTTCATAAAGTTACACTCTTTATAAAGGTAAGTTTCCGCTTATAATTTCATCTGCTTCTGCATTCAACCTCATCACATCTAGCACCTTGGACCTTATGGCAGCCTTAATTGTTCCCTGACTTGGTGTACTGCTTTGCTCTCCACTTTCGCTGCTCTGGCTTCCTCGGTTACTTCCTTCTACTATGGTCCGTGAAATATTCTGACTCCCTGAAGCTCCTTGACCAGCTCATCCTTCTATCACTCTTCCCATGGAACCCCTGACTGGAGGTTCCCACATCCTCAAATCGGAGCATGATTCTGCCAATGTCCCTGATCTTACTGCTCTAGACTCAGTATGGCATTTAGATGTGTCTGCAGTAGCTGGCAACTGAGTACTGGCCTCTAAAGGTCTCAGAAGAGGACAATTCAGCTCACTGTCCCATTTCCTCCTGAACCAATACTTTCTCATATTCCTGATGACTGTGTTTGAATACCATTTTCTGCTTGACTTGGATCGTACACTGCCACCATGGGACCAATGGTAACCAGCACCGTAAGGGCATCCGGTAACTGTGTAACAGCATTAGCTCCACACGTTCCTGCATCTCTCACTTGCTGTGTCCCTACTATTCCCCCGGTTCCTGTTGAAATCTTCCCCATTACTCCCACTCTAGAACTCACTTGAGATTTACCTGTCCCTTCAGCAAGCTCTTGTCTTCCCTCCTGTAATGTTGGATTATACAGAGGCAGACGCTCTGCTAACATGCTCTCCAACAAGCTGTCATCTGTGTCAGTATCATCTTCTTCGTTCCTCTTTTGGGCATCTTCTACTTTCACTAGCATTGGGAATAACCTTTCTCCCTCGATAGTCTCCACTCTCCATCTTTTCGCGAATGCATCCCATTGTACATCCTGAAACACCCTTATTGACTTCTCCACTCTTTCCTGACTTCGGTCCATTTTCCTCGCATGTGATGCTCTTATCCATGCATCTAAAGCTTCACACTGTGTCGTTCTGGGTGGAGGTCGCAATGAAGCCAATCACTACCCTAAACTAGTACAATTTATCCAATCTAAATGACCCATAACGTGGGAAAGCAAAATCTCCCTCCTTCTCAGAAATCTTGTGCCAATTTTGAAGCCAAACTATAGTATGGAGTCCTACATTTGTGGCTATGTAATGTGCTGGTGTATCCTAGGTGGTGCTTCTTCACCCACTCGGGTTCCCACTCCTTTATCTCCTATACAAAGATCACATAAAACCCTTAAATCAACTCCTTTCCCTTTACAAGATGTTTTCGCTTTTACTTCCTGACGACAATCCACCAATCCAAGCGCGACTTTACACCAACCGACCTATCGCAGCACAGCACACTGCGAAGTCACTTTTCCTCCTCACAGCGGTTTACCCTTCTTCACAATCTCTTCCTCACATATTCAGGCACTTCACTCATAGAATCAAGTAACTGTCTATCCACCATACAACCGGACAGTCACATAACCGACTATCTGTCCACGAAACGACCGGACAGTCTCACAAGTAATTGTCTACCTCAATCTGGCAACTGTCTGTCCGCGAAACAACCGGGCAATCACCTCAACCGTCTGCCCACGAGCGGCGGGACAGTCATATAACTAGTTGTTAGGATTCATTCACTAAGGTTTTTTCACGCACACAGTGACCCTTGACCTGCGTTAGCCACTCTAATCGCTGTGGTCCACCTTTGTGTTCCAGCTTCCCACACGACTCTCTCAAGCTCTCTATTACACGTTCCCTATATTCCTGTGGGTTCTGTCGATGACGTCTCACTTCCCACAATCACTGGTCAGACAAGTACAACTCTGGGTGTCTTCTACACCACAAATCTATCCCGGGATCTTAGGCTACTCGTGACCCTGTGCCTCATGGGAAAAGTCCAGACCGAATAGTCAAGCCAGGTCCTCCCTGGACTGGAAACAAGCATCCTGGAACCGGTTTCTCTGTATTACCCTTCATCATCCAGGCTAGCTTGAATCCAGTGGCACAGTGAGCAAAGGGCCCACGTCTGTGCATACCCATCCCACTTAGGGTGAAAAGTGCTACTCAAGCAAATGATGGACTTTTTTGCATTTGTCACCCCGAGTGGGAAGGGTATGCCCAGACGTGGGTCACGTGGGATCACTGAAATAATATCGAGGGGAAAAATTTCGACTTGCAAAAATATCGTGAACAAAATATCGACAGTCAAAATATCGAGTTTGTATCTACAAACAGGTAAGTACAAAAATATCGAGTACAAAATATCGTTTACAATAATATAGTTGTAAAAAATATCGACTTTATTAAAAACAGTGTTAAATTAAATTAATATTAAATTTTAATTACTAAAATATACTTAAAAATACTTAAATTAACTTATAATAATTAAATAATAAATGAAATTAATAAAAATAATTTTTTACAATCATATTTGTTAAAACATATATATATAGTAACATACTATAATTAAATAAGATACTATTATATTACCGTACGATACCAGAAGTGTAAAAAATACTATTCCCACTCCAAAGAGTGCAAACGTAGGGAAAGCATTGGATAGCGTAGGGGTTAAAATTACTATTCCCACTCCAGTGGGTGCAACAGTAGGGAAAGCGTTGGATAGCGTAGGGGTTAAAATTACTATTCCGACTCCAGTGGGTGCAACAGTAGGGAAAGCGTTGGATAGCGTAGGGGTTAAAATTACTATTCCAACTCCAGTGGGTGCAACAGTAGGAAAAGCGTTGGATAGCGTAGGGGTTAAAATTACTATTCCCACTCCAGTGGGTGCAACAGTAGGGAAAGCGTTGGATAGCGTAGGGGTTAAAATTACTATTCCAACTCCAGTGGGTGCAACAGTAGGGAAAGCGTTGGATAGCGTAGGGGTTAAAATTACTATTCCAACTCCAGTGGGTGCAACAGTAGGGAAAGCGTTGGTTAGCGTAGGGGTTAAAATTACTATTCCCACTCCAGTGGGTGCAACAGTAGGGAAAGCGTTGGATAGCGTAGGGGTTAAAATTACTATTCCAACTCCAGTGGGTGCAACAGTAAGGAAAGCGTTGGATAGCGTAGGGGTTAAAATTACTATTCCCACTCCAGTGGGTGCAACAGTAGGGAAAGTGTTGGATAGCGTAGGGGTTAAAATTACTATTTCCACTCCAGTGGGTGCAACAGTAGGGAAAGCGTTGGAAAGCGTAGTTGTAATGATTAAATTTGTAAAAATAACATATTAACAAATGAATCAATTAATATAAAAGTATTAACAATTACTATTTAACTAATTAACACATATAAATTAATTATCAATTATTTACTAATTACTATCAATAAATATATTAACATATTTAATTATTATTAATTAAATTTCTTCCCACCCTATTCCCCTATAATCCCACAACCCGCTACTGCATTAAATTAGTAAAATTTACATATTTACCAATTAATCAATTATTATTAATTAATTTGCAATTACTATTAAATTAATTAACACATATAAATTAATTTACAATTAATTTTAAATTAATATCAATTAATTAATTTACATATTTAATTAATTATAATTAAATTACTTCCCACCCTATTCCCCTATAAACCCACAACCCGCTACAGAATTACATTACGCAATTATTATAAAAACAAAATTCATTTAATAAAATTATTTATAACATTAATACACACTTTTCACACATATTATTACAAAAAAATACACTATAAAATATTATATATTATTAAAAATTCAATATTTTTGCTATCTATATTTTATACAGTCGATATTACTTCACTTACCTTAAAAACGATATTTTTGCAGTCGATATTCTGTCCAGTCGATATTTTGTCCAGTCTATATTTAAAAGTCGATATTATGTCCAGTCGATATTTTGGAGTCGATATTTTGTCTGTGCACCGGTCACGTGCTCTCCATGCCACTGGAGTCAAGCTATCCTGGCTGATGAGGGGTGAAACCCCGAAACCGGTCCTAGTATGCTTGTTTTCAGTCCAGGGAGGACCTGGCATGGCAGTTCGGGCCGGGCTGTTCCCATTGGGTACAGGGTCGAGACTGATTTGCATATGGCTGTGTCCAAACTGGAATGCCATGGTGAGCAAAAAAACGATGGATGTAGGCTCAGATCTCTGTACTGGGGTGAATGTATGACACTGTTCTGCATTCTGTCCATCAATTGTTCTCTTTGCATTTGTCACCCCGAGTGGGACGGTTATGCCCATACGTGGGTCCCGTGCTCTCCATGCCGCAGGAGTCAAGCTATCCTGGCTGATGAGGAGTGAAACCCCGACACCGGTCCGAGGATGCTTGTTTCCAGTCCAGGGAGGACCTGGCTTGGCAATTCGGGTTGGACTGTTCCCATTGGGTGCAGGGTCAAGACTGATTTGCATGGTGAGCAAGCAAACAATGGATTTGGCATGGTGAGCAAACAAACAATGGATTTAGGCCCAGATCTCTGTACTGGGGTGAATGTATGACACTGTTCTGCATTCTGTCCATCAATTGTTCTTTTTACAAGGGTACAGGAGTTATGCAGACCCAGTGACAGTAGCTTGGAAGCCTCGAATCTCAGGGATGATACTCCAAAAAATTAGGGGATGCGTTGGGACTTCCTCTTGTGCACGGCGTTCTTGGATCCACTCACAAAGAACCGCAGGCTTATCAGGGTCCTGCAAAGCCACATATGGGTGGATTTTAACTATACTAAGAATGTGGGAAATCGAATACCCTCAGTTACCTTAAGACTGAGTATGAGTTATAACAAGTGTTAAGCAGACCCAATGACTGTACCTAGGAAGTGTCAATGCTCAGGGACGATACTCTGAAAAACAGAGGGAATGAGTGGCTGTCCAAAGCGGTGTGTCGGTTCCAAAGTCGGGCAATATCTTTGAGGCATTGACATCACATATGCAGTGCATCGGTTCTGAAGTGTTGATGTCGAACAGCTGGGCTGTAGGCGATGTGTTGGTGTGAAGACGCACAGAGCCGTTGGGTACATTACATCACAGACATCGGCAATGTGGTGTTAGAGAGACTCCGTAGAAGAAGTAATTCGGAGGTGCTGCATTGGCAAAGTCAGGGCTGCATTGTAAGTCGAGGTCATCGCATCGCACACTCAGCGAGCAGTGTCCAGAACTTCATTCGGTGCAGGTATCGACAATGTGCCTGCATCGACAATATCTCAGGGAATGGACAGGTTCCGAATGATGCTTCAGTGGCAATGCGTTGGTTTCTTGGGTTGCAGTACCAAACACTCCCTTCCAAGCATCCAGGAATGGATTTGGTACCACTTGGCAGAGCAGGATTGAAAGCAGCGGAGCCCAGGTACTGGCAGAAAGATGCATGTGAAGTATTAGATATCTCTGAGACTTCAGAAAAATGAGGCAAGCCCAACAAGCCCTTGGAAAACCTTTAGAAATGCTGGTTGTAGAGAGCCATGTCTGGGTCTCTCACTCCCAGGCAAGAAGCAGCAGGCCAACACAGCAATGCACTCCTTCACTCACCCACTCAGAGACTTATGCTCTCACTCACAGACCCATTGAGGCACACATAAACCCACTCACAGATTCTTTCAGACACTCACACACCCATGCAGTCACTCACACATTCACTTATAGACCCACTCAGAGACTTATGCACCCAGTCAGTTATACACACAGAGACTCATGTATCCACTCAAGATCACACTCACTCACTGACAGAACCACTCTGACATTCACACTGCCAGTTATAGCCCTACTGAGAGACTTATGTTCTCACTCACAGACCCACTCAGAAACGTACTCACCCACTCAGTCACCCACTTAGGCACTCATGTATCCACTCACAGATCCAGTCAGATGGTTATATACTTTCTTACAAATGCACAAAGGCACTCATGCTCTTACTCATTTTTGCAACATATTTGCAGCGATCGCGGCTACCGATATCACTACGACTTCCGGCATCGCAGCGATGCCGCAAAATACCACGTAAAAGGCTTTCAATTAAAAAATTCTTCCAAAAGTTAGGTTTAAAGAGTATATACATAAATAACTTCTGTCAAATATTAATTAAAATATGTGTAAGTATGTGTTCCCGAGTTTTTTAAAAAATACGCGAACTTCGCGACTAGCGATGACTACGCGGTTTTCAGAGTCACCTCGAATATATAAAACACCACTTTGAAAAAAACCATCACACAAACTCAAATGTAAACTTTGCATTACTAAACAACTAGTGTCTGCAATTTAGTGAAATCATTTTATATATATGTTTACGACTTGCTCAAAAACATGCGCCTTTGGCAACGTCACTGTGGCTATTGCGATGTGTAATTTGATCTCTACAAGAGTCAATAACCTGCCCCTAGCTCTTCCAGTAGGTGATGGTGATGCAGCCTTCAAAAAGGATGAGACACCCTCCAAATAGAACAAGTTGTCCAGGTCCCAAGTTTTCTGTATGATGACTTTGAAGTTACTCGCAAGAAAGTTCCTCCATCTAAAATCCTCCCTTTTCACCCTCAGCCCTACTATATTCCAACTTACGATATTCAACCTATTCTTTTTCACCAACTGCGGCTCAAGCCTTTGGTGATGCTTCATCTCACATCTACTCACAGGGGCATTTCTTGTTGGACTAGCTCCCACTTGCGAAGGACTCAGTCAGTCTTTTTCCTCTGAGCTAGTCAAGGAAGCCAAACTATTAGACCTGTTGTAGGCTTACTCTAGAACCCCTGGCCGATGATTTTTGGTGCCTGCTTTGTAAGTGTGGAGGGGAGCAATATTTATTAACCAATTAGACGTTACCATTGCCCATAATGCATAAAGAGCACAGACTCCTAAACCAAGTTTAGAGTATTTATTATAAAGCCAAGAAAAGTTGGACATACAAACACCTCAAGACAAGAATATAAAGATACATGGGCACAAATACCAAACCGAACCTACAAATAAAATGTAGTCAGTGCAACATGCACGGAGTAACCAGTTCAAAAATCAGGACACAAATGATTATAGAGATCACATCAAGGAGCTTCTTTACTAGTGATTCTTAAACAAAATAATTATTCTGCCCCTACACTACTTCTACCATGACATCCATACTTCGCATTCCCCAGGCAAGTCCCCAGAAAGGTGTCAGCATGTGAAGCCTTCCTAAGAAGCTCACTCATGTTGAATGGGTCGAGTAGCGTAAAGCGACAGAGCTCGTTCTAAGATGCTCTCCCCTCTCCAGGAAAGGCAGACGTTTTGGGACTCTGTCCCTAATCCCAAAACAAAAAGTCAAAAATCACACCCACAAATATATCACATGGCTGCCTCATTCAGTTGGACACCTCCTTGAAGGTAATTTTGCACAAAGCAATGGTTTGTCTAGGCTCTTGCTCGATGACCTTGATTCCCAGACCTTTCCAGACACGTAAGACATCCTCCTACATTATCAGTTCGGCTTATTCATAGGCATTCCTCCCTATGCCTGTCTAACTCCTGAAACAAAGTCATTATTCTAACTAACGAGACAAATACACCTGCAACAGAAACATGAAAGAAGAAAATTCCACAAACACATAGGGGGACATGTACAAGGAAGTGGCGGAGAGAGGCGTTAGCCGTCATGGCTTAACACCTCTCTCCAGTGCACACAAATGTAGGGACAAGGCCTTTTATGGTATAGGTCCAGCATACATGCCCGTAAACATAGGAGTCAAACAATTGGGTATGCAGTTCCTAAGAAAGGGGATGGGTAGGTCAGAAGGAAACAAAATGCCGGGGAAGAGAAGGAACAGAGAGAGTGGAGAGCTCCAATAATAAGCACGGGCCCTCACTCACTTGAGAGGTGTCATGCTTCATTATAGCGCAGGTCCTCATTGGGCCGGCGCTGCAATGCCCAACGGGCCCTGCATGTGGGCTCTTTGCCGGAGGTCTTCTGTGTTGTAAGCCGGGAGGCCTTATGTGGTGAGGTGGTGGGGCTGACGTGTGGTGAGTAGAGTGGGTGCAGTGAGTGTTAAAAAATAGGTATGAGTGCCCTTAAAAACCTTTAATTGCTGGGCACTGATGCTATGGCTAAAAACACTACAGGAGTTGTGGCTGGCAAAGAGAATTAAACCTTTTGCAGCCTAGTGTGTGTGTGGTGAGAGGTGAAGGTTTAGTAAAGATCGACATGTTTCACGCCTACAATCTCCTAATGGATGAGCAGTGTTTTATAAGGACTGGGGGCGAGGGGAAACTAATTTACTCTGAAGTCAAAGAACGGTCGGAAGGGTTTCCTAAGGAGTACCATCCCTGTATCATGGATTCAACGGTAATCCGGAGAGGGGGGGAAAAAAAGGAAAGTACAAGAGAATTTGTCCTTCTAGCGAACCTCTAAGGGAATGACGTAGGGCTTCAGCTTGGACATCCAGAACGACTGCAACAATGATGGAAGGGAGTCACCACCAAATCGGTGCTCCAACATCTGGGACCTACCCACTTCCGGACGCCAGCCCTACGTCATCCCCTTAGAGGTTCGCTAGGAGATTATAGGTGTGAAACATGTCAACCTTTTAACCACCTTCACCCTCTCTCTGTTCCTTCTCTTACCTGGCATTCTGTTTCCTTCTGACCTTCCCATCCCCTTCCTTAGGACTGCATACCCAATTGTTTGACTGTTAAATCCTCTCTCCGCCACTTCTGAAATGCAAGGCTACACCATATTTACAAGAATGTGGTGCAGCATTGCTTTTCCCCCTGCGATGGCGCTAAATTTAGCAACTTAGCGCCAACACAGGCCCCCTTGCACTGTAGTGCAAGGGTGTCTGCGTGCAGGGGAGGATTGTTTAGGTGTAGGAAGGTGTCCCTCCCTGCACATAAACAATCCATGGCATTTTGCTTTTTCCATGTGTACTGCACAAGGCAGCACACATGGAAAAAGCAAAAATGAGGAGAAATAACTAATATTCCTCTTCGTGTCGCCATCTTAAGACCAGGTGTTTCCTAGTCTTAATTTTGGTGCTGCCTCCTGTGTACACCACCCTTGTACAAAGAAAACACAAGGAGGTGATGGACGGAGCGCTGAAACTTTTCAGACACTCACCCCCAGTCACAGATCTGGGTTGAATCCATCATCGTTCTTTAGCTCACTTCGCCACCTCAGTTCAGACCCAGCCATATGCAAATCAGGCTTGACCCTGTGCCTCATGGGAACAGTGCAACCCGAATTGCAAAGCCAGGTCTTCCCTGTACGGGAAACAAGCATCCTGAGACCAGTTTCAGGGTAACACCCCTCATCAGTCAGGCTAGCTTGAATCCAGTGGCAAAGTGAGCAAGGGAACCATGACTGGACCTACCCGGCCAGCTTAGGTTTAAAAAAGAAAACACAAGGAGGTGATGGACGGAGCGCTGAAACTTTTCAGACACTCACCCCTGTGACATTGTTTTGCATTCTGTCCACCTATTGTTCTATTTGCATTTGTCACCCGAGTGGGACGGGTAAGCCCATACATGGGTCCTGTGCTCCCCATTCCACTGAAGTCAAGCTATCCTGGCTGATGATGGTTGAAACCCCAAAACCGGTCCTAGTTTGCTTGTTTCCAGTACAGGGAGGACCTGGCCTGGCGGTTCGGTCTGGACTGTTCCAATTGGGTGCAGTGTCAAGACTGATTTGCATATGGCTGGTTCACACTGGAATAGCATGGGGAGCACAAAACGATGGATTTAGGCACAGATCTCTGTACTGGGTTGAAGGTATGACATTGTTCTGCATTCTGTCCACAAATTGTTCTTTTTGCATTTGTCACCCTTTTTCATAGGGCTCAGTGTCAAAAACATTTAAACATTAGGATGCACACTATTGGCATGCACAATTAAATATACCTGCCAATTGGATGGGGTCCATATTTACATCTTGGGATGGGGCACATTTTGAACCATTTCCAGTCATTGGGATTGCCCCCTCGTAGTGACACATTCTAAATCAGCTGGATGCGGCATAACCTAAACATTAGGAGGCACTGAGATGTCGCTGTTATTTCAAGCTGCATTCCGCTTCTTAAAGAACAATATAATAATCTTCGAAAACGCGTCTGGTTGGAAGCAATTCAATTAAATAATCCCCCACCGCCATCCAGCAAACGAGTTAATTGGGCAATATGTTTTGAAGGCAGAGGCTTCCCATGCTCGCTGTAAATTTCGCTCGTGAAGTAAGATGCTGTGATTCGGTGCCAGAGAGCAGGGCCCGGTGCATGCCTGAGACGAGGCGCTCACTCCCCGATGTCACAGCGAACCTATTGAATGCCTCAGAGGGAGGGCATTCCGACCTCCTGCGTCTCGACGTAGTTTGCGCGTAGTCAAGTTACGTACATTTATAGATCACGGGTGCAGAGCGAGGCCATGTAATGAGAGGGCCCGCGCAGTCTTGAAGTTGACGCTTTTCCATTCAGATGAGCATGTAAATGCGCTGGTTGGATGGTAAGCTCACGGGCGCCAACTTTACTTCACCCGTGGCAGATGAAATGTGAGAGCCAGCATGCCATATTAGAATAAAATTAACTTTCAAATATACCAGAAGATGGATATTAATGCAGATTTAGGTGGATCATGTCACCTATAGCGGCAACATAGGTTGATAACTTTGAAACGTAATGACAATGCTGCGGCCACCTCAACCTTTTTGAACAAGCAAATCGGATGCCTTCAGTATAAGTGTACTGCCTAGCCTGCTGGTGGTTTACAGTGGTTAGAGTTCTGTTTTCTTAGGCAGTTAAGAGTAAATATAGGCTGTTCAGATTCACACCCCATGGACGCCATCAGTACTTAAGGACATTCACCCTTGAAGCATTAAGGTGTGGCCTGCATTTAGCATGTGCAAACTGGGCCCACACCCAGGGCACCCGTCTTCGGGAGAGGGGGACTCCAGCACCCTTCCTCTGACCTAGCTGCAAAGAAAAAGTGTGTTCAACACTGGCAGCTGCATCCACGTTTTTTCTGTTTTTCATCTCATGCCTTTCTTTCTTTTATTCCCCCTCACCTTCACCCTACACTTCCCATTCTCCAAGACACCCGACAGTGGGTGGGAGGAGGCGCTAGATTGGGTTTTGTCCAAGACACTGTCTAAAGGCCACCTCTGCATCAAGGCACACACAGAAGTCACAGTTATGAACTCACATGCCAGCAAATACACACATTTTCACCAGGTAAATCACCATGAAAGAGCTGTGAACTTTCTGTACTATTTCACCCCAGGCAATCTTACCCTGCCTGCATCTAGAGTTGCATAATGAGTTTTCAAGGAGGCGAAGTAAAAATTTAAGTAGAGAGTTGCAAGTGTTTGCAAATATGTTTGCTCAGTTAAAAGCACACAGAAAGATAAACCAGCAGATAGTTCTACTACTTGGTTGAGATTAAGCCGACATGAGAAGTTTATGTTTAATTAAGCTCAATTATGCAGCAGCAATTTCGGTTTCAAAAGGAACCGCAGACAGGGTTGCTTAATGCACCCTTATTTCAGCTTGGTTCTTCACATGTGAACCTCATATCCTTTCTTCCTTGCAGTGAGTGGTAGGAGTGGTAGTTGTGAACAGATAAAAACAAAAGTTATTTGGCATGTAGAACTAGTGGAAGATTTCTCAACACTTTCTCCTGGTGCAAAGTCACAAAAAGTTCAACAAATTGGCGCAAAGTGTTGATAAAGTATTTGCTTTCCATCACAACGTTTTTTTGGCACTGGAAATTAGCTGCAAAAGAAACATAACGAGTGCTTTGTGCTACTTTGTGTTATTTTTCGTTAAAGGAGTGTCCGACGAGTGGTTCCCGGGAATGCCCACGCTACTACTAATGTTTATTGATGATGCAAAACCCTACCTAGTAACATTGGTAGACAGGACTTTCCATCAGAAAATAACTCATCATCAAGGGCAGATGCTAAAAAGGAGAAATGTTTTTATTTCTTGCTACTTTTCTGATTTTGCATCCGTGTTGCATTATACAGCAAACACAACAGGTGATGGACCGAATGTGGATCAATGTCACGTCTGGGCATCCCCAGCGCACTTAAGGCGGAATTTGCAAACACAACAGGTGATGGACCGAATGTGGATCAATGTCACACACTCACCCCAGTCCGAAGATCTGGGCCCAAATCCATCGTTTTTTTGCACTCCACACCACCCCGGGTTAGACAATGGCGATATGCAAATCAGCTCTGACCCTGTGCCCCATGGGAACAGTCCAGTCCGAACTACAAAAGCCATGTCCTTCCCAGAACGGAATCAAGCATCCGAGGACCGTCACCTGTTGTGGTTGCAAATTCCGCCCTAAGTGTGCTGGCAGAAGTAGTAGCTCCCTTTGGGATCCAATTGGTAAGCTATGCTGACGACACACAGCTAGTTGTCTCTCTCAATCAGGTGGAATCCGCCCCCTCCAGGCTTTGTCGTTGCCTGGACTTCATTTTAATTCATCTCTGTCTGGTTAGTCTTAAGCGCTGGGATGCTCCTGAGTGGCCATGCGCTATAAAAGAACCTTTTAATAATAATAATAATAATAACTGTAAGGCGAGACTGCGAGCCCCACAATTCCCAGCACGAGGACATTGGTGGAGGACGTCCCTCTAAAAAATTCTTTACGTCAAAAGGCGATCAGAACCGAGCGAGGACAAAGAGGCGAGGAAAGGCACCCCATCCCCGATGAAAAGACTGCCAACATCACTTGATGCCCGAAGAACGGACGCTTGAATCAGAGCAAAAGAGGCGCCGGAAATGTGCAAAGCTGGCTTTTGAAAAGGAAGAGGCTAGGCGTCAGGTACGGAGAATAAGGCGAGGAAATGCTTAGAATAAAGCAGGCATGCAATGAGAGGAGGGGGATGAGAGAAGTGGTATGAAAGAGGGGAATGGTGAATAGGAGGGAAATCAAGGTGGAGGAAGCAAAGCCTGAAAGAAATAGAACAAGAGAAATTAAAGGAAAGGGAAGCGGGAGAGTGGACAAAAAGAAAACAAGCACGCGAGTGGTGCCTGCGCGCGCCTCTCGCTAAAAGTTTTTTAACCTGTTTAGCGCGTCGAACATTCCGCCCCAGTGCGGACGTTCGATCGCGCTAACGGGATTCGGACGTCCAACGGTCGTGCGCAGCACCAGCGAGGTAGTGCACGCGACGACCGTTGGACGTTCGAAGCACGGAAGGGGTTAAAAAGGAGGCACGTCTGGCGAGTGGCGAGCGATGCGCTTAATGAGCCATGACGAGAGAGGGAAGCCAGATGGTGCCTCTGCGCATAACTGTGCGCGTAACCGCAAGCTTTATGCCACAAACAAAAGCGCGTGGAAAGCTTTTTAAAGCCCACTTACTAAAAGTCTAAAAGTCTCACCTGAGCAGCTCATGTGCTGGCTCAGACGATACGTAAAAGGGAGGCTAGGAACAACCTCAGTTGCTACCGGTCCATCTCCCTGTTATCATCTGCAGTTAAAATCTTGGGGAGGGCAGTACTTGCTAGATTGACTGATTGGCTAGATGACAATAAGATATTCTCAGACCTCCGGTATGGTTTTAGGAAGCCTCTAGGGACATTGAGCCAGCACATGAATTTACAGCTGATCATTGGCAAGTATACTTTCGCCAAAGCTGGGAATCTCTATCTGGCTTTCACGGACCTTCCCTTAGCCGTTGACCAAATAAAACGGAGCAAAATGATGGCCCATGCTTATTAAAATAGGGGTAGAATATGATTAAGTGGATTTCCTGCTCACCCTCAATGCAAATCTGATGGCTTGTATTAGGTATGGTGAGGACGGTAGTTTGTACTCCATAGTGGAGAGCAGAAGGGGAGTCAGGCAGGGGTACATTCTTGTCCCTCTGCTTTTCACTCTCTATATATAAACAACTAGGGCCCACACTTAGTCCGCTTGTGATCTATACCAAGAGTTGGCCCAAAAATGATTTCTCTATGCAGGCGATGCAGTCATGATAGCAGCGACTCCTGTGGGCTTGCGAAGACTTTTGGATGCCTTTGTGTGCTTCATGGATTCTTTGAACCTTGCAACTTGTTTTACATAATTTTACACAATGGTAGTGGGCTAACTGAAAAAAGTTAAGACAAAGGTAGACACTTTTCTATATTTGGGTGTGGTATCTGACGAGCAGGGGCCTTGGAACCCTCATAAAACCATGAAAAAGAACACCTTGCTAAGAGCTGCGGCAGCAACAACAGACTTTGTAAGAAGATTCGGGGCAAAACCATTGCAGGTACTAATAAAGGTGTATTTAGAAAAATGCCTTCCTATGACACGTTATAGGTCTGATCTATGTAGCTACAAGCACAGTAGGGAGTTGCAATGTGTAGAAGATACGGTCTTGAGAATTTTGTTTACAGTTTCCGCTAGTTCCCCTGCTTAAGTGGTCCACGAGAAGTTGGCCATTGGTTATATCTTGGACCTTATTGCCTTGTCCCTATCCTGCAATGGCTGATAATTTGGACAACCCCAGCTGCTGATCTAAATAGGAAAGTGCTCAGGTACTGTTTATCAATGGAGAAAGGCCTCTGAATTCTTTGGATAGTGTATGTTAAATATTGGTTAGACAGGGTGAGTCGACAGTACCTGTTTATCAACCCTGTATCATGGGTGAAAAGGGATCTGGTGGAGATTAAGAATTTATCTCTCTCATTAATGGTTGCAGAAAGGGAAGGAGCTCGCCAAGCCCTTGGTGAGAACGCATACCATGTTATTGATGGGACCAACATTCGAGGCATACTTGAAGATCGTTGTTAATCTCCATCACCGATATTTATGAATGAGATTCAGATTAAATACAATCGACTGTGTCCTTGCAGTCCTAAAGGATTTAGTAAGGTAGAGATTTTGGCCCTGTGTACTTGTGACAACTTCTCATTTCAAGACACTGTGCATTTTATATTCTTTTGTGAGTTTTATCCTCCATTACAGAGGCGTTTCATCCTCCCATTGATAAAAGGAATGGATTTCCAACAAGTGAAACGAGCCATGGTGTATTTGCAAATGCTTTCATCTCCCCTGGTCATGTTTGATGCTGCAAGCTTTTTGGCGGGAGCTTTTAGGTTTAGGATTAAAATGTTAGATGTTAATATGTGCACCTAATGAAATTATCTAGCCCATTTATCCAGCCTAAGGTGCTGAATTTAGATATTTTGCATGTTTTCTTTTAAAATATTTCATATTTGTTGTAAAATGTGAGCTGTTTTAAAAGAAATTGTTTAAATATGGGTTGCCGATTTATTATTGATTACTCAGTGTTACTAAAGATGATTGTTTTATCTTGCTATGTTCTATACATTTTGTACTTTTTATTTACCGAAGAAAGTATTTTTGACTGATCGATTTACTTAATGGTTTCTGTGGTAGATTTGCTTTTCACATTGATGTGAAGGGCATCGGTGTATCCTGTTGCCTCACTTTGTACTGTACTTGCCACTTGCCTAGAAGTTTATCAGCTAAGGATAGTAGCATTAATACCGAATCCCCTTCTGTGAATTCTGTCATCTTTATTGTAACTCAGTTGTTGTTCATCTTGGGCCTTGGACATTCATTTCTTTAATTTGACGCATAAGGGCTGCAAACTGTTCTGTAGGAGAAGTGTACATTCTATTGCAGGGCTTTCAGTACGTTCTTGCTCTATTACAGTGATACTCAAAGTATGGCCCACGGGCTACTTGAGGCCCTCCTGACCTTTACATACGGCCCTCTTGTCAAAAGCAGCCCTGGGCTGGTGTTTACTTTACTGAGCCCTAGCATTCAGTATGATGTCAAATAAACTGGCAAGCTTTTATTTACAATTTACCTGCAGTTAAAGAAAGGTGAGTAACTAAGGTGTTCGGAGCCGCGTAACTCTGGAAACTCATTCATTTATTAAGACAGCATAGAACAAACGTGTAAAAATAAGATAAAATCTTTTGAAAAATGTAAAAAGTGTATTTTATTAACGTGTAGAAGCCGTTCCACCTTACTAAATCAGATCAAATTGTTGCATTGAGAGTTTTTCTTTTATAAAATGATAGTTTTTAAGTATGTATTTAGAAACATTCTTGCTTCCACCCACCCAGACAACAATGACAATAGTGAACTAATAGGCGAATCAGTTGTCATGTGTATCCTATCGGTGGCCTGGGTTGCTAATGACATGGATAACATTATGATGTAAAAGATCAAACTCAAAAGAAGGTTTTGTACTGCATACGTCCTCAACTCATGTATTATGAGGTTCTCTTATATGTGATAATGAAGAAAAAGGAGGCAAAGTGAAAAATATAATTGCCAACTATCACACAGGTTTGTAAAGGGGGGCAGCCGGGATTGAGCCAAGGTTTTATGATTTAACATTGTGCAATTCAGCCACTAGATGTACGTACTTTGCTTCCCCTACACCTACCTTACACACATTCCACACCTTGCTGGCATCAGGGCGACTATACTTTGTGACCCCCTAGAGAAACGTTTACTTGTACCCATGCTCTATTCAATGTTCACGTGCTATAACCTAAAGACACGACATTAGGCTGTCTGGCGAAGATCACTTTGAACAGTGTGCATCCATGAGCGGCTGAACCCACTTTGGTTATATTACCATATGGTGACAACTAGTATCTAGAAAGGCAGCATAGTATTTTTATGAGCATGATCTGATAAATATTTCTAACAGCTTTTGCCCCTCTGACATATATTTGTGCCCCCTAACATGTCCACTATCCACAGACTCCCCCTGAAGTTTCTTTATGTGGACAATGGCAAGCAATATGCACTCTGCTCTCACAATCATAATATTGATGGTTATGGAATGTCTGACTGAAGGTATAGAGGATGGATTCTTCTATTATTATTATTTATTATTATTTTTGGGTTTTATAGAGCGCACAGCTACCCCCGAGGGGGTGTCCCGGCGCTAACAACTAACAAGCCCAAGAATGAAAAAGTGAAAACAGAAATTTAAGAGGAGAACAGCCAAGTCTTAAGTTTGCGGCGAAAGATGGGTTCAGTGGGGACAAATCTAAGATCCAAGGGAAGATTGTTCCAAAGTCTGGCGGCTGATACTCCAAAAGCTCTACCGCCCACTCTAGAAAGACGGAAGCGTGGCACAACCAAAAGGCGTAGACTATTGGAACGTAAGGCTCTGACAGATTGAGATAAGACAAGCCGTTTTTTCAAATAGCCTGGGCCGAGGTTGTTCAAGGCTCGAAAAGCAAGTATTAAAATCTTAAAATGGATACGTCGTGCAATAGGGAGCCAGTGCAATTTTTTGCAATAAGATGCTACAGATTGACGATATGGAATGTTTCCAATCAGTCTTGCCGCAGCATTCTGCACAATATGCAGCCGTTCAATCGGGTACAGAGGAGCACCAGTGTAGAGACTGTTAGCATAGTCCAAGTGAGACGTGATTAATGCCTGGACCACAGTTCTACGAGCATTTAGAGGGAGGTATGGGAGAATCTTTTTAATCATACACAATTTCGCAAAGCATGCAGAGGTAGTTTTGTTAATGTGGGGAGTGCAGGAAAGGGTGTTATCAAACTGGAAACCCAGATTGCGAACAGTGAGAGCTGGAATAGGGGGGGGGTCAAGAGCCGTTGGCCACCAAAGGCTAGAGGGAATAGTTATTTTCTGATTAAAAAACATTACCTCCGTCTTGTCAGTATTAAGCCTGAGATGGTTGGTGGTCATCCAATTACATATGTTATTCAGACACTGGCGAAAGTTGGCAAAGGAGGTGTCAGAGTGATCCCTAAAAGAAAACACCAGCTGAGTATCATCAGCATAGGAGATCACTCTGACTCCCCAAGATTCTACCACTTTGGCCAGTGGAGCAAGGTACACATTAAATAACAGAGGGCTTAAGGCCGAGCCCTGGGGGACACCACAGAGAAGGGGTTTCCCAGCAGATTTAAAAGGCCTTAAAAAAACCCTCTGAGAACGATCTTTCAAAAAAGAGCTGATCCAGGTCATTACTGTACCACCTATACCCACCTGGCTCAGGCGATCCAATAAAATCGCATGGGAAACCGTATCAAAGGCGGCGGATAGGTCGAGGAGGACTAACATAGCCTCCTCGCCCCTATCCACACACTCTCTGATAGTCTCGGAGGCCTCCAGGAGAGCCGTCTCCGTACTAAAGCCAGCTCTAAATCCCGACTGGGAATTGTGTAGGAGCATGTTAGTCTCCAAAAATTCTGCCAATTGCAGTTGAACAGCTTTCTCCAAGATCTTAGCTGAATGAGGGAGAAGGGAGATGGGGCGATAGTTAGTAAATTGGCCAGGGTCTGAATTCGCCTTTTTCAGGATGGGGACGAGCATAGCCTCCTTCCAGACAGAGGGGAACTGACCTAAGCCAAAAGAACAGTTCCAAATGGAAAGGAGAGGTGCAATCAATATAGGGGCTAAATTTCCCATAATTTTAGCCGGAATAAGGTCAAGAGGGGAACCGGATTTACATTGGGTAATTAATCTCTGAGAGGACTCAATAGTCATCTTTTTAAAGGACTCAAGGGAGGGAATATCCTCGTCTATCTCACAAGGGGTCGGTAAAGTTCCCTCCTCTGGGAAGGAAGATCTGATGGTCTCAATCTTCTCCTGAAAGTAGTCAGACAGACCATTACATAGTGCCTGGCTAGCCGGGATCTGGGAGGACAAAGCGGCTGGATGCGAAAAGTCCTTCACAATTTTAAAAAGGGATTTGGAAGAGTTCTTAGATTTCTCGATTTGAAGAGAAAAGAAATCTCTCATTGTCGACCGTTTTAAGGACAAAAATTTTCTTAGGGCGACTTTATAGATAGATTTGGCCTCTGAATCATAGCCTTTCCGCCATAGGCGTTCAAGTTTTTTACAGCGGCTCTTCTCTTCCCGGAGAATCGAGGAAAACCAGGGAGCCGAAGGACGAGATCTAGCAGAAGTGATTGGTCGGAGGGGCGCAATAGAATCTATGGCACGCAGCAGAGTTGAGTTAAGCTTAGACACTTTTTCATCAATATTACAAGACAAGGGTTCCGCATAAAGGAATAAGGGACTCAAAGTGGTGCAAGTAACTTTGTGCCACTTTCTCCCGTACTCCTTATTAAGTGCGATAGGAATAGGTGCCAAAGTGAGAGTAAGATCAAAAGGAAGGAGATAATGATCCGACCAGGTAAGAGGAAGGGGAGGATAAAGCATGATGTCCAAGTGCCTGGAGAAAATTAAATCCAGTGTATGGCCTGCTGTGTGCGTTGGGCCCTGAGCTAATTGATATAAATTCAGTCCCTTCATGGTATCTAAAAACTGGGTGGCCTGCGTACGAAGAGGATCATCCACGTGTAAATTAAAATCACCAAGTACAATAAAATGCGAGTGTTTAAGGGATAGGTCCGCAATCAGATGTACCAGAGACGTGAGGGAGCAAGACGAGGCAGTGATGATGGTTGGGTGTTAACTAATTCATCCTGGGGTATTTCACAGCAATACTAGAAATGGATGTATATTTTCTTAATATTATAATTATATTAATATTTGCTGTAGAAAGGTTCAACTTTTTCTTTCTGTCTGTGAACTCAATCACCCGCACTAAATAAAAGGATTACAAATCAAATACATGCTCTCTTGACATTATTTTCAAATACCACGAATATGAGTGCATTTTTCATCCTCAAAAACTCTGGCACACTGCTGGAGCACCCCGAATAACAAAGGGGCAATGTATTGCCTCCACCTTTCCAGTGGCCAGGAAGCATTTGTGGCCACCTGCTCAAAACTCACAAGGAAGACAGCCTCCCTGTTGCTATCTTTATAGTACAGAGGAGGGTGCACTGGGACAGGCACTGTTATTCCATGCACCAGCATTTTCCCAGTGGGCTGCAGCCCTTGGAGGCTGGTTATTGAGGGCAGAGGATCATTGCTGGTGCTTCTGCATCTCTCCGGCTCCCCAGGTAAAGGGTGCTGTAGAAGAGAGAGGTGAAAGAGAGATAAAAGGTTAAAGGAGAGAGAGAGAAGTGAGGGAGGGGAAAGGGTGCGCTACTGGTTCGAACATTGTTGTCCTTCAATGTAAAATTACATCTGTGAGTCTTCAGATAGCTAGGGTGGGTTTGGCTGCCGGTGGTAACATAAGGCGTCCAGATAGCCTCACTTTGTTGTTGGACTAATTGAGTGACCTGTTTCAGCTCTGCAGCTTCTCCATTAAACCATATGTTGGTTGCTTTAATGCCCACTTGGGCATCCTGAGTTTGGGATGACGTGATGGACATTGAATATATTTTGATTTGGGTTAACCAGCAGTGATGTCCAGTCTCGGGGATCCACCGGCTTCGGGGTACGACAACTGTTGTTGAATCTAAACCTGTGTTTAATTGCTTATAGTGGAATATGTGTATCGTATCTGAGCAAAGTGTTGAATAAACAGAACTTTTTAAAAAAAAGGTTAACCAGCAGGGGTTTATGTGATGGACAAGACTGTTGGTTGGATTGATCAGCGATGTACATTGACAGAACCTCCTCAGTCCTTACTTTTCTGACGAGTCTGATTAAAGGTCTGTCCCTTGTAGTGTGTTTTGTCTTTTGCCTCATGAAGGCGTCTGCTATGAGGTTTCTCAGACTGCTCTCATGGTGCCACTGTCCCACAGGCTCTGCTTGGAATTGTCATGCTATGGTGTACCGGGTCCGCTAGATTCTTAGGATGAGTGAATTTCTTGAGGACCACAAAGCGTCATATGTTAGCGTGAGGTTATTATCCGTTCTCTATTTCAGCAATGGTCTAATGTCCACCTCTTGTGCATGCCGGAATACCCATGGCAGAACATCTAGCATCTTTCCAGCTCTCCTTAGACATTAATATTACAGCAGGTCACCTGCCTGTCTCCATTCCCTCTGTACTGCGATAGGACAAAATGGTACAAATTTGAACTTCCTGTTCATATATGTTATAATGAATGTCACCAAACCTACACTTGGACGTCCTCCTAAACTGCTCCTTCCTACATGAGAATGAGCATTATAACCATTGAGGTTGGGCGAGGGACCCATCCAACTATGGGTTTATTCGTTAGAGTTTCATATAGCGCAAATTCGACCCAAAGGTATCGCAGCACTTTACGTAGCACCAGTTGCGTTACAGATGGACACATTCATTTTGTTAGGCTAGGGGAGATTAAGTAATTTGCCCAGAATCACAGGATGTTGAGCTGTCCCTGCCGAGACTCGGACCAGGTTTTCCTGCTTCCAGGTCAATCGCACTAGCCCTCAGGCTACATCGTCTCCACAATGATATCACGTCTGCTGCTTTGATTAAAAAGATTATCCCTATTACATTATCATCCCGCTATGCTCCATGACATTACATCAACATGCTCAATACCACCACCACCCAAAATAACAAATGCGTCTATCACTAATAATTCAAGAATGGAATTATATTTTGGGATAATTGGTAGGTTATTGTGTAAGGTCAAATGCGCAAATCTCCCACCAAATTTCCCTTATGTTCACTTTGTTTTGCCATTTTTACTGTGGAGTGGATACATGCTGAAGGCGTGGCTGTTTCCACCCAAGCCAGTAACATATTTTTCTTAGCTTTTGTTCCCTTATTATGTTTTATGAAAAATTTAATCATGTGCATTTATTTTAGCTTCAAGATACCTAGTTTTGGCTAAATGCGGCATTATATAAAGTTCTATAAATAAATTAATGTATTTCATATATCAGCAAGGTCCCAATTAATTCAAAGCGGTACCGCCCTATTCCACATTATCAATTCTGTCTTTATAAGTCCATCCACGGTGCACCTCTCCTGTTTGCCACTCTCTATCCTGTTTCTAGGAAGCCCTCCACAATATGCCTTAAGCTTTTACTTTATCACTCTTTTCCATCGCATCAATCCATATTTGCCTCATAACTGCATTGGTTTCCCTTCAGCAATATCTTGCAACTAACAAATACAAAATAATTTTCCGTACTGCCCTCCAGCTCGGATATCTGCAGATGTGACACCTAGTTTGGTTTCCGATAATATTTCTCCCAACCTCCTAATTACATTTGAATACTGAATTATCTAACTACAAATCATTCTGGCCCTCTAGAAAGATATCTCTGGAATTATCGAACGGAGGAACAGTGCTTGTAGCAAGCTTAGAATCTGCATCAATTTTAATCTATAGTTCCTTCGGCCTTCAGCCGCAGTGAATGAATAGTAAGGATATACTGGTTCTCCAACGAGTAGCACATGAGCTACTGGTAGCTCTCCACCCACTTGTAAGTAGATCTCTTGTGTTTATTCCAGTCTACAAAATTTGAGCTTTTGCTTTGCTGAATAAATATAAGTTTTCAAAATTAAAATGTGTGCATCTGAGATGAAAATGTGTGTATTTTCAGAACTATTTAGATAATAAAATATTTCAGTGAAAAATCATGTGACATTGCGGGAGATTTATATTAGTATGACCTTGGTGCCAGAGGCATTACTGCTATGGCTGCTAAGTATTACCCATGTAAAAGCATTCCAAATTGACAAAGCCTTTTTTTACATTGTTTCATGCAACCCTGCTTGACGCATTGAAGTGATCACTGCTGGCAACCCTGCACTGAGGTCACCAATGCTGCAATCTTTCATAGGGTGTGACTAATGTAATCTTGTCGGTTGTGATCATTATTATTACAAATCTGATAATAGTAGCTCAGGATGATTTCCACATTACAGAAAAGGTTGGAGACCCCTTTAATATAGTCTAAATTACTGGTGTGACCTGTCTTCGAACCAGCAAGATCACCGTTATCTAAGCAATAGCGCTGTATATGAGCCCGAAAATTCAACAGCTCTGAGGGGAGGAGCCAAGATGGCGACCGGAGCAGACGTGTAGGCTCCCGGCTCCACCAGCCCTTGAGCTCCGCAATGGTATCCTGCTTTCCATCCTGATCGCTCCTGGCGGCGGAACGTGTGGGATGATGCGCTGATTATTTCTGTGCTTCCCCGAGATTTCAGCCTGCCCGGATGCCGGAGATAATCGTGATGGTGTCCCCCGCCCTGGACCCTCGCCTGCATTGCCGCTCGTCACCGGATCTTGGAGGCTCAGTAATGGCCGGACCAGCCGCGTAGCGCCGAGGACTTGGAGGCGGTGCCATTTCACGAGACGCGGTCCTGACCACACTGCATACCGAGGTCTACCGCAAGCTGTGCCTGGAACGTGATGGCTGAGTGGGGAAGCCCCGAGAGAGCGGATTCCCTGTTCTGAGTTGGAGGTGCGCGGCGTGGGGTGCTCAGCAGTCCGGCTCAACGTAGGCTGCCGGCTCCTTCTCCCTGCGTCCAGCCTGAAGCGAAGCGGCTCTAAGGGACGGGCGCTCGACTGCACTCGACCCTGGTGGCATCGGAGTCCTGGAGTGGTGCTTGTTCGTGCTGCACCCACCCCGGCTACTATACCGTACTACCGGAACCATGGCCTCGTCTGATTACTCGGGACTTGGGGGAGATCACCCATCACTGCCCGTAGAATGTTTCACCCTGCCTGCGTTGTGCACCAGCTCGCAAGCACCGGTTCGGGTAATTGATGCGAAGGGGTTGCAGCCTCCACCATCTTGTGGATCCATTCTGGCCGCCCTGCGTGACTTCCACTCGGAGATGCGCAATGGCCTCCAAGTACTGGGTGAGCATTTTGATAAAATGATGTCCGATGTGGGTCGTGAGCGCAACGTCTGTTTCCAGCAAGGTGTGGACCTGCCTTTGCCGTTTTGTGGAGCTACAGTGTTTATTTGTGACTATGGTGACTCTGTGCCTGCTGCTGACTCTATCGGCGCCTACGGCCGACGGCCTCCAACCCCGCTTCTGATACATTGTTTCCCCCTCCTTCGGAGCCTGACTCATTGTTGCCTGCAACATCGCACTTGACTATGGATCCGGCTGCGCAACTTCTGGCCCCCTCGATGGCTCCTTTATTGTGGCCTTCGCTTTTCCCCCTGCGGAACCTTTATTCTCCGGATGCCCTGATGGAACTATGTAAGGTGGACAAAGGACTTTATAATGATTGTCGGCGGCCATTTTGTGCTCCTGATTCACCTCCTTCTTCTAAGCGGCCATACTGTCCTTTTGTGCATGGGGGGATGGGCCTTCATGGGGGAGTATGCTCAGGGTTACATCCGCGATCGGGTCAGGGCTAGGCTGTTTTTCGTTACTACTGCTTCACGGGCTGGCGGGGATGGGGTTGGAACTGTTTTGTATATGTCATGGGCGCACATCGCGAGATGACTTTTTCCATCTGTATTAATATTGCTAATTGTTAGTGTACTGGCGTTTTCAGGGTGGAAGATATACATGGTGTGGAAGTTGTGGATGGCCGGGGCTCCGGGTGACTTGATACCGAGTGGGCTCCTCCCCACCTTCCTCTTTTTTGGGAGTTTAGATTAGTTTATTCTTTTCTCTCTCCCTATATTACAGGTGTTAAGGTTATTCTTTCTTCCTCTTCTCATTCTCCTCTTTCTTCTCTTTCTTGTCTATATTTCGGGTTCTTTAAAGGGCGACAGGCATTCTGCGGGGGGGGGTAGGCCGTAGCCTCCGCATTGGTGTAGGGTGGGGGGGTAATTTAGTATTCTTATTAGTTTCTATGGGCCTTATTTTTTCTGTTTTCTGCGCTTTCTTAATCTGGTTCGATTCTGGGTCCGGGTTTGGGGTTAGCAGGGAGGGGGCGGCGCTGAATGGGGTGCGTAAATGCTGGATGAAGATTTTGCTGTTTGTTTTGCACCGCCATATTGCCCGTGGTGTTAACTTCCACTGTTGTTTTCAGCTACGACGCCGCTTGCCCATGTCGTGGAGCTATTGTGCGGACTCGAATCTCCTTAGTTCTTATTCTTCACTGATTTATCTTATGATGAAAACATATAAAAAACTTTAAAAATTAACCTTCAATTCTCCTTCTCCCCGGCGACATGATTCTTCCCAGTGTAACGCTCATTGATTGTTGATATTTCACCTGTTGCTGCTGGGGAACTGTAATGCTTGCACCTGTGCTGCCAAAGTATCGTGGCCGGCCTGACGGTTGTAGGCCCGTATTTGTTCTTTTATTCATGCACAATAAAGGTTTTCAAAAATTAAAAAAAAAAAAAAAGAAAATTCAACAGTTCTGCCGTGTATGCATCAGATTGTGAGATTCTAGATTTCTGTTTCTATTTTTCACTCTTCAAAGAGATTTTTAGGCACCCCTCCTCATCCCTCTGGTTCCCATGAGGAAGTGAGGTTTGCAAGCTTCGCTTGCTTGCTCATTGCAATTAAGTGCAAGTAATGATCCCTCCTCATTCTAAACGTCACCAGCCCCCACTGCTGTGGCATTCTGGGTTTTAACATCCACTCTTTTCACTGCTCTCATTAAGACTGCCTCCCTCTGTGCTTTCCTCTTGCTATTCTACACAGACCCTTGTTATATCCTGAGTACGTAGGGGATGTGTTTAGGGTGCAATGCTTTTTTTGTCCTTCAAATCTGCTGGAGCACGGGTGAGCGGAAATTAAAGCCATAATGCTCTGAAGGCATGAAAAGAATCTGTCTGCCACATGCCTGTCTATTTAAATACAACAAGTGTTTATTTTTCCTGTGATTATAAATTTGGTCAAATTTGGTCATTGGAATATATTGGTAATTTATTTATTTATTTATTAATACGATTTGTAGAGCGCATACGTTTGCCCGTGGGCGTCTTGGCGCTGAGATTACTGCAAAGGGTCTCTGAGTGGTTGCCGCATTTAGGCGTAAGGGGTCACTACTGGTTAAACAACCATGTCTTCACCAGTTTCCTAAAGAAGGGATTGAGCCGAGCGGATTGTCAGTGGGAGCGAATTCCAGAGTCTGGCTGCAGACACTGTAAAACGCCTGTCTCCCCAGGTAACCGTTCTGGTACGAGGTACTGATAGTCGATGCAGCTGCATTGATCTCAGTTGTCTTGATGGGCAGTAGATAGAAAGCTGCTCTTGCAGAAACCTTGGGCCTTGGTTATGAGTAGCTTTGAAAGTTAGACAAAGTGATTTGAATTTGATACGTTTTTAATTGTTAGCCAGTGATAGCTCTTAAATATGTGACTGACTGATTTGAATTTTGGGGTCCTAGAAAGTAATCTAGCTGCCGCATTTTGAATCATTTGCAGTTTGGAGATTATCCGGGATTGTGCATTGGCAAATACGCCTTTGCAGTAGTCCATAGAGGGGAGCTCGAGTGTGCTCACCACTGTTTTTCCCGCGCTGTCGGAGAGAAATGGGATGATTTTCCTTATGAGTCTGAGTTTATGATGGGCATTTGCCACTGTCTGGTTGACGTGTGCTTCGAAATTGAGTTTCTCATCAAAAACTATACCCAAGTTTCTGACCTTGACTGCTGGAGTAGGTAGAGCTCCTAAGGACGGAGGCCACCACACAGGAGACCATTGTGGGGTGATCTTACCAAAAATGACTACCTCAGTTTTCTGGGAGTTCAACCTTAAGCAGTTGGCCTGCATCCAGTCTTTAATAGCCAACATTCCTTCTTGAAACAGTGCCGCTACCTGTTCCCCGTCATTATTGATAGCGAGCACCAGCTGGGTATCGTCAGCATAGGAGGTAAGGCTCATATGGTAGGTTTTGATCACTCTCGCCAAGTCCAACACATAGATATTAAACAGTGTTGGACTTAGCGATGAGCCCTGGGGAACGCCACAAGGTAAGGCAATGATTTGTGGAGATACTTAGGGACTGGAAATAACTGGTCAGTGTCAAATTTCCTCAGTTTTATTAATTGGCATCAAATGGGTACAAGCACATGCACTGGGATGCACAGCGATGAGGTGGCACTAAGATGTACCACTTGAAAACATTCATGTTTATCAAGCTCAATCATGGAAGTAATTTAGAGTTCGTTCGGGGATCCTAGCTGCAACCTCTGGCTTGCACCCTTGCAACACCTGCTTTACGACCACAGGCTTCAGAGGTGACAAAATCAATGTCAAGAACACAGGGAAATCCCCCACACTTTTTAACTTTTGCCAATTTTTATACTGATAGTAATTAGTAATCTAGTATTCACAATCCGTGTAATACAAATGGAGCACAATTAACTGGAATGAGATATCCGGTGGCAGATGAGTCCAATAAAAGCATTCTCTTAAATGTATGGTGTGTGTGTGTGCTTTCAAGTGAGAGTGGGTCTATGTGAGAGAAAGCTTGCATATGTGTAAGCAACTAAGCATGCGTGTGAGTGTCAGTAAGTGAGTATGAGTGAGTCAAGGTGAGGAGTGAAAATGAGATGAATAATAATTGCAAGTGATTAAATGAGAATGTATAAGAATGAAGGTGAGTGTTAGAGAGTGTGTGTCCGAATGAGTGCAAGTGAGTTAGAAAGAATAACTCAGAATGAGAGTGAGTGAGAATGAGTGTGTGGGTGAATGTAAGTGAATGCGAATGAGAATGTGCTGGAAAGTTTGTTAGTCTGTTTTTGGCCCTGGCATATTGGAGGTAATTCTTATCTGAAAGAGACACCCATGGCAAGAAAATGGCTGGGTGACAGTATTTTCCCATGGTGCACCTGCGCCCCACCGGCGCTTATATTTGCAATTGCTACCATACTTAAGGACATTCTTGACATGGAGTATCCATGGTAAAATGCTGGTGCTAGCGCATTTAAGGTACTTCTTGGCATAGAGGAGGGTACCAACGCAGCTTTTGAGATAAAGTTCTCCTATGGTATGCGGGCAGCATTAATGATAACATTCTGACACTGGCTCTCACAACATGGAGGTATTTTTTGACACCTGGGTGCACCCACAGCACCTTTTTTTAATGACATAAACTCCTAGGGAGCATCAGGTTTCATTGACTTGGCACAGCATGAAAGGATCTGAATCTTTATGAAATGACCTTTCAGATCCTATGCCCTCTTCCCCACATAAAAGGTCAGGCTCACTCACCTTATTCACACATTGCACTTCAGGGCAAGTATGAGTGTAAAAAGGAAAGACATGGTGAGTGGAGGAAAGCAACTGGGGGCTGGTGAGAGCGGACTGGACAGGAGCCAGACCTTCTTTAACTCCCTGTATAAAAGTCTAAGCCATGAGTCACTGTTAATTGTTACAGTAAATTTGGTTAACAATTGAATATTTATTTTCAGGATTAGGATCAAGATATTTTGAAGACTAAAAGTGCTAAAGAATTTGAAAAATGTTCAGAGCAAATAGGAGTTTGCTGAGAACTTTTAAAGAATGACCTGAAAAATGAGAGGCATAGGGAAGGGGAGGCAAGGGGATAATGGAATGGGGAAACAGGAGCGAGTCCAATTCAAACATGCACTTACAAAGCCAATCGATTTGTTTCTTGTATAGTGAAAAACGATACAAAGCTTCACTGATAAATAGCACCGCACACTGCAAGGATCTTTAACATACATAATTTTTATAGCTGAGGTGGACACAGTGATCCCCTCACACATACAGAATAGGATGAACATGCTGCAAGACTTTTTATGGGACACATACTGCATTGAGCTCTGAAGACCCTGTCCTGGGTGTTGTACGTAGTGGCAGGCCCATCCACTGTATTGTGAGGTAGAAAGTGAGGGTGTGGTGACATTCGCCCAACATTGAGGTGAGGAGGAGAGGCAGAAGTGAGAAAGAAGTGAGGTTGGAGTGGCTGTGGGGTGCGCTTGAGGCACCAATGAGGTTGGGGGTAAGGCGGGGAGGCCTTAGGCATGTGCAAGCTATACACCTGCACAGGGCCACCAAACCCCAGGGGCCACCACGGCAATATATATCCTTAATATAATAATCCTCTGCGGATGGATACATATTTGCGTGGCGGCCCCTGGCAGGGATTTGGCGGCCTCCGGCTCTGTTCCACTTACAAACACCCTGACTCCCTCCCCCCCCCCTCTTCAATGGCCTCCGCGCCCGCCCCGCCCGGACCCCCTCTTCCGGGGCACCCTACCTACACTCCTTGCCCAGGGCCACCAGGGTAAGGTGAGGTAGTATGACACGGGGTAGGGGTGAGTCACGGATGAATTAAGGAGGAAGTGAAACTTAGATGAGTTTGAGGAGTGTTTCAGTTTCTAATGAGGTGAGTAAAAGTGTTGAGGTGAAGTGTTCATTGAGTCCAGGTGAGATAGCGGTTCCAGTTTGGGTGAGGATAGGTTGTGATGAGGAGGGACTCAGATGCAGGTGAAGATGAGGTAAAGGTTTGAGGTGAGAGAGGGTGAGCTTGGTTTGATTTTGGGCTAAGGCCAGGTTGAGAAAGTTTGGATTGATGGGAGGAGGGTAGGTTGAGGTAAGGAGAGGAGAGGGTGACACTGAGACCAGGAAGAGGTGGGGAGTGCATGAGACTGAGAAAAGGTTGAGCGTGAGGTTGAAAGCTAAGAAGTACCCTGATAGAAGAACATCATGGAGGTTTCATAGCCCTCGAGTGCTGATGATGACACTTCCACCTGCTGTATCTACAGCTACTGCGTCTTACCTGTGCCTAAAAGCTGTTTTTTGTGGTGGAAAAGACCCATCCAATGCACATCGATGTGATTGCTGACAGACAAAACAGAAGGTGGAATAGAATGAAGAAGACCCCACAGAAAGCATCCGAATCCTCTTGTATTGCAGTATCTGTCCGCAGTTGTCAGATTCCATGGAGTGAAGTGTTTCTCAGGTAGGGATTCAAGACATCCTTATTTAATAAAAATAAAATTATAGTGTACAAAACGCAGGTGGCGGTGAGGACAGGAAGCGACCAAGTATCTACTGCTACTTTGAGCATCACATCTGGATGCACGTCATTAAGTACTAGACCTAAACCAAAGACTACTGCTACCTCTCCTCTTGTGTTGGGAATATGTAGAGGCCAAGTTCAAGATGGTGAATGGAGCACCACTTTACATAGGAGATTGACTCTTTCCGACCTTGACAACAATGTGCACACTGGCATTATATGCAAATTAATAGGAGTACTCTTTGGCAATGCCAAGGTATGGGAAGCCTCCTCTGCGTTGGTACCACCAGTCAATTTCTCATAACGCCATCGCATTAGGTTATCCTTAGTGGCACATTAGCATCACTGGACAAGACCACTGGACAAGACCCCTGTGGGATACTAACACCTCGGCCTGCTCTTTGTGCTGTAGATTTAAGGACAGTAATGCAGGGAATTGTCTTTTTCCATTCAGCGATACCATGAGAGAGAAGGACAGAAACGGCTAGGGATGTTGTTGTTAGGGCACTAAGTGGCACAATCTGGAAAATGGAAGAAGGACAAGTATTTCTGATGATATTCAGTAGTCAGTGAGTGATGGAGTGGGGCAAACAAAAGGGGAGGCTTTATGTTTCATGCAGAAACTAAAGGGAGGAAAGGCCGGTGGACAGTTATCATTCTGGGCGTTTATGATGTGTGACAGAAAGAAAAGCTAAGCTTGGTTTGTATATATTGAGTTAAGGTTCTGGGGGTGGTGCTGATCAGGATGGTGTGTACGTTTGTGTGTTTGTGTGTGTGCATGCGTGTATCTCTGAGTGTGTGTGTGTGCATGTGTGTGCATGCATTTGTAAGTAGTGAAGTATGATGGACTCCCACAGGTCAGAGTTAAATTACCCTGCCAGAGCTGCCTGAGATCCAGTTTCGGCTTTTTTGCCTCCTCTTTCACTCTTCCATTCTTTGGAAAGTAAACACGATATACCTACTCACAGAAAAGGACCCACAAAAGGTCAACCCAACAGATCAATTAGCTTGGTGGCCACTGACTGCACACTCTCCAACCTCAATGAATGACAGATCTGGGTCAAAGACCAAGAATCAATTGCAGGGTGAGTCCAAAGCTGGCCCAGTCTTGGTGGAACACGTGATTCACAAATACAGTACTCTCAAGTAAATGCCACTATGAGCAGCATTTTTTGATTTTTCATCCACATTTCAACAAGGTGCTGGAGGAATCTGTGAAGGAAACTAAATAAGATGGGCATAGACGAGAAGCTACTCACAGCTGCCAAGTTGCACTATCAAAGAAAAGCACAAATGCATCTGAACTAACAGTGAAAACTGAGTTCAGGATTGAAGCCAACACACGTCTGAAGCAGGCAAGGGCCGGATTAAGGGCCATATGTATCAAGCAAAATTGCATTCGCAAACAACGAAATTTGCAGAATTTCGGTGTTTGCAAATGCAATTTTGCCAAATGGTATGTATTTAGGCAAAATAAGGAATCGCAAAATTTGCAATTCCTTATTTTGCGATTGCATTTAAGGAATCGGAAATTTTGCGATTCCTTAAATGCAATGTAAGAAGCACCAAAAAAGTTCTATTTGGCCTTAAGGAATCGCAAATTACCACCAACTTCAAGTTGGTGGTAATTTGCGATTTCTTTGAAAAATGCACTTTTTTGCATTTTTCAAAGTGCAATGTGAAGCACATACATGCCCTTAGGGCATGTATGTGCGCCACATGTGCACCCATGCTTATTTCAGGGGTGCAACAGGGTGTCCTTTTGACACCCCTGCACCCTTGAAATTGCATTCTCAAATTGCGATTCGCTAATTGCTAATCGCAAATTGAGAATGTCTTCCCAGTCATTCCTATGGGCCCCTAGGCCCATAGGAATGAGTGGGGAGGTATTCCTTAATTGTAAATCGCAATTTGCAATTCGCAATTAAGGAATATGTAGGATTCGCAAAATGTATTGCAAATCCTACATACATAGCATTTTGTGATTCTCAAATAGCGATTCGCAAAAATCGCTATTTCAGAATAGCAAAATGACTTCTTGATACATATGGCCCAGAGACCTTTAAAGATCCGAAGCACTTAAAAGAGTTTGGTTCCCCCATCTTAATTTAATTCAAAATATAAACTATAATAAACCATAAAATAACAATGTATTGTTCTAAATGAAGCAAAACTAACACTAAAATGGAAAATAATGTTTATTTTTTTATACTTCCACTTTATCTATAGGTTTATCTGCACCATGTGCAGTTTTGCACCATATGGTCCATGGTAAATGAAACAATGGAACATTTCTGTGGTGCCCCCTTCCTTTTATGCCTTAAGCACTAGCTTCTTTTGCTTAATGGTAAATCCCCTGAAAGCCAAATTACAGTTGGAAAGGTTCTGTAACAACAACAGTCTAAAAATGAATGACAGTGTATTGCAATGTTCAGAGGAACTTCGCACAATAAATAATCAAGCGACTTTACACTGGTATTTTAACACTGGATAATGTGAAAAAAGATTTTCCAAATCTAGGAATCATGGTGTCTGAAAATGTGAAATGGAAAAATAATATGTGCATTGGAAGATTTCCGAAAACATGTGGCAAATCAAATCACAACTGAAGTTGTCACGATGATGAACTCTAAAGCAGGTGGAATCCTTTCTTATGCATCTAAATCTGGAGGCTAGGCAGCAGTGGCAGCTGCTCCCAATCCGACGTGGTAAGGCGGCAAGGGGGGAGTGAAATATAAAAATAAGTTACAACTTACCTGTCGCTGCATCCGCTTCGTCTTCCTCCTCTCCCGGTCCTTGACTAGTGCACACTGCGCAGGCTCCCAAAGGGCAATCCCAGTGCTTCCTTTATGCTGGGATTAGCATTCCCAGCACGAGAGAGGCACCGGCATTGGTCTGAGCAGCCTGGTTTGCCACTCAGACAGCGCATTTCCGACTCTTTTTAACATCTTTATGACCCCTCTGGCGGCACTGGCTGAGTCTTTTGGGGCCCAGATCGTTTCCTACGCCGACGATACCCAGCTCCTCTTTACGTGCAGGAAAGGAGAAGATTTTGATGGAGAGAGTATCCATGAGTGCCTTGAGGCTGTTTTCAAATGGTTCCAGCTTAACTGCCTCAAGTGCAACTCAGATAAATCTGAGGTACTCTTCTTCGGTTGTTCATCCGATCCAGATTGGCAGGAATGGTGGTCGGTTAACATGTTCCCTCCAGCGGGCTCGTCCCAGCTGGCAAAGAACTTGGGGGTCAAGATTGACAATGGTCTGGGGTTAAGATCTCAGATCCTTGGTCTTACGGGAACATGCTTTGGCCTCCTCTGGATGCTCTGTAAGTTCCTTCCGCTGCTTTCTGAGGAACATAGGAAGACGACGGTACAGGCCTTAATAGGCTCAAGACTGGATTATTCCAACGTCCTATATCTTGGCCTGCCGGAATATCTCCTGCAACGGCTGCAGGTGGTCCAGAACTCGGCCGCAAGGGCCATTTTCGGTCTGCACAGGCGAGCCAGAGTCTCTGGTCTTCTGCAGTCGCTGCATTGGCTGCCTATCCGTAAGCGGATAGTTTTTAAGGCTTTGACCCTGGCCCATAAGGCGCTTCACGCCTCGGGAGCCAAATATCTCCAGAAGAGGCTTGCCTTTTACCATCCGGCCAGATCTTTGAGGTCTGAATCACTGTTCCTCGCTGTGGTCCCACGAGTAAAAAGGGCTCGTATTGGAGGGCGCTCTTTTAAGCTGTTGGCGCCACACCTTTGGAATACTCTGCCCCTAGCGTTACGCAGTACCTCTAATCTGCTGAACTTCAGGAAGGGCCTTAAAACTTGGCTTTTCGCCCTTTAGGTTGTTCTTTCTTCTTTCTGCCTGGTTTGTCATTTTATTGTGTTGTGTTTTTCTTTGTTACTGGTTCGTTAATAAAAGCGCCGGGACACTCCATGGAGTAGCCGCGCGCTATAAAAGACCATAATAACTTAACATAACATAACATAACATGGGAGTTGTGGCTTTTCTCAATGCAGCTGTAAAACACAGCCAGGTGGAGAAATGTTAAGCGCAAGCCGGTTTGGCCAGCCTAAAACAGCCAGCCAAACTGTCATGCATACTTAGTAGTGCCCACAACTCCTACCCCTCAAGCGCAGGAGGATGGCCCGGCCCAGAGACTCGGCTACCCAGCAGAGGCGACAGCGAAAAATAAAATGATAATACAATTATTTTATTTGTTTATTTTTCACTGTTGCCTCTGCTGGGTAGCAGCAGGGAGGCAAAGCTCCTCCGCCATAGCGGAGCAGCCTCCCCTGGCCTGATGATGGTCTTAATAGCGAGGACCCACTAAAACTGTTGCAGAAATCAATATCATAGATCAGCAAACACTAGGGCGAACCTCAGAGGCAGAAACAGTGGGCGCCAGGTTCATCAAAGACGAGTAGACAGAAAAACATGTATTGTGTGAGGCTCTTTACCTGGGGAATCAATGACAGAACTGCATCTAGAAAAGCAAACCCAGGTGCAGACATTTTGAGAGGTCAATGGAGGAAAAGCAGTCCGGTCTAAGTGTGGTGGGGCTTCCGGTCCCTGGTCACAGAGGTATTAAAATAGTGCATAACGGCCACACTGCCCCAATCCCGGAACTGTACTATACCCATGTACATGTAACTAGAAACACAGCCAACAGACATTGTTATTTTGTGGTGGTTGTTGGCCGCAGTTTTTATTACTCATGACATACGCCATATTTGTACAACTACCCTGGGTACCTTCTCAGGCCAGGGTCATAAATCATTATCATACATTATTATAATTGGTTATCGTTCAGTGTCGTTCGGACGTCATAAGTCGTGGGTCATAAATCATCGGGTATCATAAATCATTCTGTCACAAATCAGTCATCATCTTGTTGTCATAAATCTTTCCGCCTAATCGTCGTGAATCTGTCGCCATAAATCATGGCCATAAATCATTGGGCTATCATAAATCATTTGGTTACAAATCTGTCATCATTTGGTTATCACAAATCATTCTGCCTGGGCATCATAAATCATCAGCCATAAATCATCGGCTGGCCATAAATCCCTGCTTTGTCATTTGCTCATTTGCATATCCTAGGGTCATCAATCACCCTGACAGCTTGTAGATTTTTCTTTGTTGTTTTTCATGCCCCTTTGCGTGTGGGGGGTAGTCTTTTCCCGGAGCCAGGCCCAACTCGCTACCTTGCTAGTCTCTCCTGTGCCCTGCAATCTGCAGGGGCTGGGCTGCGAGTGCCGTCTCCGTTTACTACCCCGACTTTTCGTCAGGCGTACTTACCCAGCCACGAGGCATCTGCGAGTGAGTGGCCCTCCTTCTCCACACCGCCCTGTCGGTGTGTCTCCATAACCAAACCAATAACCTTTTCTTACCGCCCCTTTTGGTTGGATTTGCCCTCTCTTTGGGGTCTCCTTGCTTGCGGGTAGTCTCTTCCCAGAGTTAGGCCTCAGCTCGCTACCATGTTGGACTCTTTTGTGCCCTGCCAACCGGCGGGGACTGGGCTGCGAGTGCCGTCTCCATTTCCTACCCCTTCTTGTTAGACCGCTTCACTCAGCCGTGAGGCATCAGAAAGAGAGGAGCCTTCCTTCCACACACTGTTCGGTGAGTCTCCAATGTCACTTGTTGCACCCTTGGTTCTTTTCGTCCCTGTCAGCACTGCGACGCCGCTGTTATAGGTGTTGGTGGGTGCGACTCGAAATTCCTTTTGTGCCGCTCCCCCAGCTCCCTGATGCAAAAGGTGAGCTTCCCAGGAGGAGCGCGCCTTATATCCCCCTTCCCCCCTTTCTCTTTGTTCTTGGGGGGAGGGCCTCGGCCACTCTTCACCGCGCGGCCATTCCTGGGAGCGCTAACCGGCCCCAACCGGTTTTGTTCCTTGTGCGGGCCTTGGCGGCCGTTAAGGCGCCGGCCCTTGAGGCCCCCTTCGGGGGCCGGCCTTTGCTAGACTCAAGAGTCTCCAGGACTAGATGCTTGATGGCAATCTATGATGTGCTCACATTCACCGCGATTTTAAAACTTGCCTCATACATACTTATGATACAATACGCTAAGTTTGCATTTATTCCAACCAGGCTTTGGAGAATGTTGGAGACAGTGTTGACCTCTATGTATTTATATCTTTGTTTTTAAATAGCGCTTACTTGGCCTGGAGGCATCAGAGTCCATTACAATAGAACTGAAACATATCATTATCAAATGGATAATACAAAGATACACCCTGGGATGAGTGCGTGCCAGGTTACCACTCCTGGTAGATAATATGCTTTACGCATACTCGCAACCAGGGCCGGCTTTAGGCATAGGCGTGCTGGGCAAAGGCCCAAGGCGCCTGATTTCAGAGGGCCACAATTACCTCACCTTCTCTCAATAATTGATTTTTCTCCATGCTCTGTATAAATGACGTTTTTCCCTCCAAGTAACTCCTTATATTTATAGCACCTAGAGGAGAGACAGAGGAGAATCGAGGAAAAAAAGATGAGGAAGAGCACACAAAGTGGTTTGTGTAGGGTGATTTTCACCTAGGCAGTGCATGTGCTGTTTGATGCTCCTAGCACCGTTTCTGTAAACAGCCCTGTAAAATGTGTCCTTAACTCATCACATTTGCTGTTTTCCAAAGGGACCTGTTTCGTCCACCCACCCCCTCATTGCTGCTAGCCCCCTCCGTCGTCTGCCCCTTTTTCCGTCTCCTCCCTTTGGAGTCCTGCTTTAGTTTCCCGGCCCCTCATTAAAACAGCTTCCACTGGAGAGCAACTCGCACAAATGAGACCGCCAATCATCACACAGAGTCACAATGCATTAACAACAATTATCACAACCATATATGCAAACCCAAAAACTTTACAACTGTGGATTTTATAAAGGGATCCGTTAGTGCACAGTCTTGCGGCTACCCCGTGTGTTCCAAAAGGATCAGGATCAAGGGTAGCCGTTATGTGAGCAGTCTACTTCATCATCTTTGTGCTGCGTCACGTGACTCAAGTTTGCTGAGTGGTTGCACAGAGACGGTGCTGCAAGGGGCGATTGATTTACAGACATTGATTAACACTTTTACGTCAAACAGCATCAGCAATACTCCACAAACCAGCTACCACTTCTATCATATGTAGTGATGGCTCTGCCGTGAAAATATACAGAGCTCCGCTACCTTTCAAGTAGGTTTATATATAAATACCTTAGACATACAACTTCAGTACTGAATGTAGGCTAAAATAAGACTGCCTTTCCTACTGAAAGAAGCAAGCCTCTGTGACTTAACAAAAGCATGTACTATCACTCGCTGAACATATGCCAAAGAGAGCTTATGTAATCTGCAGCAATGGTTTCCATTGTCATTGAGCTAGTACAGGGCATTAATGCTTCAGCTGGCTAACATCAACAAAAAACATTTGCAAAGCCAAGAGGTCTACTGGGGCAGAAAAAACATCCAACTTAATCAGTGAAAACTATTTTATTAACACAAACGATGTAAATTGCTCTCTACACAACTCTAGAATAGAGAAAAAAAAAATAGAACTTTTTGCAAAGGCGAGACCTATTGGCTTTGCCAAAGTTAAAAAAAAAAACATTTTTAGCTAAGTTCGGCTCTACTCGTACCACAACGTAGCAATGAAAATCAGGTAAAATGAGTCAATGGGATGGATGTTGTAGAACATGATGTTCGTCAATAGTTCGTACCAGGTGAGGTCGAAATGCACCACAGAGAGTGTGAGGAGGAATGAAGGCGTTAACTCAAGTATCATTCAAGGAGGGGAGCTTTGAGGTCTTTTTCGAAGGTGACATGGCATGAGCAGGGGGCACCAGCCTCACCATAGGGCATATCTTTGGATATTTATTGCCTGGCCCTTGAACAGCATCTTCATGATAGCTGCATCAGTTATTATAACCTCTTAAGGAATGCAAGTGCATTGTGGCGGCCATGAGTTTGAAGCTGCATGGTTTGGTCCGCCTTTCACCTTTAAAGTTTTACAGTGAAAACCATTGAGGTGAGTAAAAGCATTCATTACAGTTGTTTGACTGCCACTGAGCAAAATGAAATGATACATATTAATATATCTGATATTCAAAGTAATTTCTTGTTCTGGAGCGACCCTTGACCCTGTCCACAGGCAGGTCGCTCCTCCACGCCACACAGCACCGCTTGTGTGCACGTGTCCCTCTGCTCGCTGCCGCTGTTGTAAACTCGATGCCCCTCCGCCTCAGGTCGCGCTCGCACTGGTAACTGCTAGTGTTCTTTTGCCCTCTATTGCTGTGTTGCTCTCTGTGCCCTTTTTGCCTTTTTGTGCCCTTTGCCTCTGTGCCCCTACTGCTTCCTTTTCCCTTTGCGCCCTCTTGCCTTTTGTGCCCTTTTTAGGTCTCGCCTGTCGATGCGCATGCGCATCGAGCAAGGCGAGAGTATTGGCACTTATCCGCTCTTTATCCACACTGCAAGGAATCGTGGCGATTCCTTGCAGTGCACGAGAAATTTAAGCTCAATGCGCATGCGCATTGAGCTTAAATGCGCGTGCACATGCCCCCAGCCGCCTGCCTTGCCTACTCTCTCTCACAGCCTCCCCCAGCTCCGCCCCCTCACTACTTGATTGCACGGCCGCTAGGCCGTGCCTCCCCTACTCTCCTCCCCCCTCCTCCTCTCCTCCCCTGCCTGCCTGCCGCTAGGCCGTGCCTCCCCTACTCTCCTCCCCCCTCCTCCTCCTACTCTCCTCCCCTGCCTGCCTGCCGTGTCGCACCTCTCCCCTCTCCGCCCCCTCCCCTGCCCGCCCCCTCCCCTGCCCGCCGTGTTACGGTGAAAGGCTTGTTTTTTGTTTGTATAATTTAACCCGCTCCGCCCCCTTCCCTTCCCTCCGTGTCGCATTTCTCCTCCCCCCTCCCCTCTCTTCCGTCCGTCCGTCTTGTTTTCTTTCTCTCCTGCCTCTCCTCGCCAATGTCTTTCTACTTGTAACCCCATTCCATCACTCGCCTCACTCTTCCCTTGTCACCCCACTCTCTCCCTTGCTCCTCTCATTTGCTTTGCTTCCCCACCATGTCCTCTGACGTGTGCCTTCCCCTCCCCTCCCCCGCGGCTCACCCCACCTCTTCTCGTTTTCCCCTCGCCCTCCCCCTCCTCCCTCAGCCATCGCTCCCATCTCTCTTTGATCTGAGTGAATTATTGGTATTGATTTTGGACTGGAAAGCTGCAGGGATTCTCCCTTGCTCCTCCAATTAATTGAGAGCTGCAGGAAAAAAATGTTTCATGTGAAATTCTAAAAGCTCACCACCCCTTCGAATATGTCGTTATGAGAGAAAGCAACTGAATGTGCCCACTTTCCGTGGTAGCACCCCTCCACACCCACATACGCAGTGCGCCGTTAATTATTAAACGCTGGTACCCCATTTTAGATTACCATTTCCAAATGGTGCCCCAATCACTCACCAAACGCCGACTGTATTTAAAACTACTGGTCTGTTGCCGGTTCTGTGCCGGGTGTGTTGGCTTGTGTGTTTAGTCTTTGCTGGATGTCTGTTTGTGTGTTGGTTGACTCTATGTGTTATGTGGGTGTGTTTGTGTGCACGCGGGCCCGCGCTGCACGTAGTTTGTTGGTTGGTTAACTGCTGGCTGGATTCTAGCTAGTGCAGGTTGTGCAATGGCTGAGTTTTGCCTCTGTACTGCATGTGTGCGTTGCCTGCTTGTAATGCCATTGCTGGCTTCTAACTGGTTATGCTGGCAAAATCATACATTAATAGTTTAGAGAACAGCAGATTTAGAGTATTTGGAATACATTATCTTCACTCTGTGTATTTTATAGACTGTAAACATTCCTCAAAGTTAGTGTGAGAAGCTGGCTTGGTATATTGTATTGTATTGTATTGTAATTCTTCACTCACCCTCAACCCCTCACCCTCACTCACCCTCAACGCCTCACCCTCAATCACCCTCAACCCCTCACCCACCTTCACTCACCCTCACCCTCACTCACCCTCACTCACCCTCACCCACCCTCAACCCCTCATCCTCACTCACCCTCAACCCCTCACCCTCACTCACCCTCAACCCCTCACCCTCACTCACCCCCACTCACCCTCAACCCCTCACCCTCAACCCCTCACCCTCACTCACCCTCACTCACCCTCAACCCCTCACCCACCCTCAACCCCTCACCCTCAATCCCTCACCCTCACTCACCCACACTCACACTCACTCACCCTCACCCTCACTCACCTTCACCCTCAACCTCACTCACCCCCCCTCACCCTCAACCCCTCACCCTCAACCCCTCACCCTCCCTCACCCTCACTCACCCTCAACCCCTCACCCTCACTCACCCTCAACCCCTCACCCTCACTCACCCTCAACCCCTCACCCTCAACCCCTCACCCTCAATCCCTCACCCACACTCACCCACACTCACCCCCACTCACCCTCACTCACACTCACCCACCCTCACTCACCCTCACCCTCACTCACCCTCACTCACCCTCACCCTCACTCACCCTCACTCACCCTCACCCTCACTCACCCTCACCCTCAACCCCTCACCCTCACTCACCCTCACTCACCCTCACTCACCCTCAACCCCTCACCCTCACTCACCCTCAACCCCTCACCCACCCTCAACCCCTCACCCTCACTCACCCTCAACCCCTCACTCACCCTCACTCACCCTCAACCCCTCACTCACCCTCACTCACCCTCACCCTCAACCCCTCAGCCTCACCCTCACTCACCCTCAACCCCTCACCCTCACTCACCCTCAACCTCATGCTAAAGATTTTTTTAAAAAACCATAAACAATTCTAAAAGCACTAACTCTAATGCTGCGAGACCTATTGCATTTCTAATGCTTGTTTCCGTTGTGCCCCTTTTGCCTTTTGTTCCCTTTTGTGCCTTTTTCCGCTGTGTCCCTTAGCCTTTTGTGCCATCTGCCTTGCCTTCCATGCCCCTGCTCTCCACCGGTTTTCCAGCCACTGCGTCCCCTGTGGCCCACCACCCTGCTCGCCCATTCCCCGCCCCACTCCTGCCTCCCAGCTGATCCCCCCTCCCACTCCCCCTTAAATGGCGGGCGCTGCGTGGTGAGGGGAGCGACCCTTGACCCTGTCCACAGGCAGGTCGCTCCTCCACGCCACACAGCACCGCCTGTGTGCACGTGTCCCTCTACTCGCTGCTGCTGTTGTAAACTCGAGGCCCCTCCGCCTCAGGTCGCGCTCGCACTGGTAACTGCTAGTTTTCTTTTGCCCTCTATTGTTGTGTTGCTCTCTGTGCCCTATTTGCCTTTTGTGCCCTTTTCCCTCTGAGCCCTCTTGCCTTTTGTGCCATTTCTCCGTTGTGCCCCTTTTTGCCTTTTGTTCCCTTTTGTGCCTTTTTCCGCTGTGCGCCTTAGCCTTTTGTGCCCCCTTCCTTGCCTTCCGTGCCCCTGCTCTTTGCCCGTTTTCCCACCGATGCGTCCCCTGCAGCCCGCACCCCTGCTCACCCATTCACTGCCCTGCCTCCCAGCTGCTCCTCCCTCTGCCACCCTTATATGGCGGTCGCTGCACAGCAGACGCACCGGTAGCATGCCGAAGGCGCGCCAAAGGCAAGCTCGTTTGCGCCGGTCCGCGCCTGGAACGCGCCCAGCGCCATACACCCTGGCCCCGTGTACACCACAACACCCGACGCCGCTACAACGCCAACACCCTCCACGCACTCCACACCGGACAACAGCACGCCTGTTTCTTGGCCGCCCGAAGCGCACCCAAGGACCGTTCTCCTGCCGGAACAGCAGCTTCACCAGCATCCAACCAGCCAATCCACCCACTGCGAAAGAACGCAACCACCTCAGATGCATTCTTCTCAACATCCGCTCCACCCGCAAATATGCTGTTGAACTCTGAGACCTACTCGACTCAACCTCCCCAGACGTCGCCTTCCTGATGGAGACGTGGATGAACACCTCCTCAGCACCCGACATTGCCATAGCCATACCAGATGGCTACAATATCACCCGCAGGGACTGCACCAACGGAGTAGGAGGAGGAATCACCATTGTCCACAGGGACACTCTCAGAGTCTCGAGCAACACCAACGACACCCTCAGCACCGCCAAACACCTGCACTTCCAGAGCCACACTGATCCCAACACCACCCTCAGAGGTACCCTTGTCTACAGACCCCCTGGACCGCAGCCACAGTTCAGCGACTCCATCGCCGACTTTGTCAGTACACACGCCCTCGCCTCCACAGACTACAACCCCCTCAGAGACCTGAACTACCACCTCGAGGACAACAACACCAACTCCACCACCTTGATCGATAACTTCGCCCACCTTGGACTCAGACAACTCATCAGGGCACCCGCCCAATCTTCCGGCCACACGCTTGACCCCATCTTCTCCGCAAGCTCCCACATCTCCTTCAACCACACCACAGAACTCCACTGGACATACCATCGCTGCATCCTCTTCACCTTCCGGAAACCCATCGCGCACCACCGCACCCAACAGATCCCTCGCCGCTGCTGGAGCAAAGTCACCGAAGACCAGCTAACCACCACCCTCTCCCAGAGCCCACCCACCGACTCCGACTCCACAGCCCACAAGCTCAGACAATGGATCGACGACTGCGCCAACACCCTCGCCCCGATCAAGAAACCCTCCAACAGACACACCAGCAAGAAAGCCAGCTGGTTCACCGAGGACCTCCAGGCCTCCAAGCAAACCTTCCAAAAGCTAGAAAAGAAATGGCACCGTGAACAGACTCCAGACATCTACGCAGCCCACAAGAATGCGACCCATGACACCATCACCTCATCTGATCCGCCAAAAGGGCCTCCTTCAAAGACCGCCTAGACAACAACGTACACAACAGCAAAGAGCTCTTCAACCCCAGCTCCAACACAAAGGACATCCCATCCTCGCAAGACCTGTGCGACTCCCACGCCACCTTCTTCCATCACAAGATCACAGACATCCACAACAGCTTCAATGTCACGACCGCCCCGACAGCCACTGAGACCTCCATCCCCGCGGCCACCATCTGCACTGATACTCTGCTCTCCTGGACCAACCTAAACAACAACAACGACACAATCAAAATCATGAACACCATCTACTCCAGATCTTCCTCATACCCATGCCCACACCACATCTTCAACAAAGCCATCACCAACATCGCATCCCATCTCCGGAAAGCCATCAACATCTCCTACGAGACAGCGACCTTCCCGAAGAGCTGGAAACAGGCATAGATCAACTAGGCATGAGCGGATTTTGCGGATTGGCAATCCGCGAATTTGCGGATTTGCGAACTCGCAATCCGCAAAATCCGCGAATTCCCGCGAATTTGCGGATTTTTTTTTTTTTTTGTGTTCGCCCGTGTTTCTGCCAGTTCGCGAGGGTTTTTACAATTTCGCAATTTGCGAACTTACCTGTCGGGTCGCAAGTTTTGCGAACTTGTTGTTTCTACGTGTCCAACCTGTTTGGGACACTCTTCTTCATCACTGCCACTCTCTGTCACCACTGCCACTCTCTGACTACTCATGCCACCCTCTGGCCCACCCATGCCACCCTCTGTTTCATCACCACACCCTCTGGTTGTCCAGTGTACATTATTTTCGGCAAAGCAAAGCACACCTTCCCTGCCTCAAGTGACCTGAATTAATTTGGGGCTGATTAATGTGTCACAGAATATTTTTTTAGCTGGCACCTGCTTCCTTAGTGCGCCCTGATTAGTGATCTTTTGCACTTGCTAAGTGCTTTCATTGTTGCAAAATTAGTTACAACACCTGCCCTGCCCCAACTGACAATAATGAATTAGGGGCTGATTATTGGATTTTAACTTCCAGCCTGGCTCCTGCTTGTCTCCCTTAGCTGTAATTCATGACCTTTGTGGCATATGTGTAACTATTCTGAGGTTCAGAGCAGGGTCACATAATAGTTTCAACTGGCAACTGAACTCTGGAGGGGCCCCTCAGGAAGCACTACAGGAAATGGCTACTAATGATGTGCCTGAACTTTTGAACCTGGTAAGTAGTTACTTTCAGTTTTGCTTAGATCGTATTTCTGCAATTTCGCACTTATTCGCGGGGCGCGAACTCACGCGAACAGTGCGAGCAGTGCGAGCAAAATCCGCTGCTCGCGGATTTGCGGATTTTGCAGGAAATTCGCAAATCTCGCGGATTGCGGATTTCCCGAAAATCCGCAAAATCCGCGAGCGGAACGGATTTTCCGCCCATGCCTAAGATCAACGCCTTACTCAAAAAACCCAAGGCTGACCCTAAGGACCTCAAGAACTTCCGGCCCATCTCCCTGCTCCCGTTCCCAGCGAAGGTAATCAAGAAGACCGTCAACAGACAACTGACCCGCTACATAGAGGAAAACTGCATCCTGGACCCGTCCCAGTCATGGTTCCGCAACAACCACAGCACCGAAACTGCCCTCATCGCCGCCTCCGATGATATCAAGGCCCTGCTGGACAATGGTGAAACTGCTGCCCTCATCCTCCTGGACCTGTCAGCCGCCCTCAACACTGTCTGCCACCACACCCTACGCACATGACTCCATGATGCTGGGATCCGAGACAAGGCTCAGTACTGGACCACCTCCTTCCTCTCCAGCAGAACCCAGAGCGTCCACCTGCCCCCTTGCCGCTCCAAAGCCACAGAGATCATCTTCGGCGTACCCCAGGGCTCATCCCTCTACATGGCACCGCTCGCCCATGTTGCCCAACTGCACGACCTCAACATCATCTCCTACACCAACGACACTCAGCTGATCCTCTCCCTCACCAAGGACCCCCTCACCTCCAAAACCAACCTCCACGAAGGTATGAAAGCCGTTGCAGAGTGGATTAAGAACAGCTGTCTGAAGCTAAACTCGGACAAGACGGAAGTCCTCTTCCTCGACTCCACCCCCTCGGCCTGGGACAACTCCTGGTGGCCGACCGCAATTGGGAACAGCACCAACACCCACCGACCATGCACGGAACCTGGCGTTCATCCTCGACTCTACTCTCTCCATGACAAAGCATGTCAACGCCTTCTCGTCCTCCTGCTACAACACCCTCCGCATGCTCCGCAAGATCTACAGGTGGATCCCCACCGAAACAAAAAAAACAGTCACCCAGGCCCTCAGCAGCAGGTTGGACTATGGAAACGCCCTCTATGTAGGAGCCTCGGCCAAACTCCTGAAACGACTTAAGAGCATTCAGAACGCATCTGCACGCCTCCGCACATCCTTCGCTGCAGCCACATCACCCCCCACCTGAGAGACCTGAACTGGCTCCGCGTTAACAAAAGGATCACCTTCAAGCTCCTAACCCACGCACACAAGGCACTCCACAACACCGGATCAGCATACCTCAACAGACGACTCACCTTCTACACCCCCAACCACCAGGTCCGCTCCCCTGACCTCACCCTCGCCACCATCTGACGCATCCCAAGAGCGACCTCCAGCGGCAGATCGTTTTCACACCTCGCCGCCAAGACCTGAAACGGCCTCCCCATCCACCTACGGCAGACCCATGACCAACCTTCGGAAGACTTCTCAAGACCTGGCTATTCGAGCAGTAGCAGAACCTACACCCTCCCCCCCCCCCCCCAAGCCTAGAGACCCCCACGGGTGAGTAGTTCGCTTTACAAATGTCCTGATTGAATGATTGATTGGTGGGCATTTCTTCATTGATAGTGTAAGGAGACATACTTCTTCGCAATCACTTATCCTTTTGTGATTGTCCATTCTACTTAACGAGAAATAAATGAAATACATGAGATTAGTAATAATGTGGTGATCAATATTTATTTGGTTGTACCGGTGTGATTCAGCGCCCATCCCTCCACCCACCTACTTGGTGAATCTATTGAAGGCCACCATGCGTCTGTCCACCAACACCACTCAGTTGTCGAAAATTCAGCCACCCTCAGCAGTGCATGTATGATTACGCTATGAATCTACCCACACTCATGCTTTCATCAGTCTATGAACTGTGCTCCATAACACTTGCATGCATGCACCTACCTACCAGCCCCCTGAAATACACCATCTCTTCATCCACCCACTCACACCCGACACATTAACACTAGTTTTATTGATCCCCTCAAGCACCTATTCACTCTTCAAACACACATTAATTCCTCAACCCACCCACCAAGTAGCAAAATTGTTCACCCACCCACCCACCTCCTAGAGACTGATGAATCGAAAGTGAAAAGAGGGTTCATAGAATACTTGCCTAGTAACATACTCATACACCTACACGTGTGCATTCATTCACCCATCCACCCTCACTCATCCACCTGCACTCCTTCACCCATCACCCGGACGTAGTCATGCATTCAAGCATGCAGCTATGCATCCATCAGCATTAATGCAATCAACCACCCCTTTGCACAAAATTGCCCCCGCAACATACCTCTCCAGCCACACACATGTACTCACTCACACTGATATATTCACCGGTCCATTCGTCCATGCCAATCTGTCTTTCCACCTACACAAACGCATTTATCGATCCCTCAGGCTACACCACACCCTTTGCCACCCAACCATCCATCCGGGCACTCGCCACCTTCCAAGTGTTTGTCTGTGTCTGACTTTTGTAAATGCATGTCGTATGTTTTTATCTGCATGCGCTGTACACGTCAGACGAATACGTTGTGTCCCTCGTTAAACGTTCGGAATGTGTTAATGGTTTGGCGATAACAAGTGAGCCACATGGCTCTGGTGACAGTATGCAGTAGTGAGGGATAGTTCTGGTTCAAGGCGATTGTTTAACGCATGTGTTTATTAATATGGATACATATGACCATCCTTGGCAGCAGCGCTCAACACGAGACAAACCGGTATTATGGTGTTAATGTCGCATTACCAAGGTGTGGTGGCAGGCTTGACAACGAGTCTTGCATTTAACAGTAGCCCAGGGCATTCTGGGAACGTGGGGGCATGCATGATCCAGAGTGAACTCGGAGTCAAGAGTCCTCGTTGGTTCCTGGCGTCAATGAGACATTGCATAGGCTTGTAGGCATGTCCCAGCTCTCTTCAGTTCAGCTCCGGGAGACCTGTTTGACATAATATAAAATACAAAAATATAAACATGCAAATATTTCTTGACCTAAATTTTGACTAGCAGAATAATCATGAAGGTAAGCACTTTATAGGTATGTGTTGGTTTACTATTTCTAATCCACATGAACGTACACTGACTATGAAAACATATATATTTATGTGTGTGTCTATAACTATTAGGACCAGATATTCTGGTCATGATAACTTTGCCTATTCATAATATTTAAAACTCCATATTCTTGTCCTGGGCCCCCTGAGCGAGTACAAAGTGATCGCTGCTGAAGGGGTCTCTGATACCTCTTGAAGGTGGCAGAGACTAGCAATAGATGGAACCACTGGACTGGTTAACAGAAGCCTCACAGTACCCACAAAGAGTACTCACCCACACTGAGGCAATGTCTTGGCATCATTTTCCTGTTGGCTGGCAAGGCAATTCTTCATACCTGTAACCAATGACCCTTTGTGATTTCCCCACAGGACGCATTCCGAGCTTTCCATCCTGACGTCAACTTTGTGAGGAAATTCCTAAAGCCGCTTCACATTGGGGAACTTGCGCCCGAAGAACCCAGCGAGGACCGAGGCAAAAACGTAAGTGAAGTGTTACGGTGCCATGCTCCAGGGCACCAGTGAACCGGTATGGTGCCATGCAGTGTAGCTAAAGTACTCCCAGTGTGCGAAAACACATGTGTAAAAAGTGTACCTTCCATCTGTACTCCCAAAATAGCACTAGAATGTGTCACAGACTACCAGTCAATATCGGACTGACAAGGAAGGGCCGCACTGAGATGCAGAGTTAAGTGAGAACTTCAAGTGACAGGGCATTGAAGAAGCTTGACTTGAACGAAAAACAAGTTGGCCTCTTCAATGCTAGTAGGAAGTCAGAAAACAAACTGGGCCCCTGCACCCCAATTGTTGAAGCCCTGAAACCAAAAACTGAACCATTCTGAAGAAATTTCCAAAACACTTGTTGAAACTCGGCCAGATTGTTACGATCACATGTCGTAACATCTTTGTCATGACCTGTCATACTCCAGCATACTTGAGCATGCTGAAATCCACTCATGAAAGATATTTTTGTTGCACAGGTGAGAGCTGATGCATAATGATTGGGGACTATGGTGGCCCAACCACGAATGAATGGGCAGTCCTGGATGCAACATCAGAATGGAGGACATTATACACTTTTTGTTACTCTGCCTTTCATACAACGAAAGAAACGTATGGGCAACTGGAGGAATCGTGGAATTGTGGAAATACAGGTGCAATGGTATGGCTGCTTGTAAACCATTGCCCATAGTCATAGAACACCGCAACAACTTTTTTACACAAGCATGCAAGAGAAAAGAGCAATTACTTGGACTTTAACATGCCCCTGACTTTTGCTTAACAAAAAAGGGGGGCCCCGCCTGACCATAGCTATTGCACACTCTTTATGTGAGAATGCATCACAGTATACTTGCACCTTCTGTTCTGATGCCGATAAAGTCAGATTGAAGGCCATTTCTTTGCAATGGGAATGATCAACAGGGTGGGGCATAGTGTACATTAAGCAGCAAGCCTAGCCCAGGACACTGCAACAAGCCTTAAAGTTTTAGGGACTAGTTTGCATTATCTTGTCTGGCAGGGCTGGGCATACTTTCATCTTCTAATGTTGATAAAGGCAGATTATGGGCCATGACTTTTAAATGGGGAGAGCAGGGAGGGACCAGTTACCCAGGATTCAGTGAGGATAATAAGACATAGCGCGCGGCCTTCAACTCGTAAGGGGTCATCTAATTTTCCTTACAATGTGCCTGTATGGCCTGAGACCAAACTTCTTGGATGAACAAGGCAGTTATGGGCTCTGCTCTCCCAGAGCAGCCAAGCTGCAGTGCTCAGCAGACTCAATCAACACATTCTGTAGGCTGGAGCCAGAATTCACAGGGGTTGAATTAGGAGTTGTCCAGGACACGAAGTGATACCTATTGGCTACTATTGTTTTAGTTCAAAGGCATCGGGCTAAGGGTGAGACCAGAGTTATTTGGGAGGGTACAGTAGGAAGGGAGCGTATCCTGTGGAGACATATATAACAATATTATCTAAAAGGTTCACATGTCCGAGAAGGGCTGGATTAGGATTTAACAAATGTATAACTACTAAATCGGTGCCATGCTGCTGTCCCAGCAGAAATAATGAAAGCAGGATAAGTCTCTTATCTGCATTAACCCAGAAGTATCACTCACTACTAATAACAAAAGTAGAAGTTTTTCAGGGAGGAAATTCTAGGTCAGGAGGGTGCCTTCTTATGCACACAAAAAAGAACAAAGGTCTCTGGGGTCCAAGAAAAGTATTGGGCTTTCATGTAGGTGTGAGAACCACAAGGTAACCCAAGGCATGCCGATTCACACTCGCACTGCCTGAGCAGCAACCTACCAAGCACTTTGGCTTTCACCCTCGCATGTGCTGGAAGCTAGTGTGGCCGGGGTCAGAGCCACGACCCAACTACAGTTCACCCAATTAGTGCTCATCTGCCTCTGAAAGCCTTCAAGGGCTGGACAGGAACCCCTGCTGAAAAAATTAACGTTCTTCAGCCTAGCAGGAGTAGGAGGAATCTGGGCCTTTTAAAGTGTGTGTAGTTTTTTAGGTCGAGTTTACTCGAACCTAATGTTGTCAACCCAAAAAATTCCTTTCCTAGGATTTTGGACAGTGCACGAGAGTCACGTGACTCCTTGTGGACGAGCATGCCCAGCCCCCCCACTGCCAGCAGCATTTCTCCACGGCCGCCAGGCCACATCAAAGGCTTCCCCAGCGTGCGCTCGGCCGGCCTCTGGTATTTCTCCTCCCCTAATTATTCACGTCACTTTGGCCGAGCTTCAAAGGGATCTGCTTCACACTTCACGGCCGCCGTGACTCACATTTCTCCTTCCTTCTTGTCCAGCCCCCCTCCCAGCGCTGCCTTGTTGGTTGATTGATCTCTATCGACCTCACAGTTTGGTGCCTAATGAATCTGCAGTCCTGTGCTGCCTACCTTCATAAACATTGAGAAACATTTCCCTGCAAATTACTTCATTTACTGCTCTCTCCATACTTGCACGTGCACAGACTTTGGTATGTTTAATCATTCATTTACCGCTCTCTCCATACTTGCATGTGCACAGACTTTGGTATGTTTAATCATCGACATGGACCTTCACATATGCGTTCAGGGCCGTGACTCACATTTCTCCTTTTTTCGTGCCCAGCCCCCCTCCCAGCGCTGCCTTGTTGGCTGATTGATCTCTATCGACCTCGCAGTTTAGTGCCTAATGAATCTGCAGTCCTGTGCTGCCTACCTTCATAAACATTAAGAAACATTTCCCTGCAAATTACTTCATTTACCGCTCTCTCCATACTTGTATCTTACTCCATCCTCTTCGATTTATATTACACTTTCTCTATTCCTTCACAACCGCCCCTACCCCTCCCCCACCACAGATCGCGTCTCACGGCCGCCCGGCCGTGTCATCGCTTTCACTTTTACTCCAGCGTCTATTTAAACACAGCTTGCACTTTGCTTTCTAGTTTAAAAGCTTGACAGTGTGTGTGCCTTTTTCTTCAACTAATAAAACTATTTCTGCTAACTGTACTTCTAGCCTTCCTCCAAAATGTCTCTTTTTCTCTCTGCCATCAAAACAGCAGCGTGCAAGTTTCCCGGCACCAGCACCGCAAGGGTGCAGTGCATTCTCTTGCTAGAAAATGGGGGCAGATCCTTCTTATCCGTGCTTCTCTCTTTGTCAGCCTCCATTCGCTTGTGATGACGCCTTACAAGTTACAAAATGTCTTCTCGGTGACTCAGCTTTCCAGAATCCCCTCCAACTTTGAGCTCGCTATGCACATTCTGGGCTTCAATGAGATGTTTTACATTGTTGCAGAATTCATTTTTTTAATCGAAACATCAATTATCTTTCACTACCCGAAAAGATAACGCTCTTTTGCTACCTCTGTGTGCTATTTCTTGTAACATACGTGTGGGATTATTTCACACTTTAGTTCCTCTTCATCTTTAATTGTTTTAAGTATGGTGCCGCTTTTACTTTAATTTTTTTCCCGAATGCACACAGATTTCCCCTGTATCTTTAAAGACGTGAGTGATGCAGTTTAACATATAGCATGGTCTAGCACCTTCATTTGCATATGAATGGCACCACATTCACTTTAAGCGCGCCTTTATTTGTTTATGTATTGCCCCGCTTTTATTTTCATTTCTTTCCCGAACGCACTCAGCAGCCTGTTCTTCCCCCATCCCTCAATCACCCCATCCCGCTGTTCACGGTTGAGAGATCTCTGTCCTGTCTGACCCTCATCTACCCCACCCCATCTCCACTCTTAACCATTTTCCTTGCTACTGTCTCCTGAGCGCCCCTCGCTTGTCACAGCAGACACTCTCTAAGACATGTGACCTTTTAAAGCCAGCATCTACAATGCAATTGGTCTCCCATTACTGAAAATGTGAGCTATTGCTGTAGCAGTATTATTTGCAAAGCCAGTATCTCAAACTTTCAATAATGCAAGCTCTATTGCATTGCAAATACTTCTGATTTAATGTGGAGTGGGAAGCAAGATAACGACTAGCGCCTCCTTGCGACCCATCGGCGGGCTCCTTGTTTACCTTTCCCTTCGTAAAGTGTTCACCTGTTTATTAACTCCTAGCTATCGCCTCGCTATATTTGTGAAATCCCTCATGACAATCGGCCCACATCTGGAAACTCCTAACAAGCTCCATATGCTTTCGTTTGTTGAACGTGCGTTCTGTTCTGTATTTCTCTCAGCACTTTCCTGAATTTAACCACTTATAAACATGTTTTGTTGTCGACATTCCTGAAGTATCAGACACTCTTTCCCTTCTTGGTACTGACTCCAGGGCACCTGCAGTGCAGTGAATCTAAGCCGAATGCCGGATTTATCCCAGCAAGCATCTGCTCTTCTGTTCCAGCAATGTTTTACCAAATGCTTAGTTTGATTACTGTCCTTTCTTTATTTTCTGTCTCTGAACGCGCGCAGCAGAATTTTGAAGGTGCAGAAAGTGAATTATTTACACAGAACCGGGATTTTGAACTTGGGCGGGAAAAGAAGCGCTGGTGTGAATTGCCCTATTTCACTGTAGTGCCTAACTTATAACTACTGCAACTCAAACACATGTCACTTGTTGCATCCACTACCACCACCACATCCACCACCAAGTCATCCACCACCACCACGTCCACCACCACCACCATGTCCACCACCACCACCATGTCCACCACCACCACCATGTTCACCACCACCATGTCCACCACCACCACGACCACCACGTCCTCCACCACCATGTCCACCACCACCATGTCCACCACCACCATGTCCACCACCACCATGTCCACCACCACCACGTCCACCACCATGTCCACCACCACATCCACCACCACCACGTCCACCACCACCATGTCCACAACCACCACCACCACGTCCACCACCACCATGTCCACCACCACCATGTCCACCACCACCACGTCCACCACCACCACGTCCACCACCACCACATCCACCACCACCACGTCCACCACCACCATGTCCACCACCACCACCATGTCCACCACCATGTCCACCACCACCACCATGTCCACCACCATGTCCACCACCACCACCATGTCCACCACCACGTCCACCACCACCATGTCCACCACCACCACGTCCACCACCACCTCGTCCACCACCACCACGTCCTCCACCACCACCACCACGTCCTCCACCTTCACGTCCTCCACCTTCACGTCCTCCACCTTCACGTCCTCCACCACCACGTCCTCCACCACCACACCCACCTCCACCTCGTCCACTACCACCACCACGTCCACCACGTTCACCACCACCATGTCCACCATCAACACCACCACATCCACCACCACCACTTCCACCACCATGTCCACCACCACCACGTCCACCACCACCACGTTCACCACATCCATCTTCACGTCCACCACCACCACGTCCACCACCACCTTCACATCCACCACCACCTTCACGTCCACCACCACCTTCATGTCCTGTCCACCACTACCTTCATGTCCTGTCCACCACTACCTTCACGTCCACCACTACCTTCACGTCCACCACCACCTTCACATCCACCACCACCTTCACGTACACCACCACCTTCACGTCCACCACCACCTTCACGTCCACCACCTTCACGTCCACCACCTTCACGTCCACCACCTTCACGTCCACCACCTTCACGCCCACCACCACCACATCCACCACCACACCCACCTCCAACTCCACCACCACACCCACCTCCAACTCCACCACCACACCCACCTCAACCACGTCCACCACCACTACCACCTCCATGTCCACCACCACCGTGTCCACCACGTCCACCACATCCACCTCCAACGCGTCCACCTCCAATGCGTCCACCTCCAACGCGTCCACCTCCAATGCGTCCACCTCCAATGCGTCCACCTCCAACGCGTCCACCTCCAACGCGTCCACCTCCAGCGCATCCACCTCCAATGCGTCCACCTCCGTGTCCACCTCATCCACCTCCAACACGTCCACCACATCCACCACCAAGTCCACCACATCCACATCCACCACCACCACCAAGTCCACCACCAACAAGTCCACCACCACGTCCACCACCACCACCACCAAGTCCACCATCACCACCAAGTCCACCACCACGTCCACCACCGAGTCCACCACCACGCCCACCACCGAGTCCACCACCACCGAGTCCACCACCACCACCGAGTCACCACCACCACCACCGAGTCCACCACCACCACCCCCGAGTCCACCACCACCACCCCCGAGTCCACCACCACCACCCCGAGTCCACCACCACCACCCCCGAGTCCACCACCACCACCCCGAGTCCACCACCACCACCCAGAGTCCACCACCAACACCCCTCAGTCCTCTACCACCCCCAAGTCCTTCACCACCCCCAAGTCCTCCACCACCCCCAAGTCCTCCACCAACCTCCAACACGTCCACCTCCAACACCATGTCCACCACGAGGCTACCTCACTCCGCCCTCACTATAGATCTGTCGCCCTCACTCTACCCCTCAGTCTGTCGCCCTCACTCTACCCCTCTGTCTGTCGCCCTCACTCTATCCCTCTGTCTGTCGCCCTCACTCTATCCCTCTGTCTGTCGCCCTCACTCTATCCCTCTGTCTGTCGCCCTCACTCTATCCCTCTATCTATCTCACTGGCAGACTCCTGCAGGATAACCACCACACCTACCTCCACCACCACCAAGTCCACCACCACCATGTCCACTGCCACCACCACCACATCCACCACCACCACCACATCCACCAACACCACATCCACCACCACCACATCCACCAACACCACCACATCCACCAACACCACCACCACGACCACGTCCACCACGACCACGTCCACCACGACCACGTCCACCACCACCACGTCCACCACCACCACGTCCACCACCACTACGTCCACCACCACTGCGTCCACCACCACTGCGTCCACCACCACTACGTCCACCACCACCACTACGTCCACCACCACCACTACGTCCACCACCACCACGCCCACCACCACCACGCCCACCACCACCATGCCCACCACCACCACGCCCACCATCACCATGCCTACCACCACCACGCCAACCACCACCACATCCACTACCACCACGTCCACCACTACCACCACCACAGCATCACTCGTCGCCACCACAACATCACTCAGCGCCACCACAGCATCAATCTGTGCAACCATTCAACAACTGGTTCAAATATGTTCTCTCAGTGTTTCAAGCTTCATTACAAATGTCACAAAAAGATGTTAATATTTCACTTCTGTTCTTGGATTTTCGTCACAATAAAATACACTGAACATAATCTTCACAAAAGTTATTTGCAAAAGTTTAAGCTATTGCCATTATAAATTACAAAAAAATGAAAGCCATTGTTTGAAATGAAATATTTTTATTGTTTCAGTTAATTAAAACCACAACAATACATTTTAAAGGAATCGACTAATGTGTTTAAAATTTCTTAACATATATGTACAATCTCTGTTAATATATTCTATAACACTCTCCGTCTAAAACCGAGTTTGTTATTTAAAATCGAATGAAGTGTAATAAAAATGCAGTCTGTCTAGCTTAGTTCTGAAGTTCTTGATTTTTTCCTCTTTTATGTTCCGGAGCGCTCTCTGCCCGAGCTACCACAGTTGTGTTATCCTTTTGTTGACAGGGTGCTGTGGTGTGTTTTAGCGCTTGGGAGTGGGCTGCAAGGAACTTTAGTAATAGGCAGTTCAATCGCGTGTCTGCTGGGTTCAAGGTTGCCATAATTGCAGATCTGCACGTTCTTATACCCCGCTCGTTCATAGACTTTTTTAACAGAGAGCTTCGAGCTTGAGCTAGATTCGGGCAGATGCAGACAAGATGAATAAAGTCCTCGTTGCTCCTCCCGCATAGTCTGCAGGTTTTTGGTCCATTATGCACCCAGGTTGGTTGGTCCATAATCGATGGGAATTTCCCCAAACGGAGTCTCATTAATTTCTGTTTTCTGTGAGCTGGAAATGTAATTGTTAAGTATGGGGCTGCCACAAGTGTTTTGTAATTTGATATTACCATCCATGCGTGTTTTCTGTTGGTAAACGTGGCTTTATCAAGTAAGAGAGAGTGGAATTTTGTTGACTTGTTTATAGCCTGTTTGAACGCCGGGTAAGGCAGGTTTAGTTCCCAGAGTTTTCTTGTTCCAGTCTCAGTTATGGAGTTTTCAAGATACTGGTTGTATGGGGATTTAGTGTCAGATCTAATTTCTTCCCATAGTGCTTGGTGCAATTCCGAGGCTGACGTGTTCTGTTTCAGTGTATACCAGTACTTAATACTTGCATACTTTCTTCCCACTGTTTCATTTACTGTTCCAAATTCTAACCTTGTCTGAGCTGGTGAGGCTCCCTGTTGTATTTGGAAGGTAGATTTGAAGATGGCTGTCTGCATTTTGTTAAGCAGATCCGCATCTTTCCCATGCAATCCTACACTGCCGTATGAGAGGGTTGGTAGAACTTTTGCTTTTATTGTTGCCAGTAAAGGTTTATATGATGGCCCCGTGAGCTTTTTGGCCAAAGATCTAAAAGCAAATGAGAGTGAATTTGATCTCTGAGTGATGTACGACATTTGCTGCTGATGGCTTTGTCGATTATCAAAGTAGAAGCCCAAGTACTTGAAGTTGGACACGGCCTCTAGCTTTGTTCCCTCCAGGTAGATGTTTGTACTGGCTGTCCGCCGCCTGGTGATAAGCATTGTTTTTGTTTTTGTTGTGTTTATCTCCAGGTTGTTATTTGTTATAAATTCTGCCAGCCCTACTAGTAACCTTTGAATGCCAATCTTCGTTAGATTCAACAATACCACGTCGTCTGCATAGGATAGATGAGTTAGAGGAAGGGAGCCAAGTTTAGGTGGATGAGATGGGATCTTATTTAGACTTGATGTTAGGTCTGCCATAAAAAGGTTAAAAAGATGGGGGGCTAGGACACAGCCCTGCTTGAGGCCTTTACTGGTGTTGATTTTTCTTGAGAGCCGTGTTCCACTCCCCAATTTAACTTCCATCCAAGTATTGGAGTAAAGGAGTAAGATCCCTCTCAGGATTTTTTCCGGAATGTTCCAGCTGCACAATTTCCTCCATAAGATGTTCCGATCCACACTATCGAATGCTGCCTTTAAGTCAATAAAACATAGATGAAGAGGCTGTTTTCTCCGAAGATATTTGTTGGCTAGCACTGAGAGAGACATAATGTTAGTTAGTGTCCCAGTTCCTTTCCTGAAGCCTGTTTGGTTCAGTGGTATTCTCTTTGTGACGTCGGACCAATTTATTAGATCTTCCAGGACGAGGGATGCAAAGTACTTTGCCTCCACATCTAGGAGGGCAATCAGTCTGTAATTAGCTGGGGATGTTCTGTCTCCTCCTTTAAAGATGGGTGAAATTATGGAGCCCTTCCAACTGGATGGTATTTGGTTTTCACCTATTATTTCTTCAAATAATATTTTTAATTTTCTGCACCAAAAGTCCGGATCAGTTTTGTAAACTATTGGAGGGATCCCATTCGGCCCTGGTGCTCCGTTGCCACGTGACTTCCTTATGATTCTTCTTATGTCCTCTTCACTATACCATGTTTGTTTGACCTTATTTGTTGCGTCCTTCTTCTCCCATAGGCTAACCATATCGCGGGGAAGCCTGGGAGTGACGCTTCCTTCTTTTCTTTTTTGGGACACTTCGTTGGTAATTTGTTGGATTGCTCCTGGGTTATGCTGGTCAAGTGTTATCTCTGCGAACCTCTCTGTTAATAACGCAACCCAGTCCGCTTCTTGGACATTGGATGATGTTGGATTTGAAGGGTGATTTAAGCTGTTAATAATCCTCCAAAATGCGTTTGAGTTGGTGTTCTTGGCGGAGCAGAGTAGTTTTGCCCAGAGGTCATCATTCAGAGATCTTTTGTATTCCCACATTTTCTTTTTGTATTCTTTCTTGAGGTTTTGTCTTTGGATCCAGTCTTTGGATGACGTAGTTGTCTTTTTTAGTGCTCTGGCGTTTCTCCTTATCTCTATTTTGAGTTTTACCAGGTTCTTTGGCAGAGAATTTTTGTTAGTGAGAGGATGTGGTTTATTTGGGGCGGACGTTGTTGCTATTAACTTTCCCGTAAAGCTCTCCCATTTTTGTATTTGGGTACCTGTTGTTACCTCACTTTCTATTTTTAGTCTCTGCACATTTGCCTGCAGTACGTCGATGTTGGCCGTTGTCCAGTTAAGTCGTTTCAAGTTAGTGGTCACAATGTTATCTCCCACTATGTTGTAACTGTGGCATTTAGTTAGTTTTAAATTGAAATAAGTGTGCTGATATGAGTGATCGCTTTTTGAAGTGTATTCTATAGAAAATTGCTGGACAAATGGCAATAGTGGAAGAGAGACTGCTGTGTAATCTAGCCTTGAGGCAGTCAAGGTTCCTAGGTGGGTGTGCTGCGGCGGATTGTCACCTTCGATTCTCCCATTAAGGAACCGCAGCCCGAGGAATTCCAGGCTTGTTACCAGTTTTCGCCCAATTGGATCGGATCGCTCTGTTTGCAGCTGAGTTTGGGTTTTGACGTTCCAAAATTCGTTGTCAGCTGCTATTATCTCGTCATCCTCAGGCGTATAGATTAAGTTTGAATTAAAATCACCCGTTACGATGATTTCCCAGGATGGGTTATTGTTTCGAGTATCCATGATTGTGGATACTAGCTGATCCAATGCGACTTGCTTCTCTTTCACCTTTGGGGGTGCGTAGAAGTTAACAAGTAGTACCGGGGTTGGTCTGCCTGGCATTGATAGTTTTATTAATTGCATGTTTGGCCCATATGGGGCTATTTGTTCTGAGTTAATCTTGATGTCTGACGCGATATAAACTGATAGACCCCCTTTTGGTCGACCAAAGTTGAATTTTTTCCGTGCTGGTATATTGTAGTGAGTGTACCCGACAAGAGGTAGCTCCTCCAATGCCCATGTTTCTTGGAGGGCAATAATGTCGCATGCTGTCCAGTTGTGGAGTGGCAAGCCGTCTTCCATCCATTTCCTCGCTCCGGCTATGTTCCAGGACAATAGGTGGAGAATTTCATGGGTACTATCCTTTTGAGGTTTTTTGGGAGGTCAATTATTTTTCTGTTTATTTAATGTGTCTGTTAGCCAGCGCCAGTAGGCTGCGTCATCCTTGGGCTTTGTTTGATTGCCTGTTGTGGTTAGGGAATAGATTGTCGGTGAAGGACTGTTCCCTCTGGCGTTCCATAGTACTGAAATTGCCTGATCCTTATTATCTGTTCGCTTTTCTTTTTTCCCTTTTGTCACCAGACGAGCTTCAAGAGGACCTGGATAGCGTGGTTTTACCGGCCTTTGTTATTTGTAATATCAATACATCTAAGTCACGTAAATACAACACATATTGCATTACAAATGCTATAGGTGTCACATTTGCGAAAGTTAAAGCTATTGGCATTATAAATGACAAAGCTATTAATTTCGCTATTTTCAAAACCAATAGCTCAAACTTTCATAATGCGAGACCTATTGCATTGCAAATGCTTGTTTTCAAGGTAGTAGCCTTGATTGCTCTTCCACTTCCTTTCTCCTTGCAGCGTTTTTATCTAGTCTAAGCAGTATCTCTTTAAATGCAAAATAAATACAAATGCAATGCAATGTAAGTGCCTATTGTCTCCAATTCTCGTTCTTTTCCTTTTGGTATTATTTTATTCATCTAAGCTTCACACATGTCCTCATGTGGATAACTAGGCCTTCTCTGATTACTCTCCTTTTTGGTGTCTGGGCACACAGCACGCAGCAGCCCCTGTGGCTAAGATGGTTCGTCTTTATTTTATTTAAACTTTTCGAGTCCTTCTCTCATATACCCTCACTCATCACCCCACCGGGTGCTGTGTCCTGTTACGTGATAACCACACCTCGTATCACACATGACAAGAAAACACTTCCCATATAGGCCCAAATCAAAAACAACACCCTCCCAATAACACACCCTACATGGTGGCACTTGCTATCCATGTGGGTAAGCACTTCAGCGTCCAACATAGGGATAGAAAGTACTATACAAATGCTACAAGAAAATACCATTGCAGCTCAGTTCTTCATGCACTTTTTAATGCACTTTGTTCTGCCCATCTGTGCATCAAACATTTTGCATAGATGCACTTTATTTGTTACTCTGTTTCGGGTATGACCTCTTCATTCCATAATATATTGTGTCTTTGATAAGAACCTTTTAAAGTGTATCTGTGCATGAAAGGCCCAGAGAGACTTAATTGTTAAGAACAATTCAATCCATTTCAGTTTAATATGTGGGTCACGCATGTTGTTACCACGCATTACTCTACAACACCGTGGTTACAACGCAGGTGTCATTACCACACGTTACCTTTACCACGCAGGAGGTTACAACGATTATGCCTTTCTCATGCATGCCTTTACAATGACATTTGTTTATTCTTATTTTTATTGGCATTTCTTCTATAACAATTCAAAGTACAGACAGTGTATAGGTTTACATACAGCATCCATTTCCGGATCAACGTGACATATCAGGACACTTCGTCTCCTAAGGGCTCTGGTCGATAATCAGCATGTTTATTGCTGTGCTGTAATTTAGCAATCAGATTAATGGTACCATCAGAATCTTACTAAACAGTGAAATATTCCGTCACTAGATGTACATTTCGTTTTGTTCCTTACTATGAACGGCCGGTATGCCCACATCAGGGCGCAACATGATGGTTCAACATAAACGAATGAGCTTTTTTAATTCAAAGAACGTTAGAAGAAAGAAACTCTTTCTAAAACAAAATGAAACTTGTGGAGTGATCAGGTATTCTTATCTAGAGGACCCGGGCTTAGGGGTAACAGGTCCGTCGGGGTGTATCAATCTGAGAGGGAGGAACATCTAGCGTATTCCGAAGCACCTGCCATCGCATCTCGTAGCTCGGAAAAGCCAGCATGTACGTCTCTGATTTAATATAGCTAGAAGTAAGCCATCACGACTCGTTGTCCTCATTCGGGTTATTTCGCTGTCCCCCAGCCCTCTCCCTCACTGGTATGCACAGGTTGCTCCCAAGCCATCATCATTTCCATCCTCACTCCTTTAGCCTCCTCCCAGCTCAATTCTCTACCTTCGGCACCCGCCCAATTAATCGCATCTCAGTTCCAAAGCTCTACCCTGGGCCCTTGTGTGTTGTTATGTCCCTGACCTAGGAATTGCTAGAACCAACTACTCAGGGGGTCCTTGTTATTTACGTTAAGCAGTGTATTTCATGCCAGTCACCCCATAGGCATCCTCACCCCCATGTCCCCGTAATCTTGTAGGACCGCTCCATTCTACAATCGACTAAAGAAAAACAATTAACATAGCAACCTTGTTGCTGAACAACTCCCGGACCCCAAAGCAGTCTGGCAACACCAGCCACCCAAACACTATATAAAGCATCAAAACACTAACTGAGGTCTAATTCCAAATAGGAAGAGGGCTTAGTGGGGTTGACAATTCTAGAGGTGTAAACTAAGACAGGTAATGTGCCCATGCCTGAGTCATTGTGATCTAAATCTGGTCTCTGACTGACATTGGGTGCCCTCCCACCCACCCCAAGGTTCCCTAATAGTCACCAAATCGTATTTTACATCAGATGATCTCGTCAGCGGTGTTGGGGGTCACCACTGGCACTTTTATACTGCCACTATGGGAAGAGTCCGAGTCAAGCCCCTCAGATTCTCTCGAGGAGCGAGTCCTAGCCTCTGAAGGGGCCGTTTATCTTGCCTGATGGCCGCTACCGCCTGTAGGGACTCCGCTCTCTACTTTTCGGTTTGTGAGGACTTGGGACAGCCTGGAGCCCCTCCTCTGGGGCGTCTGTTCCAGGGTTCTCACCTTTTGGACCGTACCACTTGTGTCTGTGTCAACTGGGGGTTTCCAGTCCTGTATACTTCCAGCCATTCACAAGCAGACCTGGTGTCATCATAAAAGTGCCTCTTTCCATCTACGTGTATGCTTAATTGGGCAGGAAAGATTAAAGAATATTGGAGCCCCTCCACTCTCAGTGCTTTCTTGACCTCTAAGAATGAGGTTCTTCTTTTCTGAGTGTCCAGTGTGTAATCAGGAAAGATGGAAACTTTACTGTCTACAATATACGGGCCGTCAGTTCTGGCTCTATGCAGGAGGGCATCTCTATGTCTGAAATGGAGGAGCCTAGCCACACCCGGTCTGGGAGGCTGTCCCACTGCCGATGGTCTGGCCGGAACACGGTGCGCACTCTCCAGTGTGTAGCAGGTCGACAGGTCCTCGGGGGCCACCACTATGTGGAGACACTGTTTTAGGAAGGACACCATATCATTGACCTCGATTCCTTCGGGTACTCCCAGGACTCTTATGTTGTTGCTTCTATTACGCCCTTCGGCATCTTACGCTCTCCGTTCTAGTATGCGGATGCGATCTGTAAGGTCTCCCATTTGCGTCACTAGTGATTGCTGCGATGGCTCCATAAATGTTACTCTGTGTCCTTTACTCTTTCGGACAGTTTCTTGTGTTCCTCCCTGAGCAGGCCCAGGACCACCGGCACTGTACTAATGTCCTGTGAAGGGTGGCTTTGGTATCGGCGATAGCCTCCAATATTTTCGCCAACTGCTGTTGCACTGGGTCGCCCATGTCATTTTGCACTTTTTCTGGGAGAGTAGCATCAGTTTCCAGAACTTGCCCAGTCTGTTTCGCTCTTGGTTTACCCATTTCTGCCAGGCAATCCTAGCTTCTTCACCCCACAACAGAGTGTTTTCAAGGATCGCTGCTCTAAGTGGACCCGTAGCACTTTGAGGTGCCACAGGTCGTTGTCCCTCTGTTTTTATTTTACTTTGGCAGCAGGTTCCAATAGACCTCTGCTCGAGCTCCACTGGTAGCGCCTCTGAGTGTTCTAGCACAGCCTCAGGGCCCTCTCCTCCCAGTTCAGCTCCAGCCGCAGCCGGACACAGCCATCAGTATATACTTGTAGGAATCTCTCCCACCACAGATCGGGAGCACACACACATGTGTTGTTTACGTTGGTCAATGTTCTCACACAGTTCATGTGTTTGGGAGGCTTACATGCAACCCCTGCATTAATCACTTTGCTGTGTACTCCCCTCTGCAGTTTACGGTGCACTCACACTTAATCCTAAATGTCAAGTGGACAGTTTGTCTCTTCAGGCATGCCCCCCAACAGTGAGTCTACACAAGGCAGGTATTTTTTGCCAGGTTCACTGCAGCCTCGCGTTACTACACACAAGTACATCCACTTCATTCCACAAGTGCCCAAATCGCTCTTCCGGGTGCAGGCCTGGCAGTGCCCACTTGGTTCTCAAAGTCAAGGTCTTTTACTGTTTCCAACCAGGGTTGTGTGCACAGTTCTGGCCCTACTCCATGGGCCAGGTCACAGCATCTCACTTCACGCCAAATATCCCCTGTGATGGTGTCTCCAGCAGGCCGCAGCTGCCTATGCGGACATCGGATTGCTGTCTCAGATGGTCAGAGTCCAAGACCATATGCTCATCGATGTCCCACTGCAGCGGAGAGCCTTCTTGGTTGTCCCCTTATTACTAAGCTAACCATTTACCAAGCCACTATCCTGGGGAATTACACCACAGTCCTCATATTTCCCTGAGGTGCGCAAAGAACCGAAGTCTCAGGCGTAGCCGGCAGGCTCCCAATATGCTACTCTGGGCTCCGCCCGCAGCCCTGTTGGCCAGAGTATTCCTGTGTGAGTGCTTTACTGTACTCCTGTGGCCGGGTCTCCCCTCATGGCACACCGGTCACTAGACTGGCCGCAGGTCGAATTGCCAACCCAGGGATCCACAGAGCAGGTCCTGCTCAGGGCTTTACTACCATTACGCCAGAGCTTTCCCTGCCCCACGATTTGCCTTCAATGGCACAGGGCCAGTCAGCAGCACTCGGTGCAACGTCTCACCATCACTCAAGCTTCGCAGTCGCCAGGCCTCGCCGCTCCATAGTTGGCGTTTGCAACAACTCTCCAAGGTTAGGCCTTGCCACCTCCAAGTCTCCAATCCTCTGGCAAATCCTCCAGTGCACACAGACAGCACCTGCGGCAGTCCGCACCTCCTTTCTGGTCTACAGCAGCCCCTTCGGCAGCCACAGGTCACTCCTCCGAATTGCAGTCTGGAGCTACGCCCCCATTTTAGGTGCAGGCAGGCCCGCTTTGTCATCGTACCATCCTCAAGCACGCCAGTGACCCCAAGCGGCCGAGAGCACAGCGGTCTGTTCCAGGACATCTCCAGTTGCCAGTTCCTCCCCGGTTTGAGTGTTCGCCTCCGGGGTGCCAGGATAATTTTGGGCCGGTGCAAAGCTACAGGCTTACGCAACCGCCATCTTTGGCTTTCAAGCCACGCCCCCGCCTTTACAATGAATTTCATTGTGAAGGCATAAATGGTAAAGGCGTATGCCTGGTAAAGGATTCTCCCCCAAAACAAAAAGCACCTCTATCCCAGGCCTAAATACTTAAACCGGCTCATGGCGCAACCCTCCCCCTGTCACCCAGCCCTTAAAAAACCTGCTCCCAGCCTTGAGCCCTAAATCTGGATCCGATGCAGCCCGCTTCACCTTGCACTTCTCAAACCCAATCCCACACCTGGACGGCATTCACAAACCTACTCCTGTTCCCAATCCCGGCTCTACGCTCTATAACTGGCCCCTAGCGCAACCCTCCATGGCCCTTAAAAAATGTGGCTGCCCAAGGCTACTGCAGGGGGCCACTCAGGAGGGCGGCCCTCTAGTGGCATTGGGCTTCCCCCCCCTCCTCTCCCACCCCTTACATCGGGAAGGGGTTGGCTAAGGGTTCGCCACGGTGCTACTTGGCTCATCAGGCGGGCAGGTGGCGCAAATCCTGCCTGCACTTGGATCGCCCGTAAACTAACCCAGAAGATTGCATAACGTTGTATTTAATAAACCTGCAGCAGTTTTTCCCAAGTTTAAAACTTGTGTGGTGTGTATTTATTTGCGGGATGCATGCTAAGAGGGGGGGAGACCATTGCCATGATGGTACTAATACACTCCCAGCCCCGAGCCCTAAAGCCGGTCCCGCTGCAGCATCAGCCCTAAAGCCCATCCCCTCACCAGCCCTGAGCCCTAAAACCTACTCCTGATCCCAATCCCAATCCCGGCCCTGAGCCCTAAACTACATTGTGTGCATTCCCCCATACCTATTGCAGGAAAAGGAGGGATGAGGTCGTACTCATGGGCGTAGGAAGTGTGGGGGACGCGGGGGATATATCCCCCCAGATTTTAAAGTGGGGGGGACACGGGGGACAAGCGTGGGGGGGACGAGGGGACAAAAGAATTTCCCCTCTCCCTTCTGTCATTCGCAGGGCCATTAGCACGCAAAAGCGCTACCTAATGGCCCTGCACTTGACATGCCTGGAGTCAAAGAGGCCCCCGCCCTCTGCCCTTTGTTATGCTGCAGGAAGGCTCGGCGACCTGGGAAGGGCAGAGAAGGAAAATAACCCTGTCTCTTTCCCTTCATACCCAGAGAAGGCAAGCACAGTGTCAACTTCTCCTGATCTGCTTCTGGCAGCTGCCATCCTCCCCCTCTCTCTTTATTCCTCAACCTCTTTCTCCCTCCTCCTTAAGTTCTGATTTCAAGAGACAGCTCTTACTACTCTCTCTTGCCTCTCCTTGTCTTTATTTGTTTCCCTGTGAAATGGATCCAGAATAGGCAGACCACTTTGGCTGGAAATGTCCTCATTAGCTGACCGTTTTATAATTCCAAAGAAAAACCTCGGGACGGAGAGAAAAAATAAATACCTAAATAAAGTGATACAGAGTGGTCAACAGGCAGGCCAGATTGTTATTTACACCCACACACATTAGCACCACTTTGGAGAGTTTGCCAGTGAAAGCGCTTTCTTTCTTTTTTTTTCTTTGAACAACATTGTTTTTCCAGGGTGGGGAAGTGCACCATTCCTAAAGGGACTGCAATACCTGGCTGATGAGTGGAGTAGACACGATTAATATGATTGTTTTCAACTGTTTTATTCATTTCAGCTTATAAAATGTGTACTGCAGCTCTGTGTTCGGGGATGTGGTCTTTTTTAAACCAAACTGCTTACATTTTGAAAGGATATAAGCGATGGACATTGAAACTGGTCCCTTCCTGGTCCTGTAGCCATGTCCTGAATTTTTCAGGCAAAATCACTTACTGATTTCTGAATAATGAGTTTAAAACTGTTAAGGTAACCATGTTGTTCCTGAATACATTTCACATGCTTTGCTTATTCTTGCATTCCTTATGTGTTTGCTTTTTCCAGGGTGTCATTCATTTTTTTCAGGCAGCATTTTACTGTTGTTTAGTGGATAATTTTAATTTAGTCGCAGCACAATTGAGTTGTAGCTTAAAGCAGTGCAAGTTTCTCTCGGTGGGGCAGTATGGTGTTCAGTGTGGGAGAGGATGTGGCACTCTGGCCAGAGCTGCTGAATTTGGAACTTGAGCACCATTTTCAACCTTCATGACCAGTCCACCACACCACACTCCTGACAGAGCTCATTCCGATGCTACACTTTAGAAGGCCCGATAGACCGTAGAAGCCCTGGTGTCTTAGCACCCGCAGGAGGACCCTAAGGGTGGCAAGTGTGAGTTAACCTTGAAAGCCTGTCCACCACAATCCATACTGCAGTTCACCTCCAGTCTTGCGAGCAGGCATACAAAGAAGCACACCCTAGATCAACAGTGACTATCACGAGGTCGCAAGATCCTTTAGGCCTGTCCACCGCACCCATTGGTACCTCCATTGGCCTTTTTGAGCAGTAGTGGTGCAACTCACCAGGGATCAGCAATGAAGGATTTGCATGCACACCAAACATAGGGGGTGATTATAATGGAGGTAGGACTGCCACATCACCCCATCGGTGGCGGTCCCACCGCCATCGTTGACTGTATTACCGCCAACCATATTACAATGGCGGGTGGTTCACTGGCGGTCAGAAAGACCACCATCACAAACCCAACTGGATCCTTGAGCCCGCCAGTGCGGCGGAGGGGCTCGTGATTCCTACAATGCTGGTGGTCCCTACCAGGCACCACAGTAGGGATTACGATCCTATCAGCCTATCCAAGGCGGTTCACCCCAAAGGAAAAGTTGGCGGAAAGGGACATTGGGGGCCCGTAGCAGGCCCCTTTCCAGACATGAAACCCGGGGGGCATCTAAGATGCCCCCTACATATCACTGCACCATGTGGCAGACACCGCATTGTGCCTGCCACGTAGTGCAGTGATATATGTAACATGTCCTTGTTCACATTGCGGCGGATGATGCAGCCAGCAGCACCTGCTGCACTGTAAAAGATAGGTACTGCGAATGCCATAGTGGCAGTCGCATTGTAATGCCTATCGTGGGGCCGCCACCTTGAAGGCCAGCGGTCCCATTCCCCGATTCGATAGCGGATAGACTGAAGTCCGCCTGCCATCATAATCAGCCACTAAGTTTGCAAATTTCATGGTCTCTGCTTCATGCACAAACACTTTTAACATGTGCAGCCTGCTTTCGGGCCACTGGAGTTATGCAGCAATGGAGGCCAAAATTATGTTGCAGTGTTGACTAAATTATGCAACAATAAAAAGGCTGCAGCGTAATGCGGTGCATTTTATGATACTTTATTATTTTGACATATTTATACATACTAACAGCCTCTGCAAAGCTTTTGCCTCATTAGTAGCATACAATTGCAGCAGTGGGAAAGGTGACCAGTCAACCTTTGCAAAGGGCCCTACACTTCACAGCAACATGTCACATTCTCTTAGTAATTTTTCATCCATTTGAGTTACAAAATTGTTTTGGGTCAAATCGTTACTTTATGCAGCAGATGATGTATTATGTGGCAAATATGATACAGCCATAGTTAAGTGGAAAACATTTTTCCACTTAACATAATTTTGCCCCAGCATTGTAGTTGATCAATTTGCAAGTTCCCCAAACCCAAAAGTCGAGTTTGGGAATAATTTGCATTTTAAAAACAGTCCAACAACACAGGGCTACTTTTAAACTGACCTCAGGCTTCAGCAGTGCACACATGCAAACGCAGAAAGGGCTGCTGGCCTCTAAAGTGCCATGCCCTATTATATTCTAGGGACTTAAAGGTAGTTCAAATCCCCCTGCCCTATTATGTACTAGGGCCTTATAGGAGAGGTCATACCAATCATAGGGGTACCCTAACCCATAGTGCACCTTAGTGTATGTAGGTGTTTTCATAGTATCTCTAGGTGTCTCTTTCAGAATAGCACTGGCCCTGGGCCTGTTCAGAGGCCAGGGTCAGTGAGAGTCAGGTACCACCAGTACCAGTCAGCAAAACGTTGGAGAGTGCCCGAGGCAGAGGATGGCTTTGCAACACTAAAGAAACACAAATTCAGCATTTAAAACCTAACACCAGGGTTGGGGGGTTCTCTTTAATAATCAGAATTGATTTCTATCCTAATGAACCCATTTTCCAACATTAGGATAAGGAAAGAATGGGGAAAAATCATAACGTTCTAAACTATACCTTGAAGTTTTCATGCAGTTCTTTGATGACGGTTAATAGCTCACTGTTCAATGTTAGGATTTTAACTTATAAACTGCAAATACCAAAAGAATCTCTCAGACAAAAGCAGTAACTCACTGACCTATTTACATGATATGCATTTTATGATCTGCGTGGTACACGTTCTTTGCAGCAGGCATATTACCCCACTGCAGCGGCGTCACTAGGGGGGTGCGGGGGATGCGGACCGCACCGGGTGACACCATCACATGGGGTGACACCAATCTAAAGAAAAGGAGAGCCTGGTGTCCGCGTAAGTGTTTTTGCTAAACTTTCTTTTTCAGCAAAGCTGTTCTTCCCATGGATGCAGTTTCCGTAAATGTGTTTTATGGTCGTGTGCGGCACTCACTAGTACAATAATTCCTCGAGTAGGGGTGGGGGGGAGGAGGGCGGTGGCTTACGGCGGCATGATCTTAACTGAGTCATATCATTTTTAACAAAGGAATCGTAATCCATATATTGCACTTTTAAAAACCCTCAAGGGGATTTGTTGTGCTCGTATTTTACTATTTGTTCAATACAAAAAAAGAACAATCAGATTTTACCTCAAAACAGACCCGCATATAACATTTGTAAACTGGAAGAAATGTTTGTTATCCCTTCTTACTCAGTTTGATACACATTTTGCACTGAAGCAACATATTATATTTACTCCATTACACAAACAGCAAGGTGTTTCACACAGAATTGCACCTTGTACTTTTTTCACCAGTGACAATTTTCCACCATATGGCCTTTACACTTTACTAGTGGCTCTGTGAGACAACATGTGAAGCTCACTTGTGGCCACTAAATAATGTTGACTCTGCCCCGTGTTTGGAAAGCTACTGACCACCTTTCTAACTAGCAAGTGAGTTCACATGTACCACCTCATGCGGGACATCTTTTCAAGCACGTCAAAATGTACCTGCTCCAACTTTCATCACTTGTGGATGGCTGCCATTGCTGATGGATGAAAGGTAGAGAAATCTTGGTGGATTTTGCAATCGTTTTGCAAAGTCTTCCAGAGTCTCACAATGAGGTATGCGTCACCCAAGCAAAAAGAAAGGCCTATGTTGTAATGGTGATAGCCATTAAATGCAGTCTGAATACTCGAAATCCATACTCGCCCCCAAAACTTTGACTATTGACTTGGATTCATCTTTCTGGGTGTCCAGCGTTGGTCCACGTGGACCGCACTCTAGCCGGACTCTCAGGACATCCATGAAATGTAAATTCAATGAGCCTTGTTCTCAAACAGCTCTGTAAATCTGCACCTGTAGGTTTACTACTAGGCTTTCGAGTAGATTTGCAAATTCTACAAATGCACAATTCTTCAAGAAGTACTTGTGGAAAAGGTTTAGCCTTATTATTTAAAATATGTTTAGCGTTAGTGTGGCAGCAGAGCACTCTTTGGCCGACTTTAGCACCAGTTCTTGGTTTGTGCTCGTCATGTATGTTACACCTTGTACACCTGCTCATGTGTAAATGCATTTGCATTAGTAAAGTGGCATTTTTATTTAATTTTTTTCGCCATGAGGAAACCATTTCTATTAGTGGCGATATTCCTTCTCCTTTTCTATCAGTGGCGATATTCCTTCTCCTATAGCCACACCACTTTTGAGGGTTTTCCTTCCTATTTTCACCATGAAAACAGATTTACTACTGTCTATAACAGGAGTGAATCCATGAATCCTCCCAAGGGGTGATGAATTAATCACAGAGAGGTTTGCGAACACCTACAAACCCTCACTCAGGTTTGTGTGTGAACCTGTATACCCATAAACTCTAAAGTTGTGCGTGTTCCCAAAGTTTTCAGAACCTCCCCTCCCGAGATAGCGGCTCCTTATACATTTGAGAGGGTTCACCAAATGGGCTTGTGTTGTGAACTGGACCCTGGAAATTAAGTGGGGAATATTTACATAGTGATTATAAGGAAATTCTGGCCTCGATTTTATTTTGTGTAGTTTTATATAGCTCGAACTCGACCCGAAAATATTAGAGCGCTTTGCATCAGTTGCATTTACAGACGGACACATTTATTTTTTAGGGCACAGGGCGATTAAGTAATTTGCCCGGAATCACAGGATGTTTGAACCTCCCGCCAGACTCGAACCTGATTCTTCAGCTTCAAAGGCGGCCCCTCTAGCCCAGGAGGGCCTCGATCAGACCCTTGGGGGCCTACTGTGGATACCCCTTTAGGAGAGGGCCCACTGGGAGGAGGTCCATCTGGTACGTCATGAGGGGGTGACACCATGAGTTACCCGCACTGGGTGACACCCACCCTAGTGACGCCACTGCCCCGCTGTGGCTACCTTACCAAGAGTCAAAACTTCCACTAGACAAACCTCCGATCTCTCTCAATAAAGGACATTAATCACTGAAGTTATCTTCACATTTTTATTGTTGCCTGAAAATTGCTGGTGACCAGGAATGCAGCAGCAGGTATTTTTCAAACCATAATGCACTGGCAAACACGACACCCCCACCATAAGTCTGCGACCTTTGTTTACTTGGTGCATGAAGATGTAAGATTCATATACATGTTTTTTTAACATTTGGTCTGATTACTATATGACTGTAAATAACAGTAAAGCATACATGTAAACTATGACAACAACCCTGATTTTCTCAATATTTCACTTCGAAAGTATGCGATTGTATTTGTTTAACGGGCCGTGATTTGTATTGGGTCACTGGGAAGTCCACAAGGTTGTACCTGTCCCCCCAGAATGTTAGTGTCTCCTACGCCCCTGGTCGTACAGCGCCCAGGTCTTTTTCTATTTTTTAAGCAGAAGCAGAATACTGACGTCTATCCCTTCGCCAGTTTTTCCAGGTCGCAGCTGGATGAGATAAAGACGCTGGTCACCTTTCCCACACATATGCCTTTTCCCTTCATATCAGGATGAGACTTTGTGGGCGGAGTTATGAATGGCGCCCAGTGACGGAGCCTCATTGCGAGCAGCTGATCCAGACTGAGATGTGGTGGCAGGGCTCTCTGTGGGCGCCAGCACTAGAACAGCATGAGGTGCTGCAGATCAGAACGGAGACGCGTTGGCAAAACTGTAAGCGCTGGAATCACAGGGGCTTGTGGAGCCGACCATGAAGGGGGTGCGCCAGGGCAGCTTTGTGTGGGACTCACTCCACTGTCAAAGCGAGGGCTGCTGCAGGCCAGGATTGATGCGAGAAGGCAGGAGTGTTCCCATCTCGTGTTACAATGTTACACTGTAAATGTTAATGTGAATTTTACTGCTAGACCGGAGGCTATTTTATGAATCAGCTTTTCCTTATTGAAATACATTTCTAAAAAGAACAAACATGCAACCTCTAACAAAGCGGCTCTTGGACACCGCGGCCATGGGAAGCAGAGGGAGTTGGATACTTAGTTGAGTGTGGTTCCCAGCCCAGGCACCGTTGCCCGGACACTCCGTGCCCCCGAGGCAGCGCCAACTTCCCTTCCTTGGCTTTTGTGCCACATTACTGATGAAGAGCTGGTTGAAAGTCAGAAGTCAGAAATGCAGCACATTATCCTGAGTGCTGGGCGTCCAGAGATTGTAGAGCTGGCACGTGCAAACCTGCATATGTATGTATTTATGTATTTATTTTAAACGTGCAGTGGCCTTTAAACCCACTGGAGGGAGTACACCCGCACTGCACAATTTAGAAACTGGAGTCTACTCTAATCTAAATCTGAAACTTTGGAGTTTAATCTGAATGCATACACAATACATAGAGGCAGGACTAAGAGAGCTGCTGGAAGTTTAAGATGCTCCCACAATGCTCAAATCCGGACGTCGTCGTTTACACGTATGAATCCGCGGGCTGCTTGAACAACCTTTTTAGCTCACCTGTAATAGTGCTGTTCGAAGGTTAAGGCTTAACTGTCCCATCGGTGCTCGAAGAGGCGGGAATCAACATGAGCAATTACACGCTCGTGAAAAGATCAAATACAGACAATGCCAGCCCCACGAATTTCAGAAGACAAGGCTGCTTTTGTACTGAAAAATATTCACACAAAGAAGTTGTAAAATAAAAAAAAAGAAGAAATGTAATTGTTTCAACGAAAACAAGGGCAGTCATTAACAAAGAAGCATGTCCAGGGTTAACTAAAGGCCGAGGGCAAGGCAAAGTCAGGAAAAAGGCCAGCCTCCATAGGACCGTTTCCTAGGCACTGGGACCACCAGTAAGACGAGCAAATGAGCGGTGAGTTTGGGTCTAAGGTGTCAGCAGGGTCCAGTTGGACAAGGTTCATTAATTGCATTCCCATTCCGCCTTCTCTCATGCAAGCGTGCTCTTCCCATACATCAAAATGTGTCTTGTATTTGTAAGGATCAGTACGCTGGTTTTAAGCAACCAGATGTACATCAGCAGTGAGCTACAGTGTGGGGTCACAATAAAACCCCACATTAAGTTTCTTCGAGTTCAGCCAGCCTTTTTATTACAGTTTTATATAGCGCGCACTCGTCCTGAAGGTATCAGAGCACTTTACATTAGCACCAGTTGCATTACAGACGGAAACATTCATTAAAAAATGTAGGCACGGGGAAATAGTGATTTGCCCACAATCACAGGATGTTTGAGCCTCCCGCCAAGACTCGAACCTGGTTCCCCAGGTTCAAAGTCAGCTGCCCTAGCCTTTAACCCACACCCTCTCCCCAAACTGCCTCAAACTGGTGCTTTCCATACTCCACAACACCTCTCAACTCATTTCATGTCCAGATGCATGGGAACTGTTACCGGAGTGACAGACCAGACAGGGCTTAATGGGCCCAGAGCCCCAGACCATAACAATCAACCTGTTTACAGCAAGAGTCCGAGGGCTTTACCTTACTATTAAGCCTAAAAGTGAGTACCAAGTACACCCTCTCAGTACGTGTCTCTAGTGGTAGCAACCTTGAGTAGTTCATGCCTTACTCAGGACGAAGAGGGTAGCGAGGCTCAGAACTCAGTGACACATGTAATTCATTGCTCAGCCAGTGCTTACATTTAAAGAAAAAGTTCTTCTGACACACAATGCAATACTGTACATAAAAGTTAGAGTGGTTGAATACACTTAACCATGCAGTCAGTGTTTAATTTGAACCGGTGGACAGTGGTTTCCAATGCCCAGCATGGCACTTAATTGTCAGCACCGGAGTTATAACAGTCCACCACATAGTTTGTCAAATTTTGAGATGAGCAAACCAACAATTGTTTAATAATTCATCGTACAATAAAAACGACTGTTTACTTACCAGTAATATTCATTACTCTGAGTCGTAGACCTCCCTGTCACAGTCCTGGTTCCCATTCCTCCCTCCCTGGTCGGCTTCTTGTGCTTGGAGCTACACGATTTGCTGACGTGGGTCAGGGGTTATGAGTCACAAAATGTGAGAGTGGCCTGGAGGGTAGGGATGGGATAAGTGAATTTTACTTGGAAGTTCTGGAGGAGGAGCTGTTACTCATGAGGTAATGACTGTCATAGGGAGGTCTGACGAGGAGGAAATGACAGAGACCTGCTGCCAAGCCATTCTTATAGCATTGGTTGACTTTAAATAGTCTGAATTGTCATACTTGTAGGAGTCTTATGGTTAGTAGTTGTTTGAGTACTGCCATACGCAGCACTGGCAGCCCCAGTGGGTGGTGCAAGCTGCAGTGCGCTCCCAAGGGCACTGGAATGCTCCTAATTCTTATATGCAGAACACAGTTGATGTTATATTTGAGCTAATCCTTTCACCAAGACACAGATTTCATTAGTGCAAGTAAAGACACATTGTCCCTGTGGGGTGAGAAAGGGTGGGTGACCCCTCCTGGTTTCCATGTCTATCCCTCCTAGGTGATTATGGTTCAGTAGGATGTACTCTGTCTAAAAGTCTTCCCTTCAATATCTTTTGGCCTTACACTGTTCCAATCTAATGTTTGGCTCTCTGTCCCATGTAAGTTTGGCATACCGTAGGTGTAAGATTTGGGGGTCTGTGGTTGGCACAGGTCGGTACTTGTGACAAATAGGGACCCTTGCCTCTAGTCAGGATAAGGAGATTACACTCCTAAATAACCCCTGCTCACCCCCTTGGTAGCTTTTCAAGAGCAGACAGGCTTATCTCAGAGGCAGTGTGTTAAGCATTTGTGCTCACATACAGGAACCCAGTGACAACACTTCAGAAGCACACCACACAAGGTTTTATATAAAAAAGTACACTTTATATAGATTTACCACAAGACCATAAACAACAAAAATACACAATACTGTTACTTTAAGATGGTAGTTTTAGCTTAGTTCAGTTCAGTTCTTAAGATGCGACACTTTCCGTCAATGTACCTTACGATGCGTTGCGCTTCCACAACAAGCAATGTCGCAGCGAGGGAACTGCATCAAAGTTCCGGTGCAAAGAAATAAAGACGTGAAGATCTTCTAGATGCGACACGCTTCTCCGGGGATGCAAGAAGTTCTCGGTTCGATGCATGGACTGCAGCGGCGACACCCTTGTTCAGCGATGCGACTGCAACAGCTTCAGCTGTGACACTCTTCTCCCACGTTTGCCTGAAGCTTCCGCACGATGCGACAACTACAGCGGCGACATCCTTGTTCAGAAATGTGACGGCAGCAGCTCCAGCGGTGGCGCGCTTCTCGGGGGATGCCAGGCCCTTTCCTCAATGCGGTGCAATGCAACAGTTCCAGCGGCGACACCCTTGTTCAGAAGTGCGACGGCAGCAACAGCGATGGCAACAAAATGTGGTGCAGTGTGACAACTCCAGCGGCGACACCCTTGTTCAGAAATGCGACGGCAGGTAGCAGCGATGGCGACACCCTTCCTCTTCGTTACGAGACGCTTCTCTCGATGTGGTGCAGTGCGACAACTCCAGCGGGACACCCTTGTTCAGAAGTGCGACGGCAGCAGCAGCAACGGCGACACGCTTCCTCTTCTTTGCGTCGCTCTTCCAGCTCCTTGCGACACGCAGTCCCTCAGAAGGCCCAAAACAGCAGCAGGCACTTCCAAAAGAACTCTGGGAAGCTGGGGGTTGAAGTCTGTTGTCTCTGAGACTTCAGCAGGAGGCACACTATTTTCCAAGCCCTTGGAGATCCTTCACAAGTTGAAAGCAAAGTACACAAAGTTCCTTTCTCCTCTCTTTGGCAGTAAGGCAACCACTGCAGGCCAATCCCTTAAGCAGCACTTCAGTTTTTCCTCAGTTTCTTCAGGATCCACTCCTCAGCAGAGGTTTCTTCTTGTTTGACAAAAAGTGATCTAATTTCATGGGAGCAGGGTCCCAATATTTACACCCCAAACTCCTTTGTTCTCTGAGGGGAGAGGGGCCTTTGCCCAGTCCAAACCAGTTCTGAAGCACTCTGTTTACCAGACTTATTTCCTTTCACAGTGCAGGGCAGAAACATCAGACGCCCCACAGGAGGTGGAGCCAGCATTGTGGAAGGCAAGCACAGCCCTGGAGCACTTTGTTGACAGGATTCTTCCTCTTCTTTCAGTGTGCAGGGCAGAGACACCAGCCACACCCCAGGAGGTTGAGCCAGCATTGTGGAAGGCAGGCACAGCCCTATTCAAGGTTCAGGTGCAACTCCTCCCACCCATCTAGATACAGATCTCTCTATTTACCACTGGGCTGACTCATTCTGTCTCCTGGAATCCCCAGCCCTGTCACTCACAAACTCCAGACAAGGAATACACAACCTAGCAGAGGTAGGCTTGAAAGGTTAGGCAAGAAAATACCTACTTTTTAAAAGTGGTATTTTCAAACACAGATTGTTAAAACCAACTTCACTAAAAGATGCATTTTATCATTCTGAGTTCAGGCATACTAAACTGGAATTTCTACCATGTTCTCTGAATCAGTTAGGATTATAAGAATGTAATAATCTAACTATTAATTCTGGCCTATGGAGAACAGGTAGCCTTGCAATAGTGAAAAACAAAAATGGCTGTAATTCACTATTAGGGCATGCCACACACACCAGGGCATGTCCTACCTTATACCTACAATGCACCCTGCCCTTAGGCCTACTATAGGGGTGACTGATGTGAAGAAAAGGGAAGGTTTAGGGACTAGCAAGTGGGTGCACTTGCCCAGTCAGCACGACAGTACCAGACTGCACACAGGCTCTGCAATGACAGACATTAGACACATTTTACAGGGCTGCTTCTGTGGGTGGCACAACCAGTGCTGCAAGCCCAGTTGGCTTTACACGCCCTGAGCACTCCTGGTGCACTGTACTAGGGTCTGATAAGTAAACAAAATAGTCAATAATGGAATCACCAATTAATACATTTATTTACAGTAGGGAGCACTTGCCCTGTGGCACTGGACAGCAGTAGTACAGTGCCCAAAGCATCTAACACCAGTAAAAATACATGAGGCAACAGAAAAAATGGAAGGGAGACCTACGCCAATGGTGCCCGGTCTAACAGCAGGTAGCTGGTGTTGGACTATATTGCTCCTTGTGTGCTACTGTCTCTGGTGTGCATACATGCCCTTTATTTGCAAGCAGGAAGGATTGTGGTCATGCAAATCCACAATGGTGGATCTTCCTCAGGCCCATAACGAAACCAAGCTATCAAAACAGCAAAGAGCTCAGCCCAAGTCGCACTACAGGATGATCCGGGCAAAGGTTGCAGAATGCAGCACACATAGCCAAAGCAAAAACGTTTTTTCATTCTAACGCCTGCTCTTGCATGGCGTTAGTTTTTGGCGCTGCCATAGATTTACTGATCCTTGTAACTCTGGGGCACCATCAAAAGGCAATGGGTGTTGCAGTGGAATGACCATAGCAACACCCTTTGCCGCCCCTTTCACGCTTAGTTAGGTGTGTAAAGAGGTCGTATTTACTAGGGGCGTTAAGCCACAAAAAGTGGGTTAACGCTGCTTGGTCAATCTGGAGAAGAGCATGGCACCACCAGAAAGTGGTGCTATCCCTTTGCAAATATACCCCACTGTGTATTCCCCAAGTCCAACTCTGGGATGTGTGTCAGGTAGATCCTGAGTTTAGGGTATTCCTCCCAGGCTGGTCCAACCAAAGGCTTTGTTTCACAGTGTCAGCAGGAATGCAGGTTATAATTGGGAGTCTCTTGTCAGTGTAGGCCCAAAAGGAGGCAGATAAGAGGGAGAGGCTTCCCCACTTAATTATTACTCAGCCTGTTGGCGGTAATACTTCTAGGGAATAATGAGGTAGGAAAGGGCTTTTTCTGTCATTCAAAAGGATCTCTGTTTAGTTTCCTCCACACCCTAGAGTCTAGAATACTACAAAGGACGTCAAGAAATGTTGGGAGCAGCCCAGCAATTCACATCACTGTGTGGGCTGCTCTCCAACCTCCATCTTATGTTCCACTCTGGTTCAGGAATTTAGATTGGACTCCTGGATGTCCATATTTACATTAAGCAAACTCACACATTCTACTGCGCATGTATAAACTGTACGCATGCATGCCATCCATGTTCCACAAGGATAGAGCCCCATAATCAGTTGCAGGGGACATACAAATACAAAATTTGAAAGAGTCCAGTAGGCAGCTCCCCTTTGCAGGCAATAGGTAACAAGCACTGGCATAGCCAATATGTCTCGCCTTTTGAAACTTATAAGTGTTTGGCCACGCAGCACCTTATCCTGGGTGCTATGTCACCAGGGATTGAAGAACTGGCACTAGGAAACCTTCATATTTTATCTATTTAATTATTACTATTTTTTTACAGACGTGTAATAACCACTAAACCTGCTGGAGAGAGTACAGTCACACTGAGCATTTTAAAAACGGGAGACCATGGGTGATTTTAATAGACAGTAATGTTGCCCAAATCAATAGTACGCCTTTGATCAGCCATTGACAGATGAGAAGATAGATTGGGCCAGTCACAATAAAACCAAACAACCACTAAAAAGCACGAAATTCAGACTAGCAGAAAAAAGAACTAATAACAAATGATGGGTGTGTTTAAAGTCCATAGAGTAGATATAGAATGTCTCGAAGAAACAGCACATGCGCTGCCTAGGCAAAACCTAAAATACAGCTAAAAGCAAAAATATTTTGTGAACTCAAAAAGTATACACTTATCATAGTACTCCCCGATACTGAAGGGAAATGCTGTGTGTGTGGCTGTGCTCATTGAGACAGGACAGAATGCTGTCAATCACAGTGAAGTTAGCAAATGACTAATGTGGGCTGACCAACTACACCCTGCTGTAGTCGGAGGAATAAAATGTGACTGACACAATAACAGACCAAAAGATGAATAGGGGTGGTTGAACCCCATAACTATTATAAAAATAATTTTAGTGAAATCAAAAGGTCTTGGCTAAAGCCAAACCGAAAAATAGTGGATTTTGGACTTGGCCCTTTTTGCTGGGTCATCCGTGAACTTTTTGCCTTCCACCTAGTCTTTTTTCTGACCTGGTGTTGGTGGTTTTAGGACTCTGGGCACTTTAGCAGTGCTGTCCAGTGTAAAGTGTGGGTGCTCTCTGTGGTAAATATGGTAAGAATGGTCTACACCTGTTTGGCGTATTTAATTTACCTGTCAGTCCCTTGTAAAGTGGTATCTCAGATACCCAGGGCCAGTAAATTAAATGCTATTGTTGGGCATGCAGCGCTGATTGCGCCACCCACCAAAGTAACCTTTCAAACCTGTCTCAGGCCTCTGCCATTGCAGGGCCTGTGCGCTCAGTTTACTGCTGCTGTGACGTGGCACACAAAGTGGTTGCCACGTCTGTGACCCCCCTTTACTGCATATCAGTCAACCCTAAGGTGGGCCCTATGGGCAGGGTCCATTGTAGGTAAAAGGTAGGCCATGTACTTTAAGTGTGTGACATGTACTGGTAGTGACACACAGCGATCCATTTTTGTTTCTCACTGCTGTGAGGTTACCCTCTCATAGGAATGCATTGGGTATTCTCTGATAAGTGTTTCAGTGGTAAGTCCTGGTATGAGAGGAGCAGCGTTGTCAAGTTTGGTATGTTTGGAATAGTGATAGGACAGAGCCCAACCTGACAAAGGAGTGTGTGAGCACTGTAAACAAAGTGCTTCAGAAACCCCCAGAACCGGTTCCCCAAGCTCTGTGCCTCGGCAGAACAAAGAAAAACAATAGTATAAATATTGGGGCGAGGCGTGGCCAAGATGGCGGGGTGAGCGGACGCTTCCTCCCGTAGCTCCTCCAGCCCGGCTCAGCTTGAGCCCCGATTTCTGCGCTTCTCTCCCCCCGCAGCTGCTTTGCGGGTGAGTGGACTGTGCCGGAGTTCCTGGTGCACATATTGATACCACTTTGACTCCTATCGCCCCGGAGGAAGTACCCCGAAAGTTTGCTCAAAGATCGGAGCACGGAGGAGAGCCTGGGAGGCGGAGCGAATTGCAGTGCTGTCCAGGCGCCTCGGCTGGGCCTGGTGCTGAAAGCTGGCGATCCCGAGAGATCGGGCCCGACGTGCTCCGAAGAATAACAGCGCCCTCCGGCCGAAGCCTACTTGGCCGGTGTCACCGATACACGGCTGATCCTGGACCTTAGCTGGCGCTTTGGCCCTTCGCTACCGACGACGGTGCATGGTGCGGCGTGGACCCCGGACCTGGTGGCGAGGGACGGAGGCATCTACGCAGCAGCCGACCTGGGCGGACCCGCCGGTGAAACTGTGAGACACTGGCTGCGGACTTTCCTTACTTATTGTGCCCCGGGGGTCGCCGCCAGTCTCGCCAGCCCGGGCCGCTCTCCCGGGCCCCGCCCTGCCGCCATCTTATCCCTGAGGTGCTGGAGCTGGCAACCTCCACCCGTGCCTTTAGCGGGCGGGTGCCTACTTTCACTTTGGCTCCTGAACTAATTTCCCAAGGGGTGCACTACTGAGAGACCCTGACTTTGGCCCCCGATTTCCACCCTGGTCGGAACCACGACTGTCTCGCCCCGGCCTGAGCCGCCATTTTGTCGCTTGTGACGCAGCACCCTTGTCTTCGGCAGAATCGCCACATCTGGTGCCCACGAGCGACTGGGCGCATCTACGGCGGCCGGCCCTGAGCCTTGCCCACTGCAGCGGCCACGATGACCGGGAGAGGAGGCTCGAAAAGGGGTGACCGCACTCTGCCAGACATGCTCAGCAGAGCCCAGCAGCTGTGGGACAGGACACAACCGTCGCCGGGGTGCTCCAGGGCCTCGGCAGACGCAACTGGAGGCGAACCGCCGGTCACGAGGTCCTTTATGGAGGACTTATTTAGCTCCCTCAAGGACGACTTCCAGACACTAAAGAAGGAAGTGGCCAGCGAGGTCCGAGAAGTGCGCAGGGAGGTAGAGGGCCTTGGCGAGCGTGTTGACACGGTGGAAACGGCGGCCCAGCGCCGAGATGAGGAGATAGTCCATCTCCAGCAAGACGTTCTCCGTCTCCGAGAGCAGTGTGTCGAGATCCAGGCCCACTCTGAGGACCTCGAGAACAGGTCCAGACGGAACAACATCCGGGTGCGGGGTGTCCCATCCGCGGACGAGGGGACGGATCTGGTGGCCTATCTACAGGACTTGTTCCGGGAGATTTTGGGGGAAGATGCAGAATTCCTGATCCGCATAGACAGAGCGCATAGAGTGGGCCGACAGCGCCAGTCATCAGCACCCCCCCCCCGGACATTCTGGCGTTTCTGCCTGATTTTCCCTTGAAGGAGCGCATCATGACAGAGGCCCGCAGGAAGCAGCCTTTAACTTTCAGAGAGCGGCCTGTGGCGCTCTACCAGGACCTGTCCGCCATCACGCTGCAGAAGCGCAGGTCCTTCCGGATTGCTACGGACTTTCTGCGGGAACATGAGACGCCCTACTCCTGGGGTCACCCCTTCCGTCTAATCTTTAGATGGAACGGAGTGTTACACCAGCTGCGCTCCCTCCAAGACATCTGCGGGGTGTTGGGACTCACGGCCACGGAAGAAGATGGAGCGACGCCCACATGGAGGCGCTCGGAGAGACGGAGCCGGCGGAGATCGACGAGGAGACAACGCCGGCGACTGCGAGTCGCCCGGATTCCCCTACCATCAGGGCGGATATGGCGGAAGCCCTGAGAACGGCGGCCAGGACCTTGCCTGACTCCAATGGCGTGGCCTTGACGGCCTAACTTCACTCCGGGGGGAGAGATTCTTAGCCTCTACGATGCTGGGTTGGGGCTGGGGGTTGGGAGGGAACGGTTGGAGGTGAGTGGCTGAACGTCCACTTGATTGGTTTCTACAGACTTGCCCGTTCGGGCTGGACTGAGACAATGGGGTGTTTTTATTTGTTTGTGGTTTTGGCTAGTTGCCATGGGTTGGTTCTGGGAGGGCTTAGGAGTTGTTCTGTTGTTGGTGGGGTCCCGTCCGATATTGCCCAAGCACACGCGTGGCCGGTCTTGGCCTTCTCTGCGCGCTTGCCCCGCGCGCCCCCTCCGCTGATCCCTCGCTTGCTGTACAGCGCTTCGATTCCCTGGGGGAGATGCCATCCTTGAAAGTAGTGACCCTTAATGTTAAGGGTCTGAACAACCCTGTGAAGTGCAGAGCGATCCTATCCCTGCTAGAAGGGACGCAAGCGGACATATGCCTTTTGCAGGAAACTCATCTGCTACCCAAAGATTGTCATGGGCTGCGCTCTGCCAAGTTCCCCACCCAATTCTTCTCTTCAGCAGCGACCAAGACTGCAGGCGTAGCCATTCTTTTAGCTAGCTCTTTCAGGGGCGAGGTATTGTACAAATATGCTGAACAAAAGGGGAGGCTCCTAGCGTATCGCATGCGGCTTGGGGGTATTGCCTTCACGGTTGGCTCCGTTTACAGCCCGAATGATCACCAGGATCGTTTCCTAGAATCGGTGTTGGTGGACGTCACTGCCTCGCCCGATCGCCATGTTGTCTTGGGGGGAGACCTGAACATCGTCTTTGACTCGGCTATGGATAGGTCTGCCCAGCGCTCCCCACAGACGGGGGAGCTTTCCCGCGCGGTGCAAGACCGGATTACAGAGACGGATCTGCATGACCTCTGGCGCGCTATGCACCCCACCGATAGGGACTATTCCTATTTCTCCCACGCGCACCGCACTTATTCGCGGTTGGACTACCTCCTGGTGAGTGGACCGCTACGCACGGCCGCCACGGCGGCGGACATCGGGGTCCTGTCCCTGTCCGATCATGCACCGGTCTCCGGCGTCTTTGCATGGCCGGCGGCCTCCCCCTCCAGAGGGATGTGGCGGCTTCGAGATACTCTTCTACATAAGAAGTCAGTTGTGAAGCGAGTGGAGGAGGTCATTCGGGATTATCTGGTCCACAATGGCAACTCCGACACGTCTCAAGCGACGCAGTGGGCAGCCTTGAAGGCGGTCCTCAGGGGGGAATTTATCTCCATCTCCTCGGCCGAGAACAGGGAGCGGCAATGTAAGAGGGACGAACTGACTGCGCAGGTCAGGGAACTTGAGCAGGTTCACCGCCGAACAGGGGCTCCTCAAGTTTGGAGGCAGCTGAAAGCGGCGAGGAAACTCCTTTCTGCGCTGGACCTAGACCGGGCGGAATATGCAGCGTTGCATCTGAAGCATGCCTTTTACACGGGCGGGGACAGATGCGGTAAGCTCCTGGCCCATCGGCTCAGGGCTGCGCAGCAACGCAATGTGGTGAAGGAGCTAGTGGGTGCAGACGGGGTTTCTGTTTCCGGTGACGCGGAGGTGGCGGACTCCTTTCGTAGCTTCTACGAGGCGTTATATGCCGCGGAACCCTCCTCACCGAGGGACGCTGAGGACTATCTGGAGTCTGTGACCCTCCCGGTGCTAGAGCCCGCCCAGGCGGACCACTTAGAGAGGGACATCCATGTGGAGGAAGTCATCTCCGCTATAGCACGATTGAAACACGGTAAAGCCCCGGGCCCGGATGGCTACACGGCCTTGTTCTACAAGACCTTCTGCTCCACTGTGGCGCCAATCCTGGCTCGCCTGTTCAACTCCTTCTCCGAACCGGGGGCTATCCCGCCGGACCTTCTTTCCGCGACTGTGTCGGTTATTCCGAAACCCGGGAAGGACCGGACCCTGTGTGGTTCGTATAGGCCTATTTCACTTCTGAATGTTGATCTTAAGCTCTACACGGGGATCCTAGCAGCCAGACTTGGACTGCACCTACCGGGCCTGGTGGAGGCGGACCAGGCTGGCTTTGTACCCGGTAGACAGACCGTTGACAACACCAAGAGAGTGACGCACATATTAGAAAAGGCCTCGCGCGTCCCGGGGGAGCGGATGTTACTGTCGGTCAATGCGGAGAAGGCCTTTGATAGAGTTCATTGGCCGTACCTTGAGCTGGTTCTCGGGAAACTGGGAATCGGCGAGAAGTTCCGCACCATGGTCTTCAATTGTTACAAAAGACCATCAGCATCGGTACGGGTCAGTGGGCACAGCTCTAGCAGTTTTGTCATTCAGCGCGGTACGAGACAGGGCTGCCCCCTCTCGCCGCTTTTGTTCGCCCTCTACATGGAGCCGTTTGCCCAGAGGATTCGCGATAATCCGGACGCTATTGGGGTTAAGATGGGTCAGTATACCCATACTGTTAGCCTTTATGCGGACGATGTCCTGCTGACCCTGGATGACCCCAGGAGGTCACTCCCTGCTTGCGTCCAGGAACTGAACGCCTTTGCACGCGTGGCCGGCTTTAAAACGAATATGGCCAAATCGGCTGCCCTGGACGTGTCGCTCGCCGCGGACACCAGGAGAGACCTCCAGCGTCTCTTCCCTATGCAGTGGTCCTCGTCCACGGTGCCATACCTGGGGATCCTGCTGGCGCCTTCGCTGCCTGAAATGGTCAAAGCCAACTACTCTTCCCTTGGCAGGAAGATTAAGGAGGAACTCGGCCGATGGAACAAGGGCCTGCTCTCGTGGCTGGGCCGTATCGCAGCGGTGAAGATGACGGTACTGCCTCAGATCTTGTACCTTTTTCGCGCTCTACCTCTCCAGCCCCCTGTGGGTTGGATACAGCAGGCGCAGGCTGACATCTCCCGTTTCGTGTGGCAAGGCCGCAGGCCTCGGATGAAGAGGGTTCTCTCCACGCTTGCTCCGGAGGCGGGGGGTCTTGGTATCCCGGATCTCCGGAAGTATTTTCAAGCGGCGCAACTCCGATATTTGGTGGAATGGAGCAGGTGGGAATCTGACAAGCACTGGCTCTTTCAGGATCAGGCGGTAGTGGGACGTACCCTTCAAGAGGTTCCATTCCTGCGGCGCGCGCATCGCCCGGCTAATCTCTACGCCTCCTTTGTCACCCGGGTTCCCCTGCGGGTGTGGGATGCGGTTTGCGAGCTTCGCGAGCTAACTACCTTCCCATCACCGTTTACATCCATAGTTGGTAACCCGGACTTTACTCCGGGCTTAGAGCCGGGAGCTTTCTCCCACTGGGTGAGTGCAGGTTGCAGGGCACTTTTTCAGATTTACGGGCCGGAGGGCGTGCTTCCTTTCCAGCAACTCCGACAGGAATTTGGTCTGACGGAGGTAGACAGATTGCGCTACATGCAGGTCCGCCACTGGGCTCTCCAACCCCAAGTGCGCGACGTCGCAGCCCGTCAAATCACACCTTACGAGCGGTGGCTCGTGACCCGGACCTCGGATGCCAAGCTTATTACCGATCTGTATAAATTTCTCCAACCCCCGACGTTTCATTACCATAATCCGGGGAGGGAGCGCTGGCACAGAGAGTTGGGCAGGACCCTGAGCCACAAGGAGTGGGACAAGATCGCATATCGGGCGAGGCACTCTGCGTACCACACTGGGCTGACGGAGACCTTTACTAAGGTGTCCACCTATTGGTATTACACCCCGGAGAGGCTCTATGAGATGCACAAACTCACCGACAAGGGATGTTGGCGGGGCTGCGGACAGGAGGGTACTCTATCGCACATTCTTTGGGATTGCCCGGTACTGACTGCTAACTGGAAAGAGGTCTTGGATGAGGTGGATAGACACTTTGAGATTGAACTGCCGCGCTTCCCGGCGTATGTCTTGCTAGGCCTTCCCAACGACTTAATGTACCCGCTGAAGTCCCGCAGAGGTAGACAGATTGCTATTGCGCTAGGCTCAGCGGTCCAAAATATCCTTGTCCACTGGCGCACCTCCACTGCCCCCTCCATCACTGGTTGGCTACATAGACTCTGGCAGGTACTGGGTATGGAGAAGATGTCGCTTACAGTGGCTGGTAATGTAGATCAGTTCGAGGAGCTCTGGCACCCATTCCTGGCACTACTGTCCACAGAATTCCGGGAGCTCACATGTCCGAGGTACCTGCGCCTTCTTAGGCTGACGCCACCGGCGGCCCCGGCGGATTAGGAGGGATGGGGCTGGTGGGATTAGGGGATGGGGGTGGGCTGTTTGGGGCGGATGTTTCTATTACGGGCTATTGGACGGGGATGTTGGGGTATTGTTTCCTTCTTTTTCCTTTTTCTGGGGAAGAGGGGCTTGGAGGGACTGCGTTGTGTTTTGCGGTGTTGCAGGAAGCTACTCGCGCTTAGCTTTGGTTGGGAGGTTGGGGAATATAGGAGGGTTGTGCGCACTGTCTTACTGCCTTACAGCTGATGCCTTTCCTTCCCCTCCTGGACCACCAACCTCCCCCCTTCCGACCAGAACTGCTGCAACATGTCTCTTTTTCTTTTCATTGTACTGTATGTAACCTTGACCTCCTACTTCCCTTCCCCATGTTTCTTTTGTTTCAATAAAAATGCTTTAAACCTAAATATTGGGGCTTTGACCCCATGTCGGTGTGCAGTTTTGGGTGCTTGTTTGTACCTGCTGGGCCCCAGGAGGAACCGCCACGAGGGACTGCCCCTCTGCTGGAGGGCCTTGTAAGCTGGCCTGCCTGGGCCCAGGTTTGCCAAAGCTCTGCCTCTCTGGACTGAGCCCTAGCGCCTCGTGAGCACTACACCTTAATTTCTGGTGCCAGGTTGGGAGGAGTGCTTGTGCATTGCAGCGCTGGGCTGCAAAAGTGTTCTGAGGGAATCCCGGCGTGGGGATTTCCCCGCACTGCCTGGAAGTCAAGCGGGAGCCTACCCCGCATTTCTGTGCCTCAGAGGGGAGTCACGGACCGTTGCGTCAACCACCGGAAGTCAGGCGGGATTGCCTGGTTTTAGGCGGGCTGGCTGGCAGGAGAGAGGAAGTGTGGTGGGCTCTCCTCCCATCAACAGGAAGTCAGGCGAGGAAATCCTGACCCAGGGCATGCCATCGGCAGAGGAAAACCCAGGCGGGAGCCCACCCCGTGCTTGTAGATGCCAAGGACCGAACGTGTGCAGACTGGAAGTCAGGCGGATCGTGCCTAGAGAAAGGCGGGGGGCCCGTGTGCTGGTGGGAGACCCGCATGTTGCTGCCAGACGAGTCAGAGCCTTGCAAGCTCCACTTCCGCCTCCCCGTCTCGTAGATAGAGATGCGGGTCCCCAGGGATCGACGGCCCCAGTTAGGAGAGGTCCCATTAGTGGGGGCCTGCCAGGCTCACTGTCGATGCTTGGAACCTGCACACAAGAAGCCCCGTTAAGTGGGGCTGAAGTTTTTGAGCATTTTTGGTGCTGTGAGTGGCACCGGAAGAGCCCCGGTGAGGGGGGCTCTCAAGGCAGGGTTGGTGACAGAGCTTTTGCTTTCACAGCTGCACAGTAAGAGCGCAGGCAGCTGCAACGAGGGGGCACTTTTGTGTTAGAGTTCCGGAGTGGGTCCTGAGAGACACTGTGGTGCCAAGGCTGATTTTTCCAGCTGCACTGCGAGAGGGGGCATTTCTTCCTGGTAACAGAAGAACAAGGGTGAGTGCACCCTCACCCCATTTAGCGCCCTGACTTTTGAAGGATGAAGAGCATTGTAGGGAAGTCACAGATGGGCCCTGAGGAAGGCCAGTTGGCCTGTGAGCACCTGAAGTGCTAGGAGGGCACAAGGCCTGGAGATGGTGCATAATGTGTTTATGCCTAAGGTGATCTATGCACCTAGGGAGTGTCACTACGGTGCACTTCTAAATGTGATTTATGCCTACTGTGTTTATGCATAATATGTTTCCACGAAGTACAGTATTTTATCAGTAGTCACTGGCTGTTTCATTACTTATGTGGTTTTGACAGTAGCCTGATTGGCCCTATCCTGTATATAATCCCCTGTGAAGTATTGCATAGTGCCAGGTGGTACAGTGTACATTTGTGATAATGATTCTAATGTGTTTATGAGTAATAGAAAGGCTATTTTTGATATAACCTTGTGTGAAGTTTCTTTTTGCGGTGTGCCTAGTGTGTCACTGCTGTGTGTGTGTGTTGCGCAAACGCTGTACACATTGCCTCTGGGATAATCCTGACTGCTCATGTCAAGCTACCAATAGGGTGAGCAGGGGTTATCTTCAGCGTGTAACTCCCTTACCCTGACTAGAGTGGTGGTTTCTGCCTGGCTTAGGCGCATGGCCTAACCAACCAGAAATCCCATTTCTAACAGTGGATATTCACACTTCCCCAATCAATAGCATGCAAGCAAAACACTGTGTGCTTAATACCACTGAACCCACTTCCATAACACAGGATAGGCCACAGAGATTTGCTTGCCCACATGGTTTTATCTGAAACCACAGTAAGAACGCTCCAACTATGATAAATGTCCCCTGCAGGATCCACATTTGAGGAGACTGTCAGGGGCTTTTTTTGGGATTACCACTTTTGCAGATGGGCATGCCAGCTCACTACTTAGGCCTCTGGCTCTAGTCGAGATGGTCTTTAATAAAAGAGAGAGGGACCCCATTACCAAAGGGATAGGGTACCACACCTGACTTTCGTAAAAAAAGATTCCCTTTGGGCACCTTGTACTTGAAATAACAATCCTCTCATCCACATAAAACAAATAGCGAACAGACACTTATACAAAACTGTAAAAGCAATGCAACAAATATAACAAAACTGTTATAAAATAGTCCTGCACATTTTATTTATACACAATTAAAAATTGGGAGACAGACATTAATAGAAGGAAAATTACATACAAAAAATCACAAATTAACGAATTCCTGTGTACATGCAAATCTGTGCATGTACACCTGTGCCATGTGGCACACATATATGCCCTAAGGGCATGTATATGTGTCACATTGCACGCAAGCCAGAATCATGGGGTGCAACAGGGTGTCAAAGTGACACCCTGTCCCCCTTGTAAATTCGGTAATTTTACCGAATCGGCAATTACCGATTCGGTAATTGCAATTGGTTCCTATGAGCCTTAAGGTCTATAGGAATCAATAGCAGTTTCCGAATCGGTAATTACCGAATCTTACCGATTCGGTAATTGATTCAGTAAATATACCTACCGAATCGGTATGATTGGGTATTTAAGAATCAGTAATCGGGGATTACCTACATCTGGCCCTTAGAGTTTACCTATGTCATTTAGAATACATTGATGTAATGTTAGAATTTGTTGTAGAAGAGCTTGGTTTGAATTGGGGAGAAGCGGTTGGAGATTGCTGCAGCTGGACGCTTTTGCATCAGCACCAGTGGGTTGTTTTATAGCACTTAAATAAATATTCATTTTTATATATCTTCTAACTCCATCGCGTCATTACAATGGCTTCTAGTACTAGTGCTGACCCACTGTGCATTATTTTTTTTAATCTTTTGATAAATTTTTTTGAGACAAGACAAGTTTTCGTCAGTCTCATCCTCAAGAAATAATTTTTGCTGGATTGCGCCTACTTCGGATTTACTGACTTTGTTTACGTTTTGGATACAACGCAAAGTAATTGAGGTACATGAGATTTATATATTTACCGTTTGGCCGTTGTGTGCTCGTGGATGCCTGCATGCGCTGAACTTCGTGCTCGAGAACGGTGATTGCAGCGTCCGTGGTCCGAATTTCCTTTGATGTTCTAAGAGGAATGACGTCGGATCGTCATTAGCAACCCTATGTTGCGGTTCAACAAGCACGTTAATAGCACGTAAACAACACTACATGGCGGCCATATTCTTCTACGTTGCTAAGTTACCTACATGGCGTTTCAGTCCCTTTGATTGTTTCAGCACGCAAAGCATGTAGACTGGCGGCCATCTTGAGTTTTCATCAAAATCAAAAATTAGCTAGCATTCGCGCCAAGAATTTTCAATTCTATTAAGGACACGGAGGCGATGATTATGCTTCTCTTTCATTTACTGTAAACTCACAGCAGCCAATAAACATACAGTTTATCAAAGTTAAACTACATTAACCATCATGCTTGGCCCAAGCCACGCCTCCTTAGCCCTACAAGAGCCCTGGTAACAGTCCCAGCTTCCTCTTTCTTTGCACGAACATGCAACATAAGTTCAGTATAAAAGTCTTATCGAAACTCCAATGTGGAATAACCCGGAATCACTTCCAACTTCAGAAAATCTCCAACTTGAGATAGTGGGGAACAGCGTTCCAACTGCAATCTTCAATAGAAGAGACGTCACTCCTTTTTCTTGTCAGAACCTAGAACAAAGATAAAGAACCCGTAATGCCTGTATAAACAGAGTCAATCATAACAACGGGTGGGTAAGCATGATCATAACATGACATAGCCGGGTGGGATAATCCTCGCCTCCGTGTCCTTAATAGAATTGAAAATTCTTGGCGCGAATGCTAGCTAATTTTTGATTCTATTACAGGACCGGAGGCTTCAGATTATGCTAGTTTAACGCTGAATCAAATACAACAGAAGAAATATCTCCCACCGGCTTATAGTAGAAATGTTTGAATGTCGACTCAGACGACCAATCAGCACAATGCATAATATCCTGAATATTCGCTCCCAACAGATATGACTTTGATGCCATAGCACCCCTCACAGAGTGCGCCCCAAATAGTTGAACATCAACACCCGACTCTTTCATGACAAACTTGAGCCATCTGGCAATGGTGGCAGAGGACACCGGTTTAAATGGTTTCTGAACTGCAATTAAAAGCTGCGTCACCCCAGTCGGTCTCAAGGAACGAGTACACTCCTCGTATGCTTTCAAGCATTGGACAACACAGAGTTTAGCATTACTATGAAAGGCATTATATTCAATCATCCTAGACATAGTTTTTGTGCGGCCTGTAATAGTAAAGGAAACTCCCTCTGGAGTGAATACTCTACCTGCAAGGTCCAGTGCCCGCACGTCCGAAGATCTCCTGCATGATGACAAACATAAAAGCATAGCGAGTTTGGCCGATAACTGCTTCCTAGAAAGCGAGTCATTAGAAGGCCAGCTATCAAACAGTTTGATGACCAAAGAAACATCCCAAAGCCCGGAATATTTGGGTTTGGGAGGATTCGCAGCACGAATCCCTTTGAGGAGTTTGCACACATAAGGGTGAACTCCCACAGGTTTCCCATCAATGTGGGAATGACCCGCAGAAATAGCAGATCGGAAGTTGTTTACCGATCTATAGGCTAAACCGCTGGTCGCTTTTTCAGTCAGAAAATTCACGACGTGTGAAAGGCCTGCCCCCACGGGATCCAGGTCCCGTTCCACGCACCAACGTAACCATCCCTTCCAGGCTGAAGAGTACCTTTTTCTCGTGGAAGGGGCCCAAGCCTGCTTGATGAACTCATTAGCCGCTCCTGAAACTCCAGGCAAACTCCACTGTTGCCTGAAAGCCTCCATGCCATCAACATTAGACGCTGTGATAGGATCAATGGATGTTGTTCCTGTAGAGGTCCCAAGAGAAGGGACTCTGACCAGGGCAGCATCCTGGGAAGGTCGCAGCACATCCCCAACAAGGTCGGGAACCACGGTTGCGACTTCCACAGAGGTGTCACCAAGATCACCTCCGCCTTCTGCTTGAGAATGTATGACGCCACTCGTGGGATGAGAAGAAAGGGGGGAAACGCATAGTTCACTGCCCCCGTCCAGTCCTGTAGAAACGCATCCGTTGCTGCCGCCGCTGGGTCCGGCCTCCTGCTGAAGAACTTGGGCAGCTGGCTGTTGAGCCTGAATGCAAACAAGTCGATCCGGCAAGGACCCCAAAGGTCCTGTAGTCAGTGAAACATCCGGGGAAGCAGCCGCCAATCGCTGTAATCCCTCAGGTGTCTTGAATTCCAGTCCGCTACCACGTTGGACTGTCCCGGTATGTATTCTGCAATAACAGTGATCTGACGGCTGAGGCAGTATCGCCAAAATTCCTTGGCTACCTGTACTAGCATGGACGATCTCGTCCCTCCCAACTTGTTTATATAGCGAACCGCCGAGACGTTGTCCATTCTGAGAAGAATGCAACACGACGTCCGATGCGGCGAGAGAGTTCTGATAGCGAAGGATCCTGCCAGAAGTTCCAAGCAATTTATGTGTAAAACTAGCTCTTGAGGGGACCAACGTCCTCCTGTGGAAACCGCGCCACAGCGCACTCCCCAGCCCCAACGGCTGGCGTCGGATTCTATGACCACCTCGGGAAGAGAACCAAAAATGGCTCTGCCGTTCCAAGCTTCTACCTGGTGCAACCACCATTGCATTTTGTCCCTTACCTCTTGTGACAACGGCACTAGGTCAGAGTACGCTAGCCCTCTCTGGAGATGCTGTATCTTCAGTCTCTGCAGGGCCCTGTAGTGAAGAGGCCCCGGAAATATCGCCTGTACTGACGACGCCAATAGACCTACTATCCTGGCGACCGTCCTGAGAGATACCATCTGACTGTTGAGAAGAGAACTGATCTCCTTCTTTATATCTTTCAGTTTCGACTTCGGAAGGCTCAACTGAGCTGTCTGTGAGCTGATCACAAACCCTAGAAAGTCCGTCGTTTGCGACGGAATCAGAGCGGATTTTGTCTGATTTATAACAAATCCCAGATTCTGGAGCAACGAAATCGTTGTCTGCAGATGCTGCGACACTAGATCCGGGCTTTGAGCCATGATCAGGATATCGTCCAGGTAGATTATCAACCGTACGCCCTGTTCCCGAAGATGTGAGACTACCGGCTTCATCACCTTGGTGAAACACCAAGGAGCCGAGGAAAGCCCGAAAGGAAGGGCCGAGTATTCGAACCATCGTCCGTTCCACTGAAACTGCAGGAATCGGCGATGGGGAGGGTAGATGGGAATAGATAGGTAGGCGTCCTTGAGATCCAAACGGACCAACCAGTCGCCCTGCCGGAGCAGATCTGCCAACAGATGGATGCCCTCCATCTTGAAATGATTGTATACTAGGAAGTAGTTGAATTCCCTTAAATTCAGCACAAGTCTGTGACCTCCTCCCTTTTTCTGGACTAGGAAGATATTGCTGCAAAACCCGTGCGGGTCGTGATTGCACACCGCTATAGCCTGTTTCTGAAGCAATTCTTCTATCTCGTTGTCTATAAAGGCTCTCTCTTGTTGGGAAAAAAGGAGAGTTCTCGGACCTGACGTCTGTGTAGGAGTCTGGAAGAATTCTAGCTGAAAACCCCGTACAGTTTGTAAGACCCACGCATCCTGGGTCAGAATAGCCCAATTGTGAAAGAAGTGTCTTGTGCGACCCCCAGTGGAAAGGGAAAACAATCGACTGTGCTCACCTGAAGAGTTCTGGGTGTGGAAGCCTGCTCTGTTGCCACCTCCTTGGAATCTGCCTCTGTGGAATCTGCCTCTTGTGGGGTAGAAAGTACCATCCCTGGTAGAGTCCCAGTCTCCTCAACCTCTACCGAAATCGCCTCTGGGGGGACCTTGGTTGGCGAAGCGGCCTGGCGAGCGTCCCGACCTCGTCCGGCCCTGTTAAAAACCTGTTGATGGAACACTCGTTTGATTCCAGATTGAGCCTTGTCTAGCGATGTGAATGTCCCTACATATTTGGAGACGTCCTTCACAAAGCGGTCTCCAAACAAGTTACCCTCGGCTAAGGGACCTGGTTCCGCGGATGCCAATTCAGTCAGGTTTGAGTCCATTCGCATAAGTAACGATTTGCGCCGTTCTGTAAATAGTGCGCAATTAGCGTTTCCTAATAAACAGATGGCCCGCTGGGTCCATCCAGCCAGGATATCAGGGTCCACGGGAACGCTGGATTCCTTGGCTTGAAGGGCCATTTCAAGGATTTTCGCCAAAGGGCCTACCACGTCCAACATTTTATCCTGGCAGCCGCGCCAGGCGCGGTCGATGCCCTTCTTCGGGTCCATGGCGAACTTTTTCAAAAAAGTTAAAAGGCTAACGTTGATCTCTGGAGTTTCTGCCACTTTATGGGCCAGGTCAGGTCGAGGGCACTCCGAGCGTAAACGATTACGCACCTCTTTGTCAAAACCTTTCCTGAGGTTCTCTTGCAGGTAATCTGCCACGGCTGTGGCCGGGACCCAGTCAGATGATCTGGGATGGACTATTTCCGTAGGATTGAACGTGAATGGGGTATTAACTACCGGGGCGGACGCCGAAGGTGTGGCCTTTTTTGCCTTCTTCTTCGGTGGAGCCTCCTCGTCCGTATCAGTGGTATCTGTACCAGTCGTGGTGGTAGTGTCAGTGTCTACATAATTTTGTTTGCTCTTGGCCTTGGCCCCTGTATAGTAGCCATGCTCCGGCCCCGATGCTGGTAGGAATTGCAAAGCCTGTGCCTACCCAGATGCTGGTAGGGATTGTAAAGCACTTGAATGTGGCCATTGGTCACTGCTGCCTGCCTGCGTAGCTGGTGGAGTGTTCTTAGTGGACTTGTCTTTAGTGAAGCCATGCCGTTTAGCAAAATTTTCTAACTGTTTTGTAATAGGCTTAAGAGCCTTTGCCAATGCTTGATGCACAGTAGAAGGCACTGTGCTCTTGACAGCCTTGTTGACTGAGGCCTGCACCGAAGCGTCCAAGGCCTCCACAATTTCATCCTCTACTTCAGCAGCTGGCTGCTCTTCATAGACTTCTTCCCCTGCCTCCTCATCAAAATACACCCAATTCTCCATCGTAGAACACAGTGGGAAATACACCACAGAAGTGAGGTAGACCCAAGGGGAGTAAGAGGGGGGGTCAGCCCCACTGCACACAAAATACACACTAATGTCCTGTACCAGACCCCCTCAGCAAAGCTGTATAGATATTATTGCAGCCCAGTGGGCGTCAGAGCCGAGTAAATTCAATATATAGAGCGTGTGCGCACTCTTAAATAAGGCAACTGTTGATTACAGCCAGTTAGGCGTCTCCTCCACCAGCTCTAGCCAAAAAACGCGAAGAAAATCAGTGGGAAACGAGCTCAAAGCGTGTGCAGCCCAACCGAGTCCAAATCCTACTAGGAATAGCCCAATGGACCACGTTCGTCCGTGTGGTTCGCGGCTCTGTTTGGCGTTTAGGCAATTAGGGAGAGCCTTGCGCCTTCCCTCAGGCACCGGAGGAGCCCGGCCGAGGAAACGAGACACCCTCAGGGCGGGCCGGTACAGGCGCGCGAAGCGCGGGAGAAACAGGAGCGAGGCTCCAAACACGAGCGCAGCAGAGCCTCTAACGCGGCTGTCACTGCCGACCCAGAAGCGGGTCCCCAATTTGCGAAGCGCGCGCAGCCCTGATGAAAGCAATTAATGGAATGAAAATCGGCAAATAAACGGCAGAGCCGTGTACAAAGCACCAATAAGGTAGATTACAGCAATCTTGCACAGATATAAATGAATAAACACTCGGCAATCAAATAAATAAACTCTTTTCAAGCAATAATAGCAATTTCAGATTAATAGGAGCAGAGCACTTATCTCTTGCTGTGAGCAGCAAAGAAAGAGGAAGCTGGGACTGTTACCAGGGCTCTTGTAGGGCTAAGGAGGCGTGGCTTGGGCCAAGCATGATGGTTAATGTAGTTTAACTTTGATAAACTGTATGTTTATTGGCTGCTGTGAGTTTACAGTAAATGAAAGAGAAGCATAATCTGAAGCCTCCGGTCCTGTAATAGAATTTGTCAATTTCACACGGGAACCTCCCAGCAAGTCCTTCGGCGGTTCTGTGTGCATCTCTTCATTTATTTGGTCAAAAATTGTCGTGATTGAGGCGAATTAAGTGATTCGCACACTATTCCTCTGGAAGCCTTGTTAACATTTCGGTATTTTATTCATGTTACTTCCTTATTGGCTTACTGGTGCATTTTCACAGTGTTGCGCACACTTCATAGACTACCATATTTTCATTAATTTTTTTCTACAGTGTTATGCACACTTTTAACAAGTCCATTTACTAAGTGCATATTTACAGATGTGTCTTCTTCTATAGTGATATGCATACTTTTGACAACTGTATTTGCTACATGTATGTTTAATAGTTTTACTTTATTATTTATATGCACACTTACAGTTATGGTTATTATGTATTTCTTTAAAGGAATTTTTCTTACTGTGTTTAAGTTTTTATTAACTCCTTTTACGTCATTTTAACATGGCTGCTTCTCAGATTTGCAATTAAACCTGCTATATTTTTGCAGATTCCAGGTAAACCCAAGTTGCACTGGAAGAAATGGCTTACTACTTTTGAAAATTATATCGTAGATATAGATGGTACTAAATTTGCACCTGACAGGAAGGCTATTCTATTTAATTTCCTCGGTACAGCAGCTATAGAATTTTTTGAGAATCTTGTACCCATAGCACCACCTAGTGGTAAAGGGGATGGATGGAACGTTTTCAAGAAAGCCATGGATTGGAGTAACAATTTGAAGACTAACTAACCTAAGTCATGATAGAGAGACGTACTTTTCATAGAAGAAAACAAGTTGCGGATATGACTATTGAAGAATATGTTGCAGCTCTTATAGTTTTAGCTGCCAATTGTGAGTTTGGGGCTATCCTTGATTTTTCGATTAGAGATCAGTTTGTTTTTAATTGTGAATCTAAAAAGGTGCAAGACAGACTTCTTGCTTGTCGTAATCCTACATTAGCTGAAGTGATGGACTTAGCAAAAGGTATTGAAAGATCAATTCAGTCTGCTAAAGTCATCACTAATGATGAGGGTAGAATTGCTGTTTCTCCTGTTTGCGCTATACAATTTTCTGTCAAGAGTTCAGTCAGGACAGTGCCAGCCAAAGATACTAAACCTAGTTGTTATAGGTGTGGCTCTAAATTTTATTTGGCTAATGATCCTGATTGTTCTGCGTTAAAAAAGAAATGTGGCAAGTGTGGTAAGTATGGCCACTTTCAAACTGTGTGCAGAGTACAAAAAAGAGTGTTGAATACTACTGTGCATAACATATCTAATGTTGAGCATGATTTACAGAATTTGCTTCTTACTGTTTATGATTCTTTGTTTGACTATACTGTCAATAATCTTAGCATTCCTTTCAAAGCACCTTTGGGTATTGTTCATATTGGCGATGTGGCTCTTGAAGCTATGGCTGATTCGGGTTCACCCATTTCTATTTTGTCTGATGTTTTCTTTAATGAGAAATGGGGAAATATTCAACTTGAGAAATCTGATGTTAATCCTAAAGCATTCAGTAATTTTGATATTCATATGCTAGGATTTTTTGAAGACACTTTAGAGTTTAAAGGACGCAATATCTATACCAAGATTTATTTAGCTATTGATGGCAAAAACATAATTGGATGGTTTGATTTGGGGAAGTTGGGTGTCATGTTATGTCCAGGCACGGATTGTCCTATTCAACGAAGAGACATTGAAATCAAAAGTGTGACTGATAGTATTTCTTCTGTAAATGTTATTTTAACTAAACATCAAACTGTTTTTCAGAATAAAGTAGGACAAGTTAAAGGTTTTGTACACAAAACTAAAAAAAGGTGCTGTGCCTATTCAGCACAAAGTACGTATGGTACCCTTAGGTGTTCACCAGAAATGTAAATCTCATTTAGATGGTTTATGTTCTGAAGGCATCATTGAGCCCACTAATAGTTCTGAATGGGTTTTTTTCTGAAACTTGTGATCATCACAACATTATTTTGGGTAAGGTGTTAAGCATTTTGGAAATTAAAGGGATGACGGTGAGCAAAGATAAGTGCAAGTTGGTAGTTAATGAAATTGACTATTTATGTCATAGAATCACTTGTGAAGGTATATTTTCCAAAGAGGATCTCATTAATGCTTTGGAAAAGGCTACCAAACCTCAAGACAAAGACTCTTTACGTTCATTTTTAGGTTTAGGAGAGTATTATGCCAGGTTGGTGAAGAGGTATGCTCTTGTTGTGGAGCCTTTAAGAAAGCTTTTAAAGAAGGGGGCTTCTTTTACTTGGACTGTGGTACATGATGAGGCTTTTCAATCAAGTTAAAAAAACTTATTGCTAAAGCTCCTGTACTCAATACTTTTGATCCTGAAGGAAAATCTTATGTTACTGTTGATGCCAGTGCTGTCAGCCTAGGGGCTGTGTTTACTCAAATGGTGAGCGGCAAGGAGAGGGTAATCTCATTGATTTCCAGAGGTATTTGTGGTGCAGAGAAACACTACAGTACTATTGAGAAGGAGGCCTTAGCCAGTGTGTGGGCGGTGGAGAAATTAAAAAACTTTTTGAGGGGGCGTCCTTTTGTTTTGGTGACTTATCACAAATCTCTTGTTTGTTTCTAAAAAGATGTTGTTGTTTTTATAATGGTTTTGGGGTGCGTTCTCAGAGGGCACCCTTGTATTGTCCTGGGGCCAATGGTCAATTGGAAAGGGCGAACAGATTTATAAAGGAAGGGATTCCGACTGCCTGGGAGAGTAATCTTAATGTTTTTGAATTTAAAAAAAAGAAAGTTTAGAGTTATCATATTACTCCAAATTCCTGTACTGGAGTGACTCCTTATTTTTTAATGAGAGGTAGGCAAGTTAAAATGTTTCTTATGCCTCCTTTTGGTAAGAATGTGATGAATGACACACTAGAGACTTATATTGATAAAGACAGAAGTAATATAACTTCTTCTCGTATCTATGGAAAAACTTATCATGACACTACTCGCAAAACCAAGAGCAAAGGTGTTAAAATATGTAATTGGGTAAATATTATCAAACCATCTTTAACTTGTAAAGGCTCATCTAAGTTAACTGTTCCTTTCAAAGTGACGAGAGTGTCGGATTTTGCTGTTCTGCTAAAGGACAAGGGTTGGTGGAACAAGAGTTCTATAGTTGTTCTCAAACCTTGGCAGGAATGTTTGCTTGAACAGGAAAAAGCAATGGATGCTGGTGGCTGGTTTGGTGAGAATGGTGCAAGGTGCACTCCTGCGCAAAGTTCCGCTATGAAAGTTCCAGTGGGGTCAATGCTCATCAGGTTGATTCTACTCATGTTCAAAGTCCCATTCCTGAATGTTCCTGTGTGGTCAATGCTCATCAGGTTGATTCAACTGTGTAAGTAGAAGCTTCACAGGGTGCTTATTATGAACATAATTTTGTGTTACAAAAGAGAAGCACAAAGATTCCAAAGAAGTTTGATGATCACATTTTAGATTGATCATTTTATTTTTTATTTTTTTATAAAAGGATACATGTGGTAATTGTGTCCTTTGAATTTCTTTTATTTCCATTAGAGAACTTAGAGTTCATTTATGTCATTTAGAAGAACTTAGATGTAATGTTAGAATTTGTTGTCAAAGAGTTTGGTTTGAATTGGGGAGAAGCGATTGGAGATTGCTACAACTGGACACTTTTGCATCAGCACCAGTGGGTCGTTTTATAGCACTTAAATAAATATTCATTTTTATATATCTTCTGACTCCATCACTTCATTACACTGTCACAATTTCTACCAAAGTGGCAGTCAATAACAACAGACAAGTGGGTTCTTCAAATTATCCATTCTGGTTACTGCCTGTAGTTCATCAACACTCCTCCAAACATTCCCATAAAGTCGCACAAACTTTCACCCGATCACCTATACCTTCTCAAACAAGAGATACAATCCCTGCTTCTTAAACAAGCTATGGAGCCCGTACCACCACAACATCAAGGTTCGGGCGTCATCTCCTTTTACTTCCTAATTCCCAAGAATTACAACTCTCTCAGACCAATATTTGATCTCAGAGAACTACATTTTTACAAACAGTCAGAACATTTCCACATGGTAATACTTTAACAAGTTCTACCTCTTTTGCGAAAGGGCGACTTTCTTATACTCTAGACTTAAAAGACGCCTATTTTCATAATCCAATCCATCCAGCTCACCACAAATTTCTCAGGTGTGTGGTAGTAGGTCAACACTACCAGTTCAAAGTACTCCCATTCAGAGTCACCACTGCCCCCAGAGTCTTCACAAAATATCTGGTGGTAGTAGTTGCGCATCTATGAAGACAAAGCATACATGTCTTCCCCTATCTGGACGCCTGGCTCGTCAAAGCCGGCACGGACCAAGAATGCCGCAACCATACTTCCGTAACCATTCAGTTACTTCACCACCTAGGGTTTACAGTCAATGTGTTAAAATCACATCTTCAGCCAAACAAAATCCAGGACTACCTAGGAGCCACTCTGAATACTCAAAGGGCTCTAGCATTTCCCAACGCAGCCAGAATCCGAAACATTCAAGCGCTAATTCTCAAATTTCAAGCCAGTCAGTCACTTCCAGTGCAAGTGTTTATGCAACTGTTGGGAATGATGGCATATTGCATCATAATAGTTCTTTGTGCCAATCCCAAATTCCTACCTAAGGTAGTATCTGCATTTCACATTTATCAGTAGGTTGAATTACATGCGAACACTTCAGGAATGCTTACACAGTCAATGGAAGAGTCCCACGGTCTATTAACCGATCTGATGTTGGTAATCGGCCATACTCATTGCTCTCTGCAGTGGTGGAACATCCAAAATCTGTCAAAAGGGTGGCCGTTCAGAGACCCGGTTCCACAGACAGTACTAACAGCGGACGCATTCCTTACTGGCTGGGGAGTTCATCTTCGACAACACACAGTACAAGGGTTGTGGAACCTGCAACAAAAGTTGCTCCACATCAATCACTTAGAGCAAGGTGATCTCTCTAGCTCTCAAAGCCTTTCAAGATCACCTGTCTGGCAAAGCTGTCTTGGTCCGAGCCGACAACATGACAGCTTTGTAATACATACAGAAACAAGAAGGGGAAAACACTCTCTCCAACTGTCCCACTTAGCCCAAGACATCTGGAGTTGGGCTATTCACCACAATATCTATCTCCTAGCGGAACACCTCCTAGGAGTCAACAAACAGATTGCGGACCTCCTCAGCAGGCAGAGGTATCAAATACGCAAATGGGAACTGCATCCTCAAGTTACCCTAATACTTCCAAGCTTGGGGAGGTCCTCACATAGATTTGTTCGCAATACCCCAAAACGCAAAATGCCAAATCTTCGCCTGCAGGTATCCACACCTGTTGTCCAAAGGCAATGCTCTATGGATGAACTGGTCAAGGATATTTGCTTATGCTTTTGCGCCTCTCCCACTCATTCCATCAGTGGTTCGGAAACTCAGGCAAACATCCCTCACACTAATACAGGTAGCTCCAACATGGGCACGTCAACCCTGGTTCACAATCCTGTTGGAACTCTCGCTGGTACCTCATCAAAAATTACATTTAACTCCCAGTCTCCTCACACAGAGCCATGGAGAAATCAAACACCCAGATCCCAAACAATTGAACCTCGCAATCTGGCTCCTGAAGTCAAAGAATTTGGTTATCTGAACCTACAACTGTCTGAACATCATTAAGGACGCGAGAAAGCCTACCACAAGAGCCTGCTATGCAGCCAAATGGAAGCAATTTGTTATCTATTGTAATAACAATAACATCAACCCTCTGGATGCTTCCATACAAAAGATTATCTGCTACCTGTTACATTTACAGAGTCATTGTTGGCCTATACTTCCATCAGACTGCATCTCGCTGCAATTGCAGCCTATCTTCAAAATAGACAACATCTATTGGTCTTTAGAGTGCCTATAATCAAACGATTTATGGAAGGACTGAAGAGTTATACCACCAAGACTTCCACCTGCCCCAGTGTGGAATCTTAATATAGTCCTTACAAGGCTCATGGGCTCACCATTTGAACCGAGGCACTGATCTGAGCTACCGTTCATTATTTGGAAAACAGCGTTCCTCATTGCAATCACTTCATTGAGGAGAGTGGGTGAACTTCAGGCACTAACAATAAAGAATAATTTTTCTAGCTACACAAAGATAAAGTAGTTCTTCGTGCCAATCCCAAATTCCTACCTAAGGTAGTATCTGCATTTCACATTTATCAGTAGGTTGAATTACCTGTCTTCTTCACTCAACCTGACTCTGTTGCAGAAAGAGCCCTCACACCTTAGATGTTAGAAGAGCACTATTGTATTACATTGAAAGAACTGAATCATTTCGAAAGACCAAACAACTTTTTCTTGCTTTTGCACCACCTCATAAAGGCAATCCTATATCCAAATAGGGTATTGCTAGGTGGATTGTTAAATGAATCCAGATTTGCAATGCAAAAGCCAAAAGGACTCTAACAGTACCTCCTAGAGCACATTTCACTCGTAAGCTAGGAGCGACTATGGTTTTTTTAGGCAGCATTCCTATTATTGACATTTGCAAAGCTGCAACATGGTTCACACCACACACATTCACCAAACACTATTGTGTAGATGTGTTAGCCAGACAACAGGCTAAAGTGGGCCAAGCAGTACTTAAAACACTATTTCTGACAACTTCATCAGTTACAAGATAGCCACCGCTTAGGGGAGACTGCTGTATAGTCTATGCATAGGGGAACATCACTTACAACGCATTTTTTACAACGCACTACCATTACATCGCAACCATTACAACGCATACCATTACAACGCATTGCGCTGGGGGGCGCTCTAGGATAGGGAATATATTTAATTTACTATCCAACCCCTTCCCTGCTATCCACGGGGACTGGAGTTGGAATAGTAAATTAAATAATTCACTGTCCAGCGCCTAAAAGCATTATGCGTTGTAATGGACTGCGTGGTAAAAACCGCGTTGTAAAGGCATGCGATGTAAAAGCATGCGTTGTAGTGACACCAATCCCTATGCATAAGCATGTGATGTACAGCTCACATGCCTCGATAGAAAATGCTACTTACCCAGTATGCATCTGTTCTTGGCATAAAGAGCTGTAGAATCTCATGGGCCCACCCACCTCCCCGGATACCTGTAGCTGCTGTAGTTCTATTGATTACATTCGTACTTACACATGGCCATCTCTATTCTTTACTACTACTCCATTCTCTCACCCTCTGCGGTAAAACAATCTGAAGATGAGGTTGATGACCATGGGCACTATCAGCGAAAGGAGGGGTCACCTACCTTGTGACTAGGAAGACTTCTTCGAAGAAAAACAAAGTGCAAACATCTGGACCCAACACTAGATGCCAATCTATGCATGAGCATGAGATTCTACACCTCTACATGTCAAGAACAGATGCATACTGGGTAAGTAGCATTTTCCCCGCAACGAAGCCCCACAATTGGGAAATTTAGGGGCTGCATTAAAAAAAGATGTGATACCTATTTCAAGTGGACTCAAGCAAAAATAAACAAACATAGAATAAGAGTCACATTAAATGTGGGCATAATTTCCTACTCAGTCAGTGTAATGATGAAAGACAAAATGTTGGCACAAGTAAACAAGAAATACTTTAATCGGACTACCATTAGCATTGTTCATTCAAGGGAAGAAAATAAATAGGATATGTGATAATGTGATATCCGACTCTCCTTTAAAGGATATCAAATAGCATACAGTGCCTAAGAAATCTGTCATCATTCACTGTATTCTCTAAATCTTTTGCAGAAACAAAAGCAACGACTGCAGATTTAGTAAACTTACTTTAGTTCATGCTGATTTAAGAAACATCAAAAATGTGAAGGACACATGGATTTAATGTGGCGAAGATGGCCAATTCCAGTGTCATCAGTGGGGTGTGTGACATGGATTTATTATGGTTGTCTTAATCCTGTCTATTTAACTCATATCCCCTCACATTCTGATACACTTAGTCATCATTTTTACTCACCAATGGAAGATTACAAGTACAACAAATAAAATTACTAAAATAACATTTTCAAACTCCCTTTAATATGACATCATTGTTCTTTAGCTCACTTCGCTACCCCTGTTCAGACCCAGACATATGCAAATCAGTCTGACCCTGCGCCTCATAGGAACAGTCCAGCCCGAACTGCCAAGCCAGGTCTTCCCTGGACCAGAAACGAGCATCCTGGGACCGGTTTTGGGGTAACACCCCTCAGCAGCCAGGCTAGCTTGAATCCAGTGGCAAAGTGAGCAAGGGACCCACGTCTGGGCATACCCGGCCAACTTAGGGCGAACAAAACAAACACAAGGAGAGGATGGACAAAGCGCTGTAACTTTTCAGACACTCAGCCCCAGTCACAGATCTGGGTTGAATCCATCACCGTTCTTTAGCTCATTTCACCACCCCAGTTCAGACCCAGCCATATCCAAATTATTATTGACCCTGTGCCTCATGGGAACAGTCCACCCCGAACTGCCAAGTCAGGTGTTCCCTGGACCAGAAACAAGCATCCTAGGACCGGTAATGGGGTAACACCCCTCATCACCAGGCTAGCTTGAATCTAGTGGCAAAGTGAGCAAGGGACCCACGTCAGGGCATACCCTGCCAACTTAGGTTGAACAAACTAACGTAAGGAGATGATGGACCGAGTGCTGAAACTTTTCAGACACTCACCCCCAGTCACAGATCTGGCTTGAATCCATCATCGTTGTTTAGCTCACTTCCCCACCCCAGTTCAGACCTAGCCATATGAAGATCAGTTTTGACCCTGTGCCTCATGGGAACAGTCCAGACCGAACTGCCAAGCTAGGTCTTCCCTGGAACGGAAACAACCAGGCTGATGAGGTGTGTTACCCCAAAATCGTTTCCAAAATGCTTCTTTCCAGTGCAGGGAAGAATATATTGAGAACTCTCAATATGTTTCATGATAAAATAACGAAACACACCATCCTGGACAAACCAAATACCCTTCGGGAAAGCAAGAGTATGTGAAACATATGGTAAACCAGATTTCAAGCGACTAGGGAGAAGGGGGTAGCATGCACCAGTAACCATACATTGGTCAAGGGTAGAGTGCTGCTTATTACCCAGCGCAGCTGGCACAGGTAAGAGCGGCGGGGGAAGACAGGACGGGAATGGGTGTGGGAACAAGTCAACAGATGACGAAATAGGTCAAATTAAATTGAAAAAAACCCACTTTCCTTGCACTCGCCGCGTTGCCGACTCGGGGATGCGGCGAGCACAAGCTAAGTGGTTTTATTATTTTTTTCTTTTTCTTTTAGCTATCCCATTGTCTGTCGACTCCGCCCCCACCTTGCCCGGCCCTTGCTCTACCCCACCACTCTTACCTGTGCTGGCCGTGCCTGCCTATTACCTATTTAGAATGCGAGCTCTCCACCCGGCTTGTTAGGATTCCTAAGTAGGGAATCAATAAAGTCCAACTATTGAAAGGCAAGTAAATACTCACCTGACATACAAGTTAATGCTGCATGTTCACTCGAGTGGAGTGATTGTGCACCCAGGGCAGTGTGTGGTTGATGTCCTGATGAAAGCCCTGGACCCAAGTGGCCTTAGTGTAGGGACTGAAACATGTTGATGATTTATTACAGTCAAGAGGACCATAATATCCTTGCCCCCAGATTAAGACTTTTTAACCATACCTAAACAACTGTTAATAAAGGGAAACCAAGGTTGGTGTGGGGTATTTTTATCTTTTAAGGTACCCTGGCAATGAATATATCTTAAGTGCTCCCTGAAGTACGGTTGAGCACATCCTGGTTTTTAGGGACCAGAGTGAGACCTGATGATTAAGCACGCTAATACTAGAGTGGGTGAGGGTCTAGGAAAAGAAAAGGAATCTTTATCTTTTCTTTGATACTGACAGGGTACTTGTTTATAAGGAACGCCTCCTATGTAGGCAGGGGATACCCCTTTGTTGTTTGTTCTGATTGAATTAGAAATAGTGTATCCCTTGGCCTTTTTATTCAAGGGCTCTTTCCCTCCCTGCAAGTAGAGCCTCTGAGCAGTCCCTGTTTCAGGTTTATTGGTTTAGAGTATGCACTCACATGCACATGGTGAGTTTTCACTCATAAGTCCAGTAAGAGGTTGCAGGCTTAAGCCCACTGCGAGTATGTACTGTGTAGCGCAGGTTGAGCCTCCACTCAGGGATCTACTCAGGAGCACAGAGTGAGTAGTAGTAGTAATAACGTTATTTGGTTAAAAGCAACCATCAAAGTATGCACAAGACGAATAAAAACGAAGCGCTAACAATCAATATACAAGGGGAATAATACATAAAGCTCATTGTCAAAATGGGAACTATATACATAGAAGTACAACATCATCACAGTACCCTTTAAAATTACGTTCACAATATTCATTTAAAAGACTTCTTACGGTTTGATAACATTCCTCCAGGCGATAGAATGTGATAAAACTCATAAGGGGAATGTGCAAAATAAAGCAAGTGCTAAGGTGCAAGCTAATTTAAAAAATGTGTTGTTAAGAAAATGTGCAACGAGAGGCAATACAATTACAAATGTTCTCAAATTTGCCTCGGGACTGTGCAACAAATGCATAAAGTGACCATGCATAGTGCAAATGAGCAGGTAAGCAGCAGTACATCGAAGGGAACATCACTGTACGGAACACAGCAGTCTATGGCGCTTAAAACGTTTTGCCTTTTAAACCACACTGCTTGCAAAAATGTAATTACAGCAAATACTGTTATTGGCGACGTTTCGCTTTTTAAAATCCTGAAGGCTTCGCGGTGGCTACGGATAGCCAAGTTGCGGCAGTTTGGAGCTAGCCATTGGCGACGTGTGAGAGGACACTCCCTGCAGAAGAACAATGCATGCCTCTCATCTTCGGTACCCGATCTACATATAGGTCAAATTCTGAGATCTTGGTTAGTGCGCCATTTGTTAGTAAATGACCTCAAGGGTAGGATCCCATATCGGAACGGTATATACAAGTTCCTGGTTGAGGATGGGAATATTAGCTCTAAAAATTCTTCAAACCTGGGAACATGCTTATGGACTAGGAATGCACTAATTACAGACCCATTTTGGCTACTCAGAACATAACGGTCATTAGTGTAAGCCCAGTAGCAAATTTTAAGCAATTTGTTATCAGATTTTGAAATATTTTTCGTGTCGTCCCACAAGTTCTGCATTCCAGTTTTAGAGAACCAACTTGATACAGACTTTACCCATGGGATGTCCTTAGCACCTTGAAAGTTCAATAGCTCTACCAGTGAATCTTTGAAAACTTCAAGTTCAGGTGCAGACCAAAGTCTGATCCAAAATAATAGGATTTTTAAAATAGCCAAGTCGGCAACTCTTTTTATCCCAACATCCAAATACACAGTGAGTATACTTTTGGAAGCTTAATAATGAACCCCAAAGTTTAGCGAATGTGTGCAGGTTGCTCAGGGTGTCCTGCACTTAAAAGCCTAATAGTAATCCTTACTGAGGGGGGGGGGGGCTGTCAACCTGTACTCAGCTGAGTGCATTGTACTGCAGTGATATTTGTGTAGTGCTTTCCATTTCCCTTGTGAGATCCAAAGCACTTTTCTGAGTTGCTCAGTTTGCATTCATGAGCTCAGTGTGAGCTTGCAGTCAGGAGCAGAGTGTGGGTCTATGCTCAGGATAGAGCTAAGGCAGCACTTCGCTGCTGAGTATGCTCCATAAGCTCAGAGTGGCTACACTTAGGTTACCAGCGGGAGCCTGCACTCTGGAGCCTGCGGGAATCTATACTTATGAGCCCCGAGTAAGTGGGACTCAGGAACCCAGTGTGAGTCTTCACTCTGGAGCCTACGGGATTCTATACTTAAGACCCCAGGTAAGTGGCACTCAGGAGCCCAGTGTGAGTATTCACTCTGGAGCCTACGGGATTCTATACTTAAGAGCCCGGGTAAGAGGCACTTGGGAACCCAGTGTGAGTGTATTCTGGAGTTGGCTGGATTCTATACTTAAGAGCAAGTGGCACTTAGGCACCCTTAGGCACTTAGGACCCCAGTGAGAGTCTGCACTCTGGAGCCTGTAGGATTGTATACTTATGAGCCCAGAGTAAGTGACACTCAGGAGCCCATTGTGAGCCTGCACTCTGGATCCTGCGGAATTCTATACTTAAGAGCCCCGGGTAAGTGGCACTAGGGAGCCCAGTGTGAGTGCACTCTGGAGCCTGCGTGATTCTATACTTAAGAGCCTCGGGTAAGTGGCACTCAGGAGCCCAGTGTAAGTGCACTCTGGAGCCTGTGGGATTCTATACTTAAGAGCCCCGGGTAAGTGGCACTAGGGAGCCCAGTGTGAGTGCACTCTGGAGCCTGCGTGATTCTATACTTAAGAGCCTCGGGTAAGTGGCACTCAGGAGCCCAGTGTAAGTGCACTCTGGAGCCTGCGGGATTCTATACTTAAGAGCCCCGGGTAAGTGGCACTAGGGAGCCCAGTGTGAGTGCACTCTGGAGCCTGCGTGATTCTATACTTAAGAGCCTGGGGTAAGTGGCACTCAGGAGCCCAGTGTGAGCCTTAATTCATGAGACCAGTGTGAGTCCGCAGTCAAGACGCTAGTGAAAGACTGCGCCCCTCAAAATACTTTAAGTCTGTTCTCTTAAACCTACTGTGAGTCCGCACTCGCAGTGTGAGGAGGGACTCTGGAGCACAACCTCCTGCACTTGAGCTCAGGACCCGCAGTAGCTCCACTCAGGATCACAGAGTGAGAATGATGTGAGAAGCCCATCGCAGCCTGTACTCCGGAGCCCAGTGTGCGTATGGACTGTGGTTGCAGCTGGCAGCCCGGCGCCAGTACACTCTCTGAAGGGTAGCAAGAGATGGAGTGCATCTACTCCCAAGATCAGCGTGCGTCTGCACTCACGAGCCCAGCGGCCCGAGTGTCCTCTCAAACGTCCAGCTGAGCCCACTCTTCTGTGCCCAGACTGAGTCTCTCTGCTCTCAAGATCCCAGCTTGGATCTACACCCAGGAATCTAGTTGGAGTTTGCACGTAAGAGTCCCCTTTCTCTGCGGTTCAGATGCCAGTGTTGAAGGGGTTAAAGAATGGGGCGTAAGGCAGGGTCGGATTGGGATCACAATTCGGCCCGGGCACTGACGAAAAAAGTGGCCCACATTCAAGAGGCGTGGCCCATATTTAAGGGGCGTGGCCCACATTCAAGGGGCGTGCCCTTTCATGAAACACCATTTGCACAGACAAGGAATGAAAGTGGGAGGATACTGTTCTTGCACACGACACAGGGCCAAGGTGACAATGGCCTACATGCTGAGCAACTAAAAAAAAAATAGCAAGGCCCCTTTTTTTCACAAAATTATTCCAGCCCTCCAGCACAGGAGCACCTGAAAAGCAGCAAAGCCCCTGCTATTACTAACCTACTCAGCCCTCCCCAGACCTTCAGCTCAGGAGCACATGAACAGAGGTAAGGTCCCTGCAATTAGTAAATTAATCAACCCTTCAGGCCTTGGGAAAATGTCCTGGCAGGGGAGCACAAAACACAGCTTTCTGGGTCATCCAAGGTAGCCAGGTAGCCGGGGGGGGGGGGGGGGGCTGAGGTGAAGCTGGTGCATGGGAAGTGCCTTCCCAGTGTGTTCTGGCAGTTTGAGTATTTACCATTTACTGTAGCATTACCCTTGTACCTGTGTATGGTACCCTTTTGTAACTTGCACACGTCACTTTTCTCTTGTAACACATTGTTTGCTACCTCTCACTTTTGTTTGCTTTAGATACTTGCACAAGTGCCACTATTACGTAACGTTTGTTCTTATGCTGGAGTGTCTGCCATTAATTGCAGTATTATACCTCTACTTGTATTTTGTACGCTTTTGTAACCTTCACACATATCTCTTTTTCCTCCTGTAATGTATCGTTTGCTCCTCTTGTATTTTGGTTGCTCACTATTGTCACTTTTGATTCATGTAACTTAACGTTTGCTTTTGTAATTTGTCCACTTATAATTTTCTCCTCATGTATTATTGCTGTTCCTAGTGTGAAGCGCTCTGACACCTTCGGGTAAAGTCCGCGCTATATAAAATCGCATAAATAAATAAATAAAACAAAAAAATTCCAAACATCACCAGGCCCCCACAGCAAGACCCATTCTTCCTCGCCCACTATTCCCTGAATGTGAAGGGCTGTGGGCGAGGTGTTAAGACTAACACCGTTTCTGGGCTGCATGGGCGCCAGGGGGCCGAGGTGAAAATGGCTCAAAGGCCTGAGAAACACCTGGCCCCCAGGGGGGCCGATTCATGCAAACAATCACCCCTCCCCAGCCCAGCCTCAGCTTGATTGCTTGGCAGGGAAGGGGTGAAGGAGAGGCCACAGCTGACAATCGCTGTCTGGCCGCACAGCGAGGCTGCTTTCATTTTCTCAGTCGCAGTCTCCGTGCACTCTGTGGGCCGGTTTTTTGTCTCCCCTTTCCTAGTCCACTCTCTGTGGACTGGGACAGGGGAGAAAAAAAACGGCCCACAGAGGGTACTGAGGCACCGGCCCTTCGGCCCATTCCCGAATGCCCGCCTTGCCAATCCGCCCCTGGCGTAAGGAGAAAGCTAACGAGAGAACAGAATATGCGACGAAGGGAGGCAGCTGGAAGAGGGAGCCGAGGAGCGGAGGGTGGTGTGTGGACAGAGGCCGGAGGGTTCCGGCTCTCTTGAAGGCCGCGTCCTTGAGAACCAGTACAATGCTGGCCCGTGCCCGTGAGAGCCGCCCTGGAAGTTCTTGCTGCTTGTTCCCCGGCTCCAGTCCAGGCTCTCAGACGTGCTTTTGTGCCGGAGAACTGCAGCTCCGGAGCACGGAGGGGGCACCGCGTGGGGCCACAAAGGCCCCATTGAGAGAATGCAAATCCATGACTCGCCGTGGCACCTAGACCACAGGCCCGCCCGGCCGTGCGCAGCATTGATTAGGGATATGCTGCCCAGACTTCCGGTAGCGTCCAGCATCAAATGGACGCCCAGACAATGCAACAACGCACCCCTCAAACTGACCTAGGCAGCCGCAGTCAGTAATACCACACCCCTAAACCCTGGCCCGCCTCTGAGCAATATCACTTCTCTGCACACAATCATCCAACAATACACCCCTCACGAGTGTTCTCACGCTTGTTCTAAGGATCAGCCGGTCAAATGGGGTTTGTAAGAAAGGGCAACCAATGTCGCCCCCCCCCTCCCTGGCAAAGATGCAACAATTACCTACATCTTTGATTCTTCACACCTCAACCAGCATCCCCTCCACCACATACAGTCTAAAGCATGATTCACAAAGTAAAACCGCCCAGGATCAGACAGCAGAGTGTGCAGAATGAGCCAACAAGAGTCCCATAAACGGTGCCTAGCACCAGCTAGAGCTCAGCCCCCAGCCTGTGCCAGCATCAGAGAGCAGCACCCCCAACGTTGACCGGCCAGCCAGGCAGCAGCTCCGGCGGGAATGCAAGTCTGCGAGCAGAGGCAGAACTGGTCAGATGAACTTTTTCTTATTGTATTTCATTGATCTATGGTTACTAGTCGTAATTTTTTCTTACTCAATTAATTGTAATTTACTGATCTCATATATTTTTTTGTATTGTCTATTTTTGTTATTTTTGAAAAAATTCAATAAAATCATTTTGAACTAGAACTGGTCAGATGAGTGGGAGACAAAACGGAGGCGGAGCTGGGGTGAGCGATGAGGCAGAAAAGGAGTGTCGGCTTTATTATTAGGATTACGTTTTAGATAGTGACTTGACTCCAGGCCGCGACGGCAGAGAGGCAAGTAGAGATGCACTGCTGGAAGCTGTCCCCATGGAAACAGAGTGTGGACATAATACAGGAGACCATGTCTTCTCCACTTCTATTCCTACTGCCCATAATACTGTCACACCTTTTTACTTGCTTAGCAATGCGTTTAGATTGGCTTGTTTGATCGAGTATTTTGCTCATCCTTTTGTTGTCTACTGACCTTGCTGTTTGGTAGGTCTTGCTTAAGATCTCACTAAGCTAGATATTTGGTGTATTTCGTTGTATTTTTCCCCGCGGTTGTGTTATTTTAGTGCCATGAAACTTTCTATCATGCATTCTAAAAAGACAGTAAACGTAACATTTTTTTTAAACACAAACTTTATTGCATTTTCTTATATAAAACAGGCGATATTGCAGGAGATTGATGTCCAACTTAGACGCATATATACTTGTGTACTATGCATAACACATTAACTGGTTGAGTACATTAGTCTCTTGTTGAAGGTGTGTCAGGACATGTACAGATAATTACCATGGACAAGAAATCATTTGCAGGGATGTTTAACTCCACACACCCGGATCCCAACCCAAACTTAAATCTTTTGTGTATCACTTAAGGGCCAGCAATGTAAGCAGATGGCGAGAGGGTGGAGACATCAGGGGCGCCTATGTGGATATGATGCGATGTATTTAGGAACCTAGTGAACCCTTGTGATAATGGGAGTCTCACACTTGCGATCATCAGGATACGACTGGTATTAAGCCAATGGGTGTCTGTTCACTGGGAAACCGCCACCCCCAGATCCAAAGCTTGTGCTTTAAAGCGCTCTAATAACAAATCCCATTCCATGGAGACTGGGGATTTGCGAAGTCCCCTACATTCTTCACGCCTGAGGGCTAATCTCTTAACAAGGCCCCACTGACAGAGGTGTACACAGTAGTCTTTTAATCTTGGGGCTTTTGGGGACTTGACTTCCAGCACTTTAAGAAGGCATGTGGAGTAAGTCAGCCCTCTCTCGGCAAAGGGGACACAACAAGGGTGCCATTGGGTATATCGAGTTCATTTTATATGGGGTTAAGTATGCCCGTTGTTTTCATAATTTGGTTTTTGGTATGGAGAAACTGGTGAACTCTTTGAACCCTGTAGTTTGCCTGACTTTCAAAGGGAGGGGCTGACGCTGTAGCTCGTTTATTGACTTTATATTTGTCTCCTGTCCATTATACTTGCACATATCTAATTTGAACATAATTTTTACTCCTTTTAGTGATCACAACCCATTATATTTAATCTTGGATATCGCCATGGTCCTTAAACCACATCTAAGGGGGGCGCTAACAAGGATATCCGTTGTTGACCTGGGGAGAAAGTTGAAATGGTCTCAGGTGGACCCTCAGCGCCTCCAAACTTCACTATTTGCAACCTGTCTACGTGAAATAAAAATTTGTCTTGACAGTGATGCAGGGATGAGGGATGTTTTGAAAGCTTTTAAAGGCATAGCCTTGGGAGTTTGTAAACTAATGACTGTTACAGTCTCTAGTACCGGGTATCACCAGAACCAGAATCACCAGAATTCTGCGGCCAGGCTACTTCGTCATGTACCTAAAACATCCTCCATTACAGGCACTTTGCATGACCTTCACTGGCTCAGGATCGAGCACCGGACTAAATTTAAGGCCTTATGCTATATGCATAAGATTAAACTAGGCACAGCACCCGATTACCTATGCTCCCTTGCCCAAGCATGTCTTCCCACTCGCCTACTCCGTTCTTCATCCCAAGTCAATTTCCTAGTTACCAGATTTAAACTTTCGCGTATGGGCGGACGCTCATTCTCGTATCTGGCTCCAATGTTGTGGAACTCCCTACCTCTTGACTCCGCCACGAAATCAGCCACAAAAGCTTCCGCAAAGGCCTTAAGACCTGGCTATTCAACCAGTAAATGCTGTCTTATCTGTTTGCAATTTGTCCTGGGCGCCGGGAAACCTCTGGGTAGCTGTATGCCTTAAAATTACATTTAATAATAAAAATATTAACACAAAACCCAAAATGGTTTAATAGGTGACTGCTAAGAACCCTGCTCCACTTGAAGGCGGCCCTGAAGCAGTCACAGAGGGACAGGCAATTGTCAAAGCCTGTAGACGGGCTTATGAGCAGGCTCAAATTATGTGTTTAACATCATTTACAGGAATTAGTCTTGGTGGAGCTCTGTCAGGGTTGTGAGACGGGGGACAGCTCTCTCTTTTGGGGAGTAGTTAACAGGCCTTGCTTTGCTGAGGGCTCTGGACCGCTCTTATGCCATCATATCCCAGAACAACAGTGGGGGGACCATTTTGAGGATATTTACAATCAAAGAGAGGGTGGGGTGTGTAAAAAACCCTGTTGCATCGGTCACAGTTGGAAACCCAGAGGTCTTTACTCTAGATGAAGTCACACAACGCATTTTTGCCTTGTCTAGTAATACGTCCCTGGGCCCTGACAGTATACCTGCAGATCTGTTCAAAGCAAATATAGAGGCCTGGGCTCCAAATTTAACGCAGGTTCTGATTGCGACTGAACAGGAGGGAAGCCTAACCCCCCTGGTCCCCTTCCCATTTTCAAGAAGGAGGACTAACAGAACTCACAATGTTACCGACCAATATTTTTATTGGTTGCAATGCTCAAGGTATTGGGGTGGGTGATTTTAAATAAGCTGGGCAATTGGGCAGAAGAAAACAACATTCTGAGTGATGTTCAAAATGGTTTTAGGACAGGGAGGTCGACATCAGACCAATAAATAAACAACCTGTGGAATACACCAAAAGACGAACAAGACTCGGGATGATGAACTCCAAAGAACCGTTTATTGTTAAGTAACAAACACCCGTGACCTCAGCCACAGCCTCTCGAACTGCCCTCGCCTCAGAGTGTCCCCGGCGCTCGCCTTGGAACGCTGGTCGCGGTGACATTCTAAGTGATGTCACCGCGAGCAGCACCATCACATGCAGAGCCGCCGGGGGAGGCAGAAAGAGGGAGATACCACACATCCCCCTTCCCTGCAGAAATAGAAAACATTAGATGGAACAATGAGCAGGAAACTGAAATAGAGGAAAAGCTTACGTTAGGCAGCAATATCAATGGTTACATCATTACATATTGGTTGAAATGTCTGGGAGGTCTGATCACTCTCTTGTTGGGCCTGTGGCCTGGGAGAGGGACGCCCGACGGCCTCCTGCTGGCGAAACCGCCATCCAGTCTTGGACCACTCTCCCCCCCCCTTGCACCTTCAGGGACTTCCACTGGAGGGTGGTACTTTACAACTCTCCCTAGGTTCCATATTTTTCCTTCTTGGGTTTTGACTGCATTCTTGAAAAGTTTTGTGATTTTTGTGGGACTGCTGTACTCTGACCAGCTTGCCTTCCCTGTGGGAGCTCTGATTTTGATGTTGTCACCTACTTTGAAACCAACCTCTCGCGTGGCCTTGCGTTGGTCGTAACCTTCTTTTCTCACCCTCATGGCTTGTTCTTGCTTCCTCAGACTGTCCTTTTCTTTGGTTCGGTCCGACCACCCCTTGTGCCATTCCATCCACCCCGGGGTAAGCTTAGTGTTGGGTGTCCTTGCGCGGAGCAATTCGAACGGGGTGACGCCCGTCGACTGATGCGGCGTGAACCTGTACGCTTCCAGACGCCTCCATACCTCTTCTTTCCAACTTATGCCACTGGCTTTGGCCAGCTGGATGCTCTCCTTGATGGTTTTGTTAAAGCGTTCGACCATGCCATTGGTTTCTGGGTGGTACAATGCGCATCGCTTATGTCTGATGCCTCTTTCTTCCAGGAAGTCCTCCATCTCTTTCGAGCATAGTTGTACTCCGTTGTCGGTGAGGATGTTGCTGGGGAGCCCCTCTCGGATGAATACCTCCTGCAAGAATCCAATGACGGTTTTAGTCGTGACTTCACTGACGAGTTTTATCTCCGGCCACCGAGAATACAGATCCACGAGCACCAAGATATAAGGTGTCCGCAGTTCCCCAGACATCGGGCCCACGATGTCTAAAGCCAACTCGTCCCATGGTCCTGACGGGGGTGGCCTACACACCATGGGTGGTGTCTGTTGCTTCAGGACCTTGTCGCTATTGCAGCACGGGATGCACTCCCTGATTCTTCTTTCTGTGACCAGGTCCATGTTCGGCCACCAATAGCTCTCCCTGAGCCTTTGCTTGGTCTTGGTGATACCTAAGTGCCCTTTGTGAGCTATCTCGACCAGGTTGTTTCTCACAGTAGCTGGTGGCACGAGCCTTGTTCCCCTGAACAGGCATCCGTCAACAATGGTTAACTCGTCCTTAACAGCCTGGAAAGGCCGTAGGTCTTCATCACGTTTGTCACCGTGCTTCCATCCATTCCTTACTCTTCTGCAAACTTCTTCCATGATCTTGTCCTCTTCCTGTGCCTTTCTCCACGTTTCTTCACCCAACGCCTTCTGGATGGTGCAGACATTCTCAACCATGTCACCGCGAGCAGCACCATCACATGCAGAGCCGCCGGGGGAGGCAGAAAGAGGGAGATACCACACAACCTCCATCTAAAAATAATAAATACACGGTGACCTGATCTGAATCTTTGCATTTAGCATTTATGGACGTGGCGTCTGCATTCAATAGGGTGAACCAAGTGAAACTCTGGGTCTTGCTCAGTGAGATGGGGGTTGATCCTTGTGTTGAGGCCCTTTTAGCTGATCTCCACGCAAAGACTTCAGCTTCTGTGCGTTTTCTCAGTACTCAGTCTGTACTCGTTCATTTCCTATAAGCTTTGTTGTCCATCAGGGGTGCATACTGGCCCTTTTTTTGTTCACCTTGTATGCAAACGGGTTAGAGTCTGCACTTTTATCAGTTTCAGCTGCTTGCCCTAAGGTTGGTGATAGATGTCTCCTTGTTTTATTATATACGGAAGACACGGTCCTTACGGCTCGGACCTCAAACGGGTTGGATTTACTACTGGTAGGTATGTGTCTTTTATAGGGAACCTAGACTTGTTGGTTAACTTTTCAAAGTCATATGTAATGGCAGCGGGCCCCAAGTCGACAAGTAGAAAGACTTTCAAGGTATCTAATTTTACTCTGAGCAAAGTTAAGGCAAAAAGATCAGAGTTTGTAAAAACAATGGGGGAGGTTGTTAGTTTTGCATACAGGCTTGGCTCCAGGGTACCAAGGGATCTCTTAAAACGTTTTCAGGCCAAGTGCATGGCACAGCTTCGACATGGCAGTGAGGTCTGGGACTATGCCAAGTTGGATCGGATCCAAACGGTGGAGAATAATTTTTTACGCAAGATATTTCAGGTCCCCCAGCATACACCAGCATTTTCCGTGCATGCGGAGCTTTGACTTGAACAAATTTCAAAGCTAATGCACTGCATCATCTAATGCGATGCAGTGCGCGCAACAAAATTAGTTTTATTTATTTATATGTTTACTTACCTGTTAAACTCCATAATCCATACATTACTACCCCTCACCCTGCCGCTCCCCACATCACCGCCCGGCAGGTACGCCCACTACCGGCCGAGGCTGGGTAGGGTAAATAGTATAGCATGGATAGCATATGTTAAGGCATATTTTTCCTCTGTAGGTAGGTCTGATATTTTTGTGGACCCGACCTCTCTCTCTATGTGCGAGCTGGGGTGTGTCAAAAGGTTGTTTTTGGAATGCACTCAACTGGAGAGAGAATGCTTAGAACTTCAGAAGCCCTCAGCTCAAGGTCACATATTGTTAAAAAACTGTGATGGGGATTGAACAGTATCTTGTCATGGTTCACTCACAGTATAACAGGTTTTTACTGGCTATGTTCAGGATCAATCAATTGCATCATTTTTGGGCAACTCCATGTGGGTGGGTACGGCCTGAAGCAAGGGTACACTGCGGCTGCTGCACAGGACATGCTGTATTTTACAATGTTCTGTTCTTTTTCAGCTGACAGAGGAAGCATTTTTTAATCCCCTTGTTGAAAACTTTGAATCTGAAACAAGTTAGGCCTGCTTTGAAGTATCTTCAGACGCTTCCCACTCAGTATGTGAATTTTATTGTTTTATCCTTTTTACGGGCAGCCTGGGTGTCCAGGAGAACAAGACCTTATTAACTGTTTTAATGCTCACAGTGTTTATGAATAACTATACTGTTTGTACTCAATGTTCCCTCTAATTTTTTCCTTCAGTGTGCGGCAGTGTAAGGTCTAAGTGCACTGCAGTCAAGGCTATGTGCGTCAGTAACCAGACCACACGTGAAGGTGCAGCGCCACTTATCACTCCAAACCTTTGCTTAAAAAAAGTGAAGAGACAGTGCATTTCCACACATACAGCGCCAAGTGAAGGGTCTTAAGGCAGGCTTGCAATTTAGATACACGCGCCATGACATGAATTGGTTACAAAGGGAAGTATACTTTGAGTTTAGAAAAGTACAGGACTCCAACGGTGGTATCATTATAAGATTTTACTAAAAATTCTCAACTGGAGCACTGTTCATAGGGTGGGGAAATTTTGGGATCCTATACAAGATCACATATTCACAATAAGTTACACAATAACATACCATATCTACAATTTGATAAGTAATGATAAGATGAGTAATGTCTGGAAATCTTACTTGAGAGATAGTTTGTGAAATGCGTGGCATCCAGGCAAACATGGACTGTGGGAGAGGGCCTTTCACACAAGTCAAGTGCCATCACTGGATGGGTGACATGGTTGCTTTTCACGTCGATCCTTGCCATTTTTTCAGTGCTAATAATCTTGACTGAGGTCAACTTTCCCATTCAGGAGGTAGGCCTTTATCCACATAAGCATATCCAAATGCTTCTCCTCTAGCCTATTTCTCAATTTACTCTTGATAGTGGTCATGAGGCTAAATCCTCATTCATAATCTGCACCAGATGCTTGAAATGTCACGCAGACATCAACAAGATGAGACACCACACTATACTGAGCAGCATTGTGTACAGTGAAATTCACCATGTCTTGAAAGGTGATGAATAACCCACCCTTTACATGTTCTGCCACCACATATTATATTCTCAGGTGACCTGTTCTCAGGACACCCCCGCGCCGCACGGCCCCCAGCTGTGTGTGTGCCACCTCGTGTGCCCCTCGCTGCTGCTCGCAGTCTCGTTCTGCCGTCTGCCTGCCTCCCTAGCTGCCTGCCTCACTGTACTGTTCGATTCAGAAAAGGGGTGGTGGCTGGCTACATGCAAATTAGTCTGTTCCTGTCCCAGTGCATGATGGGAACAGGGCAAACCAAACTACCAAGCCAATTCTTATACTGGGAAGGAAACAAGCTTCCGGGGACGGTTTCTGGCATTTCAGCCATCGTCGGCCCGGCTTGCTTGAATCCTGATGGTGCAATGAGCAAGGGAATCACATCTGAATATACCCTTCCACGCTTATGGTGGACAAAATGATTCAGAAAAGGGGGTGGTGATGAACAGAGTGTCTGAATTAAGCAGACCACTCTTACCCAGTCCAAAGATCAGGGCTTGATCCATCACCGTTTTTTAGCTCACTGCACCATCCCAGCTCAGAACCTGGCTACATGCAAATTAGTCTGTTCCTGTCCCAGTGCATGATGGGAACAGGGCAAACCAAACTACCAAGCCAATTCTTATACTGGGAAGGAAACAAGCTTCCGGGGACCGGTTTCTGGCATTTCAGCCGTCGTCGGCCCGGCTTGCTTGAATCCTGATGGTGCAATGAGCAAGGGACTCACATCTGAGTATACCCTTCCACGCTTATGGTGGACAAAATGATTCAGAAAAGGGGGTGGTGATGAACAGAGTGTCTGAATTAAGCAGACCACTCTTACCCAGTCCAAAGATCAGGGCTTGATCCATCACCGTTTTTTAGCTCACTGCACCACTCCAGCTCAGAACCTGGCTACATGCAAATTAGTCTGTTCCTGTCCCAGTGCATGATGGGAACAGGGCAAACCAAACTACCAAGCCAATTCTTATACTGGGAAGGAAACAAGCTTCCGGGGACCGGTTTCTGGAATTTCAGCCGTCGTCGGCCCGGCTTGCTTGAATCCTGATGGTGCAATGAGCAAGGGACTCACATCTGAGTATACCCTTCCACGCTTATGGTGGACAAAATGATTCAGAAAAGGGGGTGGTGATGAACAGAGTGTCTGAATTAAGCAGACCACTCTTACCCAGTCCAAAGATCAGGGCTTGATCCATCACCGTTTTTTAGCTCACTGCACCATCCCAGCTCAGAACCTGGCTACATGCAAATTAGTCTGTTCCTGTCCCAGTGCATGATGGGATCAGGGCAAACCAAACTACCAAGCCAATTCTTTTACTGGGAAGGAAACAAGCTTCCGGGGACCGGTTTCTGGCATTTCAGCCGTCGTCGGCCCGGCTTGCTTGAATCCTGATGGTGCAATGAGCAAGGGACTCACATCTGAGTATATCCTTCCACGCTTATGGGGATGAATAACCCACCCTTTACATGTTCTGCCACCACATATTATATTCTCAGGTGACCTGTTCTCAGGACACCCCCGCGCCGCACGGCCCCCAGCTGTGTGTGTGCCACCTCGTGTGCCCCTCGCTGCTGCTCGCAGTCTCGTTCTGCCGTCTGCCTGCCTCCGTTGCTGCCTGCCTCACTGTACTGTTCCCCAGCTGTTTTGCCATAAATTTGTGTTAAAGTTGTTGTATTATTGTGCATAAATTTGTTTAAAGTTGTTGTGTTTTGTGCTTTTCCCGTTCTGCCTGCCCGCCCCGCTCCCCGCTTCCCGCCGCCGTTCTCGCGGCCATGCCCCCTTTTTTCCTTGTCCTCCCCACTCCCGCCTTCCAGCTTTGCCTTAAATGGCGACCACACGGACGCGCAGCGGTCACGCGCAGCGGGTGCGCCGAAGGCGTGCCAAAGGCAAGCCCTTCTGCGCCCGTCCGTGCCTAGACAGCGCCCAGAGCCAGGACCCCAGGCCCCCGACAACGCCTGCCCACACGACGGACCTACGACGCCGCCAACCTCAATGCACTCAACGCCGGCCGAACCCCCGCCTGCTGCCGAGCCACCCCAAAACGCACACACGGACCCTTCACCTGCCAAGCCTGCAAATTCACCTGCCTCCGGACCTGCACCGCTCCCGCCAAGCCGAGCACCCGCGGCAACCACCTAAAGTGCATCCTGCTCAACACCTGCTCCGTCCACAGACACGCCGTCGAACTCTGGAACCTGCTCGACACCACATCACCAGACGTCGCCTTTCTCACGGAAACCTGGATGAACGCCTCCTCAGCGCCCGTCATCGCCATCGCCATCCCGGACGGATACAAGATCATCCGGAGGGACCGCGTGAACCAGACTGGAGGAGGCATCGCCATCGTACACAAGAACACCATCCGCATCACAACCGACTCCAGTGACACCTTCCCTGCTGCCAAGCACCTCCACTTCCAGATACACAAGGACCCCAAGATAACCCTCAGAGGCACCCTCGTCTACAGACCCCCGGGATCATGCACACAATTCAGCGAAGACATCACAGATTTTATCAGCCTGCACGCCCTCCCCTCCGCGGACTACATCCTCCTAGGGGACCTCAACTTCCACCTGGAGAACAACAAGGACCGCAACACCGCCGCCCTGCTGGACAACCTCGCAAACCTCAGACTCAAGCAACTGGTCAACACCCCCACTTACGACGCAGGCCACACGCTTGATCCCGTCTTCTCATCCAGCAAGCACATCACCTTCAGCCACTCTACCGGACTTCACTGGACCGACCACAGCTGCGTCCACTTCAGCTTCAGAAGAACAACGACCCACCACCACCTTCAACAGGTTCCTCACAGGAGCTGGAGCAAGATCACCGCCGAGCAGCTCACCACCTCCCTCAGCCAGAACCCGCCCGCTAGCACAACGGACCCCAACGAAGCAGCCCGCAACTTCATACAGTGGCTGACCACCTGCGCAGACAACCTCGCGCCACTGAAGAACCCTCCCAGCAGACCCAGAAGCAAGAAAGCCACCTGGTTCACCGACGAACTCAAGGACTCCAAGAAGAACTGCCGCACCCTCGAGAAAGCCTGGCTCCTCAACCAGACCACAGACAACATGACCACCCTCAAACAAGCCACCCGCAAGCACCACCAGCTCATCCACACTACCAAGAAGAAAACACTGAAGGAACGACTAGACAACAATGCCCATGACAGCAAGGAACTCTTCAGCATCGTCAAGGAGTTCTCCAACCCCAGCACCGGCAACAACGACATCACTCCTTCTCAAGACCTCTGCGACTCTCTCACCTCGTTCTTCCACCGCAAGATCGCCGACATCCACAACAGCTTGGGCGCACCATCCACGCACCCTACCGTCGAACCAATGCCCCCCATCGCCACCCTCCGCACCTGGCCCACGGTGACCACCGAAGACACAGCCCTCACGATGAACACCATCCACTCCGGATCTCCAATCGACCCCTGCCCCCACCACATCTTCAACCAGGCCGACTCCATCATCGCACCCCAACTGCGGGACATCATCAACATCTCCTACAACACCGCCACCTTCCTGGAGAGCTGGAAGCACGCCGAGCTCAGTGCCCTATTGAAGAAACCAACAGCGGACCCCACCGACCTAAAGAACTTTCGCCCCATCTCGCTCCTACCTTTTCCTGCCAAAGTCATTGAGAAGACCGTCAACAGACAGCTTGCCGCCTTCCTCGAGACGAACGGATCCCTTAACCCCTCGCAATCCAGTTTCCGAGCCAACCACAGCACCGAGACCGCCCTCATCGCAGCCACCGACGACATCAGAACCCTGCTCGACAATGGAGAAACAGAGGCCCTCATCCTCCTGGATCTCTCCGCAGCGTTCGACACTGTCTGCCACCGCACCCTAGTCCAACGCCTCAGCAACACAGGTGTCCAAGAGAAGGCTCTGGAATGGATCATCTCGTTCCTCGCCGGAAGAACACAGAGAGTCGCCTCCCCTCGTTTCGATCCGAGGCCACCGAAGTCATCTGTGGCGTACCGCAAGGATCATCACTCAGCCCCACCCTCTTCAACGTCTACATGAGATCCCTTGCAGCCATCGCACGCCAACACAACCTCAACATCATCTCCTACGCCGACGACACCCAACTGATCCTCTCCTTCATCAGTGACCCCGCCAATGCCAGAACTAGCCTACATGAAGGGATGAAAGACATCGCTGAGTGGATGAAGAACAGCCGCCTGAAACTGAACTCAGACAAGACGGAAGTCCTCATCTTGGGACCATCGCCCTCCGCATGGGACGACACCTGGTGGCCCCCGGCCCTAGGCAGCGCACCCAAGCCAACAGACCACGCACGCAACCTGGGCTTCATCCTGGACTCCTCCCTCTCGATGACCAGACAAGTCAACGCCGTCTCCTCATCATGCTTCAACACCCTATGCACGCTCCGTAAGATCTTCCGATGAATCCCAACCGAAACCAGGAAGACGGTCACCCAGGCAATCGTCACAAGCCGACTGGACTACGGAAACACCCTCTACGCCGAAACCACAGCCAAGCTATAGAAAAGACGCCAACGCATCCAGAACGCCTCCGCCCAACTCATCCTGGACATCCCCCAATGCAGCCACATCTCCGGACACCTGAGGGACCTGCACTGGCTCCCGTCAGTAAGAGAATCACGTTCAGACTCCTCACCCACGCACACAAGTACCTCAACGACCGCTTGACCTTCTACACGCCCACCCACCAGCTACGTTCGACAAGCCTCGCCCTCGCCGCCGTACCACGCATCCGAAGAGCCACCGCCGGAGGAAGATCCTTTTCCTACCTGGCGGCCAAGACATGGAACTCCCTCCCCACCTCTGGCTGACCCAGGACCATCTCGCCTTCAGGAGACAACTCAAGACCTGGCTGTTCGAGCAATAGCAGACACCCCTTCCCCCAAGCGCCTTGAGACCCTCCAGGTGAGTAGTGCGCTATACAAATGCTATGATTGATTGATTGATTGATTCTCTGTATTGTCGAACAACATCTTCTGGGGTTTCAAAATCATCCAGGACCAAGACATTTTTATACTTTTCAGACAAGTCTTCGTACATTCTTAGTCCCAAAATCAAAATGTGATTGTGTTGTTATTGCCTGGAATTAAAAACGTTCCCATTCTCTCAGTTCATTTTCAGGTAACCTTTTTTGCATGTGCTCAAAAAGAAGGGAAACAAAAGACAAAATAGGCCCACTGTCAAACTATTGTCCTTACTTGTACAACATCATCAGATCTTTTACTGTGCTGCTCCAAAAGACAGTGTCCCTACAAGTACTGTTCCTTAATTAGGCCAATGTTTGCCCATGCATATTTTACAGCTTCAACAGTAGTCAAATACATTTTTTGGACCAGTTTGCATAAAGATGCAAATTTGCCCAGAATGTCATTAAGTACGGCAAGGGAAATATGGTAGTTTGAGTCCGATAGCTTTTTGTAACAATATTTAGCAACCGGATCATTCTCCTCAACTTTCTCATGCTCAAAGTACTTAAGAACAGCCTCGTAATTATTTATTTATTTTAACAATTTATACACATGACCATTAACATAAGGTCCAGTTCACTGGCAGCGTAGAATTCTTTCACAGCAATAGTGATAGCCTCAACATTACAACTAGTCAACTTCACTATCCCCCAAAACAGTGTTTGGTGCTCTGTTGATGTTACAGTTCAGAACTTGAAGTACATGATGAACATTTTTGTAACAAACATTGATCAATTATCAATGTGTGATACAAAGCATTATGAAGTTCTGCCATAGCTTCACAGTGTATCACGCTATTGATGGCCTCAAGGAACTCAAAGGTAGAATTCTTGCTCCTCCAGTTGTCTGGTATCTTCACATACAAAGCTAGGTGGTCATGGATGTCTTGGACAGACAACATTGAAGTATTCATCTTGACTGCCAGCAACACGTTGCTGATGAGAATCTTTATCTCCTCTAGCAGGGATCTTTGTTGTTCAACCACTTCCATTCTGTTTGCTTTGTGGGTGGCAGTTTCTGTCAGCATTGCTCGCACTGCATAACCAAACCTGTCAGCAGCTTTTCTGTTTCTCAATGTCACCAAGGCAGACTTGTGAAATTTGCTAATTAGATGGCGTTTCATGTAATCCAATTTCCAGCCATCACTCCATTTCTTCCCTGTAGGAAAGTCCCCAAAAATCTTTGATTCGGCATATGCTTTGCAAATCAAGCCCACATTTGGACTGTATTGAAATAGTTCCCTGAGTTGCACGTGAACCTTGCTTCGTGATTTCTGTGTCTCAGCCTCCACAATTTCTTTCATCCACTCTTCCTTGAATACAAGGCAACATTTCTTCCTTTGTGGTGAAGCACCACACTCTGCCAAAGCTACAGCTTTGCGCTTGAACATTTTCTTGCAAACTGGGTTTATCCTGCTGTGCCACATAGCCTGCAAAAAAGGAACATGGTTAAAGTTGATGCCTATGCTCATTAATGCAATCTGTCACATAGTACTGAGGCATCGCTGGCAAAATATAGAATGTAATTACCCAGGTGTTTCTGTTCTCTGCCCTGCCAAATTTATATGTGGCACTGTCCGTACAGCCTGCAATAGAAGTAAAGATTGTTACAGCACATTGTGATACAGCAATATACCATGTGTACCATAAGGGAACTCTACTAAAACAATTACCTGTCGTGCTTGAACTCATGTATGCCTGTTCAAATGTGTGGGGAACTGTCAGCGGAACCTGCAACAGAAGAAAACATGGGTAAGGTGTGTTGTTATACTACAATGTACAAGATGCACCAGTTCAACTCTACCAAACAATTGCATGTTTCTTCTGCCTGTACTCACGTCTGCCTGTGCAAATGCAATTGTAGTACGGGCTTACAAACCTGCAAAATAAAAGGGGTGAAGATTGTGAATCTATTTACCTAGCAACCCCCAATCCAACAAGAAATGTAAACAGCTCGACAAATTCACTCGCCACTCGCATTTACGAGGGAGAATGGATGAAGACGAGCTATTTTTAGGTCCTACTCGCCCTTTCTGGTGAGTAGGAAGACAAACTAACTTTTGTCCTCTGTCTTTAAAAACGGAGCTAAAGTGACAAGATAACAAGATTTAAAGGCATTTTTATTGCTCACAAAGGGACAGAGCAATAAAGATGCTTTTAAATCTTGTTAACTTGTCACTTTTGCTCCGTTTTCAGAGACAGAGGTCGAGTAGGTTGCAGTTGGGTTGAGGGGATTTTCCAAGTTACTAGACCTGCAGGACTAGTACAATTTTTCAGATTTGTCGAGCCCTGAACAGAATTACCATGTCTTTGTGGGTACTCACGCCTGACCATTCAAATCCAAATACCTTACAGACTCAAAACCTGCAATTGAAGACAAGTTTGTTAGCAAAAGCTCTAAGAGTTTCAAACAATGAATTGGACTGGTCGGGAGACTCCAATAGGTAAAACTAACAAATAGTTACCTGGGATTTCAGTTTAGGCCAAACAGGCACGTGCACATGTGCTTCATTATTAGCATCTTTGTGCTAAACTGGTCTATAAATCTGCATTGTGTGTTACATCTTCTGTGAAGTAGTTTTTCCCTGGCATTCAAACTGTGCAAATTGTTCAGTTGGATGAAGTAGGAAGTTCACAAGGAGGACTGAGCCGCACAAAAGCCATCAAAAGTTCCCACCTGAAGTTGACGCAGCAAGTGGCGTGCAAAGAATATGATAAAGATTTTCTAATTAAAAATAAGTTACTTCTCTAACACTTCTATTTTCTCATATCATCTTTACTACACCAACCCCTCCCACCCAATCACCTGCATTTTCGTTACCTTTTGCCATGTCAATGTTTTAACAACTATGCATCTCTTTCACACACACATTTGCATGTAATCACAATTAAATACACCATGGGTACTCGCAAAAAGGTTCCCAGGGGCCAAACATGTTTGGTCGTGGTGGTACAGAGGGCCACACTGATGCCTGCAGGGTAGTGGTCAGGGATTTGGGAAGTGTTTAGGTGGGTTTAGAGAAGCAAGTATATTTAGTGGCTGAATTAAATTGTGCAATGTGGTACCAGAAAAATTGGGATCAATACTGGCTTCTCCGCATGACTTTGGCTGGATGCATATTGATGCTGAGGGTCACGCAGTCCAAGCCGGTCGCATCATGTGACATTGGCGTCATATGAATGCATCCATATGCCACCAGGAACTCAATAGTGAGTCACAGTGGCAATTATGTTCATTTGCGCACCATTGCCGGCCCTCATGCGTGTCTATTTGGAGAGCAGAGGAGGTCGCACAGTCATCTCTACAGAGAGAGGCAGGATTTCAAAAGATGTGACTGCCTCCAGTCCTGTGCTGAAAGGAAGAGCTCACTCGTTGAGTCGGCTGCTCACGTCTGGTAATTTATGAGTTTTGACAAGTTCATTTACAACATTAATAGTACTTGGCAAGAAGGGACAATACAAACTGCTTTTTACTAGGGTTTCTGCTTAGTAAATGGCATTAGTGATTGAGCGGGTCTTGGAATGGCTAAAACCTCTCAAAACAGTTGCAGATTAAATAAAAGTAAGCTTTGGCAACTGAACTATGTTAGAATCTTTAACTCCAGCTAAAGAAAACAAGCTCTCAGCAGTGCATTTAAAATAAATTGCTGTGCCTCTATTAAGCATTGATGGCATACAAAATTACATGTGTAATAACAAACCTTTCAGTGTTTTAAAATAGTCCCTCATGAATCCCAAAGGCTGCTGGAGAGGTGATATTTCTGATATTTATATGTTTACCTCGTCTTCATTGCTTGCAAGAAAGTGTCACTCAGTCGTTCAAATGCAGGGCCGGCACTAGGGACGTGCGATCGGTGCCACCGCACCAGGCACTGACTTTGGAAAGGCGCCGTGATTTCAAGTACAATTTATTTTTAAAAGCACCTCCAGCAATTTTCAGGCAACAATAAAAATGTCAAGATAACTCTGGGTGTTGAAACCTGCTGCAGAGTTGTCTGAGTTTGTCTAGTGGAAGTGTTGACTCATCATAAAGTAGCGCAGGAGGTTAAAATGCCTGATGCAAAGCAGGTGAACCATGCAGATCACAAATTGCATGCAATGTAAATAGGTCAGTGCGTTACTGCTTTTGTCAGAGAGACCCTTTTGTTACTTGCAGTTTATAAGTTTAGATCCTAATATAGAACAGTGAACTATTAACTATCAAAGAGCTACATGCAAACTGCAAGGTATAGATTAGAGCTTCATGAATTTCTCCCCCAGCCTTTCCTTGTCCTAATGTTGCAAAAAGGTTTCACTTGGGTAGAAATCAATTCTTATTAGTAAAGCCAACCCCCAACCATGGTGTTACGTTTTAAATTCTCAGTGTGTGCTTCTTCAGACCAAGCACTTTTAAACTATACTGTTTACCAGTATGGATGACTTGTGACTCCTACAACTTGTAGTCCACTGTCTGATGTAACATTTCCTATACATTGATTTACACACTATGATTCAGTGTCTCTGTGTGAAGTGTATGCGATGTAAAGTGCTTAACACATTAAACTGGTATGAGTGACGCTATCAAACAAAATAAATGAGAGAGAGAGAGGGTTATGGAGACTTGAGGGGCACTGTTAAAGGGTGGTAATGAGGGTATCCGTGGCGGAGGTGGTCATTATGGGCACCAACAATCATTGTCGCACCGGGCACCACTACCACTAAAGCCAGCCCTGTTCAAATGTCACTCATATTACACTGAAATTTATGAAAACGTCCCACATAGCAATTTGAAACCTTGGCAGCTATGTTGCTGAATTTCTTTTCTTAACAGAGGTGAGCAAGGGTGAAGTGTACATATGTTAAAGTTTTCATATGAATTGCAGCTCATGATGGGTGCTGCGATTAATATGAAAACTTTAACAAATGCACAGGGACCACTTAAGGATTTTGGTGGCACTGGGCCAAATGTATTTCCGAGGCCCCTCTTTGGAACAGCTTCGGATTATTGATCCAATTTCAGTTTTTTCATGTCCTTTTTGGCCAGGTCACCGACACTGAAGAGGCACACAGGTCCAAATTCAAAATGTGCTTCCAACTAATATTCAGGGATAGTGATATATGTTTTCAAAATTGTTACATAGCAGCCACTCACTAACATTATAGCAAATATTCTTTGTGACCCACTGCCATTTCTCATATGTGAGGTGCTGTTTCAATCAATCAATCAGTGTTTTTTAAAGCACAACCACTTACTTGAAGGGGTATCAAGGCACAGGGGCACGGCTCCTGGATGTTCACAGTGATTAGTCGAAAAGCCAGGTCGTGAGAACCTTCATGAGCTTGGAGAGAGTTGGTGTCTGCCAGAGGTGGAGGGGGAGGATGTTCCATGTCTTAGCCACGAGGTAAGAGAAGGAGCGACCTCCAGCACTGGTATTCTTGATGGAGGATACTGTTGCAAGAGAGAGCAGGGCTGAGCGGAGGGATCTTTGGGGTGCGTGAAAAAAGAGGCAGTGGCTCATGTAGGCTGGTCTGGTGTTGTGGAGGGCTTTGTGGGCGAGAGTGAGGAACTTAAAGGTGATTCTCTTCTCGACGGGGAGCCAGTGTAGTGTCCAGAGGTGTTGGCTGATGTGGCAGTGGTGCGGTAGGTTGAGGACTGGTCTGGCGGTGGCGTTCTGGAGTTTGCAGGCGAGGTTCTTGCCGATCCCGGCGTAGAGTGCGTTGCCGTAGTCCAGTCTGTTGCTGATGAGGGCACGGGTGTTTGAGGGGAATCCAGTTGAGGCTCTTCTGGAGGAGGTGGAGGGTGTGGTTGCAGGAAGAGGTGACAGGTTTGATCTGGCGGTCCATTTTGAGTTCGTAGTCAGGATGATTCCGAGGTTGTATGCGTGGTCTTTGGGGCAAGGGGCAGTCCCGAGAGTGGGGGGCCACCCGGTGTCGTTCCAGGCATCGGGGGGTGGGCCCATGATGACTACTTCGGTTTCGTCCATTTTGAGTTGTAGGAAGCTGTTCTTCATCCACCTGGGGACTGCTCCCATTCCTTCTTGAAAGTTGTGCTTGGAGATGTTGGGTTCATTGGATATGGCAATGCCTCCTCCAGGGCGGTTAGGGCGGTCCTTGCAGCCTTCGGGGATGGTGATCGCGATGTCCGTTCCTATGGTGGCGTTCGTCCAGATTTTGGTGAGGAAGGTGACCTCAGGGGTGGTGCTGTCAAGGGGGTCCCAGATATCCGTGGAGTGTCTGTGGAGGGAGCGGACATTGAGGAGGATGCATAGCAGGGTTTGGGGTGCAATTGAGTTTTTGCTGGAGGGTGGAGGAGGGTCCTGGGACTCAGTGAAGGTGAAGTAGTGGAGGTAGTGTCGTCAGATGAAGGGTCCCTGGGTGTCGAAGAGGGGAAGAGAGTTTGCAGTTGTTGTTCTTGCCAACTTTGAGTGCGTAGAGATCCGAGGGGCTGCAGCACTGGTGAGTCGGAGGTTCAGGGTTCCTGGCCCTGGTCACGGTCGGGTCACGCACAGGTGCAGACGGGCTTGCCTTTGGCGCACTATGCGCAGCTGCCATCTTTATGAAGGGGTACAAAAGGGGGGTGGTGATGGACGGAGCATCTGAATCAATCAAACACTCACACCCAGTCAAAAGATCTGGGTTTAATCCATCACTGTTCTTTAGCCCACTCTGCCACCCCAGTTCAGACATGGCTATATGCAAATCAGTCTGACCCTGTGCCTCATGGGAACAGTCCAGCCCGAACTGCCAAGCCATGTCTTCCCTGGACCGGAAACAAGCTTCCGAGGACCGGTTTCTGGCATTCCAGCCGTCTTCAGCCCGGCTTGCTTGAATCCAGTGGCAAAGTGAGCAAGGGACTCACGTCTGAGCATACCCTGCCACACTTATGGCGGCCAAAAGCGGTACAAAAGGGGGTGGTGATGGACGGAGCATCTGAATCAATCAAACACTCAAACCCAGCCAAAAGATCTGGGTTTAATCCATCACCGTTCTTTAGCCCACTCTGCCACCCCAGTTCAGACATGGCTATATGCACATCAGTCTGACCCTGTGCCTCATGGGAACAGTCCAGCCCGAACTGCCAAGCCATGTCTTCCCTGGACTGGAAACAAGCTTCCGAGGACCGGTGTCTGGCATTCGGAATTGGGCCCTGTGTGTTAATTTGCCAACAAGAAGAGATCAGTCGGAACATAGATTCTTTGGCCATGGGCGGTTAGGTTTCCATGCCACACTGTTGCGTGCGGCGCCAGCTTGGTGTGTGTTGTGCCTCATCATGCACAATCATTAGGAGACCCAAGAGAACACACAGTCATGCTGCAGAGGCAGGGAATATGTTTTCAAAACATCTGACTACCTAACTTACGATGCTGTGCTGCAAAACTAGGCTGCCGCTCAGGTCTATGTGATTACTGACATGTTGATAATTTATATCGAGAACAATAGTAAATATATAATCTAAATATATAATCTAATTTTAGCAGCCTGAGCCTGCAAGTAGTGATGCCGGAGGTGATTAGCCCAGATAAGGTAGTGAACACAGAGGTGGCAAACATGTTTTAGAAAAGCCCCAGTGTGCTCGATAAAAGGTGTGTGGTGTTAGAAATCTGTACTTGTATGTGGACTCTGAATCTGTAGTGTCATTCCTTTTTCCATTTCAGTAATTTATTTAGCTGGAAATTGGGCTCATGCATGCCTTGTGTATCAACTCGACTCATTTACTTTTGTACACAAATGTTCTTGTTAAATGTAAACCTTTGTTTAAAACTGTGTAATGGACAATTTAAATGCTCTCAGGCACTATTATTTATGACTTGACGCTAGAATCATGGTAACCGAGCTGGGAAGATGTGAGAGTGAGGTGATGGGACGGCGCTTAGAGTTTCTTGTTGCACAAATGTTTGTCATTTCAGGTTTCCTCATCTTCATTGCTTGAATTTTTGCTCGCAAGAAAGTGTCACTCATAGTTGTTGAATATCAGTCATAATTACATTGAAATTTTAAAAATGTCACACCTAAGCAATACTGAAAACTTGGCAGCTATGTGTAGACTTGCTGCATTTCTTTTCTTAATGGAGCTGGGCTGTGAAGTGATTATGTGCCTTTGTTAAGGTTTTCAGGTTAATTGAAGCTCATGACGGGTGCTGCGATGAACCTATAAACTTTAACAAAGGCACACAATCACCTCACAGCCCAGCTCTATTAAGAAGAGAAATGGAGCAAGTCTGCAACACAGCGTGTGCTTTAAGAATCACCTGAAAGCATGTGCCGCATTTGTAAACATGCTGCATCTAGTTTTGCTTGCTATGTTCGCCCTAAGTACACAAGGGTATGCCCAGATGTGGGTCCCTTGCCCGCTGTGCCACTAGATTCAAGCTAAACTGGTCCCAGGATGTTTGTTTCCGGTCCAGGGAAGACCTGGCCTGGCAGTTCAGGCTGGACTGTTCACATGAGGAACAGGGTCAAGACTGATTTGCACATGGGGATGTCCAAACTGGGGTGGCATAGTGAGCAAAAGAACGATGCATTAAACCCAGATCTGTGTCTAGGGGTGAGTGGTTGACAAGTTTCACCACTCCATCCATCATTTTGTTGTGTTTGCTATGTTACCTAAATAAGTGGCATGGATTATATGAGGTTGGCGGTGCGGTGGACACAGAACGCAGTCTAATCTTATATGCAGGTTGTGTGTAAAAAGAATATTCTCTCATACCTTTGTTTCGACCATTCCACAAATCAGTCAAATCACAGCCATCCACCCTTTTTATCAATATACAGGTTTGATGGGTTTGTGTGGTACCAGACAGTGGGGGAGGTGGGGGGGGGGGTGGTTTAGTGACCTATCAAGTGTAATATCCAATACTGCATTACAATCTCCCCCCAGTACCAGGGCTATGGGGCACAATCTGTCAGTACCGTAGCCAAGTTGAAGTATTCAAAAATCCTTCTCAGGGGTTATCACTGATACTTAGTCCTTTTAAACCAACAAAGAAGAAATTGGCACAGAAGCTGAAATATAAAAGATCATATTTATTAACCTTAAATGAGGTCACACAGAAGCCTTAGCAACTGAATGAGGCAGTCTAGTATAGTAAGCATAAATGCAAGGGGCAGTCCTGGCTCATGTAAGCATGCAAAATGACTAAGATGGGCATACAAGATCTACTTGCTCAACAAAGTGGGAGGAGAGTTACTTCTCCATACAGCAGCAAAAATAGCCTGACAGTTATACTAGAGAAGCAGGTGCATTCTACTAGCTAGGCCCTTCTGGGCATGTGCGAAGTGGAAGATGCTGAATATAGTTTGTCTCTAGGCAGATTTCAAGAGCAGTTAACACTGAGGGAGGACAGAGCACATGGCAAACAAAATGGCTGCCAGAAATACAAAATGGCTTTCACAAAGCGGATAAGATAACTTCTAAATACAGGATGGCTTCAGCTAAATGCTAACCCATTGCTGTCAATTTACGACAAAGTGTGTATAAAAGGCATCTTGCTCTGTATTGGGAGCATAGATGCATCCAAATACTATCATGTCCCCATCCAGGGTGACCTTAACAAAAACATAGTGACCCTCCGTATCTACCTTCGAGTCATGGAGTTCAAATGGCACTTCAGCACGTACCCAGATTGCAGCCCCTTGGGAAGAGGCAGAGTAGGAAGTGTGAAAAGGTTGGCCATGCCAATGTTTGTGCAATTTGGAGGCCTTCGTGGTGATGAGGTGTGTTTCCTGGAGAAAAGTAGTATGGGCTTGGCGCCTGTGCAGCTGAACTAGTATCCTATGCATCTGTTGTATGGAACCCATACCTCGTACATTCACGGTTGCCAAATTATAGTTTTTCTTCACTGATGACATTTATGTAACTGTGACAGTAAGGCCACTTCTTGGTGTGTTGAGCCCCCAACAAAATCTCCCCTCCCAAATGATAACAGTGACACAAGCAAACATATTAGAAAAATTAGCGTCCAATACTCGGTCCAGAAATTGTGGGTTGTTCGACTAAACCTGTGGGAAAAACGATAACAATGCAAACATTAAAAACCAGGTGCACCTGCTATAGGGGTACATACAGCCAAACCTGTAAGACATGTTCTAGTGGCTTAGCACAGTCCAGGGAGCAAACAAGAGCTATCTGGCACCCCAGATCCTGAAAGGACAATGATAGATAACATTACAGTGTCATTACAAACCACCCAACACAGTCCGTCAGAAGGGACTGCGCAGCAGTGACAATGGGCAGCATTCAATTTCAATCAGTGGGGGTACACGGTTATATAAAATCCAGGATGCATGCAAATGAGGTGGCGCATAATGTTTTTATAGGTCATCATAACATACCTAGAGCTTCCTGAGGTGACTGTTCCTAGGTTCCTTTTATAGTTTGTCTGCCGACTGTGAGGTAACTGCGCTTTACTTCCTACTGTATCTGAGTCCGAGGCACTATTCTGAGATGAACTGGAGCTGATGAAGGGGTGCGGTGTCTGCAGAGAGGTTGCTAACCGCAGAGCCATCAGCTGTCCCTCCAGCACCTGCTGTGGGCCTCCACCGTCCCTGCGAACAGTGAAGTCTCACCGCCTACTCTTCAACTTATGCGTTGTCCTCAATGGTGTTGTATCTGGTCATTCCCGTCCTTGGGAATCAGGGATGTGTCCAGCCAGTCCATAACTTATTCCAGGGTATCAAAAAAGCGTGCCTGTTGATTTCGTAGCTGGGAAGAGAAGGGAGTATGGGAGGCTAGTGTCTCAAAGCCACTTCTTAGCTTCTTGAATGGAGGCCCGCCTAAGCTGGACAGCAATAGTATAATCTGGGAAGAGAGAGACTCTCTCATTGTTCACCAAAATAGGCGCTCGGTCTCTGACTACCTGCTTGTTTAATAGAGGGTTTATTGATCCTGGAATAAGCTATTACTTAGCTAGAATTCAAAAGAGCAATTTATAAGGTGTGCTCTGGGTAGCCTCAATTTTGGTTTTGCGATTTGGTCTTCACATTTGTGTGTCCCTACAGCACCTTGAGGTAGTAGGTGCTTGGGGCGGATTTAGCACCCGATTTTTAGGTCTCGCCTTTTCCATTCAGAAGGAATGGGAAATGGCGAGAATTCAAGTGCTCAAAATACTCGTGAAACCACGTTTTTTTTCATGCGGTTTTCTTCGAGTTCACGTGAATCACGTGACCAAACAAGAACGCGCATCAGCCTCCATCCCTCCCTCCTAATTGCATTTTTTCACGGCCGCCCCCACATCAAAGGGCTTCTCCCAGCGTGTGCTCTGCGGCTTCTCCTCCCCTAATTATTCATGGCTGGCCGGTGGCCGGCCGTACTTTCAGTTTCCCTGCCGCTCTTGTTTTAATCGAAGCCAAGACCCTCTCATTTTAATACCCTTCAAGTTTTAGAAGTACTTAGGCGAGTCGGTATACTTAATAGGAGGTATATCACGTTTTTAAGGCAGTTATTCATACCAAGGGTGTGCTTGTTTGCACGCGCTTTTTGCAGATATGGAAACTGACACATCGATTTGCTCACGATCACACACTGTTCTCAAATTGGCAAGCTAGGATAAAACCTTAAGCATCTACTTTACGCAGCCGACATCTTAGCACCCCCTAGACTGAATAAACTTTAAAAAAAACAATGTAGAAACCCACTCGTAAACACTTTATTCCACAGGGCGTGCAGCTTGGATTCCTGTCAGAAAGGATCAGGCTCTGTGCAGACCTTCCTATCAGATTGTGGTTAGCACCCCTGGGCCAGCCAGACTCCGATGGCAGCTGGGCACGTCACGTGTTGATGAGGAGACCCTGGGCGCCTCTCATCCAGCATAGCTGCTGCCACCCCGGGGTTCTTAGTGACGTCGAGGAATAGGAGAGGGAGGGATGTGTGCTAGATTTAACCAGGGCGTGTGTGTGTGTGTAAGGTAATGGAACGCACATCTCTGTGTGTAAATCTGTGTACCCCTTCATGCTTGAATTAGTATGCAAGTGTACTTATGCATATTTGTGCCTGTGCCTGTTTAATATGTTTAAGAAAAACACGTTTTTGTGTTGCTGGTTGCATGCACTAACATTGCTGCTGATTGGTCATTAATTAGCATGCCTAGAGTTTCAGGAGTTAAATCAGTGTATTGAGATACCATATCAGTGCACCGACGTGCATGTCGGCACGTTGACTAGGCCACGGGGTTAGGTGTGACGATGTATGTTTGTGTGTGTGTACGGTGGGTGTGTCTATATGTGCTGTGTGACTGAGAAGCGCTGTAGAAGCAATCATGCTGACCTCTTACATCAAAGATGGGGGGTCAAATCACTGGATACATCCCTTTATCTCCTTTTGCCTCGGTCCTTATCTGCACAGTTGGCCTCCCCAGAGGCGATTCCCTTCATTCGTATGTAGTGTGTTTGAGTGTGCATATTGTGGGTCAATATAATGTAAACAAAATATGCAGTTGCGGGATAAGGCGTGCACACTCGCCCATGCCACGCACGACGATGCAGAATGAATTGGCATTTCATTTTCCCTTACTTTTGAATTTGCAAACGTTTGCTTCTTAGTGCTGTGATGGTGATTTTTTGGAAACAGTTTGTTAAATCACGCATTTTTTCAATAGGCAACATATGGTGTGAATCAGAAGCTGTTGCGTGCAGAGCAGTGGATTTCCCTCGTCTTCTAAGCACTGTGGGCTGTCTTCCCACAGAGGCCCCTTTTCTGCTACCGCGTTCCCATTGCATGTTCAAGGCTGTCTTTGTAAAGATACTGCAGAGCTTCAGCTGTGACTTCAGCTAGAGTGTTTTCATTCTAGCCGAGACATCCTAACAATAAGGCCAACCACTGATACTGTGTTTCAGCTTTTACATAGCGCTTCCTACTCCTGACGAGGCCAGAAAGCACTTTGATGGTGACTGGCTAACCGTGAAGCCATTTCGAGTGTAGGGTTGGAAAGTTGTGGGGTCATTGTATGGTCTTTGCAAGAAGCATTGGGCTTAGCATTGTTGAGTTCTCTCCTCTCAGTACGCGTGGATGAACTTGCAGATATTTTCAGTCATAAAATGTGAATGCATTTAGTGAGCGTTACACAAATTACACATAATTGGCCTCTACATTGAACAAGAGGGCATTCCTTGCACACAGAAGCAACACAAGATGGCAGTGGGAGACATTTTCAGCTCAGTAGACCACCATCTGCAATTTGCAAATGAACCATATTGGCAGATATCCACAATTATTCCCATGCTCCAAATAAGAATGTTACATAACTTAAAATAACTTCAATATAACATCTTAATCCGTGACATGATCCCTTTTAGACAGTGTGTGGGGTTATTTATCAAATTCAAACACCAGACTTTTCGTGACGAAAATTAGAAAATAATTGCCGTGGGTCGCAGTTACGAAAAAGCAATTGTATTCTTTCTAACAAGCTGGAAGTCTACTCCCAGATGTCTGATGCAGTGTCATTTTAAGGGATATTATTTTTTGAAACATTATTTTTATTGAACGTATGCTTACTATACCAATACAGTCATCGCATAGACAGAGTTACAGTATTTTGGTGAATTGGAGGAAGGTTGTTTACCAATAGGCCATACATTACTGACTTAGGAACTTTACATAAAACCCGTTGAGCTGGTTTGAGAGCGGGATGACATACTTGCTGCAGGTGTTATAACAACAGCAACCCTCCTTTTAAAACATTTAGGGAACGTAATTGAGGAAGGTGTGTACAAAGTTCACAGCGCATACAAATGTATTTTATTTTATATTTTTTTATTCATCTCACACCCTCACATCCGCTCACCCTCACAAACCCTCACCCTCACCCACCGTCTCACCCTCACCCACCCTCACACCCCCTCACCCTCACACCCTCACTCACCCCCTCATCCTCACCCCCCTCACAACCCTCTCACCCTCACTCAGCCTCACACCCTCACCCTCACACACTCTCACCCTCACACCCCCTCACTCACCCTCACACACCCACTCACCCTCACCCTCACACCCCCTCACCCTCACACCCTTGTCACGATGCGCCCGCATAAATAAGACACAGGAGTCGGAGCTGTACTGGTTCACGTCGTACTTTATTCCCTACCAGCACCTTACTGGCTTACAAACTAAAAACCTTTTCCTGTTCCTGTTTCCTGTTTCCTGTGTGGCTGCCTGTCCTGTCTGGATACAGGGTCAGGCATTACGACACTACATCTCCCCCTTTTGTACAAAGTCTCTTCATACCTCAGATTTCTTCAACCAGACGTCTGGGTCTTCTTATCTGATGCCTGGGGCGGTTCTCTCGTTCTGGTATTTGGACGTGGAGATTGTCTCTGTCATTGACAATTCGCAGAGGGCTGTAACTGTCCTGATCAGCGTTGTCACTATGACTCACCGAGTCACTTGAGGTCTGACTCGAGGAAGCCTTCTGATGGTTGTGTGGGTAATACCTTTTGAAGTATGACACGTTTCTCGTTATTTGCTTGTTGTCAGCTTTCGCGGTGATCATTGTTCCTTTCTTTTTGCTGACTTGTAAGGGAGTGTAGTGATATCGACTGTCTGCCTTCGTTTGCCGGTCTTTCCGGACTATCACCCAGTCTCCTTCTTGTATGTGGGAGTCCTTGGCGTGCCTACGCCAATCGGCGTATGTCTTCATTCTGAGCTTCTTCTCTTGGTCTATGTTGACCAGTGTGTCATGGTCGACGGTAATGGTCCGAGATTGTGAGGCAGTAGTCGCCATGGGTAGGCGAGTACGGGGTGCTCTCCCTAGCATGAGAGTAGCTGGGCACTGATTTGTGGTATTGTGTGGTGTGGTCCGGTATGCCCTTAATACCTCATTCAGAGTCTGTTGGATGTCTTGATGCATTAGCTCGGCTTGTTGAATGGCTTTTTTAAGAGTTCCCATAAATCGCTCCACCATGCCATTAGCCTGGGGCCATAAAGGTGTGATCTTTTGGTGCTTGAAATTGAGGTGTGTCGCAAATTCTGTGAAGTCATGACTGTTGAACGGGGGTCCATTATCAGATTTGACTCGAAGGGGAATGCCCCATGCTGCAAAGATTTCATCCAGGATTGGGATGACTGCTGTGGCTCTGGTCGATGATATCAGGTGTGCAAATGGGAATTGCGAGTATTCATCCATGACAACTATGATGTATTATCCTGACTGTAGTGGTCCAAAGAAGTCGACTGCTACTTGTTGCCATACCCCATCGGGTAGTTCAGACATTTGGAGTGGGGCTGGCGGTTCATCTCGACTAACAAGTTGGCATGTCGTGCAGTCTCTTAATGTTGTCTCTACTATGTGGTCCAATGTGGGCAACTAGACGCGTTCTCTCAAGGCCTTCTTAGTGGCATTTATCCCTCTGTGGCCTTTGTGTGCCAAGTTGATGACTCCTTGACGTAGCTTGTGTGGGATGACAATCCTCCCCCCTCTCAGAAGGAGACCCGTGTCACTGATAGACAGTTCATCATGAACCCGTTGGAATGCGGTCTGGTCTCGAAGAAGTTGGTCTGACTCTTGTACTGTGCTTTTCACGTGGCGCCAGGAGTTCGAGCGGACACGGGTTATGGCAGCTTGTATCAGTGGGTCACTGGCAGATGCGTCTTGTGTGGCTTCCAGAGGAACGGTGGGGGGACATGCTGCATCAATGACGAAATGAATGTAGTCGTCAGCCAAAGAGTGAGCAGGTTTCGTGGTGTCCAGGGGGTGGCGAGACATATAGTCGGCTGGGTTTTCGGCTTTTCCAGGTTTGTGAACAATCGTGTATATATAGTCTTGGAGACGCAGTCCCCATCTCTCGATGCGAGGTGGCATCTTGGCGTTGGGATTTCCGAAAATCGTAATGAGTGCCTGGTGGTCTGTGATGATCGTGAAATGTTTGCCTTAGATGAACAGATGGAAGTGTTCACATGCCCAAACTACAGCCAAGCTTTCTTTCTCCGGCTGGGAGTAGGCTTTTTCAGTGTCTGTGAGGCTGCGACTCGCATAGGCGATGATATGGCGCTGATCTGAGTTTTCACGATACTGTGCGAGAATGGCTCCCAGGCCTACTGGACTGGCATCAACGGTGATCTCAGTCTTCTTGTTTGTGTTGAAGTAGGCAAGGTTTATGGCTGAGCTAACAGCTCGCTTGATGATAGTGAATGCCTGTTCGCAAGCGTCTGTCCAGTTGAAAGGCTGACCCTGGCGTGTGAGCTCCCGTAGTGGATAGCTGTTTGTGGCGTAGTCGCGGATATAGCGCGCGCAGTAGCTTGACATGCCGAGGAAAGAGCGAAGATCGCTGACATCTCGGGGAGTTGGTGTGTCAACAAGCGCGGCTACTTTGTCTGGGTCAGGCTTCATCCCTTCTCTGGAGAATATGTGCCCATAAACTTCAGTGTGTCTTTGTGGAATTCGCATTTGGCTGCGTTGAGTGTTAAGTTTGCATTCAGCAGGGCATGACATACTCTGTCCAGGGCTGTGTCGTGCTCGGTTTGATCTTTTCCAAAAACCAGCAAATCATCACTGTAATTGAAGGCGGTTGGAATGCCTTGTATGACTTTCCGAATGGCCTCTTGAAAGATCTCGGCGGCCGACGAGATGCCAAAGTTTAGGCGCTTATAGCGGAAGAGGCCCTGATGTGTAGTAAATGTTGTGATGTACCTGGATTGTTCATGGAGTCCCAATTGATGATAACCTTTATTGAGGTCAAGTTTGGAAAAGATGGTGGCGCCATTGAGTTTTGTGATCATGTCGCTTATATGCGGCCCAGGGTGGCGTTCTCGCTCGATGGCGGTGTTAGGAGCACGCATGTCGACACACAGTCTAACTTTGTTATCCTGTCCCTTTTTGGGGACTACTACTACCGGGGACACCCATGGAGTGGGTCCCGAGGTGCGTTCAATGATGTCGGTTTGTAAGAGTTCTTGTAACTCATCATCGACGGCTTGCTGTAAATGGAAAGGCACTTTCCGGTGATGTTGAGCGATGGGTGTCGCACGTTCATGTATGTGTAATTTCACTTTGAAGTGGTTCAACTTCCCGAGACCTTTAAAGAGTTTTGGAAATTTTGCCACGATGTCTGGGGCGTCTTCGGTCATGTAGAAGAGTTCCACTAATTTCAGCCTTTCCGCTGTAGGTAGACTGAGTAGACAGTCAGCTATGTCCGGACCTTCTACGACGTGAATATAAGCTTGAATTTTCCTGTCCTTGAATATCAGGGTCGTGTGGAAACGACCAAGGCACGTGAGGGGTTTCCGCGCCATCCATGTGAAGATGCGAACGGCCGCTGGCTCCAATTTAGGACGTTGTTTCATGCTGTTGTACTCCAACACGCATATGTAGTTTAGCGACGCTCCTGAATCCAAAACGAATTTTGCTGGGTGTTCTCCTATCATGATGTCCAGCTTTGGATATCGTTTCAGGCGGTCTGGATCTGAGACCATGCAGATGAATTCATCACTGTCTTGTGATGCAGGTGTGTGTGGTGAGGAATCACTGGACGTGGGTCTGTGTGATCTGTAGGAGTTCATAGTCTGATGTCGAGAGCAATAGGAGCTTACGGAGCGGCCTCTGGGATGATATGGACTCACTGATTGACAACTGGACCTTGAGGAGCTAGATGACTGATCTTCTTTTCCTCTGACAGCACGCGCGTGATGTCGTGTGCTGCGGCGTGGAGGTGATGACTTGCGTGTTGATCGCCTGGCTTGACACGCCACCTCAAAGTGATTGTCTCTCCTGCAGCGATTACATCGCTGCCAATGGCTGGGCATTGTCCTGAGTGAGGGTAGTCTTGTCCACACCTATAGCATGCGGGTGATGGTTTCGTTGACTTGTCCTGTCTCGAGTCTCGTCGGGACGGAGATGTGCGAGAAGAGTGCTTTGATTTGTGGGATTTGTGTGAGCTCGTTGTATGTCTTGTTGTTTGATGTGCTTGTATTCGAAGGGCGTGGTCTTTCTGGTCAGATTTGTGGGTTCCCATTCGTGTGGCATAGTTTTCAGCTTGGTCATTAATTCTTGTCAGTTCCTCGATCTCCTCCAGAGTGTATGGTTTCTTTAAGAGTCTTCGGCGCAGAGATTCGGATAAACAGCCATCAATGATGCGGAGGCGTAGAGCGTCTTCCGTTTTGAAATTTTCAAATTCGCAATACCGCGCCATTCTTTTGATGCGTATGATAAAATCGCTCATACATTCGTCCTTCTCCTGAGTTACCTGATTGAATGTATATGGTTCATAGTCGACGTTGCGTTTGTGGAGGAACCGTCTGTCGAGAGCTCCTTTGACCTCGTCATAAGTTGCAGTTGCTGCATTCGGTAGGTCTTTGATGAATTGCGCTATTTCCTGGCCTATTAGATTCCTCAAGGCCACCAGTTTCTGTTTGGGGTCTTGTACTGACGAACCAATCATGTAGTCTTCGAAATCCTCGCTCCCATTTTTTCAGGCAGGTCCCATGGTATTGCCCGGTGTTAGTACCAGAGGTTGTGGTTGTCTCATGAAGGGTGCCCCCAGGGGCACATGAGGCGCCATGGTTGTGCCAGCTTGAGGTGCTGGACCTGCTGTAGTTGCCGCGTTTCCGTCCGTCGTGCTGCTGGCAGGGGTGAGAGACATTTTCTGCGCTGTATGTTGCTTCTCTTCTTTGTTGGCGAAGCGTTTCTTTAGAGCTTTTCCCGCTCTTTGTCACACACTTCACTGTGTTCTTGGGGTTTGCCTGGTTTTAAGATGGCCGCTGCTCTTGTAACGTGGGTTAGCCAATGGCCAGCGCCTGACTTTGCAATGGCCGCCGTGCGGGACGCTATGTCTTTGGGTCTTGGTCGTACCACGTTTCACATTCACTCTTTTCCTTCGCGCGGCCTCCACAGGACTCACCCCAGCTTCTCCGCTACTCTTGATTCCCTTCTCGAACGGGTTTTTGCGTCTCTCGTGACACTGCTGCTCACGTATTTTTTCTGCCGCGTGTGCACACACGTTATATACTTCTCGTCTGCGCTCTTTCTGTCGTCTGCTTCGGCGCCGTATGTTTCGACGGGCTTGTATGTTGGCTCCTGCAGTCTCGGTGTCGGTTTCTGTTTCGCGCCTTTCGCGCACTTGTAGACGACGACGACTGCGGACTCGCTGGTCAGGCTGGCTGCATCCGGCTGGGCTGCGTGACTGTGTGGGGATGTAGGTATCCCACCCTCGTCGCCAATGTCACGATGCGCCCGCATAAATAAGACACAAGAGTCGGAGCTGTACTGGTTCATGTCTTACTTTATTCCCTACCAGCACCTTACTGGCTTACAAACTAAAAACCTTTTCCTGTTCCTGTTTCCTGTTCCTGTTTCCTGTGTGGCTGCCTGTCCTGTCTGGATACAGGGTCAGGCATTACAACACTACAACCCTCACACCATTCAGCGCTACAACACATATGTGTGTGTAGGTGCAAATGCTATGTTCTTGGATTTTCGTCACAATAAAATACACTAAACATAATCTTCACAAAATTTATTTACAAACGTTTAAGCTATTGCCATTATAAATTACAATAACTTTTATTTAAGTATTAATTATTTACAAAATTAAAAGCCATTGTTATTTGTAATATCAATACATCTAAGTCACGTAAATACAACACACATTGCATTACAAATGCTATAGGTGTCACATTTGCGAAAGTTAAAACTATTGACATCGTAACTGACTAAGCTATTAATTTTGCTATTTTCAAAACCAACACATAAATTAAAAAAGTGTCATTTACAATACCAATCGCTCAAACTTTCCTAATGCGAAAAGTTAAAAGTATGGGCATTGTAAATCACAAAAAAAAAAAAATTTCATTTAGAAAACCAATAGCTCAAACTTTCCTACTGCGAGACCTATTGGCAACGCCAGTGCTTGTTATATATATGTTGTGTATCATATCAATTGTGTCATGCTTTACACTGCTTACATAATACAATCGTAGTTTGTGAATTGTGCAGACGTTTCCGTAGGGAACACTACTACCTAAATCTTGCAGTATTATATTTATAGATAGATGATGTACTAACAGCAAACAGGGGGAACCAATGTTATTTCAGGTACAAGAAACATAAGGTAGGTTTGTTTGTTGTTGGGCTACTCGGCTAAAGTCTGGGAGATGTATGTTCAAGTTCTTAGTTTATTTACGTTTTTCACAGTACATTCCAGCGGCCTCAGTGAACACGCTGTAAGCAAGGAGCAGCTTGTAACAAGCATTGGCATAGCCAATAGGTCTCGCCTTTGGGACCTTATAAGTGTTTAGCCATGCAACACTTGATGTTGTTGCACCAATGATATTGTGCTGGATAACTAAACACTTATAAGGTCCTAAAGGCGAGACCTAGTGGCTATGCCAATGCTTGTTTTCCATCTCTTCAGGTATCCTGGCCCTGCTTTAACACATCCTATTACCATAAAGGAGGGACTAGGCATGTGGTGCTGTGTCCAATGAACCAAACCTCAAGTAGGTTCTCATTGCTCTGGACAATAAAGGTGTATTTAACACCTGCATTTGTTTTCAGAGCAGTGTCAACATAATGCAAACTTTTGCACCTCAGCTCTACCCTCCTCTTGCCTGATAAACCATGTTATATTGTCAGAAATGTTACAGCAGTTGTATGTTCTCTTTGTGGGTTGTGATGAATTGGTTCTGGTCACAATAAAAATCGTTCCTATCACAACATTTAAAAAAAAAAATTGTTTCACTTTTATTTACCACACAAACGTTGTATAATTATACAACATGGAGTAATAGCATATTAGCATCATTACAGGAACTACGCATTTCAAGCGTAACTTCAAATTAAGTGAGATTACGTCTGTGCAAAGGAAATTTTACTCGAGCATAGTTGTAATGGGAGCATTGCATAATACATCTGCTGTTCCTTTGGCATTTGGGGACCATGCTCTCTCAGCTGATCGCATTTCAGAAAGAAGGTGGACCTTATCCCTCAGAAAATATAATGGTGCTTATTAACAAAGCTTCACAAAACAAGTCCAAAATCTAATCTTGCACAATTGATTTTACACTTGAAGTAGATTTTAGACTTTTGAGGGTACGCACACATCCAGCGCAGTATTTCTGGAAATCGACAAGCATTTACGCTACTACTCCTAGTCACCAACAGTTACTCTTGAAGATTTTCAACTGAATGGGCTATGTACATAATTAAATCTTGTCCAGCATAAATCGTGCCTTTGCACATTCAACTTTTCTTTCCTTATTTCTCCACAGGGAATTTATTTTACCAGCGACGAAACCGTTTTCTACGAGCCACTATCAAATCATGGGTTTTTCCTACGTTGATATAAGTTCTAAGACAAGCCAATGAAAGCATCCTTAAATAAACTACAAAGCTTTCCCCTACATGGTTAATAACTTCTTCTTTGCTAAGTCTGAGCCTGCACCCTTAATAGGGTGCGGCTTTACTTCAAACTTGTTCAACCTACATAAGCCAGGTGAAGAAAGTGCCACGCCTAATCCGGTACGAAAGGCTGTCGGCCACCAAATGGGGCCCTGCAGCTAGTGTAATGTGCCTTCACCTAATCACCTGTGCCAAACCTTCAAACACAATAAGATGACTGCTAGATTAATAAACCATTTTGAGGCCAGAGAGCAGTAACAAAAGTAGCAGGGCTAAAAACTATTCGAGAAACAGTGCAGGGTTTAAGGGGACCAACTCATGCAACGAGGGGGAAAGTACATAATACTAGATCCGATTGACTCAGGAAGTGCATTAATTACCATAAACTCATGTTTTAAAATGTATCCCCTACATGAAGATGCTAAACCAGAAGAAGAAATTACATTCCTTTTCATAAGCCAATTTTTCCTACCATTATGCTGACTTTTTGTTTTTATTCGCTTTTTTTCTGACTTTAAAATGCTCTTTATTTTCATTATTTGTTGCCTATTTATCAACCAGCTAGTTTTAGCCTGCAGATGGCACTAGCCACTTACCAAAGTTAATTGTATTGTATAGTTATTTATACAGCAATTCTCTATCCCTTGCATGATCCAAAGTGCTTTCTGGATGTTCGGATTGTATTACTTATATGGAAATTCCTATCCCTGGAGAGGAAACGAAGGGCTCCAATGTGCATCAGGTTCGGGATGTGGTGTGTGTGTAGCTGTAAGGTTGTTTGTGGATTGACCTATATAGAACGTATTGGTCTGGATGCATGAGTTTGACAACACAGTGAAAGCAAAGTGTGTAGAATGTTGCAGTGCATGGGGTATTGTGGAATATGTGAGACAGGCGCAGTCATTCAACAGGTGCCTACCATTGTTAGGGTGGACAGTATTATATTCGGCAATGTACGGAGGTAGAGTCCTCTAGAATATATGGTGTCAAAAGGCCCAACCTACCGGATGAACTGTTAAACAAAATATGGGTTCAAACCAGGAGTAACAGAGGGCCATCCCCTTTGGAGGCACTCTTAAGCCGACAGTGAGTATTATCTAGAGTCTCTTCCATGAGTCACCGTCCAATTGGAGGCAATTTTTAACTAGCAAGGGAATATTGTATGGCATCCAGTGGAGTGACGGTATGAATCCTACCCAGAGCTGACTGAGAACCATCCCATGGGAAGCACTGTTAACCACCAAGGGATTATTATGTGGGTCAGATTCATGGAAAGATAGGAGGGGGAGAATAGTATGGGTTGAGCTAAACGGGCCAAAACAGTAAAACCCATAGACTCACAACCCTTTACCTGGATGTCGAGACTGAACTCCACGGGAGGAGAGGTTAAGTAGGTGGCTTGAGGGGTAGGTCTACCAGTCAGTAGGGACCTTCACTCCATCAGCGTTGCTGAGACACTTGCTCTTCGCAAAAGTTATGCTGTGATTATGTGTGTGTGTTGATTGCATTCTGAGTGAATGGAGACAGGGGTGAAAAATCAAGGTCGGCATCAGGAGACCTCCACAAGATGGGTGTTGGTTGCTTTGTGCTCCTGCGTGCCCTCACACACAAACTTCCAGCAGCTCTGCTTCCAACTTGGAGAGATAAACCACAGCACAGAAAAAATGGCAATACTTATGACACAGATGCACAAACACTAAAACCAATATCCCACCCGTTTTGTTTCTTCTACCTAAAATCACAGTGCAAAATGTCCCAATAACTAGCGAGTGATAGTAATTACAAACAAACATTAGCAAAGTTTTGGTAAGTTACTGCAATTGTTAACGTATTTCATTTTACTTTTTTATTTTAAGCATATGCCCTAAGAAAAGGAAAGAAAACAGGCAACCACCTGAATGTGGCCACCATATGGTTGCAATTAAATGTTAATTGCGATCAAAGCGAAAGACGTGCGGCCGAGTGGTGCTAATACCTGTGACCCGTGAAAGACAGATGACGGCTGCGTGCGTGAACGCAAGTGCTAGGCCAGCCAGTAGCACTTTGAAAACTCACCTACTAAAGTATCTCCGAACAGCGCATGATCTGGCTCAGCGAGACCTAAAAAGGTGCATGATTCTAAGAAAGACATTGAATCACACCACTGTTCAAGAAGTAACCCAGTTAAATCCAAATTAGTCTCCTGAATTTAAGGGACCGAGTTAGCCGAGACACTGCACAACATTAGTAGAACTATGGAACTATGGAACATTTAAAGAGCTCGTGAATGTTATGAATAAACTCTGCATTCAGTAAAACTGCATTCCACTTCTCTGCAACCAGATGAGTTTTGTAAATGGATACAAGACCTGTAGTTCCTCGCTACCAAATTTACAGGGGCTCGAGGGCGATGGGAGATTGAGGAGGAAGGTTATAGTAAGATAAACGTTTGATGCTAAAATGTGGCATTTTTTAGGTTTTATTTTGTTCACTACAACCAAAGAACATGACAAAAATAGTGACACAACAAGGTAAAAGGGATCAAAGATATGGCAGTACTGCGAGTTTACTCGTAACAAACAGTCCTTGCAAGGGACAGAAACACCACAAGACATAGAAAAATATGCAAGCAAAGAACTCACTGGGCAAACTGCCTCGGCAGGACATTCCACCTTATGGAAGCTTTAGCAATGCTAATGTGAAGATTGCTTGCAGAAGTTGCAGCCAGAGGACAAGGTTGCAGTGCTGCAGTTCTTCGTGCCTGAAGCAGTGCTTTATATGGGCTGGTACTCATCGGTACTGAGTACCAGCACTTTTTAGTATTGTCCCCTTGAGTATCGGAACTTGTTCCAGGACAAATGAGGGAACAGGTACTCATGGTGGCCCAGCATTGACGCAAGCACCGTTGTGCTCAAAATGCTTATTCAAATCATCCCTCAACCCGAGGACGTACCTCGCAGCGAGCAATATACAGAACACTCAATATGTAGCCCCTGCTCGATGAGTCTTGCTTCGGGGTGCCAGACTACTTATACATCCAATTGGCTAATTTGGTTCAGCAAGGTGGACTGTGTAGGGTGTTGCAGGCACAATCTGTTTCTCTAGGTCTACCTCTGCTGTTGGGTCAGACTGTCCTTGTGCCTCATAGCCTCGCCTGAGAGCACTTCATCCTATTAACGCCAGCTGAATGGAGGACAGAACCAAGTACCACACAGCTCCAGGAGTCTCAACTGAGCTCCAGGGGGTAGCAGGAAGATCAAGAATGTCTATTTTCTGGTAAACTGCAGGAAACTAGTTCTGCGCTGGCCATTGGCGTAGCGGCTGCAGACTGTTTATGTCTTCTGCCTGCAACGTGTGTAAGCATTGTACTGCAAGAACCACATGGGGTTAGCCAGCAGTATGTGCCTTGTGCAATGTAAAACTTGCATTAATTCAAACAGTGTCAGTGAATATCCCTCACTCACCAAACTCTTACACATGTTACCAGAGAGGTAACATTGCAGGGTTAGCAAAGGAGCTGTGGTCTAATGTACAAAGCTGCCAACTTTAGAAGATTCAAATCCCGGCATTGGCTAAGCATCCTGTGATTGTGGACAGATTCATTTTTTTAAAACTCTGCCCCAAAGAAATTTCCAACAAGGACACATGCAGTATGACGTGGCAATTTATTTGATTCAGGAATATGGTGGCTCGGATTCCAACATCGTTCTGACACTGACAAAACGCATTCTGAATGATTTAGTTAGAGTTGCTAGCCCCATATAGCCCAGATGTTGATTTTGTGTGAGCCTGAACATAGGGTGTCATTCATATTAATTGCCTAGTAGACTTGCTAATTATTCTATGTGTCTACTTCTCGCCCAACGTTTTCACAATCCATGCAGATTTCTTCCATTTAAAGTAAAAAAAAGTTAGTAACATAGTCCTGTCCCCTGTCCTACCCCAGACTCCACCCCTTGCCTATAGGTCCATTTGGTGAGTACCTGCACTTATTTCTTTCCATTTAAAGCATTGGAACGGAGAAAGTTATAGTAATGCCTTTGTGATAAACTTAGCAGAGTATTGAAGCAATACTGCCACTCCACATTACTTGTACATAATGCCAGCGCGGGAAGGTCTGAAAACGAACAGACCTTCATTCAGCTGTAGACAACAGTGAAGTGCCAGTATCCGCAAAAAAAGGAAGGGGCCCAATGATGTGAAGAAGCTGCATTCGTGTTTTATGGTCTACTGCCGTCCAGTCGAGATTCATAGTATGTAAAACTAAAGAGTATTTTGAGCTGTGAATAAAAATTCGCCTTTGTTTCCACAACATTTTAACCAAAGGGAAGAAACGGAAGAATATGGAGAGCAGTTGAAGTATTGGAGATTTCCAGTGCTTAGTTCGAAATAGCTCCGTTTTACATGCAAGCGATAACATACTTGCATTTTTCAGCAGTATGACAATGTCAACCCATTCTTTTTCACATATAGGCTTACAATTTTCAAAAGGTTGATTCGCTCCACTGTGCTGTAATAAAGCATGCCAACTACCAACCATTTTAGGTGCCCTGATGGATATGGACTACAGCAGTAAGCAGTGCCACAGACAAAGATTGCTTTTTCGTATGAGCAGAGGCACAACACGCTTGTAAATAGATTTTTTTAGTCTTGGCCAACAGCAATCTGAGGTCAAAGTCTTAGCCTACATTTCGCAGAGATTCTGCATCAGTCCTTTAGTTTCATTGTTGGCTCCATAGGTCGACGCAAATACCATGAATTGAAATATTGAGAGCGGTTGTGGCCCAGTCAACAGTGAACATTTCTCGACACTGGTCCTCTCTCAAGTGAATGTCTTATTTTGCTGATTTGAATGAAGCCAGGGTGATTTTAGCAAAAGCTTTTACAGTGTCCCTTTAGACTCACAAAACTCCACATGCAACTATTTCAAGTCGTGCTCAAGAAGCCTGGGCCCCGCCCTCCTTCCTTTCCAGGCACGCTGGCCTGAAGCCCAACATGTTCTTCAAAATGTGCAAAATGAATTACGAGTTTATAAAGGCGGATTCTAATGGGAACGGCCTGCATTCTGATAGCTCGCTTAACAGGACGATCTAGTTGAAATGAGTTTGCATATATGGGTTCGGGAGACTTTACACTCAGACCATACTAACAACCTCCCCCCACACTCCAGTTGTGCACCAACACAAAAGCCACTGTACACAAACTACCAACAAGACAGTAATCGGGCACCCATCCGATTGTACACCCTAGAAAAGATGTGACCCGTCAGATCAACAGAAAAGCTTCCTACAATGTCAACACCGCCGACCCCCACCCCTGCCCCTGCTTGGCCACGGTGCAATTTGAATTGGGTTGGCGGCCAATCGCCATATTCAACCCAGTGTTGCGAAGCGGCACGCGTGCTGTTCTCAGCACACTGTTTGGAGGCTGTTGGTCTCAGCCTGCTCCGGACTCGCTGATTCGGTTCCAGGTGCATGAGTGGGACTGGGCGACCTTGGTGGTGCCCTACACTCTCAGGGACCAGTACCGGGGTTCCTCGATTGTTCCCCTGTTAGTTATCCTACTCAGGGGCCCTCTTCTTGTGAGCGTCTGGCACCGGGGGCGCGCACATGGGACAGGGGCTGCCTTGTGTGCGGGCGGTCTGGGGAAGATTGTGCTTAAGGCTGTGGTGCGGCGGTGCCTCCTGCGGTCTAGACTTGGAGAGGCGGAAGTTCAGACGGTAACTCACGGCCTTACTGGTTCGGGCCACTTGCGAGCCTGCTAGGACCGGGTTGAATTCTCTCCACTAGTTTGAGTCAACAGTTCACAGGGTCGCTCTGAGTCCCGAACACGGGGGGTGCGGAGTCCCGTTGGCAATGAACAGCGAGATGAGGAGAGGCAGACAGGGTCGGTTTTTAGGTCTTGCTATTATATCCCGCAGAGATTATTAGGCGAGTATATAGTAGGCGAAACAAACTCTTGACCAAGCACGGTTTACATGCAGTTCATGTGATCCAGACGTGTGAGACGTGCGTGCACGTTAAACCCATCAGCCTCACACCAGACTTCGGGGTGTCAGAAGACAGTGACACACGTGAAGGGTTTTTATTCTGAAGTCTGAAGTGGCACAGGTCCTGTACACTGTGGCACTCTAGGGAACTGCCTGGCTAGAATGAATTAGGGTAAGAAAGCTGTCTCTACAGTGAAATTAGTCCTCGGGAAGCAAAGTAACCAAGCGCGAGTGCTTCACTGGTATTAGGAAAATCTGGCAACTGTCGGCCATCCTTCGTTGTAGGTAGTTGGCATGCCGAATGCCTAATGTTCCCTAAAGTGTGTGTGTGCAATGTAACAAATCGACTGAAGTCAAAACAACTTATGGCAACTTGTGGGGTTTTGAGGATATTTCTGTGTGAGCTTTTGTTGTTTATGTAATCATGAAGGGTCTGCACTTAGTGGTGGTTAGCTGTAATGGGGGAGGCGGTCCATCCTCGTACTACAGGGTAATGCCGCTTCTCAGCCAGGTCAATGGAGCCGTGCAATGCAGGTGTTGCAGCGGGTGACCTCTTCCCACAGAAATAGGCCGGGTGGTTTCCGGTCCACAGCACCGTCACTTAATTGTCAGCGATGGTGACAGCCAGCCACTCTGGGCGCTGTCTCTGTTTTAGAGATGGCTACAGCATCGGACAATTATTTCAACATACATTAAATTTATTGCCTGCTGCCCATGCCATCCTTTTTGCACTGGGGTTCTGAAATAGTCTGAATATTCACAGTTGCACAATTGTTTGGGTTAGTAGTTGTCGTGGTGCTAGGACTGGCAGCAGGTCAGGAGCAAGGTGGTGCAAACTAAAGTGGCCTCCGAACGTGCGGAGGGCCAACTTAGGCTGTGGGGGTGATTTAGCAGACATAGGACAACGCATACATCCTGGGTGCCGTTTTGACTAAATGGACTTTGCAGTAAGAGTAGGGGTTGTATTTGCATTGAGCAGATTCTTCGCTGCGTGGCCGAAAAGGTCCTTGGGCCACCTGGAGTGAGGCACGTTGCCCTTTCTCTGTCTTATGGATAAATGCTGCCACTTCTGACAGAGGAAGAAAAAGAAACAGAATAAAAAATGGTTAGGGCCAGGCACATTGAGAATGGGTTCATCTTTCTCACCTAGGTGTTGGGACACGTGTATTAGGGGTTGGCCCTTTATTTTAATTGCATGTAACTCATTGTCAGGGTTATCTGGGGGCCATTAGCTTAAGAACTCATTTGGACTTGCCACATTGCTGCGCTTGAAAGACTGAGGGAATATCTCTGGACAAAGTAAGCATTTTGTTGTTTCAGCAAGGGGACTGGTGCCTACAATGTCCTTGCATTTTGCAGTTATAGAAAGAAAAGAAGTGTAAAGGAATAGCAGTGCATGAACTGGGCACACTTCGCAGCAAGCTAGCAATTATGAAGAATTGGTAGGTGTCAGATATTATTTGCGTAATATCAGGAAACTGCAGCTATATTCCAACAGTGGGAGGATTCTGACTGTCATGTTTTTATTCACAGATTACTATATATGTTATGCAATAGGGTTTTGTAACCTGCAGGAGGAAGGACTCAATCAACTGTCACCCTCCCAATAGAGTCACAGTGATACACAGTGTTCAGTCGAACTACACATGTACTTGAACCATGAACTGACGGATATATCTCTGCCCACAATATTTTAAGTTGTATCACAACATCACCATCTTCAGACTCGGGCCAATTTCATTTGGTGAAGCAGCAGCAGGGCACAGACCTTGGGGCCAGCAGTCGCCGCCCATATACCTTCTCCATCCTATCCCACACTTAGTCCATTCCGCTTTGACTCCACTGCTGGACTGGCTGACACAATAGCCTCTTACTGGTATTATCTCTTTGGACACATATTGACACATTTGGGCCATGTATTGTTTGTTTCTTCGCACGAGGGCCTGCGATTGGTTCGGCGGGTTTCTAGTGGAAGGCCACGCATGTGCGCCGTGTCTGGAGTAGCTAGGTCCAAGAAGTAAGGCAAGAGGGGCCCTTGCGGGATACTGAAAATCTTAGACGTGACACTGTTGTCATCGAATCTACTCACATTGCTACTATTTTTACACTGGGGAATGGAGAAAGGGCTGTACAATAATTTCCTACACGTGGGTGGGGGATGCCCTCTACATCCTAGCTCCTTCTAGCTATCCAAGGGACGAAGGCAGTTCACTAATAATGAACATTGGTAGTGGCACTGTTATCAAGTTTGAACCCCAATTTACAGGATTAGCACCTGATTGGGGAAAGTGTTCTGGATGTGGTGCAAGAGGATATCTGCCATTTGGGGGTATGCTGCTACCACTAATTGCTTTATGCAGGGTGATGAAAGGGGGTATGAAAAAAGTACCTGATAGAGGTACGGTAGAGCGTGGTACGTGGCAGGCAGCATTTGGTGCCAACCAGCAAATGGAAAGACCACAAGGGGCTCCATAGTAGTCTGCACATGTGTCGGTAGCAAAGGCATTGACCTGTCATATAATAGTCCCCCATTAACATACAGGTAGTAAAGGTCAATAGCCTGTCTAGGGGGCAGGCACAGTAGAGGCCAGGCGGCGCTTAGCGCTGGACTGGGCCAGCAGCAATACGTTCAGTTGGGGCTGTCTTTGTACTCAGGCATAACTTAAAGTGGATTAGAGCCCCCTACATATCACTTTCTGCTCCCAGCAACATCCCAATCTGGGGGCTGGGTATTCCACACCTCTCGTTCTGAACATCCACTTGTATGCTTCCAGGTTACAATAGCAGTAGTTCGGCAGGGGGTCACTCAGGCCAGGGTGGGGACAATAGCAGGGTGACTCAGCATCTTTGATCGCTGGCAGACAGTGATGGACGTGCAGGCAATAGGAAACGAAAGGGCAGGAAAGTTATGCGAATGACTTACCACAGGGCTCCACTAGCCAAGAACACTGGCCCTGTGTACACACTTGTCTCTCTTGGGGAAGAGGGATCTGTTGCAAGAGATAAAGTCCTCCAGGTGTAAGTTAGGCCACAGGGTTTTGAAAAAGATGGGGCTTCACCTGCTAAAATTGGCCTTGTACTTGTTTGCTGGACCGGGGACAGGCCCGGTTATCAGCAGGATGTAGGTAAAGATGCCTACCCATGGCCAGAGGGGGCATAGACAGGTTTGCTGGACCCGGAGAGGGGCTTGAGTAAGCAGGATGTAGGTAAAAAGGCTTAGTGCAAACTGGAGTGTATAGAAAGGTGTGCAATGCTCAATTAAGGGTGTTAGCAACCCAGCATTTCTTTATTTGGCCAGGTTAATTGGTTAGTATATGGCCTTTCGTGTGTCTTCAGGGTGGCACGCGGGGCGGAAGGCAGGAATCAGAGACAGGTGTTGTTTCCACCACTGAGTTAATTCGGTTTGGGGGCCTAGGCTAGCGCTGGAACAGCTTGCTGAAGACAGCTATGTCACAGACCAGGGAGGAGTGTCTCCCTCCCTAACAGTGGACAATACACTTAAGAAGCAATGAGTTGTCTTTCCTGGGTAAGAAGGCACTACTGTAAGACATGAATTCCTCCATGCTTAAGATATGTGGGGGGGGGATTCCTCCTCCTAATGTGCTAGTCATACACCTGGGAGGGAATAATCTGGCATCTCTGGGGAGAAAGGCACTGCTTCAAGCATTGACGGACACCATGTGTAAGGAGCAACCAGCTGGGGACCTGTGAGATATGGTGGTCGGAGACAACGCCCTGGCGGGTGTGGCAGGGCGCACAATCAAGGGAAGCCACGGAGGTCTATAGCAGGAAGGTTAACAGCGCCATGAGGAAATTCTCTGAGCAAAGGGGGTTTGGCTTCATCCGTCATTGGTTTCTGCACTCCAAGGCCTCAGGGTGATTTGATGAAGACTAGGGACACCTGTCCAGAGTGGGTATGGACAAGTTCTTACTTGATCTGGGGGAGGCCTTAGAGACAGCAGGGTGTAAGTAATGAAGGCTATCTTGGTGGGAGCCTCTGAGGTGACGGTGGCCATGCCCAGAGCTGTGGCGGAGTTACAGAAAGATCCAGAGGCTGTAAGGTACATACGGGTACCCTCTGCAGGAGAACAACAAGGGTGCAAAGGCCAAATATCTACAGGGAGGTCCTCGCGTTGGACCCTGGAGGAGCGACGGCGCCCGTTAGTCCTACAGGCGGTTGTGGACCTGAGCAACCAAGGGTTGCCTGGCAGACTACGCCCCCTTTAGGGGCGTGAGCAAAGGGGTGGGCTGTTGCCCCCCCTGTGGGAGGGGTCTCCCCTCCTTAAAAAAATGGCAAAAACAGTTGGACAGGGCCACGGTGTCATTTTGCTCATCAGGTGGCGATGGGCTGCCTGCCTTGGGATTGCCCGTAAGATAACCCACCAATGTTGGCATATTTGTAATGCTAATAAAACTGCAGCAATTTTCTCCACAAAGAAGGTGCCTGGTTATTGCTCTATGAGAATGCTGTATGCTGTATGGGGAGGGTGAGTGTTTGCCGATATTGGCACATGTAGGCGGCCCAGGGCACGAAGGAGACCCACTAAAAGAGCGGCCTATTTAGTGCCACAAGAGGCATAGGAGGCAGCCTTCCATGTTTGGGCCCCTCAGGGGGCCTAGTGTGCTGCGTCACTTCCAGGGAGCGGGGGGGCAGTGGATGAGGTACATATCCCTCTACCAACCCTCTGGGCGCCCTCTTTGCCCACTACCCCGACTCAGTTTCCCTCCCTACTGCATACCCGGCGTTCAAGCAGGGTGTGGGGGGGGGTTTGTCTAATGTATTCTTTTGTGTTGCAGGCGGAGTTACAGGGCGATCCAGAGGCTGTAAAGTACATACGGGTACCCTCTGCAGGAGCACAACAAGGGTGCAATGGCCAAATATCCACAGGGAGGTCCTTGCATTGGACCCTGGAGGAGCGACGGCGCCCTGTTAGTTTTACGGGCTGTTGTGGACCTGAGCAGGCTCCGCCCCCTTATGAAGCATGAGCAAAGGGGTGGGCTGTTGGCTCACCGGTGGGAGGGGTCTCCCCTCCCCAAAAATATGGCAAACACCGTTGAGCAGGCCATGGTGTCATTTGGCTCATCAGGTGGCAGGGGCGAGGGGCTGCCTGCCTTGGGATCGCCAGTAAGATAACCCACCAATGTTGGCAAATTTTTAATGCTAATAAACCTGCAGCAATTTTCTTCACAAAAAAGATGTCTTGTCTGGTTATTGCTCTAGGAGAATGTTGTATGGGGAGGGTGAGTGTTTGCCGATATTGGCTCTAATGGCACTCACTTCCGCCTGCCTCATCAAGGGAGAAGAGAAAAACAAATGTCAACAATAAGGGCAGACACCGCAAACAACAGCTCTGCTGTCAACGACTTTTTTTTAAAGGTATTCTGAAATTTCGCTTCCACCTTGGATGATTTATATACAATGGAAAACAAGAATTACTCTTAACTGTAAATATTAATGACAGTATGCCTTTCAGTTTTTCCCAACCTAATGTTTAATGTGAACAAAATATATTACAAGATCGGATTGATAAAAAATGCCATACTATTCATCTTCGGTAGAAACAAGGAAAGTGGCCTCAGAAAACGAGCATTAGCCGCACGGCCGTGAAAGCAAAAGTAATGCCAGGGACACACCCTGTGGTGGGGAGGGGCAGAGGGAGGCGCTTGGGAGAGCAAGGCTTAATGAGCCATGAAAGCCACATGGCGGCTGCGTGCGTGCACACGCGCCTGGCGGCAAGCTTGAGGCCAGGAAAAGATTGTGGTAGCACTTTGAAAAGCCATTAACTAAATGTCTCGCAGAGCAGAAGCCCATGTGCTGGCTCAGCAAGACCTAAAAAAGAAGTGGGGAGACTGACCTAGTTTGCAGTATGCAAGTGACATCATGGCGCGCGACATCACAGCGCGCAACATCACGGCGCACAACATCACACATGGCATCACAGGAATTGACATCATAGAAAGTGGCATCACAAGCCACGACTTTACAGGAAGTGGAATCAGAAGAAGTGACATCTGATCTAAAACCCTCACATATATGTTTAGCAAGTCTATCATGTGTATGTTTGAGCGCATTGTGAGAATAATAGCACAGCAAGCTACGGGAAATGATATGTGACTTCTACACGTTGCAATCCCCCAATTTTATGTAACACATCCTGTACATTAATTTACAAACTTATATAAATTATTATACATGTAAAATGCATGTGTTGATGTAAAGCGCTCTGAAACCCTGCATTGGAAAGAGTAGGGCTATACAAGAAAAAATACTTAAATTATTTCAACTCCTACTCTGGGGAAGTAAGCTCTGTATAAATGCAATTTGCTTTGTGTAAATACTGGGAAAGACCAACACATCTGATATTCTTACAGTGCATGCATATCTCCTAAACAAGGACTGAACAAAGTGAAAAGCTGCCTCTCTTAACCCTTTCGATGCTCATGACGAGCTCAGCTCGTCATGATGCACAGTTGAGCTGTGCTGATGACGAGCTGAGCTCGTCATGACACCAGCAAAATGGCAATTTTCAGCACAGGGGGGGGGGGAACGCCTAGCAGCCAAGGTGTTAAGTATGTGTGAAGTGCTAACAAGGAGTGAGCCTTGCTTCATTTGCATCAGGTGTGAGGCTCCTGACTTCGCCCAGCCAAGAGACTAGAACAAAAGGAGGCCTGATGACCTCTCAAATTCGGCCTTTGGTATGGGCCCAGAAGGAGTCTTAAATAAGAAAGCCCCATCCCTGCCTGCCTGCATGTTGTTGCTCGTTGCAGATGGAAAGCAGACAACACGCAGGCGTTGCTGAAAGTGTCCCGGTGTTTGGAAATCACTCCAGGACGCGTTCAGCACTTTATTCAGTATGGCCCAAATTCTTGGCAGGGTGGACGGCGTTCACCCTGTGAAAAAAGTGGTTGGACGCGGTCCAACGGCGTGTGCCCCCGACTTGTGCCCTGCTCGGTTCCTCAGTGGGAGGAGATTTCCCTGTTGCATGGCCACAGGTGTCCCCTCTCCAGATCGAGCCCTGATGGTTTCAGATCAGTTGAACTGAAGCCACTGTCAATGACTTCTGGAGCAGTCACTCCCCAGCTAGGCATCTGCCATGTTCAGGTGTTGGCCATGCCGCCCACAGTAAACGTAACATAACATACTATGCTCTAGCTGTTTGTGATGTATCCAGGCTCTATATGTTATAACATGACTGACACATTTAAAACATGCTTGGGGTGCTATGTAAATGCTGTAAGCCTGTACCATCTGTATCTAATGCATGCAAAATATACAAGACATACCTGTGAGCACTATGACTGCATGCCGGTCACTCCATGGTGACGTGGTGTACCTCAGTTCCATCTGTTGTACTGCACATGATATACCCAGAATGTACACACTCTTCTTTGGCTGTAAGATGTATACCTTCCTTGTGTGCAACAAAGCTGACATACAACAGCTAAACATAGTATATCCAAATGATGTCTCTCTAGAGTCTGGATCTTGATCTGGAAGGGGAAACAGAAAGGACGAAGGAGAAGACAATGGAGGTGAGAAAGCAAGAGTCAGATACAAAATTCATACCAAAAATCCTCCGATAAGAGTTTGCTGGGGTTTCTATTTATTCAGCTGTGCTGTGGATCTTTAAAAAGGGGTGGAGCCTAATGATTGTTACAAATTCCAGTGAGCGAGTGAGAGAAACAAGCTTGTCCCACTTGTTCTACAAGGGCTGGGTGTTCTCAGGGAGAAAACTTTTAAATAAAATTGAGTTAAAGAATGCATTTGATGCCTTCAATGCATTCAAATATGTGAATGCATATTTCCACACATACTTGGTGAACAGATTTTGGCTCTGAAAGGGCATTCATTAAATATTCATGTACTTTCCTGGTGTGCCAATGAAGCTTAATACTCTCAAAAAGTTGAGCCCTTTTTTGTGAAAATGCGCTATAGTTGCCCCTCCCTCACCGATATGTCAAAACAAGTGTGCCAGGGACAGAATTGTGCCATGGTTGCCATTCCACACCCTCAAATAACATGGTTGCTCTCCCTTATGCCAAGGATTACATCCAATATTCAGATTCAGCGTTTTGCCATGGGTCACGCTTAAATAAAAAATTACTTTCACGTATGCCAGGGCCTGCATTTTTCCATGGGTGTCTTCTTTTACACCAAGAATTTCTTTGAATATGCCAGCACCAGCATTTTGTAATGGGTATACACCCCGCCTCGCCATATGCCATTGGTGACTCCTTTATGCATATAATCACCTACAATAAGCTAGTGTCAGAATTGTGGTTCAGTTCATATATTATGGGTGACCCATATGTCAAAAGTTATTCCCTCCCCCATCCTCCGTCTATGTTAGGCCCTGCATTTTATAATGGTTAGTTCCACATAGGACATGGTTGTCCTCTCTTATGCATAGAGTGAACCCCAATTTTCCAGCGCGAGCATGTTCCCATGTGTGCCTCCATAAGCCAAGAATTATCTATGGTATGCCAGGGCCGGTTGTCTGACAGAATATCGAGACAACAAATATCATGTGGAGAGAAAAAAGTGTCAAAATTATTGAGGACCAAAATATTGAGAAGGTAAGTGCAATGAGGTAAGTATAGATTCACTATTCCTAACTCCTTATCTACATACCTTGGACAATATATATTTATATATATATATATATATATATATATATATATATATATATATATATATATATATATATATATATATATATATATATATATATATATATATATATACATAAGTAAAATGTTGATCCAAATGATTGAACTCTGCCTTAATCACAATTATTTTCTCTTTAATAATGAAGTTTTCCAACAGTTGCGGGGTGTGGCTATGGGGGCGTGCTTTCTTGATGTTGAGATTTATATTTGTGACAATTAAATCAAGACCAAAATGCATGGCAAGGTCACGGCAGGGAATTCTATTCTCCATGCTCATAGTAGACACCCTCGCCACCTGATAAAAAGTATTCCTTATGGGGAATTTTTAAGAATACAACAAATATGCAATAATGAGGCAGATCTCAGGGTTTGCTTGGAGGATTCTTTCCAAAGGTTTTTAGCGAGAGGCTATAATAAAACTGATCTGACTATGTCTTTGAACAAAGTCATTGCTAAAGAGAGGATTTGCCCTGTAGAGTCCATCACTGACACTGATATACCTGAGACTAATCACACTACTTCGACTGAGAAAAATAAAATTAGACTCATTACAACTTTCAGTTGTCAAGAGAAAAAAATCAAACAGATCCTGAAATCTAATTAGCCCATTCTTAAGACGGACATCACTTTAGCCCCATTATTCGACGACCATCCAAACATTACTTTTCGTCGGGCTCCCTCTATGAGGGATGCCCTCGTTAAGGCCAGTCTTGAAGTTTTCAAATCTTCTAATTGGCTCTCTAATAGATCAGGGCTTTTTAAATGCAGCTCTTGCAGAGCGTGCAAATTTGGAGTAAACACCTCGGAATACCATGAGGCCTTTTCACAAACAGCCTGTAAGATTATTAGTTTGTTCAACTGTAACACAGATTATGCTGTGTATGTCTTACAGTGTACTTGCAATTTGCAGCACATTGGGAGCACTAATCTCCAGGTGTTTAATCGTATTTTACAACATCTTTGGGCGATAGTCAACTCCGATCCAAATTACCCGGTGGCGCGTCACTTCGAATTGGTTCATAATAAAAATCTGAACGATTTGAAGTACTATGTAATTGACGCAGTTCCTTTCTCCAAAAGAGGTGGAGATAGAGAATAGAAATTAAGACAATTAGAGAGCCATTATATTGTACTGCTTAACACGAAGATTCCAAATGGTCCTAACATGGGGGAGAACTTACATAATTTTTTATGAACTACTCTTTTATCCCTTTTAACACTTTAGGATGTATCTTCATCTAAGGGGTTTTTATTAAGTAGTTTTTAAGGTGACAGGCTGGTCTCCCTTTTTTAAGTCCTCACAGCATGTTCCGTCATCCATTGCATTTATATGAAACTTTTTATCTTTTCAGTTTATTGAGTCTTAATTGTATCTTTTATTGCCCTGTTCTTAAAGCGTGTTTTTGATAATGGTTTTACTATTTTACGGTTTTACCAGTTTTTATACGTGCTGAGGATTACATTATTTTGCACTACTTTGGGCTTTTTATCAACTTAGAAATAATTATTGCTATGAATTCCCTGATATTTTTTTTAAAGCCTTTATTGCTTGATTTAAAAAACCTTTGCAAGTTACAAAAGATAAAAATATTTAAAAGTGTACATATGTAAAAAAAAGGAGTGCGAATATCAGTCCAGTATAAATAAAAGTAGCAAATATTATGCTGATGGAAGGTTACTTGGATCGATCGCATCACAAACTCTTTTTTCTGCTTGATCCAAAAACCTGACCAGGGCACAATTTAGTTTGGTGTTCCGGGGATCAAAGCATGCCAGAACTGCTGCCCTGCATGATCTAACCATATTTTTGGTCCAAAGTTTCCTTAAGAGGAACCATCTTTCGTGCAACCGGTTTGGGCAGACGCATAGGATGTGTGTGATGTCTTCTTTGTGTTTACTACAAAGTCGACAGGGTTCGTGGCCATTGACTCTTTTCCATTTTGGCAAGTGACACAACAAGTTGATGAGTCCCATTCTTAATTTTAAGAAGCTTAGTTTTGTACGTGCAGTGAATGTTAAAGTTAGGTACGGCTGTGGGATCAGCTGGACATAGGATTGCAAGGTCATCAGCTGTGACTTCTTTTTGCTAGCCGAGCCTTGTCTTCCACTAAAGAAAGTTTTTTAGCGCTTATTTTTGCTATTCGTTTGAATTCATTTTGGCTTACTTGCAAAGGTCGTTCAAGCCTATGGTTCTTAGCCCTTTTTCCTAATAGTCATGTCCTGCTCGCCATAGGTTCTTGTTAAGACAGGCCCATAGATGTTGGCCTAGGCTGCCTTCCTTCGATTACCTCAATTTGTGGCAGCACATTAAGAAGCTCTTGGCTCTGGCCAATGATTGGTTACAGATACCCAGTTCCAGCCTGATTTGCACCAGTGATGTTTGGTTTGGTAGCTTGAACACTGTTTTGTACGTTTTTGCGATGATTTTATCCAAATTGCCACTGTCCAATCCTTTTAACACCTTGCTACCATATGTTAATGTTGGAATGATTTTAGCTTGCGCGACCTGTATTGTTGGTGCAAATGTTGGGCCAAGTAGCTTTTTGTGTAGGGTGCTGATTGCGAAAGCAAGTGCTGCTCCCTTCTTTTTTTGTTCTTCAAGGTGGATTTTATATCTGCCGTTGTTATTAAAAAAGACGCCAAGGTACTTATGGCAGCTGGATTCAGCTATGCTTTCCCGGTTCAGGACCCAAACCAGCTTCTTTGCCCTTCCTGGACGCACCGCCAAACTTTTGGCTTCTTGTTGTTGATCTGAAGCTCATTTTTGGTTGAGTATTCGGAGGTTGCGTCCAATAGTCTTTTCATGCCAATCTTTGTTTTACTAAGGAGGACCACATCGTCGGCATATAGCAGGTTTGACAAAACGAAGCCAGCTGCTTTAGGAGCGTGGGAATTTACCTTGTTTAAGGCTTCAGGAAGGTCTGATAGGAACAAATTGAAAAGGGTGGGGGCCAAAACACATCCTTGTTTTAGGCCTTTTTAGGCCTTTTGTCATCTGAATTGGGCGTGATAACCTAGATCCGTCCCCAATCTTGATCCTAACCCATGTGTCCTGATATAAAAGCTGTATGGCTCTTAAAAGGTCTTCTGGGATGTTTAACCTGGAGAGCTTCTGCCAAAGCATTCCCCTGTTCACGTTATCAAAAGCGGCTTTATAGTCGATGAATTCCATATAGAGTGAGCTGGAACTGGCCTCCGCCTGGTCAATCAAACAGGAGAGGGTCATTAGATTGACAGAGGTGTGAGTGTTGCTTGTAAAGCCGGTTTGATTCGGAGGAATTACTGAGTGGTCCTCTGCCCATGCCCTAAGTGAATTCTGCAAAAATCCGGCAAAATACTTTGCCTCATTGTCTATGATGGCTATAAGGCGGTAATTACCGGGTGATTTTTTATCCCCGCCTTTGGAAATTGGCGCGAGAATTGACCCCTGCAAAGAGGGCGGAATTATGTTGTTATGTAGGATGGTGTTAAAAAGGGTGGTTAACTTTGAGGCCCAAAAAGTAACGTCCTCCTTAAACACAGCCTGAGGAATTCAGCCTGGGCCTGGCGCCCCATCTTTGCGACCCTTTTTGATTTGTTTTAGGTCTCGCCTGTCGATGCGCATGCGCATCGATCTTGCGAGACTATGGGGGCTTAAACAGTCTTTAACCAACTTGCAAGGAATCGTGGCGATTCCTTGCAGTGCCCGTGAAATTCAAGCTCAATGCGCATGCGCATTGAGCTTGAAAGCGCGTGCACATGCCCCCAGCCGCCTGCCCTGCTGCGTTCACACCCTCTCCCCGCCCCGCTCCGCCCCCTCCCCTGCCCGCCGTGTCGCATTTCTCCTCCCCCTCCCCTTCTGTGCCTTCCCTCCGTCTTGTCTCTTTTGGCCCCCCTCCTCCTCCTACTCTCCTCCCCCCTCCTCCTCCTACTCTCCTCCCCACTCTCTCTCTCACAGCCTCCCCCAGCTCCGCCCCCTCACTTCTTGGTTGCACGGCCGCTAGGCCGTGCCTCCCCTACTCTCCTCCCCCTCCTCCTCCTACTCTCCTCCCCCCTCCTCCTACTCTCCTCCCCACTCTCTCTCTCCCAGCACAACCTTGCCGCTCAGGTTTGGACCCCCAGAGCGTTTACTTTTCAAAGTAAGTCGCAGATTAGAGCGTTACTTGTTTACCTTGTTTCCCCTTCTCTTTGTTCTTTGTGCCATTTGTCCCCCTCTTTTATTTGGCACAGAGTCGGCTGTACCTGTGTAACCAGCCTCATATTTTTCAAAATAAATTAAAAAAAAGCACATGTATATAACCACACAGAACTCTCAAGGGCCATTGCTGAAATCAAGCGCCATTCACATTTGGCTTCTGGCAGCTTAGCCTACATCATCGGGCAACATGTCCGCCCCTTTTGGTCATTTGTTTTCTTCACCGAGAGTGACAGCATTTTGCTCTTAGACATGTGCAGGCAACCTAGAAAGTAGTCCAGATCAGAGCCGTGGCTGGTGGGCCAAAATCTGCTTTTATGTTTTCTTTAATAATATTATTTGCAGTTTTTTTTATTAATTTATATTTCAATCGTTTATTTTTTGTTTTGCTTTTTTTGTAAAACAGATGCGCACCATCCTTAGGCAGCACCGTTATGTACCCCTTCTGTGCCCCGGATCTCAGAAACAGTATATCCGGCCACCCAGAGCACATGCCCGATGCGGCCCAAAGGCGTGCTCAGCAGGCATTAAATAAAATAAATACATGGCCGCACGTGTTTGCAGCGTCTTTAGTTTGAGGTGGAAATGTCTGCATGGCGCTGTATTTACTGCACGCTGTTACAGGCTAACCTGACCTGCACCATGTGCTGCTTTGAAATGTCATGTTGTCACACGCTGTGATACATTGTCCCCTGCAGTGATGCGCAATATGGAAAACCTCGACATGAATAGATTAGCCCCAGGTTCACTGTGCCTTCCTCGCGCCCTCCTGGCCTTCCTCCACCCGCACGAGCCCTCTGCATGACCTCACAGTCTCACGCTGTTCTTCTATACTTACAGGCTGTCTTTGCTCTACCTTTTCCCTCTAATCCAGGGCTGGACTGGAAACCCAAAGCAGCCCTCCTCCGATGGAAATACATGCGCCCCACCCTCTTGCTGTTTGCTCTCACTACCCCCTCCCCCCTCCTTTCTTCCCCTTCCTCCTCGTTAGCTTGTCTCTGTTTGAGGTGGTGTTTAAAATACTTCAGAGCAATCTCAAGAGCGTGGCAGTCTTTTTTTTTTATAATTCATCTTCACAACTTCGCGCGCGTGCACTCCCCCCACCCATCCGCTTTCCCAGTCTTCTTTCCGAGTGTCTTGTGTCTGAAGACATCAAATTGCTCGGCTGCTTGATTATACAGTGTCCTGTTTGCACGAAATCTTAACGTCTTCAAAGGGATGAAAGGCTACCTCAGTCCTGACAGACTTTGAACTTATGACCCCCACGTTTACACAGATGTTGCAGGCATTAGAAAGCATGAATGTAATAGACTCCCATATATGGCATTAGAAAACGTGAATGCATATACACAAATGCAGAAATCTGCACAGTTGTACAGACAAGGAACACCAACTGATTTCATTGCCATCTTTTTAATCATGATTATCTCTCCACTAGGGAATTTAACAGTAGTGCCCAAGACTAATAGTCAACATAACCTGCTGTCAGATTTCAGTTATTTACAATAGTTTAAGCTATTGCTATTCTAAATTACAATTTTTTTAATTTCAGTATTAATTATTTAAAAAAATTTAAAGCCATTTGTATTTGTTAGATGAATACATCTAAGTCACGTACATACAAAACATGTTGCATTACAAATGCTATAGGTGTCACATTTGAAAAAGCTTAAAGTATTGGCATTGTAAATGACAAAGCTATTAATTTAGCTATTTTCAAAACCAACACATTAAAAAAAATTGTCATTTACGAAACCAATAGCTCCAACTTTTCTAATGCGAGACCTATTGCATTTCCAATGCTTGTTTCAATTTGGTCCTTCTGGATAATTCCTGGTTCTTTCCCGGTTCGTGGACACTGTGTTGTTCTTTCGATGTTTTGATCTGAATTGAGGGATAACTCCATTGTAAGCAATTTGGATTGCGGGTCAGTAGGCCATACTGTAGTGCCTTCAGCGATGGAATTCTGAAAAAGGTTATATCTTTCCGTTCATTAGAATTATATGAATTTAAATCTTGTACATTTAGGGTTGTAGCATTTGACTCTTTAAAAACTGTGATTAACTTGAACTTTAACGCATTTAAGGAATGAAGAAAAAAATATGTACATTGTATTGTTACATTTCTCTTTTTAAATCAATAATGGATTCATGTATTGATACATTGAAATTTGCACTTTATCTATTCATATGCTGCTATTCTCCGGTTCATCACGTCTTACTTTTTGCACAAACACATTGCACTTTATTGCTACTCATACCTTATTGTGTTGAGGTATTTAAACTCTCTACGTAAACAGATACTGTCATTTTGCTCTATTTTGCACTTTTTTCTGTAAACATTCCCAGTTACTGCATTCTATTTCTTATGTCCCCTTTATATTAGCCTCAATATGGAAAACAATTTAATTCCTGGTATTACATTGGTCTGGCATATTCATTTGGGCACTTGCCCTCTATTTTTCAATTGTGGTAAAGTAATTCCTTCTGTTGATCTAGTTACAAAACCCGGTTCCAGATCCATGGAATGTTTTGTACATTATTTTTGTACACTCTGTAAATGAATTACTATCCAGAACATTAGGACCACATTGGAGACGGTATTAAGTATTATTTTGTCTCTTTTACATTTTTATGAATTACATCGACAGTTTTACCAAATCTTGATACTCTGTAAAGAGAATACGGATTATTTCTTCTATATCTATAGCATTTAGAAGGTGGGACTTATTGTAATTGATGTTAGTACTTAAATGGGGGGTTTCTGAGCATTTTACTGTTTACAAACAGGATGGGAAAATGAATAGCAGTGTAAACACTATAAGACTGTGAGACTTTTTTACATTCAAAGTGCAGTCTGGGAATTGGAGTAAGTAAGGACTGCTTAAAGATGTAGTCCAATGAAGGCGTATAAAGCACGTAGTAACGCCCCAAATTCGTGTACGCAGCTCACCTGTGATCAAGGCTACCGATGTAGCTGAAACGCGTAAGGGCTTTTTAACGAGGCTGTTTCTTTGTGAAATAAAAGTGCAAGTTGTTTCCGGAAGTCTGGTCGGGCGTATTTCTTTTTGGTTGAATTTAAGATTTGTTGGATTTGTATGGAGGTGGTCCGCCCCCAGCGCCGAGACCGACCTGGAAGAGGTCAATGCTTCTTGCAGACAAATATATATATATTAGGCATTTGTGCAGAAATGAACATGGTTGACATTATTGATTTGGCATTGAATATGTTGAAACGAGGTTTATTTGTTATACCCTTTACATTGATTTTTAAACTATATGTATCGTTATAAAATGGCGCCCGCATTTTCAGCCCTAAAGTAGTACTTGCATTTTGGTAGTCCTTCTACTCTGTCTACTGTCATTGAGTCTTGGCGCGAAAATGTAAAGCTGTTTGATTTTAAATATGTGTGAACGCCGCATGTCTATTATCAGTGAGCAAGGGCTGATGACAGCTTTTACCCACATGTTGTACAAATAAATTCAGCAGTTTGAAGTACAACCTGCCTCGGAGTGCTAATTTCGTTGTCTGCGTGCCTTTCTGTGCGGCAAGTACATTGGAGACGGGCTGGATTTGTGTATATATATATTGTCAAAGTACATATATGTGTAGTTAAGTATAGTTAAAGTTTGTTTACTCATAAAAATTTACCTTCACAATATTTGTTTCCTTAATATTCTTGAAACAATATGTTGTGCACACAATATGTTTTCTCCAATATTTTGTCAAAACATCCCTAGGGCCAGCGGCAGCCTCACTAGCATAAAACACAAACATACACACTCTCTCTCTCTCAAAGAGTCACTTTCACATGTTCACACACTCTTGCATAACTCAGATACCTCGTGAACATGTTCATGCACATTTCACTATCTCACAAATGCCCATACACATTCTCCCTCACTGTCTCACTCACATGGTCACACAGTTTAATTAATATGCTCACACACTGGCTCACTCATCTTCAGACAGGTTCATTCACTCTCACTCATATGCTTACACACTGTGTCACTTACATGTTCTTACTGTCAAACTTACATGCTCCCTCAATGTCTCACTCATCTGTTCAGTTAGTCTGATATACTCACTGTCTTACACACATTCACTCACTTACTCATTTTCATTCACTCTCACTTATGTTCTCTCTCTTACATGCACACTCAGCGGCGGTTCCTCGGCTAGGGTGGAGGAGTGCCGCCCGACTGCTCTTGAGCAGTGAAAAATAGAGGAAAATAACAATAATAACAAAGGTTATTATCATTTAATTTTTCCTTGCTTACTTCCTGTAGCGAGTCAAGGGTGGGCCATCCATTCACGTCAACACAGCTGCAAGAAGGAGGAGGGGTGGTGGCACAGCTTTAAGTGCGCATGACGATTTGGCCGACTGTCAAAGGGTTTACAGCTGGGTGGAGAACAAGCAGAGGGTCATAATCCCTATGTGAGTGCCTGACTATGGTGCTCACACAAATCATGGCACTGCTCTCATGCTGGGTAATACCAGCATGAGAGCAGTGTCTGTATTGGCATAGGGGACCCTGTGGCATGTCCGGAGTCAAGGAGCAGAGGCCGGCAAGAGCACCGGCACAGCAGAATGCAGATAAGCATTATCTTTTTAATTTTTTTCCAAAGAGTTGCCCTCCCCACGCTGCCCTCTCCCACCTGCTTCACCACTTAAATGCTACAGCAGCCGCCACTATTTACACTCCCACATATGCTGTCACACTCACACTCACCCCCACACACATTTAAGAGCATTCTTTTGCAGCTACCTGTGGGGGTCCGGCTTCAGGTCCTCAGCTGCTGATACTCCATGAACGCTCTGGTCAGGCACTCAGCACCCTCCCAGTCAGAGTTCCCACCCAAATCTCTAAAGCAGGAAGCTGAAAGCTGGAGCCTGACAGTGCGTGCGACAGGGACTCTGTAACGTCAGGTACAGGCCTTAGCTACCTGCTGCAGATTAGCCACATGCTTTTTCACCCCACCCTTTTCTTATTCATCAAACAGGTAGCTAAAAGGTTGGCTGACAGGCTGATTAGTGATTTGCCCCAGGCGCTCTCTGACTGGAGCTCAAGTGTCAAGTGAAGCTGCTTCGTATCATCAGAGGGTGGGGATGTCAGGCATGACAGGGGCCTGAGGCCAGGGCTGTGACTTTGCCATCTAGGCAAACAGTCTAGAACAGTTTGTCTAATGGCTGATGCAGATGGCTTCAAGCACATGCACAAGCCATCACACGGACCTTACTGAGTTGCCCTCCCCACGCTGCCCTCTCCCACCTGCCTGAGCTCTGTCACTAAACACCAACACCTCATTAAAGCAATAGGGAAGTCGCCCTGCAACAAAGGATCAACGCCTTCACACTATGGGGCCGATTCCGATCTCGGCCAGAAGGGCTCCGAACCATGCTCGGAGCCCTTCTGACCGAATCGGTCAGTGCCGGCCGGATTCCTTCCCGACCGAGCTATTCGATGGGCTCGGTCAGGAAGGAATCCGACTCGGATTTCCGGATTGCGGATGACAGGCTTGGAGAGCCCGGAAATCCTCCAGTACTCCCCCGGTCGCCTCTGTGCGACCGAGGGAGTATGATGGCAGCTTTTTACTGCCTTTTTGTGCCGGTCTGTCCAGCACGAAAAGGCAGTCGGAAGCTGTCTCTGGGGGCCTCCAGCAGGGCCCCCATGGGTGTGAGGCCACCGGATGGCGGCCTGGGGGCACCTATGGTGTCCCTCCGTTAATCCCTGCACCCGGTGGCAGGCACCTTGGGGTGCCAGCCACAGGGTGCAGGGATAAACTGCACCCCTGCTTTCTACATTGCAAGCATGCTTTCTGGTCGGAAAGCATGCTTGCATTGTAAGGTATACGAATGAGACCGAACCCTGTTAGGTCGCATCGTACTAGCAGGGCTGTAACCGACGACAGCTAGTCGGTCAGTTAAAGGTCCTGCCGAGATCGGAATAGGCCCCTCAATAGTAAAGAACTTTTCGCCGTGGTCAAAGTATTCACCAGACCCAGCACAGAGACAGCAAACATCCACCCCCCATCCCACAAGACCTCTGCAATAACCTCAGCACCTACTTCCACCACAAGATCAAGAAGATATACAATAGGTTCAACAGCACCATTACCCAAGACCCTCCCACTCCATCCACAACCACCGCATCCTACAACACCGGAACTTAACAGGTTTTGCTCATCTGGACTTCCCTCACCATGGACAACACCCTCAAGATCATGAAGAGCATCCACTCCAGAGCACCCTCCCCCTGCACCACATCTACAACAGAGCAGTCAGCACCATCGCCTCCGAGCTCTGCCACACCATCAAATGCTCCATTTACTCTGCCACCTTCCTAGAAGACTGAAAATACACAGAGATCAATCCCTTGCTGAAGAAACCCTCTGCCGACCTAATGGACCTCAATAACCTTAGACCCATTTCTCTTCTCCCCTTCCCAGCCAAAGTCATTGAGCAGGCCAGCAATACCCGCCTTTCTGAGTTCATCGAAGCCAACCATGTCATGGACATCTGCCAATACGGCTTCTGAAGCAACCACAGCTCCTCATACATGCCTACAAAGCCTTACATGATGCGAGACCCGGGTACTTCAACCATCGCCTCACATTCCAAACGCCCACTAGATACCTCCGTTCTGCCCAGCTGGCCTTGGCTAACATCTCACGTATCCGCAAAACCACAGCCCGAGGAAGATCTTTCTCCTACCTCGCACCAAAGACCTAGCACACAAAACCTCTCCACCTCAGGCAATCACCGTCTCTGCCTCTCTTCAGGAAGGACCTCAAGACTTGGTTCTTTGACTCAACTAGAGCGCCCTGTCAGACCAGCAGCTAAGCCCCCTCTGCTCCCCCAGCACCTTGAGACCCTTACGGGTGAGTAGTCGTGCGTCACAAGACATCTGATTGATTGAAGAGCACTCAGCTGGTTGCTGGCTGGCTCATGAGGCCTACACTGGGCCATCCACGCATACAAGCTTGCCCTTGGTTTTCTAACTGGCTGCTCAGTTAAAGCCCCTGTGCTTTTAGCTAGGCGTGGGATGCAGCTCGTGATTCGGATGCCTTCACGATGTGTGGAGGGTGAAGGGCGCTGAATGCTGTCCAATTCACTCCAGTATTTCTGGGTGTCTGTGGCAATTGGCAGACTGGTGTAACCGTAGGGTGAGATCCCAGCCAGTAGCATGTAAAATACTGGCTTGAACAGTCCAGCAGATCTGGTCACTGTAGGTCCATGGGGTAAATAAAATTATATATAGTTAAGGACGTTACCTTGCCAAGATGTTTTCTGTGAAATGCAGATTGTTCTTTAAGATATGCTTCTTCTTATGGCACACAGAAATAAACTATGCTACATTTTCCAAAGAGCGCTTCTCCAATGTAGCTGTGGCTTTCTACAGGTGCAGACAGTTTCTGGAGGGCTTTATGAGCTCTGTACAGATCCTCTGGCCACTTTGGACTGGCTGGGGATGGGCTGCTCTCTCTTACAGGCAGCACCTGCACCTCCAACCAGCAGGTAGGCAGACAAGAGAATCTGAAGCAGAACCTTAGGCGTAGTTCCAGCCTTAATAAACACAGCTCTGGTCTATGCCACACCAGCACACCATGCAGGTAAAGTTAAATTGCTGTACTGGGTCCAGTTTACATTTCCAGTTTGTAGCACTTGAGCCGACAATCCAAACCTAATCGCAGGGCTCATAAGCTGGGTGCCAGGCAGTCATGCTGGTGTCAGTTTCACCTGCTCCCTCCCGCCTTAGAAACGCCTGAAGTGGATTCAGAGCCCCAGTACACACACACACAGTGTCACACACTGAGTGGAGGATATCTCGTTGCTGGGCAGAACAACACATGTTCTGCTCCCAGCAAGCTTGTTGTGCTGTGTGCAGACAGACCCGTTTCCCGCCCACTGATTTCCAAGAGGTTCCTGGACAATAAGGCTTTTGAGTTTCACCACAACAATAACTAACGTTACAACAGGTGGAGAGGGAGGGTTTTACCCTTTAATACCAAGGTCAGGCAGCCTGCTACTATTTTACACGCGCACATGCCCTGGGCAAATTTTGCCAGACTAGCCCCTGTCTGGCGCGCTGCGAGCAAGTGTAGCGAGCGAGTCTGACCGCTACTAGGGGAATTTGGGGGGTTCTGCCACATGAAAATTTTAGAAAAAGACAGACCAAAATGGTGAATTTTACAGCACATTTTTCATTACATATTCAATTGTATCAACTTTCAAAGCACAGTAAATAGTGGGTGATGACCTTAAAGAGAACCAGGTTACCCACCCAGTCATATTTACCCGTAGACATTCTTTCAGAGAGCACCAAAAATAGACACAAGTAGTGAATCAGAGAGAACAAAGTAAAAGTGAGACCTGCCCCACATGGTGTGTAGCAAGCAAGCGCAGTGAGCAACTACTACTAGGGGGAGTTTGGAGGGTTGTTCCCCCCAAGAAATGTTTGGAGACAGAAAGGCCAAAACAAAGCAGTTTTCATTACATATTAGATTGTATTAACACACCAACGTCATAATATAAGGAGACACTGGGTTCAATGTGTTGTGTGTGTGCTGCTCAGAACACTGAAAAAATACAGTAATTAATGAAGAAGGCCCATTTGAAGACTGCTCAACAAAATAACCTCAAACTGGAACAAGCCACTCTGTTCCACTCTGCCCAGTACCAGATCTCTGTGCAAACAAAGACCTGCGTTAATTGAGTACAAACAGAACGGCATCACCGGGTCCCACTCCCAGAGCTCCCTCAGTGTTAAAAGGCCTCATATGGCACTGGGTACTTCTTGTTAGAATCTAAGCCACCACCATAAGGACAACTTTGATATAAAGGAATCACGTCAACACACCAACACCAGTCATTGAGTACCAACTACTAAATAAGTTGTGAAAGATTCAGTGTAGAACATTAAAAGATTTCTCGAAACTTCATCCTTTTATTAGGCATTACTAGCTTGTGTCCAACCATACACTGGCCACTGCAGAAGAACCTACTGATTTCTAAAGTGCACATTTGCAAAAAACGCACTTCTGTCTGTGCTGCCAACATATTTATTGGTACAGTGAGTCCTGCCATCGACAACACTGCACAGTCCTTGGGACAAAATTCAGGCCAAGGCGCAACACAAGTCCTAAAAGAAATAGTGGAGGACTAATAGGACATGCGCAATGACATCAAGTGGAGTGACATCAGAGAAAGTAATATAACCTCCTTACAGCTCACATTTCAAGAAAGTAGATGTATCTTACAGTTAAGGCTAAGAAACAGGGTGGCCAAGGAGGATCGTTTAAAGTAAATGTACGCACACAGAGTACTTGCTACTTATACTTAACGCCTCATACGCGTAGGTTTTTCCGCCGTGGTGCGGGCGTTCTAAAGGGTGGGCGGGGCTGTGTCGGCCGTTGGTCGTGCGCAGCACTGGGGAGGGAGTGCTCTCGTCGGCCGACGGGAGCAAGGAAGGGGTTAAAAACTGCAGTTTTGTAGAGTAAACAAAATAAAAAAGTGCACAGTGCATTTTTTTAGATGTTTGGTGTCTTGCATTTATTTTCTTGCAGTTGTGTTTAACCAACATGAAAGCATAGATACGCCTCCTTTTTACATTATTAAGGAACACATTTGTAAATGGTGGGCAGTTAGCAGCTTAAAACAACTTTCTAGGCCAGGCTTATGACTAAGAAGGACACTGCCTAGGGGTTAAATGTGCCTGGCCAGGCCACGTTGCATGCCAATGCTATAACCAGAGACACTGACTGGAATCATGCGATTTTAAGGCTGCTGCGTTTTACGTGTTTATTATGGATTTGCTGCATTTTACAAATTACCAATCAACTGCAGTTTTTAACAACAACAGAAAAAAAAAATGTTCCCACAGAACTAAAGTTACTAAAGATGCAGAAACGTATTGCAGCACAGTGGAGGGTCCTTCCTAAAGTTTGACTGGTCCCCTTTATGTTCCTATTTCTGTATTTGGAGTGTTAAACTGGTAATAATGAGGTACAGCATTTTAAAAAAGTGTTTACATGTGATAAAAAGCAAAAATAATAAGTTTATGCTAACACAACATGTGCAGCATTATGTGCCTTTTGCTGCCACATAATTTAGTCAACCTCCTGCATAAGTTGGTCCTCCCCTACGTATAATTCCATTGGCCCTGGCTATAATAAAACCGTTATAGAGATTGGGTTGGTACAAGTAAGGGGACACCACGAGTTCCAGTTTCTTATAAAAAGAATGACATTTCCGACTCAAGCTGAGGGGGGCAGTGTCCGCTCTCTAAAATTAGTGAGGGGATTCCGTCCACCCAGGTCCTCCCCGCACTTGTACTCTGATTCAGGCAATGCCAGCATGTAAGTCAACGTCCCATGATTCCAAGATTTGTAAACTTAATAACAGTGAACGGGGTAAAAGCAATAACTGCTACTGAAAACACTAAGAAAGAGAAAAGTGTAGCAGGAAGCAGTATACAACTATACAGGGAAGGGTGAGAACCTAGAATGGTGCAATGACCAATCCTGGCCACGGGCTGGGGCAAAATATGGACCAGGCTCCCGACTAATCAGGTGCCCATGGGACAAGACAGGTGCAGATCAGGACAGGTCGCAAATCGCAATATGGATAATTGGAGGTAAGGAAACAATTTAATAAATAAAACAAATTTCGTAGCACGCCCTGCATCGCAAAATGCAATGCAGCCCGCACTCCGAAATTCGTTTTATTAATTAAATTGTTTACTGACCTCCAATTATCCATATTCCGGTTTTTAGCACACCCACTCTGCCTCTTCCCTGCCTTTCCGCCCCACCGCAACTCCCTCCACGGGCCGCGGCTGCTTGTTTCTCCCGGCTCATGCGCTGAAAGGATTTCAAATGGCGATTCAAGACACCCCTTGGCACAAATACAAACTAGTAACAAAGTCAAGGAAAGACGCATCAGAATACAAAAATGAATGAATGCACTGTATACCACTTATTTCTACTCTATCCCCATTACTTTATTTTAACTTTCGCATTAATAGTTAAGCAGAAGGAACAAGCTTAGTACAAGCTGCTTCATAAGCGTTAGCATGTGAGATTTAAAGCTGCCATTTCTGGCACTAGTGCGCAGAAGCGAGAAATTCCCTCCAAAGCAGAAAGACGTCACACCACGTAGAAGTGGCGGACGCATGCGCAGAAACGTTCCAGCGTTTTCAGCGGCCATTTTAATACACTCGAGTTAATGTTTGTAAAAGCACATAGGAGAGCTTCCCCTAGATACAAGAAATGTTGTGTAATGCAAATATTAGTTAAAACATATTGGTTAATATGTTACAGGTTATTTAGAAAGGGCTGAATACAAGCAAGTCTCTACATATGTGCGACCTTGCTCCATCACCAGAACAAAGACTGCTTGCTACATTGCTAAATTGATTGAAATTAACAAATAAGCAGCTTTACACAGTGCCCTCAGCAATTTGCTATGGCCGCACTATCTTGGAAGCACGTTCAGACCCGAAGAGGAGAATGTTTGGTGCATTATATTTGTTCCCTAAAAAACACTTAGAATTTGCCAATTACCCGAATGCTCCAAACTAATAATTTATACTAATTAATACACGAACAAAATTTTTAATCACATGTTCAGCCCAGCCGTGCAAATAAAATTCATCACAAGGACTTACTGTAGCTGCGGTACAATCCCAGAGCTCTTGGATGCTGGGGTTGCAGGGGTTATTGTTGGCGTCATGGGTGTCATTGGTGAGGGGTAAAGCGGTGTGGTCCCTGGTAAGGGGGCTGTAGTAGTAAGAGCCTGTGAATGGAAAAGTTGAGTCCTAGTTATGCCTGGCTCAAGGTCACTGTAGAGTATTCGGCAGAGCTCATAACATAAAGAAAGAGTGCATGGGTCGGTGCGGTGTGCTTACCGGAGCTCCTTCTGGCCCCGGCTCCAAGAACTGCCACACGTCTTGGTATCAGCCCACGGCATGTCGAGATGTTTTACAGTTTTCACTTACAGGTTAATAGGAGAAAAAGTAGTGTGCTATTGAGCCGCACCACATGGAGCTCAGTTTTTGTGCACACACTGGTGCAACTGCTCCCATGAAGCGCACACCTGACTTCTAGACCCCTCAGTTTTCACCACAAGCCCCAGGCAGAGGTTCTCAGGCTAGGGTCGGCTTATAAGTGCCCGGGCAGCTGCGGACTGTTTCATGCTTTGTCAAAGTGATGTATTAAAGACAGTACTGAGCAGTAACATTTTAACTGTCCATTCTCCAAATAGAATACATTTATTGAAAGATTGAACAATATCTTTTACAGTCCTATCCACTTCTTTCCATTCACCCTCTGCTTAGCTCTTCGCTCCAGCACAAGTCTCCACTTTCAATCCCTCTTTCCTACCCCCACCATTCTCGTATTACCTAATATTTGCCCGTCTTGTACACTTCTCTCCATCCTCCAATCCCTACTCCCTTTCCCCCTCTCTCCTATACATTCTCTCTGCGACCTACCCTTTCTCTCCTGGACTATTCTCAATGGACATCTTTATTCTCTTGAACCGCATTCTCTTTCTCTGATACCCTCACCCAATCTCTCTACTCCTGACTCCATCATTGATCTTTATTCTCTTCTTCATCCTAGCTACAGGTGTCTGCAGCTCTTTCCTCTAGATGGCCTTTCCCTTTCTTCCTACCACCTTCTCTCCTCTCTCCTACTCACTTATCCCTCTCCCAAACGCCTCTCAAACTCCAGTCTCCCACCCTCTCCTCTCTCCTACTCATTTCTGCCAGCACGTTAGTTCCCTTCATCTCATTTTCTCTTTCCACTTTATTTCTCCCACTAACACATCCCTCCCCAACCCAGCTCTCTTGCTATTTCTCCCTTACTTACTTAACGTAACTGTCTTATCTCCCTTTTGTCTATCTCTTTTTTAATTCTTCCAAACTTCCTATCGGCTTCTTCCAAATTCCTTTCACTTCTTTCCCACCATCCTCACCTTTCTCTCTCTCTCCAAATCTCTTCTGCTCACTCCCTTCCCATCCACAGTGACTCTCATGCCATTTAGCAATCTGTGGATGTCTCTGAACCTTGGGGCATCTGAGTACTGGCCAGGAGGCACCATAACCTATTGTACGAGCGTACACCAATGTACACCATGTTGCATATTGCGAAAAACAGGCCGCCTTTTACAAGGTGTACATGGCCACCTCAGCAGTTTGTTTTAAAGTGGCTGTCCATGTGATTTTGATATGTAATACTTTTTGTTCCCCCCACTACTTCATAAAAGTGCTTACTTTTAGGAAGTGAAAGTTGAAGTATAACATTAAACTGGCCCCAGATCAAGCATTGGCATAGCCAATAGGTCTCGCCTTTGGGACTTTATAAGTGTTTAGCCATGCAACGGTTGGTGTTGTTGCACCAAGGATATTGAGCTGCATAACTAAATACTTATAAGGTCCCAAAAGCGAGACATATTGGCTATGCCAATGCTTGTTACTTTATATCACTGCCTTCATTCCGCACACCTTCTTGTCTACTTTCTCTTGTTTCTGTTTTCCACTTTTCTTCATTCTTTCTGTCTTTTTTTCTCTCTCACTTTATTTCCTTTGTTATTTTATTCATCATTGTGGAAAGTAATACTTATTTGGTTATAGTGCTGCCCCAACGCCCTTTGATGTGGAAACTCTTTTCACCCACGGTAAAAAGTCGGATTTGCTTCTAAAAGCTTGTAGCTATGGCCGACCTCTGCCCCTTTTGCTTAGTGCTCCCAACAATCAGCTGCGTTGAACGACACCATGTGTTCATTTTTGTGCTTCAAGAATTTTGGGTTCTCTGTGCACCAAACGCAGACCAACCATTTAAAGAAATCCCCAACTAACATAGTATTTGATATTGTTCATAACAAGTTTTGAAAACATTGTGTATAGCGCCAAAACGTCGTCTTATATCTGCTTCACAGGACTTAGATCTATCAGGACTCAGGCTGGCTGTGATGTGTACTCATTTTTCAGATGTATTGCATTTGTCAAGAACTGTAGTGTGGTTTATGGGCCTCTTTCTGCGTGCATGTTAAGTTAGCATGGCTTATTAGGAGTTTAAAAGACATTTTTCCTTTTGCTGTTTTTTTGCACACAACACTGCTTAGCTGTTTCTGCAGAGTTAGCTTTCACGAAGTTCTATACATGGGAAAAGATTTGTTTTCCGACATCTCTAGACATACATCGTGTCCCGAGACTGTACAGTGAGTGCTAAGCTACCAAGGTTATCATAACGTGCGAGCCTGTTTATCGGCGTGTCTGTGTAACACATTCTATACACAACAATTTGGCAGCTGCAAGCCGAGTAGGATTCTGGCGCCTTTATCATAGCACACTTGCCAGAATTGAACACACTTGGAAGATTCCAGGCATGCAGAGAGACTAACCGATCCAGATGTAATTTACACTTACTGAGCGGACAGGTAAATGGGGTCCCCCTAAGAAAGCTCAAGAGACCTTCTATAGTTTTATAATACATAGTTCCTAGATAGGGGGGGTGCTTTAAATAGGCGCTTTTATCACCTGTTTGCACTATCATTGTAATATGATTCCTCCTTTTGTATTTTATGGAATTGTAACCAAGCTGACCGTATTATTCTTAATCATATGTATGCTAATGTTGATTAAAATACTGCGCTTGAGATCACGTTGGTAAAATAAACATTTTACCCTTACCGTGTCTCTATTTTACTCCTGTTGTGGACTGGTATGAACGTATAACAATAGAGTGTTCTCACTTCCCACCATTCCTGAGATGATCCTAAGTCGCATTTTCTAGGTTGTCTAATAATCATTGGTTTCTTTGCTATAGGACGAAGAGCTAATGTGACACTGATTGCTAGTCTGGTGGGGGATTTTGTGTACTAAGGTGAGTTTTGGCACACCCTAATTCACTGAGGTCCTAAGTCTCTGTGCACAGTTCTGTGTTTAAGCAGAATCCCTGTTACAGAACATTCCCAATTCTCCATCCTCTTTTTATCAAAGAAAATTTTCCAGTTGGATAATGTTCTCGTATTTTTAACCACTGAAAGTGAAAATAAATAATAAAGCACACTCTTCGAGTCAGTGTCACTTACCAGCTACAGATATTTGAGAGACCTTGCCATGGAATTCATTGTATTTACATTCTTTATTGAGCCACAGCTGTCATGGGCCTCCTATCAAGGAGAGGAAGCCAGCAATCGTCCACGGTTTACATTTTTAAATAAAATAGTGTGCAATAAAAATAAAACTCTTGCCAAGGGCCTTTTGTTTCCTTTTATCTGTTTTGGTGGTGAAGCACCATAGTGTTGCTCTGTTTAGGGGTCTGAGGTTGGGCCTCACACACTCACAGTACGCACAAAAACAATAACTGCTGCAAACTCTCACTTAGATGCAAATCTCTTTAAGCATTGGGAAAGCCAATAGGTCTTGCCTGTGCGAGAGCTATTGGCTTTGGCATGGTGTTTTAGCCTTGTTGTACACCATTGTGGCTGATGTTTAGCTTAGCTAAACGTTAGTGGTGTTGGAGTGGGGTAGTTTGAGGTAGAGTTGAATGGTGTAGATTGAACTAGAGTGGAGTGGAGTAGATTGGTACAGAGTGGAGTCGGGGAAGAGTGGGTAGAATTGAGTGGTGAGGGTTGGGATAGATTGTGGTAGATTGGAGTGTGATAGATTGGAGTAGGGTAGATTGGAGTGGGGTTGATTGGAGTGGGGTTGATTGGAGTGGGGGAGTTGAGTAGATTCGAGTAAAATGGGGTAGACCGGAGTGGAGTGGGGTAGATTGGGGAAGAGAAGAGTGGGAGTAGATTGAGGCAGTGTAAAGTGTTTGAGTGGAGTGCAGTAGACTGGGTGGGAAAGATTGAGGTGGCGTGCGGTTCATTGGGTTAGATTGGTAGACTGAAGTGGAGTACACTAGAGTGGAGTGGGGTAGATTGGAGAGGGGTAGACTGGAGTGGAGTAGATGGGGCAGATTGGACTGGGGTAGGGTAGATTGAAGTGGGGTGCACTGGGGTGGAGTGGGTTAGATTGGACTGGCGAGTGATAGATTGGAGTGGAGGGTGGTAGTGTGGAGTCGAGTAGATTGGAGTGAAGTGGGGTAGATTGGGTGAAATGGAGTAGATTGGGTGAACTGGAGTGAGGTAGATTGGGGTGGGTTGGGGTAGATTGTGATAGATTCGAGTGGGGAAAATTGTGAAAGAATAGAGTGGGGTAGATTGTGGTGGTGTGAGGTAGATTGTGGTGGTGTGGGGTAGATTGGAGTGGAGTGGGGCAGATTAGAGTAGAGAGGCGTTGGATAGATTGCAGTGGAGTTTGGAGTGGAGCAGTGGCGTATGAATGGGGGTGCAGGCCGCCCCAGGTGTCATCACTGAGGGAGGTGACAAAATGGCAAAATTTGTCAAGCCGGGAGTGTAATGAAATTTTCCACACCGGGTACCATCTGACCTTGCTACGCCACTGGAGTGGAGCAGGGTAAATTGTAATGTACTGGTGTAAATTGGACTGTGGTAGATTGGAGTGGAGTGGAGGAGAGTGGAGTGGGGTAAATTGGAGTGGAGTCAGGTAGATTGGACTGAAGTGGGTTGGATTGGGTTACATTGGGGTGTGGTAGATTGGGGTAGATTGGAATGTGGTTGAATGTGTATTTGGAGCAGAGTGGGGTAGATTTGAGTGGAGTGCAGTAGACTGGGTGGAGTGGGAAAAGATTGGAGTGGAGTTGGGTAGATCGGAGTGGAGTAGAGGGGGCAGCTTGTACGGGAGAGTGATAGATTGGAGTAGAGAGTGGTGGAGTGGGGTAGATTGGAGTGAAGTGGGGTAGATTGGGTGAACTGGAGTGTTTCATGCCAGCTCTCTGAGATGATGCTTGAGATGAATTAATTACATTTCCTGCACTGCCTGTATATAGATTTTTAGTGTGGTTTTTTAAAAATGTTTGAGATGTTCTTTTAACATTGTATTTTTTATGGTATTGTTTTATAACGAATAAAGTATCTTTGATTGATTGATACTCGGAAAAAAAGCTTGAAGTCATTTTCCACAGGGTTAAATGTGAGTCAGCAAATTTACCAAAGAGCTTTATTACTTCACTTCCATTATTCCGGTTTGGAACATGAATCCGGCAGCTTAAATGAATCTCACTTTCCCACAACACATACCTGTAAGGAGATATCAAAGTCTAAACTCATTCAGCTCAGCAATAGCATATATTTCACCACAGACTGAGTGCACAGCTGCACCACAGCTGACTCCATTTTGAGCACTGGAACCAGTTCATGGGGAGCCCCAGAACTCCTCTAACAAACACCCCCACTCTCTTCCAGGCCATGGAAAAGCCAACCATAAATGGTCACACTACCACTTACGTACACATTAAAATGGCACACGCACTCACTTACATATACCTGCAATTCTCAACAGCCCTCACATGGGCAGGCAGGTGTACTTAGCACACCATGTGCATTCACAATATGCTGTCTTGCACACCTGGTAAACTAACACCAGTGCTGTGCACAGAATACCTGCCTGCATTTAGGACCTTTCAGCTGTAAAAGCTCTCTAAATTGGCAGGCACTGTCAGCTGCAACGTAATGGAAGTCAGCCCTGCCAAGTGCCACGGATCAGCAGTTAGACAAACGCATTTCAATGTGGCGGGCCGCATCACCACATTGAAATGCAAAGTCGTACATTATAGCATTTCCTCAGCCTGACTTGTCAAGGCTTAGGCACCAAACGCAGAAATCTGGAGTGGCAGCGAAGAGTGCTGCTCCCAGCAAGTTTGGGTGTTTGCTCAGCCTGCTTGCAAGCAGCTCTAGCTGCTTTGATAACAAAGTAACAAGATCCATTTACTCGTCAGTGCGTCCAACAGCAACTACCAATAGTCAGTGATAGGGTGAGGTCTGAACAGTTTTGTCAGGCACACTCTAGTCTCTTTAATAGGCTGTGGGACGTCCTGCCACCTGCCGGCGTGTCATGTGCCGAGCGAGCGGCAGTACATGTTCTTTGGCTGCTGGCAATGCAATGGCACAGGCAGCCTGCCGCTATTATCAAAAAAATATATATCATCCCTCGGCTGGACCTCCCAAACCTGTCACCCCACCGGTAGCGGCCAGCTGAGAGTGACTGAACAGACTGTGGCGCCGCCGGCCGTAGTAGTTCCAGGCTCAATAGGCCACCACCATAGCAGCACACCGCAGTCCAATCTGTGCAGACTAGCTGAGCCGCCCTGAATGCCGCTGGCTGGCATTCAGTGGTGGCTGCCTTGGAACAGGGATGTGGGGGTGGAGTGGGGGAATGGATAAAATGTTTTTTTTTTTAATTAACTTTCCTTTGCCGCCACACCTCTCCTCCGTCCTCTTTATCTGCTAGTAGCACCAAAAGCACCTAGGCTCCTATACTCTCCCAGCCAATCACGACGCTGCCTAAGAAGCATCATCATTGGTCTGAGCAGCCTGTTTAGCCGCTCAGGCATTACCTGGGAGCCTGGGCATGTTCTCCACGGGGCTGTGCAACACAGCCCGGTGGAGAGCTAAGTGCGCATGATGGGTTGGCCGGCCACACTGTAATGCCCTCTTAGAAGAGTGCAAACCACTATTCACTCTGCTCTGGCATCACAGAACACAGCCCCGCCCCAACGTGGCTCCGAGTCCCGCATTGATAATTTAACTGATTAAAAAAGTCCTCTTATTATCATTTTCATTTTTGCACTGCCGAAATAGCAGTATGGTGACGCTCCTTTGCCTTACTGGAGGAGCCGCCACTGTGCGTCGTTATGCGGCCTGCAGTTGAATCTGGGTCATACTCCTGATTGCGGACATGGGAGGCCCTTCACCAAATTGCAGAGCTCGCCTGCCTTCAATCGAAGAGTAAGTTGAGTGAGGTATTCTCTGCTTTTGTTTTGTAAAATTGTGCTTTCTAGTAGTGCACCCTGCATAGGGATAGGCCTCTCCTGAGGTTTGCCCCACTGGTGGTCAGTGCTGCCTGCGGTGGCTGTCAAGTCTGCAAGTCAGCTGGCCTCTCTTGACTCTCTGTTGAATTATTAGGTAGCGCAGATGAGATCCATGTTCACGGGCCTCTCGCATCCTGTTTGTTTACAGACGGACGGAGAAGATAAACAAATATATTTCAATCAAAAAATCACAATACTTGGGATGAATACACCAAACTAAAGGGGGCCTTTCGAGGAGCATTTCGCATATATGTAAGCAAGTTTGTGAATAAAATTTACACACAAAGCAAAACATTAGCTTCGATTTCAGTGTGGTAAAACACTAAGCCCGATTAGAGCACAGATAACAAAATATTACCTATGGTACATCAATGGATCGAGCTGAAATCAAAGTGACAAATCAAATGTGAAGGATGCAGAATTCAGATTTGCAAGTATTAGCTTAATGAGTGTATTCTTTCCACTTGCGATAGCTGAAAAATACATGACACGTTTCACGATAAAGAGAAAGCGTCATATTTTGTCCGGCATCTCTAAGAAGAAGAACATTATATTGCGGAGTAGGGGAATTTCTTTGGAGCCCCTGGTTGGAAATACGGGGTGTGCACACCTTTACCATTAAGCCAGGTTAGCAAAGTGAGCACTTTATGAAGAATATATCATGACAGTGATGCTCACACTGAATCTTAAATCAAAAAGCTGGTTATATTGCACATCATTACTTTAACATTGGCTCTTATTGCAAAAGGAGAAATAATTATCATGTTGCCTTACAGCGTACCCATTACAGCTTGTTATTCTCATATATTCTTGTATGCATAGTAGTCTAGTTCTTGAAAGGAGTTTAGTTGGGGCTATTTATATGCATCTGTGCTAATGAAATATTAATTATTAATCCCCATTGGGACAGATGGCAGCCTGGAGTCCAGACTGCAGATGCTCCGCTCTGCATTTAACTGATTGACAGAGAGGAGCCATCCAGATGACCCAGTCAGCACAGGCAGGATCTGTTTTAATTGCTTTTTTGCTGACCTGCCTGACAACACACACAGGTAGGTGTCCGACCTATCCTTGTTCAACAGTGCGATCGGGTTACAAGGGCACTAGGTTAGTTCCCTTACATTTCTGGTGCTTTGCAGCACTTTTCAGAACTTCTTAGAGTTTCTAGTTGCTCAAATGGGTGTAATTTCTGTCATTTATATGTTTCTCTCATCTTCATTGCTTGATTTTTGCAAGTGAGAAAGTGTCACGCATAGTCATTGAATGTCACTCATAATTACACTGAAATTATGAAAATGCCACACAAGCAATCTGAAACCTTGGCAGCTATGGGAAGTTCTGAAATTTTGTCAGAGACTAACCTTCAGAACAGGTGGTCTAATAAATGTAATGAGAGCATCTGCATATCTTTGTAGGAAACAGGAACTCTGAGTTATTGCGTACAATATTCCTATTCAAGTGCTGCCTTAAATCTACATGATACCATCAGAATACCAGACCTGTAATCATTATACACATCAATAATCAGAATTCTCTCATGGTTTATTCATAAACATCCCTTAATGTGTGAATGAAACCCATACTGGGAACCAGTGGCGGCTGATGACATTTTAAAGTGGTGTGGTGTAAAATTATTTCCGTACTGCACTATGGCGAGCGAGTGTAGCAAGCGAGCCTGAACAACTTAAGGGGTGTTCAGGGGGTGCTCCACTCAAGAAGATTTTGAAAAAAGAGGGGACAAATGGTGCATTTTCTGCCAAGGTTTCAGATTGCTTATATGTGACATTTTCATAATTTCAGTGTAATTATGACTGACATTCAACGACTGGGCCGATGGAGTAGCAAAGTGATTTTTAGTGACTGCACCAGCAAATTATGCCCACTCTGACCACCAAGGGTGCGAGAAGCGCCACCTGTTATGTCGGGAAAACATTGAATGCAAGTTGGAGTGTAGTGTAGTTCCTATATTCCCAATAGGCTCTGCGCATTGGAATAACATAAACGATAGTTTAGACGTAGGACCTAGGTCGACTAGGTCTCTATTGAATATGTTAGACTTAATAGTGTGTGTGCCAGCTAGCTCAGAGGTCACTATAAACTTTCTCGAGTAAGCAAGAAGGTGTTAACTTTCCTGAATAGACAAGAAGGGATTAGCTTCTGACAACCATATAACATGACAACTTTGTTCCCCCTGAAATAAGGAATATCTTCAAAGTCGGGTAATTAATAGATATCTATTTTACTCAGTCAATCGTGCATGATTTGTTTCACCAGACATGCAGAGAAATAGAGAGACATGCGTTTTCAATAAAAGGGTTATTTATTGAGCAGTCTTCTTTCTCATGCAAGAGAAATGAATTGCCACAATTGCAATACTTGTCATAAAGTAAAGTGCATACAGTAAAAGGAGTATTATTAAATAATACTGTAAAAGCATTTATATGGTTTCTAAGCCATAAGATACTTAAAATGGATAAAATACATACAATGATAAAATAATGACTAAACGTACTCAACTGGTGTTTCTAAGATACGCCTACCCCGGTGTACCTAACCTAAGCCTAGTACGTGGGAAGGAGTAGATAAGTTACAGTTTTTTGCCAAGAATCTGAATCAAGAATTCTCTAAGGGTCTAATCAGCTCCGTACCTTGGGTATAGAATGAAGGAGATCTTGTATCTCTCTCGCAGGACTCGATCTCCCAGTAACCCGCAAGGGTAGCAGGGAAACACTGGAGCTGGATTTCTCGGCAGGAGAAAAGACAGTGTCTCTCTCAGTGCGTCAACAGGGAGGGTCGGCTTCCTTCGGCACTCGCATCAGCAGGGCGTCTGGCAAGTAGATAGTCGATCTGCTCCAAACCACTGTGTCTTGCTGAAGGTGCCGAGTTTGACGTAAGGTTGGACATAAGACGTCACTAAGAACTTGCAGTTCTTTTAGAACTCCAGGAGTTCTAGGACAAATCAAAACAGAAGCAGGGGGAATTCCCGGGCTGCTGGAGGCTTGGTTTGTTTAAGAACGCGTTGTGCTTTCTAGGAGTCTATGGTAGTAGCCATGCTGTATTTGGACTGCATTGGCTATGACTTAATATGGATATGATTCTTATGCCTTTCTAAGGATATGATTTGTTATAACCACATAATGGCATAAATCGGGAATGTTTTAATTAGGGTCCTAGATACATTCACAACAGGAGCAGCCATTTAGAACATTTAGCTGTGGAGTGCACCGTATGCCTGGAATAATATTCCAAAATTTCAGACAGTGCAGCCACCTCCACTTACACTGGGCCTGGTGCGTACTCCTGCTGTTTCACATAAAGCATGTAAAACAGGAAAAGACACCCCCAGCCGGGAGTGTTTAACAGTAGCTAGCAGCTGCCGGCAGGCAGCCTGGGAGGGGCTGCTGGGCGCCCTCGTTGTGTGAGCAGTGTACGAGTGGCAGAGGAGACGATCCAGCCTGCAGTGACAGCAGCATCCCAGGGGCAAGGGAAGACTTAGAGCGGGCATAGAAGAGAGTGGGGTCCCTAGTGGCTATGCTCTTCCCTGCAGAAAGCCCAATTAGCTACATATAAAATTCATGAAGCTAAATGCACAAGTGGTTCGCTAGACTTCTCTCTCCAGGACGCCTGATATAAATTACCACATTGAGATGATCGGTGGTCACGTGCTTTTCCCCATCTATGCCATTCTTCTCCAGGGGAGAGTGGCAAAGCATTTCTTTTACCTACAGAGAATCATTCTCTGTCTGAATATGGTTTGCTTACAGTTACCCAGGCAAAACATGTTTTCCGCTATTCCGGTGGAAAGATCACGTGCCATTACTTCAACTTACTGTCAGTTGCGGCTCGCAATACTCCCGGGTGGGGTGAGGGGGCGTTGGCAGGGGTTGTTGGCCGGGGAGGGGGGCGGTTAAAATGAAAATAAAAACAAAGCAAAACTTCTCTGACCGGGTCTGTGCCGCTTCTGCTCCTGGGCCATGGCCCTGCCGCCATCAACTTCTGAACAGGCATGCTCCTAGTCCCTCCCCTCCTGTAAGCCAATCACAACGCTGCAATGGCAGCGTTGTGACTGGCACAGAGTTCCAGACGGCTCCCAGCCGGGCACCAGTAGGGAGGCCATTTTCTCTATGTAGGCTGCTTGCAGCCTTCATAGAGAAATAGAGAAAATGAAGAGTGTGCATGACTGCTTTGGTCGGCCCCAGGGCCGACCAAGCAGTCAGGGCTCTCAGAGTGGTGCAAGCCACTCCTCCCTGACTCAACCGCCCACCCCCATCCAGGCATACGCTCCGACTCGCCCCTAACGATGCATACCCCTGCCATCTGCTTTCTCGCAGCGAGAGAAGCAGAAAATAAAATGGTATTTGAGGGGTGTCACTCCAACGCCCTAATGGAGCGGCCACCACTGCTGGGAACGTTCATGGAAGAAATAAACACATGGAGTATGCCTTTGCTATTCATTTCTTCCATTAAGCTTGTTTGAAAGTGCTGCTGCTAAATGCGGAGGCTATATATTTACTACCATATTACGTGTTGGTGAATATGAAATGGCACTCGACATTTCTCCCCTCCCTAAGTTAATATTCAGTCCATTTTCTAACCACACACTTAGAAGCAGCTTTTACACAGATTGTACATATTTGTATCTTGCCAAAAAAGAAAGCAAAGGGATACGTTCAAAAACTGACTGCTTAAGAGCACACACTTTGGCCATATCGGAGGCAGGATTAACAAGCATTGGCATAGGCAATAAGTCTTGACTTTGTGACCTTCAGTGAACTCCCAAAGGCTGTTACTCATTTCCCTGGAAGCTGTGGAGACAAACGGAAATTAAACTGCAAGTGTAACTACTTACTTCGTATTTGTGGTTACTTCAATTGGCGACAAGGTTATCTACCGTTCACCGTCTCCATCCACAGGTGTAGATGAGAAAGAGTGGAACAGGCTGAATTCTGCACTCGATATTTTCGAAGTGCCATTTTGAAGAATTCCACTAAGAAACTATCGATGGGACATCGTGTCTCAGCTTAAAGCGTTGTTTAAAATCTATGGACAGCATTGGAAAAGCTGCAACTTTTCTCTGATTTGGTGGCACACAAATATTTTTTTTATGAAAGGTGAATTCTGGATGTCGATGGGACATTGTATTTTGGCTAACAGTCTGCGGTCTCTTCCGGTGTCTTTTTGAGGCTTGTTGTTCCATCTTCAAAGTAAGTGTGTTTCTCAGTTTTCAATTCTTCTATTTGGTTTTACGCGGTGGGACTGGAGGAGAGCCGGTTGGTCTGCTACCGCGCATCAAGTGATCACATAGGCGCATACAGCCCCTGTGATGTATACTCCACGCGTGCACTCCCGCAGTAGAATACTCAAGAAGAGAAGAGATGTTCGCATGAACGCAGCGTCTTTCACGTCGGGTGTCTGTTACGGACACAAGAAATCACCATCGCGCAGAAGGAACAAGAACTGTGTCAACTTTACGCTAATCATATGGAATTATCATCACGCAGAAGGACAAGGGTTTGTTTTATTCCTCCTGTTAGCGTCATTATACTGTAACTTGTTCCATTCAGTGCGCACACTTTTTTTTACATGTTACCTCCTGTCCTGCGTTCATCTTTTTGGACGGTGTTTTCTTCTTCACTGATGAAGACAACCACTATGTTTGAGGACAAACACTACTCTTCACTCGTGAAATTTTCATCGTAGGATGTGTGAAACATTTGTGGTGTACAGATGAGTCATCTTTTACATTTCTCAAAACGAATTTTTTTTTTGAGTATATTGTTTTGACTTTCCAGAGTGCCTTTCCATTTAAAAAAAAAAGGGGGAAATGTTATCTTGTTGAAAAAGGGGGTGGTAGTTAATTCACAAATTGTTGATTTGTGTTCATTTTGCATTTGCGCTGTTTTTCTTAAGAGTTACAACCTTTGCTGTTGTGTGTTTCACAGTGTTTATCTATTTTATCAACATGCAGAGTGTACAAGCTAACCCCTCCTTTTTAGGTTTTGACTGGCGATGCGCACGTAGTGCGCATGCGCCAATAAACCTTATGATTTGTGTGTGGGGTCGGGTATACGCCCCCTCCTCCCATTGGCTAGCTCCATAAATGGAGGCTAGCCATTGGGAGAGGGCTCTGTCCGTCAATCTCGGACCAGATTCGGGGGCGTTCCCGAGAATTTTTGGCTTTTGGCTACGTCAGCCGAAAGCCTCTTCTCGTCAACGCCCCAGAATCTGGTCCAAAGGCGGGGGGTAACAATCTCTCTTCCCATCACTAGTAACGCAGCTCCTTCCTCGATCACCAGGGCAGTTTCCCGGCCGGAGGCATGGTGTCACCAGTCCTGTCCTCTCCCTGATCACTAGTGCAGCTGAGCAGCTCCCTTTCCCGGTGCGGAGCTCTCTCACCGGTCACCGGCGCAACTCTTTCCACAATCAGTAGTGCAATTTCCTACAGTGCTGCCCTCTCCCTAATAGCGAGTGCCGTGTTCTTGATCACTAGCGCAGCCCTGCCCCTGCCTGATCACTACTGGCGCTCCAGTGATCTGAGAGTTCCACTCCTCCCTGACCCTGTGGAAAGCCAGGCGTAGCTTTCCCCCTCCCTCCCTCCTCCAGAGCCTCCCAGGCTAGCCTCACCTCCCAGCCCCAATCCCTCCCTTCTCTCCTCCTTCCCCTCTGGCTGCACAAACATGGCGGAGCTGCGGCGAGTGGCAGGGCTGGATTGGGACCCGCTGCTGGTGTGAGGGGGCGCCTCGTCCCTGGTGGGGGGCAGCATGGGAGCCCGCTGGATCCCCACCAAGAGGGAGAAGTATGGCGTGGATGAGTACCGGAGCGCGCACTTTGACCATTCCCGGCACTTCCTTCTGCGCTGGAGAAAGTTTACAAACTCTGCCCTGTCAGCCTGAGAGGGCTGCGTCCAAGGAAACACATTTCACCCTCCGCGCCCTGCACTCACCCCTGCGTGGGGTGTATGCTCCTCGTCCTCAGCCCTGAGACACTTCCTCAAGCCCCCGTCCAAGCCCCATACCCTCTATTGCCCCACTGACAGTTGGCGCGAGCTCAGTCTCAAACAAGCACTGGGACCCACCTCCCAATGAGCGCTGGACACAAGCCTCCTTTAAATGAGCCATCCCCAGGGAATGATGCCACAGGGCATCGCAAAACTGCTGACGTCATTAAACAAAGCCACATTCAGGAATGGCTATCGTTGGGTATTGTTAGAGATTTTGGACTTGGAAATTATTCCTTTTTTTTTTTTGCACTGGATCTCCCCTTTCAGGCTTGAGAAGCGCATGCCTCCCCTCTCCCCCATACCCCTGCGATCAACCCCTGCTGGGTCCTCGAATATTACAGCCGCCTCTCTGTCAAAGTCAATTTCGAATGTCAGAATCGTGCCACCTTAAAAGTAGAGGCGCTTATTACCAGGTACTATATATTTGATTGCAGACGATCATCGCCGTTTGGAGAGGAGACAGGCACCTTTTAGGAAACCCCAAGGGAAGAAAGGTTAGCTTTAAGTAACTCATTAAAGAATGCGCTGCTGTGATTAAAAAAAATGTATATAAAAAGGAACCTGCCAGCTAAAATGAAATGAAAGTGTTGAACGTTCCACGATAACCTTTCTCTCCTCACCTAGGCAAACATTGCATTTCGTGTAAATTCACGTTTTGTGCACCCACCGACGCATCTGCACGCAAGGTTGAGGTGAGTCTAGATTTATCCGGAAAAGTGTAAATTGAGTTTGCTGCAGAACTGCTTCTTCAAAGTGTCCCTCTTTCTTTAAAGTGTCCCTCTTTCTTTATATGGCGATCGTCTGTAGTTTGAGCCTTTGAGTGAGCGACCGGCATTTCATGTGCCCAGGTTCACACAATGTGATCAAGTGGCGAAGCCGGGATTACAAGGCACGTCTCATAGTTTCATGCATTTGTTTGGTTAGTGATCCATGTTTCCTATCGTTCTGAAATATGAGGGGGGGGGGCGGCGCAGCTGTAATATTTATTTTCACATAGGATTCATACATAATGGCAAGACGCTCAAATCAAACACTTTTGTAACAATTTTTACAATTTTTAGCGTGGCGGGTTATTGACAGTTTAGTGGTTTATTTACCTGTTAGTTTCATGTTGCACTTTTTGTATTGTTATGGCTTTGGTGTGAGCTCACGTGTTTACAAATATCGCACTGGTGAGACGTCTTCTTTCATTGTTTACATACTGCGTCAGTTCGCCACGCTTTGCACGCAGACCAACCCCCTTTCTCGCCTGTTGCCTCCTAACGTTCATAGAGCATTACGTATTATGTTTGAATGCAAATATACGAATATATACTCCAAAGTCACTGTAAAACCTATATGGAACGGATTTAATTGTGTAAATGTTGTTCTATACGCACGAATGATTATATTCTAACGTTACAGAAATCCATGACAGTGCTGTACGTAGAGAGCAGATATTCTGCCTTGTAGTGACTGCCCCGTGTTCTAGTTCCAAACGCTTTGTGGAATAAGGGGTGGGGGGGAGGGGGAGAAGGAGGGGGGGGTGTTATAGGCAAGTAAAGGGGGAGTTGAGAGATTTGAAGGAATTAATGTGACAGTTTAAAGGGGGAGACAGGAGTCATTTTGGGGAGGGTCGTGGGGTGTCTGAAGGAGAGAGGCGGGAGAGGTTTATAGAGAAGGGTTAATGTGTGTGAAGTAAGGATTGAGAGATATGGCTGTGGTGTGGGATGAGATGTAACCCATAGGATGTGCTATACGGGAGGTTTGAAAGCCCTTTGGCGCATGCAGCGCTGCCTCCTTCTGCTTCCCGCACCGGTCCGGGCTGCTGCGTGCAGTCAAAATCTAATGGACCAGCACCGCGCCTAATTCAGTTACAGCTGAGCTGCATGTCACACAGTGATCGGCGATTGCAGCGGCCGGTGGTCGGAACACATCGCAAAGAAAGAAAGCGGTAACTGTGTCTTACCCTAATGGATTACTAGTAAACTGTGCCCCTCCTAACTTAAAAATTGTTGCTTCTTATAACCCTACCTGCTGCCTTTGTCGGTGCTGCTCCATTGCGGGGTTTAGCGGGTAGAGTCTTCGGGATGTCTGAGGGCGTCAGGATGCCAGAAAGAAGTCTGCACATAAAATGCGTGCTGTTGGTTCAACTAAGGGGTGAGAGGGTACAGTGTGCCCTGGTACATGTGCCCTGTTACAGCTGAAGTTACTCTCTGACTTAAGTGACATTAAGCCCACAAAACTCCTGTTGAGACGGTGGGGGTCACAGTACTGATGGATTCTGTGACTATGAGTGGTGCCGCTGCCCGTCCAATTATTTTCTGTGCCAGTGGTGTCGCCAAAGTCTGTCAGCAAAGCCTCTGTGATAGCCGGTGGGTCATGTTGATGTGTGCCGATGCCTGCGGGGTTGGGCAGGTAGCGGCGCGCCAACAGGGGCGGCCGCTCGGGGTTAATGATTTCAATAGTGTTAAAGTGCAGTTCGATTGTGATATATACAGTTTTGTTAACAAGACGCTGTACTCATTTGCGTAAAGTCTTATTTATTCAGCCTATACCTATTTCCCTCATTTTAATTGCTTGATTTTGCGCGTGAGAAAGTGTCACTCGTAGTCATTAAATGTCACTCATAATTAAAGTACAATTCTGAAAATGTCACACATAGCAATCTGAAACCTTGGCAGCTATGTGGGTGGAAGGATGAGTGGGTGGAAGGATGAGTGGGTGGATGGATGAGTAGGTGGATGGATGAGTAGGTGGAAGGATGAGTGGGTGGATGGATGAGTAGGTGGAAGGATGAGCGGATGGATGCGTGGGTGGAAGGATGAGCGGATGGATGAGTGAGAGGATGGATGAGCGGGTGGAAGTATGAGCAGATTGATGAGTGGGCGGATGGATGTGTGAGCGGATGGATGAGTAGGTGGAAGGATGAGTGGATGGATGAGTAGGTGGAAGGATGAGCGGATGGATGAGGTGGTGGAAGGATGAGCGGATGGATGAGAGGATGGATGAGCGGGTGGAAGGATGAGCAGATTGATGAGTGGGCGGATGGATGTGTGAGCGGATGGATGAGTAGGTGGAAGGATGAGTGGATGGATGAGTAGGTGGAAGGATGAGCGGATGGATGAGGTGGTGGAAGGATGAGCGGATGGATGAGTAGGTGGAAGGATGAGCGGATGGATGAGTGGGCGGATGGATGAGTGGGCGGATGGATGAGTGGGCGGATGGATGAGTGGGCGGATGGATGAGTAGCTGGAAGGATGAGCGGATGGATGAGTGGGCGGATGGATGAGTGGGCGGATGGATGAGTGGGCGGATGGATGAGTGGGCGGATGGATGAGTAGCTGGAAGGATGAGCGGATGGATGAGTGGGTGGATGGATGGATGAGTAAGTGGAAGGATGAGTGGATGGATGAGTAGGTGGAAGGATGAGCGGGCGGATGGGTGGGTGGAAGGATGAGCAGATGGATGAGTGAGAGGATGGATGAGCGGGTGGAAGGATGAGCAGATTGATGAGTGGGCGGATGGATGTGTGAGCGGATGGATGAATAGGTGGAAGGATGAGTGGATGGATGAGTAGGTGGGCAGCAGGAGGGAGGGACGAGGGAGCGGATGTATGATGAGGTCGGCGGGCGCCTGCTTTGATAGATGAGTGGGAACTGGAATGGACAAGTGGGCAGCTGGGTGGGTGAATGAAGAGATTGGCAAGCGCATGCGTAGATAGATGAGCGGGTGGATCAGTGGCTGGGTGTTCAGATGGGTTAGATGAGTGGTTGAATTTGCTATTGTAAATGACAATGCCATTTATGTTAAAAAAACATAAATAAAAATAATGTCAAGAGCAATGCCAATAGCTCTAACTTTAACAAAGGCAAAACCATTGCATTGTAAATGCTTGTTTAGGTCGAGCCTAGACGAAAGCAAAGCGAAGCTTTGCTGTCTAGGGATCGACAACTTATGCAATCACTTTTGGGGGAATGTGGACAGCAGACTGTCACGAGCTTCTCCTGCCGGAGATTGTAGCTCGTGAGCGCGCACGTCGCCGTGCCTCATATTCCCATGCAAAGAAAGGCTCACGCATGCGCACATACACACACTGCATACACACACACACACGCACCCCCCCTTAAACAGACACACGCGCGGACAGACGCTCGCACGCACAGACACACTCCAACAGACACACGTGCGTACACCCCACCCCCACTCACCCCTCCTCTCCCTCAACACACTCACCTGTTCTGGCGGTGCTCGGCGGCGGTTCTGCCTCTCGGGCGGCGATAGCGCTTTGCGGGGCTCACTCACCACATGAGAGTCCCGCCTTCCCCATGCGCCCGGCCGCTCTTTACCCGGTCCCCCATCTCGGGACCGGGACTCGATCAGGAGCCCTCGGGGCTCCTCGGACAGTGGATTCCCTCTCGCGCCGCGATGGGGGCGGGACTTCCGGTTGGGGCCGCGCTGCGATTGGCCGGCTGCCCAGTGGGCATAGGAACCCCTCCCTGCATACAGACACCTCCCTTTTCTTTTTGCGTATCATCATCATTCTTTCACGCCGCTTGAACGTTGGCACATACAGCTTGCTCTGTCGTCGTTCTTTCAGACCCCTTTCAGACCGTCCTTGGCTCCTATCCTCCTCAATCCCTCTTCGTTGTTCCTCCTCTGTTGATTCAGTTCCTCGTTGCTCTCCCTGTCTTCCTCCTGCTCGCTCTCCATGCTTTATCTTTCTTTCCCATCCTCCCGCCACGCTTTGAAATCCCTTTCTCGAGGACTGCACTGCTCCACCTCCGAGATCATATTTGGGATGATTTAAGGTCAGGGGTTGCAGAGCGTGCTTCAAGTATTTGCTTTCCGCTCACGTGTCTGCAGCACTGCGCATGCGCCCTTCTCCTTGTATACTGTGCGTGTGCATGCTGCTTTTCCGTGAGCGCGTGCCACTTTGCGTGCCTGCACGGTGTCTCTTTGCAGCTTTCTCTGTGGCAACTTTGTGCGATTCTCTCTCACTATGGTGTGCATACCAGAGCTGGGGACCACGCTCGGGTCTCGGCGTGTGTTCACCATCCCGTGATTTTGGGCAAATCGCTTAATTCCTTTTGCTTACTGAAAATGAATGTGACCTTGTCTAATGTAACTAACTAGTGCACAGGTAAAGCGCTCCAATACCTTAGGGTGAAGTTTGTGCTCTATAAAATTGCTAAAAAATATATATTGAGTACCTCTGTGGGCATGGCGATATAAGCAGGGAGGTTGGTGTGGGGGGGGTTCAGTCTTGTCTTATGGTGCCAGGTGCCTCCGGTGCGCTGCATGTCTAGTCCCGCCCCTTTCTACCTCTACCTCTGCCAATGGTTGTTCTGCACGGTACCCTGCCATTGGTCCATTCTCCACCGCCATTGTGGACGTGGTAGATTGCAGTTTCCACCGGCAGTGTCTGCTTGGCTGCGAATGTATGTATGTATGTACCTGTGGTCTGCTTGCATGTGTCTGCACCTTACCTGCGAACATGCATGAGATTTTCTTGCATAGAACATGGCTTCGCACAGAGCAGGTGTGGAATGCACTTGTGTGTACGCTCTGCCTGCCCATATCAGCGGTAACTGCTCTGCATATAGGTGATTGTGTATGCAATGTATTTTATACAGGAGTAGCTTTAATTAAATATACTGTATATAGGCTCTCAATTTCATTTCCGAAAATAAGTTCATACTTTCAATATTCAGTATTAGCAACGTTCGCTTCGCATTAGTCAAAACAAATGAAAATACAACGCAACAGGAATATGACATGATTTGAAGGAAAATTGCTAATACGTGAAGACTGTCGTATCTTATTCAATGTAGGTTGTGACTGTGGCGCCCTATTGCAGTTCACTTTCAACAGTCCATAGAATACATCAACAGGGCATCAGCTAACATGTCAATATGCACTCACCCTCGCACCATAGGGTAATATAACACAGCATCACTCTGCCATGAGCAGCCAAGGCCATGAAGCCCTTGCACCAATGAGAAGGGACCTGCGTCCTTCCGCCATAGACACTCTAAAGTGCAATGTTCGTCTCTGCACTCACCCTGCTGCCCAGGGCAACATAACGTAACCTTCTAGCAGCATAAAAAAGGGGGCAGTGCCCGATAGCCTTCCGCTCTCAGGGGTACCGTACACTTCACCAACCTGACCTGCTGCACTCTTTCTCTCACGCAGAATTACATACCAGAATCTCATTCTCTCCTAGCACCCCGAGACTATGCATACACACTGAGGCCACCTAGGACAAGTTCCTACACTGTATCACTCTAGCCCCGGTCCAAATTAAGCTTTGATGAGTGCTGATGGAGTGCTTTCAGCAAGCTTGTTGGAGCTCATCCTCGAACCCATACACCTCTGCCCTCTCTGACTTCATAGCACCTAGGGAAATGAATTTGAGAGTGCTAGTAAATCCAGCTCTGACTCCCACCGACCCCTCGCATCACAGGGAGGGGCAGTGTGATGTCCGAAGTGGAGGAGGCATCACTACATACTTCCCCGGGACTCTACAGGGCCTGTGCCTTTAATTTACAGTCCTTAATTTTAAGCCTCTGATACGGCCAGATACCGTTACAAGGTAGACACTCGTGAGACATTTGTGACACACACTAATTTTACCTCATTCTCTCTCTCATGCTTTCACTGTGCACCAAACATTTGTAAAGCCAATAGGTTTGGCACTCACACTTGAGCACTGATGATAGCGATACAAAATACTTGCTGCAGTGCAAAACAATTAAAATAAGGATTCCTTTGTGTATATAATGCACTGAGGAGAGAGATTTTAACATGGGGTGGCATGTACTTTTCAGAAATAAAACAGTCCCTCATGTTCCAGGTCTCGTATTATTAAAGTTTGAGCTATTGGCATTGTAAACGACAATGCCTATTATTCATTTGCATTGATGCGTAAACAAGCGATTTGTACTTATAGTCCATGCTTATGAGAAGCAAGTCTGGCAGTCTCTTTTACTGCCAGCTTTGCTCATCGTAAGCAAGGACTATAAGTTCAAAGTGCGTGTCTATGCACCGATTGCAGGTTTTAAAAGCAAATGAATAAAAGGCATTGCCATTTACAATGCCAATTGCTCAAACTTTAATAATGTGAGACCTATTGCATTGTAAATGCTTGTTACACTTCCAGGGGACCCACCAGTTAGGTGAAAAGTATGGTATAGGGACTTTACAAAATATTTAGGAGCTATTGGTAGTATTAGATTTAGTGCGGAACGTAAAAACATATATTTTAGAGCACAATCTTAGCCTTGAAGTACAAGCTGTTCTAGAACATTTACCCCCACTTGAAGTACAGGAGGATGAGGAGCCTCTTAATGAATTTGACCCAGCTGTCGCTATGTTAGAAAAACAATTTGAGGTCGAGAGTAGTTTTGTTGTGGCTAGGCACAAATTATTTACCAGAAAGCAAGAAACAGATGAAAGTATTGTATCGTATGTGGCTTTGCTGCACATTTTGCCCTCTGAGGGTGAGTTTGAACAGTTTACTTCACAACAGATCAGAGAACAAATTGGGGTACATTGTAGGGATCAAAAAGTACAAGAAAAGCTCCTAACATTAAAAAAAACCTCAATAGTAGTAACTATTTCTATTGTTAAAGTTGTAGAGTTATCCCATATGGCTTCTAAAGAGTTGAAGCCAGACAAAACTGCTGTGGCAGTGATCAAAGAAGGGAAGGATTTTGGGGGAAACAAACCTCTGAACAAAAAGGGAGTAAATTACCTTTTGTCAAGCAAGAAAAAAAATGAGTCAGCAAAGAAATCTGTGTCCAAATTGCGGTTTCCCTTCACATTTTCCCAACTCACGTGTGTGCCCTGCTCGGAATTCATCTCCTGAATAAATGTCAATGCGGTATGGGTTGACAATGATAAGTCTGACACATCTGTGTATGTGGTAAGTTCTATGAATGATTTAATTTTAGTAGTCAAGGATGATTGTGAAGACTGTGTAGATCCTATTGTTGATGTCATTGTTGATGGGAAAACTTTACAATTACTTGTTGATTCGGGTGCACGGATAACGATGACCACGAAGGAACTGTTTGAGTCTGTGTGGACTGATAAGTGTCTAGAACCTCCAGACAGAAATCCTGTCTTGTATGAGGGCAGGAGAATTGAGTTGAAAGCTTTTTTGTGAGTAGTTTGATGTTCAAAGAGAGATGTATCACTGGAAAAGTGTATGTTGCAAAAAAAGGATTGAACATTTTATGTTCAATCCTTTTTTCCAAATAACCCTCAACGGTTATTTGGAATGACTCTTAGTCCTGGGACAAAGGAACCTGTGTCTGTGGTAGATGATGGGGTACATAATGATGGTTCATCTCCTTGGGCTATCAAGTTCAGTAGTGTGTTTGATGACAACTTTGGACTGATTAAAGGGTTTAAACATCTCATCAAGGTGAAGGATCAAGCAGTTCCTGTAAAACACAAGTTGCGTAATGTACCTTTTAGGGCTAGAGATGATTTAGCAGAGGAACGTAAGAGAATGTGTGAGTCGGGTGTCATCGAGCCTGTGCAATCATCGTTATGGTTAAGTCCCCAAATTTGCAGGTTCAAAGTGGTTTTCAAAGATTGGAAGATGAATCCAGCTCAACCTGATGGTACGCCGAAGATAAATCAAACATCTGACTTTGGTGTTGAGTCCATTGAATATTTAGGCCATCTTATTTCTGGTGAAGGAATTCTTCCAAGTATGGGGTAGATTGATGCAATTGTTAAGGCTCCGTGTCCTAAATCAAAGGAACAAGTGTCATCATTTTTGGGGATGTGTGAATTTTATTCTAAATTTATCTCCAATTTTGCTGCTAAGACATTTACGTGAACTTCTTAAAAAGAGAGCAACCTTTTTGTGGGATTAAGTGTGTCAAGGTGAATTTGAACAGAGATTGAGGTTGGTGCTTGAAAAATTTTAACTCCTTTTGATCCTTCTTTGCAAAGCATTGTCTCAGTTGAGGCTAGTTTGGATGGTCTTGGTGGAATGATAGTATAAACAATAAATAGTGTGACTACTAAAACATCAAGAGAGGGAGCATGGGGAAAGATATATAGATCTATTTAGATTTGTATAGAAGGCCCTCACTCACCAACCTGGTTGGTGACATGCTTTATCATCGGGCCCCACCGGGAGAGACCGAGTGCCTCCCGGGTGTGCTTCGACGCCAGAGTTACTGCGGAGCTGTTTTTTTGTGAAGGGTGGAAGGGTGATAGTATGATTTACTTAAAATTGTCTAGATTGTGTCATGAAATTTTTTTATTGGGTGGCCAATCAGACATATTAAAAACAAGGTGTGGGAAGGGGGCCAAATAAATTGTTTGGCTACTTCCTCTTAAGTGGGGTCAACATGTTTCTGCCATTGTGTTGTTAGTTACCTGGCATTCGTCAAGACCTAAGAGTTGTACCTCGGCGGTATGGGCGCGCTAAGGCCCACCCTGACCTGAGGACGTGAAAGTGTAAAAAGTGCAATTAGAAGAAAAAAGGGGGGTTGGTTAGCCTCAAATTTAGAGGAACCAGTTGCACCTGTAAAGGAAAATGACAATAACAAACACAGAAAAAAAGAGACAAGACACACAATTAGTTTCGGTCTTGCTCAGTTTATTTGTTAAAAATATATACCATGCTCTCAATGCGGTGCATTTGTGCACGGGCTGATATAGTAGGTTGCTTTTTACCCAATATTCATTATCTTATGAGTGGAGGTATTGCTAGCTGGAATTGTACGGACGTAAAGCCCGGCCACACTTGGGGTAAAAGTACTGGCCATTGAAGTGCCCGTGCATTGGAGGAACAAGTTGCCTTTGTATTAAAAAAAAGTTCTCTTTGAGGGCCAAAGTGGCGCACTCCAATATAAATTCTTAAGGTGTCTGGTATTCCCAATTGGTGGAGTCTAGAGCTAAACCCAGGACCCTGATGGTGTCGTCCTGGGGGATGCTCGTATATAGACTTTCGATGACAAGGGTAACCAGTATGATGGATCCTTCTTCAAAGGTTAAGTCCTGTAAAAGCTGCAGTAGGCTTTTAGTATCTTTCAGATAAGTGGGGTACTTTGAATAATGGGTTTCAAAAAGTGGTCGCAGAAACACAACAGTGGTTCCAGGAGTGAACCAATCCCTGACACAATAGGTCTCCCTGGCGGGGGATTTTGTTTTTGTGGGTTTTCGGTAGTTTGTAAAAGTATGGTATCACACTATCCCCTGTGGTCAAAAATTCTGCTTTGTGTTTCGATATGTGACCATTTTCTTCAGCTTCTTTGACCAAGTTACTGATACGTGTTTTAAGCTCTGGTGATGGATCTTTCCTGAGTGGAGTGGAGTTCTTCCTATCATCTAGGAGGTTACGACAGATTTTGTCATAATCCTTGGTGTTCTGGATGACTATACTACCCCTTTGTCGGCTGGCTTCAGAGTGATATTTTTATTATTCTGCAGGTCCTGAAGGGCTTGGTATTCTATTGCACTGAACTTTTTGAAGGTGGTAGGTTCTTGGCAAGTTTCTATATCACGGAAAAATGCTTGTGCAAAAGCTATTATCTTCGCAGGCACTGTGTAGGGCGGTGGTGTGAAACCAGATTTTAATCTTAGGCTGGTGTCGCCTTTTGAAGTTGTTGTTGTGGTGTCTTCTTTTCCCTCAAAGAAGGCCTTTAACTTAAATTTCTGAAAAAGTCTTATAGCTCACAATGCAGTTTGGATTTATCTGGTCTGGGTGTAGGGACGAAGCCAAGATCCTTTTCCAGAACTTGGCTTTCTACAGGAGAAAGGTTTTTATCTGAAAGATTAGTGATCAGACTTACTGTGCACTTGTGCTTGGTAGTGGTGCCTTGCTGCAGGTGTTGTTGCCCACTGAGTCCTCTGTTTCCCATGTGACTTGGTTTGGTCCTCTTCTCTTGCCTCTCCCTCTCCAGCCCCTCTCTAAAAAAGGCAGTTGGTATTGGTTTTGTTGGAAATGTGGTTGTTGCATATATGCTGGATTCCAGTCCATCATTGGAAAGGGCGGTTGATGGAAGTGCATGGGTGGCGGTCCAACCCCAGGTGCGGGGAATGGGGGCCACCTTGGCTGTTGATTGTTGTGTCCATATCTGCCCCTTGTTCCTCGTCTCTGTCTATAGCTACCACCGCTTGACCCGCTACTATTGGATGAATTGCCATCCGAGTAGTCAGAGTCAGTGGTATTCTTTGTACTTGGTGTTTAGGTTGGGTCAGCGTAGTTGAATTCAAATTTTTTAAGGTCTTTTTGGAATTTGATCACTTTTGTTTGCATTAAATTGTCTTTGTATTCAGTTTTCTCTTTGTTAATTTCTTAGAGTTTTTTCTTGTAACCCGTCAGTGTGGTTTTAAAATGTGTCTCAGTCTGCTGTATTTCCACCATCAGGGCTTCTGATAGGCCTAGCGCAGTTTTTATAATCAGCACTAGCCAATCGCGTGTGCAGTGCCACACTATCATTGGCCACTCTTTACGAAAGGTTGCATCACTCAGAAAGATTCGGGGGGCATTTGTCACCAGGAGTTCTCTTGGTGATGTGTTAGTCCGGAGGTATTCTTTGAGTATGGTCTCATGTAAAATGGTCCGAATCCTATCACGTTTTGGCTCAGTCAATTTCTCCTACTCTGTGGTGAGGGCGATGGCCAGGGAAATAGCAGGGTCAGCAAAAAGGGAAAGGTCAGCTAGAATGGCATCTACCTCCGACTCCTATTATGTGAGTCCCAGGTTTGCCATTGTGTGAGAAAAAAGGGTTATTTTTAAAAAAAATGGAGCGTCAGAAAGGATGTTCTGCCTCAGTTGTACTCTCACAGCTGTGTGCTGCTAGATACTCATAATCAACAGGAGAGAGAGGGATATTATAGAGAAAACACTCTTGGTCCCCCAATATCTAGTATAAACAACAAAAGAGTGTGACTAATAAAACATCAAGAGAGGGAGCGTGGGGAAAGATATATAAATCTATTTAGATTTGTATAGAAGGCCCTCCCTCACCAACCTGGTTGGTGACATGCTTCATCATCGGGCCCCACGGGGAGAGACAGAGTGCCTCCCCGGTGTACTTCGACGCCAGAGTTACTGCAGAGCTGGTTTTTTGTGAAGGGTGAAAGTGTGATTTACTTAAAATTGTCTAGTTTGTGTCCTGACATTTTTTTATTGGGTGGCCACTCAGACATATTTAAAACAAGGTGTGTGAAGGGGGCCAAATAAATTGTTCGGCTACTTCCTCTTAAGCGGGGTCAACATGTTTCTGCCATTGTGGTGTTAGTTACCTGGCATTGGACAGGACCTAAGAGTTGTACCTCGGTGGTATGGGCGCGCTAAGGCCCATCCTGACCTGAGGACATGAAAGTGAAAAATATAAAAAGAGCAATTAGAAGAAAAAATGGGGGTTGGTTAGCCTCTAATTTAGAGGAACCAGTTGCACCTGTAAAGGAAAATGACAATAACAAACACAGAAAAAAGAGACAAGACACACAATTAGTTTCGATCTTGTGCAGTTGGTTTGTTAAAAATATATACCATGCTCTCAATGCAATGCATTTGTGCTCGGGTTGATATAGTAGGTTGCTTTTTACCCAATACTAATTATCTTATGAGTGGAGGTATTGCTAGCCGGAATGGTATGGGTAGTCAGTGTGCCCGTTTTTAGCGAGCGTTGTTCATGAACTATTAAAACACCTGCACGCCAGCTATGGCGTTTAGCGGTAAAAGTTGTGTCTGGAGAAAGATCAGTGGCCAGTGAGCCACTGCGGCGTGACACCAACCACATCTACATATGCACAAAGTCAGAACAAATTATAAAAAATATGTAAATAAAATCTCACGTTTGATGTGAGAAATCCTCACGCCATGGGTATCGGGAGGGGGGTGAAAATGGCACACCCTGCGACGGAAACAGAAAAGGGGAAAGGAGGAGGGGTCTCAGTGTGAGTATAGAGCTTGCTAGTAGCAATGGATACTTAGCTTAAGATCTGTAGAATAGACTCACGCCCATGTCGCCAGGCACTTGCTTGGTACCTGTGTGTGACCCTCAGTGACCGGACCCCGTCGATGCGAGGTCCAGTCTGGCAGCGGTATTTATGGTAGGTGAAATCCAGGCAGTCTAGCGCGTCCTCGTGGATGCGGTGGGCGCGCGCGGCCATGTGCATCACAGCGTATAGGCGTACCTCAACCGCCAATCACGGGGCGCGTATTGGTGAGGAAAGTGCTGGTAGCGTAAAAAGGCTAGACTGCCACCTAGAAGGATTGAAGAAAATGTACTCACAATCAACGAACGCTGAAGTTAACAGTGATGCGATGCATTGCACACTGCTAGCAATGAAAAAAGCTCTGGCTGGCAGGGAAAGGTGGAGCTAGCAAATACTACAATTGTTAAAGAATACAACAATTGTTAAAGAACTGTAGTTAACGTACTTGGCATAAAGCCAGGGAGCCCGATGTAGAAGAAAGTCATGAGGGTCATTGGGAAGAGGAGAAACTCTGAGGCAAAAGAAAAGAATTGTCATCTGATGCGGTTTACTCATGAGATTGCCAGGGCGATAAATAAATAAACTAGGTTTAAATTTGAGGCCCAACTTGGCGCTTCTATCGAGCAGGTGTCAGGCTTTCTAAATAGCTAAAGCCCAATTATAGAGGAGTAATTCACCCTGAATCGGGGCAGCATACTGTTGATAGGGATTGGGACTGGCACAGTAGGGATATTTGTTAATGACCATAAGGACCACCAGCAAAAAGAATGGCCCATTAAGTATTAGTGTTTTAATACTGTGGCCAAGAAATATAATTGTTTAGGCCCTGTTTATGAGTCCCTGGGCAGTAGACCCAGACTTGGTGGAATGATAACACAAATCAAGCAAGGTGTTGAGCACTGTTGGGTTTGCATCCACTTCTTTGCGTCCAAGTGAAAAAAACTACTCTGTAATTGAGAGAGAGCTCTTAGCTTGTTGTTGGGGTGTGGAGGGATTCAAGACCTTTTTGTGGGGCAGGATTTTCAAGCTGTTGACTGACCATAAGCCTCTTATTCCCATTTTGAATTGAGTCATGGTAAAGGATAATACCCCCTGGATAGCCAGATTGACTTCTAAATTGCTTCAGTACAATTTCCTTGTCGTCTACATTCCTGGTGGAAGAAATATTAGACCTGATTTTCTCTCTAGATCACCATTACCATCTTGTGAGTCTGATTTTCCTGGGTGTAAAGAAGACGAGAAGTGTTTAATTGCAGCTGTGGATTGCAATGTTGGATTTTTCAATGAAAAAGAATGGTTTGATGCTTTGGATTCTGATTCTACACTCAGGGGGTTAAGAATTTAATTATTCAATGATGGTCCAAAGAAAAACACCTTGATGGTGAACTCCGCCATTTTCGAAGGTTGTTGAGGAACTTTCACTTGAGGGTGGTGAAATGATCTTACGTGGAGACAAGTTTGTGCTTCCAGTGTGTTTGAGAGATCGTATTGTTGATGCCAGACATGAAGGTCATCTTGGACAGACCAGCACCAAACGCAGAATTCGGGCTGTCTATTGGTGGCCTTCCATGGAACGTCAAATTGAAAATGCGGTCAAAAGCTGTGTTATTTGTTGCTCATGTGACAAGGTGGTTAAAACTGTTACTCCTCCGCAACTAGTGGTGGAGCTTCCTTCTGGACCTTGGATGAAGTTGGCTGTTGATTTTGTTGGACCTTTTAATGCGTTACCTAACAAGTATAAGTTTGCCTTGGTGGTTGCAGATTATTATAGTAAATGGTGGGAGGTGCGCTTTATGGTTGATCCCAACACTCATGAAGTAATTAGATTTTTTTGAAAGTCTTTTTGCCAGGGATGGATTTCCTTAAGAAATAGTGTCAGATAATGGGGTCCAATTTGTCTTAAAGGAGATGTCCAATTTTGTTGATCAATCTGGCATTGTTCACCTTCGAGTCGCTCTTTATCACCCTCAGGCCAATGGTTTTATTGAGCGCATGAACTGAATTTTGGTTGAGCATGTTCAGTGGGCGGTATCCATCAAGGTGGAGGTAAGAGAAGCTGTTCAGAGCATGTTGTGGGCTCACCGTACCACTCCGTGTGCGGTTGTGGGGAAGAGTCCTTTCAAATTGCTGCAAGGGAGAGTGGCCACTTTTAGTATGTATCCTGCTTGGATGAGGCAATGGGTTTTGTTCTGTAAAGTATCTACTTCTTTGTTTGGTGCGGGAGGGGTTGGTGAGATTTCCAAACCTAGATGCAGAGGTGAATGTAGTAAATCTTCTTTTTCTGTTCCCTCCAAATTTGTTTTGGATAAGAAGGAATGGGATTCGAAAATCAATGTGGGAGATTGGGTGAAAATTAAGATTCCTCCCAATGTGCCTAAGGGTTTGTCCAAATTTGGTCCACCGGTTCGTGTAGATGCTATTTCGCATTATGCATTCAGAGTCAATGGCAAGAGTTGGTGGAACATCTCAAGGATTTACAGAATTCCTGATCTTGTTGTACATCAAATGGGACTGGAAGTCGGTTCTGAAAGTTCTTTGGAAAAGTCTATCCAGGGAGCTTCTGGTTCTGATATCGACAAAAGTCTTGTTCGATCTCCTTCTGTGCAGAAAAGTAGTCAAAGAAGAGTTCCACCAAAACGTTTGGATTTGTAATATACATGGATACTTTTCTATGTAAATGTTTTTATATCCTTTCTCTGGATATATTTATTATATTTTATTTAGCTTGTTGTTTTTCTTAATATTTCTTTTGATCTGGTGTTTTTGCTTCTTTGTTTCTCTTTTCTTTACTTTTTCTGGTTTTAATGTTTATACCTTGTGTGCTGTAAAGAAGAGAGATATTGTAGTAATGTATTCCACCATTCATTAGAATGTTCCCCTAGCACCATTGTTGTAGAATGTATACACTTGAACTCCCAAGGGCTATTACTCATTTCCCTGGAAGCTGTGGAGACTAACGGTAATTAAACTGCAAGTGTAACTACTAACTTCAGACTTGTGGTCACTTCATAGAGCTATTAGCTTTGCCAATGTCTTTAAGCTATGTTATAGACCAGTGGTGTTTACCCAAAACAGTACATTGTGCGTTCTTCACCCATGTGTTGTTTTTAAGCACAAAAGCCAACACATTTCACTTTTAACGCTGTGAATGTAAATACTGAGATTGCTACTAAACAACATGCAATTATTGGGAAAAATTAAGTTGAAGTACCGACTTTTATTTCATTTCCACTCTTAGCCGGTCTGCAGTATGTTTTTCCTGAGTCGGTGCAGGACTTTGCACATCATCATGCCTGAATAAAATTCATTCACTTGTCAGCATCATTAGCACGTCAGTGACGAGAAAAGTGCCTGCTTTCAAGAGCAACACCAACTCTCCTTTGTCATGTGCTGGAAAGCGCCTTCCTCCTCTCTACACTGCCATAAACAAATATATACAAATGACTGTGTGGAGTGGGATGAGAAGTAGTGACATTTCGTGCATCCCTCTTGCTGCTCTCCTAACCTCCACCCTCCCCCTGCCAGGCTCCCACCCACTGGAATAACAATTCGGAAGCATGGCTTAATAAATAATTGGCAGGTCAAAATATATTTTAAAAAGAGCATCGCACGAGTGCACATAGTACGTACAATGAAGAATCTCTGCTTTTTATCATCTGGCTTGCGCGCGCATTTTCTCCTATTTTTCAGCTACGAGTAACCGTGGCACAATTCTACTACCATGCTTCGTGGAAATAATAATATTTATTGATATCTTGTTTTTCACTGGAGTGTCAGAAATTCATTAGCTACCTGCCCGACCCAGACAGTCGCATGGTAATCCTGCCTGGCATTTAAATTCCTTTCATCTCCTGAAACGTGGATTACAGCAACTGAGCAGAAGCTGACAATGGGCCAAAGAGGGGTGCAGCACAAACCACAGACTATCTTGTTGGTGTGAAAAAGGCCGCTTTATTGAAGACAGGTGCACCTTACAACAAAAATCCTTGGCCTGTGCTGTATAAAACTAAACCTCACTAAATATACCGTACCCCTCCCCCCCTCCCCTAAAGTTTTCTCCCTGTAAACACTTATAAACCCACAAACTTGCAGCATCTTAACCTTTCTACACCTAGCTATCTATGTATCCTTCCTATGCTACTTCCGCTGCCTGCGTGCTCCCGGAGTGACCTTCCCAACCAATAAACTGTAACGGTAAACCGCTGTACCAACTATTGCCCAAGAAAAACGACACTCAGAAAAATCTGTCCCACAGACTTTTCTGACCCCCCTGCCCCCCAACTAGTGCTCCTGTCGTTATCGGTACAAGTGTACCCCATCTTCCCTAAAGAAATAGACTGCCGCATAACTCAGTTCTGGCCACTCTGCCCCTCTCCAATGTCTTCTAGGAATAAACTCCGACCATATCACATGACAACCCTTCCACTGCTGTTGAATCTCCAAAAGGTCCCTCTTCATTTGTTTTAACAAAGCTGAACCTTTACACTGCACAAGATCATTCTCTCCCGAATGAATTTAACCAAAACGTCTGGGCAAATCCCACCTCTGATCGACTTGTTCAATGCTGGAAACAACTTGTGCCATCTCATGCCCCCTTTACCCTGCCCATGACACTGAAACAACCTAGAATTCAACCCCAAATGTAAACGGTTCTGTTTTTCCCACTCGTAACGCTCTGCCCTTTTCCCAAAAGAATGTCTTATGAGGAGGATGAACAATTCTGCCACCGCAGGCCCCGCCACTTCACCTGAAAAGACACATATATGAGAAAGGAGAAGGAAAATCATGCCTCTCCCTCGCCAGAGACCAGCAGCCTGATGTATGTTTTAAAACAATCTGATTTCCATCGCCCCAAACGCATAAAGTCTTCCCTCACCCACCCCTCTTTGCTGCATCTGTTGCTGCGCCTATGTGAAATGAATGTGTCCCAAACAGTCCCAGATTTTCCTCCAGGCTTTGAAGTGCTCGCCTCAATACCCAAAGGAGTTGAGACGCCATCACCCTGCCCACTTCCTCCCGCCGGAAAACCTCCCCTGCTCCCAGACCAACCACCCCTTGCTAAGATCCTACCCCAGGCCGCGGGCACACTTTCTTGTCCACTACCGGCCCCATGACCACCTACTTCCCCACTCCCCGTTGTCCGTCTTCGAGCGCCTGAGTAGTACTGCCATTTCGTCTACCGGCAGGTCAACTTCCCTCAACTGTACCTACCGCGCCCCCCTCCCGCCCCTGCCGCATCCGAGGAGATGGTAACGTCCCATTTCCATTCTTCTGAGGTTGCCATTTGAATACCTTTAAAGTGCTCCAAAAATGAGTCAAATGTTCCTGGCGTGATATTTGGGCTTGGGAAGAGTTCTTGGCGGCTGCTAGTGCCTGGAGGCCAGACCCTTGCTCTAAGACTTTGGGACGGCATTTGTTGCGAAAATCGGGGAGGCCTACTATATACCTGACACTCTGAGACTTTGTGGAATTGCATTTTGTGTGGGTGGTCTGCGGCTCCTGCGGAGGAAATGTGCCAGCTGGGCGCACAATTGCACAGAAGGGCTGGTCATACTGCTTGACCATGTGCAAACAAGACGCTAAACAGCCAAGCTTAGCTTTGAACAGCGCCGTTCCACCAGACAACAGGACTCAGACACAGAGACCATCGCAGGGGGGTCTGCTGATGGTCAGCAGCAAGATCAGGGCGAAGACCTGCGTGCGCTCATGTTGGAGATGCACTCTAGCCTGCGCACCATTGACTCCAGATTAGATACCCTGACAACGCAAATGGAATCAGTGAAAACACAGGTTGGGGTACATGAGCACAGGCTAGATGTCTTAGAAAAGAAACATACCGCCCTGCACGAATTTCAGGTGGAAACCAAGGACCAGATGTCTCAGATGGACAGACTCCTCAACGTAATCCGTGCTAAAAATTGTGATTTTGGAGGCCAGGTCGCGTCGAACCAACCTACACTTAACTGGTAATCCAGAGACAACGGCATTCATGAGGATGGAAGGCTACGTGACGGATCTGCTCAGGGACCTGTTCGCCGCGCATCTATCACCGGTCTTTGCTGTGGAAAGGGCCCATCGTACTTTGGGAGCGAGGCCACCGTTGGGGGCTCCTCCACGGCCCATATTGGCAAGAATTGTGAACTATCAGGATCTGAATGTGGTGCTGCAACAGGCTCGCACGATGGGAACAATAACACACCAAGGGAACCAAGTCACCTTCTACCCTGACTTCACCCCGGCAGTGCAGGCTGCCAGAAAAGATCCTATTGCAGGCACAGATACCATACTCTTTGCTCTACCCTGCCAAGCTCAAAGTCTCCTATGACGGCTCAGCTCATTTTTTCACAGACGCCAAATCCGCTTTGAAATTTGCCAAGCACGTGGGTGGTATGCGTAATAACAAAAAAACTGGGATCAGCAGAAGCGGCACAACGGCAGCTAAGTGATAATGACTGAATGATGAATAATCGTATTCTTTATGTAACTTGTTTTTTTCTCTACACCACTGCTTGCAAATCTAGGGAATGTTATTCTTTATAGTTGGAATCCGAGGGCCATTTTTTGTTCTGCTATGTAAACCACAACTGTGTTGACATTTTTTATTGCTATAATAAGTTGTCACGAGCTACAGCACTATATATGGTGTGCTCCAGTTGCACTCACACCCTTTCTGCTTGTTTAGCCCAGTTGGATGGAGCGGTTAGGGGGGAGATGTCAGATTGTAACTACAAGTTGAGGGATGGGTAAGTGAATGTTGCCTTACGACTGCATGTACTGTTTGGTTAACTGTATTGCAGGTTCAGTCTCTTGCAGTTTCTCGGCCACCCTGCCACGGTAGGGAAGTGTGCCGGTACTCATACGTCCCCTTGGAAAATATTCCTGAAGTATTCCGTTTTGAGTCTTTTCTGGGGGGTACTGCCTCAAACTGTTTGGGGGGTTGGTGTGGGTGGGGGTCATGGGTAAGGTTTGGTTTGGGGTTGTTTGTTGGTGTATGGCCACTGAAGAACAGGACTGGCACAGGACTTCAAGACAAACTTTTGTTTCAGTTGGGGCGAAGCGGTTACACACATGTAAATTTACTGACAATCACAAGACTAAGGTGAATTGTTTAACTAGTTAAAGTCCCAGCACGCTCCCACTGTGCCTCCAATATTGTTCCCTGCATAACTCCCAGCGGGAAGGGATTCAGAAAGGGGCAAGGTGCGAGAGGTAGCCAGCTCGCTGTGTATATTGTTTTCCCGAACTTGGCCCCTACCATGGTTTGCTGGTATAGGTCTGAGTCTATTTCCCCCCACTTAGCCTCCGTCTCCCAGGCCAGAGTGCCCTAAATTCCTCGTCAAAGTGCGACCATGCATACCCCCCGTACGTGACCTGGGCTCGCCTGATCACGTCCATGTATTTAAACAATGCGACTGACCTGTCAGGTACTTCTTGCAGTACACGCTAGTGAAAATCAGGAACGCCGCCGACCAATTCTCAATGGTCATGGGCACCCTCGGCCTCTTGGCCAGCACTAACTCCTTGGACTCCTCCTTCGCTGTAAGCTATCTTTGTAAGAGCTTCAAAATGTCGACGTAGTTGCCCTTCCATATTTTCTCCTTGGTGGCAGCCTCTCTCTGCGCTCCCCCCTGATGACCCCACCGCTTGCCCTCCTGAAGAGGCGGGCGCTGCAGTCCACTTGCTCTTGCCCCCCCTGACTCGCCGACTCCGGCCCCACAACTGCGTCTTTCAAATATGTCCCTTTCCTCAAGCGCACTTCCTCCTCCTCCACCCCCCCCAACATCCGTGCCCACAGACACCTTGGCCTGCAGTTCCAAGCCCACCGGCCCCTTGTCTACCCCGTTTAGTGCCTTACCTGGCATCAAGGTCGGTGTCTACGCCGGATCCCGCCGCCTAACCAGTCGTGAATGTGGGGCAGCCACGCAAGCTGCTTTATTCCACCTGACCGGACCACTCTGCAAAAGACTAGGCATATCGTTAATTACATCCCCCTCCCGTCAACCTGACGTTCCCATGCCTCTACTATCTCCCTTTCTTCAATGCTCTCCTCGTCATAATCCAACAATAATGGGCCGTCCACCTCGGACTCCAGTCCGGATACCCATGTGCGTTCCCTATCTGCATGCCTTAGCAAAGGGCCGCCCTCTGTAGGACCCAGCCCGCTCGCTCCCTGCAAGTGCGCAGTAGCTCCCCCAAGTCAACGCTCCCTCTCTGCTGCCCTGCGTGATGTTTCTTTGGGCCCCGCTCTGTGCTAGAGGGCTCCTGAGCCTGTCCCCCCGAGGCCGCATCGACCCATCGGGGTTGGGCCACCGGGGAGTGGTCGCCCCCGCTTCCCGTACAGCGCCGCTGGTAGGTCCCTCGTGGGAGCACGGCCACCCACATGAGGTAGAACCGGACCATCCTCTCTGTGGGTTGGAGCCACAAGGAGCTCTCATGAGTATCTCATCTGCCGTTCCGGCCAAAAAGAAGCGGAGGCTGACATGCCGGGGTTAGTCCTGCCCTCTGAACCCCCAAAACCAGAGTCTCCGAGACCCGGTAACCATCCCTTACTCATCCTAAGACCGACGCACCAGAGGAATGCCCCTTGTTGTGATGGGGTAGACCCCCCTGCCACCAACCTACCCCTCCCGACCGGGGCGCCCCCAAACTCCCTCACCCAAGAACCCCCCATCCCCCTCCTCCATGTCACTTCATTCCAACTCATCGACCACCCTCTGCCCCATGCCGCCGTCCCAGGCCCCCCCTAGCCCCCTTACCCCCTGCTCCCCCCTGCCTCTAAGGGCCTCCCCCACCCCTCCATCTCGCAAACCCTCGGGTGCTCTCTCCAACCAGCCCCCTATCTGCAGGGACGGCATCGGCCCCCAGCGCGTCCCCTCCCTTCCTGTCATCTCCTTGACCCCCCTGTGCCCTCTTCCTCTCCTTCCCACCCCTGTACCTGCTGTTTGGCCCCCCATCCTCACTCCTTCATGCATCACACTCCCCCCATGCCTACCCCTGGACTTGTTAGACCCCTTGTTGTTCCCCGGGCCCCGCCCTCCTGCCACGCACGCTCCCCCTGTCTACCTGCAGCCCCCCCACATTCTCAACCTCCTCCTTACTCTCAAACAACAACAGGGAGGACCGCCCACTGCCCCCTGTTGCGGGGTCAGCCCCCGCTGACCTGGCCCTCCTCAGCTGCTTCTAAACTCATTGTGGCCCCACCAGCCCTGCAGACACCACCCCCCCGCCACCCGGGACCTTCCTTGTTGCCACTGCCCCTACTGATGCCTCCCCAACCCACTCCCAAAACTGCAGCACGGGCAGCGGAGCCGCGCCCCGGCCATGTGTTCTTTTTACCGGCACGGCTGCGTTAGCAGTGCGGCCACCCCCACTGCCTCCTTATTGCCACGCTTATGGGCTTGCAAGCCAGTACTGCCACCGTGAACCCACACGCAGGCCGCCAGGGGGGTCTCACCTTCACTTCGGGCCGCAACATATCCGTGCGGCCTGCTTCCTCTAAGAGGCGTAGCGCCTCAAACACACAGGGAACCTGACTCTGCTACGCAGCTGGCAAGAACGCTGTACACCACGAATGCCCCTAGACCACGACAGAGACCAGATACCGACAAAAACGCTCCCACTACTATGTCCCCCAGCCGGTCGTCATGTCCCTACCACCGAAATAGAGGCCAGTGACCTAAGATAGCCGGCTATATACACCCCAGCCCAACTCTAGCCCAAGGCAGCCCAACCCTAGCCTGAGGCAGCCCAACAAGCCCAATTGGCCTCTGGCTGCCGCTCGGCCCAAACTCCACACCAGGAGGGGCAGGCCTCCTGGTGGTCGGCCGGCCCCGCCCCTAACACTCATGCCTTAAAGCTGTAATCAAAGTGCAGGGTTACCATCTGGTTTGGAAAAGTAAGGGTAAAGGGAATTAAAATAACTTTTTCTATGCACTAACCTCACTGATCACTGCCAAAAGGCACGGAGATAGTTCAGTCCCCTCCCACCACTGGAGGGTGGGAGGGAGTGCAAAAGCATCACAATGGAGATGAGGGGGACAGCCCTGGGGGAGCAAGCTTTGCCGCCAGAAGCTATCTTAAAAATAAATACGAAAGTTGCAGCCAAACACAGTAATGCCTAGTAGAAGAGAGGCTGTGGCGTATACAGCATGCCTCGCAGAGCAGCGCACATGCTGCCTAGTCTCAACCTAAAACTGGTGTCTCCTGGTTCCATGTTTCCCACTAGTCCACTAGAGGACAACTGGGATGGCAGTGCATCTGATGGCAAAGTCAAGGAGCTGCCTTTCAGAGGGAAATACCCCAGTGTTGCAGCCGTGCCCAGCTTCAAAATCCAGTCTTTTTAGTAGCAAAGCTGAGATTAGATTTCAAGTATCATACTTCCATGGGTAAAACCTACCCACTGGGCCAGGTCCTGTGGCAGTAGGTGGTTACTGGGTATGATGCAAGGTAGATGCAGATATAACCATTGGTGTTTCAAAGTTTAAGAATTTTTTATTCAATTTGAATACCAGAGTTGTTCATTTTCAAAACGTCTCTCAAAAGTTGCAATAGAGAGCAGTCAAAGCTTACTTCAAGATGTGGTAAAGGGCTAACAACTCATACACTGTATGAATAGTAAGCATACTCAATAAATTCAATCTCTCATCGAGTTATATTTTTTTAATGGTCTGAGCTATAGTAGGGAGATTTAGAATTAAACCCCCAAATGCGCTACACCTCATAGCACAACTATGCTCCAACAAATATCTTCTGATGTGTCTTTGCGCGAAGTGTCCTGCAAAGTGATAATGAAATGTTGAGTACTCTACTGTCAAGATCATGCACAAGTATTATTCAGATCAGGTCAAATTAGAACAAATGAACACAAAAGTATTTTTAAGACGCTGCCTGCAGTAAACGAGGATTGTGCGCCAGTCAGTTCTTATATCTTCTTTAAAGACCAGGTACTGGGTGAACGTGAATAGATTGACATGAACCAGTCAGGTCACATTCCAACCAGGCCACATTCTCAGTTTAAACACCATGAAATGGCTGGGACAAAGATGTCTGCTACTAAGGGCCCTACATTTCTGAATTTTTAAGATTTGATTTGAATTTTATTTCTTAAACGGAGAACACCAAGTACTTGAAAGTTATTTGGTGCTGAAGAACACAAATCAGAGGAGCAGAAGTAACAACAGAGCACACTAACAGAATTAGAATGGTGTCAACTCCTTCAAAGGAAACACACATGAAGACATGATTCAATGCTGCAACAGAAGCTTATTCGAACGTCAGGGACTCGGAAATCTTACTGATATCCCACTAACAATCTCACACCTTATCCTGGGGAGTGACAGTAAGAACATATTCTCAGATCACAGGGGGGCAGAAGAAGAAGGGCAGAAACAGGAAGAAAGAACAGAGCGTTCAGGATCACAGAAGCTGCGTGCAAGAGAAACATATGTTTAAAATTGATTCTATGTCAGGACTGAAGGCGAGGGCATATGCTTCCTTCCTTTGCTTTATTTTTAACAGCAGCTATTTTTAGGAAATATAACAAAAACTACCATTCCCACAAGCACTTCAGAATGAGACCGCTTCAACTACCAATCAGGAAGTATCTGTCTTGACAAAGATCCTTCTCAGTATCAAAGCTCCCTCTTTCTTCGCTGCTAGCAGCTAAAGATAAGTCCTGTTTTCACTTGCTCCCTGCCAGTATGGTCAGTGCGTGATTTAAAGGGCTTATGCAGGTCCTTCTAGACTCTGGCATCCCTCTCCTGACCCACTCCCTTCTATGGGCCTACCTCCCTCTGACCAGATATGCTGGACCCGGAATGTATATTGGCCCAGATCATGCAAGTGGGCCCCGGCAGACAAGGTGGCCAACTGTGTGGCAGGGCACCTGCATAAGCCATTGAAGAAAGAGGCCTACAGTCGCCTTAGGGCAGAGTGCTACCACCTGCCTTGGAAGGAAACTTTGCCTTAACACCCGATGTAGAAAATAGAAACCTTCTCAGGGGTCCCACTGATTCTTGGTCCTTTTAAACCAACAAAGAAGAAATTGGCACAGAAGCTGAAATATAAAAAGAACATCTTTATTAACCTCAAATGATGGAGACTATGTCACACAGAAGCCTTAGCAACTGAATGAGGCAGTCTAAGGAGTACAGAAAACTGGAGCCTTATTACATAGTCAGCATAAGACCAAGGGGCAGTCCTGGCTCATGTAAGCATGAAAATGAATAATATGGGCATGCAAGATCTGCTTGCTCAACAAAGTGGGAGGAGCTATTAGTTGCTAATTCTGGTGAACCCACCCTGACATTTACAGACTAGAAACAGTTGCAAGGACAGCTGCAAGCTCAACTGAGCATGTGCGAAGGTGGAAGGTGATGTTTCTAGGCAGATTACAAGAGAAGTCAACACTGAGGGAGGACAGACCACATGGCGAGCACGTTGCAGCACATGGCTAACTGAAATGGCTGCCAGAAATACAAAATGGCTTTCAGCCTATGCTAACAAATCCGTCCAATATTTAACACCGAGACTGATCCAAAAATGATATTGATAGGTCCCGGCAGTCCTGCCAGGATAAGCTGTTGGACGCTATTGGGCTCCTGACCAAGATTCTAGACATGGTGGAGGAGGCCAAGTCCTCAGGGATCTGAACAGGTTCCTTTTATAAAGACATTTCAAGATGGAAGGAATCCATCTTTTGAGAGATATATTATTAGAAAAGGATTGCCTGGTGAAGTTGGGTCTGAAGGATCAGGAGGTCAGATTGGAGTTTGAATTGGTGGTTAGAGAACCTGGATGCAAGATATGGCCGGACAATCTTTGTATGCGAGCCTTCATCGCTGGAGTGCTCGCCGGGGTGCCCAGCACACCAGGGTTCAGTGATCTCACTTGGAAAAGTTCCATCGTATAAATTATCTGGAGTTGACCGCTGGTCTCTATGCTCTAATAAGCATCAAACATTGTCAACATGGTAGAACAGTTCTGCTGAAAATGGACAATGTGTCTGCAGTGGCATATATAAATCAATTAGGGGATACAAACTCCTCCGACCATTCGGATCCGGCCAAGAAACTTTGAATGTTCAATCTAGAGCACAACATCGGCCTCAGTATGGAGTACCTACCCTGGGAAGACAAATGTGTCAGCCGACTGGAACTCAAGGTTTTTAAGGGATTTTAGCGACTGGAAGCTGAACTAAACCTATTTCAAGAGACTGTGTCTGTTATGGGGTCCATTGGAATTGAATCTTTTTTCAAGCAGGCTAACATTTCAACTGAAGAGATACTTCAGCAGGATGCCAGACCCAGGTGCTCTGGTGATAACATCCTTCCTACAGAACTGGAAAGGGACCCACGCTTACACTTTTCCCCCATTCGTAATGATTCTGAGTTCTTCAGAAGGTGAGACAGGTAATATGTTTACTTGTGTAACTAACTCCCTTTTGGCGTCCCAGGCATGCTTTCCAGTGACCTTGTAACTGGCATGCAACCATACCTTGTTACTTCATGCTAAGGAAGGCCTCTTAAGGGATGTAGATGGAAGAGAGCACCACCTGGTACTGACAAGGACTTTGAGCCTTTTTGCTTGGAAAGTTTCAGGAGATCTAGAGAGATGTCAGGCCTTTCAGGAAGAGCAGAGGAGCTCCTTGATGACTCCGGGCCCCAGGTATCCGCAGTAGACACAATAGAATATGGAAGTCATGGGTACGTTTGGAGAGGGACTTGGATCCCATGGAGGCACCTATAGTTGACATGGTAAATGTTTAGTGGAACTATTCGATAGAGGCCTTGGTTACAGAACACTTAATTGCTACAGATTTGCAGTCTCAGCTGGACATGCTTTAGTGAACGGTAGGAGCGTGGGGAAATATGTCTTCCCCAAATCTGTAGAATTCTTAAGAGTATCATTTTAAGGAGTCCACCTAGACCTAAGTATGAGACCCTTTGGGATGTAAAAGTGGTCTTAGATTTGTTCATTTTATGGACAAGTAATAGATTTCTAGATAGGAAGAGACTTTCTGTAAAGTTAGCCGACTTCCTCTGTCTTATATCCTGTCGACGTGTGTCGGACGTTAGAGCTTTAGAGGTAAGTAACCTAGTTTATGATGCTTTTGGGGGAAGTTTTTAGATTATTGGAAGTGCTAAAGCAATGTCTGACAACATAATTTATCCCGAATTCGATTCTTGCAAGAAGTTGTGTGTGGTTAGTTTTAGGAAGGAATGTGATTCCCAACTGGGCTAGCATCATCCTGATGTTTCGGAGCAACTTCTCATTTCCTCTGTGAAACCCTTTAGGCCAGTACCTCTGCAACTTTTGAAAGATGGGTTTAGTGAACAATGCAGTTAGCTGATGTCGACTGTTAGAACTGGGGATCTCTAGTTGGATGAGGTAGGTACCTTAGTCCAAATAGGGACCCTTGCTTCTAGTCAGGGAAAGGAGGGACGCACTCTTAGATAACCCCTGATCACCCCCTAGTAGCTTGACATGAGCAGCCGGGCTTATATCTCCAAGGCAATGTGTAAAGTATTTGCAACCACACTCTCAGTAACACAGTGATAACGCCACAAATGGACACCACACTAGTTTTATAAAAATAGCAGTATCTTGGTCAAAATTCATTATCATAAAAACTTCGGAATGGAAATATTGAGAAAATCAAAGAACATATTACTTTGAATTGAAGTTTGTAGTTTACATACTGGAATGTCCCTGTGGGAAACACTAGTTAGGAAGCACCATCAATAAATTAAAATTAAGAATTCTCCACAATTTATGTGCTATTAAGAATAAAGATCTTTCCTATCCAATTGCAAAACAGTTTTTAGATCATCAAACAAGAGAATGCCAACAACTGAAACATTTTGGAATAAAAGTAAAAGAACAAAGAAGTGACAGAATTTTAAGTCTAAGACGTACAGAATCTCGTCTTATTCTAGCAATTGGAACTGAATCTCCATATGGACATAATCTGGACTCAGAATTACATGTACACTTATAGAAGTGAAATCAACTTAGGAAAGTGGACTCTTATCTGTCACTATAATTAACAAGCAAAAGGACAGAAGGCAAACCAGCAGCATAACAAAGATACTACCCACTAGACCACCAGGGATGAGGCGCAGCCTGCGGATGGGGGAGGGCCTCGAACACCAACCAACAAAGGTCAGTGGACCTGCAGGGGCAGCAGCTACCAGAGAGAGCTGCGCAGGACAGGAAGAAGTTTACTGACCAGGTCAGTGAAATTGCTCCTCTCGTACACATAACATAAGATGCAGTGACTGTAAGCGATTACAAAAAAACAACAAAAAAACTTTTCCCGAGAACCCTTTTGTATCTGGGCCTTGGCACTCCAAATTTTTTTCTGAGTTGTATTTGGTACCTATTTGTGACAATCTTGCCCTAGCACCAGTATTATACAGGCTATGTTTATATCACAGCTGCCACCAGCAGTCATATTTTGAAATGGTACTGGAAGTATCAGCCCCAGGCAATTTCCAGAACAACGCCATGTCAATCTTTGGTCCAACCCAGGTCTTACTTATCCTATGACATCTGGTATCGTCATACAGAGCGTAGCTAGTGCAGTGAGCCAGTCTGACCACTGCAAAGGGGGATTTTGAAGATGTTCGCCCCAAAAAAAAGATTTGGGGAAAAATTGTGCATTCTACAACACATTTGTCATTATATATTCAATTGTATTAGTGTTTAAAGGATAGTAAATGATGCCCTTACTGTGCACCAGGATACAACAATCTTTGATGGGGCTCTTCAATAATTTCTTCACGATCACCCTCCAACAGTGCCTCTCATCTCTCCATAGAGAGCCCCTCTCTCACATGTACTTTGTTTTATAGAAGCTCATACCGGTGTAGGGTATGGTAGCAATTTACATCATGAACGCATATATTGATACTGAATCATATTTGTGTATATCACTGTATAGAAAATGTTACATAAGGCAAAGTGTAGGATTCACATGCCATCCTTACTGGTATGCACTTTTTAAGAGTGCTTGCTTTGGAAAAGCACACACTTGGGATCAGAACATAACACAGTGTTTAGGGTTGACTTTATTAAGAATAAATTTCTACCCAAACAAACCTTTTTTGGCAACAACCAGGATAATGAAAGACTGGGGGGGAAGTCATAACTTTCTAAACTGTACCATGCAGCTAGTTCTCTGTGCTACTTTATGATTGTAATTTAAGAACTGCACCGTAACAAAAAAAATCTCTGCACAAAAGCTGTAACCTGTTCTTTGATATGCATGGTACATCTTCTTTGCCACAAGCATGTTAACCCCATCTCTCTCCAGTAGGTACATTAATCACCAGACTTGACACTTTAATTGTTGCCCAAAAATATCCGAGTATACGAGGAACTTTGCAGGGCTTTCAAAACTGCTACCCTGCCACAAAACGAAACCCCATCTTATAGCCTCCGAGAACCGCCAAATGCACAGGTTGACAGAACAAAGTGTATGGTCCAGGGACAGTATAGGTCTCTTCATAAATGACAAATAACGGATAGTGTAGAAGAATGGGAACGATGTGGGTAGCAGCCATAGATGCGAACTTTGGATTTGAGGATCTGGTTTTGCGTCTCGGTGTCAACTCAACATCCTGTGTTTCTGGGCAAATCCATGAATGTCCCCATACCTACTAAAAATAAATCTGCCCTTGTGTAACGAAACTGCTACTCGTGTAAAGAGTCCTTCCGGTCGAAATAGCGCGACATAAAACTACAAAAAAATTGCAATAACTTTTGACAAATCAGCTTGCGCCATGGTCTATCTCAAGCAGGCGCGCAACACCCATTGGGCTCACCGGGCTTCAGCCCCCCCCGTCGCCTCCTCTGCCCGGGCTAAGATAACACGCACTGAAATGGTGCAAGATAGCATCCGATCGGAGAATGATTTTTTTAATGCTTTCTGAGAGGCCCAGCAGCCCGAGCCAGCCAGCCTCTGCTTCAGTGAGTGACCTCCTGCCCCCACCTCTTGTTTTCCTCTACGGTGGCACCGCGAGGTGAAATCCTTGCCTGAAGGCAGGGATTTCACCTAAGCACTTGATCGCTTGTGAGCATGGGGTGTGAAGTGCACAGCAGGGGGAAAGGGCTGGCCAGTTAAGGTGATGCTTTTCCTTTGTAAAGGAATTTCTGCTGGCGTCATAGCCCATGGGGTGCTGTCTGTGCACTTGTATAGATGTGTATTTCATACAAGTGCGCAGATAGCAACCCCTGGGCTATGACGCCAGCAGGAATTAATTTACAAAGGAAAAGCATCACCTGCACTGGCCATCCCTTTGCCCCTGCTGTCTGTGTACTTGGATGGAATTCACATCCAAGGCGCTGCTCACCAGATAAATGGTGAACAGGGCCATGGATCTTTCTATTTTCGCATCCAAGGGCACCAGGGAAGAAGCAGAGGAGGCCCAGGCAAGGAGAATCCAGGAGCCATTTGACCCCCACCTATCTACTTCTCTTGTAGCCTGCACACTTGTCACTTTTTCCTCCTGTGCACTTTTTACTACCTCATGTATTTTTGGTAGCCCACATTTTTACTACCTCATGTATTTTGTTTGCTCACAAGTGTCACAATTACCTTGTCTACCTCATGTATTTTTGGTTTCTCACAATTTTTACTACCTCATGTATTCTTGGTTGCTCACAATTATCACTTTACCGTATGTAACGTAATGTATGCCTCTGCAATCTGTTGCTCGTGTAATGTTCTCAGTTTGTATCTTTTCTGTTCCTATTGTGAAGCGCTCTGACACCTTCGGGTAAAGTCCGCGCTATATAAAATTGCATAAATAAATAAATAAATAAATAAAAATACTCTGAGACCTTCGAGGGACTGGATGCCAGGACACAGTGCTGCTGATCAGCCAGCCTCCACAGTATAGTATCAGAGGAGCAGGCAGCAGTTTTTTATTTATGTAAGTCCCAGTAACTTTAATGCATTTTTCAGTACAGCATTACCTACTGCCTGCATGTCTAGGTTACTTTGAATGTTTTTCTTGACTTACATACATAGAAACGTCAAAGAGGACAGTCCCCTCCAAATATGCAAATGTAGTGTAAGTTTGTAGTGTTCATTTTTTTTTTGTGGTGGTAGTGGGTAATTTTAGAGTTCAGGGTGGGTGTGGGTTTTAGGGTGCCAGTGAGTACTTTTATGGTTCAGGGTGGGTTACGGATTGGGGTGCCAGGGGGTAATTTTAGGGTTCTGAGCGGGTATGGGTTTTGAGGTTCCAGGGGGCAATTTTAGGGTTCAAGGTGAGTATGGGTTTTGGGGTGCCAGGGGACATTTTAGGGTTCAGCGTGGGTATGTGTTTTGGTGTGCCAGGGGTAATTTTAGGGTTCAGGGCAGGTGTGGGTTTTGGGATGTCAGGGGGCTATTTTAGGGTTCAGGGTGGGTATGGGTTATGGGGTGCCAGGGAACATTTTAGGGTTCAGTGTGGGTATGTGTTTTGGTGTGCCAGGGGTAATTTTAGGGTTCAGGGCAGGTGTGGGTTTTGGGGTGTCAGGGGGCAATTTTAGGGTTTAGGGTGGGTATGGGTTATGGGGTTTCAGGGGGGAATTATGGTTCAGGGTTGGTATGGGTTATGGGATGCCGGGGGGAATTTATGGTTCAGCATGGGTATGGGTTTTGGGGTGCCAGGGGTAATGTTAAGGTTCAGGGTGGGTGTGGGTTTTGGGGTGCCATGGAATTAATTTTAGGGTTCAGCGTGGGTATGTGTTTTATAGTGCCAGGGGTAATTTTAGGGTTTAGGGCAGGTATGGGTTTTGGAATGTCAGGGGGCTATTTTAGGGTTCAGGGTGGATATGGGTTATGGGGTGCCACAGGGGAATGTATGGTTCAGCATGGGTATGGGTTTTGGGGTGCCTGGGGTAATTTTAAGGTTCAGAGTGGGTATGGGTTTTGGGGTGCCATGGGATTAATTTTAGGGTTCAGCGTGGGTATGTGTTTTATAGTGCCAGGGGTAATTTTAGGGTTTATGGCAGGTATGGGTTTTGGAATGTCAGGGGGCTATTTTAGGGTTCAGGGTGGATATGGGTTATGGGGTGCCAGAGGGGAATGTATGGTTCAGCATATGGGTTTTGGGGTGCCTGGGGTAATTTTAAGGTTCAGAGTGGGTATGGGTTTTGGGGGCAAGAGGGTAATTTATGGTTCAGCATGAGTATGGTTTCTGGGGTGCCAGGGGTAATTTTAGGGTTCAGGGCTGGTATGGGTTTTAGGGTGTGAGGGGGTTAATTTTAGGGTTCAGCGTGGGTATGTGTTTTGGTGTGCCAGGGGTAATTTTAGGGTTCAGGGCAGGTGTGGGTTTTGGGGTGTCAGGGGGCAATTTTAGGGTTCAGGGTGGGTATGGGTTATGGGGTGCCAGGGGGGAATTTATGGTTCAGGGAGGGTGTTGGTTATGGGTTGCCGGGGGGCATTTATGGTTCAGCATGGGTATGGGGTTTGGGGTGCCAGGGGTAATTTTAAGGTTCAGGGTGGGTGTGGGTTTTGAGGTGCCAGGGGATTAATTTTAGGGTTCAGCGTGGGTATGTGTTTTAAAGTGCCAGGGGTAATTTTAGGGTTTAGGGCAGGTGTGGGTTTGGGATGTCAGGGGGCTATTTTTGGGTTCAGGGTGGGTATAGGTTATGGGGTGCCAGATGGGAATTTATGGTTCAGCATGGGTATGGGTTTTGGGGTGCCTGGGGTAATTTTAAGGTTCAGGGTGGGTTTGGGGGACAAGGGGGGAATTTATGGTTCAGCATGGGTATGGTTTTTGGGGTGCCAGGGGTAATTTAAGGTTCAGGGCGGGTATGGGTTTTGGGGCTCCAGGGGGGGGATTTTAGGGTTCAGGGTGGTATTGTTTTTTGGGGTGCCAGGGGGTAATTTTAGGGTGTGGGGTGGGTATGGGTTTTGGGGTGCCAGGGGTAATTATAGATTTCAGGGCGGGTATGGGTTTTAGGGTGTGAGGGGGCTAATTTTAGGGTTCAGCGTGGGTATGCGTTTTGGTGTGCCAGGTTACCCCTGGCACACCAAAACAGGGGGTACAGGGGGTAAGATTCAGGGCGAGTATGGGTTTTGGGGGGCAATGCATCAAACTAACAAAAATGTGTGCTTTAATTGTTGTCCAGTTTCAAATGCAGAATTCACCACATTTTTTCTCAGCTTGACCTGAGCATTAACCGATCCTGATTATCTGCCATTTTAGCTCCGCCCCATTGATTTACATTAGCCACGCCCCTTCATCTGCCATGTCAGCCCCCCCCCGAAATTAAGACCTAGTTGCGCCCCTGATCTCAAGCTCTCACGCTCCTCGACCTCCCAAATCACCAGTACCGCAGCATACCCGCACTATCGACTGCTCCAGTCTTTTTGTCTCCTCAATAAGGTTCTAGGTCACGCCCCTACTGTGACGCAGTGGCAAAGCACCAAAAAAGGAGGGTCTTTAAACCCCAATATCGCCACTCCCTGGGAGCACCTAGTGATGTGCCGAAGCCAATAGGAATGCGCAAAGCAGGTGGCGCGCGCGAGTAGGAGTAGCCTATGCCCGGTGAATCTATGGGCGTGGCCTGTGACTGAGATAGGCGGGCACGAGAGATGAGAAGCTCCGTCAGTAGGCGTGGCTTGAGATGAAATGGGTGTTTCCATATGGACATTGGATGGGGGCGGGGGGTGGTTAAACAGCAGTTGTACAGGGTGGCCTCATGCAGTGGGCGGAGACACGCTTAGCGGAGGGTAGCGTCCGTAGAGCGTTTCTATGACTTGTATTAGCTGTAGGTGGTGCCTGGTTCGAAGTGGGCAGGGAGTGTGACCTGGTTGGGAGTGGCTTGTTATTTCTAAGCGCCGACGATTAACCCAGGCCAGGTACTGGTGAAGTGGCAACTAGAACGGCGGAGCGGCGCTCTGAGGGGCAGGTGGGTTCGGAGATGAGGGGGTAGCAGCCCCGGTTTCAGGTACGATGCTAGACGTCAGCGTTTGCAGCCGGTGCCGTTGGAAGTATCGTTTTGCGATGTTGGGTTCCAGCTGTTGACGCGGGGCGTAAAGTACTGTTGGGCTTGAACTACTGGTGCCGGGGCATCTAATGATGCGAGGTTTCAATTGTGGATGTGAGATATCAACTGGTGCCTCAAGTGCGGACATGAGACGTGCCACATGCCTATGGGAGCATAGACGCCGTGTGATATCCGTTGCGTCATAAGGAGCATCGTTTTATTTTTATTTATTTAATGCGATTTTATATAGCGCGAACATTACCCGAAGGTGTCGGAGCGCTTCACAAAAGAACCAGTTGCGTTACATAAGGACTTTGGATTACATAAGTTAAATAAGAGATACAAACAGGAAAAAATGGCAAATGTACAAGTTGCTTTTTTACTTTAAATCGTTTTTATTGATGACAAATAAAAAGACAACCAATATAATACAACAAAAAGGTGACAGTAATAATCAAAGTAACGCTAAGCATGACAATAGTGATACTAAAATGATTATAGTTAAAATAAAATAATGATAATGACAATAATAATAATATAATGACTGTGCTCCAGTGCCAAGTAGAACTTCTTTGCAGAGCACAAGTTCAATAGTATATAAGTGGTCAGAACAACCAATTTTCACAGCATGGCAAAAGCAATGTTTTACCCCAATTTGAAAGGAGTATAAGGCTTTCTAGGCATAACAGTGATTGCGAAATTATGGAGTGTCATAACATGAGTACGATGAGTCAAGGGATCTCCACAGTTTTCTGTGCGATTAACGCCATGGAGAAGTATGGAGAGATTCATTATAGGCATCTCTTAAGGAGAATAGCGAGTCCTGCCACATTCTAAAGGAGACTTCACCGGCACTTTTCCATTTGTTTAGAATTACTTTACATGCTAGAGTGAGCATGAGGTCCATCAAATGCAGATCCTGTATGTTTACAAGTTAAGGATCCCGTGCCCCCAATAAAATGTAGGAGAAATCTCTTGGTGGTAAGAAGTGAAAGGTTTTGTGTATATATAGATCTTGTCCCAGTAGGCAGGGCCGGTTCTAGGATTTGCGAGGCCCTGGGCCAAAAGGGAATGTGCGAGGCCACTCTAATTTACATAAGCGACCCCATTCAGAGACCCTGGGGGAGGCCCATAGTCCAGGATTTTAGCGCCCTTACAGTTTTAACTTTCAGGCCACAAGCAATTCTCACACCTTCAACCGATAGGTGTGTGAATTGCTTGTGGGCTAAAAGTTAAAACTGTGGGGGCGCTAAAATGCTGGACAATGGGCCTCCCGCAGTGTCTCTGAATGGTCCCTTTGCAATTGGGACAAGAGAAGGGTCTACCTCTCCTAGGCCTCCTGACACCATCCCGGAGAGGCCCGGGGAGGGGGGCCCCTCCCATGGATCCTAATGGAAAGGAAACCCCTTTCTTTTAGTGTTTCACCATGGAAACAACATGACATGCATCAGTGCGGGGGGCCCCATGCTGGTGTGCTGAGTGCGAGGCCCTGGGCAGCTGCCCATGCCTAGCGCCGGCCCTGCCAGTAGGATTGTAAGGAAGGGCAATAAAAGAGCATGTGCCAAGTTGCCTATGTGAGATTTACAGTTCCAGCATGTGGCGCTATCACTGAGTTTAAGCTTAAAATTATTCTCTGGTGTCCAGTGCGATCTATTTATTAACATTATCTTGGTTTAGGAGAGTATAGGCAATATTTTGTTAGTAAATGGGGTCAGGTGAATCTTTTACCAGTCAAATGGTGTATTGTTGGAGTTCACTTCATTTTCCCATGTCATCTCACATTTTCTATGTCATTGTCGTGAGTTAGGAGAAAAGAAGTTTATATACTTTGGAGACGGTGTGCCCAGACTTTACGAGTTGTGTTAACTTGGCGGCTATCGAAGGGTCAGAGGATGTGATGGAACGTAATGAAAGGAGCGATTTGAGTTTTAGGAATTTATAAAAGTCCAATGGTTTAAGCCCATCTCGGTTCTGGAGGTCTGAGAACGGTAGAGGTAATGAACCTGTAAAGAGATTTTTGACTAGATTTACTCAGTTTTTAGACCAGTATTCCCAGTATATTGACCTTCCATCTATCTTTAAGCTCGGGTTGTACCATAAGGAGGCCAGGTTGGATTTATTAATTTTGATTTTGGCTTTAGAGACCCGTTCCAATCTCAGCAGGGCCCTCTTAGTATTGAGCAGAATGTATTTTGAGTGAGGAAAAGCGGAGACATCAGCTGTTAAAAGAGCGGAAAGAGGCATGTTATAATGATCGATCTTTCTATATCCAACCAGACAGGGGTATAGTCTGCTTGGGGGAGTAGCCAGTTAGATCCCTATTTACATAAATATGCAGTCTGATAGTTTCTAAAGTTCGGGAGACCCAGACCCCCTTTTTCCTTGGCAGTTGAAGTTTACTCAATGAGATTCTGGGTTTCTTGCCTTGCCATAGAAACGTATTAAAAAGTTTCTAAACCTTCTTCAGGAAGTCATTCGATAGTAACATTGGGAGCATGCAGGCAAAATAATTAACTAGAGGGGTTATCATAATTTTAAATGTCTCCGCCCTACCCCACCATGATAAGAATTTCGGGAACCACCCATACAGCAGAGTCGATATCTTTTTTTGTGAAGGGAGTTTTCATTAGTTTTTAAGGTGGTGATCAGATCTTTCTCGAAGTCCAGTCCCAGGTACTTGAAGCATTTAGGTTGCCAAAGTAAGCCAGAGTCACCAATAATGCCTTTGTCACCAATGTTGTTAAAGAGTTTCACTTCAGTCTTATCTTTATTTAATTTGTAACCAGAAACTATGGCAAAGTCCGCTATTGAAGACATTAGAGCCGGTATGGCAGTTTCGACATTTTTAGATATCACTAAGACATCGTCGGCGTAGGCTGTTATATTGACCGTGCAATTGTCAAAGCATATCCCCATAATCTGATCGTTATTCCTAAAATGGTAAAGGATGGGTTCAATAGCAAGTAGGAATAGAGAAGGGGAAAGGGGACAGCCTTGTCTAGTACCTTGTACTAGCTTAAAGGAGGATGAGAGACAGCCTCCCACTCTAACTCTGGCTGAAGGATTGGAATAAAGTGCCATCACCATACAAATTAAATTCTCCCCTAATTTAAATTAATCCAGCGCTGCTTTCAGGTAGGACCAGTCCAGTTTATCAAAGGCCTTTTCATCATCTAGGGCATGGGTACTCACAAACTTTCTCTCGGGGGCCAAATTTAAAGTGTGGTTTGTGTCCGAGGGCCGCACCGGTGGGGGCGGGGTCAGTGGGGAAGGGGCGGGGCTAGAGCAACAAAAAAACTGTGACCATGAGGTTGATCATAGGTCCCTGCAGCGGACGCCTTCGTCCACTGAGCCACCAGACTCAGCATAGTGAAGTAGTGTGGCTCACTGGTTAGAGGCGGCAGACCCGAGAGCAGAGGACGGCCCGGGACCAGGGTTCGATTCCCGACGCGGCAGGTTTCTGGACCAGGGTCAGCAGACTCGATAATTCTCTCGCCTCAGTGCCCACTCTGATCAGCGATCACACTCGGCAACTCTGGGCATTAGCTTGCCTCATCTTCACTAACGGCCCCACCAGACCGCCGGGGATGCCTGGTCTCACCCTGGAGATACCCACTAAGGGACCATCTCTCAAGGAAGCCAGGAAGGGTTTCGCAGCGGTCGAAGCGCGGAGATACTCCTCCGGGAGTCGATCCTAGCGCTATATAAACCTGCAATTAATTAATTAATTAATTAATAGACACACATCTCTCTCTCTCTCTCTCTCTCTCTCTCTCTCTATCCCTCTCTCCCCCTCCCTCCCCCCTCTCTCCCTCCCTCTCTCCCCCTCTCCCTCTCCCTTTCCCTCGCCCTCTCCCTGACTCTCTGTCTACCTCTGACTCTGTCTCCCTCTGACTCTCTCTCTCTCTCTCCATCTCTCCCTCTGTCTCACTCACTCTGACTCTCTCACTCCCTCTCTTCCTCTGTCTCACTCACTCTCTCTGTCTCCCTCTCTCTCTCCCTCACTTTCACTCTCACTCTCTCACTCCCTCTCCCTTTTCCTCTCCCTCTCCCTCCCCCTTTTCCTCTCCCTCTCCCTCTCCCTCCCCCTTTTCCTCTCCCTCTCTATGTCTCTGTGTCTCCCTCTGACTCTCTGTCTCCCTCTGATTCTCTGTCTCCCTCTGACTCTCTGTCTCCCTCTGACTCTCTGTCTCCCTCTGACTCTCTGTCTCCCTCTGACTCTCTCTCTCCATCTCTCTCCATCTGTCTCACTCACTCTGACTCTCTCACTCCCTCCCTCTCTCTGCCTCCCTCCCTCTCTCTGTCTCCCTCCCTCCCTGTCTCCCTCCCTCCCTCTGTTTCCCTCCCTCCCTACCTCTCTCTGTCTCCCTCCCTCCCTCCCTCTGTCTCCTTCCCTCTCTGTCTCCCTCCCTCCCTCTGTCTCCCTCCATCTGCCTCCCTTTCCCTCCCTGCCTTGCTTTCCATCCCTCCCTCGCTCCCTTTCACTCCCTCGCTCTCCCTCACTCTCCCTCCCTCCCCCTCCCTTCCCCTTGCTCTCCCTCGCTCTCCCTCCCTTTTCCCTCCCTTTCCCTCCCTCACTTTCCCTCTCCCTCCCTTTCCCTCCCTCTAGCTCTCCCTCCCTCTGTCTCCCTCTCCCTCCATTTTCCTCCCGCTGTCAACCTCCCTCTGTCTGCCTTCCTTTCCCTCCCTCCCTCCTACTTTAACAAAGGTAAGGTCCATCAGATTGGTTTCGACGTCTTCAGTGAATTTGGACATCCGAAGACAAATATGCAGATAGATACAAATGGATGTCCTCATAGTATGGGCAACGGAGTAGAGCTGTGTCCAGTCCAGATTTAATGGCATGGCTGGAAGCATTCTGACAATCTGCATTGACCTCCTGAAATGCTCCTCCCTCCCCCCCCCTCTTCCACACACACATACACACCTTCCAAGGCTTTCTTGGGAAAATGAACTTTCTCTCTAGCTCTCTTTTGTGTATTTTTGTCGTAACCTTTAACATATAATTCAATATTGTTAGGCAACCTAGGGCTTAAATTAGTAAAACCTGGGAAATAAAAATAAAATGTGTTCCTAACAGGATCCACACAAAAAATGTAATGCCTGAAGGTGGGACACCCTCACCGATGCCGAGAGTGCAGCAGTGCTTGCCTTGAGGGAGTGACACCCTTCATGCCGAAAGTGCAGCAATGCAGCTGTGCGTGGGGGTGTGACACCCTCACCGATGACAAGACTGCAGCAGTGCTTGAGGGAGTGACACCCTCCATGCCGAGAGTATAGCAATGCCCGGGGAGGAGAGGGGGCGGGGGGTGACTCCCTCACCGATGCTGAGAGGGCAGCAGTGCCTGAGGGTGAGACACCCTCACCGATGCCGAGACTGCAGCAGTGCTTGAGGGAGTGACACCCTCCATGCCGAGAGTATAGCAATGCCCGGGGAGGAGAGGGGGCGGGGGGTGACTCCCTCACCGATGCTGAGAGGGCAGCAGTGCCTGAGGGTGAGACACCCTCACCGATGCCGAGACTGCAGCAGTGCCTGAGGGTATGACACCCTCCATGCCGAGAGTATAGCAATGCTCGGGGAGGAGAGGGGGCGGGGGGGTGACTCCCTCACCGATGCTGAGAGGGCAGCAGTGCCTGAGGGTGAGACACCCTCACCGATGCCGAGACTGCAGCAGTGCTTGAGGGAGTGACACCCTCCATGCCGAGAGTATAGCAATGCCCGGGGAGGAGAGGGGGCGGGGGGGTGACTCCCTTACCGATGCTGAGAGGGCAGCAGTGCCTGAGGGTGAGACACCCTCACCGATGCCGAGACTGCAGCAGTGCTTGAGGGAGTGACACCCTCCATGCCGAGAGTATAGCAATGCCCGGGGAGGAGAGGGGGCGGGGGGGGGGGGTGACTCCCTCACCGATGCTGAGAGGGCAGCAGTGCCTGAGGGTGAGACACCCTCACCGATGCCGAGACTGCAGCAGTGCCTGAGGGTATGACACCCTCCATGTTGAGGCTGCATCGGTGCCTGGGGGAGAGGGGGAAGAGCGGGGGACACCCTCACCGATGCTGCGAGGGCCTGGGGTGAGAACCCTCACCGATCCCGAGACTGTGGGTATGACACCCTCCATGTTGAGGCTGCATCGGTGCCTTGATGGCTTGTTTTAAAAGGCTGTGTGCAACCAGAGCTCGACTCGGAGACTCTGCTGCCTGTGGGGGCCGGGCGATTTCCGCCGTAGTCAGAGTGGGGCTGCAGGGGCGCTGAGAGGTGAAAATAGCCTCATTAACATGCTAATGGTCTGAACATTAGCATGTTAATGAGGCTATTTTCACCTCTCAGCACCCCTGCAGCCCCACTCTGACTACGGCGGAAATCGCCCGGCCCCCACAGGCAGCAGAGTCTCCGAGTCAAGCTCTGGTTGCAGATAGCCTTTTTAAAAAAAAAAAAAACTCGGGTAGATGTCTGAAAGGTCCGCGGGCCGCCAGAGAAGGCTTGCCGGGCCGCCAGCGGCCCGCGGGCCGTACTATGAGTACCCCTGATCTAGGGTATTTGAAACTGTTGGAGAGTCGGTGGATTTGGCCTTCTCTGGTACATGAGCTAAGATGCGCGTATTGTCGCTAGAAAGTCTGTTTTTTAATAAGCCCACTTGTGAAGGGTTGATTAGTTTGGGTGAAACATTTTTAATTTGTTTAGCGAGAATCATATTATAGATTATACAGTCTAAGTTTATTAGTGATATTGGTCTGTAATTTTTCGGGAGTGACGAGTCTTTCCCATCTTTGGGAAATACTGCTATGATGACTTCAGCTGGAGTACCGCTAACTTGGCCGGTGTTAGCGAATTCATTATATAGGCTGAGTAGTGGCTGAGTCAGTAGCGGAGTGAAACATTTGTAGAACTTTGCATTAAACCTGTCTGGGCCCGGGGCTTTCCCAGATTTAAGTGCTTTGATTACGATCTCAATTTCTGGAGCAGTGATTGGATTATTAAGTAAGTTCTGATAGATCTTGGACCAATAACTTGGGAAGCGGGCAATTGTTTAGATAATCGTGAGTTTTAGAGCCTTCAAGATCTTTGTTTTTGCTGTATAAAGTGTTATAGAAATCCTTAAAAAAGACTGCGATTTTGATGGGGTCAGAGTGAGTCACCCCAGACTGGTCTATTAACCCCTTCAACGCTCATGACGAGCTCAGCTCGTCATGAGTTACGCCTGTCGTACGCTCATGACGAGCTGAGCTCGTCATGTAACGCGTGTTTTTTAAAAACTCAGCGCACAGCGGGAAAACGGCCCGCGCGCATGAGGTTAAGCTCTTTATCACGGATTTCTACAGTTTAAACTTCAGGTAAGAGGCAAAGCTCTTGCTTGCTTTATTGGATTCACATAATTTGGTATTTTGTATTGTGTTTTCAGCCATATCCCGCTCTTTTACTGACTATCTTATTGTATTCAAATTTCTTATTCATTATTTCATTCAGGACAAGGGTATCCCTAGTGATTATATGTCTCTTCTCCAGTGTAGCAATTTTTTTCCCCAAATGTACAAGTTATAAAGTCACTCAAGGAAGAGATACAAACGGATACACTTTAAACTCATATGAATGGTAGTAAGTACAAAGGTCTATTACATATACTAGTGGTTAGAGTTATATATAAATATATATACAAATAGTAAATGTACTCATGATTACATTTTACCAGCGATTAGGCTTGGTCAATTAAATATTGCATATTTACAGAGTATGGCCACAGGACGGCCAAATGTGAGGCACTTGCAGCAGGACATTGCCTAGGACATCAGGTGGGGATATGAGATTTAGTTCTGTGGTCTGGTGGAAGCTTAGCCCGATAATTTCAACACTGTTGTTCAGTTTGGTACTTGTGAACTCAGGTTTCGCCCTAAGCTCCTAACGCTTCTGTCATGCCTGATTCTAAAGCCTGCTACCCGGTGTCTCATACCTCCATTGTGGTATCGGCTATGTATTTCCTGATGTCTGTTCCCTGAGGTTTCAAGTTTGGTTCTGACGTCTGTCCCTTGTCGGCTGGTTCTTTTTGGGGTCAGAGTCCAGTGGTACTGGGTTTGTGCTCTGGTGCAGAGGTTTGCTACTTGGAGGTCTGGTTTCTGGTATCAGATGTTGTTAAGAGGTCTTTTTGGTATGCCTTGGTTCTAAGGTCTGGCCTCTGTGGTTTCAGACATGGTTCTCATGTTTACTTCTTATGTGTGAACTGTGGTGTTATAAAAGGTGTTGAGATAGCTTAGCGATGTCTGATTTTACAGTGGCAGGCTGCAGAAGCACCAACAATGAGAAGTGGAAGCCAACGTGATAAAGTGGGCAACACTTGAAGTGAAGGCATTACAAATTCGAAGAGGCGTAGTAGACCGAGGGGGAGCACAGACATGGGATGCCCTACTCTTAGAGTTTGTTCAACATTGGCAGGATGAGGAGCATGACAATATTAAGGGAAGACATGCATTGGCACAGCCAATAGGTCTCGCCTTTAGGATCTTATAAGTGTTTAGCCATGCAACAGTTGATGTTGCACCAAGGATATTGTGCTGGATAGCTAAACACTTATAAGGTCCCAAAGGTGAGACCTATTGGCTATGTCACTGCTTGTTATAGAAGCGAGCTGCCACTGAGTGTAGTGACCCCTCACACCCTTATGCCCGATGCAACTGCACCAGCTGCACTGTTGACGGCAATGCCCCTGTCGAGTTCCTAGCAGCACTTCTTCCTCCTGGCATCAGTCCTCTGACGCATTACAGCTGCGTTGGAACCCTGCCCCCGTCATCGTGGCACTGCAAATAACAGCCCTTGTATCTTCTGATGAGTAGCTCACTTTTTCCACCTTTGATGCTGACACATCTAAAGATAGCTCATTTCTGAGCCTGCCATCTTCCTTTAGCTCAGATCATACTCTTGTTAGCTGATCGGCCTAAGTAGAAGTCCGCAGATCTCTCTCTAAAGACTACGCTTTGTTTTCTGACAGGTACAGCAGGGCATGAATGGAGATTATTGAATGCCACACATTACAGTTTTCAAACTTGCCATGTTTCTGCCTACCCACCAGAGAAGGGGGCTTACGAACACTTGGGGTCCGTCTGTGTTTTGAGAGCGCCTATCGTAAAATGGACGCCGAGATACATTTTAACAATTGGTATTTTTATTTTGTGACAGCCTTTTGTGTAGCGTTTCAAACCAACCTAGGCACTATGGCAAGCAACGGGAATAGACAGTGGAGGCGGAGCTCCATATATCACGGTTCCTAAGTTAATGCATAAGTAACCCATCCAGTCTACTTTTATGGCTTTGCATTCTGGGACTTGTAGTCCTGATTAGCACTTTATAAAATCAGGATTATAAGCTCCAGAGTGCAAACCTGAGACTTGAACTGAAAGAGCTACTCGCGCATGGACCTGGGAATCCTGAGCGCTCTCTGCACGATTGAGTCAAAAGGTTTCATCTTGTAATCACCAGAGATCAACCACCCACCCGCACCACGGATGATACCAAGAAAAACTTCTGATAATGATGTGACGTAAACGCAGTTTATGTGTTACCGTGACATTGTTGGTGGGAATCCGACATGTCTCACTGATGCTAAGCAGTCACATTAGTGGTGTGAGAGCAATAGGGACCAACCAGAGTGAGTAGGTCAATGAGAACAGTGCGGGAGAGATAGAGAGAAGAGACCGTGTGGGTGACAACGGATTAGAGAAAGAGTAAGATACAGGGAGAGGCACAGACAGAAAGAGCACAGGAGAAGAAACAAGAGTGACAGGGAAAAGAGCGATAGTATGGTGTGTGTGTGCGAGAGAGTTGAGAGTGAAACACGAAAGATGCGGGAAGAGATAGAGTAACACGCAGACGTTGAGAAATTGAGGGGTGAAAACGAATGAGAGCGTGAGAGACAGAAAGAGGAACAAGGAAGAGCTTATTAGTTCATTCAGGCTGGTTTTCACAGACACTTGTGGTACCACTATTTGCTCTCTTTTCACACTAATATGCTTGGGACACAAGTAAGTTAAGAATTCTCATGTTGCCAATAAGGCAGACATACAATTTAGTGAAATTCTCCTGTGGCTGGTGTGAGGAAACCCATTTAATTGACAAAGAAAAGCAGACTTATTACTACCATGGGTAGATATCTACTGTACTGCACATTACATTTTTCATGAAAATCGTACCTAACCTAATGGCGTATTTCCATTATCTCCTCGTCCGTCTTCCTCGCCACAGTATTCACTCATGAGCCTCCGGCTCCACACAGAACTCCAAGTATAAAACAAAACAAGCATTTGCAATGCAATAGGTCTCGCAGTAATTAAGTTTGAGCTTTTGGCATTGCTAAATATTGCAACACTAATTGCAACAAAAGTCAATAAATTGTAGGCCAAAATAATGTGTATTTATTTTTGTAGCAATGGTGGCATGCTGCACTTTAGATGAATATGTTTAAAAGTAAAGTGTGCCATACTGCGATTGCTGCAATAGTTAATTGTGGATGCGTTAACAATTGATGTGTGCACTGATGGCTAGTGGTGTGTGTGACTGTAGAAATTGTGCACTGATGGCTGGTTGTGTGTGCCTGGTGGAAGTGTGCTCTGCTGGCTGGTGGTGTGTGTGCCTGGTGCAAGCGTGCACTGATAGCTGGTGGTGTGTGTGACTGGTGAAAGTGTGCACTGACAGCTGGTGATGTGTGTGTGCCTGGTGAAAGCATGCCCTGACGGCTGGTGGTGTATGTGTGCCTGGTGAAAGCGCGCACTGAAGGCTGGTGGTGTGTGGATGACTGGTGAAAGTGTGCACTGACGTCTGGTGGTGTGTGCCTGGTGGAAGCATGCACTGATGGCTGGTGTGGTGGTGTTTGGTTGTGTGTGTGTGTTGTTGTGTGGTTGTGTCTGTGGTTGTATGTGTGTGGTTGTGTGTGTGTGGTTGTATGTATGGTTGTGTGTGTGGTTGTGTTTGTGACGTGTGCTGTCAAAATACAGAACAAAAAACGTCCGAGACTGCCGGGATTTCAGAAGGGAAGTTAGTACCTGGCTCCGCCCTAACAAAGGATGCGTCAGCTTACCTACCAAAAAAGCTAATTATTTTGCTAACTAGGAAAGCATGGACATATTACTGAGGACCGTTCTTACATAAGAAACCAAACCTTTCCTGCTTGAGAATGGTAGCCCTAATAACAGGCACAGTTACTTCCCACCCTACTTCTTCCTCTCCAGGCATAAACGAGCTCCACAATCCCAGCGGCATGAGAAGTACATTACACTATTTTTTGTATTTTAATGTATTTATATCGAAGCAGCCTAGTCTAGTCAATTGGTATATAAATATTCATGCATGGTATACATAGTTAAAAAAGAAGCGAATAACTAAATACAATACGCTTAGCATGTCCCGTATGTACTTTACACTACATATCACACACATCAAAACACTGCATTCATACGCTGCTCTCCTAGACCCCACTCTTGCAACTCGGCGCAGAAGTTAATCTAAATATCATGCATTTTACCCCGCATTATTCTTTGTGCTTTTAGTCGCTGAAGAGCAGTTACTGATGTCCCACTCTGGCCGTCACCCACCACTACACCAAAACTCCCACCTCTTGGGCTTAAACGCAACTCCGCACTGTTCGAACCAACGACTTCCAGCGAGATTACATACTATACCTTCTTTATGCACTGTCGCGCCTTGTCAGGGGTGTATGGACTTTTAAGCACTGCTTAAAAGGCAATTACCACCTGCAGATGTTCCACTTTGCTACGTTTTACAGAAGGTGGCCAAAAATTACGGAATGAGCGGAAGCAGGAATAGACGTGCGCGTGCACTGCCGAAACCTGCCGTGGGGCGGGACTTCCGTTTTCTGCTGGAAGTCCGCACCCAGGGAGTGCCCGGCCAGAGGAGCAGTGGTGACGCGGGGCTCCCATGCCGGAGGGAGAGCCCCGCGGTGGCGGCTGAAGTAGTGGGGGGTGGCGGCGGGGGGGTGTCTCTACGCTGGTGTGTGTTTGTGCGCTCGTGTGTGTGTGTGCGCGCGCTCTTGTGTGTGTCACGGTGGTGTGGCGCTTTTGCTTCTTGTTTGTTGGAAGTGCGACGGCGCTTCCCGCTGAGTGGGTGGTTCATTGCTTTTGTGGCCCCTTGACCACCGCGCGTCCTGCTTCAGCAGGGGATTTGCGCGGTCAGGTTTTGTTTTCTCTTTGCCGCTTTGGGCGCTTACCTGATGGCGGTCGGTATGGCGGCTGCGGGTGTCACGGTGGTGTGGCGCTTTTGCTTCTTGTTTGTTGGAAGTGTGGGGTCACGTTAGGAGGCGCGCGCATGACTTCCTCGGTTTTTAAAATTGCATTGTGGGTGTGCAATGGGAATTTCCTTTGGTTGCTTGGCAACCTGATTCATATATTTACCGGTCAGGTGCTTTTGATGCCTTGATGGTGTTTGGCATTCATGTCTTGCTGTCATGGAGGGTGGTTCTTCGATTTTGGCAGTTCCTGACTCCTTGGAGGCTTCTGGTTCTGGAATGTCTGTTCCTTCTATGGAATTATTGCAGAAAATGATAAATTCTGCGATGGCTGCTGCCTTGCAGGATAGAGTTCTTGTTCCTCCTGACAAGAAGGCGCGGGTTGATGGCGTTCCTGCTGTTGAATCTGACGCTGAGGAAGATGTTGATGTCAAGGGTCGTTTTGTGCAGGGTGCCGGTCTTAAGGAGGTGCTGTGTCACATACGCAAGAACTTGGTTTTCCCTGACTCTGTTTTGCCTCTGGAGGATGATTTGTTTTCTCAGTATCAGCGTCCTGAACCTTATTCATTGCCCCTTCATTCTTCAGTGTTGAAGGTGTTGGAAACTGAATGGAAAGATGTGGACAAGGGCTCTTTTCCTCGTTTCCTGAATAAGCGCTATCCTCTGCGGGATTTTGCGGAAAAATTTCCTTCCTCGGTCAAGGTGGATTCCTTGAGGAGGAGCACAGCAATGATGGAGAACATGGCGGCTAGCAGGCGTGGCTAGTCGCGAGGCTCAGGAGTTCCGGGCAGTCGGTATTACGGCAATGGCGAGAACGGAGCTGGCGTAGTGGAGCTGAATCAGCTGAATTAGCCATTTGTTTTTCGAGCCGTTTTCGAGTTGTTTTTCTGAGTGGCAGCGGTAGCGGGAGCCGAGAATGCTGTGAACGCCGTTAATACGCCGTCAATCCACACAAGCCCCTCTGCAGGGATTAAATTACCGGCAGTCCGGTCGCGGAGCGTTTGGCAGGACAGGCACTGAAGGCTCCAGTCTCTGAAGGCTCCAGACTCCTGGCAGGCATAGGGAAGTGCACGTACACGTCAGCATTGTTAGCATTGATACCGGGACACCGGTGCCAGGAGCCTGGAAGCGGTGGAGCGCTGAAACCTCGGGCGCTGTGGCTGAAACTACAGGAAATTACAGCAAATCGCTGCACATAAAGTTTTTCTTGTAAGTAGCAGCAGTACAACAGTGTGTTACTTTCCATGCTGGATGTTTGGCGTTTGTGGCAGCCCGGTGAGGAGCATTTAAAGACATAGGTCTTATTTTTCATTTTTCTTCCCTAAAAAAAAGCAGGAACCTCTCATGCTTGTAGAACAAGGCTTAGTACGGTGGGTCTATGCGGCACATGAGCTGAAGAAGGGGAGGAAAGCCGGGTATAGACACCGTAATATTGAAAGCATTGAACACTCTAATTCAAAACTACTAATCCCACAATGCAATGGGCTGCGGAAAATTTTCACTAAAGTAGCATCTCTAGCTTCCCATGCACCCTTAAATACTGATTTGTATATGTCAGAAGAACAGCCAGCAGACTCCTAGGGCCTGGGGTATACACTTAGGAGTAGAGGAGGGAAACAACATACGTTAAATGTGTCGACAGAATCTCTGCCGTTACCCAAAATAAGGCAAAATCCTTAAAGAGAACTAGTAAAAAGAGTTTAAAAGCACAGAAGACAGCTGAAAAGGTAAAGCCACCTCCGTCTTTAAAGGCATATTTTAAAACTGTCCCTACAGTCCTGGAACTTAAACTGTCTGATGAGATCTCAGCTGAGGCGTCTATAGAAGGTCTTCCAACTTCCAACAGATACCAACCCCTAGAAAGCTTAGAGATGGAACCGGTACTTCTGTTTCAGAAGCACAAGCGCAATATTTACAAACAGATGGCGCCGCTGATCGCTCCCGCAAGGGAATCGCCAAACATGCACGATTACCAATAGCAAACAGTGCAAAACAAGCACTAGTTTGAAGAAAAGCCTGGAGCGATTCCAAAAGGTCTGGAAAGCAGCGCTTGCACGCTGCTTAGATGGGACCTAAAAAACGATGCTGCTTATGACTTGGGGCAAAGGACTGCAAACTAGCACTATAATGTCCAGCCCTCTCAGTTCCCTCTTTGGACTTAATGTTTTATTTAAAAATGTATTTCACTTAGTTGTTGGAGTTACTTCTTTTTATTGGTTCCTTCAAGTGACTATAAAGGTAGCACCAAGAACTTCCAAGATGAATCTGTGAAACAGCATTCGAAAACAACCTAGAGAGCGGAACAGGGATACACCAACTCAATGCCAACACCCAAATTGAAATGTAACACTTGAGCATGACCTGATTTTAGCAAGGATTGAAATTATATATTAAAGCGCAAGTATAAATGAAAAAGTACAGGCATGGGATGTTCTGCGAAAATCGATATTGCAAGTATGTGGCTGTTGATCTGTATAGGAATAATAATGGCAAAAAACAACAAAAATCAATTAAAAAAAAGATGGTTTTGAGATCTGGTTATATGGGTTGGTCATTCTGTTGCCAATTTGAGGTCTGGGTCTAAGAAGTCAGACCTGGTTCTAATGTCTTTCTTAGGGCCACTCTCATGTCATGCCTATGTTTAAGGTTAGCATTCAAAACTTCTTGGTTGTGAAGTAAAATTATGAAGCATGCCCCTGACATTTTCAGGTTAAATTCTAAGGTCATGTTCCAGTACTGTCACATTGGGTTTGGAGTATTGGTCTGAATTGTTCAAATGCCCAGTTCAGGGATCCAATCACTGTGGTGTCGGCAAGAGTCTGATGACTTCCTCAGAGGTCTTTACCCTAATCCCCACTTCCTTTTTCTCTCCAGAATGGGTTCCGGAGCACACAGCAGTGATGATGGTGGTGAGCCTAGACCAGTCAACTTCGGCAGCCAGCAGTACTCATGGGCAGAAGTGCAGCGCCGTTCGGGCCCTGAGGAACGCTGGCTGGTCATTAACCGAAAGATCTACAATATCAGCAGCTTTTACCAGCGACACCCGGGTGGGGCTCGTGTAATCAGCCACTACTCGGGACAGGATGCCACAGTAAGTTTTCAGCACACTTCCTTCCCAATACAGGCAGGTGTATCCCAGCGACACAAAGTAACTGCCTCTCTGGGCAATCAGGTTGTCACAGGGGTAGGTAGTAACTTTTATCTAGTGTTCCATAACACACTTCAGCCATTTACAAGTGTTGCAAATAACGGATATCACTATTATCTAATTTTCCAGAACTCAATTTACAGACCATAGACAGATGGAAGGTTTACTTGGCCCTGCCAGGATTAAATTTTTTGACATCAGCCCTATATCCACTCAATAGTGGGATGGTGTGAAATTAGTGGCATACTTTTGGAAAGGCAGGTAGTAAAGTGAGAGATAGGTAGGTAGTGTATTATGGGATTGCCATTTAGCTTGAGGCAGACCGCTAATGTATGGGGTATAGCTGACATTGTGTCACGTGGCTAGTTGGCATGAGCTCAATGTGTGATAGGCATATATTGCTAATCGCACAAAAAAAGTACGAAGTCTATAAACAGGAGTGTTCCTTGATATATGAGCACTCCAAATCTCAAGTACTCAAAAACTAAAGTACAACAGATGAATTAAAGGTTTAGGTAGAGAATAGATGCGAAATGCAGAAATGACGGTCACCAATTGGATGACCTCAAGGAGAAAGGAAAAACAGGAGAAAGCCTCCGCAAGGGATCATTGGTGTCCCATCATTACACAATACATGTCCAGTTTCATAATCTGGGATGCCAAACAACTATACTTCACCTTACCCCCAACCAGAAGGAGGATACAAGAAAATAGTTGTATCCTCTTTGTAGAGTTCTGTATAAGAAGATAGTATAAGAGGACAAAACTCACTTGAGTGAATAGTGCAGTGCAAAAAAGAGAAGAACAAAATGTGAATTAAAAAAGGATAAACATCAGGGAGACAGAGTATCAGTGACTCTAACAAGTATAGCCTCACAGATGTCCTCCTATCTAAAAACAGTGAAAGGAAAAAATCAAGAGCAGTTGAAATGTAGCACTGCTCTTATGGTCGACATGTTTCAACTTATAGGGCAAAAACTCCCTAGCTTTCTTCAGGATCTTAATGCTTCGGAGAAGCTTCGTCACTGTCACCAAATCATACTTTATACATACTGTTTGTTAAGTTCACAAATTGAGTGAGCCATTTTCAAATCCTCCATGTGGACATTATGTATCTGACATCAATGCACCACGAGGACTAGGCCTCACCTCTCTTGGCACCAGCGTATGTCAAAGAGGCCCGCTCTGTCCATTGTTACCTCCAGCAAGGACAATGCTGGGATGGAGGCATATATTGCTGACACTGGATCAGGGCCCTTGTTGTCATGCTTCATCATGGGGGTCTTCCCATCCCCCATGATGAAGCCAGACACCAATGGCCCTTTGGGTGTGTGAGGGTATTTAAGCAAACACTGTGTGTTTTCAACCAATGTAGGAGACACACCTGTGTCAATGAGAGAATTTCCATTGAAAGAAACCATCTACAGGTGGATCCTTGTGTTTTGTATATACTTATTTTTCCTCACCAGACATTTAATTAGAGCGAAAGGGGGTAAAACAAACAAAGCGGAAAGACAAAAGAAGAGAAAAATAGAAAAAACTTCTTAAAAGGAGAACGCAGGAGAGGGATAAAAGGATAGGGAATGTCTGTTAGTGGTTTAAAGAAGCATGATGTGAATTGAAGAGTTTGCAGTAATGGTATTGGGCACACCAACATTTAATAGTGCCAGCTACAGGCTTCTGAGCAGAGCTTTGGGCTCAGGCACTCATTCTTTCACAAATTTAGCACTGATGGTAGGTACGTAGGAAGAATGGGTGAGTATGGGGCACAGTTTGACAATGCTATGTAGTGCAGCGTTAGATCAGAAACTACTGTAGTGTGGTTGCATGAAATAAGAATGTTGTGCAATGTTGGTTGAACGGGTTGTGTCGCAAACAAGTAGCACAGTGAGATGTAGTGTGTAAAGTGTATGCTTTATTTATGGCCTCTGTGGCAACTCGTTTTAAAGAGTTCAATAAGTTTAAAGGCACTTTTTATGAAAGCTTTTGTGTTTGTTTACTTACACTATAAATCTGTATTCCGTCTGCAACTGTGCCTTTTTCAGGAGCACATATATTACTGGATATAAACAATTTCCTCATTTGTTCTTGTAGGCACTAGGGTCATGATTTCAATTGTGCAGCAGGTGCAGTGGCACAGGGGCCAAAAGGTTTAGGAAACCAACTGAGCACTGATTATTGCAATATATTTTACTACAAAAGAAGCAGTCACAAGTGCAGTTACTTTGCATGCACCAAGGTCATGATTTGAATGGTGCAGCAGGTGTAGTGGCACAGGAGCCAAAAGGTGTAGGAAACCTACTGAATACCGATTTTTGCTATATTTTACTACTAAACACACAGTCACAAGTGCAGTTACCTTGCAGGCACTAGGGTCAGGATTTGAATGGTGCAGCAGTTGCAGTCGCACAGGAGCCAAAAGGTCTAGGAATCACACTGAAAACGGATTATTGCTATATTTTACTACTAAACAAGCAGCCAGGGGTGCTTTGTTAATTCTTTTGTAACCATTGCACTCAAAGTTACACATAGCTTAAAGCATCAATGTAGAGAAAGCTGTAACCTATTGGACTTTGCTGTCTACCTGCAACTTAGGTTACAGTCAGTGCATTTATATTGCACAATTTCACAGTTTTTGCATGGTCCTAAAATGTTTCTGAACCTGGACACACTTAACATCTTGACATGGGCCTTTTCTATTCTATAACATTAGCACTTCAACTGTTGTAAACACTATATATAAACGTATACCTTGCCACATGGAATTCTGTACCAAGCATTGGCATAGCAAGTAGGTCTTACCTATGTGAGATGTATTGGCTTTGTTAATCATATTATACAGCAACGCTAGTTCCAGTGCAGCATATTTGAAAATACAAAACAAACATTTGCAATGCAATAGGTCTCGCAGTTGTTAGAGTTTGAGCTATTGGCATTGTAAATGGCAATGCCTTTTAGTTATGTGTTGGTTTTTAAAAACATAATTAAAAGGGATTGTTATTTACAATGCCAATTGCTTAAACTCTCGCAAATGCGAGAAGTATTGCATTGCAAATGCTTGTTTCTGCAGCACACGGACCAAGTGCACATTGATCAGGTTTGATAAGTGTCCCTCCACTGGCCATATGCTGCTCACACTGTGATTCAGTTAGTATTTCTGTTTTTATGTAGTGCAAATTCTGCTAAGGTCATTGGAACACTTTACGTGATCATTGTATTACGTTACAGAAGAGCAGAATTTTTTTTGTGCTGTTGCCATGAAACCTTCCCACTTTTACATAGTTGTTTTCAAACCCCCCTACCCTCCTGTTGCAGCTTTCAGTTATGCTGCTTTCATCCTTTTTGTTGCTGCTTTAAATTCGTCTCCGCCCTCCTGTCACTGCTTTCAATTCCCTTCATTCTCCCATTGTTGTTTTCAATTCACCCCCACCTTGTTAATATGTTATGTTAATAATGATTTATTAAGCGCACTGACACCGATTGGTTTCCTGGCGCTACACCTTGAGGATCACCGTGATCCGCCCCACCCAAAGAGGCTTGTCTCGTGCAGCCAGGGCTCGAGGGCAGCGTGGAGGACTTGCACTTGTCCCAAAACTAGCACAATGGTACATTGAAGTAACCCTGCACTTACAAGCCTTCCGAACACCGCGTACCACGTGACTCGTATGTTAAATTGAGTGCTATTAGTTTGCAACAGAGATGCATTCTGGAAGTCGTAGTTAAAACTTCCGATTGACTATAGTTTGTAATAGAAATCAAAACCAATGGTTGGAAACGTGCAAAGGCCTGCGGCGTGTGATCTGTCAGACTGTGGTTGCAGCGGAGCCCGGGTAAGCTGCTCGAAAGCAGACCATGGCAGGGAAGGAACACAACATTTGCAGGTGCAAGGAGTGTCTTTGTATGTTTTTCCGGAAAGTTCAAAGGAGTTCTTCCCTTTTTACTTTAAAGATTTGCTTGCAATTAATGAAAGCTTTTTTTTTTTAAACTCTAGGCTGTTTTTTTTTTCCTACTGCAAGTTAATGTAACGCTGTCATACGCGTTTATTACACGCTGGCCACACGTGCTCCTGAAAGTGCGGCGCGCACAGACAGGAAATGTGCACGCGTATGGTGCCAGCAGGAGTTGTAATTACGCAGGAGCCGTACGCGTGCACAGCTCATGTCTTGTGGTATGCACAGGCAAAGGTCCTGTCCCACTTCCGACTTCAAGTCGGCAATAATAGGGCTCGCCAATAGCGTGCGTCGCTAGGCGAGACGTAAAAAGGCACTATAACAAGATTAACGCTGGCTGTGTCATACTGTTTTTTTATATTACTTTCAGCCATTTTCACCAGAGCTAAAAACATTAGCAAATCCAAAAAATCTCGCATAGGCAAGACATATTGGCTTTGCCAATACTTGTTTATGTAAGTAAGTGTTTTGATTTATTGGAACAGGACCTACTCAGTGCACACTGAAGCTATCATATTATTCTAGAAAGCTGGGCACACCATTGGCAGTAACTCGAAGGTCTGGCTAAGGTACGGAAAGAATGATTGGACTTGTAGTTACATTTCTAATGGAGAATAGTTATACTGCACTGAGCCCCATCGTACAACGTATTCACTGAAAAATGACATCTTCATATTATGTTGCTAAAGGCGTATGAACCGCTATTGGGTAGCTCAAAAGTCTATTAGAGCACAGTCTTTTTCTGCAATCTAATGCAGAGTAAAGTAATCAGACACATTTTTTGTAATGAAGTGCATGGTAAAGTAATTAGCGTCATCTTCTGTAAATCCATTTAAGGTAAAGTAATTGGTGTAAGATTTCTTCTTAAATAGGGTGATGCATTTAAACCAATCAGAATAATCTTTGTAATCCAGTAAATGGTAAACAATCAGAATAAGATCATTTAAAAAGAAAAGTAGGTTGCAGTCTGTATAGTAATATCCTTCAATGTAACATGCAAAAAATGTAATAGAGTAATTCAATTCTGTAATTTGAATTGGGTCAGCTTGTAACCCAGTACAGGTTAAATAATTTAAAGTATTTTTCTATAACGCAATCTAAGTTACAATAATCAGAGTAAATGCCTTCTATGCTCTAACATAGATGCATTTATGGTAAAACCGTTATCTACGTCTGAAATCCTATATGGTATAGGATAGGTTTATCGGATCAATCTTTTGTACTTTTTTGCAGGTTAAAGTAATAAGAGAAAGCTTATGTCATCCAATGTAGGGCAAAATCTGGGGAATCTTCTATCTTGTGTAGCGTCAAGTAATCAAAGTAATCTCATTTCATTTTGATCTGGTTTTAGATAGCGAGGGATTACAATTGGATATCCTGACACAGAGTTAAAATAATAAAATACTGCAAAGTGAAAAGCCAAGGTTTAAAGACTGTTGGAAAACTAGGCAGCACCTGTGAGTCCTGCACAAATAACATGTCTACATTTGTCCTTCACTGGGAACCAAACACCCAATTGTAACGCCTGACTCTTAGAGAGTAGCCTTGCAGAGCAGTCTGAGGCTTTCTCAAGGGAGGTGGTGTGGGCTAGTAATCGCCATTTGCAGGTGCGCACCAATAACACTCAATAATTAATTGTCCAGTCTGTACTTTGCTTTATAAAAGTAAGAGTATATTTATTAAAGACACACACTACTCAATACTATGCACCGATTTATAAATATACATAAGCTGTTGAAAATATTTTGTGGCATTTCATAACATCTCCACCCCTCCCGCAGGTGGGGGGTGGGGTCTAGTACCACCACTCCCATGTATGCACATCATCTTGCCCCCAATTCAATTAGTTGAACATAACCTGGGGCGTGGGCCCTGCGCACTGGCACCATCCTAGTGGCGACCTACCCCATTACCTCAACAAGCATTAAAAATGGGTACACCTGCCTTGGTGACACATAACCCTGACTGAGCATCTCCTACTGACCATAAAGTATGCACCTCTAAATCTTTGGGGCTAACAGTCTGGGTTGTTTCTCACCTAACAGCAGCAGCATGAATACATGTTTAAGCATCACTTTAGAATGACAGTACTCATCACATTTGTGTATCATTAGATTGCATTGCAATTACAGCCCGCAAAGGCATCACAGTTGAAATCACAATTACGCATATACAGCCAGACACCCTTGCAGGAATGTCTGGCAACATAACCCCACTTTGCTTATCACATTTCCTTACACATGTGACCTACAGTCCCTCTAAAAGAAATAACGGTAGTAAAAGCATTTCTGGTGCAATTACAACTCTTCACTTCCAGGGGATGCCCTTCTCCAGACATCCCCAACTCAGCCGTTCACTCCTGGATGCACTACTTAATACACCCTTAGCTGAAGAACAAAAGATCCATCCCAAAAGGTACAAAAACAACAATTGCCCCTGCTCTAGGAACATATCATAAAGGCTTTGTAAGTCATGGTAGTGATACAGTAGTAAACCGTGCACATCAAATGTGTATCAGAATCAAACGCAAGAAAGTTCAAAGAGGTTGAATCCTTGTTGTGGAATATAAATTTATTGTTCCTCTTGTTCTGGCCAACACGTGTTTCATCGCAGGGAAACAGACTGCGAATCTTCAGGGCCTTTCGAGAGAGAAGCCGGAAGTAGTGAAAAGGCCACGAGTATTGGTAATGCGCTAAAAAGCGTAGTCAAGAGATTCCTTGAATAATTTTAATGGAAAAACCTTTCCCGGGAGGAGAAGAGTTAAAGGCTGTTGCGCCAGAAAGACAGGTCTGCAGGCGGGTACACCTGGACAAGTTCGTTCTCCCTCCTGTGGTTCCCGGTGCCGTCGTTCGAAAACGGTCCGGCAATTGTTGTTTTTGTACAAATTTGTGTGGATTTGTAATCCACGTTTGCGCGGTTACGAGGGATTACCGCCCGCCCCTTTGCCTGGAGTCTGACACTTTGTGGCACGATACTGTGCGGTTACTAGGGAGTGCGCCTGTCCTAACTCTGGAATACTTTAAACCCTCCTAGTGTATCAATAGTCCATCCCAAAAGGTGTTTAATTGCAGTCTGAGAACTTGAGGGGTTATTCCTTTCAGGTCCCCATGTGACTTAGGGAGGGACTGTTCTTCTTTGTGCTGGGGGAGGCTGCGTTGCTCCTGTATGTCCCCCTGCACCTCTTTTCACACATGAGGGTGGCCCCCTCCAATGGGGGCCACCAATCGCCAAAACTGCAGAATCCCAAATGCCTGGCAAGGAACTCTGGGGTGCTTTGTGCTCCTTTTCATGAATATCAGATGAGCGGCTCTCCCACTGTGCCGGGGAGAGCCGCACTGGTGGTGCTGGCACTTCGCCGCTTTCCTGGGCCTCAGTGGGGGGCCTGGACCCCCAGGTGAGGGTAAAGGCTCGGGGAGCCCACGCACGGCAGATCAGCTAGTTTTCGGGGGCCATTCCCACCCGGGCCGGCGATGCCCAAACTCTCCTGGGTTCCCGGTCCCACCCGGGACCCCAGCATGCCTTCTTCGTTGGAGGGCAGCCTGGGAGCCCACCCCGGCTGCCCCCGCCAGCTCCCCGTCCGGCCAGCACCCTCTTGTGCTTCAGAGGGAGCCAGATCCTCCATTCTTCAGATGCTGGGATTCCGACCAGTCCCCCCAGTCCTCGGGGGAGTGCAATGACATTCCCCCGCCTTCTTCCTGGCATTGGGGCCCGGGGATGGGGTCACGGGCCCTCGGCCAGCGTTGTGCCACTTCAGTGGGAGGCAGGGTGGGCTCCTGGCACCCCATGCAAGCCTCCTCCTGTAGTCTTCAGGGGTGCGCGACAGCGCTCCCACTCATCCCGCATCAGCGGGGGCCAGGATGGGCTCCTGGCGCCCGCTTGGGGCCATTTTCACAGGGAGCGCACCGGCTTTCCCCAACTTTGCTTCGGGCCCGAGGATGGGGTCCCGGGCCCCCTTTGGGCAGATTTTTGCGGGATGCGAGAAGGCGTACCTGACTTCGGTGGTCCGGGAATGGGATCCCGGGCCCCTTAGGTCACCTTCACGGGGGAGCGCAACAGCGCCCCTCCCCCTGGCTTGACTTCTCTTTTGGGGGCAGTCCCCAGGACCTGACCCACCCATAGGCATCTCTAAGGCCGGCGGCGGAGCCCCACATGCTTCGTTGTCGGTCTTCGTAGGGGTCAAAGGTCGTCTACCTTCTGGGGCGCATATCTCCGCCCCTGGGGGTCCGATCTTCCCCATTGTTGCGTCCTCTTGCTCCTGGTGGCGCCCCCAGCCCCTGGGAGCACTCTCCTTTGTCCTCTGGGCCTCGCATAGGCGGCATTCAGCAGGGAGCTGTCTTAACTGGCTCACTGTGCCAGCCTTTTGCCGGTGTCTCTCCCCCTGCGCCTCTCTTCTGCTTGCGCAGTGACGCCTGATTCTGCACAATGGTCCTGGACTCTTCTCCTGGCGCGCTTGAGGTCCCTGGGGGGCAGTCAGGGGTTCCTCCTTTCAACTGCCAATTGCCAGGCTCCAGCACCCTCCGCCTCAGCAGCCCACACCCCAGAGAGAGCTTCTCTTCTTGTGCAAGCACTTTTTAAAAGTTGAGCAGGGGACTGGCTGGAAGTCTCTGTTGGTCCTATCAAACAGTGACACAAACAGCCCCCTCCTTCTTGTCCAGCCTCTGGGTTTGTTCAAAATGGTGTCTTCCAGGGTCTCTGGCCACAAAGTCTCTGAAAAAGCCCCTTCCCTCCTTGGTGCAGCCTGGTGCCTGGAACCCAGTGATAGCTGCTGATGGATGAGCCTGTAGCCCCACCCATCTTCTCTTCCTCGAGAGGAGGCCTTAGCTTGTGGAAGAAAGGTTATCAATCCATCCTGCTGAGGTCAGCCCTCAGCCAGGGTCTGGTTATGGCTGGCTCAGAGAAATATGACAGTTCTGTATGACCCAAAAGCAGTACAAATATGACTTTGGACTCTGTAGAATACTTCTTTTCACACCCGCTACAGTGGACTTTAGTGCGTGTCTGGAATCTGTAGGTATTATGAACGTTCTAGCCCATGGGCTTCATATCCCCATAGCGGAATAATGAAGTGAAACACATTAAAATACACTGACTTTCCCTGGCATGTTTCTTCCCAGTATATAAAGCCTATTCCATGTCACCACCCCATTCTGCATAAGTCTTGCCACACCAGTCTATCTGCACCTGCTCCTTGGCTGCACACGCTAGGAATCTCCCCTGCGCAGCACCTACACGTGTGCACACGCATGTACACATGTGTCTGCATGTATTCAGACTGGTGTCCCTTACTCCAGCTGCTGCGCAGTGGCCAGGTCAAGCCAGGGTGTGAGTGTCAACTTATCAGGCTCCCTCACAGTAAAAGCTCAACAATTAGGTGCTCACAAAGCGAAAAATCCGGGCGGCCCATAGTGTCAGCTCCACCTTCTAACAAAGAACTTGAGGAAACGGAAAGGGGCAGGTGTTGGCTGTCTGTTGACAGAACATTTTGAGTTTTGATAGGATGTAATAGACGATAAAACTGGAAAATGCCTGTTAGAAATGCAGGAACAGAATTAGGTTACGCGCTCCGGCGGGGACACGCCGGAGCGCGTAACCATGCGCTTTACAAAATTCCAAAATAAATAAATAAATAAATATATATGGGATCTTTACCAATAACATAGAATCTTCCAAATCACCTTTTCTTGATAAGCTGTCAGTGTGATATTTTTGAACAGGGGGATACATGCAAGCTAAATAGCAGGTTAGGCAAGAGTAGGGCTGCACAATTTTGAACCAGCAATAAGTGAGATCATTTGGGGCTTTAAGATAAAGTAATCGAGTATGGATCCATCAGTTCTTGAATGATAGTGAGTGAGCATTTTTTGGCAGGAAAGGAAAAATCTTCTTTAAAGTTCTCAAATTCCAAAAGTATTACAAATTGACTTTTAAAACATGGGCAAAGAAAGATAAGGGGACATCAAAGATGACAAACAAACTACAGGCTAAGCTGACTGGAGGAGGACAGTTTACCCACACGTTTGACCAGATGGAATTATTAGAAAAAAATACAAGAATTTAGATCTTACATTTTGTGATAGTGAGCACACTGTCCTGGAAATTGGATGTACATCTTTATTGGTTCCAGTCAAGCCTTAAATAAATGTATGTGTCATTGGCCTAGCATCAGTAGAAATAAACAAAGGAGTGACTAAGTCCCACTAGGTAGGCATATAGAAATTAGAGAGGAGGAACCCAGAGGAACACCAGAAGAAAGATTTGATGAGAGGAGAAAACTGTAATACTTTGATTTCCATACCAGCCCTTAGCCCTAGACAATCTATTAATAAGTATTGTGTGAGATATGTTATTGAAGATTGAAGGCGGCAGAGAGATTGAGTAAGATCAGAGTGGGCAATCTGCCTCTGTCCATCAACATTCACAGTTTTCATTATGTAATTTAGTGCACAGTTAAGCAATGAAAATGATATTATAATAATTGTATTTTGCAAATAAGCAGGGTAAGTTAATTAAAGTAATCTTCATGTAAACCATTGAATTGTTACATAATTTAGGTACCCGTCTTCAATTAAATTCAGGGTAAGGTAATATGAGCAAGTGCCCTTCATACCCATATAATTCTGTAATTAAGTGATGGTTATAGTAGTCAACAAACACTTTCTGCATTTTAAAACAGCGTAATCTGTTTCTTTAGTCTTATGCAAATCAAAGTGACCAGGGTTATTTTATGTAAAACAGTGGTACTACCATGGCACTAACTTTTGTAATGTAATGCAAAGTAACATGAACAGCATAATAACTCAACAAATCTTTTTTAATATGAAACAGGATTTAGACATTAGTATTACCTATTTCTGTAATCTAAAGCAGTGTATTCTCTAATGTAAAATAGGAGAATGTTGATTAAAATCCCCATCTTCTAATCCAGGACAAAATAATCAGAGCAATGAGCTATTTTTTTTATAACCAGATTTTATTGATATGTATTTTTGCTAAACAAAATAAACTAAACAAAACAAAAGACCTCGATCCAATATGCCAAGAAGTATTATAAAAAACATAGGGGCATATTATCAAGACAGGCGAGAAAATAATCGCTGCTTTAGCGGCAGAAAACATGAAGCCCATGTTAGATGTCCTTCACATCTAAAATGGGCTTCAATTGGAATTCCATAGAGCATATTATCAAGCCCATTATCGCCGTTTTAGCAGCAGTTTTCTGCCACTAAAGCGGCGATAATTTTATCGCCTGTCGTGATAATATGCTCCATAGTCTCATGTTTACGGGTACACCTCCGGGCCTCATAGTTAGGCCACTCTTGTTGTGCGCACCAGTTCACTCACCCTTGCCACTCTACCAATGTGGGAGGGGTCGGGGACCTCCACTTACAAAGATAATCACACTTAGCCACTAGTGTCACCACCCCAATGAAAATGCACTCCATCTTAGGACCACCCACATCTTCCAACGTTCCCAACAGCATCTTTTTATGGGTGAGAACGAGGCTTCAGCCCAAAATGACACGGATCTCCCTCCCGATACCATCCCAGAAGGGGACGATACCTGGGCAGGACCCCACCACGTGATAGAAGTCCGAAGCCAGGAAGGAATATCTTGCACAGTTTGCTTTGGAGGTCCTACCCGCCCTAGAGAGCACTCGAAGGGTCATGTAGATGGCATGCAGGTAGTTGAGTTGAACCAATCGGAAGCATGCAGAAAAAAACAGTGCTTGGGCCAACAGCTGAGTCTCCCACCAAGACCTCCCACTGCTGACATAGCATGGAGAAGTGATCTGAGACATTGGCAATCAAAGTGGGGTATATCACAGAAATAGCCCCAGTCTGCAGCTTCCCCATTAGTAGTTTAGCTTCAAAGGGGCTGAATTCCCGGGTTCGGCGAATTCGGGGGAAAATTGACCAACAGGGAATGATGCCTCTGCATGTACTTGTGGAATTGGGCGGTGGAAAGCGGATAATGTTCCTGCAGCTCCTGAAATTCCTGCACCTGTGCCCACTCAGATGTCCCCAAGATGGGTGATTCCCCATGCTTAATTTGAGCCATGAGCCAGCGGTTTCCGGTGCTCAGCACCAGCAATTAGTCATCAACACCGGCCTTTATTATGAGCACCAGTTAAGGACACATTAATATATGATAGTTACGGGGAGATTACATGATTTGCCCACAATCACATATTGTTGAGCCTATGTCGAGACTCAAACCTGGTTCCACAGTTCGAAAGTCGGCAGCTCTGGCTATTACGCCACACCCCTCCCTACTTTCATGGTTAGTAGTTGCTTTGGTTCTAGGCGATGCTAACAGGAGAAATGGCCTGGTGATAGCTGCCTCCTGACAAAAGCCACTGCACTTATGTTTTTTTACAAATTAACCACAGCTGATTCCTATCGCACTATGCAAACCCCTCCAACCCAGCAGCATTGTGCAGCCATGTCCCCTGCAACAAGAGGGTCAGCCTAGTAAGCCGAAGATTGCAACTCACAAAACGAAGCATAGCCCTCAAGCACAGCAGTGTTGCTTGGGATCCATAAGAAAGGTATCGAGGGATCAGGGTCTCATACAGCAGGCCCAGCAGCTTGCCTAGGCCCAGTGGGGCTAATTCCCCCCATAAGTTGGGTCATCTCACCCCCTGGTGAGCCAGTCGATGATTGCAACCATTTGCAAAGCCGTGTAGTAGCAGTAAAGGTCCACCATGCTAATTCTTACGTCAAAGGGAGATTGCCGGCAACTCACAAAGGCCACACTGGGCGACCTGCCGGCCCAAAAGAAGGTACTGATTGTCAAGGCAAGGGACCAGAACCATCGCTGAGGGATTAGAAGTGGAAAGTTCGAAAAGACATATAAGAGTCAGGATAGAACCATCATTTTAAAGAGGTCTACTCCCCCTATGATGTGAAACGGAAGGTGACCCCACCTCTGCAAGTCCTGCTTCATTTAGCGACCAGTGGGGTCAGGTTAAGATTCCAGCCCAACAGGGGTACTAGGAGGAACTTCTTAGATCCCCCTACAAAACGTGAGAGATTACTCCAGGGTAGGTTTATGGTGTGAATTATGTGATGATGTATGTACTGTATGATTTACAACCATATTGTATAATAAGCATAGTTAGTACAAGAAAAAGATATATTAAAAAAAAGATTCCAGGCCGAGTCTGGAAGACGCGAGACATGAATGCCTAGGTATTTTAAGGACAGGGGACCCAGCAGGATTGTGAGCTGCCACGAGCAAATACTCTCATCCCCAGCATTGGGTACCAACAGGGACTTTGCCTCGTTGACCCTAAGGCCAAATGCGTAAAACTGGAGGATTTACAAGCATTGCAGGCCTGGAGGTCCTCAAGGAACTCCAAGTGATCATCTGCATACAATGAGATACGCTCCTCGGGGCCACCGGCCCAAGACCGCCCCTGGAGATGGGCATCACAACGAATAAGGTGGCATGGGGCCGGATCGCCATGGCAAACAAAAGAGGAGACAAATAGGGAAGGAAGAAGAAAATACATCATTGAACCACGCTGCAGGGTAGGCGTACACAAGACCCACTTAGGAAAGAAGACACGGTTGTCTAATTGTCAACACCAATGCTTGTTACAGTGTGCTACAGGGTGGTGCTGTCTGGCTAATTTAGAGATGACCACAATAACAATAAATTATTAATTCAATATACGAATAGTCATGTGTCACATACAGGGTTCACATGACAACTGTCTTGCCTCTTCGTTCACAAATGGCACTGTCCCCAGTCCGGGCAAAGGGGTCTGTACATCCCTCAGAGCCCATTCTCCAATGCAACCTTCCAAGTGCTTAATTTGAGCCTGTGGTTTCCAGTGCTCTGCACCGGGACTTAATTGTCAACACCAATGCTTGTTAAAGTGTGCTACAAGGTGGTGCTGTCTGGCTAATTTAGAGATGCCCACAACAACAGTAAATTATTAATTCAATAAATGCCACGCACCACAGTGTCCCATGAAATCCACATAGGCCATCAACTGTTGGGAAAGTGCCTGATGACCTGGCTCGAGGTCCTGAAGTGTCTAATTCAGGATTAGGAACTGCTTTAAAGTTGTCTCCACCACAGTGACACTGTGGCTCTCGAAGGACAGCGTCTCTGTTGCGATGATTAAGAAGAAGCACTGTGAGCGGACAGGCTGTGACCCCACGAGGGGGTCGGTAGCCCAAAGATCTATGTGCCCTCTCCGCCACAAACTAAGGCGGTAGCTTGTCGACTGGGTTCTAAGAACGCAACCACTCTCCAAGAAAACTTCTACAGATCAGTGGTCTCTGTGCCCTCTGGAAATTGTTCCTCCTTAAACGGTTTCAGCATCCTCTGCTGGGTCCTCGAGCACCACCATTGTCAAAAGCAGTTTGGAGAGCTGGAATTAAAAGATGGCCACCACATCCTTGCCGCGGTCACCCTCATGTCCGCCTCTGTCACACAGTTGGTAACATTTTGGTATTCCTGGCGCACTAACAAAACATCGACTGGCACTTCCCACCTTAGTCTCGACTGCCTTTCTTGGGTCTTGGACCTCCTGAAGGATGGTGTGAGGTTGGAGTTTGCGGGGGCAGGGGAGGTCCCTGGGCCACGCCAATAGCCCCAGTAGCACCAGAAGCCAGTTTAATAAACTAGTCAATCTTTGTTTGAGTCGGGGCTGGGAGAGGTGTCTTACCTCGTCCATCTCCACCAAGTCACTGTGGTAAATAAATATTTACTGTCGGAATTTCTATGCGGTAAAGTTCAATAAAATAACTCACTTGGAAATGAGAGGCAGAGTCCGTGGTATCTGAGTTATAAGGGTTTTATTCCATAAAATGGAATGGTTCGAACCATGGTATCATGTTCCTTTCACCGCTAAGGTTCAGGAAGGGATAGACAATACTTTATTAACAGAGTACAATATATATAGTCAATGCATATAGTGGTGATGGATACAGAAGGCGTAACAGCTGAGAGAAAACGAGATAAGAACACATGTGCGTAACAGAAGGCGTGCACGAGGGCGTACACAAAGGTGTGTGCTAGAAACGTCACATGAAAGTGTCATAAGTGGGTGGATACATAGAGGAATCTTGCAATGTCAGCAGAAATCTGTAGCAAGGATGCGCGCGCAGCGGCATGACGTGTGACTGACGTGAGGCTGGAGGGTGCAGGGGACTTGACATTTAGCACTAGAGGAAGAGACAGAAGTCTGGCATGTCAGATCGACTCGTTCCTAAATCATATCTGATATCTTGTGTTTGGGGAACTATATTATCTAGAAGGAAAGGTCTCTTGGTCTCTTGGGCAGAGGCTACTCTATACTGACTATTAATGCGTGCACATGTGACTACGTGTCTGCGTGTAATGCGAGGGGCCATGGGCCTACCATGGTAACGGGAGCAATGAATTACTTGCATGGAGACAGAAAGGCCGGGCCCTTTGCTCTGCAGCCGGGGGATTGTTTATCTATTCTGCTAGACTGGAATGTGTTTTCGAGGAGCTGAGCTCGGCTATACTGATAACTTGAAGGCAAAATACTGTCTTTGGCAGGCAAGCAGGCCGAGCCGGGCACCGCTCGCCACGCAGGGAGTAGGACAGAGGTCAGGGATGTATCCCACGTTGCAGCTTTCAGGAGGCAGAGAGCAGAAAGGGCTCGATGGCAGAAATCAGGGCCTAGCTCTGCAGGGCTAGGAAAACGTGAAAGTGCACCATGAAAAGACGGTGGCAAGACATACTTAGGAACTGAATTATCAATCCATTCATGGTGGATTTGAAAGAGGACATGTTAACGTTGGACGCAAATGTATTTGCGTCTTCATAGCTGGTCGAGGAGGGAAGTTACATGCACTTTAAGCACGTACATGGAGACGGTGGGGTACACGTTAGGGGACATTTCTTGACCATAAAAATTCAAATTACCTCATTCCCTCCTTGTCCCCTACGGACCCTTCATGATATATCGATCTTCATTAATCCATCTATCTGTTCATATAACATCATTTGCTCATCCTTTCTCAGGCGGGATGTAGAGCGTGAACTTGAACAGGGAATGCAGGCTGTGGCACACAAGCCACATATCGCTGGCCCACATTGAATGCAGAGACAACAACTGAATACTATGGCCAATATAATCCCTAGGAAAGAAATGAGTTTCCATCCCCAGGCTGTTATCGTACTCCAGAACCAACCGGACCAAGTCCAGGTGCCTGGATTCTGATGAATCTGATTAGCGATCTTATGAAGACGGGATATGGCTCTATATACTGACGGTGCATTTTCTGGAATGAAAACACAGCAACTCGATCCGATGACTCTACAAGCCCCGCCCCTATCGGCCAGGATGACGTCAAGGACGAGACGATTCTGAAGAACAACAAGTCTTATAGCAGACTGCTCCTCCGTTAGGTTACCTAGGGCGGAAGTAGTTTCATTCACTACTGCTTCAAGGGTTCTGGTCAATTTTCGTATCAATTTACTATTCGAGACCGGTCCTAAAAAGAAAAAGAATCCTCTATTGAAATCTGTATATTGTTCCCATGCTGTTTCAGTCTGATCGACAATTGGGAGTTCTCTCTTGTGTCTAGTATGTATAAGCTGAGGATTTCTATGGTAATCAGGAGGAGCTAGAAAAACAGGGGGCAGTAGGAATGCAATGTAACAAGTACCATCCCAATCTAGAGGTAAACGTATGTATGCGGTATGACCACAAATGAAATAGGAATGACGGGAAGCTTTGAATGTGGACTTGCCCTTATCACTGAATTCGATCACAGTAGTACATTCACTATGACCTAAGTGTATTGAACCATTCTTTCTGACACATAATTCGCCTTTAACGGGTAACACTGACATAGAGGGCAAGTCTGGTTCGGTTTCAGACTGGACATTCAGAATCATGAGGTTAAGTGTATAATTACCTAATCCATATACTTCGTTTTCTAGATCGGTCCCTGTCCTTTGTGGGAGACCCTCCTTGTCTGGGAAACATGCTTGATGCATGACTGTGTTCAGATTTCCCCATACCCAATTGCCTTTGTAAACTATGGAATCAGTGTCTACAGAATTAATTAAGCTGAACCAGGCACCACAGGAACCATTATGCGTAAACGGATACGGGAAGAGGGGCAGAGCTCCTTTGTATTTCTGATAGGGAGGGAGTCGGCCACATATCCAACAATTTGTAGCATTGCTGGTCTGATGGGAATGGTGTAACATACTGATGAATGTATTGTTGCGCAGCGCAAGTCTATAAGACAATTCGTGTGGAGGCAGTTCACTGAACGTGTGCTCTGCAGTGTTATTAAGAGTAGAGTGTGCAATAGGAAAAAACATATGCAATAATACACTTATGCCAATAACCATAAGACTCAGAAAAAACATAATCAATAACGTGATGATGAAATAGCTCCGGAGAGATTTACAATGTTTCTGTTTCTTGATCTGTTTCTGTCTATCTCTCTCTCTATTGGGGTCTAACTTGTACATGTCAGGAACCTGTCTAACCGCTTCACCTAGGGGAGGACTTAAACAATTAAACTGTCTGACTTACTAGACCTCAATTTTGTTTTGTACTCCTGAGACGGAGTTTTCTCTAACAGGGGGAGTTTAGAGTCACTGGAATCTGGGCAGTCCTTAGAGGGGGAGGAAGAGGCTGGCAACAGTCCGTGAAACTTTTTTATATGGCTTGTGTGGAGCCAGCCCTTCCTCCCTTCCAACTTCACTGCGGTCCTTGTAGTTAGTAGCACCAACTTTGGCTGCTTCCATCAGGGCTCCAGCGGGCTTTTCTTGTCGAAATTTCGGACGATGACAGTGTCCCCTGGACGGACGTTGTGTTGTTTTACTTGGGTGTTGTCCGGAAAAGCTGCGGCAACCTGTGAACGACAAGATTGTAGTGCAGACATCAAGGAGGCAAGGTAATCTGTCAACATGTTACTATCAACATCGGTTATTTTCCTCGGCAAAGGCGTCCCCCACATATTCGGTGGCCTACCAAAGACCACCTCATACGGGGATAGCCCTGTTCTAGAGTGTGCGACCATTCTCATATAAAACAATGCAACTGGCAAGGCGACTATCCAGTCTACCCCTTTCTCTGCACAAATCTTAGCAAGACGTGTTTTCAGTGTCTGATTGTGTCTCTCTACGAGACCTGCTGCCTCTGGATGTCGGACGCAGTGGAACTTCCACTGATATCCTAGCAGGAGTGATACCTGCTTTATTAGCTCGGACGAGAATGGCTGACCGTTATCTGAGTACACGACACGAGGCAAACCGTACCGTGGGAAGAATTCACGAACCAACTGTTTGGCAGTGGTCGGAGCAGTGTAATCTGGGACTGGATATGCTTCTGTCCAACGGGAAAGTGCACATACAACTACGAGGACATATTTGAATCCTCGACATCGTTCCATCTGGATATAATCCATCTGGAGGACTTCAAAGGGGTGATCGGGAGGATGAAATCCACCTTGCTCTACAGGAATGCTTTTGCCTGGGTTGAACTGACAACAGATCATACAAGTACGCACTTTCTGTTTTGCTGCTGCTCGTAAATGTTTATTGTACCAGAGATTCTGTAAACTGTCTAACATGGCTTTTTCTCCTAAGTGTGCTGGACTGTGTGCGGTGTTAATCATAACTTGAACCATAGAGTCGGGGAGAAACCATGTGGCTTTTCCCTTCGTCATCCATCCCTGGTCTGTCTGGATCCCTCCTAGTTCAGTCCATTTCTTTATTTCGTCTGGAGTAGCATGTGTCTGTATGTCAATTACATCTAGTGCGGGATCCTTAACTGACATGCAATGTGTCGGTGTCGGAACTATTGTCTTTGTCATATCAGCTGCATGTGTGTGAGTCAGAGCTGTGTGTTTCGCGGTTCGATCGGCCAGGTCGTTACCCTGGGAAATAATATCTGTAACTTTAGTATGTGCTTTGCACTTCATGATAGCTATGGTTGATGGCAAATGTATTGCTTCTAACAATGCTTGAATGAGGGGACCATGCTGGATCTTGGCTCCGTGAGAGGTCAAGAAACCTCTTTCTTGCCAGAGTACACCGAAGTCGTGTACAACTCCAAATGCATAACGTGAATCTGTGTATATGTTAACGTTCCTGTTCTTGGCTACTATACAGGCTCGAGTCAGAGCAATGAGCTCTGCAGCTTGAGCAGACAGTGTATCAATACGGTGAGTTTCTTTGACTTCAGTTTCAGTGGTCACTGCATATGCGGCCACTAATTCTCCTGTGCTTGTTCTCATACATGAACCATCCACGTAAAGTATCAGGTCTGGGTTAGTCAGTGCAACATCTGTCAAGTCTCGTCGGGGCTTTGTTACCGCATTAATGATCTCTATACAGTCTTGTGGAGCTGGATCTGTTGTGTTCGAGGGTAACAATGTGGCAGGATTGAGTATATTGCAGCGTCTGATTTCTATGTGGGGCTGGAACAATGTTAATTCATAACCTGTCAGTCGTGCTATAGTCAAGTGTTGAGTCTGTGTTCTGTTTAAAAGAACTTCCACAGAGTGTGGAACTTGTACTGTCAATTGGTGTTCTAACACTATGGAATCACTTTGTCGGATTGCTAGGGCTGTCGCTGCAACTGATTTTAAGCACGCAGGCAAAGCCTGGGCTACTGGGTCTAATGTACTCGAAAAATAAGCACACGGCTTATGTGAACCTGCTTGGTCTTGTGTGAGGACAGATAATGCTGTGCCATCACGTTCTGTAACGAAAAGTGTAAAAGGTTTGCTGTAACATGGTGTTGCTAAAACTGGTGCTTGACATAATGCTTTCTTTAATTCATCAAAAGCCTGTGTGTGTTCCTGAGTCCAAGGGAGGACAGTCGAAGTCGCTGCCTCCTGTGTTGTCAACTGTATAAGTGGCTTGGCTAGAAATGCGTACTGGGGAATCCATTGTCTGCAGTAAGAGGTGAGGCCAATGAAGGCCCGCACTTCCTTTTGTGTCTTGGGTTGCGGTAAGTGTGCAATTAACTGAATGCGGTCAGGTGTTAGCTGTCTCCCCCTCTTGGACAGCAAGTGCCCAAGGTACACCACTTGCTGAACACAGAATTGTAGCTTTGAAGGGGACACCTTGTGTCCCTTGTCAGCCAGAAAATACAAAACTGTCAGTGATGCTTGCACACATTCTGGTTCACTCCGGGCGGTGATCAACAGATCATCGACGTATTGGAGTAGGGCAGTGTTAACTGGCATGTGAATACTGTCAAGTTGTCTTTTCAAAGCTTGGCTGTAGATGCTGGGGCTTTCTGTGAATCCTTGAGGTGCGCGTGCAAATTTGAAGCTACGGCCATTTAAACAGAATCCGAAAAGATATTGGCTTTCCGGATCAATGGGGACACTAAAGAAGGCGTTCTTGAGATCAATTACAGTAAAGAACGTCGCCTCAGAATCAATAGCAGTCAATAATGATGAGATGTCTGGGACCACAGGATACTGTGGTACGATGCATTTATTTAATTCTCGTAAATCAATCACCAACCGATAAACTGGAGGTGCATTCGTGTCAGTACGTTTAAGAATCGGGATGATAGGGGAATTACAGACATTTGAGTCGGTTTCTACAACCACTCCTTGTGCAATGAGCTCTTCAATGATTTCCAGTAAAGCCACTACAGCATCGGGTGGTAACTTGTATTGTCGGATTCGGGGTAATACAACTCCTGGCTTGAGTGTAACTCGGTATGGCGTAATGTGCATACAACCTACATCAGTTGGGCCTTGCGCCCACAAATGTTCTGGTACATTTTTCAATCTGACATCAAAATCTCGTAATACATAGTGACCCTTAAAGTCACGCAAAAACAGTCTAACTCCTTCCGGAGAACAACATATCACTGCTCCTAGAGCTTTTAGTGTCTTGATACCCAGCAAGTTTTCTGGACATGATTTCGTGAGCAATAAGTCTGTAGTACGTGACAATGGACCAACTGCTAGGGGAACAGGTTTCGATACTTCATTAACAATAGGCTGTCCTGAAAATCCAAGGGAAACATTCTGTGAGCCTGAGAGGGGTGCCCCTGGAACCTCGTCGTGACTTATTGTTGTTCGACTTGCCCCTGTGTCAATCAAAAACTTTCTATCTTTTCCTAATACTTGACTATGTACATAAGGACCCTCTTGATCTACAGGAACTTCAATGAGAGGCAAGCCAACCTCCCTCTCTAGGCTGTTTCATGAGTATCGCTGATAATCGGGGTAATCAGACTGTGCATACTGGTACATCTGCTGTGAAACTTGCTGTGTCGCGGCAATGGGCTGTGGATGTGGTACCGCTACTGTCTGTACTGCCTGTTGTGGAGCAGGCATAGGCTGTACGTTCTGTGGAATATGTTGCTGGACCTGATGTTGGACCTGATCCTGTCTAGGCTGACGTGGTCTCTCTTTAGTTTTACCTGTTGCTATATTGTGTTTCAGAACTGTACATTCATTCACATAGTGACCTGGCTGTTTACAATAGTTGCATGTCCCTTTAACGGGAGCTGCCGTATTATTAGACTGTGTCATACCCCTTTTCTGACCGTCAGCTGGAACTGACTGAGCAACTAACATTTTCATTTTCGTATCTTTCATACGTCTCTGTTCATGATCTTGTTCTTCCCTAATTCTATTCTGGTGGTACTGTAACATTTGTAACATTTGGGAAGGCGTATTTGCTTGCCATGTGCTTTCGACTTTCAAAACACGGTTCTTAACTTGAGGCGGGGAATTTTCTACTAATTTTGATACAAAGAGGTGTGGGTATGACTCGCTACTTGTTTTCAGGCCACTGTTAATAATAAAACATTTCTCGAATCTAGAATAAAAATCACTAGTGTCTTCATCGTGTTTCTGCTTACAGGCTGAGATTGCGTCCCAGTCTTCCTTTTTAGTCGCTAACAGTCTAGGCAAAACCTGTACTAATAAACCTGGTAATGCTTTAGCTTTATCCCCAAGGCCTAACCCTGGGGTACGACCATTTTCTTCGACTTCTAATGCAGCCCAATCAATCTTTTTGTCTCCCACCTCCCATTCTTTCTCCTTTAGTTTCTCGTAAATTCCTGCAGGCAACAGTACTTTTAACATTTTCATAATATCCGAATACGTGTAATCGCCCATGAGTAACATATCTTTAATTTCTCGGTGAAAACCTGCAGGGTCTTTATCATGACTGGGCACTATTTTCTTCATTTCCAATAATTCCATTTTAGTTATGGGTGTGTATACGAATACACGTTCTAGTGTGTTATCGTCTTTTCTGACCGGATGTACTTCCCGTAAGGGATTCTGTCTGTCGAAGTAAAACATTTTTCTTTCTGGGGGTGGTGGAGCTGAAATAAACTGTGGTTTCAGGAAGGCACTATATTTGTGTCGATGTTCTAGAATTTCTTTAATTAAATCAGTACCTAGGCCTCTCCATCTATTCGAGAGCAGTTCTATTAATATATCCGGTAAGGGACCTGGATCGGAATGTTGGCTTTTGAACAACGTAATGAGATGCTGAATCATGTATATACCAGCTAATTTCTGTTCATCAGGGGAGAGGTTCAAAAATGTCTGTGCTACTGCATCATCATTATATGTACTAGAATTGTCAGCCCATTGTGCTGCGGACCGGGCTAGTTCTTGTTCATCCATGGAATTGAGTACATGGTACCCCATTCGATCTTGAAGTATTTTATCGGTAGCCTGAAACATATGTTCAGGAGAACTCGGATTTGATATAGCAGAGAGAAAAAGTCTTTTGCTTTCTGGACGTATTGTTTTCTTAAGGGATCTTCCCTTACCTACATATGCTATCATGTCTCTAGTTGCTAATTGCGACGTTTCTGCTGTGGTCTCCGGTTGTTCTTCCTCCTCTGAGGTTTTCCCGTCATCTGACTCTAGTTGCTCTTCAGATACTCGGCGTGCATGTATTTCTATTATTTCTTTACGGATCTTTCTAACCATAGTATGTACACTGTTCTCCTTATCATGTTTACCATCCGCAATATTCTGGCTCCATCTATTCAGTCTATTCATCTCACTTTGTGGAAAACCTGCCTGATCTTGTTCTCTTATTAAACAATTAACCAGAAATCGCATTATTAAACCTTTGTTCTCAACTTTCTGACGTGACATGGCTTCAGCAACACACTCCGGTCCTTCTCCTGTTCTAATAAAATAATACAATTTGTCTAGATGTTCTGGCATTTCTGGTAGTAACATCAAATAATCTGTAACGCGTCTCAAACGTAGGGACGCTAACAACATGGGTCCTGTCGTACCAGGCACTGTGTCATATCTGCAGTCTGTAAGTTCTCTTCTAAGTTGTTCGGCCGGTGCACCTTTAGGTGTCCGAGCCTTTGCTAACTCTCTCATTGTCACTCGGTGTAACGGTGGGGGTGTTTGATAACCTCCTGTAGCACCTCCTGAAGCGGAGGCTTGAGCATAACCTGGCTGTAGGGTCGGTACCTGCTGTAGCTGGGTTGGATCCTGGACCACGCCAGTCCCAAAAGGATTAGATGGATGCAGTTGTTGAATACCAGGGGGAACAACGGGAGCGGGTGCGGGTAGCGAACCTGGAGGGATCTGCTGTTGCGGACCTGGGGGCTGATGATCAGGGGGCGCGTTACCGTCAGCAGGTGGTACACGGGCAGGTGCATTGGCATATGCGGGAGCTACATCATCCAAGTAGGACGAAAAAAAAATGTCTGCTGCGGTCTTGTGACGTAATTTAGTCGGAACCAATGGAGCGGGCAGATCTTTTGGTATTTCCGGAGTGGCCTTAGGTAAACCCTCGGCCAAAAGAGGATACATACCATTCACAAGAGTGTTTCGTTGTCGGTCTACTTGTTCTGCTTTAACTCGTATTCCTTCTTCAACTAGTTCGTTTTCTCGAGCTTTATCTGAATCTTCTCTACGTTTTTCTGCTTTTCTGAATTCTTTCTCTGTACGTCTATGCGATTCTTTACGCCACAATTCTATGGCGTCTTTCTGAGATTGTCTTGCTTTCTTTTTCCATAGCGCTTCTTCTACTCTCATGATGCAATCTGCATCCCGTGTCCCTGTAACGGGCCATCTATATTTCTCGTCTAGGTTCTTAGTATAATCGACCCATAAATCTAGATATAATATGGCATCTAAGCCGTGTTTGTGATACATAAAATTTCCAGGAGTGTCCCTAGGTGGGACAGGAATCGCTTCCTCTAGTATCCCTTTCCTAGTTCCTAACTGTCTTAACTTTGAGAACAATGGCATCTTGATACTTTGGCACTTGACACTTACTCGAACTTGAACACAATTTTTATACAGAAACACAGTAATGTAGATCAAACAGTCACTCATACCACGACATTAATCACATAGAAACATTTTGAACACATATTGACTATACATGAATTCTATAACGAAAACAAAATCGAACCGTTGAAGACACGAATTACTTGATATACTGCTAAACAGTACAGATACACTGCTAAAACAGTGCAGACCGGGTCTGTGTACCCAAACCCGTCTTGACCGGATACATAGTAATGCACCCGTCTAGATGCGTCCCCAGCAACGGTACTCACCGGGAAGCACGGAACGGAAGGCCTCGGAAACTCGTCTGGACTGGACCGGACTGGACTCGACTCGACTCGTGACGTCACAGGTACGTCGGAACTGGTGGGCCTCTAGACACCTCGGACCTTGCTCTCTCGGCTGGGCTCTGGTCGGGATCCTCCGCACTCCTCACCGCCTCGTCTGGATGCTGATCGCAGTCTCCGTCACCTCCGTAGGCCTGAGGGAGATACAGGAAATCCTGCGGGTACGCGTAATTGTCCGTCACGGCTGTGGCAGGGGGCAAAGCCTGCGACGCACCTACCGGCGCGTGGGGTGGGGGAGGGGTTCCTATTCGGGCGCCAAATTAATGTGGTAAATAAATATTTACCGTCGGAATTTCTATGCGGTAAAGTTCAATAAAATAACTCACTCGGAAATGAGAGGCAGAGTCTGTGGTATCTGAGTTATACGGGTTTTATTCCATAAAATGGAATGGTTCGAACCATGGTATCATGTTCCTTTCACCGCTAAGGTTCAGGAAGGGATAGACAATACTTTATTAACAGAGTACAATATATATAGTCAATGCATATAGTGGTGATGGATACAGAAGGCGTAACAGCTGAGAGAAAACGAGATAAGAACACATGTGCGTAACAGAAGGCGTGCACGAGGGCGTACACAAAGGTGTGTGCTAGAAACGTCACATGAAAGTGTCATAAGTGGGTGGATACATAGAGGAATCTTGCAATGTCAGCAGAAATCTGTAGCAAGGATGCGCGCGCAGCGGCATGACGTGTGACTGACGTGAGGCTGGAGGGTGCAAAGGACTTGACATTTAGCACTAGAGGAAGAGACAGAAGTCTGGCATGTCAGATCGACTTGTTCCTAAATCATATCTGATATCTTGTGTTTGGGGAACTATATTATCTAGAAGGAAAGGTCTCTTGGGCAGAGGCTACTCTATACTGACTATTAATGCGTACACATGTGACTACGTGTCTGCGTGTAATGCGAGGGGCCATGGGCCTACCATGGTAACGGGAGCAATTAATTACTTGCATGGAGACAGAAAGGCCGGGCCCTTTGCTCTGCAGCCGGGGGATTGTTTATCTATTCTGCTAGACTGGAATGTGTTTTCGAGGAGCTGAGCTCGGCTATACTGATAACTTGAAGGCAAAATACTGTCTTTGGCAGGCAAGCAGGCCGAGCCGGGCACCGCTCGCCACGCAGGGAGTAGGACAGAGGTCAGGGATGTATCCCACGTTGCAGCTTTCAGGAGGCAGAGAGCAGAAAGTGCTCGATGGCAGAAATCAGGGCCTAGCTCTGCAGGGCTAGGAAAACGTGAAAGTGCACCATGAAAAGACGGGGGCAAGACATACTTAGGAACTGAATTATCAATCCATTCATGGTGGATCTGAAAGAGGACATGTTAACGTTGGACGCAAATGTATTTGCGTCTTCATAGCTGGTCGAGGAGGGAAGTTACATGCACTTTAAGCACGTATATGGAGACGGTGGGGTACACGTTAGGGGACATTTCTTGACCATAAAAATTCAAATTACCTCATCACCATGAATAGAGGCGAAGTGGACTGCACCCCACCACCCGTGGCCTGCTTGCATTGAGGGGAAGAATGAGCAGCAGCAACCTCTCAAGGTGTTAGATGGCCAGCTGAGTGAGGACCAGGGGGAGCAAAGAAGATTTGTGCCAGCCAGGAGTCACAGTGCCTCATAGCGCCACATCCACGGGCTACCACAACCTAGGCAGGCCTCAAGGAGATACCATTGCCATGGCCTACAGGAGGAAGAGCTAAGCTGGCAATGTTGGGGGCGACCACTGCAACAATAGTGTTTATGTCAAGTCCCAGGACAGGCGCAGCCTGCACGTCCAGCCAGCAGCCATGCACATGGGTGGGGGAAATAGGGGTGTTGGCACCCCGGCCAAGAGTTCAGGGCAGCTCAAGTCACTAGGCAGTGTGGGCATCAGTAGCAGGGTTTACAGCAGCCCCAAGACCAATGTTGTTCTTGGCGGGCCCCAGCAATTCAATGAAGGGAGGACAAAAGCACTACGTGGGTACCGGGGGTGGGGGGTATCAAGAGGGCTTCCCAGTGCCAATTTACCATCACAGATTTCTGTGTGCGAGGCCAAGCCCAAGATGCACAGCATCCAAATAGCTGTCCCATGCACCATGTGACCCCAACACGCCTTGTTAGCCCCAGCACCGCTGCAGTCTTGTGGATAGTGGCCCCATGAGCTGCTGTCTGGTGGTCAGCATTATTTTATTTTATATTACCCTCTGCAAGTTGTGTATTTAATCCAATTTAGGGTAAGATAAAGCAACTAAATCATGCAGGGTAGATTATGCAGTGTAGTCTGCAATGTAAGCAGGCTGGAGTTGACCTAGCAATCTGCGTACTCTAGCATGCAATAAAGGAGTCAACGTGATCAGTAATTAGTTAAAGGGGAAATACTGGAGGGATCACCTGCAAATACATAGTAATAATATCATAACACAGGTAAGATATTTGGGGCAAATTAATTATGTATTCTAGTGCAGGGTTAAGTAATCAACAATATGTTCTTATCCAGTAACAGGTAAAGTAATGACAATAATATTCTGAAATGAAATACAGGGTAATGTCATGTGGCAAGTTCCAACATTTAAACCAGAGGGAAGTAAGCAGTCCATTCACATTTGATCTAATGTAGGTAATTGGTGAGATCCATTTTTGTATGATAAAGTAATTAGTCTCATCTAATGCATGGTAGTTACTTTATCATCTTTGTATCGGTCAACAAATCCAGGATAAAGTAATGAATGCTCTCCTGTACTCCAATTTAGGGTTAAGTAATCAAAGCACTCTTCTATATTCATATGCAGGATAAATCAATCAGAGTAATCTCTTTCCATAATCAAACCTTTAAAGCCTGCAAACAAATACATACTGATGTAATTGTTGAGATCTCATTTTTTAACCGTAAAGGAGGGTAAAATAAGGCAAAGGAATCTGTTTCTGTAATCCGCGATGCATAAATTAATCCACAGTCATTTTCTCTGCCCTGAAACAGGGTATATTAGTCAACTGTAATAAAATACAATATAAAGTAATCTGAGAAGTACGCTTCTGTAGTGTGATGCACAGCAATGTAGTTTAACTAATCTGCAATCTAATGAAGGGTGGAGATTTGGAAACCATCAATCCAAATGTGGGTAGCATAATCAGATTTAGCTCCTTATTTAATGTAATACATGCTAAACTAAAGGAATTAATGTTCTGTAACCCAATAGAGAAAAAATAATCCAACTAAATTACGTTATTGTAGTGCAGGGTACTGTTAACATTGTTAAGTTCTTCTGTAATCTAATGCAAGATAACACAATAAAATATTTCTTAATAATTCAGTAAAGCTTAAAACAATCAGAGTACTTTTCTTTGGTATTGAAATACTAGTGCTTTAATAAAAGAAATCTCAATCACTAAATCACAGTATGATAATCAGAGAAATCACATTTGTTCTAACACAATGGTAGCACTATGTTCCTGTTTAGTGCAGGGCAGTCAGAGAAAACATCTGTTATTTAATGCAAAGTGAAGTCATTAGTGTAATCTCCCTTATCTATACATCTTATCAGACACTACCATGAGCACAGGCTAAATGACAGAAGTAGGATATCACACAAGGGAGGAACTAATTATGAATTTACTTTTAGCTTTTCTCATCCGTTCAAAGGAGATTCCAAAGAAGCAAGATAAACTTGCTTTCTCATCCCCTCAAAATCAGATTTGGTCCACAAGCCAATTGCTTCAAATAAAAAAGCAACAGCACATTAATAGAGAAGTAAGAACGCACATTCAGTGCGCAAGAAAAGGTATGGTGTTAGACCATCTTTTCTCCGGCAACTAAGAAAAACCTACAATAAAGAAAGATGGCAAGCAGAATAGAACTACCAGGAAGGGATATGGAAAAAGCTCCTACAGTACAGCAAACAATTCAGTACTAAACAATTTTGTGGCGAGATAAACAAGGTGGTGGTAGATAAAAATCGTTATAATGCAGTGATTTCCGAGGAAGCTTGTGTGTCCAACATTCATGCTATGTATTTACTCCTAGATAATGAATCCATCTGTGCGAAAAGCATGAATATAATCAATCAGGGAACATCAGAGTCGGATACAATCGAGGGGCAGCCCCAATACTACTTGCATTTAGCAAGTACAAGCAAACTTCGACAGCATACGGATGTTTCTAACACTGACATATCCCAAAGGTCCTCGCACACATCAGGAAATCTTAATAGCTTAAGCAACTTTAAAGAACTGCTAACAGATGTAAAGCGGGTGGCACAGATGCTAAAGAAATTGAATACTGAGGGTGTACCCGGCACTTCTGAACATACTGTGCAAGCAAGGCATCAATTTCTTGGTCCCTCTTCAATGGGATCTATAGCTCCAATACCTTCTTGTCATGGAGAGGGAGCATTCTTAACCCAGTATACTAGAATGGGAGCCAATCATCCCCACTGAATTATAGGCTAATAGCCTTGATAAACTGTACACCTTCTGCATACTTCAAGATTTTCAAGTATTTAGGAACGAAAATCAGTTAATATCAAATACTCAAACCGGATTCCGGTTGGGGCATTGGGTTAATAACTAAAGCTGTCAATACTCACCATCCTGGCTGAAAAGGCGATGCAACAAAGGGGTTGATTTTTTACATGCTTTGTCGACCTCAAATCAGCCTTTGACTGAGTCCCCTGTGCCGGATTCTGGGAAAAACTGGCAGAGTGGGGCCTTCCCGATAAATTGGTAAACTCAATTAACACTCTGAATAGCGACACAAGGGTTCAGGTCAAAGTAGGCAACGGCAGTAGGATCACATTGAAGATCCAAACCAGATATAGCCTCAAACAGGGGTGCCCTGGCCCCCAACTTATTCATCCTCTACATGGCTGACCTAGATTGACATCTGGCACCAATGGAGTGTTTTCCAGCAAGACTGGGACACACAAAATCGGGCATCTGCAATACGCTGATGATATAGTTGTGCTAATACAGACTCCCTTTGGCCTACACAGGTTGATGAATGCTCTGGTCGGTACATCGAGCAGCAAGGCCTGGATTAAACCTAAAAAACACAAAGGTGATCCGCTTGGTTGACCCAAATAGAAAATCCACATATTGGTTTGTGAAGGGCAACCGCTTAGAGGTTGAAACCTCTTATAAACATTTTGGAATAGTAATAGAGCATGCTTTGATCTTCAAACAGCAGTTCGCTATGATTAGAGTAAAAGTACGTACTTCATCCTTTACATTCAATCAGATGCAAACGAATATCAACTGACCTTCAATTCACGTCAGCACCTGCTTACGGTAATGGCAGCACAGTTCCTGCCGACGATTTCACATGGCCTGGACATCACCCACGGAAAAGAGGCGGAATTATTAAACCGTTTACAATCAAATGTTTACAAAAACCCATCATCCGCCTGCTCACAAGTTCAAGTACGGATGGAATTTGGCTTAAAGAGCCAAGCACTGCAAAGAATGAATGCATTTATAAAGCTATGCTGGACTCTTCGTGCTTCTGAAAAAGGCTCCTTATGCAACTTGTGCTGGTAGAAAATCGAGCTTCAAAGATGTGCAAAAATTTAAACAACTCTTTGGGAGTCATCAATCACAGCTTTAGGTTTAAATGGAAGCCTGGCCCTCCACATGGAAAAAACACAATTCACTTAACTAAGCAACACCTCTGCCAAAGTTTTGTCTCAGCTGCAAGATAAGAATAGACTAGATGACAAGAGCCATGCTTGGACGGTTATATCCTCATACCAACAATTGGAGCGCCACACCTACTTAACAACCTACTTAACACCCAATCTAAAACATCAGTTCATGTTGTTACGCTTCGGGCAGTTCGATACAAAAGACCTAATACCTTCCTGGAAGACTTAAGTCATTAACTCGCATCTTATGCACATGTCCAGCGCGTTTGTTACACAGAAGGGAGCTACTTAGACCTGTTTTTCTGCACCAGCAAGTGCATACCTGCAGGCAAGCAGCAATTTGTTGGCTCAGTGATGTAGGTTCAATGCTTAATAGATGTTGGGTCGATTATTTTTTAAATGTAACTTTGGATTCATAATTTAATATGCACAATATACTTGTACTTTGGCTTTTATACAATTTAATAGCTGTTGTCTTTTAATCAAATAACGTACTTTTGCTGTTTTTAAATTGAAATAATTTTAACTTATCAATCAATAAAGCATTAACTTAGTCTTTATCTAATGCAGCATAAAGTATTTAGAGTACTTTTCTATTACTTAATGCAGAGTGAAGGGATGAGTGTAATCAACTTCTGTAATTCGACACATGGCAACCATTCAAAATAATGTTTTGTACCTAGTAAAGGATAAAGGTAAAGTCATACCAATTTATGTAATCTCTTTATAATCCCGTAACGGGTAAAGTGATCCGTGTTTTCTACGTTTGCATTGACCTACATAGTGATGTAATCAGCTATTTCCTACTGTACCTGGGTGCCAAATCTGGCATTTACAAATCTTTGGTCAAGTAAGGGGTAATCTAATTCAAGGACTCTGCTTTGGTAATCGAACGCAGGGTAAAGTAATCAGAGTAATTATTCTGTAGTGCATGATGAAGTAATCAGTGCATTTTCCTTAATTTAACCAGTGCAATTTAAAGTAATCGGTGTTGTCCCTGTAATCTTATATCAGGCATAGGCACTGCAAAGCAGAGAAACCAACTCTCTTTTGTTATTATTCAGTTAAGAATATAGTAAGCAGTGTATTCCCCTTCAGCAATCAAATACAGGGTGTTGCGTTTGAACCCATGACCCAATGTAGTCAAATTTAGAATAAAAAAATCAGAATTAACTCCTTTTATATGAAACACCTCAAAGTAATCAGAATAGTTCCGCCTATTACCACAGCCACAAAAGCACCTTCTTTTGCCTTTCAATATTGCTGCATCCCATTAAAATTAGTTGCCTCAGCCGATAAACTATTACTTTGTTTGGGAAATAATTCCTTCCTTTCAGCATGATGAACATCCCATTTCATGTTTAGGCTAATAAATCACACAAGAGTTAGGACCTAATTTAGATGTCGGTGGGACCACCACTGACATGCCGTTGGTGGTGGTCCCACCGACATCTAGGGCAGCAGTTCGACCGCTGGATTACAGTATCAGCGGTTGGAGCGCAGTGGTAGGGGGGGAAAGACTGCCGCCTCCAACAGGATCAAAGATCCTGTCTGGGCGGCGGTCAGAATCCTGCCCCCACTATGGGGCTTTGCCTGCGCAGGCACCACCGTAGGGATAAGGATGTCCCTTTCCCTCAGCCATTACGTGGCGGTCCGACCGCCATGTAGAGGCAGACAGAAACTGACTTTGGGTGCCCCAAGCAGGGTCCCTGTGGGCCACTGCTAAGTGGCCTGGGAGGCACATGCCTGGCACACAGTGCATGGATGTGCACCAAGTGCCTTTTTCTACAGCGGTTTGTGCTGCAGCCTTTTTCCTGGGCCGCAGCACAAGCCGCTGTAGAAAAAGGCATTTTACGACCGCCTGCAGAGCAGTCCTATTGTAATCGAGCAGGTGGGACCGAGGACACATTATCGGACGGACACCGTAATGAGGGCCTTAGTCTTTGCTGTTGAATCAGGTATTCCTGATCCCTCACTGCAACAGCAACAGTTATTGCTCCAGATTCCTTTCAACAGTAGCCCTACTCTGCGCTTAGTTGTGATATTAACCGTCCCTTGTTCTTTCTATTTTTAGTTAGTTGCACATTATCTCTCAACATATTTTATCACACTATAGGAAACCCTTCATTATTAATACAGTGATTCCTCATCTCCCAGCGAGAGTGCTCATCCCGCTCCAGACATCCCACCAAGCATGACTTTACACATTGTGTTTGCATAACCACATCACAGCATCCAAATCCACCAGGGTCGGTCTCATCTCGCCCAGGGTCACTAAAGGCAGAAACCTTTCTATTCCGAAATCTGTCCCCAGAACACAAGCTCTCACAACCAAAATGAAGGCATTAAAGATTGTCTGTTGAGCCCCTGTATAGGTTAGCGTCAACCAGACCCATGAAATGTAGTGACCCCCTGCATGAGGTGTATGGTGCACCAGTGGGGAAACCAGGTTTGCACTTTAAAGAACAGCAGGAAATCATTCAGCGTCACATGCTGTGGTGTGGTCTGTGGTTTTGTGCTGTATAGAGCCATAGCTTCTGTTCTAGAGAGATTTGGCTTTTGATGGTGAAACGTAGTATGGTGCATTGCGGTGTGGTGTAGAGCGTTATTGTATTGAATGATGTGGTATGCAGTAAATCCTGTATAGTGTGTTATGTGTTGTGTTGTAGTGCAGTATTGTGCGCTCTAACGTGAAAAATGGCAGTATGTCCCGTCTGTCTGGAAAAGAGATTAGAGTAATATTACAAACTCATTGAGAGGAAGTGATACCACACATGGGTATGGCATCTCTTCCGGGCTAAAATTTTTGAATCAGTAGTGAGCGCTTTATCAGAAAAAAATGAGCATTCTCTTTGAGTTGAACAAGTACAATAGAAGAAAGAAGTTTCTCTTTATATGCATTGCTATGCATTATATCCTACAGATGATGGGGTTCCTGCTTCATCATTTTACAGCCCAGTGTTGTGAACTTTGATGGATGTGTATTTCCAGACCGCCCCCCTGACCCCCGGAAGTCAGTCTTCCACATTCTGTACAGCTCATGTTTTTTTGTTGAGTTTAGCATTTGTATTGCTCCTTTTTTTCGCAGGATGCCTTTACTGCTTTTCATATCGACAAAGCGCTAGTGAGCAAGTACATGACTTCCCTGCAAGTGGGGGAGCTGGCCCCCGACCAGCCCAGCTCTGAGCCCGCCAAGAACGTGAGTACCCCTTCTATCACCCCACTCAGTATGAGCTATTCAGCAGCCAGGCCAGCTGTGAGACACCCAAGACTGTGAGCACCCATAAACCACTGCATCTTTTCTCTTTAGGATAGACCGGATCAGCCCAGCTCTGAATTGGAACCGAACATAACACCCTAAACAACACCCTCCCTATTCCCCACTAGATCGAGGCAGCCAAGAAGATGATCAGTCCCCAGAAGCCCGGCTGTGACTAGTACAAGGCCTTCACTGACCCCACATAACACGATCCTCCCACGAGTTCGCCTATGAACCAGTAGTGGCTTGGGAGTGCATGTGCACCACTGCCTCCTCCAGCCTCCCCCCTCAAGAATAAACACTTCACACTACTTCTGTGGGACAGCTGCACAAGAAAGGGATTCTCCCACACTCTCTTCTCCTCACCCACCCCAGGGAAGGGCCCGGGCCTACCAGGCTACGACCTAAAATCAAGGTAACCCCAGCTGCCCAGCTGCGAGTTCCCACCTTTAGCCAGGAATCACAGATCCACCGCGTGTCTCTTGTTTTATAGGAGCTCCTCTCCTTCCCAGTGTAATGTGTGCCATCCCCCCTTCACAGGCCATGCTCACGGCTGAGTTCCGAGAGCTTCGTCTAGCTGTGGAGAAGATGGGTCTGATGAAGCCGAGCCAGGCCTTCTTTCTGTGTGTTCTTCTTCACATCCTCCTGCTGGACGTGCTTGCCTGGCTCACCCTCTGGCACTTCGGCACCTCGGTGGTGCCCTTCCTCGTCACTGCTCTGCTGCTTGGGACTGTACAGGTAACTTCTGACCAGGTGTGGGAGTCCTGCCTGGCTCATCCAATCTCCCAGTGGTAACCTAGTGCCGAGTGTATTGGTTGGAGGTGGAGGGAATATGCTTTGCATAATCCAGATGTGGTTATTCTCCAAGTTTGAACTTGCAAGTCTGCAGTACAGTGAAAGGAAGTGACATTCCCGGAAGAACAGTTACTGCAGAAGGCCAGTCATCTATATTGAATTGAGGCAAAGAATGCTGGCAGCGTGAGGGACTGGGGAGAATGGGTTTAATGCATGCAGGGAGTGCATATGTTGGCAGCTTCTTGGGGGATTTGAGGGGTGTATCAGGCATATTCATTTTGAGCACCAGTAATGTTAATGCAGCCTCTCACAACACGTGGCTTATGAGTTTCGCACAGGTAGCTGGTTAATTCACAGTTTGACACACTCTGCGTTGAGGTATGTGTAGGAAGGGCCAGACAGTGCACCCCGGATTATACCATCTCCTTCCCTCTCCAGGCTCAGGCCGGGTGGCTGCAGCATGATTACGGACACCTCTCTGTCTTCAGCAAGTCCAAGTGGAACCACTGGCTCCATCATTTTGTGATTGGGCATCTCAAGGTAAGTGGACTAATCCGTGTGGGGAGCCTGGAGATACACAGAGTAGGGAGCTGCGCGAGATCTGGCGGATGCTGGGCATCTGGTGGGACTTGGTGCTTATACAGAGAGCAGGAAGTGGCATTAGCGCCACTGGGGATGCACAGAGCAGAGAGCTGGGTGGGATCCAATAGAGATGCAGTTCAGGTAGACCCTTGGCATCAATTGGAGAGACATAGAGCAAGGGGCCATTGGGAACTTGTAATGATTGATATAGTCCCAGTGGAGATACAAAGAGCTGGGATCCCCATTGCTATCCTGTGGAGGTACAGAGACCAGGCACCTGGTTGGGATCCAGTGCCAGTACATAGTGGGATGAGGTGTGTACTATGTATGGATACATGAAGCAGGAGGCAGCACAGAATACATCTGAGGCAAGGAGAATAGGCATTTGTGAATGAATGAATGAAGATATTCTCTTCTACGTTTTTGGGAGGCCTAGTTATTGCCACGTAGTGTTAGTTACACTGTGTGTACTGTGGAATATCCCTCGGTAGCTTTGGGGTGCTGTGTTGTTACTGCTGCTGTGAGTGGGAGGCGCAATCTCTCCATGCCCCTTTGGAATCTGTGTCATCAATCTGTGTAAAACGTTTGCAGTGGGAGAGATTCTCCAGTTTGAGTGGCATGGGAGCGTCCCATGCAGATCGTGTGGGGAGCTTGGTTCTTTCTCTTTGTGTGGAAGGAGATTCTCTGCAGTCTTATGGGTCTATGTAAGAGATGGGATTCTGTTCATATAGTTATCGGGCGGCGCTGTGTTTCCTCTTCATTGATTCTTGTTGCATGTGTTTTATGCAGGGTGCACCGGCTAGCTGGTGGAATCACCTTCATTTCCAGCACCATGCGAAACCAAACTGCTTCCGGAAAGACCCTGACATCAACATGCACCCTCTCCTGTTCGCACTGGGGAAGAAGCTGTCTGTGGAGGTGGGCCTAAACGTAGTCTACAGTTCTAAGCTGTCCACCTTCCATGCTATCCTTTCCTTCACCTTTCCTCTCTTCCCCTGGGATTCTGGTGCAATGCTTCCAGGCTGGTAGATTCGAGCATGAAGTAAATGTGCTCCATCAGGTCTTTATCACATCCTCATGAAATGCAATACCTCTCTTTGCTCCGTCACACTCCCTTTCTTCCACCCAGGTTTTTTCATTACTTTGAGTTTTACATCATTATTTGAAACATCTTTGTCATATATAATCCGGGCGGGGTTGTTCTTCATGAGCAGAATTTTGAATCTTCCCCAACAAATCCTTTGGTGTCATAAGGGTCCATGTCCCTTAAAGCAGTCTTACTTCACATGAAAAGAATAGTCTTAACACCTTAGATGCCTGTGACAAGGTCAACTCGTCATGGGTGTAATATACGATAGCAATGATGTGGTTAATAGGTAGAAATATACTAAAGGATATAGGTGTATGTGTTCAAAATAGGCTGTCTGCATAGCAGCTTGGCCCTCAGGAAAGCGGCCAGAACTGGAACCCTCCCCACCCCCCCTCACATTATTGACAGGACAAATTTGAGTCACACTGCTTAAATGTACAGTCAGTATTTGCATTTTTTTTTAAATAATGTTTTTTTTGGTTTCAAAGCAAAACATTTTTTTTTTTATTTGATCTATTTGTACATTTTGTTCCTCATATACTTGGATTGAAGGAGCTGTGACTTACCCGTTGGCTGAATTTGGGATTCTGGAATAATGTCACAGCCTGTAATGAGAATTCTAGAGTGATGCGCGTTCTGACGTCAAGCCTTTGGAATAGAGCCATGGTGCTACGCTGGGTTTTGGGTTTAACTTCAGAATCTGAGTGGATATCTAATTCTTGGAATTTCTTGGATATTCCCTGTGCCACAGAGTTACAAGACAAATGGCTACCTTAGTTCACAGAATATGTCAGCAGTGGGCACGTGGTGCTGGACAAAAATGCTTTTTAAACGTATTCAACTTTATTTAACAATGTAACAAGTTTAGAAAAAGCCTGCAACATATTTCAATAATAAGTACATTTTTATGGCCGTTACATACCACGCAAAAGTCGAGCAAACAAGAGCCCAATAAATCTTTGCATGATAAGCCTTCAGATATCTAGGAGGCATCAAATTATCAATAAAAGTTGTGCGGACCATGCATAGCTGAGAGAGTGGATTACTTTTTTCCACATCCATTGATTGCCAAGTGAACCTTTAGTCAGTCAGGCTCGAGTGAGCATTTCGTTAATCATGACCCTCCAATTAACCATTAGCCTTTCAAGCCTTGAATTTTCCAGTTCCCATATACATACAATTGTATTCGAGAAGTGTGAGAAAATGGGTTATACTAGATTTTGTGGTTGTGCAACCTCCCTGTGTAACACTTACCATGCTCTCCAGGACCCTTAAGGTTCATTTACCAAATCTTCAGCTCAACCCGGAGTAGCTGTGGCTCTGAGCAGCAAGGCTAATATAAAGGAACGAGTTTAAAGGATTTAAACAGCAGAAAAAAAATGAAGACGAATTTGAAAAGAGACCAAAGAAATCACCAATTTTTAAAAATAGACTGTATTTTTATGTATTTTTAGACCCCACAATGAAAAAGATCCTCCGGGGGGGGGGGCCGGCAGTGTTATGCAAATGAAACTTTCAGCATTTGGGGATAGACACAGCCCATCAGCCGACAACCCTGGGGTCCGGCGGCACGATCAATGAGGGGGCGATCAGTTCGACCAGCTAGCATTCCAGAGATATCATGTTACTAACGCTCTACTTGTTACTTCATTTTGCACCCTGGCCTCTTTACGCCCACCCGCCCAACCTCCAATTTGGGAGCTTGCATCAGAGCCAATAGTGTCCGTGCCCTTACTAAACAGCAAGTGTTACTAACTAACACCCCCCCCCCCCCCCCCCCCCCCATTAGGCTCACGTGTGCGCTAATCTATTTACACGTTGTAAGGAGTTCATACAGTGGTCCACATTCACAAATATGACCGATACATAATATACATGGTATAGTAAATAAAAGCATTTCACTCAACCTCAAACAAGCACTGGCAACTTCAACACATTTGAAAATAGGTGTAATGCGGTCACTTAGTTACTTTTGGTGGCCAGCTCCAGGGAGTAGCCAATCGGGGAGACCAGCAAGGTGACCAACCGTGACCTCATCAGGTGATGCTGTCTTCAGTCAGTTCCAGGCACTTTTATCCTTTGCCGGGATTTGGTATGGAAGAGGTCCTAATGAAAGAGATGAACGATGCTCAAAGGATGCTGTGGATGTGATGTGATTGACTGGGGTCTTGCTGCGACTATTCCTAGATCCACAAAGGGGTTGAGGTGGTACTAGTCAAAGGATTAAAATCCCTGGAAGTCCTCTCAGGGCTGACAGAAGTCCTTTTACCACTGTACAACCGGTTGCCTAGTGTTGCGGTCACAGACCAATCTTTCCTGGCTCATTAACTCGTCCTCTGGGGGTCCCAGCTGCATTCCAATGACACTCTCAGGCTCAGCAAACTCGGGTGCAACTTTGTGCTTTGGGTTGTGGTTCCTAGTGCTGCAGTGTGGTGGTTGGCGGCGGGTTGTAGATTCTGGGCTTTGAACTTGCCCCAGCAGGCCTCTCAGGTGATGTGTCCCTGTGCTGTGGAGGCCACCTCACAGTCCCTTAGAGAAGGGACGGCTCCTCCACTAGGGCGGAGGAGCTTCGCCCCACTGCTTTCTCACAGTGCGAGAAGCGGGTGGATGGGGCGGCTCTGCGAACAGGGCAGGGGAGGAGTTATGTGCCTGCCCACTCCAGAGTGCACAAAGACTATTTGGTTTGTCCCCTGAGACTGCCAAAACCAGTCATGCTCACTCTGCCCTTCTCCATGCAGGCTGCAAGTCTTCTGCTTTCTGTTCCAGGGGAGCAGAGAAGCCGCGGGACCCGGATGGCGGAAAGAGCACGCACCTAAGCAGTACGGTGTCTTCTCACAGCAGGAATTGCAGTCACAAAGCGGGGCTGAGACCTTATGATAGGGTACCTGTTATTTATGGACATTGTGACTGGGGGACAACGTACCCACTGTGGTGAAACAAAGCACGAACTACATCTCCGAGGATGCCGTGAGGCCACGCCCCCTGGGGCGGGAAGATGTTTAAAACCAAGAGGTGCTGCAAAACACGCTTTCCCCTCGCACTCTGAACTAGCCACTGACGAAGAGACTTACTCGAAATGCGTTTGGCTGTACTATGGTGTAATTTTACCTGTCTTAAGAGACTCGGCTGGCAGGCTGCGATTCAAGAATAAAGTCTGTTTCAATTATTTTGGTCTCCCCTGGCTCTTCCGAATTTTGGGAACTGCAGAGTTTTGAATTTGTTAACGGTCTGCCCAGGTCGTTGGAAAGTGCCGACTGCTGGGTGAGCGGGTCCGCGGCGGCGTCAGATGATGCTGCCAACGAGCGGAGGAGAGTGAGCACGCACCTAAGCAGTACGGTGTCTTCTCACAGCAGGAATTGCAGTTACAAAGCGGGGCTGAGACCTTATGATGGGGTACCTGTTATTTATGGACATTGTGACTGGGGGACAACGTACCCACTGTGGTGAAACAAAGCACGAACTACGTCTCCCAGGATGCCGTGAGGCCACGCCCCCTGGGGTGGGAAGATGTTTAAAACCAAGAGGTGCTGCAAAACACGCTTTCCCCTCGCACTCCGAACTAGCCACTGACGAAGAGACTTACTCGAAACGCGTTTGGCTGTACTATGGTGTAATTTTACCTGTCTTAAGAGACTCGGCTGGCAGGCTGCGATTCAAGAATAAAGTCTGTTGCAATTATTTTGGTCTCCCCTGACTCTTCCGAATTTTGGGAACTGCAGGGTTTGGGATATAATATATATAGACCCTTATCTACTTACCTGTGTGTGCTTGCGTCATCCCTGTTGTAGGAGGTCGTTGAGTTGGATGTGTTGTGTGCAGCCACGCGCACTGAAAGCCCCCACCCCGAAGTGTTCGGCGGACTGTGGCAAATGGTGGAGTATCTCAAGGCGCTTGGGAAAACGCCGAACCACCGCGCCTCGCAGTGTCTCAGCCGGGCCAGCAATTGGAGGATGACTTCATCGACGTACCTGTGCTTACTAAGGCTGCAGGAACACTGGCTCACTGCGATGATTGTTGGTGGGGTGAAGGTCGGACATAAGAGCCTCCAGACTACCACAAGTACCACAAACCCTAGGGAACTGCAGACACCGCCCACTTGGGTAGGACTTCCGAAAATGAGACTGCAGTGAAAATCGGCCCTGTGAAAGTGGGAGGAGTGTCTCTAGGTATTTTAGAGATACGCGCTGTGATCTGTGGTGAACAGCTATTGCAACAAACTAAGGCATCCGATGAAGGCAGGTGTGCCGAAATGCATTATGCCGTTTTGTTGTCTGGAAATTAAAGGAGACCCTTATCTACTTACCTGTGTGGGCTTGCGTCTTCCCTGTTGTAGGAGGTCATTGAGTTGGATGTGTTGTGCGCAGCCACGCGCACTGAAAGCCCCCACCCCGAAGTGTTCAGCGGACTGTGGCAAATGGTGGAGTATCTCAAGGCGCTTGGGAAAACGCCGAACCACCGCGCCTCGCAGTGTCTCAGCCGGGCCAGCAATTGGAGGATGACTTCATCGACGTACCTGTGCTTACTAAGGCTGCAGGAACACTGGCTCACTGCGATGATTGTTGGTGGGGTGAAGGTCGGACATAAGAGCCTCCAGACTACCACAAGTACCACAAACCCTAGGGAACTGCAGACACCGCCCACTTGGGTAGGACTTCCGAAAATGAGACTGCAGTGAAAATCGGCCCTGTGAAAGTGGGAGGAGTGTCTCTAGGTATTTTAGAGATACGCGCTGTGATCTGTGGTGAACAGCTATTGCAACAAACGAAGGCATCCAATGAAGGCAGGTGTGCCGAAATGCATTATGTCGTTTTGTTGTCTGGAAATTAAAGAAGACCCTTATCTACTTACCTGTGTGGGCTTGCGTCTTCCCTGTTGTAGGAGGTCCTTGAGTTGGATGTGTTGTGCGCAGCCACGCTCACTGAAAGCCCCCACACCGAAGTGTTCGGTGGACTGTGGCGCTTGGGAAAACGCCAAACCACCGCGCCTCGCAGTGTCTCAGCCGGGCCAGCAATTGGGGGATGACTTCATCGACGTACCTGTGCTTACTAAGGCTGCAGGAACACTGGCTCACCGCGATGATTGTTGGTGGGGTGAAGGTCGGACATAAGAGCCTCCAGACTACCACAAGTACCACAAACACAAGGGAACTGCAGACACCGCCCACTTGGGTAGGACTTCCGAAAGTGAGACTGCAGTGAAAATCGGCCCTGTGAAAGTGGGAGGAGTGTCTCTAGGTATTTTAGAGAGATGAGCTGTGATCTGTGGTGAACAGCTATTGCAACAAACGAAGGCATCCGATGAAGGCAGGTGTGCCGAAATGCATTATGCCATTTTGTTGTCTGGAAATTAAAGGAGACCCTTATCTATTTACCTGTGTGGGCTTGCGTCTTCCCTGTTGTAGGAGGTCGTTGAGTTGGATGTGTTGTGCGCAGCCACGCGCACTGAAAGCCCCCACCCCGAAGTGTTCGGCGGACTGTGGCAAATGGTGGAGTATCTCAAGGCGCTTGGGAAAATGCCGAACCACCGCCCCTCGCAGTGTCTCAGCCGGGCCAGCAATTGGGGGATGACTTCATCGACGTACCTGTGCTTACTAAGGCTGCAGGAACACTGGCTCACTGCGATGATTGTTGGTGGGGTGAAGGTCAGACATAAGAGCCTCCAGACTACAACAAGTACCACAAACCCAAGGGAACTGCAGACACCGCCCACTTGGGTAGGACTTCCGAAAGTGAGACTGCAGTGAAAATCGGCCCTGTGAAGGTGGGAGGAGTGTCTCTAGGTATTTTAGAGAGACGCGCTGTGATCTGTGGTGAACAGCTATTGCAACAAACGAAGGCATCCGATGAAGGCAGGTGTGCCGAAATGCATTATGCCGTTTTGTTGTCTGGAAATTAAAGGAGACCCTTATCTACTTACCTGTGTGGGCTTGCGTCTTCCCTGTTGTAGGAGGTCATTGAGTTGGATGTGTTGTGCGCAGCCACGCGCACTGAAAGCCCCCACCCCGAAGTGTTCAGCGGACTGTGGCAAATGGTGGAGTATCTCAAGGCGCTTGGGAAAACGCCGAACCACCGCGCCTCGCAGTGTCTCAGCCGGGCCAGCAATTGGGGGATGACTTCATCGACGTACCTGTGCTTACTAAGGCTGCAGGAACACTCGCTCACTGCGATGATTGTTGGTGGGGTGAAGGTCGGACATAAGAACCTCCAGAATACCACAAGTACAACAAACCCAAGGGAACTGCAGACACCGCCCACTTGGGTAGGACTTCCGAAAGTGAGACTGCAGTGAAAATCGGCCCTGTGAAAGTGGGAGGAGTGTCTCTAGGTATTTTAGAGAGGCGCGCTGTGATCTGTGCTGAACAGCTATTGCAACAAACGAAGGCATCCGATGAAGGCAGGTGTGCCGAAATGCATTATGCCGTTTTGTTGTCCGGAAATTAAAGGAGACCCTTATCTACTTACCTGTGTGGGCTTGCGTCTTCCCTGTTGTAGGAGGTCGTTGAGTTGGATATATATATATATATATATATATATATATATATATATATATATGTATGTATGTATGTATATGTATGTATGTATATATATATATATATATATATATATATATATATATATATATATATATATATATATACATATATATACATATATATATATATATATATATATATATATATATATATATATATATATATATATATATATATATATATATATATATATATATCTCAATGCCATGACCCCTTGACAAAGCCAATACACTTGATTGTGATTAGAGGGTCCTGCCCACTAGTCATCAAATGTGATGCATGAGTTTCACTAAAGGAATTTGGATCTACCTGCTGTTGTGTGTAATAAATGCACTTTTCCTTTTTCAAAGAAAACCCCTCATTGAACAATATATATTTGTTGCGGTTGTGTGCCAGCGAATAGAGATTATTAGCCCACACCACCTCACATGAGTAGGCCTTGGATGGCTCTGCTTCGCTACCCTGAGAGAGTAAAAAGCTACAATGTGGTACTTGATTCCCAGTGAGGAGACGATTGTTCACCTATTACGTATGCAGGAGCCGCATCCTACACAACACAAAATGCAAAGGAAGAGCGCATATATATGTACATATCAATCAGGATAAGCACCTTAAGGGGAAAGATCCTTGGATATCTTTGTACCGTCCGAATTACTTGCCACTAAAGGTATGAACAAGAAAGTGGAACAGGGCCAAGATAACAAGAATGCAGTTATTTAGGGAAAGGATCTGGCTAGGCATTACTTGTAAACCCTCGACTCTCGTTTCTTTTCTGTCTTCAGTAGGTGGACAGACTAGTGTGTTGTCGTAGCTACTGGACGTCCTGAGCATACGTGCCACTGCACTCATACACAAGCCCACCCATTTTCAGTCTCTGCATGCTCATATTTTTCGATACTGTCCCCCATGATCTCCTTCTTGGCCGGCTGTCGGACATTGGTATTGGGGGAGTGGTGTTTGATTGGCTTTCTTCTTTTCTATCTGATAGGACCCAGCAGGTTTGGATGCCTCCGTATGCTTCGGAGCAAAGACCTTTGCTTACAGGGGTCCCGCAGGGGTCCACACTTAGCCCCCTACTGTTCAATGTGTACATTACACCTTTGGTATACTTAGCTGAACAGTTCGGGGCCAAAATTTTAGGGTATGCTGATGACACCCAACTGTTGTTTACCTGGCCAGATGACAACCTGGACACATCTACAGTTCATCTGTGTCTGTCCTCAGTATTTCGCTGGTTAACACAGGCCCAGCTGAAGTGCAATGAGGACAAGTCCGAGGTGCTCTTTTACGGCTCCTTTCCCCCCTCATTCAAGAGCACACTCTGGCCCCCAAACATTCCGGGCCCAACAGAGATGGGGAGACCTGCAAAAAATCTGGGCATTTGGTTTACGGAGGATCTCAGATTTGAGTATCACATCAAAAAACTCACCGGCACTTGCTTTGCCACTCTGAAAATGCTCCGTAAATTTTTCCCCCTGCTCCCCAGGGAGGCCAGAGAGTCGGTTGCCAGAGCACTCATACTGGCACGCCTTGATTACGCGAATGCACTGTTTAGTGGCATTCCGGCATACCTGGTCAATCGCCTCCAAATTGTTCAGAATGCGGTTGTACGCCTATTATTTAACATCCCCAGGTGGAAGAGCGTTCGCACAGAGCTGCGCTCGCTTCACTGGCTTCCAGTAACACAACGCATTCGGTTTAAAGCCTTGGTGCTGGCGTTTCGCGCAATTCATGACCAAGGCCCCTCATATTTGAAAAGAAGATTCACTAAGTACATCCCGGCACGCACCCTGAGATCTGCCTCGTTGTTCAAACTGTCTCTTCCCCGCTTCAAACGCGCCAGACTGGGTGGTCTGTCGCTGTCGGTGGTGGTGGCTCGGGCCTGGAATGCCCTCCCTTTCCATCTTCGCTCCATGCCGACAGTGACTGCTTTTAAAAAACATCTAAAAACTCACCTATTCATGAGTGCAGGTTAGGAGGATTCTCTTTAGTCTTGTTTTCTGCCGTTATGATCCCCTCCCCGCGCCAGGATACTCACAAGTAACAGAGCGCGCTACAAAACGGTTTATAACATAACATAACATAACATTTTGTTTCTTCTCCTTCGCTTCCCTCAAAAGGAGTGCTCATCCGGCACTGTTTCCTGAGACACCTGTCATGTAGGGTTCCTTTCCCTTCTGCGTTGCCCTCAAGTTTTATCTCTCTGTGCAGCAGGAATATAGTCCACCTGAGTGCTTCTTGTCTGTTTCTTCCTTTGCACATATAGGATGGGGTTCTTAGAATGAACAGAATATTGGAGGTGAACTCCAAAGACATCGCTTCAGCGTCTCTGCTCATTGACCCAATTAGTGCAGTGCCTGCAGCTCCTTTTTACCTGCAGTGACTTAGCTGGCAGGAAACCTTTGGATGCAGTACCCCTTTGGGATATAATTCCAAGAACCAGCGGCTAGAGTTAAATCCCCTCATTTTTTGCAGGCCCCAGTCCTGAGGACCTGTTGGTTGGTTGCCACGGCCTGTGTAAGTGCTCACCAAGCTGACTTTCTCCTGCTGCTTATGGGTATTCCATGGGATGCCTTTAGGTCTAACTGTGTTTCACCCTTTCCATTCATTGGTGGACCCTGACCGTCCGACCTCACGGTGGGCGTGGGCGTCGGACGGCCGGGGGCAGTCAGATGTGCGCACGCGCCAATTTCTGCCGCAACGCGGCGGAATTTGCACCGTGGCGAAGTGGTTAACCGGAATGTGTTAAAGAAGACTTGCACCAGGATAGCTCGTGAGCAGCCTTCAGAGCTTAACTTTGGTACAGTCCTGTGTCAGATTAGTGCTCTGCTATGAAGGAGCAGTCTTTGCATGGAAAGACAATGAAAGAACTGACATATACCCCACAATTATAAATCGTTCAGATAATTCAGAAACTGCTAGACTTCACAGGAGTGATTCAGGGGGATTGGTAAATGTATTTAAAGTTCTTGATAACAACACTGTGATGCTGGAGTCATAAGTGGACTGGGTTGTACAAGGCTGGAGGCCTAGGGAAGCATCTCCAGGGGTCTTTGTGGTGTCATTATATACCAAGGGCAGTTTGAGTCCTAGAGGTTTCATTTTCCTGTGTACTTTTGTCTATAATAAACCAAATGTTCAGCTTCCGGGTTAGGCATCCAATCCTGGTTTGAATAGCAAGTGTCAACGTTCTGTAATCTTTACCCGAAGAGGAGTGCGAGTATATTGACATAAAATATACATACAGTGCCTTCACCTAGCTAGCAAAAAAGCTTTTCAAACTAGGATGCAGTGTTTGTTGGGAAAGTGTTAAATGTTGATGGACGAGTTTTTACTCCCCTGAATCAGACTTGAGTGCCTGCATTAGGATAGCTCTTCCACAGAGTCGAACCGGAACAGAAATTAGTCCTGGGCACCAAATTAAAAGTGGCTTCCATTAGCGAATCAGATAGCTTAAAAAGTGACCTACATTTTCAAATTAGAGCAGTTTTAAACTTGTAAACACCCTCTTTATAAGTATTTTGCAAGGTTTGGGAGATTGCATGCATTTTCGTTTGGTTCAGACAATTTTTATGGTAATATCAGAGAAATCATGTAAAATTAGCCTACCAGCTCAATAAAAGTTCCACAAGCACTGACAGATTTCCCTAAAGGCCAGTTCGACCCTTTTTCATGCACTGTTCATCAGTTTTCCCATGACCTTGACGTTTACCACGTTTAGCCTATGCAGGTGGTGAACCTATATGTGAGGTAACCGTGACATATGAACAGTTGTAAATGTAATTTGCAGGAGTTTGCCAATACCGAATGAAAATATTAGAACAGAATAATAATATTAGATACATTCAGGATGACATAACTTTTAGATGAAATAAATATGTTTATGGTTATTCTAAGAGGTACTTGCCAAAACTTAGCATCACTGAAGCCGTTTTATTGCAAAGAACTTTGATTTCTCTCTGAAGAAGGAAGGATCGTTCAAGCAACAGGGGTCATGAAAAACAGTACCTAGATTACTATTTCTAAAGAACATAAAGCAACAAACTTAAGGCATGTACAGGAACTAATAGAAGAGATCACAGAGTAAGAGCTAAAGCTGGTGACTAGAATCAGTGGTGTAACAAAGAGTGTATGCTCCTACTGATTGCCTAGAATAGATACAGAGCTGTTCACTGATTCCTATGTTTATAAGTATGAGCTTACTGCTGGGGACATCAGGCCTCAGTGCAAGCTTTCCATGGAAATTCATTGTGGGTGCATCTCACTCACTATTGATACAAAGCAAGTCCAAGGACAAATGCAGGAGCCATTTTAGATCCTTCCATGTCACTGTATGAAAAGCTTTTTCAGCACCCGGGCAGCACTCGCTTCCAGAACAACAAATGCTACATGAATACAATGACTTCCTTGTCTTATTATCAATGGACATGAGCAAAAAAACATTTTCTTATCAATTTTTAATGCCTTTTTCCTTGTTTTTTTCTCCAACTTGGACTACTAACCAGTGCTGTATCTTTTTAATGTTATTTTACTCTAATTACTTGTTACCTTTCCTCGCTCCAGCTTCCTTTTTTATGCACTCTTATTCAGTGCTGCTCCCTGCTTTTTCCCCCTGATGTAATTGCCTGCAAGAACTGTTTTCATTACTTCCATTAGAAAGATATTATTTTTGCCATGCTTAGTCTTATTTATCTATTGTTGTTTTTATTTATTTTATATGTTTCTTTTGGCGACCTTTCCATAGTAACCATAAAATCACAGAGTAGTGTTTAAGTGTCCGAATGTCAGATGCACTCAGCAAGCTTCTCGACACTGCATGTATTATCTTTTTCTTAGATCTTGAAGTGTATGTGGTTTGCACCATCTCAACTTTGCAATATGCGTGATTTCTGATTGGTCCCTCATGCTTAAATACAGATATTGTTCAGTACGGGAAGCACAGTCATTGCAACTTCTGAACGTGACCTTCCTCTCGTGCCTCCAGTGCATGGACTGCGTTGGTTGTGTAGCCCAGATCTTGAATAGATTAGGCACTGTTTTACTAAAAGGGGCCCCGGGGATCCCAGTGGCCAACTCTAACAAGTTAGGCAAACGGAGTACTTGGCCTGTACGTAGGGAAATCTGGGCCTCTGGGGCATTAGCTTAGAAGAAAATCAATTCTGGGGCTGGAGAAGGGAAAGGAATAAAGGTGAAGCTGCCCATGAATTGGAGAAGGGATGTCCTGTCAGCAGTGGATCACCAGAATACTGGTTGATTAGTGAGCAACCCCCACTTAAAACACTTAAATGGTCGACAGCCAACTAAAAGGACTTGTGTTACAGGTAAGAAACTACTCCCTCCCCCGCCCCTCCCCGAAACCAGACTAAATCCCTCAACGGTATCCTTAGAGAAAGAAGTTAAAATACTACTCCGGAACACATTTTTGCCCTAGGTTCTTGGAAGTCTTCTCGCTTGTCCTAACTGAACCTGTTGTCTTCTCTCATGATATGGCTCGCTGGTTATTTTATTGTTTTGACTTTCTATCCTATCATGAAGGCGATCTCGCCCTCTCAGAGATTCCGTCAAATAATGTTCCTTTCCTGACTATATTTATAGTGATTGTATATGTCTCTGTTCTTTAACATGTGTAAAGCTCTCTGGTACCCGCGAGGGTCTTGTTTGCGCTATATAAAACCTTCAAAATAAAATAAATAAATAAACGACCAAGGAAAGGATGATGGAACTCCACCCGACTGCACCTGAGAATATCCATCTAGTCTTCCACGTGCGTTCAGCCCACAGTGTCTAAGCACATGTGACTCGCTGTAGCGTTGTAGTGCCATGGTGACTGCTCACTGATACTAGTCTATGATCAATTTATTTAAAGAACCCACTTAATCTCTGCTTAGAGGTTCTGCCGATGACGAACAAATGGATACAAAATAAACACTCACCCCTCCATGTAATACTTTGTAAGAGGGTTCCACCGTGTTTTTTCTTCTGATGCCACCTCAGGTGTCGGTTGGCGGACCCAATGAAACCTGAACTCCCAGAAGACTCCCTATCGCTGGGACCTTGCACAGACATCTCCTACAGTTATTAGACTCATAAGCCAACATGTCATCCTTTTTACATCTCTTTTCTCCCAATCCCTTTAGCAGGGAGGCAAAAAAAAAACACTCGCCACTAGTGCGCATTGAAGGCATGGAGGGAACACTTCAGAATCTTAAGCTTTCAGCACCATATGTAACAACTCATCTTCCTGTCAGTCATCTTTGTCAGTTGCTTCTTTTTAATGCTAGATGCTTCTAGACGCTTCCAAACATACTGTACACTATCCTCATTTCTGGTTCAAGTTCCACTTCCCTTTCCAGAAACGTTCCCAGAAGTCACTGCAGCAGTCTCTGAGGCCTTGACTACTGTGTAACCTTATCATCCTTCAACCTATACAGGAGAGAACTGGAGAGTAAGAAGGATTCAAGGAGCTCCTCCACATTCACACTGTCATCACTGTTGTGCTTTTTTGTGTCTCTGACCAACATTCCCTTTTCCTCTCTGCCTTGCTCCCCCCTTATGTGTCACTCCCATGTCATCCCTACACCAGAAAATATTGAACTCTTGTCCCCTCTTTTACAGCTCGGAATGCAGAAGAAGAAATACATGCCCTACAATCAGCAGCACAAGTACTTCTTCTTCAGTACGTACCAGGTGCCCCCGCGCTCACCCCCCTGACCTGGGCATGGTGCACTCATATAGGTGCAGAGGGCAGACTGCGGCAGATGGAGAGCTGGGAGGCCAGAAGCACGAAGGGGTTAGATGTGGACTGAGGACGGGATGAGATTGAGGGCAGAGTGGGTAACAGGAAAGAGTTAAGCCTGAAGCTTGGAGCTGATGATATGGGAGGGGTTACAGGTTCAGAAGAAGCTTCTTAAAGCAGATGACTGTAGGACAACAATGTTGGATGTAGAGGGATGGGAGATGGAACAGGGGGATGTCAGGTGAAAGGCACGAGAGCGACTGGGTGCAGCCACGGGAGCTGAATGCTTAGGACTCCATTTCAGGGAGAATGACCCGTTTCCAAAGATAAGACAATGTAGAGACAGGTCTTGCTGCAGAGCAGGGGTGGTTCCCATGGATTGCAATGTGTGCTGCAGAAGGGAGCAGGTGAAGCCTGTAGCTAGAGCACAGGTAGGTTTAAAAAAACAAAACTTTGTTTTATTTGTTTCCAATACAAAACAGACCGTGCCAGGTACATGTGTCCATAGCACAACAATGCAATGTAACAGTCTCCATTGAGCGACGCCTCCATACATAATGAAGTTTGCATAGCTTGAATGTACATAGTGTGGAATACAGTACAGCATATACCAAGTTGAAAGCTATTCTAGTACTTACAAATCATGCCTATACTTGGCCGCCACATCTCCCATTCCTACCAACATGAAACACACAGATGTGACCCCTCTTCTCCGCAGCCAGAGTCAGGGTCGCAATCCTCATCACTTTTTAACCTATCTAGCAGAAGCCCCCAAGCCATCACATCATCTGCGGCTCTTTCGTCAGTTCAAGACATGCGCTGCTGAACCTCCGCCACCCCCAACTCAAGCAGATCTTTTAGCCAGAGCGAAACCTGCGGTGCTCGAGATCCTAACCACCCAATGGCCACCCACTGAGAGTTAGGGTTAGTATAAATGGAGTGATGGTATGGCGATAGGTGTTGGTGCAGAGATCAGAGCCTTCTATAGGCTTGGCTTGGGTGCAGTGGGAGGGATGGCATGTAACAACATGCATTGGGAAGAGGGTGAGTTGCAGTGAGGGTTAATTACTCCCTGATGTCTCTCTCATATCCGTTTCCTTCCTCTAGTTGGACCTCCTGCCCTGATGCCTCTCTACTTCCAGTGGTTCATCTTCTATTTCGTAGTAAAAAGGAAAAAGTGGGTGGTAAGTACCTTGAACATTACCTGGACTACAATTAATAGAGCTAGAACAAAAATCGAATTTATACCAGGAAGAGGCAGTTTTTTCCTATACTTTTTGGTAGCTGTGGTGAATGTCTCTTCAGCCTAGACTCATACCCTTTTCTAGGTGTCTGCCTGTCCTACTGCGTGAAGGTATTTGCTTATAAACAAGTACTGTAGAACCTACGCTGGCATCATTAGCTCATGCCTAAAAAAGTTAGATCTAGATTCTGGTTGTTGGGTACAAGACAATGGATCCTTCTCTGTAATTTCATTCACTTATCAAGTCAGATATCTCATGCATTAAATTGTTCTTTGCACCCTACCACTGCAAGTTAAGACCACTTCTAAATCATTCTGTGCAACTCACAAAGAAAGCATTCACTGTGTTGGGAAAGTCTTTCCTCACTTATTTTTTCTGTTTCATATAGATATAAATAGCTGGGTTACCAAAAGGATGGTGCTCAACTTGTCAGCCTCAGGAGGATGGAAGGCTGAGTTGGACCTGCTGAGATTCTAACTTGAGACTTGCAGGTTGTAGTTCGATCTCAGCAGTATATGTCCAACTGTCAACCTATACTATTGGCAAATTTTGACCTGGAGGCTTTTTCTTTTAAAGCAGACAATGCTGGGCCTTCCGGCACCTTGCTACTCCCTAGAACTTATCAGGGTTTTAACTCTCATAATCATGGCTACCTTCCATCTGGATACAGACACTTTTCTTCCTAGGTTAGTCTTGATTTCCTTGCGTGAGACCAATCTGTGCTAAATGTAATGAGAGGTTTAGATTTCTACAGTGACCTTACCCGAGCTCTCATGTTCTAACTTCATCTGGCCACTTGCAGAGATAGCCAGATGTCTGCTGATACTACTAGAAGCAGTATCACTGCAATGTGCAATCTCCTCATGGGAGCAATCATTTCTTTATTTGTTGTGGGTTGATGTTCTGGATATAGCAAAACATTTCTTACAGGAAAAACATGTCCTGTGATGTTTTTGGCTTTTTCCAGATCTGCTTTGAGGGTTTCTTTTTGAAACGTCTCAATAGTTAGATGTGTGCTGATTTATAAAAAAAATATATGCATTCGAGGCATATGAGCTGTAGATCATATGCTTTAGCATAGATCTCCATCTGGTGTTGGGTCCGGATGTTTGCACGTTGTTATGTTCGAAGAAGTTTTTGCAGTCACAAGGTAGGTGACTCCTTCTTTTTGTTGATAGTGCGCATGGGCACCAACTCCATGCCCAGATTGTTTTTGTCCGCCATCGGGTTTGATGTGTATTGCTGCGCTCTGGTTCATTATCGTTTGTTAACCCTTTCAACACGCTGCCCTCTACGGTATTGTCTTTCGATCGCAGTTTTCTGTTCAACGCGTATCGTGTACACTGTAAAAACCTTTGATCGGAAACTTCGAGTCGGGTCGTCAGGCCTACCCGTGCCGACCACGCCAGCAGTCGATGGAACGGACTCCATTCAAGCTCTGTACCGGGTGTCGTGCTAAGTTTCGATGCACGGACTTGCATGACGTCTTCAACCTATGCTTATTCCTGGAACATGACGAAAAATCCTGCAAAGAGAGTCGATCATTCCGATCGAAAAAAAACATCCGTGATCGTCGACCTCGAAGCCACGAGATGCAACGCGGCTCCGTACCTGACATCTTCAGCGAAGACCTAGAGCACCACTGTCCTGCTGAAGAAGGCGAAGAAGAAGAAGAAGAACTGGTCTCCGTGTCTGAAGCCGACTCCAACATGGAGGAAGACCTGAACGTCACTCCGGGTCAACGTACTGTGAGTACAGACCCCCATGTGCCTACTCAAACAAAAGATAAGGCTCCGGTATCACCCTCGCCCTCGGGCTCTGGTCAACGCCGAGTAAAAGTTTCAGCTGCCCCGCCCTCCAGCCCGGCTATGAAACATAAACACAAGCCTTTGGACTCGAGCCGACCCCATTTTGGTGCTGAACCAACACCTTCTGCACCGAAACATAAGGAGAAACATGTGCCACTTCCCACGCCATCGGCACCAAAGACACCTTCGACACTGAAAACCTCTGAGCCAAAACCCTCCAAAACAAAAGATTTGGAACCAAAATCGTCCAAGCCTAAAGCCTCTGAGCCGAAACGCTCCACACCTTAAAGCTCGGAGCCAACACCCTCCGCGCCGAAAAGTTCGGAGCGGAAACATGCCACTCCGAAAACTCCACAGCCTAAACCGGCTAAAACAAAGCATTCGGATTCGAAACACTCGGCACCCAAATCTTCGATGCCGAAATCCACTCCTAAAGGAAAAGATACTCCTTCCAAGGAACTTCCATCTGAAGACACACTTCTGGATCCAAAATAAAAAAGTCTTAGTGATGATCCAGAAACTGGACATCTTCTGGCTTCTCTTCCTATAAAACTGAAGTTAGACCTCTCAAAAGATGCCCCTATACCCCTAAGGAAAATAGAGATATGGATACTAACCCTCCTCCCCCTTGCATACTTCCCTCTCCTCCTCCTATTCCCAATTTACATATTACACCATCAAATTCACCACCTCCAATCTCACCTGACCCACAGGATGACGATTTTGGGGATGGGGATGACGATCATGATACCCCACAAGACCCGACATACCACATGACACTGATCCCTGGGAAGATTATAATAAGGATCCAGATCAACCTAATCACCCTGACCTGTATCCCTCCAGACCCTCCCCACCTGATGACAAAATTGGCTTTGCACAACTTATCAACAGGGCTGTCCAATATCACGGGGTGGAGCCACATACAGACTCTAGAAGAGGATTTCCTTGTAGAAACATTCACACACTCACAAAGGCCTACTAACACTTTGCCCATGCTGAAGGGCATGTTAAAACATACCGACGAGGTATTCAAAGACCCAATTAGAGCCAGGATACTGACACCTATAGTTGATAAAAAAAATACAAGCCCGCTCCTACAGAACCTGCATACATAAAAGGTCAGTTGCCTTTAGACTCTCTTGTATCTAACGCCCGCAAGAGAGCTAACTCTCAAACTACAGGCGATACCCCTCCTCCTGATAAGGAGTTTAAACTTATTGATGCCTCTGGCAAGAGAGTAGCTTCACAGGCTGCTAATTATTGGCGTATTGCCAATGCTCAGGCCCAGCTAGAACGCTACGAAAGGGCCCACTATGATAATTTGGAAAAACTCATGCAACATTTGCCAGAGGAGTATAAAACTAAAGCTAACAACCTCATTCAGAAAGGGAAGCTCATCACTAACGCTTCCATAAAATGCGCCCTAGATGCAGCGGACACAGCTTCTTGTGCTATCAACACAAGCATACTGTTACGAAGACACGCTTGGCTTCGAATCTCTGGATTCAAGCAGGAGGTACAATCCTCCATACTTAATCAGCCCTTTGATAAAGAGCATCTTTTCAGGCCAACAGTAGATACTTCATTAGAAAAAATGAAGAAAGACACCGAAACTGCAAAATCCATAACATAACCTCCCACAGAGGACTTATTCTATCCAGACCCTACACAGAAGACTCTGGTAAAGATCCAAAAACTGGTCAACTAACTCTTAGTTCTAAAAAACGACCATTGGACAAGCCTGCACCGTCTCCTCATCCAAATAGAAAAAAGGACATTGCAACCTCTCCTTTAAGGATACCTTCTCCTCCTCCTCCTCCTCCTTCACCACCTCCTCCCCTACACCTTCTCCTACTCCGTTAGCAGACGATGATAACAGGGATGACACTTATGATGACACAGGGGGTGGTGCAGATAGTGAGCCACCAGATCCTTCTAGTCCTCCGGGCTCACCTGACCCTTGGGATGATTATAGCACCCCAGATGTCCCTAACGTCCCACACGACGACATATATCCCTCCCGGTCTTCCCCAACAGAAGACACTATGAGATTTATTCAACTAGTACATAGGGCTGCCCAATACCATGTGGTTGACCTACATACTGACCCGGTAGAATAAGACTTCCTTCTGGATACCTTTGACAACCCACAAAGGTCCACTTCGGTTTTACCCATTCTTAAAGGTGTTATTAAGCACAGGCCAGAAGTCTTTAAAGATCCAGTTAGGGCTTGAATCATCAACCCCCAAATTGAGAAAAAATATAAGGCTGCCCCTTCAGATATAGCGTACATTAAAGGGCCTGCACCATTAGACTCCATTGTAGTCTCTAATGCATGCAAAAGAGCAAAATCACAAACATCAGGCGAGGTTCCCCCACCAGATAAAGAGTCAAAACTCCTTGACGCATCGGGTAAAAGAACAGCGTCACAGGCAGCAAACATTTGGCGTATTGCCAATACTCAAGCATTACTGGCAAGATACGACAGAGCACATTATGATGAGTTAGAATCAATGCAGCTCCTTCCAGATAAATACAAACACAGGGCACATGAGCTTATACAAGACGGTAAAAACATCATGAATACCTCTATTCGTTGTGCACTAGATGCAGCAGATACTGCTTCAAGGGCTATTAATACCAATGTCCTGTTGCGTAGACATGCTTGGTTAAGCATTTCAGGTTTCAAACCTGAAGTACAAAGTGCCATTATCAACTAATGCTTTGATGAGCAACACTTATTTGCGCCTAAAGTGGACGTATCTGTTGAAAAAATTTAAAAAGATACCGACACAGCTAAATCTATGGGAGACTTGCAGTTGCAAGCTCCCAGACACTCCTTTTCGCCGCTCATCTTACAGATGCATCACCAGGGGATACTCCTCAGACAGTCTCTCTACTTCTTACAAAGCCCCTACACAATCCACCTACAGTAGGGGCTATCAAAGAGGTGGTTACAGAGGTAACAACAATAAGGGCAGAGGCAAAACCAACAACTCCTGCTCTGCCTCCGCCCCTGCCCAATGACTTCCCTCCCCTTCCCCCAACACATTCCACTTCAGTTACTGTCTCAAACTAACATCTACCCCCCCAAACATACTACCCAAACAGCGTCCAATGTGACAAGAACAGTTGATACTACTCAGGCAAGAGGTAACATCCCTCCTACAAAAAAATGCAATAGAACCAGTTCCATTGCATCAGCAAAACAGAGGAGTTTACTCCTTGTACTTTCTAATTCCAAAAAAGGAGGGATCTCTAAGGCCCATTCTCGATCTCAGACCACTGAACCTGTACATACAATCCGACCACTTCCATATGGTCACACTCCAGCAGGTTCTTCCTCTCCTTTTACAAAACGACTTCCTTGCCACTATAGATCTCAAGGATGCATATTTCCACATTCCCATTCACACAGCTCACAGAAAGTACCTCAGATTTGTACTAGATGGTCAGCACTATCAATTCAAAGTACTCACATTCAGGGTCACAACAGCACTAAGACTATTTATCAAGTGCCTTGCAGTAGTGGCAGCGCACTTAAGAAGACCGCACATTCTCCTTTCCCATATCTCGACGACTGGCTCATAAAAGCCAGCTCATACAGTCAGTGTGTACAACACACTCACACCACCATCCAATTACTCCACGACTTGGGGTTCACAGTAAACCACACCAAGTCCCACTGTAGTGTAGTTCTTATATTCCCAATAGGCTCTGCGCATTGGAATAATATATCCTATAGATGTGACTTAGGACTTATGTCTACTAAGTCTCTATCGAATATATTAAACTTAACTGTGAGTGCCAGCTAGCTCAGAGGTCACTAGAAACTTTCTCGAATTCACAAGAAGGGATTAGTTTCTGACAACCGCATAAACATGACAACTTTGTTTCCCCAAGATAAAACTGATCTTCAGAGTAGTGGAAACAATAGATAGATATTTTACCTAGTCAATAATAATGCGTACAGCAAGAAGAGTATTATTAAATAATACTGTAAAAGCATGGTATGATTTCTAAGCCATAAAATACATACATGAATAAATAAAGATTAAAAGTACTCAACTGGTGTTCTAAAATACACCTACCCCGATGTACCTAAGTCTAATACGAGGGAAGAAGCAAGTGTGGTGTAGCATAAGTTTAATATTCTTTTGCCAAGAATCTAACCAAGATTTCTCTTAGGGTCTAATCAGCTCCGTACCTTGGTTTAAAATGAAGGAGGTCTGGTATCTCTCTGTCTCAGGGCTCGATTTCCCAACATCCCGCAAGGGGAGATTGGAAACACTGGAGCTGGATTTCTCGGCAAGAGAAAAGACAGCGTCTCTCTCAGTGCGTCTGCTGGAGGGTCAGTTTCCTTCGGCACTTGCTGTAGCGAGCTGCGTCGGGCAAGTAGATAATCGAACTGCTCCAAACCACTGTATGTTTGCTATAGCAAGTGTGGGCATATTTATACCTTGAAGGTGCTGAGTTTGACATAAAGGTGGACATAATAACGTCATCAAAGAGTCTCATTTCTTTGAAAACTCCATGAGTTCTTGGACAAATCAATATTCAAGCAAGGGGAAGTCCCTAACTGCTGAAGCCGAGTTTTCCAAGAAATCGTTGTGGCTTTTTCGGAACTGGTGGAAGTATCCATGCCTGTATTTGGACTGCATGGGCTATGTCTAAATATGGTTATGATTTCTATGCCTATATAAGGACAAGGTGATTTATACCTATATAAGGGCATGAATCGGGTAAATTACACTAGGATCCTAAAAGGCTATACAACACCACCTGCAACTGTCCCACATACTACAATATCTAGGTGCCACAGTAAACACCTCCACAGCGCTAGCTTATCCCTCTCCTGCCAGGATAACAAATATGCAAGCTCTTCTACTCCTGCCAGGATAACAAATATGCAAGCTCTTCTAACCAAATTCCAACAAGAACAGTCTCTTCCAGCTCGAGTGTTCATGCAACTCATAGGAATGACGGCCTCTTGCATATTCCTAGTGCCTTATGCAAGACTACAGATGCGTCCTCTTCAAGAGTACCTAGCACGACAATGGATCCAGGCTCAGGGTCAATTAACTGACCTAGTGTTGGTAGACGGTCGAACGCACCGCTCTCTGCAACGGTGGAACACCAAAAGCCTTTCTAAAGGGTGACCATTCCTATAACCAGTTCCTCAAATAGTCATGACAGGGGACGCATCGCTCTCCGGCTGGGGAGCCCACCTCCTGCAGCACACCATGCAAGGAAGGTGGACACCGCAACAAAAGTTACTTCACATCAACCACCTGGAGTTACTAGCCATTTTTCTAGCCCTAAAAGCATTCCAGAAGCACATATCGGGCAAAGCTGTCTTAGTCCGCACAGACAATATGACGGCCATGTACTACATAAACAAACAAGGAAGGAAAAACTCTCTGCAACTCTCTCAGTAAGCGCAACAGATAAGGAGATGGGCTATACCTCAGAACATCTTCCTTTTAGCCCAACATGTTCCAGGGGTACAAAACACCATGGCTGATCTATTAAGCTTTCAGACACAACAGATCCACGAGTGGGAACTTCATCCACAAGTTCTTCAACCGTTCTTTCAGATGTGGGGACAACCTCAGATAGACCCACGAAAAACGCCAAATGCCCAAGCTTCGCCGCCAGGTATCCACACCCGCTGTCCAAAGGCAATGCGATATGGATGAACTGGTCCGGCAAATTTGCGTACACTTTTCCACCTCTCCAACTGCTTCCATTAGTGGTGTGCAAACTTCAGCAACATTCCCTCACTTTCATTCTAGTTGCTCCAACTTAGGCCAGACAACCGTGGTACACCACACTGCTGCTTCTTTCTGTGGTACAGCACCAAAAGTTATACCTGTGTCCACGTCTCTTAACACAGAACCATGGAGAGATCAGACACCCGGACCCAGCTCAGCCCAACCTTGCGATCTGACTCCTGAGGTCCTAGAGTTCGGTTATCTTAACCTTCCTCCTGACTGTATGAACGTCATTAAAGAAGCTAGACGTCCCACCACTAGGGCATGTTATGCAGCCAAGTGGCAGCGTTTTGTAATATACTGCCATAACAACGACATCAATTCTCTAGATGTGTCTATTCAACACATCATAGGATACCTATTACACCTCCAAAGATGTAACTTAGCGTACACATCTATTAGACTGCATCTTGCTGCCATTGCAGCATACTTACAAAATAGACAACATCTATCACTCTTTAGAGTACCTGCCATAAAGGCTTTTATGGAGTGCCTCAAAAGAATAATTCCTCCCAGAGCACCACCTTCACCTGTGTGGAATTTAAACATTGTTCTCAAACGGTTAATGGGACCTCCATGTGAACCTTTACATAAATGTGAGTTGCAATTCTTAACCTGGAAAGTTGCTTTCCTAGTAGCTATTACTTCTCTAAGAAGAGTTAGTGAGCTACAAGCATTAGCCATTCCAGAACCTTTTCTGCAAATGCATCATAATAAGGTTGTTCTCCGTACCAATCCTAAATTCCTTCCAAAAGTCATTTCACCATTCCATCTCAATCAATCTGTAGAGCTGCCAGTATTCTTTTCGCAGCCACAGACAGTCGCAGAAAGAGCTCTTCATAATTTAGATGTCAAAAGAGCATTGCTTTACTACATTGAAAGAACACAATCCTTTGGTAAAAGTAAACAACTTTTTGTGTCTCACCACCACACAAAGGCAACCCCATATCAAAATCGGGGATAGCTAGGTGGATTGTCAAATGTATACAAATTTGCTACCACAAAGCTAAACGTACATTATCTATTCCTCCTAAAGCACACTCTACTAGAAAGATAGGGGCTTCAATGGCATTTTTAGGGAAAATTCCCCAAGATGACATCTGCAAAGCAGCCACATGGTCTACACCGCACACATTCACAAAACACTGTTGTGTAGATGTGCTAACCAAACAACAAGCTACTGTGGACCAGGCTGTTCTCAAAAAACTGTTTCAAACTACTGCAACAGATACGGGTGGTCGCCGCTAAGAGTGGGTACTGCTATACAATCTATGCACAATGTGTAATCTGCAGCTCATATGCCTGGAACGGAAAATGCTACTAACCAGTATGCATCTGCTCTTGGCATGTAGAGCTGCAGAGTTACACACGCCCACCCGGCTACCTTTACTGTTCCAGTATTATCTTAATTAGATACAACTTACATGAGCATCCTTCCTGTTTCTTACAAAACTCCATCATTTCCCTGCTGGCGAAAAACAATCTAAGGATGGAGCCGATGCCCATGTGCACTATTGTCCAAAGGAGGAGTCCCCTATCCCGTGACTTCCAAAGACTTTTCAGGACAAAAACAACTGCAAACATCCGGGCCCAACAATAGGTGGCGATCTGTGCACAGTGTGTAACTCTGCAGCTCTACATGCAAAGAACAGATGAATACTGGTAAGTAGCATTTTCCTTTATTGTTACCGTGGGACTCCCACCATGACGATGGGGAAGATTCAAGCATGTGAATCTATAAAAGATATCAGTACTGGAGAACCACAGTGTACATACAGGTAAGTAACTTGTTTTTTATCAAAAATAGTTGAACTGGAATGACAATGATTAAGTACCATATATGTAGATAACTCACACTGAATTTACATTATTTTGATTTTGGATTGCCTGTTTTGGAATATATTGTGAAAATCGATAACAATGAATGGATCATTACTTCCATCAAATAATGCAATAGTAATGCTATATAGGAAGAAAGCAGTGAAATAGAATTTAATTTTTTATGTATTCATGATGTTACAGTCTTGAGAAAGCGAGGTAAATCACAAAACATATGTCGGCTGCTTATGGACGCTACAGTAAGGAGGGACTCTTTCTGTGAAACATTATCACAACTTGTTTGGATTATGAAAAATGATTGGAACTATTTGTCTGGTGAAGATTAACCCCTTCGCCACTGGGCTAATGCCCCCGCGGTGCTGGGGGAAGGGGGGCCGCGCGCAGCGCCACAGTGCTTGTGACGAGCTTGGCTCGTCACGCTGCACGGTGGTGCTGTGCTCATGACGAGCTGAGCTCGTCATGACCACACCAGTTTCCACAGAACGTTCAGCACAGCAGGGGAATTATCCCCGCGTGTGAGCGCCGTGGCGGTCATGACGAGCTCAGCTCGTCATGAGCACAGCGCCACCGTGCCTCATGACGAGCTCAGCTCGTCATGAGCACGCAAGGTATTAAATAATCAATGCATAGGCTCACCTTTGTTTGGGGCATCTTTATATTCTATAAAGCTATATTTGTTATACCCCAAACTTCAATTAAATGTATGAAATTAACGCATCACAAGGTTAACTGATGTAGAGCACGGGCCAATTGTATTTCAATCCCCTAAAAATAATAGTACTCTAAGTATATGTTCTATATTGGTAACAAGAGGTCTGCCTAAACGGTCTGTAGGTGAGACCTAAAACGGGGCAGTCATAGTTAATTTTGCATATGCCTCCCCAGACCACTATAGTCCTGCACGGTGCGGCTGCACATTGTTCTGAATTGCTTCCCAGTGGTCGATCAGAAGGCCTTGCCAAAGAGACCCATTTCTCTAAACTGGGCACCTGGCGCACTAGGTAACACACTGACATGTGCTTGCTATACGTGTAGTCCTTTTATAAAGTTCTTCATTAGTAAGCAAGGTTATTTAATGCTTTTTTATATTGAAGAACGACGACTGGTAAGTTTCTCCTTACTTTGCATTTCCTGCCAACAACCAGTAACCAACAGTTTTGTTTTCTTGTGTTTTTTCCTTCTGCTACTAGTACCCCCATCCTGTCCATTTGTCTGCTTAATGAGATCCAAACACCTACATCAGATCCCCAACTAGCATATTCACCAGCTCAGAAGATCCACTTGAAGCGGTCTTTGGACATATTTTGGGCACTCTGGCTGATTTCTTAATCTGTCAGCCGTTTGTGCTTCATTTTAAAACTAACAGTTTCTAGAGCCTTGACTATTTGCTTGTGAGCCTTGACTATTTGCTTGTAGACAGCTGTTGCCAATTTAATTGAGAAGTAGGCTGGCTTTCTTTTCTGGTTGACTGTCTCGTATTTATCTTGCAGGATCTGGCTTGGATGCTCACATTTTACGCTCGACTCTATTTCACCTACCAGCCCCTCCTGGGAGTAGGCGGACTCGTTGGCCTCTTCATGCTGGTGAGGTGAGTGCCCTCTACTAAATCGATTCTCCGTCTCTCACCTCATCGTCATCCTTCACACGCCTCGACAGCCACAATCTACCTGTACCTAAACCACTGCCAAAGACTACCCTGCCTCCACCGCAGTGTCCTTCTTCTATGTCATTGGTCACTGTAGCCACTTCTGTCGTGGTATTTTATTGATTTATTGCCCTACTGGTCTGGTTACAGGATACGGATAAGGCAATTGCTTGTTCTGTTGAGCATATTGTTTATTACAATCCATAAAAACAAGTTTGATCTTCATGGGCTCTGATAAGTAACTGGCTGGTGTGTTGCTTTTATAGACCTACTCCTGGAGAGCAGCTGTGCTGTGTGTTCTTAAGTGATTCCCTGAGAATAGCCTTTATGTGGGTTTCCTCAGTTGACTAATACATGGAGAGAAACTGACCTATCTACTTCTTACCGTGCAAATTCCTTTATGGAGAATGCCTGGTTTACATGTTTATTACTGGCCAGATTCTTAGAAAATAATTTGCGCTTTCTTACACAACTGAGTCTTGAAATGCAACTTGTTTATGTGTTGGCTTGCTTTGCTGGTGTAAGAGTAACAGATGCATTGACGTACTTGGGAGACTATCGAAAATGCAGTGGTTTTTACTTTCTCAATGAGCTGGTTCCTTTGGGAAACTGGTATTGAGTTTCATAGCGGGTGTAGCTCATTGTTACAGGTTTATGTTTTCATGCTGGCCAGATTATTGGGATAGTAACTCTCCAAGTGGCTGTAGTAAGAAGCCCATTCACCTACGCTGTGTCCTACTTAATGCTAGATCACTAGTAAAACATACAGAGGAAATCTATCAGGGGACTGGGATGTACTGTTCATAACGGAAACCTGGACCACCCCTGACTCAGAGTCAGATTCGGGCATAACAAGCCCGCTAAGGTTTAAAGCATTGCCTTAACCACACACCAACAAGAAGAGGGGGAGTAATTGGAGTCATTACATTGAAAAGTGAAAATTCTCTATACCTGAACTTGATGTGTTAGGTGGCCCTGAACTCCTGGGTTTTGCTTTGAAAACTGAGAAAGGAAGTGTTTTTTCGGGCATCCTGTGCTATAGCAATCTAGGTCTCCCAAATATATATCTTGATCCCCTGATAGAAGCCATCTCCAATACGGAGCGTGCTCACTCAAATCTTTTTCATTTGGGAGTACTTCAATCTATGTACAGAAGGGTACTTTTCAATTCCTTTTAAAGAATTGCAGGGTTCATGTGAAGCCTTGGGTCTCCATCAACTAGTGCATGATCCAACCAATAGGGCCGGGCACACTCTGGATCTTATATTTGCCCCCGACGGGCCCATATTTGTGAGGGATATTCTACCTTTGTACTTTACTGACCATGCCCTTATACCTTTCCTTATATTGTTGAAGAAATCTTGTCCTTTCACACTAGTCTCAGGATTAACAAGGAAAGGGAGTGCATGGTAAAAATTGAGTAGACCAACCACAAGATAACTCTTTCACTTTTCTAACACTCTTGACCCTAGGTAATACATTGTGGACAACTGCCTAGCATATGAGCAGGGGATTGTTGAAACTTTGGACAAAGTAATCCCCCCTCACTAATTTGAAATTGCGCCATAGACCATCTTCACCTTGGTATAACAAACCATTAAAAATGCTCACGTTGGCATGTAAGAAGCTTGAAAGGAAATGGCATAGTGGCTATTCCGAAGCAGATAAGAAATGTCTTGAGTGCACTAAGTGAATACAAAAAAGAGGTCAGTAAAGCCAATGCCGACTTTTATGGTAATAGCATTCTTGCAGCTAACAATGGGCAAAAAAGGTCTCTGAGATTCTTCGGGGACTAACAGACTGATTGTTTAAAGCAAGCTGTTACTTCTCTCCAGGAACTTTGCAATGATCTTTCTGATTTCTTTGACAAAAAGATCAGCAAGTGGGGCCGTGGCCAACCATCATGGCAGCGAGAACGTGACTCCATTCGGCTCCGCTCTAGGCCCCGGGAATCCCACACTATCGGCATATGAAATGCCTTGAAATTCACGGGCGCAGCTAATGTAAGTTGCGCTGATTATAGAAGACGCTGAGGCAACCCGAATCACCTCCGGGAAACCTTTCGAGCGGGCAAAGTTCCGGCGGCCCTTCTCCACCGCACAGAATCCAAGATGGCGGCAGCCACTGCAGAGCGCTAGATGGAGCACCATAGAGAGCGGCAACCATTTGGGTCTGCCGGAGAGACCGCATTCAACATGCAAGTCGGAGGTGTGGCATGGCCATCCGGGCCCTGTAGCAGCGCAGTGGCGAAACTGGAACGGCCGCCCCCAGTGCCATGAGGCATTAAGTAAGGAGACCCCGACCCCCAGGGGGAGATGCACGCAAGCGACAAGGCGAAGAACAGAGGAGCTCCCTGACCCTTGTGATCATTAACCCCTGGCCATGAAGAGGAATTGGAGGCTCTTGTCCTGCGGGCGTCAGACTATGCCTGACTTCAAGATGACGCCCGACGTGCACTGACAATGAGGAGTTCTGAGGGACTCACTTGGTAGATGTTATAGCCCCGTGGAAGAAAAGGAAATAGTCGCTGGGGGACATTCATAATGATGATCTGAGGCAGACAAGGTGGAGGGTGACACTGGGCCATCATTTCCTGCGGCTGCTTGGTCGGTGATCCCGCTGCACTTGCGGGGGCTGGGTCTGTTGCTGAGGGGGCCTACTGATCCTGCTGCACTCCGGCTATCACGAGTGTGGGCCCGGGGCCTCGCTGACCCGCCTGTGACTGCCGTTTTTTTCTGGATATTCGCCGCAGCCCGGAGGACCTTGTTCAGGGCTCACACCAACCTAGATTGGAGGTGGCCCCGTGCTGACCGAGACTCCCCAGACCTATGCCACCAATAAAATCACAAGCCAACATGGTTTTCAGCTGTTTTGCACCTGCCGAGGCTGGGCAGAAAAGGAGGGGGATCCGCAAGAGAAAGCAGGTATCGCGCTCACCCGAGAATATCGACTGCTGACACTAAAAGAGTTTAAAAAAAATATCTGAGCGAGGACATTGAAGCTGGAAATCAGTCCCTCTTAGGCACCCAGTTACGTGCCACCATGCTCAGGGGTGAGGACCTCGGGAGAACATAAGGGTGAGGGGTCTGGAAGAGGGCTGCAAAGGTCCAGACCTAGAGTCATTTATAGTGGGGCTCTGGGAGATGAGTGCCCAGATGTCCAGCTAGAGCAAGTGCACAGGGCGGGTCCAAGGCTCCTTGGAGAAAACAGGTGACCAAGAGACATTCTTGCGAAATTCAGCTCCTATAAGATCAAAGAAATGGTCCTACAGAAAGCTAGAAACAACAATAAGGCCACCTTCAAGGGTGCAATATGCTCCCTGTTCCATGATGGTGCCCAAGCCATCCGGCCCGCAGACTACAATTCCGTCCGATGATTAAGGCGCTGAGGGAATGCCAACTTAAATACAGGTGGACTTACACCTTTGGCCCATTTCGCTCCTCCTCTTCCCTGTGAAGATTCTGGAACGATGTGTGAGCACAAGATTATCTCAATATCTGGAATCTTACTGTCTCCTTGAGAATGAAAATTTGGTTATCGACCTGGGCATGGTACGGAATCAGCCTTACTTGTCACTCTGGACAGTCGTGATTATGTTTGCTTTGTCTACTGCCTTTGACATGGTTGGCCACAAAGTCCTTTTGTCTAGATTAGCCTCAATTGGAGTTGTAGGTACAGCGCTAAAGTGGATGGAGTTCTACCTGTCGGACAGGTGTCAGGCTGTTTCCTTATGCCCCTCCTGCTCTGAATTTAAAAATCTGCGACATGTAGTACCACAGGAGCCCTGTCCTGTTCAACATTTATATGAGGGAATTATTACCTTGATAAAGAAGCATGACATTAGGCTGGCCAACTATGCCAACAACACTCAGCTGATTTTGTTCTTTAATAGTAATCAAGAGGAGGCAGTAACGGCATTTCAGAAATTAATGTTGGATATCGACAGTTGGATGAATGCAAATTCATTTAAACTAAACAGGGACAAAACAGAATTTCTGTGCTGCTCGGCAAGTAAGATTTCCATGGCTCTCTCCTCTAATTTTTGACCGCTCTCATGTGGAAATTAACTGTTGATATCAGACACAGTCCGAAACTTGGGGGTCACTTTTGATGACAAGTTATCCTTGGATAACCATGTCACAAAAGTAGCAGGCACATGTTCTACGCAGTCTCAGGTAGGTGCACCCACTATTCCCTATTGAAGCAAAATCGCTTGTAGTGTGTAGCATCATACTTAGTAAATGTGCTACTTGGGACCCCCTATTGTCTGTTTGATAGAGTCCTAGTGGCAGTAGCCAAACTTGCCTCAAGCAAACCTCGCAGATCATTGGTATCATTGAAGGAATTGCACTGGCTTCCTCTGAAGCAGAGGATCTGCTTTAAAGCCATTTGCATTGTGTTCCAGGCATTGCAGGGCACTGGCCCGGTGCACCTACAAATAAGACTAAAAGGGCATACCCCGGAGAGACATCTTCTCTCTGGCACTGCAGGTTTAGTCTGTATTAATACGTTTTGGAAGGCAATGCAAGGGATCAGGCCTTTTCAGTCAAAGCGGCCCAACTATGGAAGAAGCTGCTGCCACCCCTTAGATCTGCAACAGATTTGCTGCAATTCGGGAAAGCTTGGAAGACCAGGCTTTTCCCCAAATAATTCTTGCGCCTGTTCTTCCCTGATTGTTATATGTTTAGCAGTTTGCACCTGCTCAGATGTTTTAGCGCCAGGATGCAAGTTTGGTGACAGTTGCGCTTTATAAATGCTATAAATATAAATAAACAGTAACTGGTGTGAATGCTTCAACGTTGGCTGGGTTCGATAACGTAGACTACATACATTGTTTTTCCTCATTGGACAGATTCATTGAGAGCAACTGGTTTGTCTGGGTGACACAGATGAATCACATTCCGATGAACATCGACTATGACCAGAACAAGGACTGGGTCTCCACTCAGGTGAGATTTCGGCAAGGGGAAGGGTTGGAAGTGTATCCTGTTATTTAATGGAAAAACGAGACACGAGGTAGTTGAGAAAACAAAACTCTGTGAATAGCGAGCTCATCAGACGGAACCAGAGAACCCTGTAAAATGTAAACGAGGAAGGAATAAATTGGCTGGACAAGGAGCTCTATGAAGAGGGAGGTTGGATAAACGTGCTTATCATATGAAAGTCCATGGGGGTGAAAGTTGTGACGAGGAGGGTGATATAGTTTGGTGGGAAGATTCTGTGGTTTTACTCTAACAGTCTCCCTCTTGATCCTAGCTCCAGGCTACCTGCAACGTTCATCAGTCACTCTTCAATGACTGGTTCAGCGGACACCTCAACTTCCAGATTGAGCACCAGTGAGTATGGAAATCCATCTATCCCTTCCCTTTTCTTCATTTTTCACTACATTCCCTCTCCATTATATTTAATGTGCTTAGCATACGCCTTGGTTCTACGCATGCAGAGAGGGCTCTGCAGCATAACTTGCACACTTTCAACTACAAAAACTTGGTTTAAACCCTGAAATGATTAAGGTAAGGTGTGATAAGACTTCCCTTTACCTGTAACGTCACAGAAAAAGAGCTGCAATGAGACCAATCCTCACCATAGTGTCAGACAAATGGGGCACATCTCCTTGAAGGCTGAAGGTGTGCACCCCCCCCTCACCAGCTGCATTCTTAATGCGAGATGTACATACAGAATGCTCTCAAACTAATTTCTCTTTATGCTTGTAGGTAAACGAGCTCCATGGTATGTAACATCTATGGGCCAGATGTATCAAGATTACATTTTGCGAGTCTATAATAGCGAATTTTTGCCGATTCGCTATTATAGACTCGCAAAATACAATGTATGTAGGTTATTGCAAACATTTTGCGATTCCTACATATTCCTTAACAGCAAATCGCAAATTACGATTCGCTATTGAGGAATGCCTTCACATTTATTCATATGGGCCCATAGGAATGAATGGGAAGATATTCACAATTTGCGAGTACCAAATAGGTACTCGCAAATTGCAAATACATTTTGAAGGGTGATAGGAGGGCCAAAAGGCCACCCTGATGAACCCCCAAACAGGTAAGTGTGCACATGTGGTGCACATACATGCCCTAATGGCATGTATGTGCACCACATGGCACTTGGAAAAATGCAGAAAATTGCATTTTTCTAGGAATTTGCAAATTACCACCAACTAGAAGTTGGTGGTAAGTTGCAATTCCTTAATGGCAATTCACGAATTGCATTTATGGAATCACAAATTGCAATTCCCTAACTGCATTAGCAATTTATAATTGTGATTACCCATATTGCGAATTAAAAGTGTTTGATACATTGCAAAATGCATTTTTGCGATCTCAAAAAGCGTTGATACATCTCGCCCGAAGTTCTCTTTTTAAATGGTGAAAGCCTGGCTCATCTTTACAGACAGAGCTTTGCCAGTCAGGGCGTAATTGGTGCCCGAAGCTCTGCTCATAAGCTGAGGCTGGCTCCGTTAATCGTCAGCACATCTCATACCAAGGCTGGTAGCCTTTAGTCTACTGCCAGACACTCCCTGTCCCTTTTTCTTGCTCTTGCAGGGTCCTTCTTTTGTCTCCTTGTGACGGTTTTGCATTCTTTCTCTTCCTCCGTCTTTCCGATCTCTGTCTTTTGTCTCTTGCACTCAGGAAATATCTGATGCATAAACATAGGTGCCAAAGTTTAAAATAAGTCTGGTGCCCCCCAGCGGCAACCACAAGCTCAAATTAAGCACTGGTTGCCAGCTCGAGTTATACTTTTGTCTGCGTGGAATACTAAATTCCAGTGGAGAATTGATAGATTCACAACAGGTTGGTACGAAAAGCCTAATTACCAAGATGATAAAATGAGCAAAAGCTGACAAAGAAACACATTTTTGCCCCAGTATTGGAACCTTCATAGATTCCATTGCTTTGTATCCTTCCCCGTCGTCAGCCTGGGAACCTCGGTAAATAGAAAATACCATAGCAGTATGTACAAAAGCTAAATTAAGGCCTAGGCCTCATCTCATGTTGTAGCCTTTCTGCCTCTTTTTGTAAAAGAGACCAAAATTTAGCAACAACCAATCAGATTAGCCTCACCCCAAATACCCTCCTGAGAGAGCCTCAGATTTTCTACCGCACGTTGTGCTAAGGGAGTCTTAACTGAGCTCTGCTCAGTTTTCTCTTCAACTTTGGATTTCTACACCCTTTTCTCTACAGGATGTCTGAAAAGAAAACTTTATTCAAAGCCTGTGCTACTTGCTCAAAGAAGAGGCTATATGTCGAAGATAAGCATAAAGATAGCATTTATTGCTTATACCCAGATCACAAGGCCACTGAGTGCAAGATCTGCAGGACCTTCTCGACCAAAACTCTGAGAGACTGAGAAGGAAGGCTTCTGACTTGGCTACAGAAAATGAAGTCTCGAAAGGAGGTTCTGTCTAGTGATAGTGAAGATTCTTCCTCAGCAACATCTTCGAGGTGGTCTACAAAAAGGGATAGGTCTTCCCCTTCTACTTCAGCCGGACCTCCTGCTAAGGCCTCTCAAAGGACCTTAGATGCCCTTCGATGGGGATATGCTGTTTGGATGCTTTACAAGACATTAAAAAAGATACTGAAATGGCGAAATCCCCAAAAATCTCACCATCTAAAGGAGAAAGAGGGACTTATTCCTGAGGTGTCATCTGGAAAAAAAGCAAGCCAAGGCCTTTCTGTTGCCTCTTCCCAGTCGGAAAAAGAAAAGATCTTTAAGAAACCTTCAAGTACACCTCAGGTGGCGAAAGGAGAATAGAAAATTCGTCCGTCGACGACAATCTCCTCTTGTATGTCGACGAGGTTGTCAAAGACTCAATTGGTTTTGATTTCTGCTCCGTCAATGGACCCGTCGTTGAGAGCTTCGCGGATGACTTCGTCGGCGATACATCCTACGTGAGTGATGTCACTGACCATGTCATGAGTGATGTAATATGTGACGTCATCAGCAGTGCATTGCAGGCGCGCAAGTTATAGTGAGTCCAACTAACTATAACGTGGGAATTTCAATGGTTTTATGTCAGTAAAATTTCCAGCTAACTATAACTGGTGTGAAACCTATGATTTTTTTCAGTGAATTTGATAGGTTTTTTAAATGCTAATTCCGAACTATAACTGGTGTGAAACCTATGGTTTTTTCAGTGAATATATATATATATATGTGAGCAAGGGCGGATGCCCGAAACGCGTCAGATTTTGTTGGACTAGACTTTAATAAACCCTGTGCCTTCATTTACGTTTTGGATTCGTGTGGTCTTTCTGGGTCGATGAAATGCGGAGCCCTGAAATACTGCTGTTGCTATATATATATATATATATATATATATATATGTATAGATACAGTTATGCTGTGATGTTGTAATACACTTGTAACAAAATGTGCACTACTGGCTTACTGCTAGCTACTCTGATACAAAGCATGGGAATCTATGAAAGTTCCAAAACAAGTTACTTACCTGTAACTTTGGTTCCCCAGTATTGGTAACTTTCATAGATTCCCATGCTCCCACCCTCCTCCCCTGGGAAAGCTCAGCCTTCAGCAAAACGTGTTACTGTTACACAACAGCTACGAAAATATGAGGCTCTCTCAGGAGGGTTCTATGGGGTGAGCCTAATCCGATTGGTTGATGCAAAATGTTGGTCTCTTTTACAAAAAGAGGCAGATAGGCTACAAAATGAGATGAGGCCTATGCCTTACTTTCTCTTTTGTACATACTGCTCTGGTATTTTCTATTTACCAAGGCTCCCTTGCTGACGACGGGAATGATACAAAGCATGGGAATCAATGAAAGTTACCAATACTGGGGAACCAAAGTTACAGTAAGTAACTTATTTTCTTCTTAAGGTAAACACTTAAAAGCATGAGCTGACACAAAGCCGATGAAAGGATATGGCTGTCTTTGCGAACAGGACAATTTAACAACAAAATAACTCTAGTCTGTTCAATCTAGTGGGAAGCAAGTAAGTCGTTAGGTGGCACGGGCATCAGATTTTATAGCATAAACAGGGAATTCCAAGCCCACAGCTTGCTTCAAAAAATTTTGTCAGCCTGATTTGGAATGATCAATTAATGTTCATTCCTAATATTTTCAGTTTTTTGGCCACAGCAGATCCATACTCCTGTGTTTGCATCAACTATTTTTAGGACCCTGTTTCTGTAACCGTCATCTTTGCCAGTTCTCTCCGATCTAGAACCTTAAAACATTTTCTCAATGTGTTTAACACACGTTTGTCTTTTTGAAACCTCTTAAACAGCCTGTTGCTGGTTTTTTTTTTAACAGAAGCAGACAGTATAATAGGCCATACCGTCCCATAAAATCTGAAAACTCTGAACTGGTCTTGAAACAATGTTTATTATATAAAACCAAACCAGTGCTGGAAAGTAGGGGGCGGGGCTCATGCCGGTTCCTAGGTCTGGCTGCTATTTATGGGCCTAATCGGGGATCAAGCCAACCTAAGGAAATATGCTGAATTTGTTTGTAGTGTCATTTTCCTACTGCAGTACACAATCCAGCAGCACTTGCACGTTGTCGGCATTCCATTCAGTGCAACAACCTGCAGGTGGTGAGGAGCTTTATTCTTTTCGCTTCAAGCTGGGCCCAACAAAACGAAGACCTGATTCAAAGAACCATCAGCCCTTCTTTTGTTCAAGTTCCATCTTGGCTGGGAGCTCTCTGGAGTCTCACCCCTGAATGCCTATACATTAGAAGAAAGCAAAGCCACATAGCTTATCACTTCCCAAGTACTTTAGAGAAACTATGACTTGGAGGCAGGGTTAGGACTTTGTTCAACCCCCATGTAAGAGATGTGCATTTCCTGTAAGAAAACAAGATTTATGTTTTATGGGTAATTACACCAATAACTATTTAAACGGCACCTACTAATTTTCATCCATATGTTGGGTGTTTTCCCATCACACACAGAAACACAATCATACAAGTGTGTATATCCGTGTACAAGAAATTGTACTTACAACAGTGAGGGTTATAAGGTGTAGGAATCACATATCATGTGTGGACATATGTTATGAGTGAATGGTCAGGAGAAACACAGTCAATCAATCATTTGTAAAGAGCACTACATACCCGCGAGGGTCTCAAGGCGCTGGGTGGGGGGGGGGTCGCTACTGATCGAACAGCCAGGTCTTGAGTATCCTCCTGAACGTCAGCAGGTTTTGGGTCTGTCGTAGGCTCAGTGGGAGGGTGTTCCATGTGTTGGCGGCGAGGTGGGAGAAGGATTTCCCACCGGTGGTTGTTCTTCAGATGCGTGGGATGGTGGAGAGTGAGAGGTCGGTGGAGCATAGCTGGCGGTTGGGGATGTCGAAGGAAAGCCGTCTGTTGAGGTAGGCTGGGACGGTCTTGCGGAGTGCCTTGTATGCGTGGGTGAGGAGCTTGAAGGATATCCTCTTTTCTCAGGTGGTTCAGAAAAGGGGGTGGTGATGAACAGAGTGTCTGAATTAAGCAGACCACTCTTACCCAGTCCAAAGATCAGGGCTTGATCCATCACCGTTTTTTAGCTCACTGCACCATCCCAGCTCAGAACTTGGCTATATGCAAATTAGTCTGACCCTGGTTTCTCAGGTGGGGCATGATGTGGCCGTGCAGTGGTACGCCGAGGATCAGTCTTGCCGAGGCATTTTTGATGCGTTGTAGTCGTTTGATGAGCTTGGTCGGGGCTCCCGCGTAGGGGGCGTTTCCGTAGGTCAGGATATAAAACGTAATGCAGTGATTGGGGTTGTCTGTACTAAAAAGACTTATTCATTCCAAGAGAAGCCCTTCATTTCCAACTTAGAATAACAGCATATTAAGAAAAATAGGATCTAAACCCTTGACTTGCAGTTTGCATGCAGCTCCTTGATGCCGGTAAAAAGATCACTGTGTTATATTAGAAGGACAGGCAACTTATGAACTGGAAGAAACACAATTATTGAAGTGTCTAAATCAATAGCCGACTTACCGGTCTACAAAAAAAACAGAGAATGCGATCTGCACGTTATACAATTTGTTCTCAGCAGATCCTTTAACACTGTATCAATCGAATGAGATTTGTAAAGCGCTGGCTATCACCCGCAAGGGAATCCAGGCACTAAGGGTTTCTGCTGCTGGGTGGAATCAGTCTAACAGTAATGTCTTCAGATCCTTTCGGAATACCTGCAGGGATGGGAAGGTTGGGAGGTGGAGGGGGAAGGCTGTACCAGGTCTTTGTGGCCAGGTATGAGAAACAGAGTCTGATGCTCTTGCTTCGGCGGATACGGGGTTTGGGCGAAGGAGAAGGAGAAGGAGGTGGAGTGCAGGTGTCTGGAGGGCTGGTGGAAGTTCAAACGGTGATTAATGTAGGCTAGTCCCTGATTTTGCAGGGCCTTGTGGGTGAGAATCTTGAATTGCACAGCATCTGGATGGGAATCCATTGGAGTTTCCTGAGTTGTGGGGTGATGTAGGCCTGTCTGCAGAGATAGAGGACAAGTCTGGCGGCTGAGTTCTCTTATGGTCTGTAGTCTCTTTAGTTGGTGCGAGATGATTCCTACATAGTTTGTGTTGCCTTAGTCCAGGCGGCTGGGGATGAAGGCCTTGGTGACTGTGCGTCTGGTGCTGACTGAAGACTTTCCGAAGCATGTGAAGAGTGAGGAAGCAGGCTGAGTATACTCTGTTGATCTGGTTTTTCATGGTGAGTTGGCTATCCAGTATGATGTTGAAGTTCTCAGCATATTTTGGGGGTGAGGGTCCCAGTTGTGCAGGCCACTAGGTGTTGTTCAGCGGGGATGCGTCACTACTGAAGAGAAGTACCCCTGTTTTGTTTGGTGTTAAGTTTGAGGCAGTTGTTTTACATCCAGTAGGTGACGCTGGTCATGCACAGGTGGAAGTTGGCTTTGGTGGAAGAGTGGTCTGCGGATAAAGATAGAGGATAAGCCTGGTGTTCTCTGTTGACCAGCAGGGTCATTTAGGTGTTAACTGGGTAGGGCTGAAAAAGAACCCTTGGGGGAGGCCGCAGAGGATGTCCCTGGGGTCTCAAGTGTAGTGTGATAGTGGAACCCAGATTGGGATGGATCCAGAGGGTCATCATTCTCTAGGTAGTTTGTGAGTTGCCAGTTAATAGATTTTTCCAGGACTTTGGAAGTTGGTGATCTAGGCAATGACATGTTAAACAGCCTCTTTGCGGTTGGAGGTGGTATCTGGAAGGGAGGCGCTGAGGGTGTTGGTTCATTGGTTTTCGGGTATGTTGCTCCAGCTCCTGTTGGTGGTGCTTGGATGATTTGTGTAGGTGAGGAGGGCTGCTGTAATGGTGAAGTGGGCGACTGAGTCGTCCGGCCTGGTGAGTTTGGTGACATTGCTGTACCCGACTCTGTTGCTGGTTGTAAAGATGGGGTCGAGCGTGTGCCTGGCGATATGACTGGGGTCTGTAACTAGTTGGGAGAGGCCGAGGTTGTTCATGGTCTCGAGAAGGTTGGCTGTGTTGGTGTTGTTGAAATCGTCGAGGTGAAAGTTGAGGTCTTGGAGAAAGATGAAGTTCTCTGAGGTGATGGCCAGTGGGGGAATGAAGTCAGGAAAGGGCTCATAGAAGGAGGGATGTGATCCTGGAGGACTGTAGTTGAGGGTGCCTCTAATGCTTGTCTTGCCGTCTGTGTTGAGTTGGAAGTTGAGGTGATCCATGATAGTGTTAATGCCATCAGTGGCAGCTGTGCAGTGGAGGGATTCTTTCTGGATGATGACGATTCCACCTCCGGGTTTGTTGATGCGGTCCTAGAGAATTATCTTGTGTTCGTTGGATGTGGCGATGTCTGGTTGAGCTAAGTCTCAGTGAGGAAGATGACATTGTGGTGATGGAGTCCCAGATCTCAATGGCGTGTTCGTGAACGATCGGGTGTTGATCAGGAGGCAGTGGAGTCATCCCGTCTCAGTGGTGGCGGGCGGGGACCTGTGAGCGGCAGTTCTGCCGTTGAGCAAGGGGATCCTGGTTGAAGTTGTTGCGGGGTCAGGGCTATCACTCGGCGCTGGTGTAGCTGTGGGTGAGCAGAGAGCAAGGGTCTCTGGCGCTGGGCATAGTCCAGGTGTGGATGGACGCAGATTTACTGTGACATTCGTCCTTGTTAAATAAATTTGTATGTTGACTGTCAGACTTGGCTTTTCAAGCTCCGCCCCTCATGACTCCACCCACTTTTCTCTGCCACACATAGATCCCCCAGTTTATGGGTTCCCAGGGTACTTTTTTCTCCCAATTTCAGCAGTGTACAGATCTTTATAAATGTATACATAAAACACCCAAATGTAAGCATGTCCTCTGTACCTGGGTGTAGTACAAAACAGAGTGCTGTGTTAAAGCCGGCTTCTGGTTTATCCTGCTCATGTTACCTGAATAGTCTCGGATATTCTATAAGCAGCAGTGACATGTTCTGTGAAAAGAAAGCTCTAGTAATTCTTACAAAGGTTTTCACATCCAAATTGAAGGTGATTCCTCAAAAAGAGGAATGGGGGACTGATTGTCACAGACTGAATGTATCTAACTGTCCTACCTAGAGTCCACCATAGCTCACATGCTAGATCTGAACAGTCTCAATCTCCGGCCCTAGCTTTCGCCTGCTACACTCATTTGTGATCCAGCACCTCCAAACTTCCCCTTCTCCCCTATCTTGCATCAGCCACAGAGCTCTTTCGGTATCACAGATATCTCCACCCACAGCCCTACTCGACCGTAAGCATAGGAAGTGGGAGTGCGGTGGAGGGTGGGTGTTGCAGCCCCCCCCAAAATAACTGTGCTGGATTTCAGAAGGTGAATGGCCAATAAAGATGCCTATATTTTGATTGTATTGTTTTACATGTGCTGTGTGTTCAAAGACAGAGGTCAAATATCAGGCTTCGTCTTCTGTCAAATTGCTGCTTATACTCCTAACATGGAGATTGGTGTACTTGTCTTTTCCCAACAGCAAACAAAAGTTAGAGGATTTTGTAAAGTGAGCTATGTCACAGCCTTGCTGAGTTACAGGGAATGTGAAAGTTAAGTCTGTAGAATGTCATTTTTTTCCAACACACAACAACATTTAAATAACTATAAATGAACCACACAAAATATTCAATTTATAGCAACAGTCAGGAAAGCACAAAGGAAGCAATTGTTTTTGTAATTCTGTAGTATGATGCAAACATGGATAATAATTTAATAAGATCAAAACAAATCAAGGCACTTTTCTTGGTGATGCGCAAACCCAATTTCCACACATTATTGTTGGCGTGCTATATAGTTAAACCAGTAAAACTGCATGTTTCTGCCAATTTTGTGGCCATTTTAATTATAGGTTTGCCATCCATAAATTACACTTTGCTACCATGTCACACTTTAGTAATATATGTACAACAGCGTGATGCAAAATGCAGCGGCAGCTACAAAAAACACCCAATCTTACCAATCTTCTGCTGAATTGGAGTGGCTCACCTGCTATACTTGTTTTTAGTGTGACGCTTGAATTGTTCACAATCCCTCTGACTTCACGGACTAACTCTGAGGGTAGCACCACCACTGTGAATATTGTTCGAGCACCACTGTACTCCCCTCACCCCGTCCCGTCAGTCACAGGTCACAGATATTGTGTGAAGAAAAGTCTGCGCACTCCCTATTCACCAATATCTGAATCCTAGAGCCTCATTTATGAGGCCTTGCATCAGTTTTGCGCTTCTGATGCGTCACAAAAGTGACGCATCGGCAGCGTAAAACATGCCTCCTATTGCGCACTATTTACAAAGTGACGCATCTAAGCAGATACGTCACTTTGTAAACCCCTGCGCTACATTATACCTGTGTCAGGTATAATGTGTGCAAGGGGGGAGTTCCCCCGCAAAAAGCCTCGTAGAAGTGACGCAGTGAAATCTGAGATTTCACTGCGTCACTTCTAGGACGCCGTTGCGTCAAAATCTTGCACCTGCCTCACAGCAGGCGTAAGACTGACGCAGGCCCTTTCACATGGGGCTTGCCCCATGTGAAAGGACGCATTGCTGGAGTTGCGTCACTTTTGTGACACACTCCAGCAATGCGTCACTTTTGCGCCTACAGATACGTCAGAAATACTGACGTATCTGTAACTCCTTGCGACATGATGCGTCATATTATAATATATGACGCATCAATCATGTCGCAAGGAGTGCGCACTGAGAAGTGACGCATCGCTGCTTTCACGCAGCGATGCGTCATTTCTCATAAATGAGGCCCCAAATGTCTAAATCAGTTTAACAAAGAATGCGTGCTACCCAGTGTAAAGACTGCCAGTCTGAATACTAATAAAGAGCCTGGTGGAGAACTACCAGTTGACCAGGTGCACAGCGATGTACAGTATCGTATTGGAGAACAATAATACATCAATATTTTACATGCTAATTAAACCAAAAAACTTTTTACTGCTTAGTACTGATTACCTTGGTATTTTTCATACATAAATGATTTTGATAAAAAAACAAAACCTATGACATTGTCAATAATTCCAACCAATTTCTAAATCAACATTTTTCTTGAAACCATTGTTATCATGTTGCTGTAAAATCAATGGAGTATTCTCGGTCACGCCCTCATGCCCAATGCATTTCGGGAATGAATCCCTTCTTCAGGGGCACTGTAGGAAAATACAAAAATGGACCAATAAACACACTCAATTATCAAGTAAACTGCTTAAATCCATGTTAACAGGACACATGACCAATCAAAATCCAAGTGATGTACAATTCACCACATGATGTAACTCTCATGCTGGTCTACTAACAGCCAATTCCCATGAAAGGAAAAAATTGAGAAAAGAAAGAAAAGATGTGTAATGAAAAAAACATTTGCCTGACACCCATGTGTGTTAACGATAAACTAGTGCTCAAAGAGGAAAAGTATGTGACACATTGAAGCTGTAACCCAGTGAAAAACATAAATTGTGACCGAGTACTGTGAGGATGGACCCTTACGCATGACCTAAACTGTATACAAAGGTAACTGGCGTCCGGTGAATATACTGTTTACAAGCAACTATGAGAAAAGAAAAAACCATAATGCCACCATGAGCAATAGCACAGGAACAAAAAGCCCATGAGTGGTGATAAGTGTTGCTAAAAGACTTACTGGAGGCTAAGCTGAACTGTTAGGATACTAATGGCTGCTTCCGATGCCAATAGTGCAGATACTCTGAAACTGTGTAAGAAGAAAAAACTGAATAAACGTTCCCGTTTCTATAGACTGATCATAATATCTACCCACGAAGCTACAACTTGTACCTTCCAATGCAATGTCCGTTAAGGTGAAGATGCTTCACACACAGTGATGGCTGATGTTGGCGAGTATCTGGAACAACCGACCTGTCGAATCCCAAGAGACTTGTGCTCATTTGATGAACAAGCTGGTGAAAAGAATGTAAATACTCTACTTAAAACCGCTCCACTCAGTCTCATTTACTGTACAAACATGTTAGCTCATTGACATCGGACTCACCGAAGGCTCGTAAACAAAGCTCGTACCGGCTAACACTGTTACGCTGCAAGGTGCTGGGTAAAAGTGTCACGCCCTCTTCGTTTAAACGAAGAGTGCGAGAATGAAACTAACATGAATGACGGACTCCTCTGTATTATCTGCTATGTATAAATCTTGGCAGAGAAGTCATCGTATCCTGAAATCTAACCCACGGTTTCATTTTAATGCTCCTATATGGTCTAACTCGGCTATTCGGGTTCGTGGCCGTACGGTGTCCTGGCCTTTGTGGCGGGAGGCTGGTATTCATTCTCTGGAACAATTGTTTCATGGTGATAATTTTAAATCCTTGTCCCAACTTAGTGAGGAATTCCACTTGCCGCCCTCACAATCCAGTGCATTTTCCCACCTTCAACAAGCTATAGCCAAACATTTGGGTTCCTTACCAGAGTTGTTGCCCACTTCTCCTATCCTATCCTATCTAAATTTATGGGGAACTTTTAAGGGTGTCACCTCTGGTCTTTATAAGACTTTCTTACATCCTCTATTTTCGCAACCCCTTTCGAAAGCTCTTCAATTGAAGTGGCAATCACGCCTTTCTGTGGCATGTTCAGATGCTCAATGGGATTTCATCTTGGAAGGTTTGCATAAGGGTGTTCGAGAAGCTCGCCTTAAATTCTGTATTTTTAAAATTATCCACGAATGGCACTGGTCCCCGGTTAAATTACATTGTGCTAAATTAATCTCTCATTCTTTATGCTGGAGATGTTCTGCCCCCGGTTGTGATATAACACACATTATTTGTGAGTGCTCTTGTACTAGATCATTTTGGCTTTTTGTACGAAGCACCCTGGCTTCTTCTATGTCATTGCCCTTACCTTTTACCTCTGCTAATATAATATTGCATGATTTTCGTGGCTTACCAAAGTTTACTAAACCACAAATTCATCTCCTTCATACTGCTTTGGCTACGGCAAAAATTTGTATCTTGCGTCATTGGAAGTCTTCTTCATCTCCCTCCCAGGAGGAATGGCTAGTGGCAATGATACAAACAGCTTCTTTTGAACGTATCATCTATAATTTGCAGGATCAAGCTTCCATTTTTCTTCAGGTTTGGTCTCCATTCCTGGATACCACAGTGGATGATAACTATGTCTCTAACTCTTCCCCTTCTGCGGCTGTTCTTCCTTCTTAATTTTACTCTTTTCTTTTCATGCTTCTTTTCTCTTTCTACGATTATTCTAACCCTTTTGCTTCCATTTCCTTTCACAATCAGTCTTGTTACTCTGGGGTTCTTTTCTTTTTCCTAGTCCCCCCTTCTTTCTTTCTTTCTTTTCTTTCTCTTCTCTTATCTTTTTCCTATGCATTTTGGGAGCTTTGTTGTTACATTTTGCCTCATTTGTTATATTTTATGAATCATTTCCCTACTTATGTCATGTTTTATTCTTCCCTCTGTATGTATATTTACATTTATACATTCTCAAAATGTTCTAATAAAAAATTTCAACATAACATGAATGACGGACTCCTCTGTTGCGGCCATCTTATAATGCGCAAAGACGACAATAAAAACCACGAGCATGCACCAAAGAATACCCGCATTATTTTGTTCATGAACAAAAGTATGTTCTACACAATTAAATAATGATTAGTGTTAAAAATTGCAACTCTGTCTTCTCACAGCTAGCGAGCACGGACTGATAAGAGACAGTGATCAGAAATGGTGGTCTGCCTCGTGAATGTGTTCAAAGTGTAGAAAGAAGTAGTGCACTATAGAAAAACAGAACACAAAGAAAATGTAACTCTATAAACTGAGTTAATATAGACCCAAATATTTGTCATTGGCTGAAAATGCATGCATTCACAATCTCAGATTATTTACATGAAATTCAAATAAACAATGCACAATATGGAAAAGGACAGGCATATGTAAATACACAGTAACAACATACAGAGCCATTCAAAAATGTATTCGCCCATTGTTCTTTAGAAAGACTTGCAGTATTCACGCTGAATGTAATACTACAAAAAACACATTAATTAAATCCTGTCATGAGTCCCCCTGGCGCAAGGGTATGTAAGAATTTTGTCCACCATGCCTCCCTCTGTGACAACCTCCTAGTGATATCCTGCCCAGATTTATTGAACAAGACCTCTAGGATAGTGAATTGCAGTTGGGCATTTGTGTGTTTATTTTCAAACCAGTGCATGGCAAAATAAGATTTAATGCTCTTCGTACGAATTGTACTTTAAGCTCTGTTTTTCTGACTTTGATTTTGCGTGTGGTCTTTCCAACATATAAAAGACCGCAAGGACATTTGATTGTATATATGACGTTGGAGGTATTGCAGTCCCCATTATACTTCAAAGAGATGGATTTACCAGACTGTGGGTGATGTATTGTATTGCCAATCATGACATTATTGCAATTGACGCAGCTCAAACATTTACGCATACCAATAAATTGCTTAACTTCAGTATGTTGAGTAGATAGCAATTCTTTCATATTTTTGCTGCGTGTATAAGCAAATAGAGGATCATCGGTAAATAAACCTTTGAAATCTGGTTCATGTTTCAATAGTTCCCACTTTGATTTAATTATGTTCTTGATCGCTAGAGACCTTGACGAGAACTTAGACACAAATACATGGCGAGTGTTGTCATTTTTAATCTTATCACTCAATAAATCTTTGCGAGTGTGAGATTGTGCTTTTATAATAGCTTTCGTTACCACAGATTCTGGGTAACCTCGCTGTATGAATTTATGAATTTTTGGCTATGTTCTTTCAAGATGTCCGTTAATTGGATTTCTTCAGATGTGATGCGTTTTATTCTCAGCATCTGTGAATATGGGAGATTCTGGATCAAATTAGGTGGATGAAATCTTGAGTACAACAACAAATTATTTTTATCTGTAGGTTTAGAAAAAACCATTGTCTCAAAATTATCTTCATGTTTTAAGATTTTAACATCCAAGTAAGTTATTTGTTCTTCACTGATGGTGTGAGTAAACTTGATCCTCTCATGTTTGGTATTTACGTTCACAATCAACTCCTCTAATGTTGCTCTGGAGTCCCTCCAGATGAGAAAAATGTCATTGATTAATCTCACGTAAATCGCGAGTTGTAAGCTCCAAGATTCTTGCGTCAGAATGTGGTCATGTTCAAACTGAGCCATAAAGGCGTTTGCATATGACGGTGCCCCCGAAAAACCCATGGAGGGTCCGCTGACTTGTAGATAGAAACCATCTTTCCATTGTAAATAGCTGTGTTGGAGGCAAAATGTCAACAATTCAAGCAAAAAAACGTTATTAACACTGGTGTCTGGAATTTGTAGTAAAGCCCATTCACTTGCTTCAATGCCATCTTTGAGTGGTATAGACGTATAAAGTGAAGTCACGTCAATAGTGCACAGCAGCCAGGAGGGAGAAAAATTCTCTTTTATGTTGTCAAGACGATTCAAAAAATGAGTTGTATCTTTTATGTAAGAACTCCAGTTTTGTACAAATGTCTGTAAAAAATGGTCTACTAGCCGTCCTGCTTGTGCAAACAGTGAGTCACAACCCGAAACGATCGGGCGAAATGGTGGGTCCATAAGATTTTTATGGACTTTGGGGAGCATAAACAACTTTGGTCTCCTAGTGTGTACTGTTGTTAAAAAACTCCGTAAATTCTTGTCAATGCAAGACATTTCATCTGCATGATCAAGGATTCTCTTTAAGGTATCCATTATCATCAGTGTGGGGTCTTTGTCAAGCTTGATATATGTTGTAGTGTCTGATAAATGTTTTGTGACTTTCTGTTCATGAAAACATTTGTCCATGGCGACTAGTGCGTTGCCCTTGTCAGCCATCTGAAAAGTGATTTTTTTCATCATTTGCTAGAGTGTTAAGGATACTTTTCTCATGTTTCTTCAAATTAGTATGAACTTTAGGATTTAAATTCAATTTAGCCAGATCATTGTGGACGAGCACTTCAAAGGTGTCTAGTATTTTGTGTGAGACTGGCGCCATGTAGGAACTCTTCGACTTGAAAAGACGTAATTCAGGGTCTGTGTCTGTATCTTCATTCATTGTAGACTCTAGAGTAGGTACTATATTTGTAAAAAAATGTTTCAATCTGAGATTCCGCATGAATTTGAATACTGACACCTCTAATTCGAGTTAATTGGTGTGGTACACCGGCACAAATGACGTCCCTTTATTGAGAACTTGTAGTTGGGTTGGAGTTAGTTCGACAGAGGATATGTTTATGACAAGATTTTGGTCTTGCTCCTGAGACTCCGTGCCTCGGCTTCTTTGTCTGTTCGAGGCATGTGGGCTGCTGAATTCATATCTTGTGCCTAGTGTTGGGTCCGGATGATTGCACTTGTCTTGGAAGAGTCTTCGAAGTATCACGAGATAGGTGACTCCTCCCCTGGACTACAGTGCTCATGGGCATCTTTTCCATCCTCAGATTATTTTTTGCTGCCATTGGGTTCGGATGCAAACTATACTCCAACTTTGGAATCAAAAACAAAACTTTTATAAAGGCCATAAGGCCTTCGATTCGACAGTATTGTTCTCGCTCGGTACCTCTCTACTCGATCCAGCCTTCCATCTCCTAGCGGTCGTCGACCGGGCCGTTGGGCCTTTTCGACGCCACGTGAGCCGACCGTCGATGGAAAGAAGCCCGTTTAAAAGGTTCCCACAATGCCACTACAAGTTCCCACATACTGATAAGCACTCAGTATGCAACAAGTGCATTTCCCCAGACCATAAGGAGGAAAGCTGTCCAGCCTGCGCACAGTTTCGATCGAAGAAAACTATTCGGAACCAACGTGCCGCCAGGCAAGAAATGCAGCGACAGGCACCGGACCCGGACCACATCTTTGATGATGACCAGGATCTACAAGAAGCGCCAGACTTGGACCTAGAGATCGTCACCGTCGAGGACTACTTGGACTCCGATGACGACATCCCACCGGGGCAAACAGTGAATACCCTGCCCACGACACCATCTACCCCGTTACTAACGGCTCCGGTCAAAGCATCGCCAAAGGGCCTTAGCCAAGATCAGAAAAAAGTTTCGCTTGCCCCGCCATCCGGCTCGGCTCCGAAACCGAAACCTTCCGAAACACCAGGGCCCAGTAACATCATCCCAAAGTAGGTTCCAGAGCCAAAGAAGGTCGTCGACCCGAAGGGCGTCAATCCAAAAACGGCCGCACAGCCAAAGAGCGTCGAGCCGAAAAAGACTGTCGACCCCAAAAAGGCTGCGCAGCCCAAACTTGTCGAGCCAAAAGTGGTTGTCGAACCGAACAAGGACACACAACCAAAGTGCGCAGACCCAAAAAAGGTCGCCGACCGAAACAAGCCTTCAGCACCAAAATCCGTCGACCCGGCAAAAGGCGCCGTACCTAAACCCGCGTCGAGGCCAGAACAACCTATCGGCCCGAAGACACCGGCTCCGAAAATTTTTATTTATTTATTTTAGGTTTTTATAGAGCGGGTAGTCACCCAAGAGTATCCCAGCGCTAAACCTCGTGGTCCTTATGGATGAAAGTGCGGGGTTGAAAGTGAGTTAAGGGAAAAGAAAGGTTTTGAGAGATTTCCTGAAGCGCAGGAGGTTAGGTTCTGATCTGAGTTTCAAGGGGAGCGCGTTCCATTGTTTCGCTGTGTGGACTGAGAAGCGGCGGCCTCCTGCGCGGGCCTTTTTCACCCTGGGAACCACAATAAGGTTTTCATGGTCCGATCGAAGCGCTCTTGTAGGTCTGTAGGGTGTGATACAGTTGTTGAGGATTGGTGGACCTGCGTTGTGGAGTACTTTGTGAGCCAGACATAGAGCCTTGAATATCACTCTTTTCTCTGATCGGAAGCCAGTGTAGTTTTTTCAGTGCGGGTTTGGCTGATGTTCTGGCTGGGGTATTCGTGAGCAGCCGGGCAGCGGCATTCTGGGTTTTCTGTAGTATTTGGAGAGTGGTTTCCGGGGCTCCTAAATAAATGGCGTTGCTGTAGTCCAACCTGGACACAATTAGGCCTTGGATCAGCAGTAGTCGGGACTGGAAAGGGAGTAGGGAGAGCACCTTTCTACATGATCTTAATAGGCCGTAACAAATGCCGGCCGTTTTCCTTGCCTGCGTTCTGAAGGTGAGATCTTTCTCTAACCATACTCCCAAACTCTTAACTTCCGTCTTAGGGGAAGGGGGTTCACCCATACAGACGGGCCAGATGTTTGGGGGTAAATTCTGTGTTTTTTGACCTAGGAGAAGAATCTCAGTTTTTGACCCATTTAATTTCAGGGCTGAGTCGCTCATCCATTGATGTATATTGGAGAGGCAGTCATGAAGATTGGAAGGCTCTTGCTTGGGGTGAGAGAGAGTTACCACCAGCTGAGTATCGTCAGCATAACTGATGATGGTGACTCCAAATGGGGAGACCAACTCCTCCAGTGGGGCCATGTACACGTTAAATAACGTGGGGCTTAGTGATGGGTTAAGACCTGGTGGCTGACAGTGTTGAAGGCCGCGCTCAAATCCAGGAGGACCACTGCCACTGATCCTCCTGTATCGAGAATTTCTCTGGTCTTTTCCACTGCTGCGAGGAGAGCGGTGTCAGTGCCCTGACCTGGTCGAAAACCCGTCTGGGAGTTCTTGAGGAGATGGTTGGTTTCCAGGAAGTGAGACAGTTTTTTATTTACAAGTTTCTCTGCGACCTTACCAATCCAAGGGAGGAGAGAGATCGGTCTATAATTTGATAGATCCTCAGGGTCTAGTGATGGTTTCTTAAGAAGCCCTTTCACGACTGCCTCCTTCCAACTCGAAGGGACTTCACCTTGGGCTAATGAGGTGTTGATTAGGGCGGTCAGTCGGGGCACTATGGTGTGGGTGATATCTTTGAGAAATCTTATGGGTACTGGGTCACTGGGGGCGCCACTCTTAATTGAAGTAAATGTTGCTGCGACCTCCTCCATGGTGACCGGTCCGAATAACGCCAGATGGGGTGTGTCGGGTTTCGCTGAGGAATTCCTCTGTAAGAGAGGTAGGTCCTTAACTTTTCCAGTGGTGTCTGTTTTAGCAGCGGGAAGGGAGACATGGATTTTTTTAATTTTTTCGTCAAAAAAGGTGGCTAGATTGACACATTTTTCTTCCGCTGCTTTGGGATCCATAGGTTTTTGTGGGGGGTCAGGGACATGGAGGAGCTCTTTAAGGATAAGGAAGGTCTCCTTGGCTGAGCAGGAGGAATTCTTTATTTTTTCCTCGTAGAAGGCACTTTTGGCATTACGAAGTGCTAGTTTGTACGCTTTCATGGATAACTGAAAAGCGTCTTTTTCCTTCACAGACTTATCTTTCCTCCAAATGCGTTCTGTCCTTTTGCACTCCTTCCTTAATGCGTTCAGGGAAGGTGTATACCATGGAGCTGGGTTGATCCTTTTGATGTGTTTAAGGGTGCTGTTTAGTGGGACAAGGCTGTCTAGGGAGTGGGTGAGCCAACCGTTAAATTCTCTATCCGCTGTGTTGGGGTCCGAGGAGAGAGGTATGGTGGATTCTCTTAACTTAGCTTCCCATTCCTCTGGTATCAGCTTGTGCCACCGTCTCCCGAGTGTCCTGTTTTTCTGTGTAAGAGCCGGGGTGGTTTGGAGGTACCAGAACATGGGGACCAGTAAGTGGTCTGTCCATGGGAGGGGGGTGGGATCTTGGGTTTTGAAGTTCCTGATATTCGTAAAGATCGGGTCCAAAAGCTGGCCTTTCTCATGGGTAGCTTTTGAGTTCAGAAGATGTAGGTCGACTGATGCAAGATCTGCTAGTAGGTTAGCTGCGGTGTTATCCGCAGGGTCCAGGAAATGCAGATTAAGATCCCCTAGGAGGAGAAAATTGGAGGCAGTGATTGCTTTTAGTGTGATGTGATCCATCAAGGTGCAGGAGAATTCCCCTAATGGGCCTGGCGGTCGGTACACTAGTAGTTCCGACAGTGAGATTGCTGGCGAGATCTGGAAAATGAAGTTGCAATTTTCACAGTCTTGAACAATTCCACTGTCGATTCTGCAAGTGATGTAATCTTTGTAAAGTATGGCTAGGCCGCCGCCTGTGCCGACCGGTCTATTCAAAGAGCAAATTTGATAACCTGGTGGGACTGCATTGACCATGTCGAAGTCACTGTTTGGTGTCATCCATGTCTCTGTCAGAAACAGTATGTCCAGCATAGAATTCTGGACGAGGATATTTATCTCGTGAGCATGTTTTACGAGAGATCTGCAATTCAGAAGGCCGAATCGAAGTGCTTGGCCGTGTTCCGTTTCCTCTGTCGGATTGCAGAGGGTGCAGCCCGTGAAAGGGGTGTCTTCCTTGAGGATGTACTTACACTTGGGATGTTTATTCGTGTTCCAAGCTCGAAGCGTATCTTGGGTGTAGGTTATGCGCCTTTGAGAGTCGGGCATAGTGTCTAGGCCTAAGGCCGTCTGGGCCCGGACGGGCCCTGACGGGCTTGCCTTTGGCGCGCCTTCGGCGCGCTGACGGCGCGCCCGCTGCGCCCGTCCGCTGCGCGTCCGATGGTTGCACATCTTTTGAGGGGTGGGAAGGGGGCGTGTGGGCGTGGTCTAAGGGTAGACGTGGCCTCGTCCCTCGCCGTCAATGGCGGCTGGATTTGTTTGTTTTTGGGGTGTTCGCTACAGCGATAAATCCGCTGTGTAGGCGATTCTAGAGCAAGCTCTGCTGGTGCCAGAAGGGTGAGTGCAAGTTAAAATTCAAGTATTCAGGTATTGCGTGACACAAGAAATAACAATTTTAAAAACAGGTCAGCTCCCGGCTTCCGCCTCAGGAGTGTGCGAGGTTCTGGTACAACGCACTTTCAATCAGCGTTTTATACTCGTGTGGGCGTGGCCTAAGGGTAGGCGTGGCCTCGTCCCTCGCCGTCAATGGCGGCTGGATTTGTTTGTTTTTGGGGTGTTCGCTACAGCGATAAATCCGCTGTGTAGCCGTCGATCCAAAAAATACAATTGACTCAGTAAAGCACACTCATCCAAAAAAGCCGAAGTCACGAGTCAATCCAAAAAGGAACATCGACTCGGAAAAGGACACTCCTCCGAAGAAGCCTACGGAGCACAAAAAATGTGTCGAACTGAAAGTCACGGTCGACCCGAAAAAATCGGCTACTAAGCCAAAAGTCGTCGACAAACCAAAGTCGAACACTCAACCCAGGACTGTTGAGGAAGAACTCTTCCACCCAGATCCCTCTGACGACCAAGCAAAAATATATATCAATCCAGAGACTGGTAAAGTTTCCATCCTGCATAGGAAAAAGAGGCCTTTGGACTTTGAACCTTAGTCCCCTATTCCACTGAAGAAAAAGGACTTTGGGACTTCTAAACCCTTCATTCCTTTTCAACCTATCATGCCTACTACTCCTTTTAATCCCTACTCTCCTTATTCTCCTTCTCAACACGGGGACAATGAAGGTAACACAGGGGATGAGCCACAGCCTCAATATGACTTCCCACAGGATCCTGGACCACAAAAGGAACCATGGGAAGAGCCAACTGACCCTTACAACACCCATCCCATCCCTGATATATCCTCTTATCCTAATAAGCCGTCACCTACTGATGACACCGTAGTTTTTAATCAACTCATAGACAGGGCTGCACAGTTCCACAACGTAGATATGCATAACGACCCTGTTGAGGAAGACTTCTGTTTGACACCTTCCCTACATCAGAAATAAGTGTCAAAACACTTCCCATGTTAAAGGGAGTTCTGAAACATGCACCTGACATATTTAAGGATACAGCCAGGGCACGGGTAATCAACCCCAGAATAGAAAAAAAGTATAGGGCAGCTCCTACAGACCCTACTTACATCAAAGGGCAGTTACCACTTGATTCCCTGGTAGTGGCCAACACACGTAAAAGAGCCAACTCCCAAACCACTGGGGAATCACCTCCCCCAGACAAGGAGTGAAAAATACTAGAAGCATCAGGTAAAAGAATAGCAGCACAAGCCTCCAACTTGTGGAGGATCGCTAATACACAAGCCCTATTGGCTCGTTGCGACATGGCGCATTGCGACCAGCTAGAAACCCTAATGCAACACCTACCTGAGCCTTTCAAAGCACAAGCCCAAGATCTCATACAGGAGGGAAAATTCATAACAAACACCTCCATCAAATGCGCGCCTGACGCAGCAGACACTGCATCTAGGTCAATCAACACTAGCGTCCTACTCCTTAGACATGCATGGCTGCGTATTTCTGCTTTTTAAAATGAGGTGCAGTCCACCATTCTTAACCAGCCTGTTAATCAGGATTTTCTATTTGGCCCTGCTGTCGACACCATTTTGGATAAAATGAAAAAGGACACAGAGACGGCGAAATCAATGGGGGCATTGCAATTTCAGCAACATAGAGGCTCCTTTCGTCGCTCCTCGTACAAATGCGAATACACGAGGAAATACCTCACAAACAACTGCCTCATACAAAAGTAACACACAAGGTTCCTTTACCAAAAACACAACCAGAGGAGGTTACAGAGGTAACAATACCAAGGGAAGAGGGCGTGGAGGCAATAACACCAGAGCCTCCACTGCCTCACAACAGTGACTCTATTACGCTACCTCCAGACCACGTAACACCGGTCGGAGGCAGACTCCAACAGTTCCTACCTGTCTGGAACGCAATTACCACAGACAGGTGGGTGAGAGAAATTATCCAGTCTGGCTACTGCCTAGAACTGACTTCTACACCACCAATCATACCACCCAGACATCGTCCAATGTCCAGAGAACACATCACCCTGTTACAACTAGAGGTGAACTGCATGCTAGAAAAGGGGGCCATAGATCAAGTCCCTTTCCAACAGCAAGGGACAGGAGTATACTCCCTATATTTCCTTATTCCCAAGAAGGACGGCTCTCTCAGACCAATATTGGACCTCAGACCCCTAAATCAATGCATACTGTCGGAGCACTTTCATATGATAACACTACAACAAGTGCTCCCTTTGCTACAACAAGGAGATTTCCTAGCAACACTGGACCTCAAAGATGCGTATTTCTACATACCCATTCATCCAGGCCACAGAAAATACCTCCGGTTCACAATAGAAGGTCAACACTACCAATTCAAGGTTTTGCCCTTCGGGGTTACCACGGCTCCAAGAGTGTTTACAAAATGCTTAGCGACAGTGGCAGCACATCTCAGGAGGCAGCCCGTCCATGTGTACCCTTACCTGGACGATTGGCTAATACAAGCAAAATCGTACCAACAATGTGCAGCACACACGTCTCAGACAATCCAGTTGCTACACAGCTTAGGCTTCTAAATCAACTACACAAAATCACATCTGCAACCGTCCCACACACAGCAGTACCTGGGAGATACCATAAACACCTCAGTGGCAAAGGCATATCCAAACTCAGCGAGGATAGCCAGTATGCAGACACTCATTCGCAAATTCCTGCCAAAACACTCTTTGCCAGCTCAAGTCTTCATGCAGCTCATAGGCATGATGGCCTCCTGCATATTCATTGTCCCCCATGCCAGACTTCAGATGCGCCCATTGCAGGAATGCCTAGCACGGCAATGGAACCAAGCTCAAGGACAACTAAAAGACCTAGTGTAGGTAGACAGTCGCACTCACAACTCTCTGCAGTGGTTGAACCCACAAAACCTTTCCAAGGGGCGACTGTTCCGAGAGCCGGTTCCCCAACTAGTACTAACAGCGGACGCATCACTGACAGGCTGGGGAGCCCATCTCCTTCAATACACAGTACAAGGGCTCTGGACAAAAAAACAGAAAAGGCTGCATATCAACCAACTGAGCAGAACACCTTCCAGGGAACCACAATCAAGTTGCCGACCTGCTCAACAGGCACAGCCAGCCACTACACGAATGGGAGATTCACCCCCAGGTTCTTCAGCCATTCTTCGAGGAGTGGGGTCACCCAGAAATAGACCTGTTCCCCACAAAAGAAAACTCGAAATGCCAATGTTCGAGGCATGTGGGCTGCTAAATTCATATCTTAGCATTAGATCGCCACCTAGTGTTGGGTCCGGATGATCGCACATTGTTGTCCTGGAAGAGTCTTCGAAGTATCCTGAGATGGGTGGCTCCTCCCCTGGACTACAGTGCGCATGGGCATCGGCTCCATCCCCAGATTGTTTTTTTCCGCCATTGGGTTCGGATGCGGTCTCGACGTCTCTCCGTCGGAACCGAATAAACATCAATCTTAACGGCCAAAAGGCTTTGGGTTCTTTACGTCGGTATTGTTTGCGTACGGTCTCGAGTTCTTCCGTCTCTCGGAGCCGGATTCAGCGGAGTTTGTAACACTCTTCGGACATCGAGGCCTTCTCATCGCGACTCGACAACAAGTTCCCAACATGGAGCGGAGTCCGTTTAAACTCTGTCCGCTCTGTGGGTCCAAATACCCACACATAGACGTGCATCCGGTCTGTAATAAATGCCTTTCGCCGGACCACGACGAAGGCAGTTGCAGGGCCTGTGCGAGTTTCAGGTCGAAGAAGACTCTCACGATTCGGCGCGCGGTGCGCCTTGTGGCCAAACAGGCGGCCCCGGATCCAGAAAACATCTTCGACGACCAAGAAGACGAGGACCAGAGCCATCATCTTCAAATCTCCCCGCCCGAGACGGAGGTCGAGGCCGATCCGGAATATGACGACGACGGGGTCGTGGGTCAAGGCCTTGAATACGTCGACGAGGTAGGGGACGACAATATGGTTTATGGGGCCGCGGAAGATAGCTCAGGGGACGAGCTATGCCCCGAAGTTGACGAACATCAGGAGAGGGTCGCGGGATCGCCTGTCGGCCTTACCCAAGACCCTGGAGCGCAAGCCACGGCCCCGCCTGCTGGCCCGGCCACGGACATACTTGCTGCGCCGAGGGTTTCGAAACCGAAACTGAAAGCAACGGTCTCGGCAGCACCTAAAATGGCCGACCCGAAACCGAAACCGAAAGTTAAGGACTCAATCGTCCCTAAGATGGCGGTCGTAACAGCAAAGACAGCTACACCGGCGGCCTCATCGACTCCGTCGACCTCCGGTCCACAGAAGTCGAAGAAACACGGCGATTCCACAGGGTCAAAATCGGCGCCGGAGGAGAGATCCGCTAAAAAGAGTGGCACGCACAAACCTAGCGCGTCGGCGCCGGCAAAGCCAGCCAAAGCAAGCGACACAGCCCCGGCTCCAACGGGGACATCTGCGCATCGCTCCAAGGACTCGGGGTCGGCGCCGTCCGTCCCTCCAAAGGAGCACCGGAACGTCGCTTCCGAAGGCAAAGCCACCTCGTCGGTGCCAAAGACATCGATCACCGACGCATCTCTCGTTGCTTCTTCACTACAAAGGATTAGGGAGAAGGCTTTTTCTTCGTCGACGCCAGCACCATCGACGCAAAAGGCGGCAGACGTCCCGGTCAAGCCCGCAAGTAAACTCCTCTTCCTTCTACCGCCAAAAGTGGCGCCGAAGGCCTTTTCATCGAAATCGACGCCAAAGAAGTCGGAATCTTCTACGGCAGGGCCATCTTCGGGTCAGGTGCTCGACCGGGAAGAGGATTCGGAGTGTTTCATAGATGCGGACACGGGGAAGTTAACCCTTTACAAAAGAAAGATCACTTCGCAGCCGGTGGAATCCTATGTCATTCCCCTAAAGAAGAAAAAGTTTCCACAGGACGCCTCAGGCCTCATGGAACCTATCCAGCCTCCTATGGGAAGGAGCCCAACACCGTCTCCAGACCACTCTGAAAGTGAAGGCTATGGTGAAGATGAACAATACACATTCCCAGTCAATGATCCTGACGCACAGCCAGATTCATATGATGTCATTGGGGACCAGGGCACCCAAGATATGGGACAAGACCCACAGACTTTCAGTACACGTGCGTCCCCTACAGAGGATTCTGCAGGTTTTCATGCACTCATTGAAAGGGCAGCTGCTAATCATGATGTGGACATGCATGCTGACCCAGTTGAGGAAGACTTTCTGTTCGACACCTTTTCAGTTTCAGAGAAAACTGTAAAGACACTGCCTATGCTCAAAGGGGTCCTCAAACATGCTGCGGACATCTTTAAGGAGCCTACCAGGGCGAGGGTGGTCAACCCACGTATTGAAAAAAAGTACAGACCAGCGCCTGCGGACCCTGCATACATTCGAGGACAGTTGCCGCTTGACTCCCTGGTGGTCGCAAACGCACGCAAAAGGGCCAACTCCCAAACAACGGGTGAAGCTCCTCCCCCGGATAAGGAGTCCAAAGTGCTAGAGGCAGGAGGCAAAAGAGTGGCTGCGCAGGCGGCCAATTTCTGGCGTATTGCAAATACACAGGCACTACTGGCACGTTATGATAGATCACATTACGACACACTAGAGCAGATTGTGGAACACCTGCCTCCGCAGTTTCAAGAGGGCACCAAAATGATTATACAAGAAGGACAACTGATCTCCAACGCGGCCATAAAGTGTGCACTTGATGCCGCGGACACAGCCGCTAGGGCCATTAACACCAGTGTTATGCTCAGAAGACAGGCGTGGCTCCGCATATCAGGGTTCAAACCTGACATTCAGACAACCATACTTAATCAACCAGTCAATCCGGATAGACTGTTTGGTCCAGATGTTGACACCACCCTGGAAAAAATTAAAAAAGATACTGAAACTGCTAAATCTATGGGGGCCCTACAATCACAGCAGTTTCGTGGCAATAATTTTCGTCGCTCAGGTGCCCGTGGAGTCACCAGAGGACAGTTGGGTCAACAGTCACAGTTCCCTAGAGGTGGAGCACAATCCTCGTACCCCAAACAAAACAAGAGGGGCTACAGGGGAAACAGCAACAAAGGACGCGGCAAAGGAGGCAACAATTCACGCTCCTCTGCCCCAAGCAGCCAGTGACTCGCTGTCACTGCCCCCCGACCACTTAACACCTGTCGGGGGGAGAATACAGCAGTTCCTGCCCGTCTGGATCAACATCACCACAGACAGGTGGGTGCGACAGCTTATCCAGTACGGTTATTGTCTAGAGTTAAAGTCCACTCCACCCAACATTCCACCAAGGCAAAGACCTATGTCCGCAGAGCACTTGCACTTATTGCAGCAGGAAGTGTTGGTGATGCTGCAAAAAGGAGCAATCGAGCTCGTGCCAGTGGGGGAGGAAGGCACAGGGGTCTATTCCCTGTACTTCCTCATTCCAAAGAAGGACGGATCTCTCAGACCAATTCTGGATCTCCGTCCCCTCAATCTGTACATACTGTCAGAGCATTTCCACATGCTTACACTGCAACAGATTCTTCCTATGTTAAACAAAGGAGACTTCTTAGCAACCTTAGATCTCAAGGATGCTTATTTCCACATTCCGCTACATCCGTCCCACAGGAAGTACCTCAGGTTCACTATCCAGGGCACGCATTATCAGTTCAAAGTCCTACCCTTCGGAGTCACAACTGCCCCAAGGGTGTTTACCAAGTGTCTGGCGACAGTGGCAGCGCACCTCAGGAGGCAGAACATCCATGTCTACCCCTACCTCGACGACTGGCTCGTTCAAGCCAGATCGGAACAGCAGTGCGCCGCGGACATGTCAACTACCATTCACCTCCTTCACGACCTGGGTTTCTCGTTGAATTACCCAAAGTCACACCTTCAGCCGGCACATGTCCGGCAGTTTCTGGGTGCGTCAATCAATACCCTGACGGCCAAGGCACAACCAAACCAGGTCAGGATAGACGGCATACAGTCTCTAATCCAAAAGTTCAGACCGGGACACTCACTTCCAGCAAGAGTGTTCATGCAGTTGATAGGCATGATGGCCTCCTGCATCTTCATAGTCCCTCACGCACGGTTGCATATGCGCCCGCTCCAGGAGTGCTTAGCGAATCAGTGGACACAGGCTCAGGGACAATTAACAGACCTAGTGTTGGTTACCAGTCGGGCATACAACTCTCTGCATTGGTGGACTCCACACAACCTTTGCAAGGGCCGACTGTTCCAAGAGCCAGTGCCACAGGTTATCCTGACAACGGACGCATCTCTCCAGGGATGGGGAGCTCATCTGCTCACTTACACAGTGCAGGGACTATGGACGACGCAGCAACAGCAGATGCACATCAACTATCTAGAACTGATGGCGATCTTCATGGCGCTCAAGTCCTTCATTGTACATCTGTGCAACAAGGTGGTGTTAGTCCGGACGGACAACATGACCGCGATGTACTACATCCAAAAGCAGGGGGGCACCCACTCACCACAGCTGTCTCACCTGGCTCAGAGCATGTGGAAGTGGGCCATTCAGGGGAACATCTTCCTCATGGCAGAACACCTCCCAGGGAAGGACAATCAGATGGCGGATCTGCTCAGCAGATACAGCCATCAAATGCACGAGTGGGAGATACATCCATCGGTACTCCAGCCGTACTTCCAAAGGTGGGGTCGTCCAGACATAGACCTGTTCGCCACAAGGGAGAACGCAAAATGCCAAAGCTTCGCCGCCAGGTTCCCACACCCCCAATCGCAGGGCAATGCGATATGGATGAACTGGTCAGGCAAATTTGCTTACGCTTTTCCCCCGACACCTCTGATACCACTGGTGGCGAGAAAACTAAGGCAACACTCGATGACACTCATCCTAGTTGCTCCAACGTGGGCGCGCCAAGCCTGGTACACCACGTTCCTCGAACTCTCAGTGGTGCCGCATCAAAGACTGCGCCTCACGCCCAGACTTCTGACGCAGAACCATGGAGAAATTCAGCATCCAGATCCGCAACAGCTCAACCTGGCGATCTGGCTCCTGAAGTCTTAGAGTTTGGATACCTCAACCTACCTCCTGAATGCATGAACATCATCAAGGAGGCGAGGAAGCCGTCAACCAGAGCATGCTATGCCGCAAAATGGAAGCGTTTTGTCATTTACTGTGCGGACAATGACATAAACCCGCTAGATGCATCTATCCCTAACATCATTTGCTATCTGTTACACCTTTATAAGTGCAAACTAGCATTCACTTCTATTCGGATACATCTATCCGCCATCGCAGCTTACCTTCAAAATAGGCAGCATCTCTCGGTCTTCAGGGTGCCTGCCATTAAAGCGTTTCTTGAAGGTCTGAAACGAGTCATTCCCCCAAGAACACCGCCAGCTCCGGTGTGGAACCTTAATGTGGTCCTCACCAGACTGATGGGACCACCATTTGAGCCACTGCACTCGTGTGAACTGCAATTCCTGTCGTGGAAAGTTGCTTTCCTAATTGCGATTACGTCACTAAGGCGGGTTAGTGAGCTGCAAGCGCTCACAATACAAGAGCCTTTCATTCAAATTCATCCAAATAGGGTAGTGCTACGTACTAACCCCAAATTCCTTCCAAAGGTGGTGTCACATTTTCATCTCAACCAAACTATCGATTTGCCGGCATTCTTCCAGAACCCACAAACAGTGGCAGAAAGAATGCTCCATACGTTAGACGTACGGAGGGCGTTGATGTACTACATAGACAGGACACAACACTTTAGGAAGACGAAACAACTCTTTGTTGCCTTCTCACCACAACACAAAGGCAACCCAATTTCCAAGGCAGGAATAGCCAGATGGATTGTTAAGTGCATTCAAATCTGTTATCAAAAAGCCAAGCGCACTTTAACAATACCCCCAAAGGCACACTCCACACGCAAGTTGGGGGCATCCATGGCTTTCCTAGGAAACATTCCTCTAGAGGACATTTGCAGAGCAGCCACGTGGGTTACACCACATACCTTTACAAAACACTACTGTGTTGATGTACATTCCAAACAGCAAGCGGCTGTAGGGCAGGCTGTTCTCAAAACACTTTTTCAGGTTTCTGCAGCTGGCACGGGCAACCGCCGCTAATGGAGGGACTGCTATGTATTCTATGCTAAGATATGAATTTAGCAGCCCACATGCCTCGAACTGAATATGCTACTTACCAGTATGCATCTGTTCTTGGCATGTAGGGCTGCTAACATTCATATCGCCCACCCTCCTCCCCGGTGCCCGTCGCAGCTGCAGATATACTATTGTATTCAATCATTAGCATGGACATCCTTTACACTTTTCACTCCATCCTCTGCCACAATGGCGAAAAACAATCTGGGGATGGAGCCGATGCCCATGCGCACTGTAGTCCAGGGGAGGAGCCACCCATCTCAGGATACTTCGAAGACTCTTCCAGGACAACAATGTGCGATCATCCGGACCCAACACTAGGTGGCGATCTAATGCTAAGATATGAATGTTAGCAGCCCTACATGCCAAGAACAGATGCATACTGGTAAGTAGCATATTCAACTTTGCCGCCAGGTTCCCACATACATTGTCACAGGGCAATGCGAAATGGATGAACTGGTCAGGCAGATTTGTGTACGCTTTTCCCCCAGCACCACTGATCCCGCTGGTGGCACGCAAACTGCACCAACACTCCCTCACACTAATCCTAGTTGCTCCCACATGGGCGAGACAACCATGGTACACGACGCTCCTGGAACTCTCAGTAGTTCCCCATCAAAGACTGTGCCTTGCACCTCATCTTCGAACTCAGAACCATGAAGAAATCCTACCCCCTGATCCCAATCAAATGAACCTAGTGATCTGGCTCCTGAGGTCTTAGAGTTTGGATACCTTAACTTGCCCCCAGATTGCACGAACATCATTAGGGAGGCAAGAAGACCAACCACACAAGCGTGCTATGCAGCTAAATGGAAGAGATTTGTTATTTACTGCAACAATAACCAAATCAACCCCTTAGACGCTTCAATAGAAAACATTATATGTTACCTGCTGCATCTACAAAGATGTAACTTAGCATACTCTTCAATACGACTACACCTCGCTGCCATAGCAGCATACCTTCAAAACAGGCAACACCTTTCACTGTTTAGAATACCAGCAATCAAAGCCTTCATGGAGGGTTTGAAAAGGGTGATTCCTCCTAGGCACCTCCCTTCCCCAGTCTGGAATCTCAATATAGTAGTTACCAGACTCATGGGCCCTCCTTTCGAACCTTTACATTCGTGCGAACTACAATTCCTAACTTGGAAAGTTGCATTCTTTGTGGCTATCACCTCACTCAGAAGAGTGAGTAAATTACAAGCGCTAACAATTCAAGAACCTTTCATGCAGGTACATGCCAACAGGGTGGTTCTTAGAACAAACCCTAAATTCATGCCTAATGTTGTATCCAATTTCCATATCAACCAATCAATAGAACTGCCAGTGTTCTTTCAAAATCCACAGTCAGTAGCTGAGAGAGCCCTGCACACACTAGACGTAAAGAGAGCTCTACTTTATTATGTGGACAGAACTTAGGGGCATATTACCAAGCAATAGCGATAATTATCGCTATTGCTTGGTTAGAGACAAAAATGTACCGCCAAGCTGCGGCGATTTTTAACGCAAATAAACCTTGGTATTACCAAGGTTTATCGCAAATGCGATAAAAATCGGCCGCAATGCATGAATATCGCTGAAAAGTCAGCGATATTCATGCATTACCGAGCTAATGCTCTTAGCCATGTTATCCACCTCCCATTGGATAACATGGCTAAGAACTGCTCAGGGCAGGTGTTAGCTTTTGGAGATATTCGCACTTAGCGCGAATATCTCCAAAAGTTGGTAATAGGAGATAGCGATGTTAGCGACTGTTTCCAGTCGCTAACATCTTGGCACGCCCACTTTGCATGTCATTAGTGATAAATATCACTGACATGCAAAGTGGGGCCCAAGATGGTCGCTATCTCCTACTAGCTGTCGGTAACTGGTGTTAGCGACAGCTAGGTAATAGGGAGATAATTTTATCTCCGCTTTCTTGGCTTTGAAAGCCAAAAAAGCGGAGATAAACCCCCTTGATAATATGCCCCTAAATCCTTTAGGAAAACAAAACAACTGTTTGTTGCCTTTGCACCACAACACAAAGGGAATCCAATTTCAAAATCAGGAATAGCCAGATGGATAGTTAAATGCATTCAGATATGCTATCAAAAGGCAAAATGCACTTTAACCGTCCCCCCAAGAGCACACTCCACAAGGAAAATGGGAGCATCCATGGCTTTCCTAGGAAATATTCCTCTTGAAGATATCTGTAAGGCAGCCACATGGACCACCATACACACTTTCACAAAACACTACTGTGTAGATGTGCAAACAAAACAGCAAGCTGCTGTAGACCAGGCTGTCCTCAAAACTCTTTTTCAAACTGCTGCAGCTGGCACATGTAGCCACCGCTAGAGGAGATACTGCTATACAGTCTATGCACAAGATATGAATTCAGCAGCCCACATGCCTCGAACGGAATATGCTACTTACCAGTATGCATCTGTTCTTGGCATGAAGGGCTGCTGACATTCATATCGCCCACCCTCCTCCCCGGTGCCTGTAGCAGCTGCAGCTTTCTCTGGCATGGCCATCTCTTACTTTACTATCTCCCTCTCTGCCACAATGGCGAAAAACAATCTGAGGATGGAGAAGATGCCCATGCGCACTGTAGTCCAGGGGAGGAGTCACCTATCTTGTGATACTTCGAAGACTCTTCCAGGACAACAAGTGCAAGTTCGAGGCATGTGGGCTGCTGAATTCATATCTGTGCATAGATCGCCGCCTAGTGTTGGGTCCGGATGATTGCACATTGTTGTCCTGGAAGAGTCTTCGAAGTATCACGAGATAGGTGTCTCCTCCCCTGGACTACAGTGCGCATGGGCATCGACTCCATCCCCAGATTGTTTTTTTCCGCCATTGGGTTCGGATGTGTTCGGTTCCCTCCTGTCGGAATCGATAGTTCTTAACTTTACTTTGCTTGAGACCAAAAGTTCTTTAGGACTTGCGTCGGTATTGTGTTTCGTTCGGGTTCGTAACTTCTCGGCTCCGAGCCGACATTGTTCTTCCGCGTGCTTTCGGCGCGGAGGGGCCTAGTCGACGCTCCAGACTCGTCATCCATCATGGAACGAAGTCCATTCAAACGATGTCCGGTGTGTGCCTCGAAGTACCCACATATCGATGTACACCCGGTGTGCAACAAGTGCTTGTCACCGGACCACGACGAGGCCAAGTGTTCCAGGTTCCGGTCCAAGAAAACACTCAAGCTCCGTCGAGCTGCGCGCCTGGAGGCCCAGCAATCTGCACCACCGCCTACGGACATCTTCCACGCTGGGGATGTCGAGGACGACGATATCCAGGAGATCACGGAATCTAACCCCGCGTCGGAGGTCGAGGACGACTACGACGCAGAGGCCGAGGATTTCGAAGTCGTCGAGGAGGTAGGGGACGACGACGGGGCCCTTGCCACCGTAGAGGATAGCTCGGACGAGGAGCTTCCTCAGACTGGCTCCGGGGCCGTCCAAATTCATAAGGCCCAGGTCGAGGGATCGCCTTCGGGCCTTACCCGAGACCTTGATGTACGTTCCACGGCTCCGCCTTCCGGTCCGGCCACGGACATTGATACCGAATCACTCCCGGTACCTCCGAAAGTGAAACCTACGGTCTCGACGCCAGAGATATCGAAACCGAAAGTGCGGATCGCGCTGGTCGGGTCGAAGACTTCGGAGGCCTCGGCGCCGAAGAAATCGAAAATGGCCGTCGAGCCGAAGAGCCACGCCAAAATGGCCGACCCGAAGGCCACTACATCGAAGCCAAAGGTTAAGGGGTTCGACGCAGCCGCATCGGCGCCGAAGACGGTCGACGCCGGCAAGGGTCGACTCGATTGCAAGAAAACTGTCGACGACCCCAAGAAGTCCACTCTCGACCCGAAGAAGCGGCAGGACGACCCGAAGTCCCTCTCTGCCTCGCTTCCACTCGACAAGACCAAGGGGGCAACGCCGAGTGCGTCGACTCCGAAGGGTGCATCGTCTGTCTCCACTCCAAAACCAGCCGCTAAAGACTCTGTCGAACCGGCGCGTCCATCCGCCTCGTTCACTAAGAAGGTTACGGAGTCTCTACAACGAATCAGGGAAGGGGCCGCAGCAGTCGAGCTGAAGGACCCTGTGCCGCCCAAGCCTCTGGAGAAACCGGCGAAGGCGCCTACGCCGATCCTTTTCACCTTGCCGCCTAAGACGGCGCCGAAGGCTTTCGCGGCCAAACCGGGGGCCGGCGTGCCCGAGAAGGTGTCTTCGACGCCGAAACAGTCGTTGGTGGTCCCCGGCCCACGGCAACGACCACTTGCAGAGGAGGAGCGTCAGGAGCATTTCATCGACGCCAACACGGGCAGACTTTCCCTCCTGAAGAGAAAAATCACCCCTGAACCACAATTGGAGTCGTACAAGATTCCACTCAAAAGGAAGATGGACTCTGCTGCTGGACTCTGCTGGTACTTCTGCCACAGGCTCACAAACTCTCGCCCACTCATTCCAATGTCGAGGCAGGTGAAGGCGACGACGAGGATGAGTACAGCTATCCCGTCTACACAGACCCAGAGGATGTGACTGAACCATGGTCTGCTGGTGGCGATCCTGGGGACCCGCATTCTGGACAGGAGCCTCAGCTTTTCTCAGCCAAAACTTCCCCCACTGAGGACTCTGCGGCTTTCAATGCCCTCATTGAGAGGGCAATGATAAACCAAGAGCGGTACCAATATTGCCACGTTACTTATGTGCTGGATCTCGGGTGATCACTCGAATAACTGAATTAAGCAGTAATTCTCAATGAACCATATTTCAGACTGAATCAGTTTTGTTTTATTTTTTGACATTGACATTGTATAGATTGTAAATAACTGTAATATATCTAGTGATGATATTTTTTGTGTGGTATGAATGGTGATTGCAAGTTGTGATTTTTTGTCAAAATATTGTTTTGCGTATTGTTATTTGTTTAAAATCTGTGTTCATTGTGATTTATGATGTGGAACTAAAGAAATGTTTCCTGATTCAAAAAAAACAAAAAATTGCATATTGAATTGATACATGCATCTAAGTTAAAAAATAAAACAAAACTGATTCAGTCTGAAATATGGTTCATTGAGAATTACTGCTTAATTCAGTTATTCGAGTGATCACCCGAGATCCAGCACATAAGTAACGTGGCAATATTGGTACCGCTCTTGGTTTATCATTGTTCTGGTGAGGCTTGTCCTTATTGCCAGTAAGCCCAGACCCTGTATATGGTGTTATTAACTCATTGAGAGGGCAGCAGCCAATCACAACGTCGAGCTCCATGCTGACCCAGTGGACGTCGACTTCCTCTTTGACACCTTTTCCATCTCTGAAAAGACTGTAAAGACTCTGCCAATGCTGAAGACGTGGGTCCCAGGCACTCCACACCACTGGAGTCAAGCTAGCCGGGCTGATGAGAGGTGTTACCTCGAAACCGGTCCGGTCCTCCGATGCTTGATTCCGTTCTGGGAAGGACATGGCTTTTGTAGTTCGGACTGGACTGTTCCCATGAGGCTCAGGGTCAGAGCTGATTTGCATATCGCCATTTTCTAACCCAGGGTGGTGTGGAGTGCAAAATAACGATGGATTTAGGCCCAGATCCTTGGACTGGGGTGAGTGTGTGACATTGATCCACATTCTGTCCATCACTTGTTGTGTTTGCAATTTCCGCCCTAAGTGCGCTGGGGATGCCCAGACGTGGGTCCCAGGCACTCCACACCACTGGAGTCAAGCTAGCCGGGCTGATGAGAGGTGTTACCTCGAAACCGGTCCGGTCCTCGGATGCTTGATTCCGTTCTGGGAAGGACATGGCTTTTGTAGTTCGGACTGGACTGTTCCCATGAGGCTCAGGGTCAGAGCTGATTTGCATATCGCCATTGTCTAACCCAGGGTGGTGTGGAGTGCAAAATACCGATGGATTTAGGCCCAGATCCTTGGACTGGGGTGAGTGTGTGACATTGATCCACATTCTGTCCATCACTTGTTGTGTTTGCAATTTCCGCCCTAAGTGCGCTGGGGATGCCCAGACGTGGGTCCCAGGCACTCCACACCACTGGAGTCAAGCTAGCCGGGCTGATGAGAGGTGTTACCTCGAAACCGGTCCGGTCCTCGGATGCTTGATTCCGTTCTGGGAAGGACATGGCTTTTGTAGTTCGGACTGGACTGTTCCCATGAGGCTCAGGGTCAGAGCTGATTTGCATATCGCCATTGTCTAACCCAGGGTGGTGTGGAGTGCAAAATAACGATGGATTTAGGCCCAGATCCTTGGACTGGGGCGAGTGTGTGACATTGATCCACATTCTGTCCATCACTTGTTGTGTTTGCAATTTCCGCCCTAAATGCGCTGGGGATGCCCAGACGTGGGTCCCAGGCACTCCACACCACTGGAGTCAAGCTAGCCGGGCTGATGAGAGGTGTTACCTCGAAACCGGTCCGGTCCTCGGATGCTTGATTCCGTTCTGGGAAGGACATGGCTTTTGTAGTTCGGACTGGACTGTTCCCATGAGGCTCAGGGTCAGAGCTGATTTGCATATCGCCATTGTCTAACCCAGGGTGGTGTGGAGTGCAAAATAACGATGGATTTAGGCCCAGATCCTTGGACTGGGGTGAGTGTGTGACATTGATCCACATTCTGTCCATCACTTGTTGTGTTTGAAGCACGTGACTGAGGTGTTCAAAGAGCCCACCCGGGCGAGGGTCATCAACCCAAGAATCGACAAGAAGTACAAGGCGGCGCCCACTGATCCAACTTATATTAAGGGACAGTTGCCTCTGGATTCCCTAGTTGTCTCCAAGGCCCGCAAAAGAGCCAACTCCCAGACTACGGGTGATGCTCCTCCCCCAGACAAGGAATCAAAAGTCTTTGAGGCTTCAGGGAAGAGGGTGGCAGCGCAGGCAGCCAATATGTGGCGCATATCCAACACGCAGGCGCTACTAGCGCGTTATGACAGGGCACACTATGATACTCTAGAGACCCTTTTACAGCATTTGCCCGATCAATATAAGGAAGCAGCAGAAATGTTAATACAGGAGGGGAAGCTTATCTCCAATGCTTCCATAAAGTGCACACTGGACGTGGCTGACACCGCCGCACACTAGCGTTATGCTTCGTAGACATGCATGGCTAAGGATATCTGGGTTCAAGCCGGACATTCAAACTACCATCTTGAACCAGACGGTCAACCCAGATCACCTGTTTGGCGTTGAGGTTGATACCACCCTTGAAAAGATGAAGAAGGACACCGACACCGCAAAATCTATGGGTGCCTTGCAATCCCAGCAGTTTCGGAGTGGGTCCTTTCGTCGCTCCAATACTAGGGGCCCCTCAAGGGGTCAACTCTCGCAGTCAGCGCAGTTCTACAAAAGCAACACCCAAACTTCTTATACCAACAAGGGTCGAGGTGGTTACCGCGGCAACAACACCAAGGGCAGAGGACGTGGCAACAACAGCTCCAGGTCCTCCACCGCCAACAAACAGTGACGCCTTGTCACTGCCCCCCGACCACGCAACACCGGTCGGGGGGAGACTCCAGCAGTTCCTGCCCGTGTGGAAGTCCATCACCATGGACAGGTGGGTCAGGACACTTGTCCAATTCGGTTATTGTCTGAAGCTCACATCCACTCCACCCAACATACCCCCAAGACACCGTCCTATGTCCGGCGAGCACTTGCACTTATTGCAGCAGGAGGTCACAGTCATGCTGCAAAAAGGGGCAATAGAGCTCGTGCCCTTGCAGGAAAGAGGTACAGGAGTTTACTCCCTGTACTTTCTTATTCCAAAGAAGGACGGATCCCTCAGGCCCATCCTGGATCTCAGGCCCCTCAACTTTTACATCCTATCAAAGCATTTCCACATGCTCACACTGCAGCAGGTTCTCCCACTGCTTCAACAGGGGGACTTCCTGGCAACTCTGGACCTGAAGGATGCGTACTTCCACATTCCACTACATCCTTCACACAGAAAATACCTCAGGTTCACCATACAAGACCAGCACTACCAGTTCAAGGTTTTGCCTTTTGGGGTCACCACGGCACCCAGGGTTTTCACAAAGTGCCTGGCGACGGTGGCGGCACATCTCAGACGTCAAAACATTCACGTCTACCCCTATCTGGACGACTGGCTCATTCAGGCGAAGTCGGCCCAGCAGTGTGCAGACCACGTGTCCCACACCATTCACCTTCTGCACGATCTGGGTTTCTCACTGAATTATCCAAAATCCCATCTCCAGCCCGCCCACATACGGCAGTATCTGGGTGCGACTATAAACACTCTGGCGGCCACAGCACAGCCGAATTCAGTGAGAGTCAACAGCATTCAATCGCTGATCCAAAGATTCAGACCTCAACACTCGCTTCCAGCGAGAGTGTTCATGCAGTTGATAGGCATGATGGCCTCCTGCATCTCCATTGTCCCGCACGCGAGACTACATATGCGTCCGCTTCAGGAGTGCTTGGCACGTCAATGACTCAGGCTCACAACCAGTTGAAAGACCTAGTAATGGTGAGCGGTCGGGCGTACAACTCTCTGCATTGGTGGAATCCACAAAACCTTTGCAAGGGCCGACCGTTTCAGGAGCCTGTGCCACAGATTATCCTGACAACGGACGCTTCTCTCCAGGGATGGGGAGCGCATGTACTCCAATACACTGTGCAGGGACTATGGACGCAGCAACAGGGGAAGATGCCCATCAATGTTCTGGAACTGATGGCAATCTTCATGTCACTAAAGGCCTTCAAAGTACATCTATGCAACAAGGTTGTGTTGATCCGGACGGACAACATGACGGCGATGTACTACATTCAGAAGCAGGGAGGCACACACTCTCCGCAGCTGTCTCATCTGGCTCAGAGCATGTGGAAGTGGGCCATTCAGAGGAACATCTTCCTCATGGCGGAGCATCTCCCAGGCAAAGACAATCAGATGGCGGACCTGCTCAGCAGGCACACCCACCAAATGCACGAGTGGGAGATACATCCATCAGTACTCCAGCCGTACTTCCAAAGGTGGGGTCATCCAGAGATCGACCTGTTCGCCACAAAGGAGAACGCAAAATGCCAAAGCTTCGCCGCCAGATTCCCACACCCACTGTCGCAGGGCAATGCGATATGGATGAACTGGTCAGGCAAATTTGCGTACGCTTTTCCCCCAGCACCACTGATACCGCTAGTGGCAAGCAAACTCCGGCAACACTCGATGACTCTCATCCTGGTTGCTCCAACATGGGCTCGTCAACCATGGTACACCACGTTTCTGGAACTGTCCGTGGTACCGCATCAGAGGCTACGTCTCACACCCAGCCTTCTGACGCAGAGCCATGGCGACATTCAGCACCCAGATCCGCAACAGCTCAACCTGGCGATCTGGCTCCTGAAGTCCTAGAGTTTGGCTACCTACGCTTACCTCCCAATTGCATGGACATCATTCGGGAGGCAAGGAAGCCTACTACTAGAGCCTGCTACGCGGCAAAATGGAAGCGGTTTGCCATTTATTGTGCAAACCACAACATTAACCCGCTTGATGCTTCCATTCAAGACATCATCTGTTACCTGTTCCATCTGTACAAGTGTAATCTGGCCTCTACTTCCATTCGCATTCATCTGCCTGCGATGGCCGAGTATCTCCAAAATAGACAACACCAGGTGCCTGCCATCAAAGCTTTTTTGGAAGGCCTCAAACGAGTCATTCCGCCACGGACTCCACCAGCTCCTGAGTGGAACCTCAATGTGGTTCTTACCAGACTGATGGGTCCTCCCTTTGAACCACTGCATTCCTGCGAGATTCTTGACGTGGAAAGTGGCTTTCCTCGTAGCAATTACATCGCTACGGAGGGTCAGTGAATTGCAAGCCCTCACAATCCAAGAGCCATTTATCCAAATTCATTCCAACAGGGTGGTGCTCCGCACTAACCCTAAGTTCCTGCCCAAGGTTGTGTCTCAGTTCCACATCAACCAAACAATCGACTTACCTGTTTTCTTTCAAAATCCTGAGTCACTGGCGGAGCGGATGCTCCACACCCTTGACGTTAAGCGGGCCCTATTGTATTACATTGATAGGACCAAGGATTTTAGAGACTAAACAATTCTTTGTCGCCTTTGCGCCACACCACAAAGGTAACCCTATTTCCAAGGCTGGTATTGCTAGGTGGATCGTTAAATGTATCCAGATCTGCTATGCAAAAGCAAAACGCACTCTTACCATTCCACCAAGAGCCCACTCCACCAGGAAGTTGGGGGCCTCTATGGCTTTCCTTGGAAACATTCCCTTAGAGGACACATGTAGAGCAGCCACATGGTCTGCCACACACACATTTACTAAGCATTACTGTGTTGATGTGCACTCCAAACAGCAGGCAGCTGTAGGGCAGGCTGTACTCAAGACACTTTTCCAAACTGCTGCAGCTGGCACGGGCGGCCGCCGTTAATGGAGGGACTGCTATGTATTCTATGCACAGATATGAATTCAGCAGCCCACATGCTTCGAACCGAATATGCTACTTACTAGTATGCATCTGTTCTTGGCATGTAGGGCTGCTGACATTCATATCGCCCGCCCTCCTCCCCGGCGCCTGTAGCAGCTGCAGTATTCACATATATACTCATGGCATGGTCATCATTCACTGAGTTTCACTCCATCTTGGCCACAATGGCTAAAAACAATCTGGGGATGGAGTCGATGCCCATGCGCACTGTAGTCCAGGGGAGGAGCCACCTATCTCGTGATACTTCGAAGACTCTTCCAGGACAACAATGTGCAATCATCCGGACCCAACACTAGGCGGCGATCTATGCACAGATATGAATGTCAGCAGCCCTACATGCCAAGAACAGATGCATACTAGTAAGTAGCATATTCGTCATCCAGACCCTACACTAGGCGGCAATCTATGCACAAGATATGAATGTCAGCAGCCCTACATGCCAAGAACAGATGCATACTGGTAAGTAGCATATTCCTTTTCTTTGACTTCTCCTTGTTTTTTTTGGTGTTGATCCAGTGGTCTTCCTGCGGATGGGCCTTTCTCCAAAAAAGACGACGGAATAGTGGATGTACCCGTGTGTGTTCGACTAGTAGTGGCACTTGCTCCATTTGTTGTGCTCAAATGGCTAGTTCCCTGTTAAGTTGGTAATGGTGCTCTCATGGGATCCAACTCTCGGTCAGATACGACTGACTCTTGAGATGAAGTATTAGGCTTTTGGTATGGACGCCGACGGGCGTAAACCCCTCTGCCCAAGTGTACACCTCGTTAAGTTTGTAATCAATGGTAACCCGACAGAACTTCCTCAGTTTTCTTTCCTGGATGTCTTTTCAATAATTGTCTAATTTGGCGTTGAGGTCATCTAAAGTTGATTGCCAAAATTCGGCTTCACATCTAGTTTCAAGATCAGTCTTAATAATGTCAATTTCATCCTCATCCTTGATTGTTCTGGATAATTCCTCAATCAATAGTAGAATGAGATCTAGAGAACACTTATTTAGTGCTGCCTGCCACTTTTCCATGAATGCCTTGTTGAATTGAAATTTGTATAGGAGAGGTTTGATGGACAACCGTAAACCGCGTGGGATGCGTTGTACCTTGTGGTATTGAATAAGTGTTGATGCATGAAGTCGTTGACTTAATGCTCTTCGTGTGATGAATTCCAGTTGATAAATTTGTTGTATAACAGAACTGCCTAGGACCTTGAATGATGGTGCCTCCTGGATTAATGAGTAGATATCTTTAACTTGAGCCGTTGTATAGGTAAGCGTGTCAGCTCTCTTCTCTGTGAGATTCGATATACTTTCAAAAGACATGTTTTGCGCTAAGTGCGGGGTGCAGCTGGCTTGGTAATGGCGTGTGAACTAAAACTGTGTGAAGAAAAGTCTGCGCACTCCCTATTCACCAATATCTGAATCCTAGTGTCTAAATCAGTTTAACAAAGAATGTGTGCTACCCAGTGTAGGTCTGTTTTTCTATAGTGCACTACTACTTTCTACACTTTGAGCACATTCACGAGGCAGACCACCATTTCTGATCACTGTCTCTTATCAATCAGTGCTCACATGCTGTGAGAAGACAGAGTTGCAATTTCAAACACTAATCATTATTTAATTGTTTCAAACATACTTTTGTTCGTGAACAAAATAATGCGGGTATTCTTTGGTGCATGCTCGTCGTTTTTATTCTCGTCTTTGCACATTATAAGATGGCCGCTACAGAGGAGTCCGTCATTCATGTTAGTTTCATTCTCGCACTCTTCGTTTAAACGAGGAGGGCGTGACACTTTTTTTTTTTTTTTTTTTTAAATCCTCATATTGCGAAAATTTTATGTATATGGAAAATTTGGTTTCTACCTCTGGAAATGTTTTCCGTACCGTCACCGCCCGTTTCTCACTTGCCATATGATGTTCTTTCTCCTTGTTTTCTCAGAGGAGACCCCTTTGCCATTACATATCCACAAGTCTGTGGGCAAGGGAGGAGGGAGCTAGCCACCTTGGCTACTCTTATGAGTATCATACTCATAATCCAGACTGTGTATTCGCTTAATCATAGGACAGAATGTTATATCTTTTTTTTTATGGATTTACATGTTTTTCCATAATTTCCCAATAATTAAACCTTTTGCTCCTATGACCCCTTCTATCCAGTTTGTTTGTTTTGATAACCAAATTCATCCATTCCCCATGTGAAGGGGCTGTTGGAACAATCCACTTAATGCATATCTCTCTTCTTGCTATTACCATTAATACAAAAAGTAGCTTCCGTTCCATTACTGTCAGCCCAATTTGATCAATTGTGTTGGCAATCCCAAAAAGAATAAGAAATTCACTTACTTTTAGATGTCTTCTGAATATCTGATTTAGAGTCTTACCCACTGCTTCCCAAAATGTTCTTATTTTTGGGCATCTCCAGAACATGTGGATGTCATCTGCCCTTTCCTCTCCACACTTCGGGCATTTCTTAATTCCTGCATTTTTAAATTTTGAGAGTCTTTTCGGGGTCCAATAAGCTCTATGCAAGGTGTACAAGTGATTTCTTTTCAGTCTTACAGATTTTAATGTTGACCAGCATTTCTCTACTGACTCTTCCCATAGATTCTCTAGATCCTCCTTTTCCAAATCTTTTCCCCACGTTTGTTCTGCTATTTGGTAGCTTTCTTCTTCTTCTGCTATAAATGTCCAGTACCATTTCGCTACCTCCTTTTTTATGGGTAATGTTTTTATCATTTCTTTTTCCAAATTCTTGCTGTCTCTATCCCGTGATGGTATTGTTTTTGCCCAACTGTTCAACTGATAATATTTAAATTTGGATATTGTCCCATTAGTAATTTTATTTATTTCATCCCAAGAGATCAGTGTTGAGCCATTTAGTACTTGACCCCAATAGTTGATATTGTTTTGTCTTAGTGGATTTGCCATTACGTCTTTCAGACAGATCGGGGTTCCTGGAGAATTCCATATTGGTGCTAACGCACTATAGTAGGGAATTTTTAAAGTCAATCTAATCTGTGACCAGAGTTTAAGTGCTTCTTTAAGGACCTTTAGTTTGACTTTTTTGAAGTATTTTTGATGTCCAAATTTGTACAAATAATGATCTTCTGCCTCTGTAATTATTTGCAAGTATTCTGGATAGTATTGGTGCATCCCCAGAAGACTCCTTATGTTTTTAAATTGGAATGCTTTGCAATATTCCATTAGATCCGGACTTGCAATACCTCCTTTCTCTTTTTTTCTTCTTAGCTTCCTCCATGATATTCTGGTTCCCTTAGATGCCCATATAAAACTTGATAGTTCTCCCTGTAATTTTCTGAGTTCAGTTTTTTTAAATTGCAGTGGAATGTTATTGAACAAAAAAGTAAATTTTGGGAGGATATTCATTTTTAGAATGTTTGACTTCCCTATAAAACTTAAGGGCAAACTAGACCATACTTTAAGAAGTTTCCTTACATCTCGGGCTACTCTGTTTAGATTGTTTTGTGCTATTTTGTCTATGTTTTGATTTATCAGAATGCCCAAATATCTTATCTCTTTTTTTATATTGGGGCAGTGAAAGTTGGTATTCCATGTCATTACTTCTGTTTTAGTATGGTTTACCAAATAACCAGAAACTTGACCAAAATCAGACATAATTTTTTCTATCGCTGGTTTAGACTCCTCGTATTCCTCTGTAAATAGCATGAGATCGTCTGCGTATAGTGCTAATTTTTTCTCCCACTCCTGATATTTAAAGGGGATTATATCATTACAGTGTCTGATTTTATTTGCTAGGGGTTCTATATACAGGTTAAAAAGCAAAGGGGAAAGAGGGCACCCCTGTCTCGTACCTCTTGCGATTTTTATGTTATTTGTGAGATTTCCGTTTACCAAAATTTTGGATCGGGGGTTTTTATATATTTCGCCTATCATATGAAGAAAAGGTTCCCCTAGATTGTTACTAGTCATTATACTATTTAGGAAGGCCCAGTTCACTCTATCAAATGCTTTAGCAGCATCGACCGTTAGTATTGTTAGAGGAGTGTTATTGGATACAGCTAGATCTATAATGCTTATGAGTTCATGTGACAATTCATGTAGTTGTCTTTGCTTTGTGAACCCTTTCTGATCTGCATGTATGAGTTGAGGTATAATCTTTCCTAATCTTGTTGACATGATTTTAGTGAATATTTTATAATCTGCATTGAGCAAAGATATCGGTCGATATGATTCGCATTTTTTTGGGTCTTTTCCTGGTTTTAGTAGTATTGTTATTATTGCATCATTCCATGTGTCTGGCAATGTTTCCTTCTGTATTAGTATTAAATTTGTTATTTCTGTTAATTGTGGGGCTAGTGTGTCTATTAACATCTGATATAATTCATTTGGCAATGCGTCTGGTCCCGCTGCTTTCCCTTTTTTCAGAGATTTTATTATCTCTTTAACCTCATTAAGAGTGATTTCCTTATTCAGCTCCCTTTTCTCCTCCTCTGATAATTTCAATATGGGCAAATCTTGTAAGTATTTTTCTATTTGGTCTTTAGATGGATTTATATCTTCCATGTACAACTCTGAGAAGAAAGTCTCAAACTCTTTTCTAATTTCATCCTCCTTCGTAGTTTGTCCTGTTTGATCTTGTTTACATATGCTGTTTATTTTATTTCTTATACAGTCTGTCTTTAATTTCCATGCAAGCCACTTCCCGCATCCTTCTCCGAATTCATGTTTAGCCAACTTGCTTGCTTCCCATTTTGCTTTCATTCTATCATCAAGAATATCATTTAAACATTCCTTTTGTTTCTGTCTCTCTTTCTGCAGACTCTCTTTCCTTGTCAAATCCATTTCTGTGTGTATTTGTCCGAACACAAAACTTTCCTTAAACTCGGATACTAAAGCTGGAAGAGAAGTAAAAAATCTGAATTCAACTACATCTCAAATAGAACAGCAAGAGCAGCAAGAAATGGCTGAAGGTGGTGTATCAACAACTAAGGTTACCTCAGTCACGACTCAAGAAGAAGGAGATCTAGAAGACACGTTGCCTGAGAACAATGGGGTAACAGAGGAACAAGTAACCGAGAAGGAAGGTCTGATGAGCCCTAAAAGTCCTAGGAGGCAAACAAATGATATGCTTGAAAAAATTTGGAATGAAATGAGGGATAAATTCGCCATATCAGAGGCGAAACAAGACAAAATTCAAGAAGTATGTGAAAAACTGGATTGTAAACTAAATGCACTGGGGGAGAGAGTAACAGCGATAGAAGGAGAAGTGGCTAAATTGAGCAATAGAGTGGAGAGCAACAGAAAGGAAATCCATTCACTGAGACAAGAGGGTAAATTCATAAATGAAAAAATGGAATCTCTGGAAAACCAAGCTAGAAAAAATAACATAAGAGTTCTGAATGTTCCAGAAAATAAAGAGGGTAATGATATTAAGAAATTTATTGTGGAACTACTTGTGGAACATTTCCCCTGGTGTGAAGCAGAAACATTAAATGAAGACATACAAAGAGTCCATAGAGACCCTTACGGAAAGCCCAAAGAAAGAAAAAACCCGAGGAAAATTCTTATAAATTTCAAAACGTACACCTTAAAGGAGAGAATTTTGGGTGAAGCTCTGAAAGAGGGAACCTTCAAAAAAGACTCATGGTCATTTCGAATTAGATCAGACATGTCCAAAGCATCTCAAGACAGGCAATGGGAGCTAGGAAAACTTATGCCAGAGTTTCAATCTCTAGGGGCCACGGTACAAATGAAGTTCCCCCCGTCTTTAAGAATCATGTGGAGAAATAAAATGAGGAACATTAAAGATCCAGAAGAAAGGAAAAATCTGATTTCTCTAATGAAAGACACGGTTCAAATGGAAAATTCCACAGTTTAAAAGGAAAACGCTTTTATCCGCAAATAGGATGTAAATGAGAACAAATGGTAAAGTTAATAGACAAAGATAAAACACCTAAAAAAAACGAAAGACTTTCGAGAGTACTTACCAGGTCCAAGAAGAGGAGCGGAAAAGGGGTAAATGAAAGCCCCTGAGAAAAAAGAAGAAGGAGGCTTCCCTGGGGAGGGTAAGAACAAATCATTAAAACCAAAAAGCATAAAAAACAAAAATCAAAAAAAGGGTGGGGAGCAAAATAGGGGAAAAAAACCAAAAAATAAATCCTTGATACTGGAAAAGAAATGGAAAAAGAAGAATGTAATATTAAAGTCGAGTGATACCGAAACGTACCGGAACGCCTATTGGAAAAAAATGAATATTAAAGAAAATGGGGGAGACTAGCAGAACCATAAAAATATTATGCTGGAATGTTAATGGTATGAGAACAAAAAGTAGAAGAAACAAAATCTTGGAATATTTAAAATCATCAGAATGTGAAATCATCATACTTCAAGAAACACATTTACTGAAAGAAGAATGGGATCAGGAAATGAAAAACAGAGGATGGGTAGACGCATATATATGTACAAATCAAAGCTGCAATATTAAAGGGGTAATTATTATTCTAAAAAAATCCCTAAAGGCAAATATTGAATCGTCACAAGCTGATAAGAAAGGAAGATGGGTAATAGCAAAAATAAAACTAGGAGATACTACATACACAATAGGGGGATATTATGGCCCCAATCTTGATGACCCAGAGCCCCTAAAGAACTTGTATACACAACTTCTAACAGCCGATACCCCGGTAATTCTAGGAGGAGACTTTAATCTTATTCCAGACCTTAAAAGTGATAGGTCTCCCCCAGGGAAGAATATAAATTCATCTAATTTACCGAAGATGAGAGAGTGGTTAAGCATATACAAGAGGGATCTAGACCTAGTGGATGTATGGAAGGAAAAGGGAGACAAAAGTCAACCATTTACATTTTATAATAAAAGGCTAGGACACAGGTCAAGAATAGACTTTTTTCTAGTAGACAGGAATCTACTAACAAATATATCAAATCTTATACATATTCCAGCTCACTTATCAGATCACTCAGCTATACAATTAACACTAAAAATTAAAACAACTTATACACAGAAAAGATTTACAGTGGAAAGAGCTATGTTCTCCGAACAAGAAATGGTACAATCTCTTAAAGAAGAAACTGAAATTTTTTTTGAGAATAATAAAACAGGAACTTCCAAACAAATAGCCTGGGACACGTATAAGGCAGTAATTAGGGGTAAACTACTTAGTTTGGGAGCGTACAGAAATAAGAAATTCAAACAAGAATTACTAGATATAGAGAGATGTATCAATAGGGCGTGACACTTTTACCCAGCACCTTGCAGCGTAACAGTGTTAGCCGGTACGAGCTTAGTTTACGAGCCTTCGGTGAGTCCGATGTAAATGAGCTAGGATGTTTGTACAGTAAATGAGACTGAGTGGAGAGTAGGGTATTTACATTCTTTTCACCAGCTTGTTCATCAAATGAGCACAAGCCTCTTGGGATTCGACAGGTCGGTTGTTCGAGATACTCGCCAACGTCAGCCATCACCGTGTGTGAAGCATCTTCACCTTAACGGACATTGGATTGGAAGGTACAAGTTGTAGCTTTGTGGGTAGATATTATGATCAGTCTATAGAAACGGGAATGCTTATTCCGTTTTTTCTTTTTACACAGTTTCAGAGTATCTGCGCTATTGGCCTCGGAAGCAGCCATTAGTATCCTAACCGTTCAGCTCAGCCTCCAGTAAGTCTTTTAGCAACACTTATCACCACTCATGGGCTTTTCGTTCCTGTGCTATTGCTCATGTTGGTATTATGGTTATTTTCTTTTCTCATAGTTGCTTGTAAACAGTATATTCACCGGACCAGGGCACGAGTCGGGGTACCACGCGGGTGGACGGCATCCCCCCACTTATTTTCGAGGGTTTTCCAGGGTGGACGCCGTCCACCCTGCTCAATCAAAACGCCGTCCACCATTTTGAAATCGGAAGTTTCTCGGACTGCCGCAGGACACCACGCCGGTCAACGCAAGCAGCAGGTTTCTAAATGTAAAAACACCTCGCGACACTTGAACATTTGAATTTGTAAATATCAATGTGTGTAATTGGTAAGAAGATGCATTGAGTTCGATACCCTGTAGTGAGCAAACGGTGGGCGTGTATTTAAAAAGAAGAAACGCCCTTTCTGGAAAACATGAAAATCCAAGCGTGCAAGCAGCTAGCGCTTCCCGGACGGCTCCGGGGCGCACGTGCCTCCCTCCTGGAGCCGGCGCGAGGCGAGCAGCTTTCCTGGTCGATGTTCTTCCAGAAGTCTTGGTGTGAGTGGCATTGTCCGGCTGGTCCCAGAGGGTGTAGTTCAGGAATCCCGGCTCCGAGGCGTTGTTGCTGTTGCCCATCTCACCCCCTGCCCCAGTGACGCCCAGATATGCAGGCGGCAGCGGGCATCAGTGGCCATGCAGGGGCTCAGGCAGCTCCATTGGCACAGGAGGCAGCAGACGTCTGAGGAGTGAGCGCGAGACCCAGCACCGCCGCCATGAAGGGTGAAGGACGCTTCAAACTAAGAATGTGTCGTGTATTGTCGGTAGAAATCTTGATTTGCTTCCGTGTAACGAGAAAAGCAGCTGGTTCCTAGATAATTAAACGTGTGTTCTGGGGTGTATACAATCAGCCCAATAGGCAAATTATGTGTCGACTGACCAAACAAATTTTTTTAATAAGGGCCCGTAAAGTACACACTGTTCACAATGCTTTTGCTGAAACTGAACCGTACTCGTGAAAAACAAACCGCTCCCTTTGCCAGGGTACCCAATAGACGCCGAGATCTTCAACCAATGGATGGACGCCGTCCCCCCTGCGCAAAAGCGCTACACCAACTATTAAACACATACCTATTCTAACAGGTTTTTTCCTTTTCGTGACGTCACTTCCGGTCGTGACGTCACTTCACGTATTTGAGCGTCCCCCCACTTGTAGGTTTTTGCCTTCCGAGACGTCACTTCCGGTCGTGACGTCACTTCCTGTCTGTGAGCGTCCCCCCACTTCTTTATTTAGGACTTGTGCCCTGCACCGGACGCCAGTAACCGTCATGCGTAAGTGTCCATCCTCACAGTAGTCGGTCACAATTTATGTTTTTCACTGGGTTACAGCTTCAATGGGTCACATACTTTTCCTCTTTTCCTCTTTGAGCACTAGTTTATCGTTAACACACATGGGTGTCAGGCAAATGGTTTTCAATACACATCTTTTCTTTATTTTCTCAATTTTTTCCTTTCATGGGAATTGGCTGTTAGTAGACCAGCATGAGGGTTACATCATGGAATGAATTGTACATCACTTGGATTTTGATTGGTCATGTGTTAACATGGATTTGAGCAGTTTACTTGATAATTGAGTGTATTTATTGGTCCATTTTTGTATTTTCCTACAGTGCCCCTGAAGAAGGGATTCATTCCCGAAATGCATTGGGCATGAGGGCGTGACCGAGAATACTCCATTGATTTTACAGCAACATGATAACAATGGTTTCAAGAAAAATGTTGATTTAGAAATTGGTTGGAATTATTGACAACGTCATAGGTTTTGGTTTTTTATCAAAATCATTTATGTATGAAAAATACCAAGGTAATCAGTACTAAGCAGAAAAAAGTTTTTGGGTTTAATTGGCATGTAAAATATTGATGTATTATTGTTCTCCAATACGATACTGTACATCGCCGTGCACCTGGTAAACTGGTGGTTCTCCACCAGCCTCTTTCTTAGTATCACAGATATCCCACCGACAGCCATATGCCACCCACCCCCGTCAGGCTCGGTGCTCCTTCAGTACCAAAGATATCCCACCCATGTTCACATGTTCACCCCTTCCTGTCACACTCGGTACACTTGCAGTGTCACAGGTACCCCAAGCCCCCTGCCTTCCTGTCCGTGTCAGTGCGCTTTCAGTACCACAGATATCCCCACCCATGTTCACATGTTCACCCCTTCATGTCACACTCAGTACACTTGCAGTGTCACAGGTACCCCAAGCCCCCTGCCTTCCTGTCAGCCTCAGTGCTCTTTCAGTACCACAGATATCCTACCCATGTTCACCCCTTCCTGACACACTCAGTACACTTGCAGTGTCACAGGTACCCCAAGCCCCCTGGCTTCCCGTCAGCCCTAGTGCTCTTCCAGTACCATGTTCACCCCTTCCTGATACACTCAGTACACTTGCAGTGTCACAGGTACCCCAAGCCCCCTGGCTTCCCGTCAGCCCCAGTGCTCTTTCAGTACCACAGATATCCCACCCATGTTCACATGTTCACCCCTTCCTGTCACACTCAGTACACTTGCAGTGTCACAGGTACCCCAAGGCCCCTGGCTTCCCGTCAGCCCCAGTGCTCTTTCAGTACCACAGATATCCCACCCATGTTCACCCCTTCCTGACACACTCAGTACACTTGCAGTGTCACAGGTACCCCAAGCCCCCTGGCTTCCCGTCAGCCCCAGTGCTCTTTCAGTACCACAGATATCCCACCCATGTTCACCCCTTCCCGACACACTCAGTACACTTGCAGTGTCACAGGTACCCCAAGCCCCCTGCCTTCCTGTCAGCCCCAGTGCTCTTTCAGTACCACAGATATCCCACCCATGTTCACCCCTTCCTGAGACACTCAGTACACTTGCAGTGTCACAGGTACCCCAAGCCCCCTGGCTTCCTGTCAGCCCCAGTGCTCTTTCAGTACCACAGATATCCCACCCATGTTCACCCCTTCCTGACACACTCAGTACACTTGCAGTGTCACAGGTACCCCAAGCCCCCTGGCTTCCCGTCAGCCCCAGTGCTCTTTCAGTACCACAGATATCCCACCCATGTTCACCCCTTCCTGACACACTCAGTACACTTGCAGTGTCACAGGTACCCCAAGCCCCCTGGCTTCCCGTCAGCCCCAGTGCTCTTTCAGTACCACAGATATCCCACCCATGTTCACCCCTTCCTGACACACTCAGTACACTTGCAGTGTCACAGGTACCCCAAGCCCCCTGGCTTCCCGTCAGCCCCAGTGCTCTTTCAGTACCACAGATATCCCACCCATGTTCTTCCTGACACACTCAGTACACTTGCAGTGTCACAGGTACCCCAAGCCCCCTGGCTTCCCGTCAGCCCCAGTGCTCTTTCAGTACCACAGATATCCCACCCATGTTCACCCCTTCCTGACACACTCAGTACACTTGCAGTGTCACAGGTACCCCAAGCCCCCTGGCTTCCCGTCAGCCCCAGTGCTCTTTCAGTACCACAGATATCCCACCCATGTTCACCCCTTCCTGACACACTCAGTACACTTGCAGTATCACAGGTACCCCAAGCCCCCTTGCTTCCCGTCAGCCTCAGTGCTCTTTCAGAATCACAGCTAACTCCATCTATGGACCGGATTCTCCTTTCCCCGGCCCCCATCTAAAAGCCCCCTCTTATAATCTGTCACGGTGTTCTTTGAATAGCAAGAGTCTCCATGTGTGTCTTTGCCCTTCCGTGATATCCTGTCTCACTGCCAGCGCTCTTCCAGGATCCCGCATTTTGTTCCCTTCATTTCTTCTCACTGTGCGCTATAACTGCCCATTTGGGATTGCTTGTCCATGCTTAGTTGCACAGCTGCTCACTTTTGAATTTTTGTTCCTACAGTTTGTTTCCGACGATGCCCAGGCACAACTACTGGAAGGTGGCTCCGTTAGTCAAGTCGCTGTGTGCCAAGTATGGCATTGAGTACCAGTCAAAGACGCTACTGACGGCCTTCGCAGACATTGTGTAGTAAGTTCCCACTGCTGAGAACTCACCTGTGAAAGCCTGTAGCGACGCCACCGCCATATGAGAAAGCTATAGGTTGGGCGATGCGATGCTTAGTTGATTACGAGCGGTGAGGGGGCAGTTAGATAAAGGAAGACAGATGGGCAGAGGTGAGTGGGGCACACAGTTGAAGATAGGAGAAGGTAAAACATAATCGGGTAGAAATTAGGAAATCTGGAGTATCTAATTGAGAGATGGAGTTCAGCCTCTGCATGCAGGGAAGTGGTGGTGGGGATGGGAGAGAAAAAATTATCTGGCGCAGTCATGTATAGATGTGGAAAAAGCGGAAGTAATGCCAGGTTCAGATAATAAAGATGAAGATGGCTCTTGGGTGGCCCTCTCACTGTATAGTTGCAGTGTGTGCTGCAGTTGTCCATTACAGTGACTTAGTGGTCGACAGGACAGTAAGGGGCATATTTCAAGCCCCTAACACCACCAGACCGTCACTTTTTCTGACACTGGTAGTGGTGCTCCATACCCCATATTTACAAGGAGGCGTCAAGCCAGCGTCACCTTGTAAATATGACCCTTTACGCAGCAGTCCACTGCGGCAAAGGGGCAGGCAATGGATGTTGCAGTGTGCGTTCCACCACAACACCCATTGCTTTTTGACATTACCCCATATTTACTAGGATGGGGCAGCGCCAAAAACTAAAGGCCAGGTAAAACCTGGTCTTAAGATGGCGATACGAGAAGAAACAATTTATCCTCGTATTTTGCTCTTTTTCTGTGTGCAGCGTTCTGCAGCACACATAGAAACAGGAAATCGCCATTCAGCGCAGGCACCCTTGCAACATGGCGCAAGGATGCTGGTGGCGCAAGGCAGCTTTTTTAGCGCCAGCGCTAGGGTATGCGCTATATTTTGGTAAATACGCTCGTCTCTACCTTTTGAAGATGTGTGAGTGCGGCGTTGCCATATTTGGCGCTACTCTGTGCTCCAATATTTTCTCGTACATATCCCCCTTAGTTAGCTCAGTTCTCAAACTGGCGTCCCTCAGACGGTCTAAGGGAGGGACTTAACAGACTCCTCCGCATACCCCGGGTTGAGGCGACAGTCTTCTTTACATAAAGGAGGCGGCGATGTGTTTGTCAGCTCGAGGATATGGGTATTACGCCCCGCTCCCCCTCCCCCCCCCCTTTCTCCTCATCATTCCTTGGGGTGGGGGGAAATCTGAGGTTTGCTTACGTCACAGGTCAAGAAGTCTGAGAATAGCTAAGAAGTTACGTTTTTGGCCGTCCACAGGCCTTCACGCGTGGTCACCCACGCTCCGCGAATGTGTATCGATATCTAGGAGTCGCATACCTCTCAACTCCTCGGGGAAACATCATTTACAACGAAGGCATTACTACGCGTTACGTTTACAACGGGGCACTTACCACATAAATGTCTTTTCCACGCGTATGCCTTCCACGATCGTCTTTACCACGGAAGAAACATTCCGGTCAACCATCCTACGTTCAGCACGTACGTAAAAAAAGAAGTCCTTTTTTTATTTTGATAGAAGTGCTTTCACCATACATTAAGTACGTGATAAGTAGTAAAGGCATGGGTGGACATGGAAAAAAATTAAAAAGGGGGGCTGGGGGGGTCTCCCCCCCCAAACAAAAAGATTTTTTAAAAACATTTTGGAATCTACATTAAAAACGATAAAAAACGCTAACTGGATGTGTAATATAAAATGTATATTAAAAATTAACAAATTACCTTTGACGAAATATTCAGCCATCTTGCTTGGTGATACGATTGTAGAGGGTCAGTGAAAGTGAAAAAAGACAAACAATGTCACTTCTGAAGACATATTTTTTTTGCCTTTCCGTTTTGTTATGTTTATTTTAGTGTATTTTTGGGCATAATGGACGTTGGAAGCTTACTAACGTTTTTATGCGTGGTAAAATGCTGCGTTCTATTATTCTGCGTGGTAAGGACACTAGCGTTGTAAAATTCGCGTGGTAAAGTCATGCGTTGTATTTGAAAACGTGGTAATATCATATATTTGACTCCTCGTCATAGTATTGACTGCTGCCTCTCTTGTTTTGCAGCTCTCTGAAGGAGTCGGGGGAACTGTGGCTGGACGCATATCAGCACAAATAACTGGGACTGCGGGCAGCCAAGCATTACGGACTATGGAGGTGTCCGGTCGGCAGAGTGAGGGTCGGAACCTGCCCCGTCCAAAAATATCTGGCCTGTACCCAACTCTTCATTCCACTCATAGCGTCTGGCTCCGTAGGCCAAAGATGACTGCTATATAAGCACAATGTGCGTGGATTTCCGTTCTCAAACGCTCAAGATTATGTTGAAAGATTTTTAGGCATTATTTGGAAGACAAAACCAGGGTTAATTGGGCCTCTCAGGTTTGCTAGCCTTGTGCAGAAGCGACTCTTTCACGCCCAAGGGCTTACGGCATTTATTTCTAATCCTGTAGTGCCACCGTGTGGCTATTTTGTTTATTACTTGTGTTTAGAGATATCCCATGGAGGCAAAACCTATGAACCAATATAACAAACAGTTTTAACTTTTTCCCAATGCTACCGTGCCTCCCAGAAAAGATTAATCGGCGCTAAGCGTTAAAGCCGGGGTTTAAACGTCCTGTAGTTTTCACATATAAATAGATCAGTTGGAAATATGACCGCTGCATTGCTAAGGCCTTTTCTTATGGAGTAGGCAGAGATTCTCTTACCACCCAAACACACACATACTGTGGTAGCCCTCGCTTTCATTTATGAATATTCAAAGAAAGGTGGACTTGTAATCCTTTTTGCCCAGAAGGCGGAAAGGTTTCTATCAGGATACACTACAGTGCATTACATCCGGGACAGAGCAAGACAAAGCACCATGTGTCCCATTTCCCTCACACTGTTGATGGATTCAGGCTGAATTAGCCTCGAATGCCTTTTTTAATACATACTATTTTGAGCATGCCACTTTTGCAGACGTCATTGGTATGAACTTAGCTCCTAAAAAACACAGCATGCTCACTGGTAGTGTGGTTCAGCCCAGTACACACATTCTCCTCGTGCAGTGCAAACACAAATAGGCAATTCAGCTGAGCTTAGCACTGGGATCTGGGGCAAGAAGAGTCTTCGTAATAAACAGCATAGTTAAAAAAGTTACGTTTTTAACCCAAAGCACTTCACGCTTGGTGTTGAAGACGACTGATGCCTCCTAGCTAGTACCTTTGTGCGGCTAAAGGAGTAATACGTTGGGGCATATTTACAAGAAAATATTGGAGCGTGGAGCTGCACCAAATTTGGCAGTGCCGTGCTCTGACATTTTCTAAACGCAGGGATGCACAGTTTTCACAAGCCAACGGTGCACTGTGTTTTCCCAAGCGCAAAATATAGCTGCATAGCGCCAACACAGGCACCTTTGCACAAGGGTGTCTGTGTTGCAGTTTAAGTACAGAAAGGTGTCCCTTCCTGCACATAATTACTAACATGATTTGTTACTTTTTTGTGCTGCAGAATGCAGCGTACATAGAAAAAGCTAATCATCATTTAATGATTGTTTCTGCGCAGGAAGGGACCCTTTCCTACACATGAACAATCATTAATAGAAAGGGGCCTTATTTACAAGCGGCGTTAAGTCACAAAAAAGTGGCCTAATGCCGCTTTGTAAATGTGAAGAAGAGCATAGCACCTCCAGAATATCACTAAAAGTGAGGTTCTGGTGGCGATATTCCCTTATAAATATGCTCCATTGTTTTTTTTTCAGAGTAAAAACCCGTAAGCAGATTTTGAAGGATTTGATGTTCCTGTGGGAGGTCAAAAGGAAGAGCCAGATTACTTTTCATATGTTTGGAGAGGTAGTCTGAAGCTAGTCTGCAGTGCCAATGGCAGACTAATCTCAGCCTCAAGGTACTCTTATAGCACTTCAAGCAGATTGATCTAAACTGGCCAGAGCAATTTAGTGTTCTGTAGTGAAGGTAGGATTATATAGATGCCAGTGTAATATTGCCTGGTTTCTGTGCCCTTATGGCTGAATATCTATGACATTGTAATATCAAGCCACCCCATGGTGCTAACAGCGGTTGACCTGCAACAATATATTGTGCCATTTGAGACTTCAGAAATTAGACTGATTCACTCTATATTATACTTCCTTAGGGTTCTGGTGATAGGCCAATATATGCCCATTATAAAAAATTGTGCCATATCTGGATTCTGCAGAGTAGCAGATTTGTTCCAAAGAACTAGTGAACCACCCGAGTACGACATGCTGGTAGATGTGTGCTAGCAAAATACAGTGCCAGCCGAGAGTACTAAAGTTAAGCAAATTCACAATGTTTTACGTTTGTCCCCATCAACGGAACTAAAGGCAGGTTGATATGTGTCACTATTCCATCTCAGGGTTTCGAAGGCTGGCTGACCTGGTCCAGTGGACCTTTCAGACCTGGGTTTTGAAAATGGGGGTTGGTAGAATATTGGGACATTATAAATGTCAAAGATAGGTTGCTGTGTACTAGTATTACACTTCATGTGTTGAAAGCAGGCTTGTTTATGAAAGTCATACTCTATAGCTTAGGTCTTCAAACTAGGGAGGAGGCCCCGTGGGGGTGGGGGTACCAGCATCAAGCCAATAGAAGCATTGTGCTATGTTTTAAGTGTTAAAAACATTAGCATCAGTAAGCCATCTTGTAATTGGCCGTCAGAAACAACTTTTGTCATGTATATCCTTACAAGGAGTATGTGTAAAAAGGGGTAACAGAGCTTAACTTCAATGTTTAAGTATGTTTAAACATATTTAAACTGCCAATTTAGCAGAATAATTATGAAAAAATTGAGGACAGAGGAATTTGTTTTGGGGTGGGAGATATAACAGCATTAAGAAGTCCAGTGCTCTATAGTGCTCTATAGTGTTCTAATGGCAAGAGTACCCGTGCCCATGTGATATTACACCCAGGGTGCCAAAGGCAAGCTGATATGTGGCTGTACAATGCCAACCTCAGGTCCTAAAAAGAAGTTGCCAGTATGTCACTCCATGGATATCTGTGCCACTTCAAGTCTTATTTGTTTTGACCTCTGTGCTAACTTGTGCTCGCCGACTGTAGAAATGTATCTTCAGATGTGACTACTGTACTGACTAATAAACACTGATGCTTTTGCTAACTCAGCCTAGTGTTGTGATTTCCTCTACATATTAGCCTAGTGGCACTGTGCAATATATGCATAAAGAGGTACGTTCCGGCCCGAAGAACTGGAGGCATGAGGGGAACCCACAGAGTCAACTCTTTTCCATCAGATGTTCGTGGCCTATGTGGTTGCAGAGGAAATCAGTCTTTTTGAGTACCAGGTCAGGAACTTGGGCAAAGAGTAAAAGAGGTTTTAGAAGACAACCCCAGGAGCTGGAACCAACTTCTTACATGTTTACCAAGAGAATACGCTGGCTGCTTTACCACTGTAATGCATGTTATAGCATAACTGAGTGTTACATTTAAAAGGTGGACATGTCATAAGTGACCATGAATAGTTTCACAAAGTACATTTCTGGGATTGAAAGCGTTTGATAGAAGTGGTGGAATTTGTTTTCGGTGTTTGCATATGTGAAATAGTTTCCCTCTTCGCACCTGGTTTTCTTTACAACTTCCTAACCATAGGCACATCTAATCCTACAGTTCCCTGCAGGGGACAGCATCTTGGATGCACGCTTGACACCCCTCGCTTCTAGAGCCCCTAACAACCATCAGCCTCTGTCAAAATAAACATGCCACAGCACTGGGCCAAACATTTCCTCAGGCGTGGCTTAAACAGATCAAATGCCGTTGCCCAGAATACATCAGCATGAACTCTGACTGGCAGCCATATCACCTAACAGTAGCGTTGTGAAAATGTCCAGCACAGAAAGGAAGCTGTGAAAGCCTGCATAGAGTCAGTGGCACAATCTCAGACAGTTCTTGCAGTGGACAAAAAAGTGGACTCGACTCCAGGTAAGGAAACAATGCAGGGTTTAAAAATGTATAAACCTGCGATGTAAGAGTAGCAGTCCCTCCACCAGCCAACTGACTTTTGGAACATTACTGCCACAGCTGGAACCTGAAACACCAGAACTGACTGTATTCCACATAACACAGAGAACGGCTATGCAAGAGTATAACACATCCACTTCCCTCATTACATTCAAACTAAAGGAAACTAACACATAACAATAAAACCAATCAAAAATAGTCATTAAGATACCCCGGTGGATGATGAACTCTTCTGACACTTGTTCCCTCTACAAAATTATTGGGGAGATCCAAATTGCAAAGGGCCTCAACCCTCAGGTGGCTTCTATACCGGAGCAACATTCTCACACCAGGACCAATTTGTGGAGAGTCTAAATTAATCTTTCAACATTAGCATAAAAGCACTGCTACCATGCTGCCCATTACCCAGTTTACATTGACCACCTCTTTTATTAAAATGATACCCGCCTACTGTTCCACCTTTCACCATTTTCCAACACCACTGCATGAAGATTGGCACGAATCGCTTTAAATGGCCCCTGGAACTTAGATAGACCACCACCACTCTAGCTTCAACCTATCACCTTCATAAATGCACCCAGAGGGATTCACATCCCACTCTCCAAGACCAACTCTTGACTCCCTCCCTGTCTGTCTTACAATCTCATCCATGATTAAACCAAGTTTTTACCCAGTAATCTACCACCCATTAACTCAAATGGCGTCTTGCCCATGACACCTTGCACACTTGAACGATACACCCACACCATTTCTGAAACCATACCATAGACGTCTCACCTACGTGCCACCACCATCTGAATGGTACCTTTAGCCATCCGGTTGGGCTTCTCAGCAATACCATTCCCCTAGGGGGTTGTTAAGAGAGGCGCGGTTGTGCCCAATACTGGAGGACGCTAATGGCCCTGCATTTCTTGGGAGGTCAACTGCATGCCATTATCCATGATGATCACTGACAGAACACCTTCAGTCAAAATTTCCTTCAATAGAGCAACTGTCGCACTGGTGGTAATCTCCTTCATAAACATTACTACCAGCCATTTAGTGTGCACATCGCACATTTACCATAGCAAATCTCAAATCCCCTCTCAGTTCATTCATGAGCTCAATAAAATACAAGCAAATAGTGTGCAACAAGGTTTTCATGGATCTGTTGTGTGCCCCAAAGCAGTCTGTGTGCCCGCTTTCTATCACTTTTCACTCTCTCTGCAGACATCACAATTCTCCACCCACTAAGCCACGTGAACATCAATTCCGGGCCCCCACCACTCAGCAAGCAATCTTTTCTTCGTTTTGGTCTGACCTAGATGCCGCTCAATGAGCTTAAGCCCATAAACCTTTAAGGGGAATGAATTGTTCTCGTCTCATACCCACCACATCCTCACACACCGACACCTCATCCAGGAGTTTAAGATAAGGTCTGACGGAGGGCCACTGCACTCTTCTGCTCCTCTGCAAAACCATATGCAATGTCACTGCGGAGAGCCCACTCCAGTGCCTCGCGCTACACTCGCCATACCAAGCCAAATAAAAAGAAATATTCGTTTCTGCACACAATAGTGGTACTGTTAGTTGGTTGGTTGGTGCCGGACAGTTCCTCACAGAGTACTGAAGCAGCAACGTTACTGTTCCTCACAAATTACAGCAGAGATGGTACCATTGCATACGCTGCAACTTAGTCACAGGTGTTGGTGGCTAACTAGTCATTCAATTCTTGAAGTGGGAACAAAGTTGACATGACTTCAGGTATGGAAACAGTGCGAGTTTTAATAATGAGTAGCTGAAAAAAGAGTAGCTGTCCTTCTGCCAGCTGGTATCCAACTGACTTCCTTGGAGCATTACTGCCGCAGATGGAACCTGGAACACCAGAACTGACTTTGTTCCTCATTCCTCCAGAACACAGAGAAAGGCTATGCAAAATTATAACAACAGTCTTATAAGACGTAACATACGATAAAAGTCACAGACTTATTTTAACTCCAGTGTGAAGAAATGAGTAACTTTTAGCTTCTGAGAACGACTGTGGAAGAACATAAGAGCTCCCATGGTTATTGCAGCCAGCAATATCACACAACTGCCATGCACCTAAAACAAGACCTCTTGGACTTGCCAGTGCTTATTAAGCGGATCAATAAATGGGCAAGAACAATGAGCTTCCAGTTGAATGATTAGAACTGAATATGTTTCAATTCTGAAATATCAAACTGAATTAAACATTACTATGGTCTGATTAGGGTAGTCTTCTTCGTAGTGTCCGAATGACTTCTGTTCATCCCTTCACACCACTTTCTCTGTAGCCTCATGCTTGGACACGTATGTCTTCCCCCGCACACCTTGTTGGAATCCGACATCTGCATAACCCACATCTTCCCCCGAAACACCAATCTTTTCACTCTCCTTCCTAAAATGCCTAGCATAGCCTTCACTATCCCACAACGCAACCACTCACCTGTAAACATAGTATTTTCTTTTACTTTCCTGTCGCTATTTTTACAGCTATATACCGCATTCACACACGCTTCCGATTAGAACCACAATTGCAGCTGGCACCTGAATTTTTCCTCCATGAGACCACGGGTTGGATTAGCGCATGTTCTGAACACTGAGAAGCTTGTTATACCTTCAGCCTCAACTCCAGGGGTCTCAAGAGTGGTGATGGAGCAAGGTAAAGAACAACATTTTGTTCAAACTTGTGAAATTGATTTCCAATAACGATAATTCAATTAATAAGCATGTGGTGAAATTATTAATCAACTTAGTTAAAGAATTCATTCATCACTACATGGGGAAAAATTAATGTGCCTTTTTGTTTCATTCCCAAAGAAAAATAATAAACTAATCTGGTCTATTGTCTTTGTCCGTATTAAACGCGGCAGTTGAATTAATGGCATGTGCTTACTTTATGTGCTTATGTTATGTCTTTTCGTGATAAAAGCTCATGGAGTTCCTGCAGTTCGAAAAGGAGAAGTAAATATAATGCTGCATTTATGTGCTTTCGCTAGGTAACTTAATTAACAAGATTAATTAGTAAAGGGGGAGGGTAACAGAATGGGTTTCAATTCTTTAATTAATTGATGTCTTGTGCTTGTTTAACCCCTTTGATGCTCGTGACGAGCTCAGCTCGTCATGAGGCACGGTTGAGCTGTGCTGATGACGAGCTGAGCTCGTCATGAACAATGGGAAAACATAGTCAGCATAGGAGGAGAATTGTTGCAGCAGCGATAGTGAGGCCTAAAAATGGTTCAGAGAAAATATGGCTGACAGAACTGCAGACGTGAAACCTTGTCCAGAGTGGAGCATTCGCACAAGCGCAGCAGTGAAGATTTTTACTGCATTGACACTGAAGTGAAAAGCAGATTTTTGGTTGTGTTGAACGTGCTCAAAGACAGGATCTTGATGAGTCTGCCAAGGTTAGGAAGCGAATGTTCGAAAGCTTTAAGAAAAAGTATCTTCTTTGAGCAAGCCGAAATTGAGGAAATGTAAGACAATAGGGCTTATATGAAGCCTGGACTTGGTCAAGAGTCAGAGATGACGTAATAACTCTTAAACATGGACTGACAGGACAGCCAATGAAAAGCTCGGATTTCTCTAAAAATGTTGTTGGACCCGGCCTCGTGGCGTGGTCACCCCTAATCCAGGCAGCTCCCCAAGACCCTGCTCCACCGACCCTTCCCGCCATACATGTTATGTTAATTTATTCAGCGCACAGCTGCTCCAGCGAAGGAGCGTCCCGGCGCTTGACAAGGTAGCCAACACAGCACAACTAAGGAGATAATGAGCTAAAAGGGAACAGACTCAGGGAAATAAAAAAGTCTTGATGGCCCTACGAAACAGAAAGATTATCAGATGCACGTATCTTTAAAGGGAGGGAGTTCCACAGGGCAGCAGCCCGTACTCGAAATGAGCGGCCTCCAGCTCGGCTAAGTTTAAACCGAGGGACTACTGCTAGGTGCTGACAAAGAGATCTCAACGAACGGGCGGGAACATAAGGCGTCAGAAGATTCGTGAGAATCGGGGCAGAGAGGCCCTAAAGAATTTTATAGGACAAGCAAAGTACTTTAAATTGAATCCTCTGCTTGACTGGAAGCCAATGAAGTATTGGCAACGGAGCAAAACCTGGGCAGACCCACCACAGCTCTGGCTGCCGCATTCTGGACACACTGCAGACGTGCAATTTCGGCTTGATTCACCCCTACCAGAAGAGAGCTGGTGTTAGAAATGGGATCCCTGGCTGGCCAGGGCTTTCGCCAAAGTCAGTCAGAGACCACCACTCCTAAGTCAGGGCAAGGGAGTTACACGCCAAGATAACCCCTACTCACCCTCTAGGTAACGTGGCGCGAGCAGCAAGGCTAAACTTGGAGGCGATATGAGTTAAGTATTTGCGCACGCACCCCAGCAACAACACCCAAGGCCCACCACAAAGGAAACTCCACACAAGGTTATATATAAAAATAGCCTTTGTATTACACCAAAACACATTAGATAAAACACACACTTTACAATGTGCCAGGGGCACAGGCAGAATTTACAGGGGATATTTACAAGACAGGGCCACCTGGACCACTGTCAGGAATCAGAAGTAACACTTTCAGAAATAGCACTTAGAATGTAAATTACTGTAGCACAAAATATAAAAATAGAGCACACAACCAGTAATTACTGGTAACCACGACCTCACTAGCACCACCTGTACTAGGGAGAAAACAACCACCTACATATCACACTACCTGTAGGGGTGTAAGAACATAACACATGATGCAATGCATAACATTCATTCAGAGGTGTAAGGAGGAAAACACATGATGCATCAACAATACATTCAGAGGTGTAGAAAATGAACAATTGCGCCAAACTCACGTAAGTCACCACCTGTGACTGTCCCTAGGCCCTCTGGCCTTGTTGGGGCTAGGACGCCCTGTGTACAATGTCAGGGGGCCTAAACGTGGCATTGCCCACAAAGTGCTGGGCAACTGGGTAGCACAATGATGGGGCCAACACGATGGGGGAGCCTCACAGGCTCTGCAGAATGACTGTCCCCTTGGAGCCTCTCTGGGCTCTTAAACAGCAATGGGGCCCTGGAGCCTCAGGCTCCTAAATACAAATGCCCAAGAGCCCCTTGGACTCTGTAAAAAAATGCGGCCACTGGTGGAGCCTTCAGGGCTCAAAACAAACAATGTCCCCTTCTGGAGCCCTCGTGGCTCTGAGTAACCACTGAGCCTCTCTGGGCTCGAAAACAAGAATGCAGCCCGAGTGGAGCCTCTCGGGGCTCAAGCGACCCTGCAATGCCCCCGGAGGTCGCCCTAATGAGGGGGGGCGGGGCGGACACCGGCAATGTGTCCCGACGCCCCCCTCTCCTCTTTCACAGCACCAGCACTCACCGGGTCTTGTGGCAGGATGGAGACTTCTTCTCCAGTCAGCGGCGTCTGCAGGCGGCCGGCTGCTTCCCGAGAGCTCCCGCTCCTCGGGGCTCTCTGCACACTTCTCTCCTCTCTCTCTCCTGGGCTCTCCCTCGCTTTGGGAGCCTGGGGGGGGACAAGGAAAGACGCCGGCTTCTCTCCCTCACCGGAGCGCAGGGTGGCCTCCCGTCCGCTTCCGGTTGCCTCTCTGTCCTGTCCCCGCCCTGCCTGACTTCCGGGTCGCGGCTGTGGGGGCGGGACTTCCGTCGGGCCGCTCTCCGATTGGCCGGCCGGCAAACCACTTCCAGGTCGTCGCGGGCAGCGCGGCGACCCGTTCCAGGCACTTTTAGGCGGGGGATAAGCCGGAAATGCCGGATGGGCACCGGCTCTTTTAAAAGGGCAAATAAATCGAGGTGGGCACTCGATCTTAGGGCAGCAATGTCCCTAGCAGGGTGGGCACCTGCCAGGGGATTTCAAAATCGGCAACACGGGGCAATCGCCGGGTGGGCACCGGCTGAGCCAGAAAAGCGCTCCCAAGCGCTAGCAAGCCGAACAAAGCGCTCCCAGGCGCTATAGGGCAAGGTAAGGTGCTCCCCAGCGCCAGGAGCCCCTAAAGCCCAGTCAAAGTCCTTGTAGGCAGGCAGGGGTGCAAGGCTGGGCCCAGAGCCAGCACACTGTGTCTCCAGGCAGGGAGACACCCCAAGTGGCGGTCCTCTGGCCCAGCAAAAGCAGCAGCAGCCCTTCAGGATCCAGGCAGAGAACAGTTTCAGTGGGGACACAGCCCCATTTTTATACACCAAATCCTTTGTTCTGGCACAGGGTGGGGGCAGACCCAGTCGCAGCTGGTCCTTGAGTACCCTTGATGGCACAACCACCCCTTTCTTTCACTGACATGGCTAGGGTCATCAGTCACACCACAGGGGGGCGGAGCCAGCATTGTGTGGGGAAAACCCAGCCCATCCAGGACACAGGTACACTCCTCCCACACATCAGTCATGCTAATCTCACACTCACCACCGGGCAGACCCATCCAGACTCCTGGAGCCAGGCTCACCAGCCAGCTCCAGCCAATCACACGCCAGGCATATTTTATATTAATATGCCAACTCCTAGAAGTGGCACTTCTACATATGACACACTCATGCAACACACACCATTGCGAAGCATTCACTCTCACGAGTTCGCACATATCACATTCGAACCTGTACACCCCACGCATCAGGAACTACCAGGGACACATACATTCCCCCTGCATTCCTATGGGAGGGCAGGCCTATCTCATTACATGCACTCAGAGTGCGCACGCACTTTCCACTGGGACACAGTGAAAGTGCGCAGAACCCAAAAATCACCGTCACCAGGTCACCATTACAAGCAAAACGTTTAGGGGTGAACCTGCCATAAGGGCCAAGTCCAACAGCTGGCGTAATCAAGCCGAGAGATCACCGTCGCCTGCAGGACCAGCTGCCTGGTAGAAGCATCAAAAAATTTCAATGCTGGTCTTAGTCCTCGCAGGATGCCAAAACAACTGGAAGCAGTTCTCTTGGTATGGGAGACAAAGCTAAGGGCGGGATCTAGCCACACTCCGAGATTTTTTGTCTCAATTACCGGAGTCTGGGTAGGCCCCAGTTCCGGTGGCCACCATATGTCACTCCACAATTCCGATTTCTTGCTGATGATCATTATCTCCGTTTTTTTTGCGTTCAGCTGGAGATGGTTGGAATTCATCCAGCTGGCAAGCGACCTCAGCCCATTCTGGAACCTAGGGACATCCAAGTCGGAGTCCCAGCTGAGCGTGACCACCAGCTGAGTGTCGTCAGCGTATGAGATCATAGTCAGGCCCCACTGCTTGACGACCTCAGCCAGCGGCCTCACGTACAGATTGAATAACTTGGGGCTCAGCGAGGATCCCTGCGGGACCCCCTGGTCCAGCGGATGGAATTTGGACTGATGGGGTGGAATAGCTACGCAAAAGGATCGATCGGCAAGAAAAGAGCAGAACCATTGGAGGGCAGTCCCTGAGATACCCGCCTCTTCCAAGCGCTGGAGAAGGATTTTATGAGAGACTGTATCAAAGGCGGCGCTAAGATTTAATAAAACAAGCGCCGCCGTTTATCCCGAATCTAACACCAAGCGGAGATGTTCTACCATGAATAGAAGGGCTGTCTCCGTGCTGTGGTCAGCACGGAACCCATTCTGCGTAGAATCAAGAATGTTTGCCCGCAAAAGATGGTCAGAGAGAACTCTATTCACGTGTGCCTCCGCTATTTTCGGCGGCCACGGGAGAAGCGATATCGGCCGGTAGTTCTCTGGCTTAAGAGGATCCAAACCAGGCTTTTTAAGATGCTTCCAACTGGCAGGAACTATAGCAGTAGAGAGCGAGAGATTAATCAGAGAAAGCACCGGCAGAAAATCAAAGGACGACGGGTCCCTGAAAAGTGCCGGTCTCAATGGATCAGCCGGAGAGCCGGACTTGATATGTTGGGCCAAATGAGTAAAACCCTCAGGCGACAGACAAGGGAAGGTGTGCAATTCCGTAGGTTCCTCGGGCCTAAGAGAAGGTCCGGTATCCAGTGTAGAAATAGAAAAGGAACGACGGATAGCTTGAACCTTCTCGAGAAAGAAGTTCGCCAGTGCCTCACATTGTGAGATTGAACCCGTGTCGTTCGTGGGGGGTCTTTTTTGCCATCAAATCTTTAAGAGCCTTTAAGATAGATTTGGAGGGGTTAGAGCTGTTGCGGAACTCGAGAGAATAAAATGCCGCACGCGCTCTGCAGACCGCGCGATGGTAGGATTTGATAGTGGCGAGATATGACACTTTTTTACTAGTGTCATAAGCTTTCCGCCACTCTCTTTCGGCGTGTCTGCACGCACTCTTTAGTGTACGTAAGGAACCATCGTACCAGGGGCTATGGTCCCTTGCACTAAGTTTGCTCAAATTCACCGGGATGATGGAATCCAAGGCACGGGTAATCCACTCGCAGGAAAGGTTATAGCCCAATTCCATGTTGTCAAAAGGGCCAAGTGGGTCCTCCGACAAGGTACGAAACGGGTCCTCCAATTTAAGTTTGTTCCAGTGTCGTCTAGGGACGACTCTGGCCATGGGTTTAGAGGGGGGCTCATACAGTGGGCACTGGATACTAACCAAAAAATGGTCAGTCCATGCAAGAGGGGTAGGAGTTTAGACCCTGGCCTCTGGGAGGTTAGTGAAAAAGGGGTCCAAAGTATGCCCTCCCACGTGAGTGGGAAGATAACCCGTTGGGACAGTTGGAAGGCTTCCAGATCCGCTAGAGTACTGCTGACAGCAGGAGTGTCAAGACTCTCAAAATGGAGATTTAGATCTCCTAAGATGGAAAACTTAGCACATCCAACGGCCAGCATACCTATGGCCTCTAGAAGAGCCTCCCTAAACGCCACATCACTCCCCGGGGGACGGTAGATTAACATGCCGGAAAAAGAAAACTGGGGGCTGATAGTAATCCAGAAAGAAGCACTTTCACAGCCCGCAATTTTTAAGCCTCTCCAGTCACAGGGATAGCATGATCTGACAGCAAGCGCTATTCCCCCGCCTCTAGTAGGGCGGTTGAGCGTATACACCGAATATTCCGGCGGAAAAGCCAGGTTAAGAATCGCTGTATCATCCACCTGTAGCCACGTCTCGGTGATACAAAAGATATCAGGGGACTCATCCACAATCAAGTCATGAATATCCTGGTAGTGACTCACCAGTGACCTAACATTCAGGCTCCAGATACTAAGCTTGCGAGGGAGGCTTGTTCTCCTGGGTGCTGAGGGTTTGCCCATAGAGCGAGAAAGAGCTGGAGTAGGAAGCACCAACCTACCGCAAGAGCACTGGTAGAGGCCACACAGTGGGCTTACGGGAGCCACACCACAACAAACGACCTGCTGTCTAATAGATAGTAAATCATCTCTAGAGTAGCATAGCGATGTACTCACCGCAATACTAGCAGGGCAATAGTCAGACATGACCAGCACATCCGACACGTCCCGACACGGACGGGCGCGGACGGGCAGGACTCTGGCACGACTAAGGCTAAGCGAAGGCGCGCCCGCTGCGCGATCCCGCTGCGCTTAGCAGGGAGCATTAAGTAGGCGTCCCTCACGATGTCCTGCACACTAAAGCGCTTGAGAATGCTGGAGTCCAGGCAACAACACCACTCCAAGATGGCCACTAAAAATAATGACCCCACCCCGGGAACCGGACCCGCTCAAGCAGCGGTGCGGAACAATTATGGTGCAGATAAGGGGGCAGAGAGTCCCTAGAATGAAAACCGGGTAGAAAGAACTAAAATAAAAGCAAATGGAAAACGGGTAAGGTAAAAACAATGAGTTTCAAATAAAGCGCGAAGTGCTCAGACAGCAGTTCGCTACCTTGTCGGAACTACTCTGGGACAGCTCGCCTTAAGTAAGGCTTCCCGTCCTCGTCCCCCATTTTCCTGGTAACCAAAAGCCGAGGCCCTTGTCCCTGCACCCAAGATGGCCGCCCAGCACGATCTCAGCCGATGGCGCCATCCCCAGCCAGGGGGTAGAGCGCTCCCTGTGAGCGAGAGAGGGAGGAGTAGCTTGGTGACACCTTCCACCTCCCCTCGAGAGATGATTTTATATCACCCATCCGGCCTCCCTGAGGGCTGGCTCCAGGCCTGCTAAGTGTCTGGGATCCCTCCAGACCCAACTTGAAAGGATGAAAGGAGCCACCGAGGCAGAACCCCCAACAACCAGCCCCCAGGTGCTAAGACCTCCACCTGCGAGGACTCCGGACATCAAAGGAAGGGAGTCCTATATCAAGGGTGGACCTGGAACAATCAGGAGTTGTATCCTGGACTACGAGAGCCCTGCTGAGCTTGTCGCGGCTCCTTTTGCAACCGAAGAGACTACCGAGCCCTGCTGACTTCGTCGCGGCTCTCCTACAATCTGAAGAACTATCTGAGCCCTGCTGTCGCGGCTCCTCTGCAACCGAGAAGATCACCGAGCCCTGCTGACGCGGTCGCGGCTCCACTGCTACCGAAGAAGACCACCGAGCCCTGCTGACGCTGTCGCGGCTCCCCTGTTACCTTGAGAACTCTTGAGCCCTGCTGATCTGATCGCAGCTCTCCGAAACTGTAAGACTACGACCTCCTTGCTCAAGCCCTGCTGATTCGATCGCGGCTCGGAGACTATTCTGGTCCGGCTGGACCCAAGATCACCCCGTATCCCCCAGCTCGAGGATTGAGAGCTGTGCGCCGGATACTGTTGCCTTTAAGACCATCCCGCTACCCTACCCCTACCAAGACCGTTTGAACCCTTGCTCCCCTGTACTTGAGAAACTGCGGATCATAAAGATCCATTTTACTTTAGGAGATAAAGAATACGTTCTCTCAACCTCCGGTGTGGTGTCTCTTTGTTGAGTGGTGCTAGTGTAGCGCGTACGATTCTAGAGTCGGGATCCTCACCCGGAGGGTCTCCTGCCAGTGCTCAGCTGTGTTCCTAGGAGAGGTGGGTCCCAGGGTGGTCCGGTGCAAAAATCTGCCCTCCCTGAGATCGCCCTTCTAACATTGGTGGAAAGCGACGAGATCCGAGTCCATAATCTAGACATCGTACAGTAAGCGGCTGACGCACTACCGAACAAAGATGCTGAACAAAATACCAAGGGTTCCACTGAAACTGATGCAAGTACCACGTTCCTTCCGGAACGGTTAGAAGAAGATTACACGCACAGAGAACTGAAAGAATTTAGCAAGGAACGAGGAATCGCTACCACAAGCCTGAATACGAAAGAAGATATGCAGAAAGCCCTACAAACTTGGGTCGAGTCCGAAGGGAACCCTCCGCCGCCAGGAGGAGGAACAGAACAGCCGACCGGACCCGAACTCAATCCGAGAGGGGGCAGCAGCACTCCGGTACGAAGCAGCAACCCAGATGGGGACCTCTCCCCCCGGAGAACTAGCGGACAGAGAAAGAAACTGCAATCATGAACTTGAATTGGCCAAACTCTGAGTGTGAACTGAAGCTAGCAGAAAAGAGACTAGCGGTAGAGCAACTACGAGTACAAGGAGAGTTGGAGGAAAAGAAGCTCCAACGGGAACATGAAGACAAGAGACTCCAGCTGGAGCACAAGCACAGCCTGAAGGAGATCGAGCTCAAGGCCCGGAGTGAAGAAAACCGAACCTTGGGGGGCCGAGACACGGTTCCCCCGATGGAACCAAAGGTGCACATCCCCAAAGATGTGGTGAAGGAATACTAGAAGAACGATGATATCCAGCAATGGTTTAAGGTCTACGAAGTCGCCATGACCTCCCACCGAGTTCCGCAGAAGGATGGGGGGCTGGGTTGTGGGGCCGATTTCTGAGCGAGGGGAGAGACACCCTGCTCGATCTACAATCCTCCATGCAAACTTCCTACAGCCACATGAGGGAGGCCCTCCTGACGAGATACGGCCTCACTCCAGAAATGTGCCGCCAGCGGTTCCGGGACTGCAAAAAGATTCCTGGCACTACCTGGGTAGAGTACGTAAACTTTTTTAGCAGAGCATTCGACGGGTGGGTCAAGGGCAGCAAAGTGACCACCATAGAAGAGCTAACTGACCTCATGCTATGGGAACATTTGTCCATGAATTGTTTTGTGGAACTCCGCCAGCATCTGCTCGACAGCAAGCTTGCCGACCCGAGGAAGCTGGCCGTGGAGGCTGATCGCTGGGTGAACACCCGGGGCCCCGTAGGAGACTCCCCCAGGAACAATCAGGGATCTCCCCGCCAGAGGGGTGGGGGGGAACCAAGGTAGACAGAGGGATTCCCAGTCAGGACCCCAGCGTATTCCCCCCAGAGGCCAAACCCAGACTGCACCAGCCAACCCCGCTCCCCCAGGCAACCGTGGGCACCGGGTCACTATTTCCTGTTACCGATGCCAACAAACCGGGCATTACGCCAGTGACCCCCCCTATGTCCCATGGCCCGCGACCCTCCACGACAGCTCCCCCAACCAGACAGGTAGCCAACGTAGCTCTAGGGGAGGAAATAGAGGACACCGAAGAATGGGAATCCAGCCGCCAAGGCCCTAGTCTCCCTAGGAGATCGAGAGATGATCCCCGGGGCCCCCCTACCAGATAATACCAAGAAATACCAACAACTAGTGACGGTGAACGGCCACTGGGTGGAAGCTCTTCGCAACACCGGGGCAAGTATCACAGGTATCCTCAGTCACCTAGTCAGGGAGGACCAGATCATTCCAAATGTCCTATGCCCCGTATTGTCCGCTGACAACACCGAGAGTTTATGTAAGATGGCCCTAGTACCGTTCGAATGGGGGGGGGGGGGGGGGGGGGGGGGAGTGACAGGAGAGTTACGAGTCGCTGTCCGGGCCTCCCAACCTGTAGACTGTCTCCTGGGCAACGACCTGGAATGTTCCCAATGGAGACAGGTGGAACGCAAGACCCACCTGGGCATGATGGGCCTACCCGAGTGGGTGTGCTCCACCACCCGCTCCATGTCCGCCCGACTACCCCTCCTCGGGGCTGTCGACACCGAGCCTCCCAGCCACCTCCCTGTAGAAGAAGATGGGGACGACCGAACTGAGCCCACCGGCCTCTCCCCAGGAGGAGAGCCCGTCACCGACAACGAGACCTTGCATCCCGAGGCCGCACAGCCCCCTGAGTTGGATGATCTGCCAGAGTTGGCACAGTGGCGTCACGAGGGGTGCTCCTCCCGAGAGGAGTTCTGCCAGGAGCAAGCCACTTGCCCTTCCCTGGTCGGACCCCGGCGACAGGCCGCGGCCCAAGCTGCGGGCAACAAGACTGGAACTCATTCCGTATACTGGGAGAATGGCCTCCTGTACAGTGAGCAGAAGTCTGCAGAGCTAGGGTCGGGCCGGGTGCTGGTGGTACCCCTACGCTTCCGAGACTGTCTCCTGGGTCTGGCCCACGATGTACCCCTGGCGGGACACTTGGGCCAAGATAAGACCTACGATCGCCTAGTCACTCACTTTTATTGGCCCAAAATGCGAACAAATGTAGAGACCCACTGCGAGTCCTGCCCCACGTGCCAGGCTAGTGGAAAGAGTGGAGGCGCGCGCAAGGCTCCCCTCCAACCCTTCCCAGTCGTCAGTACCCCCTTTGAGCGGGTCGGAATCGACATAATAGGGCCACATAATAGGGCCCCTGGACCCTCCCAAGGTCACCGATTCATCTTAGTCCTGGTGGACCACGCCACCCGGTACCCCAAAGCCATTCCCCTCCGCACCGTGACGGCCCCCGTGGTGGGCCGGTCGCTGATAGGAATTTTCTCCCGCGTAGGTTTTCCCCGCGAGGTCGTGAGTGACCGCTGCACGGACTTCATCTCAAAGTATATGATGTCCCTGTGGCAACAATGTGGAGTGTCCTACAAATTCACCACCCCGTATCACCCCCAAGGCAATGGCTAAGTGGAACGGTTTAACCGGACACTGAAGGGGATGATCATGGGCCTAGAAGAACGTCTCCAGCGCAAATGTGGCGTCCTCCTTCCCTGCCTCTTGTTCGTGTACCAAGAGGTCCCCCAGAAGTCCCTGGGGTTCAGCCCATTTGAGCTGCTGTACGGGCATCCCGTCCGGGGGCCCCTTAGCCTAATCAAGGAGGGGTGGGAAGCAGCCCCCCGGGAACCTCCCCCCGATGTGTTCAGCTACATTCTCACCCTCCGAAATCAGACACGGAAATTCCGAGAGTTGGCCGAGGCCAACCTCGAAGCGCGTCAGGAGGAAATGAAGCGCTGGTACGACCAGAATGCCACTCTGGTCGAGTTTCAACCAGGCCAGCAGGTCTGGGTGATGTCCCCGGTGAAACCCTGCGCCCTCCAAGACAAAATATACAGGCCCCTTTAAGGTTGTGGAGAGGAATAGCCAAGTGACCTACTTGGTGGACGTCCAGTCCCCTCGGAACCCCCTTCGGGTCCTCCACGTGAACCGCCTCAAGCCTCACTTCGTGCGGACTGAGTTGAGCTTGCTCTTGGCCACCGACGACGGAGCAGAAGAGGAAACGGAGCCTCTGCCTGACCTCCTGTGTGCCAAAGAGAAAGATGGCTCCGTAGACGGAGTGAACCTCTCTCCCTCCCTCCCTCACTCCTCAGCAGCGTGAGGACTGCCGCCAGCTCTTGGGGCAGTTCTCGGATTTGTTCTCCTTAGTTCCCAGAATCATCGACTGGTGTGTCCACGACGTGGACACCGGAGACAGCCCGCCGGTGCGACACCGAGCCTACCGAGTGCCTGACCAAGTCCGGACCTGCATCCAGGCCGAAGTCTCGAAAATGCTCACCCTCGGAGTGGTCGAGCCCTCCGACAGTCCCTGGGCTAGCCCAGTGGTGCTGGTCCCGAAAGCCGCAGCCCCTGGAGCTGTCCCCGAACTACCGGGGGCTCAACGCAGTCACCCGATCAGACGCCCATCCCATTCCCCGTGCGGACGAGCTCATTGACCGCATGGGGTCTGCTCGCTACCCGAGTACCTGCGGCTACTGGCAAATTGCGCTCACAGAGGGAGCCAAGGAGCGGTTCCCCTTCTCCACCCCGGACGGGCACTATCGCTTCCGAGTGATGCCGTTCAGGATGAAAAACGCCCCGGCCACCTTTCAGAGACTGGTGAACCGAGACCTGGCCAGGCTAGAAGAGTTCAGCGCCGCATATCTGGACGATATTGCGGTGTTCAGTTCCCAATGGAGTGACCACCTCCGGAGGGTGTTGCTAGCCCTGTGCCAGGCGGGATTGACTGTGAAAGCCAGCAAGTGCCAGATTGGGCAGGGGTCAGTGACCTACCTAGGCCACCAGGTCGGAAGCGGGCAGGTCGCCCCTCTCCAACCGAAGATCAATGCCATCTTGGCCTGGGAACCTCACACCACCCAAACAGAGGTCCGAGCCTTCCTGGGCCTCACCGGCTACTATCGGAGGTTCATAAAGAATTACGGCAGCATAGTGGGTCCTCTCACAGAATTGACATCCAAAAAGCAGCCCAAGCGCATGCACTGGACCCCCTCCTGCCAAAAGGCGTTCGACGCCTTGAAGACCGCAATGTGTACCGCCCCCATACTCCAAGCCCCGGACCACTCCAAAGAGTTTGTGGTCCAGACCGACGCCTCCAAACATGGCATCGGGGCCGTACTGTCCCAGCTCAATGAGGAAGGCATAGATCAGCCGTAGCATTCATCAGCAGAAGGCTACTGCCCCGAGAACAGAGATGGAGCACCATCGAACGAGAAGCGTTCGCAGTAGTCTGGGCCCTCAAGAAACTCCGACAATACCTATTCGGAACCCACTTCCGAGTGCAGACAGATCATCGACCCTTACGGTGGCTCATGTAGATGAGAGGGGAGAACCCCTAACTGCTGCAATGGTCAATCTCCCTTCAGGGGATGGACTTCACAGTAGAGCACCGCCCTGGTACCGACCACGCCAACGCCGACGGCCTCTCCATGTTCTTTCGCCTCAGTGAGGAGAATCCCCAAGAGGATGGGTAGTTCTCCCCGACCTTCAGCTGGGGGGGGACGCGTGTTGGACCCGGCCTCGTGGCGTGGTCACCCCTGATCCAGGCAGCTCCCCAAGACCCTGCACCACTGACCCTTTCCGCCATGACATACATCCCAGACACTAGGCTTCCCGTCCCCCATTTTCCTGGTAACCAAAAGCTGAGGCCCATGTCCCTGCACCTAAGATGGCCGCCCTGGCCCCAGCCGACCTCGGCCAACGGCGCCATCCCCAGCCAGGGGGTAGAGCGCTCCCTGTGAGCGAGAGAGGGAGGAGTAGCTTGGTCACACCTTCCACCTCCCCTCGAGAGATGAGTTTCGATCGCCCATCCGTCCTCCCTGAGGGCTGGCTCCTGGCCTGCTGAGTGTCTGGGATCCCTCCAGACCCAACTTGAAAGGAGCCGCCGAGGCGGAACCCCCAACAACCAGCCCTCAGGTGCTAAGACCTCCGCCTGCGAGGACTTCGAACATCAAAGGAAGGGAGTCCTATATCAAGGGTGGACCTGGAACGATCAGTGATTGGATCCTGGACTACGAGAGCCCTGCTGACCTTGTCGCGGCTCCTTTTGCAACCGAAGAGACTACCGAGCCCTGCTGACTTCGTCACGGCTCTCCTACAATCTGAAGAACTATCTGAGCCCTGCTGTCCCGGCTCCTCTGCAACCGAGAAAATCACCGAGCCCTGCTGACGCTGCTGCGGCTCCACTGCTACCGAAGAAGATCACTGAGCCCTGCTGACGCTGTCGCAGCTCCACTGCTACCGAAGAAGACCACCGAGCCCTGCTGACGCTGTCGTGGCTCCCCTGTTACCTTGAGAACTCTTGAGCCCTGCTGATCTGATTGCGGCTCTCTGAAACTGTAAGACTACGACCTCCTTGCTCGAGCCCTGCTGATTCGATCGCGGCTCGGAGACTATTCTGGTCCGGCTGGACCCAAGATCACCCCGTATCCCCCAGCTCGAGGATTGAGAGCTGTGCGCCACATATTTTTGCCTTTAAGACTGTCCCGCTACCCTACCCCTACCAAGACCCTTTGAGCCCTTGCTCGCCTGTACTTGAGAAACTGCAGATCATAAAGATCCATTTTACTTGAAGAGATAAAGAATACGTTCTCTCAACCTCCAGTGTGATGTCTCTTTATTGAGTGGTGCTAGTGCAGCGCGTACGATTCTAGATTCGGGATCCTCACCCTGAGGGTCTCCTGCCAGTGCTCGGCTGTGTTCCTAGGAGAGGTGGGTCAAAGGGTGGTCAGGTGCAAAACTCTGCCCTCCCCTGAGATCGCCCTTCTAACAAATGTAAAATGTAGAAAGTTTAGCTAGAGAGAAAAAGGTATAAAGTCTGACACTATGAGCAAGGAAAAAACTCTAACTTTCCAATTCCTGAGTGTCGAGACATGCTGATGGACCTTTGGCGCATGTAAGGACAGCAGACTTTAAATGATTTTCCTTTTTAGGTGAAGCAAGAAATAGACAGGGAAATAGATTTAGGGAATGGGAACTGTTATTTTGCTAATATTTCATGATTCTGAGCTTACTTTTAAATGTCAGTTTTAATTCATTTCCTTATTAAAATGCTGCTTTCTTAATTGCATATGAAATAAAGATGCTTAACGTTAAATGACTTTTTCTTTATGAAATAAGATTTCAAGAAGACAAGCTGGTCTTGTTTATTCATGGTCTAGTTATCATCAGTTGGTTCAATCGCCTTAGTGGTCTGATTAATGAGCATTAACCGTTTAAAACCATGGTTGATAAATGTGATGAACTGCAGTTTTATAAATAGTGTAAATAACAAGTGAATAGTTTTATTAATCATACCACCCGATTCAATAGTCTCATTGGTTTATGGGCCTTTATATGTGTTTCATGAATAATGGTGAGTATTGAGGTGTTAGGTAGTGTTTGTGAGACAGTTTTTCAAAAGGAGCGCTGGATCAATTTCTTGGTAGCAGAGGATGGTTACTATGGTAACTAGCATGTTACATGGTAATTACATAGGATTGATGTCTAAAACATGTTAAGTCTGTTTAGTTGTTATTTGTAGTCGAAAGGTTTTTTCCAGCAGTGTGAAAATTCCTGGGTTTTGTGCCGGCATGAGAAGTGTTACAGGTGAAGTTACACAGTGCATTTGTTCTGTTTCAAAATAGTGGTATCGTCGTATATCACTAGTGTTGTGGTCGTACAGCACAAGTTTAGGGATTTTAGGTGTGTAAGGAAGAATGTATAGTGAGGACTGTCTATGAAATCGTAACTTTTGAGAATAGGGACTTATGTCCTGTTTTAAAACGCACTGTGAAAAGAGTAGTAGAATTTATCTAAGCTTGAGTGAAGGATAAGGAAGCGTTGTCTATCTTACTGGCGAGTGAGGATTTCTATAGGTGGGTTAAAGTCCTACTGAAGATTTATGTATGTATGACTAGGGATTTTTCTGTATGAATGAGTGTAAATGAATTTGTAATTTACGATCGAGTGAAACTCTAAATTGTCTCAAAGGAGGTGTAAAATATCTCTATGTGCATTTGGAGAGAAACAAGTTCGTTATTACCTGCTAGAAGGGTAAAGTAGCCTTACTTTATCGACAAATTTATATATTTTGTGAAAATAGAGTTGTCTATTTCACGCGAAAAGAATACTTGGATGTTTGGGAAAACTATCACTTTATTTTTGCGAAACAGACAAATGGTTTGTTTTTGTGGAGTTAACAGGTTTCAATTGAAATAATTTTTTTGTAAAGGAGGGGTCAGTTTAAGGAGTGAGAGACAGAGAAGCGGTAGCATGAGTCGCGCTTTGATTGGTTAACATACGTCACAGTACTCGCGCAGCTGATTGGCTCATCCTGAAAAACAGTAATTTTATTGGTTGAGCAAAATAGTGTCGAAGCTTAACCTGGTTGGTTTGTTGGTGAGTTTCGCGCATAGATTGGTTGGTGTTACGGAACAACAAGGAAGTTGTTACGATCTTTTCCAAAGTAAGGGAAAGAGTTTAAAAACATAGATTACTATTTTAAAAAAAGCTTTCATGGTTTCAAAAAATTGAAAAATAAATTTAAACCCAATAAAGTAATTTCAACGCGAGGTGGAAGATTAATTCATAAGAACAAAACACCTGCAGCTTATATGTTGGGTGAATATGGTTATCATACCGGTCTTTGGATTGATAATTGGATGAAATATACTGAAAATGATGGTGTGTTAGAATGGCCGGAAGATGGATCATTTAACATAGCGGTTTTGAAAAACTTAAGAGAAAGAATGCTGAAACTTGTACCAAGGCCTAGACCTATTCAATTTGAAGCCTTCGTTGAATGGGAAGATGAAATGCATGAATTAGAACGAGAGAGCAGAGGAGTATTAAGGGGGAACAGGATTATGTCTTGACAGAGAAACACATCAGGATAGAATGCGTCGATGGAGAAGCGCAGACATGTGTGATGGCTTGTATCCAGTGAGACTAATTTATGAGGTAACTGGAAAAAAGAGTACCCATAAGAAAAATAGAATTAGTGAAGAAAGTGATTCAGAAGATGCGGTATTAGAAGAAATGTATACTAAAAAACCGCCACCTTATCAACCAGTTTGTTCATGGACTTCTCCAAGTGCCCCACAAAGAGAAATTATTGATGAGATATCCCCTGAAACAAATCCGAATTCTAGAAAAACATCAGAAAGAGTAGAAACAGGACATAGTTGAAATATATCAGGAGAAAATAGTAATTTTACTGAAATTCCAGTTCAGAGAAATGAAACCCCAAGAAGTGGAATCAGAGCAGAAAGATATGAGGGATTACCATTAGCAGATACCTCAGAATATATACGTTCTGCAAATGAATTAATACAGCAATTAACTAAAAGTATGGAAGCAGTAACAGTACCTGTAACGATTGGACCTGTTCTTCCAGTATTTGATCAAAAAGAAATTAGACATTCAGCTTTAACTGTTCCATTAAATTCAGAAATACAGACGGTGACAAACATTTTAGGTGGCCTTGACTGTAATACATTGAGAAACAATGATGATGCCTGACTTAACTTTCAATCAAAGTTTGTCATGTAAAACTCCAACTGGTGCAGATTCTGACTCTGGATCTCCAGAAAAGAGTTTGAGTAAAGTAGATTTAACGCAAACCCCAGAATGTAAATTACTTGATGTTGGAAAATTGAAAGCAGATTTAGAAGAATTAATAATTGGTACAATTGGAACTGACAGTTTGAAGGTATAGCAGGATGATGAATTATTATTTATTTGCAAAAGCATAACATAGAAAACGAAAAACAAATATGATCAATTAGAAGATATGGCTTCTGAATTAGAAGTGGATTTAAGTAAGCAGAAAAATTTGCAGAAAATTATAGGGTGGATTTCTCTGAAAAAGACATTGAAAATATGAATACCTCAGGAAGAATAACTCATAAAAGATTTAATTGTGATTTTGAGAAAATGGGGTGAGTTAAGTAAATGGAGAGCGAAATGGACTAAGAAAAGAGATGAAGACGGAACAAGTTTAGCCTTTCCTGTCAGAGAAAAGGAAAAAGTAGTAAATGAGTTTCCAATGAGAGAAATAGCAGGAGGAGGGTATGTACATGTCCCTTGGACAAGACAGGACATTTTGCTGTTCACAAATGATTTAAGAGAAAAACCTGTAGAATGGTATTGACAGGTAGAAAGATTTGTGAAAGTTTCAAAAGTTTTGTGGGTTGATCTTGATGGTTTATTTGACATAGTTGTTCCATCAGATCTTTGGACAGAATGTTAAACTGCTATAGACTGGCCTAGAGAGGAATATGAACGAGATAAAGTAACAGCCGCTCCCTCTGCAGAGGTAATGAAAAAGTACGAACAGGTAATTGTGTTTTTGAAAAACAAAATTCCTCCAAAAGACATAGATTGGGTTAAAATTGACAGAACAATCCAAGAATTGAAGGAATCAGTACATTCATTTTATGAAAGATTACTGCTGGTATTTAAACAATACAGTGGTTATGAACATTTAAGTGAGTAGGACATGAGCCATTTTATATACAGGTTTGTTTATGACTTAAAACCTGAAATTAGTGAAATGGTAAGAACTGGAATAGTTGGCTGGCAATCACACACAGTAAATGATATTTTGAGAAAAGCAAAATACTGTAGTTATGAAATAGAAGCAAAACAAAATAAGCTGAAAGAAAAAGCCATGTGGGCACAGGTAAAAGTGGCTGAACAACAAATAGCAAATTTAGGAAATAAGAGTGTTGAACAAAATCAAAGGAAATTTAAAGGTAATTTAAAGGAAATTTAAAGGTAATTTAAAGGTAAACCAAAATTGATGGGAAATATAGAAGAATTAAAACAGAAACTCCCATGTTTTAATTGCTGCGAAATTGGACACTGGAAGCGTGAATGTAAGAATCCGCCCAGAATTCATTTTAAAAATACATTATTAAATCCACAGATGCAGAATGAGATAAATGAGCAGCAACAGCTACAGCGACAGGTAGTGATTCAGCTAAGTCAGTTACCACAACCGCCACTTCCAAACTGTGTAAATGTGCAGAGATACAGTGCAGAAACAGGATTCAGCGGAGGTGAACAGACCACCAAGAGTGAATGTGTCTCAACAATATTGGTTGAAAGAAGATGGAGGGAGTGAATCTGAAGATTACTTCTGACGGTGCCTGAGAGAGGAGGAAGAGTGTGTGCTTGGAGCCAATCTTGAGGTAGATCAATCTGGTCAATGTGTAAATGTAAAGTGAATGATTTAGAAATTACTTTCCTAGTTGATACAGGTGCTACCCGTTCTACTGTTAGATCAGTGGCAATAGAAAACCTTCCTCTCTGGTGAAAAAAATCTAAGTAGTAGGTGTAGCTAATCAGCAAATAAAAACAGATTTAACTGAACCAGTTGAAATAGGTAAATTTAAAGACATGCACAGATTTGTAGTTTGTGATAGCAGTCCTGTAAATCTATTAGGTAGGGATATTCTTTGTAAAATGAACTGTGCAATATATTGCTCACCGGATGGTATTGAGCTTCAAACTCCAGAAGAAGATGGGCTTTACAAATTAACAATATCAATGTTTGAGGCAGAAGAAAGCAAAATATTTCCTGTGTTTGATAAAAATAATTTACCTGAAGAATTAAAAGACACAGTGAATGTAAACATTTGGGATTTGACTGGAGATGAAATGGGCCTGGTGGAAAATGTAGATCCAGTACAAATAACAGTAAAACAAGGAGTAGATTATCCAAACATTCCTCAGTATAAAATGAAAGCAGAAGTGATTGAAGGAGTAATTCCTGTGATAGACAAATTCATAAAACAAGGTGTTTCAAAAGAAATTGAGAGTAGCCCATGTAATTCACCAATTATGGGAATCAAAAAGCCAAATGGTACTTTCAGGATTGTTCTGGACCTGAGAAAGGTTAATAAAATTGTTGTTCCATGTTGCCCAGTTGTACCAAATCCAGCGGTAATTCTATATAAGATTCCGCATGATGCAGAATGGTACACAGTTATTGATCTATGTAATGCATTCTTTACTGTTCCATTGCATCCAGAAAGCCAACACATGTTTGCGTTCCGGTTCAAAGAGCGTATTCTAGCATGGTGTAGAATCCCTCAAGGGTACACCGAAAGTCCATCTTTTTTTAATCAATTGCTAAAGAAATCATTGGAGAATCTAGATTTACCTGGAAAATCTCCGTTAGTGCAGTACATTGATGATCTCCTTGTAGCTGCAAAAACAAGAGATAATTGTGTAACAGATACCATTACTCTTTTAAATCATTTGGCAGATGAGGGACACAAAGTATCTCCTGCGAAATTACAGTTTTGCAAACAAGAAGTGAAATATCTAAGTCATAGAATTGCAAAAGGAATCAGACAAGTGACAACAGAAAGAATAAAAATGATTCAAGCAACGCAACCTCCAAAAACACAGAGACAGGTTAGAATGTTTTTAGGAATGGTAGGTTATTGTCGCCAATGGATTAGTGGATTTTCAGTAAATGCAAAGCCACTGCAGAGACTGACAAAAGCAGACATAAAAGACCCAATTAGTCTAACAGAAACTGAATTAGAAGCTTTTGAACAGTTTAAAGAAATGTTTGTGTGAAGCTCCAGCATTAGGAATGCCTGATTATGAAAAAGAATTTGAGCTGTATTGCAGTGAAAGAGAAGGATGTGCATTATCAGTTTTGATTCAAAGACATGAAAGACTGAGAAAGCCAATAGCATATTTCTCAGCTGTTCTTGACCAGGTTGCTTAAAAGCAGTAGCTGCAACAAGTGTAAGTTTGGAACAAAGTGAAGGAATAATCATGGGATTTCCAGTAAAAGTATATGTACCACACTCAGTTGAAATTCTCCTCACTAGAAGCAAAACACCGCATTTGACCAGCAATAGGTTGACAAAATATGAAAAGGTTATACTTGGATCAGACAATGTTTCAATTGCAAGATGTGTAAATTTAAATCCTTCCACATTATTACCGGACACATCTGAAACAGAGATCAGGGATGAGGTTGATCATGAATGTCTGGATGTATTAGATTATTGCACAAAGCCAAGACAAGATATTAATGATTTCCCATTATCTGAATCAGATAATGTTTTATTTGTTGATGGTTCATGCTTAAGAACAGATGAAGGTGTTCCGAGTGCAGCATATTCAGTGTGCACAGTTGCAGATGTGATTGAAGCTTCCTCTCTCAAAGGAATTCGTTCAGCTCAAGTAGCAGAATTAATTACTTTGATTTGTGCATGTGAATTGGGAAAAGAGCAAATATTACCATAGTGACTGATAGTCAATATGGTTATGGTGTAGTCCATGACTATGGCCAGCTCTGGTCTCAAAGAGGTTATTTAACTTCTGCGGGATCACCAATAAGAAATGCTCAGCTAATCAAAAGATTAATTGATGGAATTCAGTTACCAGAAAAAATTGCAGTAGTTAAATGCACAGCTCACAAGAAAGGAGAGGATTACATAACAAAAGGAAACTCATATGCTGACTCAATAGCAAAATTCTGTGCAAAATATAATGTGTCAGTTAATCGGAAAAAAGAAAATGAACATGTTTTGAACTCACTTATGCTAATAGCTGTAGTTGAGACTTGGCAGGGAGTAAAACAATTGCAAGATGAAGCAAGCGACGAGGAGAAAGACACCTGGTTAAAAGCAGGCTGCAGACAAAGAAGAGGATGAGGTTTGGGTTTACAAAGATGACAGAGCAGTTATGCCAGACAGTATGATTTCTGACATGGCACGCATGTATCATGGTCCAGGACATATTGAAAGAGATTCTATGATTAGATTTAGGCAAATATGGTACAATCCAAAATTCAGAATAATTGCAGAATCCCTTTGTCAGAGATGTCTTATCTCCCAGTAGATCAATCCAAACAGAAAAACTGTTGTAAGCATGGGAACCATAGGACTGGAGGGTGGTCCATTTACCAGAATACAGCTTGATTTCATTGACATGCCACCTCATAACAAACTCAGATATGTCTTGGTGATAATGCTTGTATTCAAGATGGGTGGAAGTGTTCCCAACACGTCACAATGATTCTTTTACTGTTGCAAACTTACTTTTGAGAGAAATCATACCTAGGTACGGTTTCCCAGTGACGGTTGAAACAGATCGCGGCACACATTTTGAAAAAAGATTGCTAAATTGATTTGTGAAGCACTGGATATAAAACAAAAATTACATTGTGCCTACAGACCAAAAGCATCAGGTGTTGTTGAGCAAGTGAATGGTACAATAAAAACAGAATAGCTAAAATGTGCTTAGCAACAGGAATGAAGTGGACAGATGCACTTCCACTTGTTTTGATGTCTTGAGAAGCATTCGAGATAGAAAAACAGGATTAAGCCCCCATGAGATTCTAATGGGCAGGGTCATGAGACAAGGATTTGTTCCAGTTGATAAATTACTGAGCATAAATGATAGCGTCATTATGGATTACTGCAAAAATCTATCTGATGTGGTGACTTCTGTGTTCCATCATGTAGGGACTGAAGTATTTTCAAAAGAGAAAGAACAAGCTCATGATCTGTTACCAGGAGACTGGGTAAGAACAAAAGTTCATCGAAGAAGAAGAAATTGCCTAGTACCAAGGTGGCAGAAGGCAAGACAGGTGATATTCGTTACAACAAATGTAGTAAAGTGTAGGGGGTTGAAAAGATGGATTCATGCTAGTCATACCATACGTGTGCCAGCACCTGAGAATCCCGACGAAGGTGAGACAACAGCTGATTCAGAAGAAGAACCTGAAAGAAATCCAGATCCTGAAGATCGACAAGAAAGTCGACATCTGGAAAATGCAAATGAAAATGAGGCACTGAATGAAGAAAATGAAGAAATTGTAATACAAGACTGAAGAAGAAAATGTCAAAAATCTGCTAGATCAAATAGCAGAAGAGGAAACTGAACAAGAAGTGATTCAAGATCAAGATCCGGAGAGTATTGAAAAGCAGATTAGAAGCTTTGGAGGAAGTAACGGAAATTCTGAAACTGGTGGATTGGAAGTAATTGAAGAAGAAATTCCAAGTACTAGCTATAAGGATGTTGTTCCTAACAAAGTGAAACTGCTGAGTAAAGAAGTTCCTGAATCTGAAGATTGACACAATAAAACTGATTATTGATGAATCAGCTGATAACACAGAAAGTGAAACAGATGAAAGTGGAGACGAATTGAAAGTAAAAAGATCAAGAAAAAGAGCTTGGAGAGTGGAATATAATTTAGCAGAACCGAAAAGATTATCATCAAGAAAAGGAGATAATTGGCCAAAAGAAACTGGAGGCCTACAATTTAAATTAGTGAATAAAGAAAGAGAGCAGGTGAATGAGATCACAAGTCAAAAAGAAGAAGACTTAAATAAGAAAAAACAAGCAGGAAAGAAAATAGAAGTGATAAACCGCAGAGCAAAGAGTAAGACCAAATCAGAAGTATAAGTCACCTGAGTGGACTTATATAATTATTCCACCAGTAGTAGAAGTAAATAGTAGTCAAGAAATTTTAGATGATGCAAGTGATAATGATTGAATTTATTTATTAAGTGACACTAGGTTGAAGAAATTATGTTAGGAGACACAAGGTTGAAGAAATTATGTTAGGAGACACAAGGTCGAAGAAATTGTGTTCGCTGGAAAACAAATTGATGTATGACATAAGGTCGAAGAAAAACTGCTAGAAAATAAAGTTATCTGTTAAAAAAAAAAAGAGGGGAGTATATTTAGTAATTTTTCAATTTTTATTTTATTTTTAGGGTTTTGTTTGAAGGTAAAGATGCCATATACTAATAATAATTTGAGATGCTCAATTCTCAAAATATGTTGCAAATTGTCTTTAATATGTGTAATTATGTTAATTTTAGTTTGGTTAATTGCGATTCTACTATTAACATGACCAGAGAATCTGGATTTCATTAAATACACGGAGGCTAACATTATGCATACAACTTTTAATGCAGTCCTATAGATAAACCTGTTAGTGGAAACTTTTGTATAAGAAGAGATAATACTTTATATGATAATTACTTTGTAGGTGCAAGTCAATGTGAAGATACTTATCGTATTGTAGGGGGTTAGGGATTTAAAGGAGGCAAGGATCCAATTTTTCCTGGGATCTATTTTGTTTGTGGAAATAAAGCCTATTACAATCTCCCGGACCACTAGTATGGGACGTGTTATGTAGATTTAGTTTTTCCAAAGATTTTTCATGTAGCTAGAAATGCAAAAGAATCAATTGAAATTGGCAATCATTTGAATAGATTTAGAAGTGAAAGCTTTTCAGAAATTTTGGGAGACATATTTGGTGCACTAATACCCATGGTAGGAATAACCCTGAATGCAAGCAAGATCAGAAAAATGTCCACAATTGTTGATAGATTGTCAACAGATACTGCAAGTGGATTTCAATTAGTGAACACAGAACTTGTTGCAATGAGAACTATGGTAATGCAGAATCGTCTTGCACTAGACATTCTGCTGGCAAAAGAGGGTGGAGTCTGTGGAATTTTGCATGTTCAACATTGTTGCACATACATACCCGACAAAAGTCAGAATATAGAAATGTACACAAAAATTTTTACCGAATTTCATGAGGAGGTAGAACCTTTAGAAGATGAGTTTTTCAGAACGCTTAGGTAAAAAAAATTGCAGCAATTAAACACTGGTTTCAAGAGATTGGTAGTTCAATTATAGGTAAAATAGTCTTTCCTTTAACTCCATGGCTGCTAAGGCAATTCCCCTCCTGTGCTGGGAATTGATATTTTACATTGTTTTATGACGAGCTGGGCTCGTCATCAGTGTACGAGGAGGCTACACCATGACGAGCCCAGCTCGTCATGAGTGTGGAAGGGGTTAATAATTATAGCTAAAGTGATACTCTTGTTAAAAATTAGTTGCATGATACACAAGAGAAGAAAACATGCAATAGAAAAGAGAAGAATTTGCAAACTAAGAAAGGAAAAGGAGAAAGAAATAGAATTAGAAGAGTTCCGGAGAACTCAATATGAAAAATGCAGAAAAACAGGTGAATCTAAAGTTTAGAAATACTAATATTAAGAAAGTCCAAAACATGTTCAAGGGTTAAACATTTATAAATTATTTGGTGATTTAGAAATCACCAGATGAGGGAGTTGATGGAGCAAGGTAAAGAACAAGATTTTGTTCAAACTTGTGAAATTGATTTCCAATAACGATAACTCAATTAATAAGCATGTGGTGAAATTATTAATCAACTAAGTTAAAGAATTCATTCATCATTACCTGGGGAAAAATTAATGTGCCTTTTTGTTGCATACGCAAAGAAAAATAATAAACTAATCTGGTCTATTGTCTTAGTCCGTATTAAACGTGGTCTGTTGAATTAATGGCATGTGCTTAATTTATGTGCTTATGCTATGTCTTTTTGTGATAACAGCTCATGGAGTTCCTGCAGTTGAAAAGGAGAAGTACATATAATGCTGCATTTATGTACTTTCGCTAGGTAACATAATTAACGGGATTAATTAGTAACGGGGGAGGTTAACAGAATGAGTTTCAATTTTTTAATTAATTGATGTCTTGTGTTTGTTTAGTAATAGTTTCCAAAGTGAGGCCTAAAAATGGTTCAGAGAAAATATGTCTGACAGAACTGCAGGCGTGAAACCTTGTCCAGAGTGGAGCATTCGCACATGCGCAGCATACTGCATTGACACTGAAGTGAAAAGCAGATTTTTGGTTGTGTTGTGCGTGCTCAAGGACAGGATCTTGAGGAGTCTGCCAAGGTTAGGAAGCGAATGTTCGAAAGCTTGAAGAAAAAGTATCTTTTTTGAGGAAGCCGAAATTAAGAAAAATGTAAGACAATAGGGCTTATATGAAGCCTGGACTTGGTCAAGAGTCGGAGATGACCTAATAACTCTTAAACGTGGACTGACACAGGACAGCCAATGAAAAGCTCGGATTTCTCTAAAAAAATGTAGAAAGTTTAGCTAGAGAGAAAGGTATAAAGTGTGACACTATGAGCAAGGAAAAAACTCTTACTTTCCAATTCCTGAGTGTCGAGACATGCTGATGGACCTTTGGCGCATGTAAGGATAGCACACTTTAAATGATTTTCCTTTTTAGGTGAAGCAAGAAATAGACAGGGAAATAGATTTAGGGAATGGGAACTGTTATTTTGCTAATATTTAATGATTCTGAGCTTACTTTTAAATGGCAGTTTTAATTAATTTCCTTATTAAAATGCTGCTTTCTTAATTGCATATGAAATCAAGATTAACGTTAAATGCATTTTTCTTTATAAAATTAGATATGAAGAAGACAAGCTGGTCTTGTTTATTCATGGTCTAGTTATCATCAGTTGGTTCAATCGCCTTAGTGGTCTGAATAATGAGCATTAAATGTTTAAAACCATGGTTGATAAATGTGATGAACTGCAGTTTTATAAATAGTGCAAATAACAAGTGAATAGTTTTATTAATCATACCACCTGATTCAGTTGCTCAAAAATAGTCTCATTGGTTTATGGGCCTTTATATGCGTTTCATGAATAATGGTGAGTATTGAGGTGTTAGGTAGTTTTGTGAGACAGTTTTTCAATAGGAGTGCTGGATCAGTGGCCATTAAAAAATAAATACATTTAAAAAAAAGGCCTGCAACCGGAACTCGGAGGCGACTGTTCATAGCAAGTAAGCATTATAGAGGAGTAATATGCTGAATGACAAACTGCAGAAACCACATACTGGAGAAATCAAACTCCTAGGGAAGGCAAGATGAATTAAATATGTGAAATGTGAACAGTAACTCGCTGCTGACCTGCTTTACCGTATCGTTTTTTACCGTAATTATTCAGAAATCCTTCAGGACCCCCCCCCCATACAGTTTGGGACATGAACAGAGTAAACCGTTTCAAGGGCACTTTAGGAGGGAGGAGAGAATTTAGGTGTGCACATTGAATGTTCTCAGCCTTTGGCTTACACCAAGAGAGGCGAGAGAATTCAAGAGAAGCCTATATAATGGGTCTGTACAAGTCTGAGACCATGTAGTCGAACCGGATATATCACAAAACAATTCTTATATATTAAGCAGCTGCCATTGTGTGTTAGTGGTGGATAGACTATGGCAACAGTTAATGTCTGGAGCAGCATAAACCCTTGCACCAGCACCGGATATATACACATGAAAGAGGCGTAGCCCCACAGTTGAGATTCTTTCAAATAGAAACAACTAAAACAGGTTTTAGTAGTCGGTGGCGTTTTGTTTTCCTTCTAGTGCTACCCCGTTTTAAAAATGAAATGGGCTTCCAGCTTTGTGTCTTGTGAAAGCTAGCTGCTAAAAGAACACTGTAGCTACATACGCCAATAAAATGCCATTAACTGAAATGGTACTATGGTGTTTTCGCTTCTGGGCAAAGTGGCATGGCTAAGGGTGGTATTGATGAGACGGCTGTCGAGTAGGCTGGGGAGCTAAGAAATACTGATGTTTAAAGCTGATCTTGACTGTCAGTCTCCGACGGGTTGACGTGGGCCTGGGCATTTCATGGAAAAGATCGAAGATGTGTTCTGGCTTAAGGGTAAACATTAAACATGTTTCTCCGGGGTCCAGGAAGGGTCCTCCAGAAATGTTTTTTAATTCCAGGAGGGATTGTACTCCACTGCAGATGTCATGTCCTGGTTATGCCAATAATAGTGTTGAGTCACTGCAGCGGTTTATTCAATGCTGTGATTTTAGCTTTCCCTTTCTTATATTTGATCTTCTTGAATCTTATTTTTAATGTAGCCGTTTAAGGTGTATCCTAAAATGCACCCATTGTTCTCACTATGCCACGGTCGTGTTTGTGCTGTTACTCAATTTGATTGCCCTATGCCTTAAACAAACATCAAATTCCCATTTTCCCTACTATCGCCCAAAATCTGACAACGTATGCACTTTTATCTCTAATAATTTCCTGACTTTTAGTAACCACTCGTCAGCTACTCAACCGCTCGCCTATCAGCGTTCCTTAACAGTCCAATAGATTAAGGTTTAATTATATAAAAAAAGCTATACTATATTTTTGATGAGACTAGAATCATTCACCGCCCTCAGGTTTGACCTGCCAGAATCGGTCAGGGGAAATTGAGGGTGTCCTCTCTGGCTTATAACAATTTAACCCGGATATATTTAAGTAGTATCTTTATGTTCTAGAGGTAGTTGTATCCTTTCCTATGCAGAATTTTTTTTTGTTTCCGGCCACTGTTCGATTACATTAGTGGCTAAAAGGCAGTCATAAACTACAGTCTAGGGTATTGCTTGTCTTTTAGAAATTATAAATTTTTTTAAAAATCCAACCTTCCCAATAAAAATATAATTTCAACTTTTTAAATAATTTAAGAAAATATTTCGCTATTCATATAATTGACCTGTACATGTTTCTGTAGACTTGTCTTTTTTGGAGGTTCCTATGCTTGAGCATGGGTCCCTGGCTTCCAATAGTGACTCACCACGCTCCACTGAAGTCAAAAGGTAAAGGAACACAGATTTAAATCTTTTAAGCCACGCCCTCCCAGATTTACATAGGTCACACATTTTAGAAAAAAACTAGCAGCCCGTCCCGACGTTGTCCGGGTATGAATTGCTGCCTGGCAGTAGATTATGGTTTTGTAGGATTTCGTTTTGATAGCATTTCTTATCTGTGACAGGCCTGTGAAACGCTCCGATTCACAGTGCACTGCTGATGCACTTGAGAGTAGTGTGTGAACTCTAGTTTCCCTACTTTATTTTTCCTTGCAATATTATATAACGCGAACTCGACAACATGGCATGAGCACAATTTACATTACAGAAGAACACATTCATTTGTGGTAGGCACGGGGAGGCAAAGCGATTTGCCTGGAATCACAGGATGTTGAGCTGATGCAGAGATTCGAACGTAGCTCCCCAGCTCTAAAGTTCGCAGTTCTAGAACTTGTGGCGTGAGGTGTGTCTAAAAGTGTATGTCGGTGCTGGCCATCAATGAGAGGCCTGTGCATTTTTCATATCGGTGGTGAAAAAATATGAGTATGTTGCTGGAGATGTGGGCCGCCGTGCCACCAATGTACTTACCGGGGGAGGATAAACACCCATTAATCCGCAACTTTCTTTCCGCATACCATCACTCCGCATACTTTCATTACGAAAGTATCATAACTCCGCAATGCCATTATAACGCATGGCATTACATTCTATATGCTTTTAACACGCATACATTTACAACAAAATTCGTTGTAAATGCATGAATGGGAAAGGCATGTTTTTTGTTAATGTTTGGATAAGGTAAGTATGGGTATATGTTTTGGGGTACTGAGGTATGTTTTGGGGTGTTTGGGTATTTTAAGGGTTCAGATATAGTTGTGGGTTATGGGGTACAGGAGTAGTTCTAGGGTTTAGGGCTAGGTTTGGGTTTCGGGGTATTTTTAGGGTTCAGGGGTAGGTTTGGGGGTACATGGGTATTAAGGGTTCAGGGATAGGTTTTGGGGTATTTTTAGGATTCAGGGCTAGGTTTGGGGTACAGGAGTATTTCAGGGTTCCGGGGTGGTTTTGGGGTACCGGGTTATTTTTATGGTTCAGGGCTAGGTTTGGGTTTTGGGGTACAACGGGTATTTTTAGGGTTCAGGGCTAGGTTTGAGTTTTGGGGTACAGGGGCATTTTAGGGTTATGGGGTAGGTTTGGGTTACAGGAGTATTTTTAGGGTTCAGGGCTAAGTTTGGGTTTTGGGGTACGTTTAGGGTTCAGGGGTAGGTTTGGGTTTTGAGGTGCAGGGGTATTTATAGGGTTTAGGGATAGGTTTGGGTTTTGGGGTACAGGGTATATTCATAGGGTTAAGATGGGTTAGTGTTTAAGGGTGTTGGGGTATTTTAAGGAGTAAGGGTGGGTTATGATTATGGGGTGCAGGGGTATTTAAAGGGAGCAGGGTGGACACCGGAGCTGGAGTGTACAGAACCTGGGAAGAAAAAACAATTAAATATTGGGCACAACGCTCGCTTTTTTTCCGTAATCCCGCGCCCCACACATGCCCACAGCACAATATATGAGACATGGCATGAAGGGCAGAACGTAACACACGCCCCCAGCGTTTGTCTTGCCCCCAGCACATGCCCACAGCACAACGCAGACACGCCCACAAGGGACTACTTTGCTGGCAGGGTTCGTTTACCTATTAAATGTATATGGTGGCGTCTGCTTAGCCTATGTCCTTCTGCTGCAACTGCCCTTTCCAACGCTGTATTGGGTGTTGTGATTGGTGCTGTGGTTTCTGAGATTACCCGCCTCAAAGGTTTGGGCTCTCTCTTTATTATATTAGTATGGATTCTCAGGTATGCTCTAGCCCATTTCTAGATCCACCCCCCCCACAGACACCTTTTTTTAGCTCAATTAAATTCCCATGGTTGCCAATTACTTCTTCTAACAGTCTATAAATCACCTGCGTCAGGCTACTGCTGTGTTCACTCATTTAAGTGCAATGATAAGTTCATTGCTACTTTGACTTTCTACCTCAATTGCATACCCATCTCATCTTGCCGGTCATTTTAGCCATCGACTTTTCTCAGGTTGTTGCTATCGCAACAGAACTAACCTGGTCAAGCATTACTTGGTCTATAAGCTACAACAGTCTGATCTACAGGTGCTTTATGTCCTAAGCAACTCATTATGTGCAATGCACAAGAATCTTCTAGTGGTCGGTACCATGAACTGCATCTTAGTGCGACCAGTCCAGTCAAGTTTTGCCCTGCTGAGTCGGCACATACAGATCCTACTAATCTTTCCTCAGAGTAGCACATATCCCCTCTCTCTTATATCTACACAGCACAGTGAGGCAATCCTTTAAAACTAACCTCTTGAGCACCTGATTGTGCCATTTCAGCCCTGGTTTAAGAGATACTCTTTCTGTCCGTCACTGGTACTTTGGAACAATAGTAGTGTTCTTCTAGGGAGGAAGACCAGGTGTCACAAAGGAACATGGTCTGGTGTGCTGAAATTTCAGTGAACATGGATATGGTTAATGATAAATTATACGTTCAGATTTACTTGGGCACGGTAAGAACAAGATGTCACGGTAGTAGCTTTAAAATAAAAAAAACTGCCACATTGTAGATCATCAAGCTTCATAAAAGGCAGTAGTACGTCTACAGCCCCTTTCCACCATCTACACTGATACAGACCTTTGGCAAAGAGTTTTAATCCCATGGAGAACCTTCCTTGTGCACAAGGGGTCAATTTTCTGATCTCCAACTCCATTATTTGTTTAAACAATTTAACAAATACAACTGGGTGAATGGGAAAAAGAAAAAAAAAAAAACAGTAAATGGTTCAATATGATACTAAAACGGTTAAGTCCTGGGCTGGCACGTTCTTCATACCCCCCTAAGGCTCATTTTAGGAGTAATGGATGGCCTCGATGGATGTCAGTCCGACAAGGTGTTCCTGGGGACAGTCAATGCAGTGGCCAAGCGAGACATTGCAGCGACATGGGCTCAATCTAAATCTCCAAACGTAGCTAGGTGCTGCCGGGGAGTGGACTGGTGTGCCGCACAGGAAAACCCCTGTTCGAGGCCCAGGGCGGTCCCACTAAATACAATAGGGTTTGGGGCGAGTGGACGAACCAGCTAGAATGATTGAAAGTGTGAGCACAAGCATTTAGTTTGCCAAGTGACACTACTGGGACAGGAATGTTCGCTGCATGCTATGCGCATGCACCCCTTCTCTGAGTGGCCCAATTGCTTTTCAAAGTGGTTTTCTGACTTTTTACAATCTCAGGTAACAAGCTAATCTAGCGTGCTACTGAGGTCTAGGTCTGTCTGTGGTAATGCCATGGTCCACACTTTGTTTTGCAACCTAGAAAAGCACACCAAGCGTCCCTCTTCTTCTTAAAATGGGACTGCTGTCCACGTCCTGGGCTGCTGACCTGAAATGGTGGTGGTCAGCATGCTGATTTTCACAAAGTATTGGCTGAGAACAGAACTTTTCTGGCAAAAAAGCTTGGCTTTCTGGCACCAATTTGGTACAGTTCCCACTTTAATGTAGCACCCAGACCCCTGCACTAGCATTCCATGTGTGCACACACTGCATGTGTGACCATATGTGACGTCATCAAGACTGTGTGCAATACAAGTGGGACCAATTTTGGTTGGCCTCTGGCCTCTAGCTTTGAGCCAGACAGTGGAAGTATATTGCTTGCATTTCTGTGGCTGAATGGTGGAGACCTAGACAGTGATGGGGTGGGAGGACGTACTCTGAACTACCCATAGAAATTCTGACAATGTTTTTTGCTATTTGGGAGATTGTAAGGGAAGAGGACATGGGTCAGCTGATTTTTGTAATGTTATTATTAGCATTTCAGTGATATGCAATTCCATTCCAAGCACAGGTATTAACACGTTAGGTTTCAGTCCAATGGGTACATAACCTTTCTGTACAGATATAGCTTTACCGAGCAACAGGAGTCAGCAGATTCTATTGTTTAAGGTTGTGAGGCATCTTGGCAGAGTTTGCCCTTTAGTCTGCACCGGACTGCTTCTTCAGGAAGTCTGATGACAGCCAGGTGCACGGTCTTCTCATATTATTATGACAGTCTTTTGGATGCTCCTATTTGGCACCATTATTACTACATTATGCAAGAGCCTTACGCATTCCGCATCTGAACTACAGACAGAAAATTACATTTGAAAGGGGAACAACCCCAAACCAGCTTTAGGACCTGAGCCAGTAGACTTCAGAGCAACATATCTTACCTGCACAAATCTACAAGTGGGTCCCAAACTACCCCTCTTTGTTCCAGGTCCAAATTCTACTTCAAGTAAGAAAGTGCTCTGCAGACTCTTCGAGGGCTGCTATGTGACCAGGGCTGCTGTCTACATGACAGTCAATCTGTCTCCCAGTGGCATGAGTATTCTAAGCACCCAGAAGTCTACTTGCCTGCTGAGAGGCAAGGAGAGTGCCTGATCCTGGAGGAGGAGAGACTGTTCAGGAGAAGTTCTGCATGTAGAGCACCTAGCTTTCTACCGATTGAAAAAAAGCTGGTACAAATCCAAATCGTGAGGGATCACCCCCAGTGCAGATCCCACAGTGAAGAAGCTATCCGCAGGAATAACAACGTGCTAAAGACCAACACCTAGGCCAGAACGGATACTAGAGTAGCACCCATCGGTACCAAAACCAGAAGCCACAAAAGCGAGCACCTACTGAGCAGGTGTGCCGCATTGCCAAAACCCCAGGTGCCAAATAAAGGGCACCGAATGTGTGAGATCACCAAACATGCCACCCAGCACTATACAACTCACATCTTCTTTGAGTGCTTAACACAGGGCTTGAACTCGTTAAAACTGAAGACTGGGTCTTAAGCATGAAAAGGTGAACCTGCTGTTAGAACACTTACTATTGCCATTGCAAAAACTCAGCTTAAAGAGATATCAAACTGAAACTATTCCAAACACTAATCACTTATGTTCTGCACACATGACTTTGCATAAGTTACCAGACGCTGGGCACTTCCTAGAATGTGGAGAAGGCCCTGCCTTGAGCACCAGCCTGCACTAGAACCCATAGGCAAGAACACAACCCTGTAACCACACTGAATTGTATAGTATTTAGCTTTACTACGGTCTGGACACTTAGTGGGTCTGCTGGGTTCTAAGGACTTTGACTGGTTGCCTTCACTATCTTTAGTCAAGTGCGGAAAGGGTGTATTTTAGAACTAACAATATCCGATAAGGCTGTTGCATAAATGAGATTCTATGTGTCAGAATGCAGCGTCCGGAACTATCCACCTAGAAAAGGCCCAAACATTTTTCACCATGGTGTGACTAAATAGGCTCTTAATGCCATTAATCCAGAGGGACATACTTAACAAAGTATGCTTTTTAGAATACATTAGAACACCAAAAGGAGGTCCCAGGGGAATTTTAACGACCCTAACTACTAAGCCCCCTAACCGATAATGAAACCAACAAAGAATAGCAGTGAGTCAAAAGGCCAACTGAATTATGTATCCAACAGAAAAAAACAACCAGAGTGTTGATAAACAAGGAAACCAATCAGTGTGAGCGAGTTCCCATCCATCCGCCATCGAGACCGCCCTTCATCATCTGGGATCGTTTGGAGAACTGGTAGACCACAGCAGACCGGCAGATGTTGGTAACCAGGTCTAGGGTATACCATACACACTAACTCAGATGTGAACAGGGTGTGTCTAGTGGGGAACTGAATAGCAGTTCTAAAAGTGAAAGTCTTAAAGTGAAAAAAGAAAAACAAAGAGAAAAGCTCTAAAATTGGATAGCGACGGGGAAAAAAAAAAAACTTTTAATATGCACCCCTTCACTCCCAAATCAATAAAAACAGTGCAAGTAGTAGTATAACAAATGACTACCGACAAGAATGTTAGGTCAACATGTTTCTGCAGTCACTGGAGCCACTCGGCCTCCTGCTGCTTCCTCAGGACCATTAGTGCTACTGCTATGTGTTGAAAGAGAAAAAAGATATCACCTGATAAGTGCGATATACATTCGTCCTCCCGACTTTAAATCCAGTTGTTCAGCAGGGGAGATGTATAGATACATAAAAAAGACCAAAAGAAAGCACAATCAGTGATTCTCCCAACGTGCATCGATTGTGATACATTCATCTCAACAGACAACACTCTGGTTACATGAAACCAGCCTATTGTGGACAATACCAATTTGTCACGTATATATATATTGTTTCTCACTCACCCATTTGATGGGAAGGAACAGCCCCACCTCACCTGGCACCAGCTCAGGTAGTGGGTGCACCGCTCTGCAGTAAAAAATGGAAAGGTTTGCTTTGATATGGGGAAGTATCCCTCACACTCCACATATCACCGGTCCCTCGCGCGCCCCATCCGGCGCTGCACTCTCTCACCGATTAGATCACGCTTCTATGTTTACGAACCCCAGCGTTTGATAGTAAAGAATCGCTGGTTACACTCTGCGTCACTGATTTAAATGTGGCACATTAAACAATGTCTCTATTTACACTCGGGTGACGAAACAACCAAAGGAAATCGTCAGAGTCCTCACCATTAGAGATTATCTCGAGGACGTATACTTGATTAATTACAAATGCGCAAATGTACCCCCTAGCACGCGTGAGCCTCTTACCTCTCCGCCGGTACACCCGTCGTCCCTCTAAGCTGTTTCGTGGGGAGGTGCCGACACGGTGTACCGGCGGTCGCTATATTGTTTCATGCTTCCGCGTTGGGCGTCAGCGGCGTGCGTGACATCACGTCGCGGCACGTTGCGGTACTAGGAAAATGTAGTTCCCGTTTCAGTTAGCTGACACCCGAGGATGGTACCAACAAACAAGATCATTTTTAGCAATTTTATTGAACATTAACAAATATGGTACGGTTACATATTCCTATGCGAGGGTCGCAATCATGATACAACTAGCGATTACAATCCTTAAGGATTGTATTCCCTATTCAAAAAAAGACTGGCACCTGAAATGATGCCGTCTAACAAGGGGGCTTTTATGATTTATCAAGGTATGCTGTTCCATACTCATATGCAAGGACTAGTATAATGCCAAAACTAGCTTTTTCCTTATAAAAATCAATCGGTCTAAAAATAGCCCACAGGAAATATTATCTGAATCAAGCAGACAAGTTAAGTTAAACACCAGACTTCCATAATTAGATGCAAACAGTGACATGGGTTCTCAGAGTGACATCCAGGGAATTTCTTAGTTTAGCCCGGATTGGTCTGTCTTAAGTCTAAAGACCCATTTTTGTTCCCGTTTGAAAAGAAATTTGGGAATATCAGTGACTGCTGATGGAATCCAAGGTTGGTCAAGTACTGTCCAAAACAGATCTGAGGAAATGATTGGTCAGTATGGTCGCTTGTCTGCAGCATCTAATAGAGCTTTTATGCTCAGAGATTCGTACCTTAATTTTCCTCGTGGTCATCCCTACATAGTTCATTTTACAGGGGCATGTGATTAAATAAATAAGATTAGAGCTGTTACAATTTGTGAATCTTCTGAGTTGCCATGATCGGTCAGTGCCTATGTCGATACTGTGTGTCCTAGTTATTTGCGGAAACACCGCACAGTTGCCACAGGGATGATGTCCCATGACGGCAGGCAAATCCCACAGAGTGCCAACAGCTCGTGGAATAGTTGTTTTAGGTCTGGTGCGTACAAGCTGATCCCTCAAGCTCTGTCCTCTTTTAAAAGCAAACAAAGGAGGTGGCAACATATCAGTGCCCGTATTTAGAATCTTCCAGTGTTTCTTTACGATTTTTTGAATTTTATTAGAATTTGTACAGTAGGTGTTGACACACGTGATTCTTTCTGGTTTAGGTTTTGGAGGTGCCAACTCCAAAAGGCTCTCACTGTTATTGGAGGCCCTTTTCTTTGCGTGTCGAATAAGGGGTCTCGAATATTTCTTGACAACCAGATTTTTTTCAAGTACTTCCGAGTGTTCTTCGAATGCAGATTTCGTGGAACAATTCCTCTGGATACAGAGGAATTGCCCAAAGGGCAGGTTAACCCTAAGGGCTTTCGGGTGGAAGCTTTCATAGTTTAATAGGGAGTTCCTTGCCATTGGCATTCGGTACAACTCTGATTGTAATCCCCCTCCAGATGAAGAGATCAGTAAATCTAGAAAAGGCAGTTGATGTTTATCGAATTCTATGGTGCAGTTGAGAAAACAATTCCTTTCATTCAACCATAGATGGAACTGTTGGAGCTCCTCAACAGTACCCCGCCCCACTACCAGGATGTCTATATACCTCTTCCATACCCGCAGACACCGAAGATGTGGATTGGTGTCCGTGAGTATGTGGTCCTGCTCGAATTTGTGGACATTCAGGTTAGCGAGACTAGGAGCAAAAACGCTGCCCATGCTAGTCCCGCTAACCTGCAAATAGATCGACTCCTCAAACTGCAAAAAATTCTCAGTCATGGCCAAAGTGGCCATGGCCATAATTAGTCTTGCAGGCGTAATGGAATTTAGGTCTCTGTTGGTCAGCAGTTCTTCAATCACTTCCAACGTTTCTGTCTGTGGGATGGAAGTATAAAGACTTTCTACATCAAAAGACACTAGGAGGTCCAGCTCTTCATTGTACTCGATATCAAGGAGGATCCTCAAGACATCCTTAGTATCTTTCAGAAAGGTGGGCATCTCCCTCACTATTGGTTGCAAAAAGAAATCTACAAATGTCGATAAAGGTTCAAGCAGGGAAACAATACCTGATATAATCGGTCTACCAGGTGGCGGCCATTGGGCCTTATGTACTTTTGGCAATATATAAAAGTGCTGCATTCTCGGGTTCACGGTGCAAAGATATTGAGATTCTTTTTGAGTAACCCACCCCTCAGCTAGTGCTTCCTCCACTATGTGGCCGATGACCGTGGTGAGTCTGTCTGTAGGATCACTAGTCAGTTTACAGTATGCCCTGGTGTTTTCTGGCTCAATTGGCATAGGCATTCGGCTCGGTAGGAGTCCGAATCCATTAGCACAATCGCACCGCCCTTATCGGCCGGTTTGACTATCAAGGACTCTGTATTGGCTAATGTCCTCACTGCTTCTTGTTCTTTTTTTGACAGGTTAACAAAAGGGTTACATTGTTGTTGGTACAGTTGTCTCAGATCGTGAGCTACCGCCTCTTCAAAAGCCAGGACTTTAGCTGGAAGCCCAACAGTAGTTGGGTTAAAGGTAGATGGTCTCTTAAGTCCAGTGTTCTTTCTCTGTGTCCTCCACCAAGTCAGAACTCTGTTAGCAAAAAGGTAATGCAACCTAATTTTACGGAAGAACTTTCCCATTTGGGCAAGAAAAGGTTCACCTCTGTTTGTAGTTACAAACCCTAGTCCTTTGTTAAGGACCAATTCTTTAGTGTCAGTAAGGACATGTTTGCTAAGGTTTATCACAAGGCTTGCCCCGCTGATGTCCCCGCTTGACCCTGAGGGATTTTCTTCCCGTTCCTCAGATCCATTGTCACGGGTGGGAGGTTCCAACGGACTTGTCCCTATTGTTGGGCCCTCCATCGTCCTCTTGGACGTCCTTGGCTTTTTAGAATAACCTCAGTCTGATTCTTTATTCTACAGGCCCCTGAAACACTAAATAATGTAACTGATAGTGTAGATGAGGACAGCCTGAGGAACAATGTAGTTCTGGGATATCCAAATCACAAACGTAGTTTAGCTTTAGAACCACACTAGAGACAGCAGAACACACCACTTGTCTTTTGCCACCTTGGTTTTAGCTACATCAAGAAGAAACTGAAAACGGCAACAAAAAAAATTAGAGGTTAGTATTCGTCACTTTAAAAAGAAAAAATGTTTTACAGTGTATAATTTTCAGTATTTTTTTGGCGATGTATAAATTGGACATCGAAATAGGTTATAATGAACACAACACCCGGTAAATGCCTGCATTAGTTTGCAGAAAAGACCACAACGTCAAACAATTCTGATAATCTCGCAATTTCTTTGCAGAAAATTATCAAGAACGGTTATGCATTTAATGGTCGATTAGTTAAGTTGGTTTGATGCGTCGTATCAGGGGCTCTAAAGTGTCAGTTACATTTTACATATCTGTGAAAAACCTAAAGGTTTCTGCCCTCTCCGCACTGAAAATCACACACGATGTGATCATGAGGTGCAAAGTACAATAGAAGCAATGTGAAACTAAAATCTGTTTGCTCGTTATGTATTTTTGTAAATAAAAAGTGTTAACTTTATTCAAACTATATTAATTCAACATTTATCAAAAGAATCACCATGCAAAAGCTTCTGCAAGATTTTTTTTTGTCGGATGAATCGGTCTAGGAAATCGACAGTGAACACCACCGCACGGGTTTGTAACAGACTGGTGGAACATATAGCACATTACACAATAGAGCAACCACAGGGAACAGTTCTCATTTCCCCTTCTTGAATTTCCCTGGAGTAGCGGCACCCTTTGCTTTCTTTTTTGCAGAGCCTTTGGGCTCTGGCACTTTCCTTTTAGTGGAGCTAATGGACCCAGTCACCTTAAAGAAGTCATCCAGTCGTCCTTGCGTGGCACCCTGGCGGTTCTTGGCTAGTTTCTTTGCCCCATTGCGGATTCGATCTTCGTTGAACTGCTTCTCGCCACTCATGAACTCCACCAGCTTCTCCTCATCAGGTTCTGTCCATTTGAGCTCAATGCTGCTTGCATCTATCACTTCTGGCTCCAAGAAGAGCCGACGGGCTTCCTTGTGCAACCAGTTCTCAGGGACAGGGTACTTCTTCGTGTCAATGTTCTCCAAGATCTCTTCAATGCTCTTGTACTGTTTGATTAGGTCAATGGCCCGTTTGGGCCCCACACCCCGGATGGTCTCACAGTAGTCACTGCCTAGAAGAATGCACAGGTCCACAAATTGCTCATGTGTCACCTCCATGTCCTGATGGATGCGGTTTAGATGAAACTCTTGGATCGGCAGCTTCTTAGCCTCACTGGCAGTCAGATGCCTCAGCAGAACTGGAGTCCCAAAGGTCAGGGCATCCATATCCTCTGTTGCAGCTGCATAAACTTTGCCTGCCTTAACCAAGGCCGCACAAGTGGCCTCTGCCTCGCATGGGGCCTCTACATAGGGGATTCCCATCAAAGTGAGCAGTTTCTTGCACTCGTCATTATGCTGCTTGGTAACCTTCACCAGTCTTTTATTGAACTTTTCAATGTTCTCTGCCTCGCCCGCCTCCACAGCAGCCTCTAGCTGCTTCTCTGCCTCCGCCCGCCTCTCACTGCGCTTGACAAGTTCACCGGATTTCAAATCAGGGGGCTTCCCATCAAAGACGTAGACAGGTTTGATGCCATTGTCAACCATGCGGATAGTGCGATAGAACATGCCCATCAGGTGACTGGTGGTTTCACCATCTTCATTCTGCAACATATTGCCATCCTGGCGCACTGCAATTAGAAACTGGTAGATGCTCATTGAGGCATCAATGGCCACCTTCCTACCAAAGTAACTTTTGAAGTCATTCTCCTTGATGGCCCCAGGAGCCACATCTGCAATCAGCTTGGCCAAGCCATGAATTCCCATCCTGGTCACAGTGAGCAAGAGTCAGGACAACAAATGATTCAGGCTGGTGTTCCTTCACTGGTAAGTTCCTGCATTTAAAATAAATAAAAAAGACAGAAGAAAATGTATAAATCACTTCCAGTAATAACTTTAGATGTATTTAACTATGCAGTACATTAGCCTGGGTGCTGAAACAGCGACTTTTTTTTAACCTGGTCGGTGCGCCGGACGACCCCCGGCCGTCCGACGTCACAGTGGGCGTGTGAAGAGGACGTCCGGGGGTCCCCCGAAACAAGCCGACTCCATAAATCACCCGCACTGCAGCAGTATTCGCGCTGCGGTCACGGGTTAACATGGAGGGAAAGTAAGCACCAAACTGCGTGACACGCCAGGTATGGGAACACATGGAGAGAAGTATTGCCTTTCAGCTGGAAATGGTATAGCCCAAAGCTCTGTTTTTAATATAAATTTGGGGCCTTTGGTGGTCATATCACTGCAAATACTAGATTTGAAAAATATATATTATGGTCTACGGGTGCTCGTGGAAGACAATTTCTATGGACTGGAATCTAGAGAATGCTAAAGTGAATCTGGTATTTTACTGACCTCTGATGGTCGTTTTCTATCAAGACAGTTAAATAGATGCCGTTGAACAGACAAGAAGAAAGTCCCCAAGCAGACAGGTCCTAGGGCTGATCTCCAGAGCCCACAAAGCACATACACATATAAGTATATACAAAAGTATATAAAAGAGGTCTTGAATGCTCGACCTAAAAACTAAAAGGGAGGGTCAAAAATAGAGGGGGGTGGGCGGAATGGATGGCCTAGTCTTTAACAACTACAGTAAACGGGAACCTTAACCCCAAACACAGGTTTCTTCCTCTAGAATTTGCCTGGGCAAATGCATTCTTGTGAATAAGGAAAACTGCACGTACCAATGTGTTTTGATAATTAGGTAGTGACAGCAGATATGTCTCTCAAAGCCCATGAAGTCTGAAACACCGTTGTAGCACGCTAGACTTTTTTTATTCACATTTAAAAAATACAATTATTTTAAAAAAAGATGGATGTGTGAATTAAGTTACTGCACTGGTCAGACTACCTTCTTACTGAAGCAAAACCAATGACCCCAATTGGCACTGAAGAACACACCATGCACCCACACTAGCAGGGTTGCAAAGAAAAACACCAGATCCCCCACCCTCCATCTCGTGATGATCTCAACACATTTAACATATCAAATCCAGCAATCCATCCTTTTCGAGGAGACTCCATGCATATTCCTTAGAATTATATGGTACAGCCAACACCCAAACAACCTCATATCCCAAAACCACTGGACCTTAATGCACCAAATTACCTGAAGAGGAGTACTTCCCACCATAGGAACTACATACAACATCAGTAAGAGATCCACTCTTCGTATTGAACTACACACCTGAGTCAAGCAAAGCATAGAACAACCAAAGGAATTCATGAATGTACCGATCACTCGAAAGCCAACAGGGTTGCTGTTGCCTTCCTAAATGATCAGACTACTCAATTCTGGCTCAAGCCTCGAGGCGGGAGCAAAGTGCAACTAAGGAAGAGGAAATGCATCGATCATAGGTCTTGAACAAATTTCACTTATGAACTAATGTCATGGTGAAGGTAAGTCCAATGTTAGCACCCAGCACGTTTGGTGCACACTTGTCGGCCTTTTCTCCTACACCCATCCATCAATTAAACAAAAAGCTGAACTATATTATCACCATTTAGCATATGCTTTCACACTCCTTGGATAAAAAGTTGTCAATTTATGTGTTATTGAGTGTGAACAATGTATTCATGTATTGTGTTGTTTTCCAAACCTAGCTACAGTTTCAGTAGAAAGGCGTTTAATAATCATAAAGATTGCTTTCTCAAGGACATTATCCCAAAGTGTAAATGTAATAACTCAAATGATGCAGTACCAAAACTATGCAGTGTACAGATCACATCGTGAGGATCTGCTCCACAGATTTAGCACTGTTGCAGGGCTATGGCACTGCCAACATGGCAAACAACTACAAACGAGCGACTGTTACAATCACTTAAGACTAACCCCTATTCTATGGCAATTGCATTTATGTAGCGCTTCCTACACCAGACAAGGCATTGTAGCACTTTATGGCAAGTAGGATCCTACTCCAGAACAAATGGTTAGTTGTTAATTCAGTGTGTATGAGATTAGTCTCGTGCTCTTAAGGAAAACATTCCGTGCACTTTACTCCTCTGGGATTAAATTAAGGGTAGCTAACCGGGTTCATTAGTAGGGGCTATGTGAGGTCAAGCAAATGGTTTGTGGATTAAATAAATAGACTAGACAAGATTAGGTTATGGTAGGATGCAGGGCCATGATTCGAAGGTAAAGATGGTGTAATCTATTAAATGTATAGGCAGTTTGCAAACACAAATAATAGAGATTAAGCAGATAGCCATGCAATTTAAAATAGGCCACATACTCCGATTGAGGAGGCATGAAAAAGATTGGTGGTAAGGAGATGGTTTTACAAAACAAACAACTATAGGGGAGGTAATCCAAAGTGTTATGTCAATTTACAATGCAGGGTTTGGGAATAAAGTGGGAGTATATCACATAGTCTGAGGATGTAAAATTGCATTAAGAAAAATACAGGGATCTGAATGGGACCTACATAAGAATTTGCTCCAGGAGATTTAAGCCCGAGTTGGTCTACTTCCATTACAAAGACTAAGTATGCGGTTTACACCTTTCTTGCTGCATTAGTTACCTGCAGTTTACATATAGATTCTAAAGAAGAGATAAATTAACCCACTGCCACCGTACATAGACCATGCTCTTACCTGCAGCTACTGGATTAGATTCCTTGGCTAACTTGCGGGGCTGAAACACATTGGGCTGTAATATTGGCTCTCTTCATCACAACCTCTCTAGGTAAACAGGGAGATCTACATAGTGCACATGCTGTGCAAGTGGTAAAGCAGACCATAAGAAAATACAGGGGACCTTGGAATGGATGCCTAGCATTAGCCATCACCATTATTTGTGCACCATTTTCTGCTGGCTTAGTTTTGTTTCTGCCCAACAAATCGCTCATGTTCATTCTCTAATCAAGCCTCGCCGACCGCACTACCGGCCAAGTGGTTTAAACACACAAGAAAAAAAAAAAAACTTCATAACTGTCCCACGCCATGCTTCTGGATTGGGTAGCTACCAAAACTACACATGTCCAACGCTGCCCTTAAATCAATAGACTTCGTATGATAATCTACCCAATTGCGGTCAGAAATGTGATAAAAAGTTGGAGCAGAGTGTTAGACCTGTCAGCCCTTTGGGTGGTCCCTCCTTATTTTTCTCCCTTCTATTTTTGCGTCCACTGATGTTTTTGGGTGTTGACCTTATGCTCTGGGCGCTCCATTATTACCAATTAATAATTAGGCGCAGGTGCTCTTTTAAAATGAGGGAGTGTAGGTGCTCCTTTACAAAATGGTGGCCTATCAACTGTCACCTCAGAGCCTTGGGTCATAGGATGACATGAGGGGTTCCAGAACCTTCTGGTCCACTCTAGTCACTCAGGGCCCAGGCTATAAATAGGGGAGGGGTGCGAAGGCCATTTTGTGTGGAGAGTCCAGTCAGGAGTTACGGCTACTAAGTGGGGAGGTTGTTGCACTGAGGGGGGCAGGGGTCTGGTTGTCCTTAGGGGCTACTACCCCTCTCTGTTGATGCTGCCCCTGCGCGTTGACCTAGCCTTGCCATTGACAGCTCTGTGGGACCACTTCACTCCTTTTGTACCCTTCGTGAGAAATTCTGGACTGACTCTGGGGAGTGAGAGCAATCGATCTGGCAGCTGGGGGTGAGTGCTACTGCCCTCATTTTTCCTCACCCTCGCCGTGCCGCCGCCTGAAGCCCTAGTTTACCTAGACTCTTGCTGCCCTGTCAAAATCGCCCAGAGCCTGCCTCTCCAGTGCGGATGTGGAGACTGCCGCAGACCAAGGCGTGACCTACGCACGCCTTACCTTTCTGCCGCTAGCCTGCCTGAAGTCCCTGCAGCGGGGTGGATTCCCTCCGGGAGCCGGAGCTGGTGGTGCTTTTGTCCCCGGTCCTGGGGTGGGTCAGAGGCGTTGCGCGGGCACTGTTGAACCGCCGGGCCTCCGCTGAGGAGATTCTGGGAGGCCGGCGGTAGTGAGAGAAGCGCCGCTTCAGCGGGGTGGGAGTCAGGTGAACGACCGAGTTGAAGCCCCGCACCAGCGCGGACAGAAGAGAGCGCAGGAAGGCAAACTGGAAGGAGGCCGAGGGAGGAGTCTGCCTTGAGAGTGGAGTGGAGTGGAGACAGCCGGAGAGGTTGTGGCTGACGCGCTACTTGTCCCAAGGGGAGGAACCAACCTCCGTGGGCCTGTCCCCGCTGATACCAGACACAACTGCCTTCGGGGAACCAAATGAGGGAAGGCTTGTCCCCTGAGCTGTTGGTCTACCGGAGCAAGGGACACAACTTCTGAACTCAAGTAAGCTGGGGTCTGGGGCTAGCAGGAAAACGCAGCACACTGAGATCCTCGCCGGGCCTGGACACTGATTCGTCTCCCTGGCCCCATCGGAGGTAGTGAATGGTGGGCCCAGGGGAGTGAAGAAAAGAGCTACACCACGAAAGGAATTTACCTGGCCTACCAAGGGACTGCCACTATCCGCTACAGCCATCCTGGAAGTAGCGCTAAGCAAGTAATAAACCTAGGGTACGTTTACTTACTGAAAGTGATGGGAAGCATGTCTAATTAGTAGTGGGAGCCTTGCTACATTGCTGGAATTATGAACTGCCTACCTTAAGTGGATCTATTACGCAGTCGATTTAATACTTGTTTGATTTAATGTAATGAACTGCCTTCTTAAAGTGAATGTTGTGCGTATTCAATACACATCTGACTAATTGTTTTAGCCTGCCTTCATCACTCAAGGTATTCAACTGTTTGATTCCTTATCAAAGTACCATTGCTGCAGAGCTTCCACTAGAACCTGCTTCCTATCAGTTGTGTATTGAAAGGAGTCCTTTTTGGTAATTTATCTTTACATCTAACCTGCTTCCTAGTGCTAAGACAAAATAAGGCTCGCTTAAGTAATGAAATCTTATGTCATGACATGCGTTTACAAGTGCAGGTGATCCAATGTTAATGTCTAAAATGTTGATTTATTAAATTGTGATGCAACTGAAAACCTAATTGAAAGGAAAGATAAAGCTTTTCTACCTTTTCTAAAGATGGTGTGGAGTCATTTTTGGTGGAGGTGCACTGGATTGCTGTGGTGAGTGTGACGCAAGTACAACACAATTGCCTTGAAGATAGGTCTTGTCACTCTGTGCCAGGCTACCCTTGGTGGACTGGTGACCCCGGGTTCAACACAGAGGTGATGTCCAAGGCAGCAATTCCCATCCGCTTGTAGCATTATAAAAAGGTGGATCGTAAAATATCATTAATAACCACCAATCCAGAACTCTCAAATTTAGTTAGAAAAAAAAAATTTGCGACAGCCGAAATAAAAGAGCCATTGTCATAACTAGAAATTAAAATCCTTAACGCAACTGACCATGGACGCAACCATTTTCTTTCCCTCCCCGTTTATGTTTTCTTCATTAGTTCTGGGATTAGAGATAGAAAAAAAATGGTTTTTTTCCTACACACACATTACATAGTGAGTTTCAACATAAAAAAAGTTATGACACTAGTCCAAATAATTCCGCTATATATATATATATATATATATATATATATATATATATATAAATAAACTGCCAACAAGAGCATGAAGCATTTTTACAATCTGGTCTTTACCTGAAAATAGGTTATGTGCCAAAACCAGATCGCCAACCTAACTTCGTATAAAACACAACACGTAGTTTCTAGATCATTCTCCTCCATCTTGTGAGTTGCAGCCTACATGTGCCCCAGATTGCAGTGAGCAGAGTCCAGGAAGTGGTAAGGAGACAGACTAGTGCTGTCTCTTCCCAAGACAAAAAGTTGTTTAAAAAACGATTTTCACTTTGTGTTTACTGTCTATGTCTGTGGTTGTTACAGTTAAAAATTGTAGTTTTTAGCCTGCAATTGCATATTTTATCACCTGTGTTGTGTTTTAAATTTGTGGTTTTCCCTGCCCATGATTACCTCCATTTAGTGTGTTGAATTGTGGGATTTGCAGTCCAACCTCTGTAGTTTGTCCCTCTCATTCCTTGGTGACAAATCTGTTATCCCACCAAATGTCTCCTTTGCTCTGTGCTTAGACATGTGTGCTAAAACAGTGCACCCCCAGCCATTTTGTGTTCACAAGCCAGTGAGGCCAGCCCCCCTGCTCCCCCCCCCCCCCAAACAGGGATTTTCTACATCAGAGGGTGCTTCTGTGAGCTGTATTTACTGGGGCCTGTGCACTTCGTTTTTTGGCCAGCAGGGGGAGTAAAGCTTTATTCAAACAGTATTGTTAGATTTCGAGTTAGTGAAGCCTTTACCTGCAGAAGTCCAAAGTTGTGGATTGAGCCGGTCTGTCTCTTAGGAGATTCTGAACAGGAGAAGCAGCTTCCAACTCCCTGGCCAGCAAACCCTGTCTGAGGTTGCTGGGACTTTATATGGTCTGCTAGTGGTTGGCACATGTGTACACTGATTGGTGGTTGTATCTGGTGTTTCTATTGGGTGAGGGTTAATGTCCTCATTTGTTGGGTATTTGAGGGTTCTGATTGGTTTCTCGGTCTGTGATTTAATCATTGTAGGGTTGGGACTAGGGTTAGGATTTCTATTTGAAGTAGGGACTAGGGCTTTCTACATTATTGGGAGTAGGGTGGGACTAGGGCTAGGGTTAGACCTTTAATTGGAAGTAGCTATTTAGGGCTTCTGGTGTGATTGGTTGTTGGACCAGTTGTGGGACTAAGAGTAGGGTAGGCTTTCTATTGGAAGTAGGGACTAGGGCTACCTGTACCATTGGCTGCCTGGACTTGGGTTAGGACTAGTGGTAGGGATAAGGCCTTTATTGGACGTTGAGATCAGGGTTTTCGAACCGATTGGGTGCTTGGACTAGGGCTAAGATTGGCTGCAAGGCCCTGGTCTCCTACTGGTTCTAGATGTTAGGGCGATAGTGTTAGGGTTTCCATTGGCTGAAGGGGTCACCTGATTACTAGGGCTACAAAAAAGGCCAGGCTTAGGGAGGAGAGGGCAAGGGCAGAGAGGGCAAGGGCAGAGAGGGCAAGGGCAGAGAGGGCAAGGGCAGAGAGGGCAAGGGCAGAGAGGGCAAGGGCAGAGAGGGCAAGGGCAGAGAGGGCAAGGGCAGTTGCCTTTTTGAGCCTGTTCGGGACTAGGGCCAGAAATGCTGCCCTTTTTCTCATTTAACAATACTCAGTCCACACCATCCACAAACAGAGTGACACACTCACACCAAATATACACCACGCAAACACTATGCACAGATTAATTTACCAGCATGCACCACCAACCTAACCAAACCACATCTACACACCCTACTATCCCAAGTACCACACATATCCACCATCACCCACAAACAGTACACAACTCTATCCTATACCACTAACCAATACACTCATCACTAACACAACGCCAATCAACACCATACATAACTACATCCCACTCAGACAGACTCTCCATGCTCCAATTACACCCAACAGTCCACCTTTTATCACTAACATATAATGATCCTTCCATCAGTTGTCCAACAAACACCCTCCTCTCCCTTCTACCAGAACACTAATACACAACACACACACACACACTGCACATCACCACACTTTGTAACTTGAAACAAACCAGTCCAAGATAAACACTCACCTCTACTTCATTCCCTCCTACACACAACATACACTCTACTCATAAACACGCCACCACCCCCTCCACGGCACAACCTCCTCTCACAAACAATACTACACAACCAAATCAGGTGCATGAAACATATACATCAGCACCCCTTTTCACCACACCTCAAAAGCAAAACATATCACCCACACCAGCACAACAAGATCTTCAGAGCGCAACACCTCATAATACTTACCATTACAAAATACATACATATACCCACCTTTCAAAGCACAAAAAGGAACGAATTCCAATGCCAACCTTTCAATACAGCACCTCTCTTTAACACACGCAAAAAATATAAGCAACATGCCACACATCACAACTTTGCTTCCCCAAGTCTACCTAACAATGTTACACCACAAAAGCAACACAGCACTCCAACTCATTCTAAAAACACCATCTCCAACACATACACATGCAGACCCATCAAAATGTCTTCTTAGCATGCGGAACACGATAAAGAACAGCTACACGATTGCTATCCTAAATACAGCAAATACCAGCACTAAAAGCACACCTGCTACACACCTGCACAATACGGATCACTCTTCTACAAAACAAAGTCCCACTATCACCAAAGGCCACTGTACTTATAAATGCTCGATCCACCTCTAAAAACAAGCATCACATCTACGACCTTCTCATCGATGCAAAACCAGACATACTATTCATAATCGAATCATGTTTGGGAGAGGATATGGCTCCGGTCCTGCATGAAGCCATTCCTCTAGGCAAAAATAATCACCCAAAAATCGTATAGCCAAAAAAGGAGGTGCTCTAGCTGTTGTATTCAGGCAAACAATACATCAGACTAAAGTTGACAACATCTCCATAAAGAATTGCGAGGCTCTTCTAACAAGATGCAATCCTACACCGTCTTCCACCTGTAACTTCCTGCTCCTTTACAGACCTCCACCTAGCAAGGCAACATTCCCAGGCGCACTTTTAGACACAGTTTCAAACCTGCTAACAATACACTCCAACCTATGCGTTCTGGGTGACCTTAACATTTGGTTTTATAAAACCAATATGACCCATCCAAAAACAATCACCGGGCTAGAAGAATTAAACCTGCATCAGATTTTCCCAATCCGACACACACTGCTGTACATATCCTAGATGTCATTTTTGCTAAAACTGAACTAGTTACCTTTCAAACTATAACTCCAGTCACATGGTCAGACCACCACTTGCTTGCTTTCCAACGTAAAACAACACTAAGCGACTCACCTAAAACTACCTTACATCCATCCACCTATCGGCCGAGGAACAAACTCAATTTGGAACACTTGGAAACACAACTAACATCCACTACAAATCTGGAAACCATAAATTCTGTTCAGAATCTATAGGAGTGGCTACAGGAAGCTTTTGACATCCTGATACCACTCAAAGCCACACAACAGAACAAAAGAAAAAAAGCACCTTGGAGAAACATAGAAATAAAAGACATAAAACAACAAATTAGAAAGCTGCAACGTACCTGACTCAAAACAAACGCCAAACAAGACAAACTTCACCTACAAAAAATTAACAGATTATATAAGTCTGCTATCAAAAAAGATAAGAAAAGGTACTATTCAGACAGAATTCAAAACACTAAATGTGCAAATAAAGAATTCTATCAAATACTCAATGAATTTCAAAAACCACATTGCCTAGAAGGAACTCATCCAATTACTCAAGATTTCACAGACAAACTGGCAAATCATTACACTGGACAAAGCAGACACGTTGGACTCGTACTTACAACAGAAACAAAGCACCAGCACTAACTCTTGTACAAAATAACTATTCAAGAATGCTCTAATCAAGCCTCTCCGTTCCTTCCAACACATCTCACACGATGAACTTATGGACCTGGTCAAAGCAAGCAGGCCTGCCGGCAGCCCTTCTGACCCCTGTCCGCCACTAACTTTCATGACCATTCTTTTAACAACCTCTGCTGCCATTCCAGTAAGAAGAATCATTGATTCCTTAACTACTGAAATATTTCCAGAAGAACTCAAAAAGTCATACATACGCCCTTTACTGAAGAAAACAAACTTGGACCCGCTGAACCCTGATAACTACAGACCTATTACAAATGGACCTTTCCTGGGCAAACTGATAGAGCAGCAGGTGCCCAGATGTCACAATTCATTGAAGAGAATGACATACTTTCAGATTTCCAAACAGGATTCAGTCGGGAAGAGGCACTGAATCTGCCCTCCTTGCCATCTGGGATGACCTAAAGAATACAGTTGACCGCAACGGGGTTGCTGCGCTACTCCTCTTGGACCGATCAGCTTCCTTTGACACAGTTGACCGTGACACTCTGAAACAAAGACTTTATGAAGCTGGCATAGAGGGAACTGCTCTAGACTGGATCGCGTCCTACCTTCGAAACAGAACGAATGTCATCCACACCCTACCTTTCTCGTCCAAACCGTACTTCACAAATGCAGGGGTCCCTCATGGTTCTATCATCTCGCCCATGCTTTTCAACATCTACATGAAGTCTTTACCAGTACTGATCAATAAATTTTAGCTCATGTGCTACAACTATGCAGATGACACGCAAATACTCCTTTAACTGGAATGCCCCAAAGACAAATTGGTGATCAGCTGTCTCAGAGCCGTGGATCAGTGGATGACATGGAGCCATCTCAAATTGAATGCTTCATAAACTGAAATACTCACGTGTGGCGATTGGAAAAATTACAACCCGCTTGCCGCATGGCCTGATGAACTAGGATCACTGCCTAAAGTAAAGTATTAAAGGAAGTAAGAAACTTCAAATGAACATGGACTCCAAGCTGTTGATGAATGTCTAAGTGGATAAACTAGCAAGATCAAGCTTTGCTACTATAAAAACGCTGCAACAAATTTCCCCTCATTTGGGATTTCCACACAAGGTCCAAGCTACCATCTCCCTTGTTCTATCCAAAGTCGATTACGTCAATAGCATCTACAAGGGATCACCTTTAACGACCATGAAAAGACTACAACGGATTGAGAACTCGGCTGCCCGACTACTCTTGCATATCAAACCACGAGACCACATCTCCCCTGCCTTGAAAGCCCTGCATTGGTTACCGGTTGCCAGAAGATCCACGTTCAAGCTGCTTTGTATTACCCACAAAGCAATACATGGAATAGGACCACTCTTCATCAGGAATAAAATCACCAAACACATTCAACAAAGGAACCTCCGCTCTAAAGGAGCATCTCGCCTCAAAATTCCACCATACAAGAAAAAAACCATGGGTGGCACATCCTTCTCCGTTCAAGCAGCCAAACTATGGAACTCTTTACCCCCCAACATAAGATCCACCGACAACCACCTTATCTTCAGAAAACTACTTAGGATCTGGCTCTTTCCCACATAAGCACCATACGGAAACAGAAATTTACAGCCTATCCCTCTGTATATAAACATTTGTTTTCACTATAGATATGTACCTATCTTTGTGTATTATTTTATAAAAAAGGTAAAATAATTATGTTGTTGAGAGAAAATAATAATAATATTCATCAATAAATAAAAATCTTTGGTCTACATGTACATACTTCCATTGTGCATCTATGTACCTTCCATGTACTTGGATCTGTGTGTGTTACTTTTCTCCTGAAAAAGCATATCCAATGCACTACCCTATTTCTCATCCTGTGCCTCTATCAATATATTTAATCTAAATATACTTACTTTATGTATCTATATACTTTCAATGTACTTATGGATCTATATATTTATCACTTTCTTCTAATTTAGCATTTACAATGCACTAGCCTATTTCTCAGCCTCTCAATATATCTTCTAGCCCAACCTTCTGACTCATCTCAAACTTCTTTCTACTACTCCTAATTCACTACCCTCTCATCCTATACATCTATCAATATATCCTCTACATCCACTCATTTATCTCAAACCCAATACCACTACTATGATCGCCAAAATAACCCTTGACTCTCTCCTGCTCTACCACTTCTTGCATCATCTGACACCTTTTTACTACACCGATCCTCCTGTAAAACAAACCTTTCTAAACTCTCCCCTCGGACTCCTTCCCTCCAAAACTCCGTTTTACTCATCCAAAAGCCTCTTCCTACTGCTAAGACCTAAAAAAAAATCCTTCACTCTTTTATCCCTCCACTATCCTTTTCAATCAAAATTAACAGACTAACATGTTCACTACTCAAATTCCATATTCAACTATACTAATAAACTACCCAAATAACTGAACAACATATCTACTACTCAAATTACTTCATATTTATACTATATTAATTTTCAACACTAATCCTTTATGGGTTCCGGAGTGGCATTAATTGCTATATGAATGCAAATCTTTCTTCCCCTTTTATCCATCCGCTATCCTTCTCACTCCAAGTAACAGACTAATATCCACCACTGAAATTACCTCATATTTCATTATAATAATCCACCACTAATCCTTTAAAGGTTTCCTGAATAGCATACGTCAACAAGCGAGCGATAAATACAAACCTTTGTTCTCCTCTATCCTTCTGCTATCATTCCAAATCCAAACAACTGACTAAACTTTTAACCACCTCTAAACCTGCAAGTTCACAACTGAAATACAATGGACTACAGCCCTGTTACAATTGCAACAATGTGATCAAAGGCAACGTGTTACATCACCCGATGAAAGGCCATAGAATTAAACTTAAAGTAAATGAGACATGTAACACGTCTAAAGTAAATTTACCTATTGAAATGCCCTTGTGGCTTATGCTACGTGGGACACACCGAGAGGAAAATAAGAACCAGAATCCTGGAGCACAAAAGTAATATAAGAACAGCCAACACCAAGTCATCGGTGGCTTCACATTTTCTTGATCGAAGACACAATGTAGCTCAGCTACAGTTTATGGTTCTGGAGAACGTTGTAAATCAGGAAGGCATGAACCCTAAGCATAAACTATTACAGAGGGAGAACTTCTGGATACGTTACCTGAGCACGATGCAGCCCACTGGGCTAAAATGATCGCATGGAATTTCTTTGTTACCTGTGACCTTGAATGTATCACATTGATGACACTATTTCGGTTCTCATGATTCATCTGTTGACTGATTTTGATATGCATTTTTGTTTGTTTTACATTTGATGACACTGTTCCTTTCGTTTTTCATGACTCATCTGTTGACTGATTTTGTCAAGCATGTTTGTTTACATTTTTTCATCCTCAAATATTCACTCTGTCACCTCCTCCATTATCTATTTATTTCTTTAAAATTAACTCCCTTTCTTCACTGTATGTTTTACTCAGATCACGCACGTAATTTTATCCTGTTAATTCACCTCGTTTTTTACGGCGGTTTTTAACTTTCTAACATGGCCCCCGTTTCGGCTTACACTCTTCGGACGATTTTCAGGCCGTTACCTCTGTTGATGATCAGCACCGGCCGGGTTGCTTTCAACCTAGCATACGCCGACCGGATAGACGGATGCACTCTGAAACTTTCTGACCGGATCGCACACGAATCACAAGTAAGCGCCGAACTGTGCCTTCACCCTGAAAACTTGCTGCATGTTCACAAATCGCGCACCTTATAATACTCGTTTCTCCGACCTCATGCATATTACAGTTTGATGTTTTTATAGCGACAATGTCACGAGCACGCTTAGATTCCAAACTTCGTTGCACTCGTTTCCTTGCAACTTTGGTTGGTTACGGGTCTATACCTCGCCTACTTCGGCTTGTTTCATTTATTTTTAACTCATGTTATTTTCACCTGGGCTACCGTCTTTTCTTTTGGAAGTTATTATTTATTTCACATGAACATGATTCTTGATAGTCATCTGTGATGCACAGTGCATGTGCTAACAAATTGCAACGTCACACAGGGATAGTATAACCCTTTAAAATTGTGTTAGCATTTGGAGAAAGTCTTCTCGAAATTTAGTTTGTTTTTATATTTTTTGATTCACAGACCCCTCCCCTGACGAAGGGCTGCACGAGCCCGAAATGCATTGGGACTGATGGGATTGTTGATGGAAAAAATGTGGATGTATTTTTCTGATGTTTAAGAAATCTTACATTTAAAGCAAAATGGTACTGGAGTTACCTTGCATCTATTGAAAATTACAACTAGTGAACAATTGACAAACAAACTTGTCTGCTTGAACTTTATTATACCTGTTGGTATTACCTAACGCGGTGCGCTGGGGGACAATTCCCATTGGGAACTTGCTATTCTTGGTATTACCTCATATTTTACCATAATAATTCACCACTAATCCTTTAAAGGCTTCCTGAATGGCATGCGCCAACAAGCGAGCGATAAATACAAACCTTTGTCCTCCTCTATCCTTCTGCTATCATTCCAAATCCAAACAACTGACTAACCTATCCACCACTTAAAATGTACTTCATGTTTCACTATGCTAATTCAACACTAATCCTCTATGGGTCCCGGAGTAGTGTGCTACCCGCCGAAAAAACACTTAGACACCTCGTCAGGGGTAGTAAGCGCTATATAAATGCAATTACAATACAATTACTTGTTTTGTTGCGACGTACAGCACTTCGCTCCTTTGCAGCTAGGTTCATGCTTTATAAACAAGGCTCCCTGATTTCCGTTTTTACAGATAAATACAGACAGAAAACATTTATTGGTCTGTATTTTTAAATGTGGATAAAAACGGAAATTGGGTTGCTTTCCGAGTAATTCTAAATACCGTCTGTGACTGCCAGGCCAATAGTTGTGTGGATATAGGTAAGGGGGCTACCAAAGAAAGGAATTTTAGTGAAGAGGCTTTTACAGTTGGTATTGAAATTTGCATATTTTCTAAGCACACCAATTAGTCAGGGGTGTTTACAGCATTGAAACCTAGTATGCATTCAAGCGTGAGTGCATATTTACCGGTTAAATACATTTGGAAATATTTCAGCTTCATTTTTCCATAAAACCCAAAATAAATATGGATAAATGCAGATAAAATTAGCAAAAAATAAAAGATAGACGGAAATGTAAAAAAAAACCAAAAAAAACACACACAACACATAAAACCAGGAGCCCTATTATAAACACCCTAAACAAAAATAAACATACAATACAACTGTATCACGTGCTTTTTGTGGAGCATTGTAGACTACGGTTCTGCCTCCAGGCGAGTGCGTTTTAGCAATGTTTTCCAGAGGGCAAATGCACTTAAAAGCAATCATTTGTAACAAAACTGTAAAATGTTGAAAATATGGAAGTTTCGCATTGTATTACCAAGTGCACTGCTTCAGATGGAACAGTTCACCATGGTACCTCGCCCCACAGTCATGCACCCACCCATATGCCGCTCTCCGCTGATCGCTTGTGAGTCGCTACCGCAGGGCGGGAATTTAGTCAAAGACCTCGAACAGCTGTATGGGTTTAGAGACGATCACAGCTGCCTTTGCTCCAAAGCCTACAAAACTACCAGGTTTAAAACTAATAAATGCAAACTGCTCATTATGCCATATCATGTCCCTCCAAGACCACCCTCATGAACTAATTAAACTACTTCACCTAACCCGGAGACTCCTCTCCTTGCTACGCAATTCCGTTAGACACTTCAAAACACACTTGTTTAAATAAAGCTACATATAAAGTCTGGACCTCTCTGACGGTGCTTTTTTTTGGGATGGTGCTTTTCTGTGCTGAATAGTAAATATCTTTAAAGTGTCTCACAACTTCAAATAGTAAAAGTAAATGCGGGGCATATTATAAGCCTTGGCAATACAAAATGATTATTTTATCTCTTGCGCACACACAGGCATTTTCCTATATACGCTAACGGAGGAAGGCTGTCTGGACTCTATAGTAACTACCTCTCCAATACTTACACAGACCAGTCCTAAATCCACACACGTGTCCACCACCGTAGCTGTTTCCCTCACGAAAGTAGTTCAGTCTCAGTCTAGCACTTCCGATCTAATAATAACCAATCCCGTGGCTGAACATATTCCGGGAGTTTTCTGGTAGTGGGCGTTCCGCTGTTGTTTAAGGTGACCTAGGATTGGTGTATTAGGACACCCCAGCCAATCCCAGCCAGTCCCAGCGCGTCATGCAGTATTTAGAAAGTACTGATTCGCTGTGGAGTCCGCGCGGCAGAAGGTGCGTATTTTCTACAGTGGCGGATTTAGCGGGAGAATAGGTCCTCCGGAAGTGATTGAGCCAGTATTGGGACATGGCGGGTATCCCACATTGTCTACTGCCCTCCTGGTAGGAGAGAGCGGGAGGAAGGGGGAATTTTTAAGCCGACATGTGAAGTGATGCGAGGGAGAGATGGTTGGACCTTGTCTCTGTCTCCCGTCTGCTCACGACTAATAGCCGGGCAGGCCGTTTTGAAAATCATTTTATCTAAGTGTTCGGCCGGTCTTTTCCGAAATTGGTGAGGATGTTTATTTATGCGTTTTTAAATAGCGCATACTTTACCCAAAGGTGTCAGCGCGAAGAACGCAACTTAATACATTCAGAGTAGATGTGACTGTACGTAATTTACTATGGTTACTTATTTATGGTGAGAGTTTTACCGTACCTTTTTGGATTTCCAATTACATATTCACTGAAGATTCCATATTAAGAAAAGTTATAGCGATTAGGTGGCACAAATACATATTAAATATTTACAGGTTTGAAGCGGAAGGTCGTAATATCTCGAGTGTGAGGATAGGGATGGGCTGCAAGTTTTCAAAATTGCATAATGGTTTTTAGTATATTGGCAATGGATGCCCAGTTTTTTAGGTGACGCTGGTTCGATTCGCACCCTGGTGCTACTAAGTTTCATCTTCAGACGGATCACATCAATCATTTGTAGCTTGGCTGACTGTCGGGGGATAATTTCCCATGTACATGCTATCCTGCATACCACCTGTTCCCCAGAGAGTTCTTAATGTTGCTTCCCAGTCCTTCCCAATCTAGGCTATCATTTAGCTCCTCTATTTTTTGTGATGGCGTGTGTAGCATTTACAAGCTTTTCTGGTCTAGCTTTCATTGAGAAGATTTTTTTACCCGTTTATGATTTCTCCTAGGTCAGCTGTTCTTAACCTTTAGACTATGTGCATTACCTAGTCAGGAAGTTTCTGGATATGTGACCTCTATTCAATATTTGCTGCCAATGGTCGTAATTGCTTTGAGCTAAATAGCAATATAAAGTATTTCTCCTATGAGGATAATAGTTTTTAGGTCAAGCCTAGCAGAGCGCGTGCCCTGCTCTTCAAGGCATATTTAACAACAAGGGGTGGTGATGGACAGAGTTTCTGAATTAAGCAGAATACTCTCACCCAGTCAAGAGATCAGGGCTAGATCCAACATCGTTTTTTAGCTCACTGCACCATCTCAGCTCAGAACCTGGCTATATGCAAATTAGTCTGTTCCTGTCCCAGTGCATGATGGGAACAGGGCAAACCAAACTACCAAGCCAATTCTTACACTGGGAAGGAAACAAGCTTCCGGGGACCGGTTTCTGGCATTTCAGCCGTCGTCGGCCCGGCTTGCTTGAATCCTGATGGTGCAATGAGCAAGGGACTCACATCTGAATATACCCTTGCACGCTATGGTGGACAAAACAGCAAGGGGTGGTGATGGACAGAGTTTCTGAATTAAGCAGAATACTCTCACCCAGTCAAGAGACCAGGGCTAGATCCAACACCGTTTTTTTGCTCTTCAAGGCATCTTCTATTCACTTCTACAGGCTATGGCCATTCTCTCACTACTGATTGGTTAAAGTGTGTGTCGTTTGGAGAAGCTTACTTCTCTATGGTTTCTTGTGGTTATATGTCCCACTTTCTCGTGCCTTATGTCTACCCTGGAATATTGGCCTATTGCAGCATCCTTTCTCTGAAGGCTTTTTCCATTGTGTTTGCTTGCGCTCTCTTTATTTACTTCTGTAGCGTTCATCGCTCGTCGGTCTTTATTTCTGCACAACGTCGCTTTCTCTTTTCTTTGTGTTTGCTCACTCTTTATTGACTTGTGTAGCATTCACTACACGTCTTTCTTTATTTGTGCACAGTGACGCTTTCAATTAAAATTTAAGGAGCGGCAGAGCTGAGTGCCGCGTTTCCACGCATAGCATGTACCGGCAGGCCCAGCGCGCTGTTGTTGACCATTTACTGATTTCCATCTTGTTTTTATTTACAAGGGGCCCTTTGTGGGTGCATGTGCGGCTGCGTGCCTTACCAGCACAACACTCACTTCACGACCGCCAAACTTCTTGTTTCATGAAGCTGAGCGGGCACCAATGTTGCTAAAAGGACACAATTAAATACTTTTTTAAATCTAAAGATGTCTGCCGCGATGTGCTATTCTTTCAAGGTACGTGCTGTGGCTGACATTACCCTGACTGACCTCTGTAGTCACTGCACCCCGGACCACAGACTCTTAATTGAAGCGCCAAGCCCGGGCTATTAAGGAAAAGTACTTGGTGAGTAGGTGGGTACTGTCCAGAATTTCCATCAACAATCAGACACTGGACCCAAATGTATGGTTGGCACTTCTCCCTCAAGTGGTCACACCCAAGAACCACTATGTTGAACAACTTGAACAGAATGTTAGAGGGGAGAATTGTGCTAAAAAACAAATTAAATCATAATGCACTGAAATAACATAGTCCAAAGAGTACTCTCTGATTTGCATGTTCATTTATCCGAAGCAAATCCAAAAGTTTAACTTAAGGAGAAAAGAAATAACAGCAAACGACACATGTTTTGCCCATAGGGCTAAATAAACCAAGGACATTTTCAAGGCTAAGAGCTTGTTTAAGATCATGTAACTTGTAAGCTGGTCGTCGCGGTTGCAGTCCCTGCTGTCCTTACGGACCACATATCCATAAGGACCACAGGGACTGCAGGAGCGATGACCAGCCTACAAGTTACAGGACCTTAAACAAGCTCTTAACCTTGAAAAAGCCCTTGGCTTATTTAGCCCTACGGACGAAACATGTGTCGCCTACTTTTATTTCTTTCCTCCTTGATTTAAACTTTTTGGATTTGCTTCAAATAAATGAACATGCAAATCAGAAAATATCTAGACTACGTTATTTCAGGACATTATGATTGAATTTTTGGGCACAATTCTCCCCTCCAACACTACTATTAAAAAAAAAACCTCTGGCTTTAAGCCATTTATCAGCTCTTGTGTGTGAGCAGGCACAGAGCACAGCACCTATGATGAGGTGGCTGCCCCATGAAGAAGGATGCCACAGGTGAACCAACATAAACTGTTACAAACTCAGGTACACCAAACATTATACATAATCATCTACTACACAACTAACTCCTGGCAAGCAAATGCAGTCTCCTTTCCCGCTTCCGTCACCTCCTGCTGCCTCCCTTTGTTGCGGCTTGGCTTGCTGCTCCTCTCACAGTCCTCTCCCTCTCCCAAAGCTAATTCACCCCCCTCCTTTTTAGAGTTGTTTTTTGGCAGATCTGTATAAAGTCAGGCGCTGGCTGACTGTGCAGCTCATATTTCACTCTGCCTCTCTCCTACTGTCATTCCTGGCTCACTCCAGAATTTCTGCGATTTTCTCTTCTTTCGCACTTCCACTAGTTCTTTATTTTTCCCCATCCGATACACTTGTATTGTTGCTCTTCCACAATTTTTCCATTTTCTTTCTTCGTCAACATCTTTTTTCTCATCGTTCTTTGTTTCATTTCCTTGTTCATCTCTAGTTCATTAACTCCACACTTTCTGTTTCCACGCTCCTCTATCTGTCTGTGTTTTCTTCTGTGTCTCTTGGCCTTCTCAAGCCCCTTTCTTTGATCATCATATCCTCTCTTTACCTACTCCTTAGCTAGACTCATCATCTTCATTCCATTTTTCTCCTCCCTCAGATTTTATTTCTCTCTCCCCATTCTTTCACTTCTCTTCACTTTTTCCATTCTGTTATTTCTGTCTACTTTTGTGTCCCTCCTCCTCCCTTTTCCCCTCCTTTATCACACTATCATTATTTCTAACTGCCTCTATACATCACCTTCCTGTTGTCAGGGGAGTAACAAAGGGTCCTGCTTTGCAGGGGGCCGCCAACCCTCCAGGATGCCCCATCCTTCAAGTGGACCCCTGTACAGCCGAAGGCCAACAATATCGCTAAAAGGTAAAATGTGTGAACCTTGGCCTCAGACACAGCCAGCTCTTTGCAGAGAATCTACTACTCACAGTGTGTCATGATATCCAAATGCCCTGTGCATGGGAAGAGCTGACTCTGTTTGATTTCACTGCACCCTGTCACCTGCTAACTCTTGCTGTCCCCCATCTTCCTCTCTGCCCTTTTCATTGTCGTCACATCCTTTTCACTCCGCTCTTAAAGCCTACACATTCTCTTCCTATTGTCTCATGCAGTGAGACCTGCTTCCAAGCTACAGTTTAAGGCGGGAAGTTTTAAAAATGCGAATTGGGATAAACCCATGTTATGCGAATAACGGGGTTCGATGCAATGGTAAATGCACTTGTACATTAGGTACCACCTGCGATATTTTACACATTTTACTAGATTGTATGAGGTTTTTAGATATACGAAAGGAGTTTTTATGTCCGATTTTTAAAAATTGTAAGATTATGAACAGGATGCAAGCCGTTAACCTTTTGGTGGAAATGGGGAATTTAGGTATAGCCTGTGCTCTGGGGAAATATATGAATAAAGTTAAGGTGTTCCTCAAGTGCACAGAGTAAGCACTAAAAATGCTCCTCCTTAGCACCACATAAAGGTGGAACTATCAAGAGATTACAGTAGTACTTGCTGCATGTTGAAGGATTTGATGTATATGTATGAATTAAGTGATTTTAATAAATTAGAATGTTACAATACTCCGATTTTAAAAAGAAAGCTAAACTATATGTATTTTGAGGTGTAATATCTTTTTGTGATACTGCTGCGTTACGTTTTTTGTTTTCTTATCAGGATAAGAGGTAAATTGTACTTGTATGGTTGTAACAAACCAAATAAAGTTTTTGTTTGACTGACAAAATTGACTGACAGTGGTGTAATTGCAAAGCTTGAGGGGAGGGGCACTTTACATGTGCACAAACTCCGTCTTTTCTCTTTCTTTTAAAGCACTACTCCTACCACTCTTGCTTTCGGCTCTTACCTCTCCATCCTCTTTCCTTCCAATCTCTGTACATAGGTCAAATAATCACTCCACTGCAAACAAAAAAAATAACTAAAAAACATTGTCATTTACAACACCAATAGCTCAAACTTTCTCAAATGTGAGACCAATTGCATTGCAAATTCTTGTTTGAAGTAGTAAAAATAATACTTACTAGAAGTCTACTGTATTGCCTTCCTAGCATATTTGACGTATGCATTAATCAATTAAGTGTTTTAAAATTGGTTTTAGACTGAAGTTGATTTTTAGTTCTCATTGGAGTACATATGAATGCACAGTCACTGTTCATATTCAGACATGTTCCAACGTGAGCTAGCAATCAGCTTCTGAGTAAAGACACTTATTTTGAATTGCTTATGATTTTCTAGAAAATGATACACATCTGCACACTTAGAGCGCCAGTGTTCTATTTGCTCAGTGATCTATGCATGTATATAAACGTTGACTGCCCACAAGGTCCCTTGAGGCTGTATGTTATCCCTTCTTTTGCTCTACATGGAAAGGCCCTTAGGTGTCAAGCAGCAACACTTCTTTCTTTGGGAAGAGGACACACCTACACTTTTCAGCAGAGCTGAAATTCTTCCTCAGGCAGAGTACCACTTCCCAGTAGTTGAGATGACCACCATGTCTTGTTGCACTCTCTAGAATATTTTAGTTTTACAGGGTTCAAATTTCTGATGGCATGCATACATGAGTCAGAAAACCAGTTAGATTGCAACCCATACACAACCTATGTGAAAATGCTTGCATAAGAAGTGTTTCAGGTAATGTTCTTTTCCATGAGACATGACGGACAATTAATGGAAAACCAAACTGTCTTTCATAAATGAAAAAGATACTCAGGGATCACTAGAAAACGATTAGCCTGATTTGCAAATGTAAACTTGCACTTTTGTATAGTATCTTTACGACTGCAAAATGTCCACACATAATAAGATAGTTCTGCTTTATCTATTTATTACGTAGACTATGCAGCCGTAAAGATACTACTAGTAGAATACCATTGTGAATAGCAAACAGTCGTAAACCTATACAAAAGTGTATGTTTGTTTACCTTTGTGAATCAGGCCCAGAGCATACACTCTAAAATATGTTTTTAAATTAAATACTGTCTAGTGAACACACTCTCAAGTTTGAGTAATGTAAAAAAGAATCTAGCATTATTGCAATGTATTCTTTTGTACTAAAACTGCAATTTACTACCATTTTAACTGCTATGCTAGTTCCAGAACATTTGTAGCATTTTATTAGTAAAAATTCTATTCTAAATTTCAAAGATGGTTGACACCTTCCTGCCTGATTCCAGAACAATAATCCACAATAAAATCCATGGTAATGATATGCTAAGGTATAGGTGGTACTTGTAACGGCTGAAGTAATTCCCTTGGATGGGTGGTAACACTGGCCCTGGCAGGCCACGCGGTGCGGGGGGCCCCGGAGCTGCAGGAGGCTTCCTCATTGCAGAACTCAGGCCTGCGAGCTCTGGATTAAATCCAGAGCGGGGGCCCCTCTGTGCATCTGGCTGGGGAACGCCCTCAACTTTCGTTACCCTACTGTTCCTTTGTCAGGTTATGTTTTTTTTTTTTGCTCGCACACAAACATCACAAGTTGAAATAAATTCTTTGATGTCTTCTCCCATCTTTTCCATATAAGAATAACGCTTCATTCATTCTGGGGTTTTAAATGGTCCAGATGACATGAGAAAGGAGATTCATGTTTTCCTTTCAAAGCTTCCTTTCTTATCTCTTATGTGGGCAGATATAATTTTCCCTTCACCAATGGTAAACTTTGTTCTTCTGTTCTTTTAGCTTCTGGCATGTAGAAGTCTTTCTGCAGACCATATGCCCTTAATCTGTTCAGTGACGAACTGTGGTATTACAAAGTAATTTGTTCTCAGTATTGGGTTCAGAATTGAGAGGAGTCTTCAAGATCGTAAGCTCGTGATGGAGCATCTGCGTTTCCATTCAGGGTTCGTGGACGATATGTTATTATAAAATTATATTAGGCAAAAAAGTGACCATCTTTACTGCCTTGACGTTTATGTTTATGGTTTTGTAACGTACACAGCTAGGAATGTTTTTATTTTCTTCCTAAATTGGGTAGAATTTTGCAGACTACGCAGGTCAAGCGGGAGCGAGTTCCAAGCCATGGCCGCTAAGTAGGCCAGAGAGCTACAGCCCTTTCTCTTCAAGCGGAATCTGGGGACAGAAGCCAGTAGCATGTTAGAAGAACGCAAATGTCTGCTGGGGGATTAGCACTGAAAGCATTTCCGGAGGTAGAGGTGGCGGTATTTGTAAAGTGCGGCATGGATAGTTACCAGGGTTTCATATGTGACCCTTGCCTTCACCGGTAGCCAGTGCAGATTGCGCAGGTGTTGCCTGACCCTGGTGCATTTGGGGAAGTCAAAAAGCAGACGAGCAGCAGCATTTTGGACCACCTGAAGTTTATCAACAAGATAGGCGTGAAGGGCCACATATAGTGCATTTGCATAATCAATGCAGGAGGTAACAATAGCTCGCACAACCGTTTCCTTAGCTGTTAAGGGCAGAACGGGCAGAAATTTCCTGAGAAGTTTCAAAATGCTGAAGCAAGTACCAGTCAGTTTATTAATTTGATTACAGAAATTCAGCTTTTCATCAAACCAGATCCCAAGATTTTTTACCGGGAGTCCAGAAGGAGATGGTCTGGTAGACTCATCAGGCCAGAAGGTGGGCCAAGCCTGGGGAGGACATTCTCCAAAGAATAACATTTCCGTTTTAGCCTCCTTGCATTTCAGCTGAGCACGTGTCAGCGAATTAAACACTGCAGCTAAACTGGTTTTAACATGGGCAGTGGATGACTCAGATTTTTTCCAAGTGAAAAACAGCTGGGTGTCGTCGGCATTGGCACCAACGTTAGCTCCTAGTTCATCTGCCAACCGAATAAGAGGAATCATATATAAATTGAACAAAAGTGGGCTAAGTACCGACCCCTGCGGCACCCCTGTCAAAAGAAATAGGGGAGTGGACGCGAAGGGAGGGATCCACACTTGTTGGGTTCTACATTCCAAGAAGGATTTCAGCCATTCACCGGCGGCACCAATAATGCCTAATTCCTTGAGGCAGTCCAGTAGAAGCGAAGGGAGGAACAGTATCAAAAGGGGCAGAGAGGTCAAACGGGACCAAAACTGCCCTGCCCCCGCATCCACAGTCTCTGGAATAGCTTCCGTGATTTCCACCAGGGCATACTCCGTGCTATAGGCAGCCCTGAAACCGGATTGGGGTGGATGAATGAGGCCATGCTGTTCAATAAAGGCAGTCAGCTGCTTATTGACCATCTTTTCACATACTTTGGCAATAGCAGGGAGCAAAGAAATAGGGCGATAGCTAGTCGGGAGGCTAGGATACAACGTCAGCTTTTTGATCAGAGGGATAAGCAGTGCCTATTTCCACTCAGTGGAGACATAGGTCAGTGTCAGAGAGGTGTTGATCAGCTGATTAAGAAAAGGGTTAATAGCCACAGCCACACTGGCCATGAGTTTGGCAGGACAGGGGTCACTAAGGGAACCTGATTTAAGGGAGGATAAAGCTCCCAGGGAGTCCATTAGTGATATGGCTTTAAAGGTGTAAAAGGTGACTTTAACAGGAGAAGAGATATGTCGGTCAGGGGGCTCCGAGGAAACCTGGGTGTCTAGGCTACCGAATGTCAGTTGGAGAGCCCTGACTTTATTGATGAAAAACTGAGAAAGCTCTTCACACCAAGCAGGAGAAGCAGCATGGGCGTTGCTCATAGCTTTAGGAGTCGCAAAGTTCTACACAATGTTAAACAGTTCTTTAACATTATTGCCAGACCGGGCAATACGGTCAGTGTAGTATGAGCGCTTTGCTAGTATGATAGCAGCATAGTATGATTTTTGAGCTGCTTTCAAAGCAATTTTGGCCTCTGTGCTGTAGCCCTGCCTCCAATTCCTTTCCAGATTTTTCCAGTGTTTTTTCTGGATTTTCAGCACCGGTGAGAACCATGGATTGGACAATGGCTTGTTACGGGCTTTAAATCTCGTTTGGGGAGTGAGGTTAGTCACCACCTTCTCCATCCAACTATTGAATTGAGAGAGCAAGACCAAAATCCGCAGACAGCTGAAGGTGAAAACCCGACACGGCTTGATAAAAAGCAGCAGGTTCTATTTTGTAAGTCGCCTTACCCGAGCCAGTGCCCTGTGGCCTAGATGAATGAGTCCCCCTTGTAGTATACCAAGATAAAGGGATCAAATAATTATCAGACCAGGTTACTTGCAAGGGGGGTGCCACCAGCAAAGGGAGACTGGAACAGATGACATCAAGCGTGTGTCACCCGCGATGAGTCGGGCAGTAACATATTGCTGAAGCTGGGTCACATGTAGTACCTCCAGGAAATCACATGTGTCACTCCCATCCAAATTATCCAAATGTATGTTACAATCGCTTAAAAGCAAAAATGTGCAAGCTCCAGTCATTTGGCAGATTAGGGAAGCCGACAGCAATACCAGGGGGCCGATAGAGTACAATCCCACCCAGACAATAGTGGGGAGAGATTTTGACCCAAAAGTCAAGGGCTTCAATATCAGGTGAGTCGGGTAAGTAGTTAAATTGGCATTCCCAATCTTCCCTTACCACCACTGCGACGCCCCCGCCCTACTTTGCGATCAGCATTAGAGATTTTGAACCCTTTGGGAATAGCCATTTCCATGACCGGACTAGATAAAGGCGTTAACCATGTTTCAGTTAGAAACAGGAGGTCGAGGGACTCATCAGTTAGCAGGTCAAATATGTCTTGACAATGTTTGGAGACTAAACGAGCGTTGATAAGCACAGCTTTAATCAAGATTGGCTCATATATACCCCCAGAGGTATCAACGATGGTAGAGAGGGATTGTGGAAGCACAAGCTTGCAATTATCACAAGCATAAGCCGTATCCATCGCTACATCCCATCTTAAACAATCCTCAAACTTATTAGAGTTAAGCGCACAAAGTTCCAGACTGTTGTATTGAAGAGTATAAGGTCTAATGTGGGAGCTAATGCCGGCATAATTGCTGCCGCTGGCCGCATCAGGGACGCTGCCGGGTGCAGATGGGCTTGCCTGCGCGCATTTTTATGTTCCCTGTTTGTGATCAACTAGAGCACGCACTCCCCAAAATGGAATCTTTAAATATGATTGGTGAACACAGTGACCGGTGACTTTGATCCAAATAAGTAATATCTCCATTCCATGATTGCTGCTTGCATGGCTAAGAGTTGTTTTGAAGATTTTGGGATAGGCCAACCTAGAACTGCTTGTTCCTTTTTCTGATCCATCTGTAGTCCTTCTGGTGATTGACATAAAAAGCAACATTTTTCAGCTTTTGGTTATTGTAATTTCTCTAGAATGATATTAACATGCAATACAATATCTTTAAGATTGTCAGAAAAGATCAGGATATCATTTATATTGACTATGACAAAGATATCAGAGTATTCTCTAAGAATGTCATTTACAAAAATTTGAAAAGCGTCTGGGGCATTATTAGACCGAATGTCATGAGTGATGTAATATGTGAGGTCATAAGCAGTGCATTGCGGGATGCAAGTTATTGTTAGCTCAGCTAACTATAACTGCTGAATTTTTCTGGTTTTGTACGAGTGAAATGTCAGCCTAACTAAAATGTCCCTGTAACCTTTGTTTTTATTCATTGAATTTCTTAGGTTTTTTAAAGTCCATTTCTTAACTATAACGTCCCTGTAGCCTTTGTTTTTTTCAGTGAATTTCTATGTTTTTTTAACTAGTATTCCCTTTTGCAGAGTGGTGGAGAAAGGGTACGGGGCCTCCAACCGGCTTTCAGGAATCCAGCTCTGTAGGACTTACATGAGGTACAAGGAGAGCTTCTTGGGCCCAAGGTCCATCAGGAGTAAAGTGGACTTCATCCCCCAACCAGTAGTGCATCACGAGCCGCATTTGCAGAGTGGTGGAGAAAGGGTGCGTGACCTCCGAAGACCTCTTAGCAATCCTGCTGTGTGGCACGTATTGGAGATAACAGGAGGGTTAGTTGGTTCCCAAATATGTCCATGGGGGCCAACTACTCCTACTATTACCTCCAGTAAGTCCCACACAGCAGGATTGCTGAGACCTGTTTCCGGTGGCCAAGGCCTTTTTCTCCACCACTCTGTAAACAGGCCTCCTGGCGCACTACTAGTTGGTGGTTGAGGGTCCTTGGGGCCAAAAAGCCCTCCTGTTACCTCCAGTAAGACCCACACCGCGGGATTGCTGAGAGGTCGTCAGAGGTCATGCCCAATCTTCACCACTCTGCAAACGTGCCTCCTGGTGCACTGCTGCTTGGGGAAAGAAGTCTACTTAAATCCTGAGGCCCTCAAGAGGCAAGGGATGCCCCAGGAACCAGAGACTGAGAACCGGCAGGGACCGTGGGGGCCCTTGAGTCTCCCCGCGGTCCCTATCCTTGGTGAGTAGGTGCCCTGGGTGGGACTGGGACACTCACACTAGAGGCCGGGCCATGGGGCCAAAATCATCCCAGGAGGGGGGACGCATGGCTCCCATCCCCTTATTTTTTATATTAAAAAAAATAAATAAGGCCAGACCGCAGGGGATGAGGTCCCCGGTGCCGAAATTGGCATGGGAGGGGGTCAGTTCAGCTCCACTTCCTTTAATAATAAAAAAAAACTTTAAAAAAGGGAAGGCCTCAGGGAATGGGGTCCCCGAGACCGAAAATAGCTTTCCCCCATGTCCCCTGAGGTCCTCAGGACTAAAGTAGACTCATTCCCCCAACCAGTAGAGTGCCGGATGGTGCGTTTGCAGAGTGGTGAAAAAAGGGGGCATGGCCTGCAACAACCTCTTAGCAATCCATCTGTGTGGGACTTACTGAAGGTAGCAGGAGGGGTAGTTGCCCCATAGGACCCTCAGGAGCCAAGGGGACTTCATCCCCCAACCATCAGTGCGCCAGGAGGCACATTTGCAGAGTGGTGGAGAAAAGGGGCATGGCCTCTGAAGACCTCTAAGCAATTGCGCTGTGTGGGACTTACTAGAGGTAACAGGAGGAGCTAATGGCCCCCAAGAATGTTCTTGTGGACAAACTACTACTCCTTTTACCTTCATTAAGTCCCACACTGCGGTATTGTGGCCTCACCCTTTCTCTACCACTCTCCATACACGCCTCCTGGCACACTACTAGTTGTGGGATGAAGTCTCCTTGGCCGCTAAGGGTCCTTAGATGACGAACAACCCCTCCTATTAACTCCAGTAAATCCCACACAGCAAGATTACTAAGAGTTCTTCGGAGGCCATGCCCCCTTTCTCCATCACTTTGCAAACTCGTCTCCTTGCGCACTTTTGGTTGGGGAATGATGTCCTCTTGGATGCTGAAGGCCCTTGGGGCCCTTTCTGTAAGTCCTATATATCAGGATTCCTGAGAGCTCGTCAGATATCAGCCCCCTTTCTCCACCACTCTGCAAATGCTATTACTACATACAAAACCATAGAAATTCACTGAAAAAAACTAAAGTTACAGGGATGTTATTTTTAGGAATTGACATTTTAAAAAAACATAGAAATTCTCTGAAAAAACAAAGGTTACTGGGTTTTTATAGTTATGCTCAGATTTCACTCGCACAAAATCAGTGAAAATCAGCAGTTGCAGTTAGCTGAATTTAGTATAACTCGTGCCCCCACAATTCACTGCTTTTGACCTCGCACATTACATGACTCATGACATGGTCAGTGACATCACTCATGGCATCCCCCTTACTTTTCTTTTGCGCCCGACTGGGCCAGGGTGGTGGAGAGGAATATGTCGGTGCACTGCAGACTAGTTCTCAAGTACATGATGAACAGAGCCTGTGCACACAACGGTTCTGCAAAAAGAACAATTGAGGGACAGACTGTTGAGCAATGTCAAATATTCACCCCAGTACAGAGATCTGGGCCTAAATCCGTTGTTTGTTTGCTTCCCATGCCATTTTAGTTTAAACCCAGCCATATGCAAATCAATCTTTACCCTGCTCCCAAGAGAAGCAGCCCGAACTGCCAGACCAGGTCCTCCCTGGACTGGAAACAAGCATAATAGGACCGGTTTCGGGGTTTCCCCCCTCATCAGCCAGGCAAGCTTGACTACAGTGGCATGGAGAGCACAAGACCCACGTCTGGGCTTGCCCGTCTCACTCGGGGTGGCAAATGCAAAAAGAACAAATGATGGACAGAATGTTGAACAATTTCAAACATTCTCCCCAGTACAGAGATCTGACTGATTGAGGTAAGACTGATTTGTGTATGGCTGGGTCTAAACTAGGGTGGCATGTTCAGCAAAGGAACAATGGATTTACCCAGATCGCTTGACTGGGGGTGACTGTTTGATTTGCTCTGCATTCCGTCCATTATCTGTGTCTTTTGCTTTCTTGTCATTATTGCGCTTGGTATGTTAGATTATGTTATGTTATGTTATGTTATTGAGGGATTTCTATAGCGCTCAGCTACTCCGAGGAGTGTCCCGGCGCTTATGATCCTCACGGGCACAGAATGGGGGGGGCGAGAAAAGGCACTTACTGAGCAAAAAGCAGAGTTTTAAGATTCTTCCTAAAAGCCAGCAGATTACCGTTAGTTCTGAGGGACAGAGATAGAGCGTTCCACAGCTGCGCTGCGAGGCGTTTAAAAGAGCGTCCACCGCACCGAGCGCGCCAAATCGCAGGAACAACGGCCAAGGCCTGAGTGGAAGATCTAAGTGATCTGGAAGGTAGATAGAACATCATCCGTTTCCGGAGATACCTGGCGCCCACGCCGTGCAGTGCTTTAAAAGCCATTGTTAGCGTCTTGAACACAATACGCTTTCTGATTGGGAGCCAGTGAAGTGTTTTGAGCAGATCACTGGCACTGGCTCTCCTGTTGAGGCCGAAAATGGCACGTGCCGCAGAGTTCTAGACGACTTGCAGGCGTGCCAAGAGGAACGCAGGAAGGCCCAGATACAACACATTAGAGTAATCGAGGCGCGAGCCTATCAGGGACTGTACCGTTACTCTTCTATGGTCCAGTGACAGTAGGGGCAGAAATTTCCTAATCATCTTTAGGATGGCAAAACATTTGCCAGCCCAGCCCAGGACCTGGGGTTTGAGAGAGAGGCTGTTGTTGATCTGTATTCCCAAATTTTTTGCGACCACAGAGTCGCTGGCGGGGGGAAACATGGCTGCAGGCCACCAGTCTTTCCACCTGGGGTCCGAGGGGCAGCCGAAGAAGAGCACTTCCGACTTGTCGGAGTTGCACTTGAGGCTGTTCTGACCAAACCAGTTGAAAACAGCCTCAAGGCAACCCCTGATGTTCACACCATCAAAGTCGGAGTCTCTGTTGCACGTGAACAGGAGCTGGGTATCGTCAGCGTACGACACGATCTGAGCCCCGTGGTCCTCTGCCAGTGCCGCCAAAGGGGTCATATAGATGTTAAAGAGAGTTGGGCTTCGAATAGAGCCCCGAGGAACTCCCACCTCCAGTGGCGGCATTGTGGCAGAGAAAGGAGGAGCCCAGATCGTTTGTTGGCGATTAGCTAGAAAGGACTTGAACCAACTAAACACCGACCCCCTCAGGCCGATCTCCCGGAGTCTAAAAAGGAGACGGTCATGGGGGACGGTGGCGAAGGCCGCTGAGAGATCAAGCATTACCAACATGGCTTTACCTCCACAGTCCAGTGTTTCCTCAATGGCCTCAGTGACTTCAAGCAAAGCTGTTTCAGTGCCTAAGTTGGAACGAAACCCGGACTGCGACTGGTGAAGAATATCGTGTGTCTCAAGGACATTAACAAGAGTGAGATGAGCATGCTTCTCCACGGCTTTCGCAAGTGCTGGTAGGAGGGAAATAGGTCTGTAATTTGCATGGACCTTGGGGTCTAGGTTTTTTTTTTTTAGGAGAGGCAAAATCAGGGCCTGTTTCCACGGCTGAGGGACCACCCCTGTGCTAAGGGAGAGGTTAAGCAGTGGATTAATTAAGGGATAAAGCACAGGTGCCACCTGAGCAAGGAGTTTAGTGGGGCAGGGGTCTAAAGGGGAGCCAGATTTTAATTTAGAAAGAAGGTCCAGGGAGGCCTGAAGGGTAAGCGGTGGAAAGTCCCAAAGAGCAAGACCTTCAGGGTTTGAGAGCGAAAGGGGAAAGGGCACTTCCTGTGCTCCGGCCGCACCGCTGCAGTGAAAGAGGCCTGGATGGTCTTTATTTTATTGGCGAAAGAGGTGGCAAGCTCGGTGATCCAGAGCTCAGAGTGCATGGTCCTGGGGGTACACCAGGAAGGGGAGATGAAATCCTTTACTACCCTAAAGATTTCTTTGCAGGGGTTGGAGGCTGCTTCGATTCTTTTCGCCAAATAAGACTTTTTACCTGCGGTAATGGCGTGGAGGTATTCTCTAATTAACTCTCTATAGGCTTCCTTAGAACTAGAGGCATAGTGCCTGTGCCATGCTCTTTCCGCTTTTTTACATTGCCCAGACGAGGGTCCCAGGCTCACTGTGCCACTGAATTCAAGCAGATCTGTTGACTGGGTGTGAGTGTTTGATTGGTTCAGATGCTCCGTCCATCACCACCCCCTTTTGTACCGCTTTCTTCACCATAAGTTGGCAGGGTATGCTCAGAAGTGAGTCCCTTGCTCACTTTGCCAGTAGATTCAAGCAAGCCTGGCTGAAGATGGCTGTAATGCCAGAAACCGGTCCTAGGAAGCTTGTTTCCGGTCCAGGGAAGGCATGGCTTGGCAGTTCGGGCTAGACTGTTCCCACGAGGCACAGGGTCAGACTGATTTGCATATGGCCATGTCTGAACTGGGGTGGCAGAGTGGGCTAAAGAACGTTGATGGATTAAACCCAGATCTGTTGACTGGGTGTGAGTGTTTGATTGGTTCAGATGCTCCGTCCATCACCACCCCCTTTTGTACCACTGAATTCAAGCTAGCCTGGCTGATATGGGGTGATGGCTTGAAACCGGTCCTAGGAAGCTTGTTTCCGGTCCAGGGAAGGCATGGCTTGGCAGTGCGGGCTGGACTGTTCCCATGAGGCACAGAGTCAAGACTGATTTGCATGGGGGCCTGGCTTAGGAGCCAAGCATGCCAGACGTGCTTCAGTAGAGCTCTGCTAGCCTGAGCCCATTCGAGCCATCATCCTTCACTAATCCCGACCTAAGACACCACAGGAATCGTGGAGTGATTGGGGCGGCCGCCGGTGCTTCTGTGGGGGCCTATTTTCGGCGGAGCTGGGCGGCATCAGCCCGGGCCTGGATCCGACATGACTGCAGCCTAGTGGAGACGGCAGCCGAGCTCAGGACGTGCTTCGTATGCCGCGGAGCCGAGGCCGAGGTCGACAGATCCTGATGAGGGAGCCCTATTGGAGGGACCGCCGGCAATCTTCTGTGCTTGCGGTTCCTGGTGCCGGTAAGGTCTCGGGCCGGGTTGGGCCTGCCGGCGGGCGGGATTGGATTCTGGGTCCTACCGAGGTCAACAGATCCTGACGAGAGAGCCCTATTGCAGGGACCACTGACGATCTTTAGAGCTTGCGGTTCCCGGTAAGTTATCAGGACCGGGTGGGGTCTGCCGGTGGGCGGGATTGGATTCTGGGTCCTGGCCTTTCCCGAGGTGTCCTCGGTCCCCTCCTTCTCCTGTGATCCACCACGGGGCGATGCGGCTGTGGCCTCCTGGCCTCCAGGCAACGCTCCTTGTTTGACCAAGTGCTGACTGGAGTCACGTGCCCCAGGAGATATCGGCCCGGGTGGGGCTTTGAGCTTGGTGCGGCCGCCCCCATTCCCCCTGCCTGCCACATTGGTGGGACGCATCAGCGTCTGGAGGCCTTTGCCTGACAGGGCCTTAGGGCGAACAGTGAGGGACCCATCTAGATGGTCGCGGCTTCGGTCCTGGGGAAGTCAGGCCGTCCTTTCTTCGGTGTGGAGGCGGAATCGCTGGGGGCCCTGGCTTTCACAGGCTGGCGTTAACCTCTTATAAGGGCAAGAGCAATACTGTGGAAGCATATGCTGTACTTGTGGCCTGTTCATTCTGGGCCGTTCGGACTTGCTGGTGTTTCCTTTCAGCTTTGGGGGACCTTCCTAGTGGCCTGACGATACTGGGTGGAGACTGAAACAACACTATGTCCCCGCAGGATAGATGGCAAACGATACCGCTCAACTGATCCCCCCTCCATTTTCAAACTGAATGTACTCTCACACACACTGCGTTGGGCTGATTTTTGATGTGCATTTCATCCCACCGAGTTGGGGTTCTCTTACGCATCGGCTGTCCACCCTACACTTTCACATCTTGATTATATATCCATCTCACATAGCTACATACATAGAGTAGCACACACCTCTATTCTGCCAAGAAGCCTTTCCGATCACTCGCCTGTCCAACTCAAGTTGCGCCTGCAGATCCACTGGACCCCGTATAGGTGGCGCATGTCTCCATGGCTCCTACAAGTCGCCAACTATCGTGTAGCCTGCGATAGCATCTTGCTTTCGCATGCTACCTTCGGTTCAACGCGTGCAACTCTTTGTCGCGTATCATTTGGAAGGCTCTTAAACCAACGATTAGGGGGTTGGACATTAGTTTTCTCACGCGGGAGAAACGGCGGTGTTTGGCACAGGTGAGGGAGCTCGAGGACCGCCTACAGTCCCAAATGATGGAGGGAACTTCTACACGTCCAACAGCAGCTCCACAGAGGCGTGGCTGTCGACTCAGCACAGGATTTATCAATGGGGCGATAAGTCCAGTCAAATGCTTCAGAGGTTATACCCGGTCAGATCGACCTTTGCGCAGGTTCCCCTCCTGAAGGCCCCAGACGGCACTACTTGTACCTCCCCTGAGACCGTGGGCCAAGCCTTTTTCTTCCTTCTACACTGCTCTGTACGAGGAGCGAGAGGTAATAACTGAGCCCCTCATAGATTAATTCCTCTCAGACATTCCCCCCGCGCCGGCTCTCTGATGAAGTGTGTGATTTGCTGGATGACCCTATCACGACGGACGGCCTGCAGGCGACGCTGGCTAATATCCACCTGGGCCGGGCTCCCGGTCCAAATAGGTTCCCCAGCGACTTTCTGCACCCACATATGGCAACCTTGGGTTCCCACTTACTCGAGGCACTGCATGAAGCCCTGGAACAGCGCGTTCTGCCATTAGATTTGCCGCACTCTGAAATCGTTGTTTTCCTTAAACCAGGTGGACCCAGGCTCCAACCGCCCCATTTCACTGTTGAATTTCGAACCCAAGCTCCTGGGGAAAGTTCCGGCCGACCGCCTTTGTACCTGAATTGAAGACCTCGTACATCCAGACCAGTCAGGCTTTATGCCACTGTGCTCCACCAGACATAATATCCGGCGAGCCCATAATGCCATCACGAGAGCCTCCAGTTTAGGTCGTCCCGCGGCGGTTCTACTAGCTGACATTGACAAGGCGTTCGACTTGTTGAGTTGGACTTACATTTTTAAGCTCCTGGAGGCCGTAAATCTGGGTCTACGGTTTATAGTGTACGAAAGCTGCTGTACACCGACCTCACCGCCTCGGTTCGTGTGGCAGGTTGCAGCCCGGCCCCCTTTCCCATCCATAGGGGCACGCGGCAGGGATGCCCCTTGTCCCCGCTTTTATTCGCCTTGGCGATAGAGCCTTTGGCCATGTGGGTGCGCCGGGTCCCCCTAATTAGGGGAAGGGATTGGACACAGAAGCACTCTTATAGAATTGTGCTCTACGCGGATAGTGCGCTGTTCTTCTTGTCTGACCCGTGGTCCTCGGGCCCGAGTCCTTGAAATCCTCTGCATCTACGGCGGGACCTCTGGTCTCTACGCCAATCCGTCTAAATCTACACTTTTTCCTACTCATGGGGACCTAAGGAGCCTGGGCTGGGCTACGGAGCTGATCAACGCAGAAACAGGCTTTAAGTACCTGGGGGTCTTTATTTCACGGTGTCCCACCATTGCCTGGATGCACAACACTTCTCCACTACCTCAGGTTGTTCGTAACAAAACAATGATTTGGTCTCAACTACCCCTATCGTTGTATAGTAGGTCTGCGATTTTTAAGATGGTGTCCTTACTGCGCTTACTCTAAAGGTTCAAGAACTATCCACACACTATCCCCCGTCGTGGTTCACCCAGCACTTTTGAATGGATTCCTCTGGCAGGGGGGCACGATTCGCGTGGCGCTCTCAACATGTACACAGTCCATGTATTGCAGGGGTATCGCGGGTGCGGATGCTCACATGTACTACTCTGCCTCACACCTCTTGGTGATCAACAAATGGTAGTACGGATCCCAGATGGACCATGCCTACGCAGTAGAATGGATCGCCATGGCAGGCACCCCTCTGCTTCATCTTCTATATAGTAGTGCTTCTTTGGGGGCACTCCCTCCGGATTGTCAGATAGTCATCCAGACATGGAGGCGGTGGTTTGGCCCACGGGTTGGTGGGGCACCACTCCCCTCTGGCAGGGTTCCCATTTATTTTAAATAAAGGTCTATAGCCAGTTCAGTCAACCAATTGACATAAGCAGTTCTAGGTCAAACTATATTATAACATGTACCCATACACCAAAATACTGAAACCATCAAAATCATACCAAAATTGTCACAAATAGATATAAGAAATAATTGTTCACTTTATTATTCAAAATTAATTTCAATTCCGTTTTTGATATTTTCATAAATAACTATTTCACTCAAACAAATTATATTGACATTCAAAAAGTGATATCCATAAGTGCATTCATTTATATAATAAAGGATTCATTTTTTCACTTTAAAAATATATACAGCAGAGAGAGCTATAGACAGGAATTGATGTGGGCAATGCGGTAGATGTGACTACGCGCGTTTCGGCATTGTGGCCTTCATCAGGAAACCGTCTATTGCACTGAAATTATATAAAACATATAGCATAGGCATTATAAGGCGATTGAGGGGTACATACATTACATATATTACAAACTTATGATCCTAGAGCTGCTTTACATTACTAAACCATGCTCAATTGCTATGATCACATATATTCAAATTATACTATATACAACTTATAATCTTTCAAAGACTCCATTAGGGCAAAGTTGGAAGTGGAACCTAAGTCTATGTCCACATTAGATGGAAAGGGACTAGTACTAGAAACAAAATACAGGGTTACATCATAAATACAATCATTTGTATATACATTTCATTAATCTCTCACTGTACAATAAAGATACCACTCATTCAATTGTAATCTGATTATCCATAAAGAGTACTGCTAGGCTCCTGTCTAGTGTGTTACCACTCATTCAGTTGTAATCATTTTAATTGTTATTTAAGCCACAGACAATATTCTTAACTAAGTATTTATATATGCAATTCAGTTGTCTCTCATAAAAGAGTAGGGGTATCTAAACACCCGTATCATGCCAAATAGGAAGACAATCACAGTGTAAAATGAGCCACTTACTAATATGAGAGTTGAAAGTGCTCTGAAGGAAATGTCCAAAGTATGTATTGATGACAGGCGAAGCCAGAAAACATCATTGATGAATCAACTGTAAAAACAGAAGCATCAAAACAATGTATATATATATATAGACTAATCGGATGATAATACCTGAAAATACCAAGGCTTGTTGTAAAGAAAGGCAGCCTAGTATACTAAGCCCACTAGAGATGTGTAAAATGGATCAAAATTAAAAAAGATAATGCGGATTTACTTGAGCGTTGGTATGGGGAAACCCTACCAACCTGACACAGAAAGAAAAATATAAAAGATAAAAAAGAACCACGAGATACTGTACATAATGTCCTAATGTCTCATCCAAAAATGTATAACCTAACATGGTAGCTATACTCAGTTAGCGATAAATATCAAAAAGGTAAATTACCTGATAAAGAATGACTAAAACAAGGCAGACGGGCGAACCTTCTTTGTAGATGCACCTAACCAAAATAACCCCAAGAGTAATTTCCCCTTATGTTCTAGACTGGGTCTTGTGTGCACACCGAATAACCACCTACCATAACAATGATAGTTCTAAATAGAACGTAGCATAATTTCATTCATAAGCACAGGAGGACCACATATATAAATTGTGAAATCTATATCACAAACTTATTACAAAGACAATGCAAGTAATGTCCAATTTTTTAGAAAAATCCACTTTATTGTTCGATTTGTAAAGAACAGCCGACGCGTTTCTGGGACTTCTTCAGGGCGTGATTAATCCTTGTGGGCAGTTCAGCCAGTAGTATCGTGGCGGATAGGTGTTGGGATAGCTGCTGCTTGTTGCACTGTCCGTGTGAATATTTCAATATATGTTGTGAAGTTTTATCTATTCACTTTTTCTTCGAAGGAGACAAGATCCCTGGTCAGGGTAAATGGAGAGAAGGCTGTGGTAAAGACCCTATTAGTCCCAAATAGTCGAGAGGCTTATGTAAGTAGAACGTGCACCTTCAAAATAATGTGCAACTTTGAACCCCTATTCGTCCCAACAGTCGAGAGGCTTATGTGAGCAGGAAGTGCACCTTCAAATTGATGTGCCACTTAAAACCTCGTCTCCAAAATTTTGTATCAGATCGGAGTTCAAGATGTAAATGGGTACCTTCGCTCTGACCACGGCCGACTCGCGGGAGCACGATTGGAAATGCTCGATCATTCTCCTTGGATGCCTGGTAGCATTCCTCCAGTCCATATAGCACCTGTTGGGACGAAAAGGGGTTCAAAGTTGCACATTATTTTAAAGGTGCACGTTCTACTTACGTAAGCCTCTCGGCTATTTGGGACTAATAGGGTCTTTACCACAGCCTTCTCTCAATTTACCCTGACCAGGGATCTTGTCTCCTTCGAAGAAAAAGTGAATAGATAAAACTTCACTACATATATTGAAATATTCACACGGACAGTGCAACAAGCAGCAGCTATCCCAACACCTATCCGCCACGATACTACTGGCTGAACTGCCCACAAGGATTAATCACGCCCTGAAGAAGTCCCATCTGGGACGAAATGCGTCGGCTGTTCTTGCTTACAAATGGAACAATAAAGTGGATTTTTCTAAAAAATTACTCGCATTGTCTTTGTAATATGTTTGTGATATAGATTTCACAATTTCTATATGTGATGCACCTGTGCTTATGAATGAACTACCTGATAAAGAAAATCTAGTATGAGTAACGATGACTATATAAGGCAATGATTATAGGCGAACTTGCGAATGGGGGCCATCCAAGTGAAAAGGTGCGGACTCCCGGCAGGCGTGGATATGGGTCATTCAAGGCAGGGTATAGCTGAAATGCATAAATAATAACCAAAATAACCAAAATAACTAATCCGAAGATATGTACCCTAGAATTAGCTTTCACTTTGGAGAAAAAGATAATGGAGATGACTTACTCCACTAAATGTGAGGCATTGGTGCCTTCATGGATAAGTCGCAGAGTCCAGATAGCGATATTAGCGATAAAAATTATCGAGCAAGTGATATTCAAAAATTGAAAAGAAATCAAAAGATAGGTTGAAAGTAACTGATGAATGTTGTGCCTAACAATACAGAACTGTTGATTATGTGCTCCACTTATTGAGTTCTAACAGAAAGATACCTGAAACCACATGTGCGTCGTAATCACGAGGGGTGCTGCTGGGCATTTGCTTGGCGTGTCCTAATTGATAGCCGCCATAGGTGAAGCACGCCACACTTATGGAGATATAATTAGTGGCAGCCATAAGCGCACCAATTTGCGTAATCAGGGATATGATGCCCAGAAACTAAATAGAGAAGTATATAGTAACCACTCTCACCATAAATTCTTAAAACGCTAAAACTAACGGATGATAATAGCTTAGCTAGAAGGTTCTAACTGGAAATACCTGAGATCACGAGAACAGCTTGTCCACGAAAGATTCTGTTATGCGTCCATCTGGCATGTCTTATCTGATGCCCGCCATTATGAAAAAGGCCACACTTATGGGGGTATATTTAAGAGCAACCAATTGCGCGCCAATTTCCATGGAAGCTGTCGTTAGCGACGACGGACTAGCGGTTTCACATGGTTGGATTGTCAGTCAGTCATCCAGACATGGAGGTGGGTGGTTTGGCTCACGGGTTGGTGGAGCAGGTTGATGGGCACCACTCCCCTCTGGCAGGGTTCCCATTTATGACCGGTTTCGGCGCTCAAGGGATTCCGCAAGGGGGACCTCATCGGTATTTCCACACTCGGGGACATTATGCAGGGGACCACTCTTAAATCCTTTCAAAGGCTGCAATCGGAATTTGCACAACATAAATCTCAGTTCCATCGCTATTTGCAGCTCCAACATGCCGTGACCCCCTTGATTCAGCGGTTGGAATCCTTACCGGAGTTCCACCCGCTGGAGGGATGCTTACTGATGGGGGATATTGGGGCCCACAAAATTCAGCACATTTATCAGACACAATACTCAAATTAAGACCACCATCCACCAACCCCGGGAGGCGTGGGCCGCTGATCTGCCGGCCCTCACAGATGACGATTGGGCCAAGGCTTTGGCTAGCCCTTGGTATGCCGCTGTGTCTACCAGATACAGACTAATCCTGTTTAACACCTTGGCTGCTAGCAGTTTTCCCTTCCTATGCTGGAAATTGCTAAAGTCCATAAATCATGACGAGCTCAGCTCGTCATCAGCACAGCTCAACCGTGCATCATGACGAGCTGAGCTCGTCATGAGCATGGAAAGAGTTAAAAACCTTCACTGGGTGTATTACACTAGCCATAGGCTTTGGATAATGGGTGGAATCCAGTCGCCGATCTATCTCCACTGCCGTGCAGACGATGGGTCATTTTTACACACGGTGTGGGTTGCGTGGTGATTCAGCTGTTCTGGTCCAGTGTGTTGTCTTATCTAGGTTGTGTCCTAGCGTGGGATATCCCGTTGGACAATAGACTAGCGCTCTTACATAGCACAGAGGACATTGGGGGGAACCTCTACAAGAGACACCTTTTATTTTTGGGCCTCACCTTAGCTAAGCACGACATAGCAAAGGACTGGAAAGAGCTGTCCCCTCCCAGTGTCACTAACTGGAAAAAGGCACTGAACAGATACATGTGTGCAGAGGTTGTAGTGTTTCAGGCAAGGGGCTGCCCACAGAAGCACGGAAAGATCTGGTCTTGGTGGGCCGATTACAGGGGTATAGAGTTACCTCCAGTGTCGCAGTCCGCTGCTCGTGATCCTATTAAACAATTGGTGGTGAACAACCTACCTGTCTAGTACATTGATGTTAATGAACGTGTGTGGGAACTTTCGTGAATCTATATGTCATGTTTTTCATGTATGTATGGTGCGTTTTGGGGATGTTTGGGGGTTTCATGTTTTTCCGGTCTGCGGCCTATTGGGGGTCGCTCCAATGTACCCAGACACATTATCTTATGCACTTCCTTTGTATTTTGTTGTTGGACCTTGTCTATCTGGTACGCTGAAAATGCACTAAAATTTGTTGTGAAAAAAAGAAAGACTGATTTGCATATGGCTGGGTCTAAACTGGGGTGGCATGGTGAAAAAAAAGAGCAATGGATTTAACCTAGACTGGGGTGAATGTTAGATTTGCTCTGCATTCTGTCCATCATCTGTGTGTCTTTCACAAAGGTTCTGAGCACTGTTGCTGCAACGCTGTGGGTTTCTTAGCTGGGCTGGTTGAAGGTATCTTGTTCATAGACAGTTTTGTCTTCTAAGCGATGTACAGTTAGTGGCACAGTTATCAAATTGGGCAATGGACTGAGTCTTGCCACACTTTGTAGAACCGTCCAGCCCTCTCATCCCCTGTCCTCAGCTGAACAGCCCAGTCAATGCTATCTCCCTGTCAGGTAGCCTTGGCCATGAAAAAGGGCTGGTCTGGAAGGACTCCACCCGCAGCTACTCGACTTATGAACATCTGCATATGAAGAGGTGGAGGAAATTACTCCTGAGCATAGGGTGTCAGAGTCCTGGAGGCGCAGGGACTAGGAAAGGATAAAAATAACAGCCCTGTGCACCAGGCCTTTGAGAGAAGACTGCAATTCGATGGGCCTTAATTACAATCCATAGCACAAGAAAAGGACCTTGGGGATTGTCAGTGGGGGCTGATGGGGATTGGGACATTTGTAGGGGGTTCCAGGGCAGAGCATTGCTTACATTCCTCGGGCGGGGCTTTAATGGGTGAATTACATGGCATGCACTAATGTCATGTGCATCTGCAAGGAAAGCACGGGCCCGCACTATCCCAAATAAAGGGAAATGAGGACCCTCACCTTTCTGCGCAGAAACTTCTCTTCGGTGCCCTCTGATCTTAACATGTGTGTCTTAGCTTAAATAGAAGAGTCTGCAAACAGAAACTGCAAAAAGTTGTCCACCACTGGAACTTGAGATATGCTTGCACTGCACATTAAGCTATTTGCTTGCAGTGAAACCAATAGTAAACACTTGTATAAAGCACTTATTACTACTTTTGCAGTTGAAGCACTGTAAATATGTTTAACCTCATGCGCGCTAGCGTTATTCCGCTCGCACGCTGAGATTTGCGAAAACGCACTTTACGTGACGAGCTGGGCTCGTCATCAGCGTGCGAGGAGGCTACGCCATGACGAGCCCAGCTCGTCATCAGCCTGGAAGGGGTTAACAATTATCAAATGTAAGGTGCTGACAAGAGGACATAGCTTTCCTGGAATTACTACTTTTCGAATCAATCATTTTTTATTGAGTGGTATAGGATCAGTATACACAGCTCAGCTGCCTACATCCAAAGGCCGGCAGAGGGTAACGTTATGGTCAGTACACAGCGTACAAGTCTACAACCCTGAGGGCGACCCCGCGAACAGAAGTTTCCGTCCGTAGCGTATATACAAGGCAACTGCTAAGGTACCAATTTGATAAAAGAAAAGGAATAAGAAAATAGACAAACACCCAACGCCTCCACCCCCCAAAAAAAAAACACCGCCCCCTCTGTATCAGTCTCTAACTCCTCATCCTACCACCCCATGGCCGCTGGTCACATCTCAGAATAATTCAGCCTACGCTTGTGGCCCCCAACGGTTCCAGAGGAATTAGCTGCAGTATTTGAAGGTATTTTGGGCACACGACGTCCTTCATTTCCTTGGAAAGGAGCTGCAGGAATGGACCCCAAAGCTTCGCATATTCTGACCCCTTCCCATCATTGCTAAGCGAGAGGGTATACAACCTTTAGCACACATTTTTTACAACGCACTACCATTACCACACATCTTTTACAACGCATGCCATTACAACGCATAGCGCTTTGGGGCGATCTGACATAGGGAATGGATAGTGAATAGGTTAATTTACTATCCAATAACCTTCCCTAGTGTCCACGGGGACTGGTGTTGAAATAGTAAATTAAACTATTCACTATCCAGCACCCAAAGCACTATGCGTTGTAAAGGTATAGCGTTGTAAAAAATGAGTGGTAATGGTATGCGTGGTAAAAGTGTGCGTGCTAACATCATATATCCAGCGAGAGGCACTCCATTGCTAAAAGGTGCCAGAGTCTCAGGATCCAGTCCCGCGGGTCAGGTGTAGCTTAGGAATCCCTTTGCACTAGAAGAACCTGTCGCACCGTGAGTAATGCTAACGCTATCTGTCTACCCCTCAGCGAGCGCAAAGGGAAGGACTTGGGGTGGGGGGAGTCCCAACAACGTGTGCTCAGGTGCCCGGGGGAGTGTAATTTGAAACGCAGCATCAAGGTCATCAAGAACTGTCTTCTAATATCGGACCAGTTTCGGACAGTGCCACAGCAGGTGTATCAGCGTACCAGGAAGGCCACACCCCCACCAGCAGAGGCCTGACACATTCCGTCCCAGGACTTGATATGCGCTGGTGTTTAGTACCAATAAGTGATTACTTTACAGGCAGATTCCGCACCGGTATTGGAGGCCATCTGGTGGTCTCGATAAAAGATATATTCCCATTCTTTGTGCGTCAGAGGACGCCCTAGTTCAGTCTCCCAACGAATCCGCTCCTTTGTACGCTGCCTCTTAGGATGTGCCATAATCATCGTGTACAGTTCAGATATGAGCTTACGCTCATCCTTTTTCCAAACGAGCCATTTTTTGAAAGCGGTCAAGGGGCGAGACATTAAAGCGAAATTGGAAGGTTGGTTCACCCAGTCTGCCAGCTGCGAGTAATGGAAATCGTCTGACTCCGGCAGATTAAAATAGTCCTTGCATAATTGAGAGAAGGGGATCAAACCATCCAGGTCAAATAGGGAGCCCACCCTTTTGCAGCCCTCCTCCCTCCAGCGGTGAAAGACTGGGGATGCGCACCCCAGCGAAAAATCTGGATTGTCCGTAATAGGTGTCATAGGAGAGGGAAACGTAGTCCAGCCCCTGCGCCGTGCTAGTTGATCCCAAGCGTTGAAAGTCGGAGAGGTCACCGGCGAAGAGAAGAGGCCCCACGATCTGTGTTTGCGCGAAACCACAGTTCACGCCAGATATTACAGCCAGCTACTGTCTGGTCCATAAAGGTCCAGTGTTTGCTGGACAAGGGCCTATTCCATTCCGTGATATAGTGGAGACAGGACGCTTGATGATAAGCACTCAATAGTGGGAAGCCTATCTCCCCCACCGCTTTCGGCAAGGTGACAAGTGATAATACGAGCCTCGGCCTCTTGTTGCTCCACAAGAATTCATTAAGGAGCCCCTCCAATTTCCGAAGGGTGCCCGGGGGCGGGCTCACTGGGAGCATCTGAAACAGGTAAAGGACGCCGGAGCACAGTCATTTTCACTGCCGCCAGACTCCCATACCAGGTCAATTTGAGGCTGGACCAGTCGGAGAGCGCTTTAGTAGTTTGATCCACTAATAATTTATAATTGAGGGAGACCGTTTTATTGATAGAGGAAGTCAGCCGGATGCCCAGGTATGTAATATCGGAGTGCACCCACTGAAAGGCAAAGGCCAATTGCAGATCATAGACCTCATCGTCAGGGACAGAAATATTATGAATTTGTGATTGCAAAAAGTTTACTTTAAACCCTGCAACCTTTCAGAATTCAAGGAGTTCCGCTGCCAGATACCGCAATATGGAGTGAGGTTGGGTAAGCGATAAGATAACATCATCAGCATACATACTAATTTTGTGGGTGTCAGCGCCGAACTTGATTCCAACAATATCCAAATTTGATCGTTTGCGTTGGGCAAAAGGCTCCATATAGAGTGCAAAAAGTAGCGGGGATAAGGGACACCCCTGCCGTGTCCCTCTGGAGATGGGGGAAAAGGGCAGATTTACACCCGTTCACTCTCACCACCGCCTTAGGAGACGCATAGAGACATTGAACCCACCGTACAAAGTTATCACCAAGCCCAAAGGCCTGCAAGACTGCAAACAGATATTCCCAGTCCACCCGGTCAAAGGCTTTCTCTGCATCAATGGAAAGGAGAGCCTTGGCCCGAGACCGGTGGACTAGGTCTTTAAGGTAGTGAAGTCGTTTGATATTATCCCCACCCTGGCACGTTGGAATAAAGCCGGCCTGGTCCGGATCAATGATACCATCTATCAGGGGGCTAAGCCGTGCCGCCAGAATACTCTCAAAGAGTTTCGCGTCAATATTTAAAAGGGAAATCGTCCGATACAAGCCACAGTCTTTTTGATCTTTCTCAGGCTTAAGGATGACCGTGGTCGTTGCCTCTGACATAGAGGGCGTTACCTCCCCAGAATCGAGAAAAGAGTTGAAAAGTCGTGTTAAAAGGGGAGCCAGCTCCACACAAAAAGTTAAAAAAAACAAAGCGGAGAAGCCATCCGGCCCGGGGATTTGGCTATCTTCAAATGAGCTATTGCTGATAAGATCTCCTCTATGCGAATAGCGGCATCCAAAGCGTTGGCCGTCTATTTATACAGAGGCGTAAGGTTACAGGATGTTAGATATTCCGTCATCCCCCTCGAGCTTGATGCCTCCCCACTACACAGGCACTGATGGAACTGACGGAAGGAATCCACAATAAGGGTGTCTGTGATATGCTTAACTGCCTTGGAATCTCTAGTGGACTGAATAGTCGACATCTGCGCCCATTGTTCTTAGTCTATGCACCAACATCCTCCCCCCTTTGCACCCGCTTAGGTAAAACTTATGTTGCAAGTGCAGGAGGGCATGCTCAGCTCTATCTAAGTGTTTCAGCATGCGCAGCTTTGTTTCCAGCTCCCTCGAAACTCTTGGAGCCCGTCCATTTGTGTACTGCCTCTAGGGCTCCCACTTCCTACTCTAACTGCGCGCTTATCTTTGCGTAGCCGCGCGAATGATGCCGCCAGCGCGATGAACTCCCCCCGCACCACCAATTCCAAGGCTTCCCATACCGACGCTAAAGGTGTACCCTCCTGATCATTATCTGCTAGGTAATTGATTATAGTGTCCCGTATTGGGGTGACAACCAATTCTGTGTGGAGCAGGGAGTCAGGAAGGCGCCAGCAGGGGGGCGGCGGGTGCATGATCCGATAGAGAACGGGGGTAATTTTCGCTGCCGTTAAGTGAGGTAGGAGAGAGGTTGTGGCTAAAAAGTGGTCTAGGCGCACATGGGTTTTGTTCGCTGCGGAGTAGTAGGTGTAATCGCGCTCAGTAATGTCTTGGATACGCCACACATTATGCAAGCCGCCATCAGTCAGCCATTGTCTCCCCCCCTGCGACGTCGCTCCTGCTTGATGTGACCGCTGCTCAGACCTATCCATCGCTGGATCCTTCGCTATATTCAGGTCTCCACCCACCAAGATCGATGCATCCGGAGATGCCAGAACCTCAGAGAGGGCCAAGTGCAGGAAGGATTCTTGCCGCTCGTTCGGAGCATACAGCGAGCCAACTGTCAACTGTGCGTCCCCCCATTGGACGCGGACAGCCAGGAATCTACCCTTAATATCAGCCACATGGGAGAGTACTTTGCAGAGTGGGCCTGTGCTAAAAAGTATTGCCACGCCATGCTTCTTAGCCGGGCCTGAGGACCACAGTTGTAGAGGGACGCGCTTGTTCCTCATCCGTTTAGTATCCTTGGAGAGGAGATGGGTCTCCTGCAGCATACACACATCCCCCACCGTTTTCCAAGAGTGAAAAGATGGCCGAGCGCTTAACAGGGCAATTAAGCCCCCTGACATTCAAGCTCACAACCTTTAAATCTCTACCCATAGCATCCAGGAGATAAGTAGTAGCTAGCTAGTCGCCTAATATCAGAGGTACGAGGTGAGTAAGAAAGCAATGACCGCGGATCATATATCTGCCATGCCTGCCTGAGAACTGATGCGGAGCCCAAAAAGCAACCCCAGAACCCCATCGAAACCTCAATCCCTGAACCAAAATGCAAGAGAAATTAATGAGGAAAGAAACTCAAAAGTTGTGTACGGGGACAACAGTCTGTCTTGTGAATCAAACGTTTAGGGGAACATGGCGCCATTCTAGGTTACGTAACACACCAGATACAGGGCAAATCCACCATATAAGGGTTGAGAGATGGTACAAAACCTCAACAGAGTATTCCTGCCTCCAGTGCAGAAAAAGAGCCCAGCTGATGCCATTCGTATGTAGCTCAAGGGACGCCAGTATTATCCGTCACCTGCGCCACAGATGAAACAGCCGCCACTCTCTCCAGTATACTAGCGGCAACGTCTGGTTTCAATGGTTGGGGGGATTTCCTGACATTCTGCCAGCCGGTGGAGCGCCTGCGTCGTCTTGGAGGAGATCCAGTGTTCCCAGGCTGAGAAGAGGACCGCTCCAACCCTAGGACATAGTAGGCGGCGTCCAGAGAACGAATGTGCAGAAGCTTGCCCTGGTGCTTGAAAATAAGTCGGAACGGGTGGCCCCATGAGTAGGGGATGCCTTCTTCACGCAGATGGTTAGTGATGGGCTTAAATTCTCTACGTTTGACAAGGGTGGAGGCCGCTAAATCCTGGAAGAGTGCCGGTTGATGGCCCCGAAACTGCATCGGGTTGAAGTCGCAGGCCTTGCGAAGGATTCGCTCCTTAAGTTGGAAATCGTGGACACACACCAGTATGTCCGATGGGGGAGCCTTACCACCTCTTGGTAAGCCAACACGGTGGACACTGTCCATCTGTATGTCTTGTTCCTCGCCTTCTCCTAAGATCTGACAGAAAAGCTCGCTGACATACTCACTGAGGTTATCTCCTTCCTCATTCCATGGCACCTCCTGAATTCTAATATTGTTATGCCGGGAGCGGTTTTCTAAATCCTCAGCGTGGGCTTTGAGATCTAGGTTTTGCTCCTTGAGGCGAATGACATGTTGCTGGAGCTGGTGAAGATCGTCCTCACGGCCCAAGTCGTGCTCCTCCAAGGTTGCTCCCGCTCCCCAATGGCGTCCACATCTCGCCGTACCTCCCGCAGGTCAGAGGAGAGCTGAGAGCGGAGCTCCAGGCTATCGTCCTTTATAGCAGAGAATAGTTCAATCATAAAAGCTTTGGTCGCCGGCAAATCATTGTCCTCAGACTGCGGCGATTTGGCGTCTGCCTGAGAGGTGGACTGACCTGCTGATTTCTGCAGGAGATCCTTCAGAGGCTTGTCTTTCCTACTCCTGGAGGAAGACATGTCGTCTAGGGTAAAGGCCTACGTGTAGGAACGTGTAGTCAAGTCAAAGGTGATATCAGCCCCTCAGGGAGCACTGTCGGGGCACACTCCTGGCGGGACCCAGAGCTAGAGCCAAGGCCAATCAGCAAGTTACCAGAGCGCAGTACCACCCAGTCTAGGTGGCTATTGAAGGGCAGATGAGTCAGAGCCCCCTTCGCGCTGTGGGGTACGTATCCAGGATCAGGGGCAGCCTTCCCCGATCATCTCCGCGCCAAGGCACTGCCACGTGAGCAAGGAACAGCCGAGTCAGGCCTCCACCAGCTTATCCAAGCCCCTGATTTTCCCAGTGCACAGGTCACCCCTCGGGTAGTGGCAATAGTCCCAATGGAAAGTCTGGCCCACAAAATGCTCTAGAGTGGGGGGTATGGAGGACCACGGCCAGGTAGCACCCCACACTTTGCGCGGCGGAGGCCCCCCCACCGTCACCGCTTCTCCGCTGTCGGGCCACACAACACAACACCGACCGCCAATACACAGTCCGAGTATCACCACCGGGGGGCAAGCGCCCGTTCTCCACCACTTGCTGCGCCCCACTGCACACGCATGGAAGCAGGTCACTGGGCTCCACACAGGGAAGAAGGCCTCAGCAGCACTCTCCCCGAGCTCTCAGGCGAGACGCAGCTTAAGGTGAGGAACCACCACCGCCTGCCGAATCACGGGCCGAAGGTAGGCCTCCCGCTCCTAGCAGCGCAGGTCTCCCAGGCCACAGACTCCCAGCAAGGCCCAAATGATGATCACACCGGGGGGCACCCACAGCTGCTACAGCCCCTCAGGTTTCACCGCGGTGGGGGACGTCCTCACCGCAGACTTTGCTCCCGGTCCCAGCTCTCTCCACACTATGCCTGGCACCGCCTCCTAGCCAGGCGGGGGGGCCTCGTAAGGGCCACCACAGACACCAAAGCTAGCTCTAGGCGCCCAGCAAGAACCCTCGCCCCCACCGCCAGCCAGGCCGCACACCGCCTGCCGACTCGTGGACCGAGATTCACGTCCCACTGCCTGCCGCACCTCCACTCCTCTCCTCGGTTCTTCAGGGCCTCAAGCACCTCGGCCCCTCTCAGTTGGGGCGAGGAAGCACAAACCCGCCTACCAGGGGTCCGATCGCTGCCATCCCACAGCGAGGTTCATATGGGCCAAACGTCACTGGGCCGCCAGTGCACCTGAGCTCCGCTTTCACTGATCAAGCCGGATCTTCCGTGCGGAGAAATGGCGGTTGCGGTGCGGGCCTCACAGCCGTTTTCACTCCTCCGCTCCTCTGTAATGGATGCTGCTGTCTAGCCTACAAAGCTGCCGCCTCAGCCGTGTCGTAGGTCGCCCCACTAAGCAGTCGGGGCACCGCAGGGAAGGGGATCGCAGCAGCGGCCTCGGTTCACCAGGTCCGCCGGGCCGCAGCAAGGCCGGGCCAGACCGCCCAAAAAAAGCAGAAAGCCACCTCATAGCACGGAAATAAGCTAATGCCAGGGAGGTCAGCATGCACCGCAGGACCAAGCGTCCAGCTTAGATGGGCACCAGGAGGGATGATAATCAAAGCTAATGTCAGGCGGCGCCTGAGGGACAGCGAAACATGTCCTACTCTGCCGCCATCTTGGCCACGCCCCCCTCCACCCCCCCCCCCTCCCTCCCCCAAACCCCCCCCACACCCCATCTCCCAGAATAACTACTTTTGACATATTGGTCACAGCTTGTGAATCTTGCGCTCATAACCTGCCGAGAAATCTGGTGGTAACAGCGAAAGGTTTAATAAGACACTAAAAAATACCACCTGCAACCAATAAACACAACTCGTAGCTCATAACTATCCAATATGCAATGGAATCCAGTAAAAATGCCCCTAAGTCCAAAGTGCACGGACCAAGCCAAAAACCTCGGCATCATTCTCGACTCACCCCTCACCATGAACCGACAGGTCAATGCCGTCCAGCTGCTTCAACACCCTCCAAATACTCTGCAAGACTTTTAAGTGGAGTCAAGAAAGACAGTCACCGATGCATTCATCACCAGCAGACTTGACTATGGAAACGTGCTCTATGCTGGCACAAACAAGTCCTTTCTCCGCAAACTCCAGACGATACAGAACACCGCCACCAGACTCGTCCTCAGCACCCCCTGGCACGAACACATCAGCCAACACCTAGGAAGGCTCCACTGGCTCTCCGTGGAGAAAAGTCACCTTCAAAATCCTCACCCACGCCTACAAATGCCTGCACAACACCAGACTTGAATACCTCAATGACCGAATCATCTTCCACGTACCAAAGAGGAACGATCTTCCAACCTCGCTACGGCCAAAACGCTGTGAAACCACAGAGCCAGAGCAGGCGGAAGATCATTCTCCCACATCGCGGCCAAAACATGGAACAAACTCCTGGCAGACATCAGGCACGCCCCCTCCCTGAACACCTTCAGGAAGGCTCTCAAGACCTGGCTCTTGTGCTGAATGGATCTGCTGACACCCTCCCCCCAGTGCCTTTAGCCCCTCATGGGTGAGTAGCACGCTTTACAAAACCCTGATTGATTGATTGATTGATTGTTTGATTGATTGTCAAGTGCATATGCCGGAACCCATTTAGAACTGGTGGAGATCAGCCACATAACATGAAGAAAATAACACCTGCACCTGTACAGTCAGTGCCTGGGCTGTAGCAATTCATTTTGAATCATGCCATGGAGTCCCGGGTATTGCCCAAGAAGGGATTATTGCTTAAAAAAATGAAAGAGTTACTTTCTTGAATAGGTCCAGTGTTAATACTGCCAGACTGTTCTACTATCAGAGGTGACTGGTATCATTATTATCGATTTGTCGAGTTTAGGTGACAGTTGTGTGATTTTGTGATGCTATGAAACTGGGATTAGAACTCTGCTCTCTAGGGTCTAAGAGCAACCATGTCTCGCTCTCAAATTCCAAGCCCAGGCTGGAGCCTAATATTACAACAATTTAAAGGCTTTCCTAGGATTACTACTTCTGAAATGTTCACCGCTTGTGAACCGCGTGCTCATAACCTGCTGAGAAAACCGGTGGTAACGGTGAAAGGTGTAATAAGACAGTAAAAAATATCACCTGCAACCAATAAATACGACTCACCGCTCATAACTGTCCAACATGCAATGGAATTCAATGCAAATGCCCCCACATTCAAAGTGCATGTGCTACCAAGTGCATCGGGTGGAACCCATTCAGAACTGGTGAAGAGGAGCAACATAAAATTAAGAAATTAAAACATCCTTCCCTACATCCAGCACCTGGGTTTTAGAGATTTATTTTGAATCATACATTGGAACCTGGGTGCCACCAATCATGCAGTTAACGTTAGTATAAAAAACCGGCCACCACAGCCATTCATTACCGGTTATGCGAAGGAGGCACAAAAGGTCCCACGCTGGAGCTGACCAGAAATCCTGTGAGTATGCTGAACATCCCTACCATAGGTAAGCGCTACCCTTTCTCCCACAGGTCTCCTTACCCCAGTGGTCCTCTTTCTCCCTACCAGGGCCACCCCTTGCCTCTTCAATAGCCTTGGAGTACAAGCAAGCCTAAAAAAGCGTAAGACATGGTGCTTGCGCCACAATACTTCACCATTCACTACTGCAGTATTGTTACCGCTGTTTTAACCACTTCACCCTCGAATTTTCAGTGCGATTCCACAATAATGATACCACCAGTATCATTACACTTGAGCCGCTCATAGCCTGCACTAATTCGCTGTTAAGCCGGCTGTCATAAATTATGATCAATATTTTCTAGTGACTCTTTTTCTCCTATGTTTGTCTTGTCCCTGTCTCTCATTGTTAAATGTACAGGTGATCTTGAGAAGGGAATCCCCACTCTCACAGTTATATACACTTTAGGGCGTGTAGACACATAGACTACACTACACTTACCCTAATTTTAACCTACACATATTTTTATTGTCCTGAAGAAAGCCAGATTAATATAAGGCACTGGCTGAAACATGTTGACACATCTAGGACGTAGGAGGTCGTAACCCGCCTCTAACGTCCCTCAGCCTTATTTTTAACCGCTGACGGAGGCCCTTTTAATAAAGTTTTCTCACCCCAGGGACCATCCGCCAAGCCGTTTTAACCTCACTTCTCTGTACACCTCACACCGCACACACAGTGACATACCTGCTCCGCTGCAATCAGGCGTCGTAGCACACCCGGGACACGCTAGGTGTCACTGGGTGGGCCCGATGATGAAGCATGCCACCAACTAGGTTGGTGGGTGAGGGCTTTCTAAAGACACCCAACAGGTGCCACCGCCAATAACACTGAGTCGCTATGACAATAACAAAATAATGTCAGACTAACCTCCTTTTTCTAGCTAGTCTCCTTTTGATTTGCTTACATATAATCCGGGGATCTGGACTAGCTATCTGGTCCTCTCTCTCCCTCTTGATTCTCGCACCCTCCCCCCAGTGCCTTTAGCCCCTCATGGGTGAGTAGCACGCTTTACAAAACCCTGATTGATTGATTGATTGATTGTTTGATTGATTGTCAAGTGCATATGCCGGAACCCATTTAGAACTGGTGGAGATCAGCCACATAACATGAAAAAAATAACACCTGCACCTGTACAGTCAGTGCCTGGGCTGTAGCAATTCATTTTGAATCATGCCATGGAGTCCCGGGTATTGCCCAAGAAGGGATTATTGCTTAAAAAAATGAAAGAGTTACTTTCTTGAATAGGTCCAGTGTTAATACTGCCAGACTGTTCTACTATCAGAGGTGACTGGTATCATTATTATCGATTTGTCGAGTTTAGGTGACAGTTGTGTGATTTTGTGATGCTATGAAACTGGGATTAGAACTCTGCTCTCTAGGGTCTAAGAGCAACCATGTCTCGCTCTCAAATTCCAAGCCCAGGCTGGAGCCTAATATTACAACAATTTAAAGGCTTTCCTAGGATTACTACTTCTGAAATGTTCACCGCTTGTGAACCGCGTGCTCATAACCTGCTGAGAAAACCGGTGGTAACGGTGAAAGGTGTAATAAGACAGTAAAAAATATCACCTGCAACCAATAAATACGACTCACCGCTCATAACTGTCCAACATGCAATGGAATTCAATGCAAATGCCCCCACATTCAAAGTGCATGTGCTACCAAGTGCATCGGGTGGAACCCATTCAGAACTGGTGAAGAGGAGCGACATAAAATTAAGAAATTAAAACATCCTTCCCTACATCCAGTACCTGGGTTTTAGAGATTTATTTTGAATCATACATTGGAACCTGGGTGCTGCCCAGGAAGGGAGGTGCTGCCCAGGAAGGGATTATTGCTTACAAAACAAAGGGTTACTTTCTTGAAGCTCCCACGTTACAGCCCCAGGCTAGAACCCAATATTACAATGGTAGGTGTTTTGCTGTTGTGTGTCTCCGCACTTATATTATTGTGAATAAGAGTTTATAGTACTTTACAGTGCAAGCAAACATCGACTCCCAGAAAACAAACTCACCCCTATATACTTCTGGCCACTTCTGCCTTTTTCTTTAATCATAATGAAAGACATGCATGCAGCTAATAAGAAAATAAGTGTATATATATATATATATATATATATATATATATATATATATATATATATATATATATATATATATATATATATATGTGTGTGTGTGTATGTATGTTTTTTATTAAAAAACACGGTTACATCGTTGTTATAGTTAGGAAATAGCATTTCAAAAATGTAGAAGTTCACTAAAAAAATGAAAGGTATAGGGGCATTATAGTTAGGTAATATGATTCATAAAAACGTTGAAATTCACTGGAAAAAAACAAAGGGTACAGGGATGTTATAGTAAGGTTCAGATTTAACACAAACAAGACTATAGAAATCGAGCAGTTATCGTTATCTCAAGTAACTATTACTCGTGTCCAAAGGTAAATATGACTCGCGACCTCGCCATGCACAGCTAATTAACCCACTTATTACATTACTCATGACATCTTCTATGACATCACTATTTATATCACTGAAACATTTTCTGTAAATTTATTGATGAAAAACTGCAAGGCGGGTGAACAGTATTGAAGAAAAAAAATGAAAATAACCTGCTCGGTGTTATGATGTATACAGGTGCGTGGGTCACCAAAAGTGTGCATGTACTGAAGTAGATTTTTAAAACATATTTTTATTTACCATTCCAAGATGGCGAACACCCCTCTTGGTGTGGTGAGTTTAAAAAAACATTAAACATATGCAAAATTGATTTTTAGGTAAATGAATAGCCCAGTAGCAGTATGCAGCTGATGGTGCGCCAAATAAAAAAAAACATGACTGAGAAGGGAGAGGAGCAATGCATAAGCAGGGTGGCGGAGTCAGGTGTGGGAGTGCAACTCAATGCTGCTGAGTGGTAGTGAGCAACGAGAAGCCGAGGAGCAACTCAGGATCTGGGGGGATGCTTTCAGGTAAAACATTCAGAAAAAGCAGAGCGGGCCACAGGAAGAAAACAAAGGTTACAGGGAAGTTGTAGTTAGGAAATAGCACTAAAAACATAGAAATTCGCTGAAGAAAACAAAGTTTACAGGGACCTTATAGTTAAGACATAGAATTTGAAACACCTTAGAAATGTATTTAAAAAACAAAGGTTACAGTGACGTTGTAGGTAGGTTCAGATTTAGTACACACAAAACCATAGAAAGTCAGCAGTTAGAGTTATCTCAAGTAATTATATCTCATTCCCTAAGGTAAGTATAACTCGCACCCTCGCCATGCACTACTAATTTCCCCACCTATTACATCACTCATGACATCTTCTATGGTTTCACTGATAATATCACTGCAACATTTGCTGTAAATGTATTGATGGGAGAGAGAGAAAAACTGTTTATTTAGACCATAGTCTTTAAACACCAAGATCTTATAAAATACAACACTGTCCATACTTGTTGGTAACAAAAGAATACACAAATAACGTTTTAAAATCACACGGTTACTTTCCAGGCCGCTCTGCTTAGTACATCTATAATTAAAAAGTGGCTGCCGTCGCCCCTTGAAATCTCTACATTTCTAATTTTTATAAAATCAATTAAAAAGATAAAAACCTCATAAAACCTTGATAAAACATAAATAACAAATCTCCTATGGTAACAAAATCTTTATATTTATCGATCTTAATTAGCAGCAATAGATTTGACAATTTGTAGTAAAATTTCTTCGGTCTTAAGCCTTTAGCTACTGAGTGGGGGCGTTTATTATTAAATTCATTGCTGACATTGCTTAAGTTTTTCCCTAGCAAAACGATTTACCCCTCTGATATAATTTCCTAGTGCAATTGCAGTGTCCAGGTTTTCCATTTCTATCAATAATGCAATGGCTTGTTCTCGAGACCTTATTCCATATTTTATAAATAGTGGCCGTAAAAATAGTTTTCTCGCTTCTACTGTCATAAGGCAATTTGTAATTTGTAATTTGTAACTGAGTTTTGTATCGCGCCAACTCACCGACAGGTCTCAAAGCGCTTCTGACAAAGTACAGCAACAAGAGGACGAAGTGGAGATAGAGATGTTAAATTAACTACGGGATGTAAATGCGTCCTTGAAAAGTAAAGTTTTCAGGGTTTTCCTAAACCGAAGTAGGTTGGCCTCTCTACGGAGCACCTCCGGCAGCTTGTTCCAGATGGTGGGTGCTTGAACTGAAAAAGCTCTGCCTCCTTTTGTTGCCAGTTTGAAACGTGGGCAGGACAGTAGGAGGGAATCGGAGGATCTGAGGGCTCGCTTAGGTTCGTAGATTCTGAGCCTATCTTTTATGTAGGCTGGCGCCTGACCATGGATTGCTTTATGGCAAATACACATGCTCTTGAATTCAACTCTTTATTTCAAGGGGAGCCAGTGCAACCTATAAAGTAAGGGAGAGGCATGAGTCCGCCTGGGTACTCCAAATATCAGGCGGGCTGCGTCATTCAGGATGACTTGTAGACGATTGATGGAGTTTTTAGGGAGACCTAGGTATAGTGCGTTGCCGTAGTCAATTCTCAACACAATCGTGGCTGAAACGATAGTTTGGAGCATGCTCCTTGAAAGTAAAGGGGCAAGCTTACGTAGCTGCCTGATCAGATTAGTGCATGAACCAACCACCGCGGACACTTGGTTGGTCATTGATAGTTCCTGGTCAATTTTCATCCCAAGGCTCTTTACATTAGAGCATGGTTTTGGGGTAGGTCCAAGTTCTTGTGGCCAAAACAGGTCATTCCAGGGGGAGGTAGAGGTAGAGACTACAAGAACCTCCGTTTTGTCTGGATTTATTTTCAATAAGTTGGACGACATCCAGTTCACTGTGAATCGTAATATGTCTTGGGCTAAGGACTGAGCCGATATGGTATTATCGATACTCAGCAATAGCTGGGTATCATCGGCATAATTAAAGACTTTACAGCCCATGTTTGCCAGGGATTCTATCAATGGTTGTAGGTATAGGTTGAATAGAAGTGGAGAAAGTGCGGACCCTTGCGGGACTCCACAAACTAAGGTACCTACTTCAGAGACCTGATCTGCTAACTGGATCCTCTGTGTCCTCCCTGAGAGGAAGGCTGTCAGCCACTGGAGAGCTTGTTCTCTTATCCCGGACCTAGCTAGTCTGTCCAGGAGCAGTGCATGGTCGACAGTATCAAACGCCGCTGATAGGTCTAATAATATCAGGGCGCTTGGCTTTTTGCTGTCGGCCATGCATCTGAGCTCATCCAATACTGACAACATTACCAGTTCCGTGCTATGGTGGGCACGAAACCCAGCTTGCCGCTCCTGGAGGAGATGGTGAAATTCCAGGAGGGGTGACAGGGACTTTAGTACATGTTGTTCTAGTACTTTTGATAAAAATGGCAGCTGGGAGATTGGCCTGTAGTTCTTTAGGCTAGTTGGATCTGCCCCAGTTTTTTTTATCAATGGTTTGACGCGTGCCTCTTTAAAGGCAGTTGGTAATGATCCAGTGGCTAATGAGGTGTTCAAAAGGTCTAAGATCTGGTTTTCTAAGATCGGGATTGCTAATCGGAAAGTATCGGGCGGACAAGGATCAGCAGGGGAGCCTGACTTGGTGGATGCTACTAAATGTCTAAGGGAGGTAGCATCGATTTCAGGAAACCTAGTGACGATAGGGGTTGAGAGATATGGAGGGGACGGTAGCAAGGTGCATATGACTGGGTTGTCCTTCTTAATATCTGCCAATATGGATGCAACTTTTTCAAGAAAGAATCCCTGAAAGGTGTCGCAATTAATCAGTATATCTACCTTTTCCTCCTTCTTACTTAGCTCCTTCAGAATTTGGAAGGTCTCTTTCTGAATGTTTGTGGCGTTGTTCATGCGTGTTTCAAAGTAGTCTTTCTTGGCTAAGATAATGAGTTTTTTATACAATTGGAACGATGTTCTGTATAGGTCCCTATCGGTGTCCTTTTTAGATTTCCTCCAGCATCTTTCGAGATAGCGGAACTTTCTTTTTTGGTCTCGTAGGTTCTGGGTAAACCAAGGGGCTCCTTTTTCTGCACCCTTTATCTTTTGTATTTTTTCAGGGGCTATCTCCTCAATGGCTTGCTTGAGGGTAGTTGTTATCCTGTCGTAGTTTGAATCTAAGTCGATGGCATCTGATGGAGTTATAGATATCTGTTTGTGTTTGGACAAAGCTTTGGTTAGGGTGTCAGCGTTAACTTTTTTCCACTGTGGCACCTTTTTAGTTTTTAGCGGAAGTTTGGTCTGGAGGCTATGGTACGGTATGTTATATGAAATTAGATGGTGGTCTGACCAGATGCAGGGTGTAATGTTTGTAATAACTGCCGTTGGCGTGGAGGACCAGACAAGGTCAAGAGTATGGCCCTTTATATGGGTTGGAGATTCTACAAGCTGTACCAATCCCAAAGCGGTCATGGAGGTCTGCAGTTTCTGAGCTAATAGATCTTTATCCCTTTTATCCCAGTGGATGTTAAAGTCACCGGTCACCAAGATGTTTTTATAGCGTGTGCATAGATCTGATATTATAGGAAAAAAAGAATCATTGAACATTGAGGTGCTTTGAGGTGGGCAATATATTGTTAGGATGATAAAACAAGTTATTCATAGTGATTTTTATCCCTAGTAGGTCCGCAGCATTTATGGTCTCAGTTAAGATTTTTGTTACCATAAGTTGGCTCTTAAAAATCGTTGCTACACCACCACCTCGTATCCCCTCTGGTCGGTTATGCCAGACCATATCATACCCGCTAGGAAGGGCGGCTATGATATCCGGGGAAGAGGTGTCACTCAGCCAGGTTTCGGTGAGTGTCAGGACATCAATGGTCTCGTCTTGTAGGAGGGTGAAAATTTCTAAGTGGTGTTTCTGTAAAGACCTGGTGTTAAGGGTAGCCAACTTCAGAGGGGTTGACTGCCTCGGAATCACAGGGCTGGGGATACGGAGAATATTATTTCTCTTAATTGTAGCGCATGTGGTTGGGGACAGACAGTACCTGTCGGACTTCAGCGCTAGTAGATCAGAGAATGTATAGCAGGTACGTGAGCCAGAGTCCCTAAGCCCTAAGCCCAGTCGTGCGCGGACGGGCGCAGACGGGCAGGACTCTGGCACGACTCCGGCGCAGGTCCGGCGCGTCCGCTGCGCGGAGCCATTATTGCCTGTTTTTATAGCGCTTGTCTATGGCCTCACCAACCCAGCCCGACCTTACAATCTACTAATATATGCAATATTTCACACTTTGTCCCCAGTCCGCATTTGAATAGCCCATCGAGGTATATAAATTCTGCCTTTAATCTCCCATCCATTAGCCATGGGTTAGTGGCAATTCGTAGTTTCAAAATTTCGTATCTAAGTCCATGGTTAGGCAAGGTTTCTAGATACAGATGCATCATTTTCCCACGCTTTTATCATGCATTGGACCGACCTTTTCTTTCTTAGGTATACTAGGTCCTGGTTCCTTGATTGCTCCCTACCTTGTGCTCTAAGTAGACTCTTGGAAAAGGCAACGTCTAAAGGATTCTGGTTTGCTCCCACATTTAGACTCCCAGTAGTCTCCTTAATTTTCCTTCTCGCTTCTATTGCCCATTTTAGGCTGCTATGCCTGATTTCCTCACTGCACCAATATGAAACCTTCTGTGCGCCCCCTTGGGATTGGCGTTTCCAGAATCTTGCCAGTGACATTTGGGCCTGGATATTCCATGCTATTGTTCCTGTCTCTATTCTAGTTGCTTGTATCATGGCTGCCTTAGGTAGGGACAGTAGCATTTTTAGGGCCTTGCCTTCCTCCTGATCCCACCCTCCTTTACCACTGAGATGTAGAACTTCTGCTCCATACAGTACTTGGGGCGGGATCATAGCTTCATAAGCTTTTAGCAAAGGTTTGTGTGACATGGCCCCATAATCTTTATTTAATTTTTTCAGGCCACAGATGGAGGACAATGCTTTCGCTTTTTGGGCATTAAAATGTGTCCCCCCATATTTTAAGGAACTTTTCGAACCATATAACTAGGTATTTATATTCCTTTACAGATTCCAGTTTTGTTTGCCCTAGATACCAGCTAAAGCTTTTGAACTTTTTACCAAAAGTCAAAATCTTCGTTTTATCTATGTTTACCACTAAAAGTTTGGCCTTACAGTATTCATTAAAAGCATTTAGGGCCACATTACCAAGGTGAAGTATCGCCGCATTTTCGGCGAATTGTGCTGAGAAAGCGACGATACTTCTAGCGCCCTATTAACAAGGGCATGCTAACGCCTGCCTCAAGCCCACTTTGCATGTCAGCGAGAAATATCGCTAATGACATGCAAAGTGGGCGTTCCCATGTCCAACCACATGTAAAATGTGGTTGGAGGTGGTAACACCCTATTACCAAGGCAGGCGTTGGGAGAAGGAGACCTGCGATAAACTCAACGCCTGCTCTGATCAGGTGTTAGGCATTGATAACATGGGGGTGTGGATCATAAAGCTGAATCCACCCCCCCATATTATCAAGGCACACATTAGCTCGTGACAATAACGCTTGTTTTCACGCGCTAATGTTTCCTATCGCCGGCTATCGCTGGATTTAATATCGCCTACGTGTTGCGCGTTGATAATGACACGCTAACACGGCGATAGGGAAATGTGCGATGTGCATTTTTTAACACACATCTTGGTAATATGGCCCTTAGTTTTCTCTGTAGCCCTAGCTCCGTCTGATCAATTATCACAAGATCATCTGCGTATAGCAGGCTTGCTACCTTCCTACCACTCATTCTGGGGCTCGCACTTCTTTCACCTTCCAGTGCTGCTGGTAGGTCAGCTAAAAAAAAATGAAAAGAGGAGAGGGGCCAGGACGCAGCCCTGTCTTAGCCCGTTCCCTATAGCTATTTTCTTTGTCAATGCCCCTTGCGTGTCTTTAATCACTTGGGCCTAATTTCCACTATCCAATTCTTTTAGAATTGCAAGTAGGCCTGCTGGGATCTCATATTTAGTCAGGCACTCCCATAAACTCCTACGATCCACCAAATCAAAGGCCGCCCGGAAGTCGACGAAACAGCAGAACATTTTCCCCTTTTGTTCTATCAACTTCCGGGCAAGTGCCCAAATAGCATACCAGTGGTCCACTGCAGAGTATCCTTCTTTAAATCCTCCCTGTTCTACTGGGACGATTGAACTTGCTTCTACCCAATTTTTTAATTTTTCTAGCACTATTTTTGCTAATATTTTCTCCCCAATATCTAACAGGTTGATTAATCTGTAATTTTTAGGGGTGTGCAAATTCCCTTTCTTGTGTATGGGCCCTATTATTTCCCCTTTCCAGTTATCTGGGAACCTCCCAGTGTTCAAAACAACTCTGAACATTTTGGTAAAAAATTCAGCCCACCAATCTGTCTGGATTTTAATTATCAGGGCCGGGAGGTTATCTGGGCCCGCTGCTCTTGTTAAATTCAGACTCTTTATCGTGCTTTTAACTTCTGGGACCCAGAAATCAAGTTTTATATCTGCTACCAGACCGCTCCAATCTGTATGCTGATTCTCTTCCCGGTTACTCCCAGGGCTATATAGGTCCTGCAAATAATCCTCCCAGGCTACTTCTGCTACTACACACTTCATTGTAGCTATCTGGCGGTCCGCAGCCACATGAACTAGTCTCCAGAATGCCGTAAATTCCTTGCCTCAATTGCCTCAAGTAATCTTAACCAACAAGCTTCTTTATATTCTCTTTTTGCCCTCCTAATTAACGTAATATATTCTCTTTTTAAACTTACAAGGTCGTTTCCACAACCCTGCCCGCCCTTTGAAAGTTGGGGACTTTTGCCTTCAGTGCAACACTCCCCTACTAGGGGTCATCTTACCCTTATACTGCTTGGTTTGAGAAAAATTGTAACGTCTGAGCGAGGGACCCAAACCAACAACACCCCACCCCCTCCCTTTTTTGCAACCCGAATTTTATTTATTATTATTATTTTTTTTTTCTGGCCTGTTATTTAATATGCCTTGAGATTTTACTACAACCTGGCAATTAATAATAAACGGATCCGGGTTGCGATAAGAACTGGGACTCGAACCCCTAACCCCAGATCTACGAGCACCGAATCGCTGATTCACTCCGTCATCCACATCCCACGTGGGATCACCAAACCAATCACGCTGGTCCTTAACCAATGCTGCCTATTACTTTAAGATGCGGGGCGTGCCTTGGAGCCTCCGACGTCACGTACCCACGATGGCCGGCTGAACCAATCAGGGGCGTCAGGCATTTAAACCGGCCGGGTTTACTTTCTCCGCACTTCCGGGAGACAGCCGCTGACCGTGTAGGTACACGGAGGGGAGCCGCGGGCGTTGAAGTAAGTTAACCCCACCCTGCCGCCAAGGCGAGCTCTCGCATCGCGGTACTATTTTCTAACGGTCTCTCACCTTTCTTATTATTATTTCTCGTAGAGAAACGCCGCGTGAAGACACCCCACGCTATCGTTTCCGTAGGGGCGTAATCGTGTCCCTTAGGAAGTGAGTCCTTGCAGAAACTTCCAATACACCCACTATTGCTTGTAATCTCTCTGTGGCGTGTATCTCTCGCTGTGAGAGGGATTTTTCCTCTATGTGTGGCTTCATGGTTCCTTAAAAAATCTTAGGACATACTTGCTAATACTTTTCTAACACTGTGGTTTGTTAATTTTACCGCTCTTTGAATAAAAAGCGAGTGGCATTTTGCTCGTTCCTAATGAATACGGAGCAATTACCGGACACGGACCCAATTACAGGGACGGTCCTTGTGGCTAATTTAGATGCACCTAATGATGGAATCTATGGTAGCACCCCAGTACTCCCAGTACTGGTGTCACATAAAATATGCATGATGCCTAGACCCACCCATCTGTGAAACCATTGTTGATTAAAACTTCATAATGAAGAAAGTAACTCTTCTTCTTCATGTTTATGTGTTTGTGGTCTTGTTTGTCCCTTCTCTCCTACAGGTCATTTTATACATCCCTACCAATTGTGTAGTGTGGTGTTGACGGAAATTATCTGTTTTTTCTCACTGTATATATCTTTTTCACACTTTGAGCCTCTCGGGAGGGTGCGCCTTAGCGCGCGCACACCACCGGAGGACTTTTGATATAGGTCCTGAAGAAAGCGGAGCTATACGCAAACAAACAGCTGAAACATGTGGACCAATTTCTGTCTTTGACTTAGGATTCCGGTTCCTTAATTAAGAACCTGGGGAGTCCGCTCACTTTGTTTTTAACCAATGCGGGCTGGCCATTATTAAAAAAAAATTCTAAAGGCACAACCTTTGCATTTTTTAATTTTTAAACACATTTGCACAATCACAGTTAGTCACCTCCTAATTTGGGCACTGTTGCATTCAACACATCCTGCTCCGCTGTAACCAGGCGTCGTAGCACGCTGGGGAGACATTTGGTCACCCCAGCGGGGACCCGATGATGAAGCATGTCACCAACTAGTGGTGAGTGAGGGTCCTTCAAAGAAGTAAGGTTCTTTCCCTCCACCCATTATAGGGTGACCAGCAAGCGCCCCGACTTTCTTCCAGTTGAAGATAGTCTATTGGGCTCATATAGGGACTTTTCAGACTGCCCCGCTGTGTGCCTTGCACGCGTGTGAGCATTGATCACGCGTGCGGCACACAGCAGAGTTTAATTCTTAACCTTTAAACTATCACGTGTTTTATCTTTCCTTTGCATCACAGTCACTCCTTTGTTGTTTATAATATATACATTTATAAGCATTATCCTGTTCATTTTTACAAAATCAGATAGCATTATTCTACAAGCAAGCAGCCATTTACATTTTACGGTTATTTCTATCCCCTTCTTTGTTATTTTTGTTGACACCAGATTCATTATTCCCCCAGCTGGACGGCCAAATCTATGTTTCTTTGCTAAACAGTTTTGCTGGGAGAAGCCGTCGAATGTGGGGGTCTTGCCACATAGCCAAGTCTCCTGGATACACATAATCTCTGTATTTTCTCCTAATTCCCTTAAATATTTTTGTTTGGCTTCATCTTCTAGGCCATTTATATTCCAGGAGACTAATCTAATGCTATGTGGCTTACCTTATTCCTATTCCACATAATCTAGCATGCCATCATCACCATACCCTTCAGAGACTCTAGCTGAGGGACCTGCCTGGTCTATATCCTTACTCCAATCTCCCCACCAGTTTTTAGCGTTTGAATTATTTGCTACTATTTTAATATTTTCCAGGGGGGCCCCTTCCTCATCTTCTGGGTCTCTTAACCTTACTTGTCTCTTTCCTAACCCTGCATGACACCATAGGAAGTTTTTTCCTTTCCACCCTTTCTCTTCTTCTTCTACTAATACCTCATCTTCGGATAGTAGTCATATGCCCTCTATCTGTAGCTCCTTTTTCAATCATATCTTTTACCAGATTTGAGTATAACATTACTCTCGTAACATCCTTCCCTTCATTGTTTTGCCTAAAACCCACTTGTCTTAGATCATTTGTACCTATTGCTTTCAGGTTATGGCATTTTGAAAATCCTTGTAGGAGTAGTGACCTGTTTAGGGGCAACCTCTTGCCTATCTTCTTTCCCCCTTTCCTTAATGGGATTGGTTCAAAATATAGACTCATAGTCTCACTCCCCTTTTTCATTTTCCCGTTTATTATCCGGTGTTCTGATGTGTTGACCTTATTTATCTGAATGTTGGGCCTATTAACATGCACCTCCCGAGTGAGCCAATGCTGTAAACTTCCTCCTAACTGTCTCCCAGACTCCTTAGGCTGTGGTGTGTTTTTAATGATTACATGATTCGTCTGAGGTGCTGGAAAGTTATGTATGTTATGTAGGTACACATTTTTACCCTGGTTATTGCCCTGATTTTTGGGGTTTTTCTTCTTTATTGTACTCGTCAGTAATTTGGGTGATTTTGGTTCATACCCCCTTTCACCAGTCACCTTCTCCACCCTTGCCCCTTTTACTATTGTTTTACCCTCTTTCTTTAGTGAACTCCTTCCTCCCCGTCTCGCTCTATTTATTTGGCCACGTCTAGTCAGCTCTCCTCTTCTTATTACCCTCATTGCTACTTTGAGATGTATACCTCATGACATTCTTTGGGTGGTTCGGCAGTTTCCACCTGTGCCTCTACTCGGGGCTGAGGGTCGGGGATTTGTCTTACCATAGAAGGCATGTGGCTTCTAATCCCCTGCAATTCTCCCTCTATTTTGGCTAAGTACGTTTTTTGTGATTTTAGGATAAGATTATTAGACAATGTGACTTCTAGAAGTACTTGAAGAGTTCTTTGTAATATTAACATTAGGTCCAACATTGTGGATGCAGACATTGCTGAGAGTTCCTGGTTGAGCTCAGGTGTTACGTTCGCTTCCATGCGTTGTTCTACGCTGGCATTCTGTATCTCGGGCGGACTTTTATTCTCATCGCTTCTCTGGATTTCATTACTACTCAATATGCTTACTTCTTCTCTCCCTATATCCTCTTTTGCAGTCGGGCTATCCTGGGGTTCTCTCTCCAAATCATAGGAAAAAAAACCTCGTGGTGAAGAAGACAGCCGTGGTGATGCTAGCCCCCCCAGGTCCAATAGCAGCTGCAGAGACTGATTGACCATGTTTAGGGATGCAGTTGTTTGTACTTCCAAGGGTAGAGAGGTATGTCCATTCTCATTTCTCTCCCGACTCCCATTTTGCGATGCTGGTTCAATTATCACAATGTCTTGGTGTTTTGCCGGGGTAAAGGCTTTTTTGAAGTGTTTTCCCATGAATTCCTTTATTGATTTTGAAGTCGAGGTACCCTGGTTTTTATTTGCAGCTATATTCCTTTTTGCTCCTTTCTTCTTTCCTTTCACAGGAGTCTGCTCTAGGGAACTACTGCTTTCATCCAATAATCCAGATTTTGCTGGGTTTATTCTTGGCCTTAAATTACGCTCCGGCGTATTTTTAGCTTTCTCTGGGGCCATCTCTGGTATTTTACTCGGGGATGCCTGCTCCACCGATGCTGTATTAAAACTTTTAGCCTATTAGGGGTTTTGGCGATTTGCTACTTTTTTGATAACTGTCCCTAATCTTTTTGGGACTTTGGGGCTTTCTCTAGAGACACTGGCTCCACAGGCGCAGGGTTGGTCTATAAGGATTATAGAAATTTAACGGGGTCGGCCCCTTTTAATTTATTGTCCCAGGTAATCAATCTCCCAGAAGCCTTGAGGCTTCACTCTCCGGCTCTCCGCGGCTCTCCGCAACTCTCAGCAACTTTCAACAACTTTCAACTCTCTGCGACTCTCAGCAACTCTCTACGGTATGGGGGGGGTCGGTGGAGGCCAGATTGAAGGCTGGGCTAGTCCTTCCCTTGGGCAGCTGACGGCCGCTGGCAGCCCTCTCTCCCCTCCCTTGCTCGACACGCACCTTACAATGAGCAAGGCGTGTGTTATCTAACTGCGGCGCAGGAAGACCAAGGCTTACCTCTGCAGCAGATGCTGCTAAAAGGGGGCCCGGTCCCTGGCTCCCCGGTGTGACTCTCCGGAATGGCGGCCGATATGTGACTGTTGTGTGGCTGTGCGGCATGGCTTTAGGCAATTACCGCTTCCGCGGGCTCGGCTCTGGCTCCATAGATTTTCCAGCCGGGTTTCAGCCGATTAGCCGATCCAGTCGATTAGCCGCTCACTGCTCTCAGGCTGCCTGCTCGCTCGCGCACCTCCTCCGCCTTGCTGCTGGTGCTGCTGGAAAAACGTGGACTGGACTCTGGTGCAAACTGTGCATGGCGGGTGAACAGTATTGAAGAGAAAAAAATGAAAAAAACCTGCTCAGTGTTATTATGTATACAGGTGTGTGAGTCACCATAGTCACATCAGGGCCACAGAACCCCCCGCCCCCGAGATGCCCAAACCCGTAAATAACACACAGACACAAGTGTTAAGTTTGGGAAAAAATGCTGCAGGTTTATTACATACAACATATGTAATGATGGTGGGTTATCTTACGGGCGATCCAAGGGCAGGCGGCATTCTCGCCACCTGCCCGCCTGTTGAGCCAATCAGCACAGTGGCGAACCACCCAACTTCTGCACAATTATTATAATTATACTACACACGCCCCTTGCAGGGCGTGACTTGGCAAACCCCCGGCTGCACAGGCCCACAACCGCCTGAAGGACTACTGGGGCGCCGACACGAGTTCCTGCACCTCCCATGAGGTTACAGGTTAGGCTCTGGCACCCCTATGTGCCCGCTGAAGTACAGTGTTTGCACCTCTCTTCTTCCGGATCGCCCAGTAACTCCGCCACAGCCCGTGCGGTGGTTCCTGCTGCCGCACGGGCCCCCCACCACTGCTACTACTCTTTACCTGCAACCTTTGCTCAAAAGTGCTTCCTTCAGATAGAGGAGGAACAGGTCTAAGCCTACAGGCATGAGATGAACACCATCTGCCACAAATAACCCCTGACCTCCAACCTTAGCTCAGCAGAGCTTCTCGTCAGTCCAAGGAACAAGACCAAACGGCAGGAGCGGGGACCCTTTCCACCTCAAAGAGACCATAGCTCCTGACATGAACATTACATGCCTGAAGGAATGAAAGGCCCCTCTGCCACTAATCTGCAGATCCCCCCGGGTCCTTTCACCAAATTAGAGTAACCAACCCCAGTTCGTGAGGCCATACTACCAGGAAAAGACCAAGGGAGAGGAGGGGCCCCTACTGCTGAATTCCCTACGTATCATAAATAGGCTGTCCAGCACATGCCACTGGAACTCAACCCCACACCTCACACAAAGCGTCAGAAGACTACACCCAGGTGAAGTTACAGCTACTGCTGCAACCCCGTCCTCTGCACAATCATCAAGAAAGTGTGCTTACGTTGAACGCTTGTGCTGCTATCCTCAAAAGAGCACAGGGGACTTGGGGGGATCAATACATAATAGACTATAAAACTTGGGCGAAGTTCCATCGTATGCTAAATACAGGATTTAACAGGAATTACAGCAGGCATCACCTGCCCTCTTGGGTTTTAGTTTGGAAGCAGCTTAGGCCATGCTACCACTAAGTTAGCTAGCCTGTAGGTTGACTTACGACCACCACCAAGGGATAGCTGTGACTGAAACCAAGTGCCCCTTAAGCTCCTGACCTGCATAAAGACCCGCCTGTAGAAACCAATGCCACTCTGACACTAAACAGCATATCCACCCGGTTACAATCCCTCTACAGCAATAGTGTAGACTATCCCAGGTACGTGAGGTCATACCCCTGGCAAGAGACCAGGTGATGAGGGGGCCTCCTCTGCTGGTATCCCTCCCTAACCATACAATAGGGGAACCAGCGCATGTCACTGAGAAACACTACACACCTTCACACAAAGCTCAGCAAACTACACCCAATGATGTACGACTTCTGCCGAAGCGCAGTTCTCAAAATTCAACTGTAACTGCTATGTTTACCCTTGTGCAACTAAACTCACGAAGAATACATAAGTCTACTGCATTGCGCAAAGCATCTATTGGTATAAAACTTGTGAGGTGGACTTACATGTGATATACAGGATTGCCAAGGTAACAGCCGGAATCACATGCCCCCTAGTTTAGCCTGAAGGCTGCAAGTCCATGCTACCTCGAGGATAGCTTGTCTTTAAGGTTGACTTACGACCCCCCCTAAGGGATATGATAAACTGAACCAAGGGGGGGGGGGCACAAGGTTGGCGACATCAAACGTCAGGCCAGCTTCTCACTTTGGGAGGGGCATAAAGGAATTTAAAGTCCTCTAGCAGCCAAGGTGTTAAACAACGCTGTGCGTGATGCCGGAGTAATGGGATGTCGCTATACTCAATATACTTTTGTATCCTAGCTGCCTCGCAGGATGCCATGGATACAAGTGCCCAATCACTGTGCAAGCCCATGCATGACCCGCTGCAGTACAGTCAGGGGGGGAGATCTCAAAGCCCAGGAAAGGGTGCAACTGAGACAGGCTACACTGTCTACTAACATAAAGGGCACAGGCCGCCGATACCGCCCCCACACGACAGAGGTCAGATTAGGTGTACGGCCCGAGCACTAAGTCGCCCTCACCTGGAAGAAGGAGTAGGGTGTGGCACAAAAAAGGTTCTAAGCCTTAAAGACACCTCCCAAAACTACAGGCCCTCTCTCATCTGAAGAGGACCTAAATAATGAAAGAGATCTCCTTTACTAAGGGGCCTCCCATTGTTAACCCAAGGAAAGAGTCTGCCAGGTACAGAGAATACTCTCTCTCTACCAACAAGCATGCGTCACTAACTCTAAGTCACAGTGGACAAGAGCTTGAGTGCCTACAGCGCCTACTGCATAAGAAAGGTGAAGGCGTAGGCCTTCAAACTGACCAACAAGATTTCCCCAAAAGGAGACACTTCCACTGATACTACATGCCGTTTCCCAAAATTGGTGGCGGCCTACACTTCTAGTAATACTACTTGCCTAGAGTGTGGAAGTGTCTTCCCAGTGCGATCGTGTTGAGGAGAGTCTGACAACTGTCAAGTGATCTTCTACCAGGAAACTTGTAGTGACATGCACTTATACTAACCTCTTGTAACCACTATGTGCTACTAAAGCAACGACTGGTTACCTGACAAGCACCAGTGACACTAACGCCTGCATAACCATTCATTCCTGGGTAGGCCTGTCTACCAGCAGGGAGGGTTGGGACCACCACCTCTGAGAAGTGGCCCACATTCCCGGCCAACAACACGTAATAAACATCCAAAGGCTGTTCTCACTGGGCTCATCAATAGCATATGTTCGGTGCCTTTCAGATGTTAATGCTCATAGGTGCAGACACAGGAAAAGGCCAAAGCGCTGCTTATAGGCTGGAGAAGTGAGGAGAGAAAAGTGGCCGAACGCCGTGGATGCACAAGTGGAGCCTGCCAGGACATGTGCTTGGGAAAAATGGCAACTTGTATGCAAAGACTACTCTTAGACAAGTAAAAGGGGGCATGCCCCATCACACAGTGCGCTAAGCTATATCCCCCATCCCTGCGATACTCCCTGGTGCAGCCTGGCCCAGGTAGCTAAGGTAGCTATTCTGTATGAACTCAGTTCTATAGGGTATAGCTTGACTGTGCTGTCATGGCGAATGATTGACTGTATGGAAGTCCATCTTAGGATGTGCTAAAATTAGGGTAATTAGGCAAATTCTAGGTCTTACCCTTTGCTAATAGGATCCAAAATAACCCCCATACGCATGTCAATCTCCTGGGGCCTTAAACAAGAGGTGCAGTTAAAAACTCGTTATATGGACAAGCCCGGGACCTGCACTGATGTTAATATAACCAATGAGAAGAAGAGGACACATGACAATAGTCAATGCTCTTCCACAATACTGCTGTTGTCTGTCTGCTTATCCAAGGTTCCGGAATCTGGAAGGCAGCCAACTGCTGTGCCATCAGTTTAGGAGCACCTGCTGCTCAGTGGGATGTGGGGTCTACAGCCTGCAATGTTACACTCATTTCACTTAAAAGTTGAGGAACTGTTGAAACCTCAGCCTGAGCCTGTACTGCCAATGAAATACCTGAAGAAGAAGACTCCCAATATAAAATTACTCAAGAAGTGATTCAACAGCTGGTAAGAGAACTCAGAAATAATTCTCTTGTTGGGCTGGAAGTCAGCCATGTATACTGATGGTCACCAAAAGCATATATACATAAAGTAGCGCTGGGCCTATCATACCTATCAGCGACCTCAACACTTTGAAACGAGGAATTACTGGTGTGTAGTAAAAGATGAGGATACCAACCAGGATTATACTACCCCATTTCTAAATTGACACTATGCTACAGATGCGAAAAACTTGCTGAAAGAATATGATGCCATCGACAAACCTATATGTGGTACAAATGGAAGACTATAGCAATGGTATGCAAGTGAGCCGTGCTAGTGCACTCCTTAACTCGCGGGCTCGTAATAAGAGGATCAAACTAATACTCTGTAAAGTTGGAGGATATGACAATATTCAGGGTACAGGATAGGACATAGGGACTTAAAGTAATAGATTATTAGAAATAGAAGCAGGGATCGAAGAAAGGATCGCTTTCAATATAAGTCTATAATGAACCACTCGCACCCTCCATCGCAGACAGTGTAACTGTTCTGCCCAACTCCTGATGAAGCTGGAAGAATATCCAATATTTATCTTGGATAATATGATCGTGGGCATGTCATTTGCCACCTAAATGCCTCACATTGCAGTGTAATGGTTGGACAACCTATCGCAAGATACCATTGGGACAGGATGTTGCACATTAACGTCAAATTCCCACTATGCCGTGCTCCCAAACAGGAGCAAATTGGCGTACAGGAGACAATGAATTTGAAAATATTCATAACGGCACATCCTACAAAATGAACAATACTGGTGACGTTTTAAGGCTTGTGCACTCGCACCTGTTCCTGGAGACTTGAAAGGAAGGCACAACCGTTGTGGGGTGAGACTATAAAGAAGTAACAGGTATTAAGGATTAGCACAGTCACAGCTGACCCTCCCAATAAGATCAGTAGTGCTCTGTCAACACTCATTAAAAATCGTATTGTGCCTTTCTTTATAAATAGCTTGTCATTTTCATAACACAGGTACATGGGAATAATAACCAGAAAAAGTTATTTCAGCAAACCAGTATTACCTAACATAAGTATAATGTTGTGGAGAAATGGATTAGGAAAGCATTCGTTCACAACTGGAACTTGGTGCATTAGTAGTTTAGTTCCTCATCAGCAATTCAATAACCTTAATACGCTTACCCCTAGTAGATGAGATGTCGGGAGAATGATTGTTCTGCTACAGTTAAGACTGCTGCTGCTAAAGGGCAAGACCTGACGAATCCCATGTAAGAGAGCTTAAGAAAAGGGGCTCAGGGAGTGTAGCAGTGTGTTACAGATGACCCTGCTAATGTAACTGGTGTTCCAGAGGCATAGGGGGCATAAGCAAAATGTAGGACATGGGCTGATACACCTGCCCCGTGGAGCCCTAGCAAGTGCATTGCGGCCCCCGGTAATAGGTACTAAATCGCTAGTGACCTCGCTCGGTCTTTCTTAAATACAGTGGAAAGCAGATTGGTTCAAAGTAGATGACCAATTAGCTAACGAAAAAGTGGCACGAAGAAACATTTCCAAACGTGTTGGGGTACAACGTGGTCCATAAACGGCTTCTGCCGAACCCAGGGTAGAACAGGGAACCCCTAGCTCTTCAGTCAAACGGCCTCAGGGGGGCGCTGCATTTCAAGCTGTAGGAGCGTGGCGCCGACCTCGCTGACCCCAAGATAGAAAGAATGATTTGCTTGGGCGCATGCATGGCCTCAGAAAGGTTGTGCTCATGGATGGCCAGCGGGAGATAAAAGTGTTTGCACTTTCAAAAGGCCCAGATGTCTCCGGAGCGGTAGAACCAGGCCTCTGTGTCTCAGGCACCCCGGGCATCTTGGGGTGGTGTTCGCGCTAGGAAGGGGAGGAGAAGAAGGCCTCGGCCCTGTCCCAGTGCGCCTAGAACCCCCCTCCCCAGAAACTGTGAAGATAATCCTGCGCCCGACCAGCTACCGCGACGTGGTACACAATGGGCCTGCATCGCAGAGCCCGACAGTGGGGTATGACTCTTATCATTCCGGTCACAAAACATGGCTGCCCGCTGCCGTTATTGCATGCCACCAGAGCAACATGCGGGGCGGGTGCTGAGGGACATCTGGCTCCCGTGAACAGAGAAAACACAGAACCAACGTGTAGCCAGGGCGGTCAAAAGTGCAACACCCAAGCCAAGCCCGGCCTACCACCAACAATGTGCTACCTCTTCTATTTTGTTCCAAGTTTGGCAATGTGTCGCAAGCCGCACTACATGAGAAACAAAATGTGCGATGTATCCCCTGGGTGCACCAGAAACGTGTAAAGGAGCCGACAATGACCCGCACAACTTGCGCCAGGCCACTGGGAGAAGGCATGCCTAGCTATGAGTACTGTATACCGTGCTGTTGGTGAGAAGCTGGAGAAAACACCCCAACATATCAAAGTTAACATTTGGCGTATGCGGTGGTCGTAGCCGAGGCAGTGCCACCCTGTGGATAAAACACAACACTGCCCCAATGAACATAGTTAAAATAAACGAACGGTGGATGAACACCATCACTAACACCGTTTACTACATCCGCTTCACCCTGTGAATGGCAGGTACCCCCAATAACCAGGCGCAACTCGTTAACCAACAATGTCGACACCCCGTGTAGCGTGCGGCAAAACTGCAGCTCAGCGATGCCCGTGACTCCCCTGCCCTGTTCACCAACGCGCCATCGAAGCGCTGCAATTCTGCCCGCGAAGCGGGGACATGGCTACTCGTAACTCGGGCACCGTGGGCCTAAGCTAGAAGCGTTCCTACCGGCGGTCTAAATACGTACTTGCCAAGGGACAAACCGCTCCGGGGCAAAGTCACCCCCCAGTCGTACTAACGGGGAGAGGACAATACTTATGCGCGCGACCCCGGAGAAAGACAAGCCGCTCCGAACTACAGTAGCCTTTCCAGTGTAACCAGACCAAAGTCCCTCAAATCTAAAATACTCGCGCCCCGCCAGCCCCTGACAGACGGAGGCCACGAACCGGAGGACCACCCGGGCTGAAAGGCACCGCCACTTCGGAGATGCGATCTTACGCTCCCACAACGGTGGAAAGCAGCATCTGCCCCTCAGAGTCCTCCCCTGAACCCGCACCAGCGCTCACACAACTACCCAAACACGTGCCCGGACGGATTGAGCTGCTAATGTTCCGCGGTGCTCCAAGGTGTCCAGGCCATCACATACGGCTAATTCCTAGTCCTTACCCTTCCAGGAACTACTTGTCGCCATACTAGGAGAAACAACCTCACGCTGGGCATAGCTAACGAGATCACCCTATAAAATCATACACTTAAGCATTGGACACGTGGAGATACATGCCTCGGAGGTCCGTTTATTGTGAGCTGTGTGCAAGGCGGGCAATACTGAAAGAAAAGCAACGCTCACTGATCCGCTGTAAACATACCATATAATACAGATAACTGCCGAGTGCCTCCAAAACGTTCATCCGTACTAATTAAATATGGTTCATACTACCCCTGCTAGGGTTCGAACCCTGTACAATTGCATTGCCGGTGCCCTTGTCCCCTGAGCCATCTATTGAATCTCATCCGTAAATGCTATCTGGCCAGGCACTAGGTTGCGTAGTACCATACAGTGTGCTATATTCTCTAACTTTCCCCGACGCAAGATCCGGCTTACGTAAGCAACAGTAAACAGCTCCAGACTAGCCTTGCTTAACACTTAAAGCCATGTGCACAAGCGATCCGCTCGAAATCAACCGCATGGACGCCGGAACCCACTAGCGAACACCTAAAGTGTTCGTCGTACATATGCCATTTCAACAATTTTAATCTGCCAGTCTTGAAGAGTAGGCGCCGAGGCGAGTATTATCCCTGCCGTGCCGGGACTCGAACCCTGGTCCCAGGCCCATTCACTGTTTCAGAGTCAACCACTCTGACCCGTGAGCCACACTTCTCTCTGCAACCGCCGAGGGCCCAGTGCCCCAACCAAACCGTTCCGTTCCCTCTGCCGAAACACTCTCTATTGCTCCAAAGCATGCGAGAAACCGGACGTGCACCCAAATGCCCCCAATGCCAATGAAGCGCAAAAAATGGCCCACATTTAACCAAACAGACCGTACAACACCGGCCCACTCCCCCCATGTCCCCAAGAACGGGGGACGACGGGAGGAGGCTGGGATGCCCCCCCACTCACCACGTGCACGAGACAGACCCGGGACCCGACGTCCTAATATCACGGAAACCACCCAAGCCAGAAAGACGAGGACAAAAGAGTGTCCCGAAGCTGTAGCACGACGTCCGGAGTGGCAAAGAGGCCTCCACAATGGTGCAAGGGGGTAATGTACCCCCTGAGGCTCCTCACAGCCGCCCCGGACGTGCGTCAGCGACCCGCCTACCTCCTACTGGGCGATACCTGCCCAGGTGAGGAGTGACTGGCCACAAGGTGGGCGGGGGCAGCCCTCCGTGACTAGGAGCCCGCCCTCTTGATGGCCACTGCGTGGCCTCGGGCAAGCGCAAAAGTGTGCATGTACTGTTTATGGTGCTGAAGCAGATTAAAAATAAAATGTTTTTATTTACAATCCCAAGATGGCAATCACCCCTCTTGGTGTGGTGAATTAGAAAAAACATTAAATATGTGCAAAATTGATTTTTAGTTAAAGGAATAGCCCAGTAGCAGTATGCAGCTGACTGCCCTCCAAAAAAAGAAGAGACACGACTGGGAAGGAGAAGAGCAATACATAAGCACGGTGGTGGAATCAGGTGTGGGAGTGCAACCCAATCCTACTGAGTGGCAGCAAGCAAGGAGAACCAAAGGAGCAATTCAGGAATAGGGGGATGGTTTGAGGGACATCGTTACAATGTGCATAGGGGACCACAGGTAGCTGTGAGACTGTAGGAGCAACACAGAGAGCAGAAGGAGGCGGAAAGGTGTTGAGGAAAGCAAAGAAACATGCAGTGCCATTGGCAGTAAAGAAGCTCCAAGGTAGGGACAATCCACAAGAAGAGGAAGGAAGCTATCAAAGAAGCAAGAAAATAAGATTGATAAGAAAGCCATCGGTTAAGCAATGGGATGGCCCAAATCCCATTGTAGGAGGTCTTCTACAACAAACAACTAAAAGCTGTCTTTCAGTGATACCTAATAATCATATTTCCACATGAATGTGCCAGAAATGTAATCCCCTACCATCTTCTGTCCCTTCCATACTCAGCTGTCTCTGGTGGAAGAACTGCATCTAAGAGGATCTACAGTAATTAAGGACTTCTTCGTGAGCAACTGAATTCAACATTCAATGATTTTGATAGGCTCACTTATCAGCTTATTTGAATACAATTCCTTATTAAATTGCAGGTGCAATTTGTTTCTACGTGTGCATTTTATCTCTCCCTCACTGGCAAGAGTGATGCTAGAGTACATTAGTAAATATAACAACATCAATAAAAATAATGTGGCATATAGGAATTAGAAATTTAGGGCTTGATGTACGAAGTGTTTGCAAATAGGTAATCAGTCACAAACTGCTTATCAATCGCAAGAACACTATTTTTAATGTACAAGACATTTCAGAGGTTTGTTTTGTGAAGCGATTAATTTGCAAGTCATAACGACTCAAAATAGCATGTTGCATTTAATGAATCGTTATTTGCAATTCGCTATCAGTTTGGTAACGTAATTCGCAAATTGCAAATATTCACAAAATGACCATTTTGCACATGCAATTTACCACCAACTCAAGACAGGTGGTAACTATGTGCTTCTATAAAAACAGCCCCAGCATGCCTCTGTAGCTTCTAAAATAGCAGCTTTATTTGTGATGATAAGAATAATGTGGGTACTAGCTGGTTTGCAGAGGAGGAGATTCAGGAAGAAATATATGCAAAGTTCAGGCTAAGTAGAGCAGTTATCTGGGACCTCAAAGCTGATTTAAAGCCACAGTTTGAGAGTAGTCCTTTTCCGAAGTAATTCAATCTCCACCCATGTGCAGGTGTTATGTACTTTGCACCTCTTAGCTTCTGGTAGGTACCATGGTGTTATAGCTGCAGCTTGTGGAGTTCCACAGAGTGCCCTATCTAAATGTTTTGTACATTTATAGATGCTATGCTAATGCAATGATTAAATAGGCATATTTATTTTCATAGCAATGCACAGAAATTTAAATAACGAAAATCGAGTTTTCTAGGATTGCCAATTTTCCACATGTAATTGGCTGTATTAATGGTGCACATGGGCTTCTATGCCCACCATTTGACACTATTTATTTTGCAATAGAAAAATACTCATTTACTGAACATACAAGTAGTTTGTGATGCAAAAAATGTTACTGATATATCCAGGCTGCACCATGTTTCATTCATGTTCAGACAGAGTGGCATTTACACAAGGCGATTTTGAGCATGGATATTTATTGGGTAATTTTTGTTTGATCTAATGTACCTATTAATATCATATTTTGTGTTATTGTTTGTTAATATGTTATTTGTTGTTGTAGGTGACAGTGCCTATGCCCGATGCTTCTCGGTAATAACTTCTTATCTATCCCCTTCAACTGGAAGTGAGTCTTGATACAGTGTTGCCCACAGAAGAACATGAGATGTGATAGAATGTAACTTCGGATCTCTAAAATGTAAATTAAGATGTCTATACAAGAGTGGTGGTGCCCTCCAATATGCACTAAACGTCTCTTCCAAACTTATATTAATATGTGCATATCTGCAGAATATAGCTACAAGCAAAGGCTTAGAAGAAAGGATGTCAGAGGACGAAGAGCTGCCACTACCTCAACCACATTATGAGACAAAAGCAGCAGAAGGTGGAGTCAGATGTGCCAACATAACCAACCATTATTTGTTTAGGTAAGTGTTAAAGGCAAAGATTTAACATGTAAAAAATAAGAAAAAGGCTTTGTAGTTTGTAAACCATAATATTGCTCTACTTTCAGGTATGGAAATGTATGAAAGATAAATAAATATGATTTTCTTTTATGTTTTCAATGTAAAAGTAAGGTATTCAATTATTGTTGCACAAGCACAAAAGTTAAAATTGCTTTGTAACATAACTTTTTAGGACTTGCGTTTGGCTCAAGCAGATGTTGTAGCTCCTACATTCTCCCCAATGTCTGTTTCTACGAAGATTCCTACTATCAGTTGCAGAAATCCTGCTGACAATGAATTGATCCTCACTTATTTGTGTGACACTTGCAATTTGCAATGTTTGTATTAGTTCCACAGCATTATTAATTTGAATTAATCTTCTGCTGACATCATCACGGTAGTGCCTCATTTCAACTTGTAAACTCACAGAACGATGTGGCGGGGTGGACGAGGCATGTGCAAGGTGATTTATTGACCTGCGTAAGCTATCAGTACATGCTGAGCAATGGCGTTCCCTATGTCTTTGACTCATGTTATACTGATGTAATTCTTACTTGCATCTGTCAAACTATCACGTTTCTCATTCATGGAAATCTGCTTTTCAACTAGTTATTATGCTTTTATCAATAGTTATCAGTTTTTCTTTGACAAGTTTGATTTGTTTCTTTTTTGCAGGTGCTGAGCCTTCACCATTGATGCCTACAAACCTTCAAAAAGTGCCACATTTTCTGTTACATTAACATTACCCAAAGTTTGTTGGGATTGTCTATTGACAACACAGTGAGCTTCAACTCTTCTCCATAGTTGTCTTGACCTCACTACAGGTTCCTGAGTAACACTCTGTGTGCCTCTTTCAACACCACCTACTAATGACTTTGTATGCTGTGTAACTCGAGGACTCGTAGATTCAGGTTGGGGTACCATGTCCTGGCTGTCAAAATCAATTGAATCATCAAGGTTTATTTGAGATTGCTCATAGCCCCCGGTTTCTGACATATCGCTTCCATGAACATGAATATCTGTTTGGAAATGGATTCAGAATTAATTTTTGGACTATTGTTAATGTTTTGGTTTGGTGGCACAAATAAATGTATTCTAATTAACCTCATGGCCTATATGTTTACCACATCTACCTTAATGCATTAAGAAAGTGCTCTGATTTTATTTGTAAAAACAAATATACTGAATAAATTATTTATAGATAAAAGATTTAAAGGTTGTCTGGATGTATAAGTGTCTTTACAAAGCATAACCACAAAATGGTTTAGCTACCAGTGCAATATTACACTTAGCTTGAGAAGTTCCTGGTATGTCAGAATTGTCAATTGTACTAAATCCACAAAAAGATTATGGTTCCAGAGTAGTCTCAACCAGTTCTTCAATTGCAGTTGGTGGTGGGACAGTGGGAGAACCTCCTTCAGTTTCTCAAGCCTCACTAAGGCAGTTTGCCACCTTCTCTTTTCTTCTGGGTCTGAGATCATACAATTGTTTTCTGATTTCCCCAATGGAGCTCTGTGTTACTCCAAAAGTGTTGATGTTCTCCTGCATTGATTTACAACGTTGTTTCTTGTGTGATTCAGACAGTGTGAGGGATGATTTTCCAAACAGTTAGTAATGGTGCCCAAAACAATCCTCTGTTAATATTTCAAATAACAAATGTGTTTGTGTTTTATAGCCCTAGTCTCTTTCTTCGTATTTTTCTTGCAATTTTAAAGATGTTCATGAGTGGATGGCACACACACAGGAAGATGTAAGTTGGATACTGTAGGAAAGTGCCCCTTTTTGCATGGTTACCAACCATATTTTTCCTGATATCTGACACCTGACTTGCTGTGTCCTGGGCCCCTGCCTATCAGGTTCCCAGGGCCTGTGTCCTTTCCCAAGACTGTACCTTTGTACCCACAATTGGCACATCTGTGGCCACAGGTAAGGCCCTTATAAAAGGTACCATAGGAACCAAGAGTAATGTGACCAGGGAAGACCTGTAAGGGCTGCGGCACCGATTGTGCCACCCTTGGTGAGCCTGTACCTTAACACCCATCTGTGTGCCAGGGAAAGTCAGTCCTCTGGCAGGATGCACTAGCTTTAGGGTGAGGGTGCAGTGGCATGAGCCTTGTAGCCCTAAATTGTCTACGCCTGTTAGAACCGGCTGTCTCTAGTTGGCAGAGGTATGCACTTCTGACAAATAGGGACACACCTTTTCTAGTCAGGGCAAAGGGATCACACCCTTTGATAACCCCTGCTCACCCCCTTGGTAGCTTGGCAGAGCAGACAGGCTTATCTCAGAGGCTGTGTGTTAAGCATTTATGACCACATACAGTAATAAAGTGAATACACTACAAATGGACACGACACAGTAGTATTATAAAAATAAGTATTTTTATATAAGGCTTAGCACAAGACCAAATAACGACAAAAGTATACCACAGTCTTAATAAATACTCTTGGAAGGAAAAATAATAGTTCAAGTGTAGTTTCTTCTTAGCACAAAGTCTTTAGTATCAAAAGCAACTCTTCTTCTTTAAAACACAGTTCTTGGCAACAAGGTAACCCACACAGGAGTCACACGACGTCAAGGCAAAGTTAATCCAAAGGGTTCGGCGTCGACCGCGAGGAGCGCTACATCGAGCCTGGAGTCGCACAGACTCCCACAACACAGTACCTTGGAAAAGCGAAGCACACGATGATCAGCGGCGTCGAGCAGTCCGGCGTCGCGTCTTCGGTGTCGATCAGGCCTCAGTAGTCGTCGATGTCGATGATGCTGTTGCAAGAGTGAGCAGCGCTCACGGCGTCGAGGGGGCACGAAGTCGATGCGATCAGCAGCGGTGCAGACACGAGGTCCCTTGGAGCTGGAGCCGAACTCACTACTCACTGGCGTTGCTGCTGGCGTCGATCGGGCCCGGCGGCCGGCGTCGAGGAAGCGGGACACTGGAGCCGTTACTCACGATGTCGAGCTGGATTCGGCGACGTCCGTCGGCGTCGAGGTTGCTGGTTTCTTTCAGAGGTGCTGGATTTTCAGGTTCCAGCAACAAGTACTTTTTAGCAGATGAAGTCCTTTAGCCCTGTGACTTCAACAGGAGGCTGGCACTCTTCCAGCCCTTGGAGATTGTCTTAGCAAAGCTTGAGAGTACACACACAGTTCCTCTCTCCTGGTTCCTTGGCAAAAATAAAGAAGCAATGCAGGATTCCCCCCAGCAAACAGCACACTGGCAGAAGGGGTAGGCAAGTCTTTGGATCAGCAGGCTTCTTGTCCTTGGTTTCAGGGTTCCTTGTCAGAAGTGATCTAAATTCTTGGTTCAGGGGTCCTTCTCTTATACCCCTTTTTGGCTTTGATCCCTTTGTCCATGCAGGGGAATTTCCCAACATCCTGGGTCTGTTGTGGGTGTAGCCAGGCAGAGGCACCTGGCCTATTCACTGAGCAGGGCTGGGTCCTCAGACGCCCAGGAGGAGGTGGAGCCAGCATTGTCACTGGCAGGAGCAGAGCTATCGGCCTCCTGGTAGGAGGTGGGGCCAGGATCGTCCATGGCAGGCACAGAGCCATCAGTCGCCTGGCAGGAGGTGGAGCCAGCATTGTATCAGGCAGGGCAGGCTATCAGCAACTACTCTCCCCCTACTCTCAACGCAAATGTCCCACTCATCCCACACTGACTCATCAGATCTCTGGAGCCACCCAGCTCCCGTCACACACACACCAAACCAGCAGAAACCAGAAATAGTTAGACAAAAAAATAGCCACTTTCTAAAAGTGCTATTTTCAAACCCAGAGTCCAAAAAACATCCACACAAACGGATGCGTAATTAAACCCCGAGTTCAGGGATACCAAACTCGACATTGCACCATGCTCCCCGAGCCAGCTAGGATTATAGCATTCATAATCCTGGCAGCCCATTCTAACTAATGGAGAGCAGGTTACCTCGCAATAGTGAAAAACGAATATGGCTGTAATTCACTATTAAGACATGCCAACTTGGTCAGGCTTGTCCTACCTTATACTAACAATGCACCCTGCCCGTGGGCCTACCATATGGGTGACTAACATGAAGTTACGGGAAGGTTTAGGGACTGGCAAGTAGGTGTACTTGCGCAGTCAGCGTGACAGTACCAGACTGCACGTAGGTTTAGCAATGGCAGACCTTCAGACATACTTTTACTAGGCCGCTCTTGTGGGTGCCACAACATGTGCTGCAAGCCCACGAGCAGCATTTGTATTTACAAGCCCTGGCACTCCTGGTGCACTAGACTAGGGACTGATAGTAAACCAAATAAGCCAAACATGGAATTCGATCAATACAGCAATTTAACATAGGGAGCACTTGCACTGTGGCACTGATCAGCAGGGGCACAGTGCCCAAAGCAATATACCAGCAAAAACATCGTAAACAGTGGAGGCAAACAGAAAAAATGGAGGAGAGACTCAAGCCAATGATGTCATTTTTAATGCCAATAGTTATATTTTTCACAAATGTGACACCTATAGCATTTGTAATGCAACATGTTTTGTATTTACGTGACTTAGATGTATTGATATTACAAATAACAACCGCTTTACATTTTTTTAAATAATTAATACTTAAATCAAAGTGATTGTAATTTATAATGGCAATAGCTTAAACTTTTGTAAATAACTTTTGTGAAGATTATGTTCAGTGTATTTTATTGTGATGAAAATCCAAGAACAGAAGTTAAATAACATTTTTTGTGACATTTGTAATAAAGCTTGAAACATTGAGAGAACATAATTGAACCAGTTATTGTTGAATGGTTGCACAGATTGATGCTGTGATGTTGCGGAGTGATGTTGTGGTGGCGCGGAGTGATGTTGTAGTGGCACGGAATGATGTTGTGGTGGTCCCAGTGATGTTGTGGTGGCGCTGAGTGATGCTGTGGTGGCGCTGAGTGATGCTGTGGTGGCGCTGAGTGATGCTGTGGTGGTGCTGAGTGATGCTGGGGTTGCGGTGAGTGCACTCTGCAACTGCACTCTGCAAGTGCACTCTGAATCTGCACTCTGAACCTGCACTTTGAATCTGCACTCTGAATGTGCACTCTGCACTCTGAATGTGCACTCTGCACTCTGAATGTGCACTCTGCACTCACAATCTGCACTCACAATCTGCACTCTGCACTCAAAATCTGCACTCTGCACTCTGAATCTGCACTCTCCACTCTGAATCTGCACTCACAATCTGCACTCACAATCTGCACTCTGCACTCACAATCTGCACTCTGCACTCTGAATCTGCACTCTGCACCCACAATCTGCACTCTGCACTCACAATCTGCACTCTGCATCTGCACTCTGCACTCACAATCTGCACTCTAAATCTGCACTCTAAATCTGCACTCCCAACATTTAAATACCTATAAATAAACGTAAAAAATATATCAGCTAGGAAAGAACAAATGAAGCTAATATTTTGTCGCTCTGAAGTGTGATGGAAAAATATCTTAACAGGATGGATCAAAAAAAATAATGAAACTTTAGTTGGTGAAGTACAAATGATAGATATTTACTGAACATAATTTCCATTGATTGTCATTAGTGGTTAACCATTTCTGCAAACGACAGTGTGCTACCAGTCCATGCTTTAGTGCTATATTTGCGATAGTGAGGTGCAAAATACACCACTGGCTACATACCACACATTTACCACTCTCCTGCTGACTACACTTGTTCTTTGTGTGAACCTTGGATTTTTCGCAATCTCCGTGAAGTCAGGGATGTAACATTAATGGCAGCAGTCCCATTCTGAAAATTGTGCCAGCACCACTGTGTAGCTAGCTAGCGGGCCCGCCACACAGAACACGAAGGACGGACTGGATTGTGACAATGAGCGTTGACTGAAGGGAGGAACTCGGACTTGCAACGAGCGAACAGGGTGGAAAAAATACTGGAAGCCTCGGAGCGTCCACTGTGCACGAGCCCTGACTCCGTCGCCCATCCTGCACTGCGGACCGACTCCTAAATTACAACAGTTCTCAATATTATGCGCGCGCCATGCGCAAACTCCCATCACCTCGCGGACAGAACCCCTCACTGAAGCCCTCGTTCGGGGTGGTGCGATAAATACGGGTGTAACGCCCTAGGGGGTAGGAGAGGGCACTCAGGAGGTACGGAAATTGAGCGTTCTCTGAATTAGGGGCTATAATAATCACTCGGGGTGGTGTGGACCGCGCGGCACCTAAGTGCACACCCAACAGAGTGGTACACTCCACGGACCCCCGTCCAGTTAGTGTTCCCTGGGGGCAGGGCTTCGGGACGCGGTCGTCTCAGTGGGAAGTTGTTCCACGCCACGCGTGCCACTGCAGTGAGTGACCCCCCCCAAGCACTGTGAGACTTGCGGGCCCTTACTTCTACCTGTAAGAATCAAACCTCCCTTTACCATCAGCATGGCGACAGTCCTACGAATTCTGACCGGTAGCCCTGACGCGGCTCCAGCCCACTTGACAAGAGTGTCAGTCAGGGGGGAAAAGCCTAGACCAGTCGCACCAAAGAGCTCAAACCCTAAGCTTTTGGGATTCATTCTGCAAGAAAAAAAAGCTGAAATGAAACCAAGCACGCATGAATTCCCACCCCGCCCCAGGCAGCGAATCCAGCTGAGAGGAGAGGCGGCACGCTGTCACAGCGGCGGCTGGGACAGTGCACGCACAGCTAGTAGCCAGAAGGAGGCGTGCTCCCGACAGGCTGGGGAGCGCGCGCACAGATTCCAGGCAGCCTCAGAGGCCTGGCGCACACCGCCTCCCTGTGCCGTGTCACGCGTCGTGTGTCTCGTCTAGGCGTGGGCGGAAAATCCGTTCCGCTCGCGGATTTTGCGGATTTTCGGGAAATCCGCAATCCGCGAGATTTGCGAATTTCCCGCAAAATCCGCAAATCCGCGAGCAGCGGATTTTGCTCGCACTGCTCGCACTGTTAGCGTGAGTTCGCGCCCCGCGAATAAGTGCGAAATTGCAGAAATACGATCTTGGCAAAACTGAAAGTAACTACTTACCAGGTTCAAAAGTTCAGGCACATCATTAGTAGCCATTTCCTGTAGGGCTTCCTGAGGGGCCCCTCCAGAGTTCAGTTGCCAGTTGAAACTATTATGTGACCCTGCTCTGAACCTCAGAATAGTTACACATATGCCACAAAGGTCCTGAATTACAGCTAAGGGAGACAAGCAGGAGCCAGGCTGGAAGTTAAAATCCATTAATCAGCCCCTAATTCATTATTGTCAGTTGGGGCAGGGCAGGTGTTGTAACTAATTTTGCAACAATGAAAGCACTTAGCAAGTGCAAAAGATCACTAATCAGGGCGCACTAAGGAAGCAGGTGCCAGCTAAAAAAATATTCTGTGACACATTAATCAGCCCCAAATTAATTCAGGTCACTTGAGGCAGGGAAGGTGTGCTTTGCTTTGCCGAAAATAATGTACACTGGACAACCAGAGGGTGTAGTGATGAAACAGAGGGTGGCATGGGTGGGCCAGAGGGTGGCATGAGTAGTCAGAGAGTGGCAGTGGTGACAGAGAGTGGCAGTGATGAAGAAGAGTGTCCCAAACAGGCTGGACACGTAGAAACAACAAGTTCGCAAAACTTGCGACCCGACAGGTAAGTTCGCAAATTGCGAAATTGTAAAAACCCTCGCGAACTGGCAGAAACACGGGCGAACACAAAAAAAAAAAAATCCGCAAATTCGCGGGAATTCGCGGATTTTGCGGATTGCGAATCCGCAAATCCGCAAAATTCGCGGATTGCCAATCCGCAAAATCCGCTCATGCTTCTTAGTCTCGTCCCCTTTTCCTCTTCCGTTTGGAAGTCTCCGCTCCTGGTAGTGCCCCACGCCCAGTGTGTGCACCGCAGGGCCTGTTTCCTATGCTGGGGGCCTGAAACCGCCGCTCCCTGCGATGTTTGCGAAGGCTGGCGGGGATGCGCCCCTGGTCTGGGGGAAGCTGCCGGTTTTGCAGCCACTATCGCCACCTTCTTCCCCAGGGGGAGATGATCCTATCGGTCCTTCCCCTGAAGCCGGGCCCGCCTTCCCACCACTGCCTCCTCCACCCGGAGCCTCCGGAGCTGCAGAGGAGCCTGACTCTCTAGACAGGTCGGAGTACGAGGAGGAAGAGGTGGAGATTCCGCTGACCGCTCCGGCGTCTAACCAGTAAGTACCGATTCGGGGGTATGGCAGATCTCCCGGTGTATGGGGCGGGGGTGTGTGTCTGTGTGTGTGTGCAGGGGGGTAGGGGGCGGCGGCGTGTGTATGCGTGCATGTCTGTGTGTGTGCGTGTCGGTATGTGTGTGTGTGTGTGCAGAGGGGGTGGGGGAAAAGAGAGCGTGTTAATTCAAAGGCAGCCTTGGAAATAATGATGAAAACGATACTGCTGAAAGCGAAACTGACACCGCACACACAGCAAGCAGCCAGCAGCCAGCAGCCAGCAGCGTGCACCCACGGTCAAAACTGACACTGAAAAAGCGCGCGTCCGACTCGTGTCTACATTCCCAGAAACGGGTGACAATAGTTGTCGAGCAGACAGCAAGAAATGCTTCGCATTGCTTGCACGTCTAGGCTCGACCTAATAAAAACATACTGCTATGTAATGGAATTCATTATCCTTGTCCAACTGGAAGTTTGTGCTGTGCATAGAATTATATGAATGCCTACGTCTTCATGTCTCTACAGTCTATTAGCCAATAGTTTGGTTTCCACTATTCACATGCAACTTTGCTGAAAGAAACATGTTCCCGACACTTCACAATATCTTGGCAGTATTCTGAAGTGAGCATCGTGAAGTATAGCGTGTGCTTGAGTGTAGTGTCCTACACGTGTACACTGTCCTATGCTTCCTAGGTTGCAGGGTGGTACATATCTTTTTGGTGGTCTTCATGTATGTGATTGGACGTTGCCTGTTATTCCAGCACGAAATGTGTTGCTTGCTACATTAATTAATACATCAAACAGCATTTGCAAAGCAGAACTCTGTCACTCCTAGGGGAATCTGGGCGCTGTGTCTCTGTCAAAGAGCCTATTCACAAAACATATTTACATAAGAGCTAGAGTAAAATCATTTGTAAGTAACGGACTAAAATAAATGTCTTCTCTGGATGTAACACTTGTTCCTGACATGCACCTTTGTAGATGTTGATAAAAAATTAATTTCAACTGCACTCAATCACGAGGGCAGAGTTCTAACTGGAATCATGGAAGTATATTTAAGGCTTTTGTTTTCTGTTTTTTCAGTAATCACTGTATAGAATATTTTTCTTGATCCTGTAGTGTCTACCTAGAGTACTCAAAGGATGGAAACTAGGCAGGTCGTTCCGGATCACCAACAGCTATGGAAGCTCACCGTGGAACTGCAGCGCATGTCGATACATACCATTTGCGTTTTCTAAAGAGCTGGCATGGACCTGCACTCGATGGCCACAACTAGACACCCTACCGTCAGAGAACACTTTTTATATTACACCCTCTAAATTCACTTAAAATGCTTCCCATTAGAAAACAAGCATTGGCAAAGTCAATTGATTTAGCCAATGTAAGACCTATTGACGCTGTCAATGTTTTTTAGACATGTTGCACAGCAGCACCATGTTCAGCTAGCGTTGACTGCGTCATAGTGCTTTTTTGTTTACTTTAAGCCATGTTACACAGCAGCCCACGCAGCTGTGCAACATCGCTAAAAGCATTAGAAAGTCAAATAGCTCTGGGAGAGTTTTGTTCATTTTTTCTGTTACGAACAGGAGTGCCAGAGGGCTACGGGGTGGAGGGTTGGACTGCAGGAGGAGGGGCAGTAGGGAGGGATGGGCAAGCAATATGAGAGGGGGTGGGGGGATGACGTTGGTGGAAGAAGAGGAACGGAGGCAGGAGGGCACAAAGAAAACATAGCGGGAATCTTACCACGAAGGTTGTGGGGGAGGATGTTTAGGCAAGACCTCCGATGGCGGGAGGTGGGAAGGAATCAGGAAAAGCTCAGAAGTAGAAAGCGGGCGGATGGCGGCGTGGCTTGGACGGCAATGTGGATGGTCGTCTGAGTCCACTCGCTCCGTACCCCTGAGGCCAACTACGGCGATAACTACCCGCCAAACGAGTTTGTTCTGACCAAGAGAACAAGATTCATGCATGGGAAGAGCGAGGCTACATGAAGAGCTGAGAAGCGCACAATAGGAGCAGCGCCAAAACCGAGATATCACATCCCGACGCTCTGCAGACCCAGCAACAAAACGGGAGACAAAATGGCACCCAGACGGTAGGAAGAGCGAAACCCATCATGGCACCAAACCGAGCGATCCAGTGAAGAGGAGAAGGGGTGAGTCGAGCGCCCGCACCAAACTATCCCCACCACCTCCCCCCGGCCTCCCTCAATCAGCTGAGCACGATAGCAGAGAAGAGCAGAGGGGTGACGGAGGCGGAGAACAAGGCGCATCGAGGGCAGGGGAAGCGAAGCGCGTCCACCGGCAGGCTCGAAGCAGGGAATCTCTGAAGCGGCGGGGGCTTAGAACAGGCTTCTGATCGCCGCCACGAAAGGCCAGCGGTGACCAACGAGCAGCGGCAAAAGCGAAACTGACCTTGCGCATGGGCGCCGCCATTACAGGAAGCTGCTACAGGAACTAACAGGAAACGAAAGACGCTCGAGCGGAAAGACTAACGCGGAGGTAAACATCCGGCGCAGGCTTTCTCTCTCGGCAGCCAAGCGCTCACCAGTTGAGGGACCGTTCAGTGGTGCAGACGATCCCAAGGTGCAAGAGATGACTGCAGGAGACGGCGGACACGGCGGAGGCGGTGGCGACACACACCGTCAGATAGTGTGAGGAAACGCGCCAACGGGGGCTCGAAGTGACAATCAAGTGCCAAAGAGCAGATCAAAGAGTGCAAACAAGGACCAGAAAGGCACACTAAGCGACGGCCACTGCCGGCGAACGTGCAGAGGAACACCCAGGTGCTCCGAGGCGGGTGACAACACGGACTCCCTTCAGAAGGGGGGGGGGGTTATACCCAGGCATGAACACAAGCCCGCCTAGCCACTCATAAAAAGTAGTCGGCCAAGGCCGCGAACGAGACAAAGCACATGCTGGCAGGTCCAAAAGCCAAGGCAAGAACAAGACACATCAGGGAGCCAAGCAGGTACAGAACTCACGCAACTGCCCAGACCTCAAAAGCAACTATAGCCGGCACCCCGACATCTGCCCAAAAGGGGGGGCGCCTAGGCAGCATTCTGTCGTGAAGAGGTATTGGAACAATGGCAAACAATGAAGGGAAACCGGCAGGAGACCAAAAAAAGGTTAAAATAGACATTCTTGGCTCCCCGCTGAAGCCTAAAAGCGAAACGGCCACCCTAGAGACTATCCTTAGGAAGATCAATGAAGGGAACGCGGTGGCGAAGGAAACAAAACTAAAGATTGACAACATGCAACTAGAATTGGCGGCAATAAGAGCCGACCTGCACAGCACCAACACCCGAATGGAAGCAGCAGAAGGCCGCATAAGCTCCATGGAGGACGCAACCGTAGAGAACACCAAGGCAATAGCAGAATGTCAGAAAGCCACGAAGGCCATACAAAGACAGCTAGCAGAGCAGGACGACAGGGCCAGAAGAGGCAATGTGAGGATCCTTGGAGTGCCGGAGCGAACAGAGGATAAAGCAGGCTCATGCGCAGCCATGCTTGAAGAAATGATTCCAAAGCTCACAGGCATCAACTTCGACAGGCGGTTCGAAGTACAAAAAGCGTACAGAGTGCCGGCTGGGAAACCGATGACGGGTAGGGGGCCCAGACCAATAATATGCAACCCGCTAAGAACGAGCCATACTGATTCCATCTTCGCATTCGCCAGGAAGAATCAGAACCTCACATGGGCAAGCAGCAAGATCGTGCTGACCCAAGACTACTCAAAACCAACGGTCGAGACCAGGAAAGGCTTCTTGGCCCTCAGGGAGACCCTGCGCAAAAGAGGTATCAGCTTCAGTTTTGTTGGCCTGGCACGTTTCAAGATCACGGACAAATGGAGAACAATGGTGTTTGATAACCCGGAAGACCTGAGACGGTACATGCAGGGGCCGCTGGCAGAGGAGATGGAAACAAAAAGCCCTGGAGCAGCGAAAAGAAGCGCCTCACCTGACGAGGCCGCACACTCGGAGTAAGGAACAACACAAGCAGCAGGACAACACGTCTACCTCAAGCAAGCAACCTCTCCCAAGTGACAAACGGGAAATATGATCCATGGTCACAAAGAGAATGGACTAGTTTACATGCTCGGAACAATCTACCTCAGTGCAGACAAGACCCTACATGGGCGAGGAAGACTAAGCAAGCAGGAAGTCAGAGTTTTCCTTCTCCCTCGTGTCGCCAACAGAGCTGCGGACCATCAAAAGCCACGCTTACATGGTCGTTCAAACCTACCTCAACACTGAGAAGGACCAGACTGGTACGGAAACAAACAACCAAATGAGATTGACTGTGCCTTTTCTATTTTCAACGCTCTACCATCGAAAGAACACAAACTCTACCTCAGGGATGATGCGGAGCAAAGGAACTTTGTTGTCGTCGCACACCCACTCAGCAAGTAAGGGGGGGAGGAGGGAGGGGGGGAGGGGGAGCAGGGGAGGGAGGGGGAGCAGGGGAGGGAGGGGGGGCGGGGAGCACATACATGGGGCTACTCTTTTTCTCTATCTCTACTACTCTTTCTTTAAACTTTCTACACCTCCATCTAGGAACAACAAGAGCAGGCGTAAGCACAAGCACCCACAAGCAAGCCAAGGGGTAGGTAGAGGCAGCCATAGCAATCCACACAGAGCGAGGCCACACAGATCGGCAGATGCACTCCACCACAAATGACACACAACAACCAAACCAACCTCTCAACTGATATTAAGATAGTATCCCTAAACGTCAAAGGTCTTAACAGCCCGGTGAAAAGAAGGAAAGTACTAGAACACCTGAGGAAACTTAAGAGCGATATCTATGTACTGCAGGAGATAAGATTAGAAGCTGAGGACATAGAGCGCCTCAAGGCCAGCTGGATAGGCGAAGTAAGAGGGTCAGCAGCACAGAACAAGAAAAATGGGGTGGTGACACTAACTAGCAAGAACTCCAAGCTAACAGTGGTGAACTCACAGGCAGACACCGAGGGTAGAACTCTAGTGACTAGCCTAAGGAGACCCGGGGAAACCATACATGTCGCCAACATCTACGGCACAAACACTGACGACAGGCCCTTCTGGGACAAAGTAGGAGCACATCTACACACTCTACCACTAGGCGACCTTCTTGTCGTTGCTGGAGATATGAACCAGGTTCTAGACCCGGCCATTGACAAGCACCCGCACAGACCGAGCCAAGCAACACACAAAGGGAACATCGTGAAAAACCTGTGCTCCAAACTTAGCCTCAAGGACCCATGGCACCTCCAAAACCCAGACGCCAGAGAGTACACTTTTTACTCCAACCCACACAACTCCTACAGCAGAATAGATTACATCCTCATATCAGAAACACACATCCACCTCATAGACCACACGGAAATTGGGCCTCGGACCATCTCAGATCATTCGCACATAAGCCTAACCCTATCAGGGAAGCACAATGAGAAGCCAACTCGCAGATGGCGTTTTGACGACAATCTGCTTACCAACATCTCAGCGAAAGCAGAGATCGAAGCAGCAATAAAAGAGTACATGACAATTAACGACACCCCCGAGATAGACAGAGAACTGCTATGGGATGCCTTAAAAGCCACCATCAGAGGGACTGTTATGACAATCAAGGGTAGGCTGAACAAAGAAAGAAACAAAAAGATTGCTGACCTAGAAAAAGAAATCAAAAACCTAGAGAATGGCCACATAGCCAACTTAGAAGATAGGAACACCCTCACCAGCCTAACTAAACGGAAGTATGAACTTAACAGAATACTGAGTGAAAGAGCAGGGACCAGGATAAATAAATACAAAGCTATTAACCTATGCACGGCAAACAAAGCAGGGAAAAACCTGGCATCCTACCTTAAGAGGAAACAGAAACAGCACTCGATAGAGGCCATCAAAGACAGACATAACAAGTCCCAGACTGCAAACAAAGAGATACTGGAGGTCTTCAGAGACTTCTACGAGAAACTCTACACGAGGGACGAAACACTACAAGAAGATGGGGGCAGAGAACTACTAGAACGCATATCCACACCAACGCTATCAGATAAGGAACGAGACATCCTCGACCTAAACATAACGGAGGACGAAATAGGGAGAGCTACAGCGAGCCTCAAAGACAACAAGGCACCAGGGTCAGACGGCTTCACGGCCGGCTTTTACAAGCAGTACCTGCACATTCTCAGACCCACAATGAAAGAAGTTTTCACGAAGTGTGTCCAGAACGGACGCATGACACCATCAATGGTGGAAGCAAACATAATAGTAATACCAAAAGAAGGCAAGGACACAAACCAGGCAAAGAACTTTAGACAATTCTCACTCATAAACGTAGACTGTAAAATCTACGCCAAAATACTAGCAACCACGCTCAACGCACACCTACCTAAGCTTATACACTGCTCCCAAGTAGGCTACCTTAAAAACCGCATGTCCCACGACAACACGAGGCTGCTATGCCACATAATAAACCACTTGTCCAAGAGCAGCAACGCAGCGGTCTTGATAGCCTTAGACGCTGAGAAAGCGTTTGACAGGGTGTCCTGGCCATTCCTAGACCAGTGCATGGTAAAATTCGGGCTCGGACCCAACTATAGGAAGATGGTACTGACCCTCTACTACGACCCCAAAGCACGGGTGGTAGTAAACGGAGGGACATCAGAACTACTTCACCTAGGACGGGGGACCAGACAAGGGTGCCCGCTATCGCCAGCCCTGTTCCTGCTGGCGATAGAACCACTCCTAAACATGATCAGAACTAACACAGACATAGCAGGGATACCAGTAGAGGGAGAAAGTTTTAAGTTAGCGGCATATGCAGAGGACGTGCTAATAGTCACCGAAGACCCAGAGAGATCAATCAAAGCGCTGATGGAAACGATAGAACAATATGCCCAGGTCTCGGGATACAAATTAAACAGGGACAAATCTGAGTGCAAACCGCTGAACGTCCATACCACCAAAACGGTGTTAGGCTCGTCCGGCCTTACATGGCAACAGAAACCTATCAAGTACTTAGGCCTCCTCTTCGAGAGAGACCTAAGATCCACACTAGAACACAATGAGCAAGCCACACTACAGAAAATAAAGGAAAGAGTAGAAGGATGGTCTCCCAAATTTACCACGTGGTGGGGGAGAGTGGAAGCGATCAAAATGATGCTCACACCAATGGTGAATTACATGCTAAACATGCTGCCACTGATGAACACAGAAGACTTCCATAAGAGACTAGACAAAATGCTGAATAACTTTCTGTGGAGGGGGAAAAAGCCCAGAATAAGCCTACATAAGCTCAGACTGTCGAAAGACCTAGGCGGCCTGAACATAACCAACTTCAAAACATTCCAAAAAGCGTGCATAGCCAGACAGGGGCTCCACTGGCTCACCCCGAGACCAGAATATACCCCGGCGTGGCTGACACTTGAGCGCGGACTACTAAAAGGGTTGAACCCCATCGCCCTTCTCACCGCTACCCGACACGCAGCAATCAAAGACAAGGAACACAAAAACAGCGCTCCTAAGTGTTGATAAACTAATGGGAAGAAGCATAAAGAAAACCCAATTCGAGTCCATTTGGCACAACCCCACAATAAAATACAGGGATAAGACTCTGAACATGCATTCATTGTACAGACAGGGCATCTCCACTGCCAGTAACCTACAGAAACAAGGCACGAACTTAACATTTGACACTCTTAAGGAAGAACACAACCTAGAGAGCATAGAGCTGTACAACTTTCTGAAGATCAAGGTAGCAATAAGGAAGGCAAACCTCAACGGTCTAACACCATCACTCATACAATACGCCACCAACCTTAACATACTAGGACACCAAGTAGCACACCTTTACAAGGCCCTCTGCCCAAAAACCACCAAACTCAACGACAAAGTCACGACTTTTTGGGGCACACTAGCGGGTAGGGTGCTAAGTGAGGACGAGAGATCCGAGCTATGGAGATCCACTTCCAGGAAAAAGGTTACGGCAGCTCTAAACCAGACCAAATTCTGGCTCATACATAAGGCATACTGGACACCCGCCCGCCTAGCATCCATGGGAATTCGCGACAGCGACTCCTGCTGGAATTGCAACAAGGGGAAGGGAGACCTTGCACACCTACTCTTCCATTGTTCCAAAGTTAGGAAATTCTGGAACACAATTGAAACACTAATAAACGATATCACAGAGGTCACCATGCACCTAGACTTCCACAGCCTGGCACTGGGTTTCACATCCCCCTCAATCGCTACTATAGAGGACCGCGACCTCATCGACCTACTACTGACAGCGGCAGTCAAAACAGTTCTGAACAACTGGAAAGACACAGGGAAAGCCATGTCTAAAGCATGGCTCAATTGGGTCACCTTCCTACGAGGGGCTGACAATATCACAGCGACACACTCACCCAAAAAACACAGGCAGTCGAATATGTGGGAATCCCTAGACAATTACCTATCGTCGCACAAACCCCCATAGGCAGTGCAGCAAGACACAGAGCCTATAGATGCAGTGCTCCTCGCCTGTTTCTCCGCACACACCAGGAATGAAACCTGCAACGCTCCTTTCTTCTTCTTCTTCCTCTTCTTCTTCTCTCTCTCTATCTTCCGGGGCGTGGGACCAAGGATGACAACCAAGCAAGACAAAGGGACGGAGGACCCCAACGACAAGTAAAACTCGAAAGACTGGCAATCGGACTAAACTCAATAACACTGGAAGCTGGAAGCGATCACTCCCCCCCCCAACCCCCCCCGGGCGTTTTCTTTTTTCTCTTTCTCTTTCACCCCTTTTCTCTTTTTCCTCTTCCTCCACCCATGTATATGTTATGCTCCATGTAAATATATATTTTCTACAATAAAAAATTACACAAATAAAAAAAAAGAAAGCGGGCGGATGGTCTGTAGACACATGCACTCTTAGAGAGTGCATGTCTAAAAGTAAAAAATAAGTACCTCGGGAAGGACACTCACTGCTCACAAAGAAGTGTAGTTGATCCATGCTTCACTGAGGGACAAAAACTTGAAGTACAAGTGGAAGCAGGGGGCCACGGACCAATAAGAAGCAAGGAAACAAGACCAATGTGCAAGCCAACCAATGGTAAGTAATGGACGGGCTCTAAGTCCCCTTTAGGATTTTAGTCTAAAAGAGATTTCCTCCGAAGACAGTGCAAGATCCGCCTGCAGACGAAACCTGATAAATTGGAGATAGTCTAATCAACTGACTGCCATTTTAGCCGATGTAAAATATTCCCTTGTTTTTAAATGTTTTGGTTTTAAATGGCCCTATACCAATATATATGCAGAAAATATTAAATTGCCATGTGCAAGGGAGAGTATGTGGCCTTACAGCTATCCACTTTGGAACTGGGGAACCAATTTCAAGTCACAGTGTCGACTCAGCGTCCTGTTATTCTGAGCACATCACTTAATCCCTCTGTGCCTAAAAAATGGATGTGACCATATGTAATGTAAATGCTGCTCGAAGCAATTCAGTGCCATTTGGCCGAGTTTGTTTATAAAAACGTCAATACATAAAGAACAGCAAGTGGTGACAGACAGGTTAGTTAGTTTAGTTTGCCATTTGTAGAGCGCATGGTTACACCACCGGTGTGTCCCCGCACTGAATCGGTTCCTTGTAGAGGATATAGACGATATTGCCTGGAAGTTCCATAGTTTCCAGTGAAAGAACCGTGCTGAATGTTTCTGGCAGGAGGCTTTGCTATCATAAGTGCAGATCTCTGTGATTAGGGAGCTCAGATCCCGAAGATGGTGTCTGCTGCGAAAGCTGATATCAGACCATACATTTCCTTTTGGGTAGAAAGCCCTCCACTACTTGAGCAGGAATGCTACTTGACTGCACTGGTATTTTAGCCACCATGCTCTGAGAAAGTACATCTCCATCAACATCATCATCTGCGTGCATCAGTTTTTACTTTCAGCATCTAGCTGGAGAAAGTGTATGCGACATGACACCAAAGAGAGGGAAAACAAGCATTTGCAATGTAATAGTACTCACATTTACGCTAAACCTATTGCTTTGCAAATGGTAGTGATCACAGACAACGCTGGGTAGGGACCAGCATTGACAACGTGAGTGCGAAGTCGCAGTAGGCATCACGACAACGGGAGGTATGGCTGGGGATATAATTTGAAGGCACAGACAACAGGAGGGGGGACAAGGCACGAACAACGGGAGGGAGGGGGGAGTAAAGAAGGCACCAAAGCACGTTGTGCCTGCAGTAGGACAGCCGCCGTTGTCAATAAAGTAAACCCGCTAGATAAAGCATGCCATGTTAGTAGTGAAGTAAAAGGGCGGCAGCAAATGAAGACAGGGCGGTACTGAGGTGGGACTAACAGGCCCCATAATGAATCGGAAGCCAGCGTTTACCAAGGACATTCACACCAGCCAATTACAAATATGGGCTTAGAGTGGACGAGGCTTCCACAGCACTTCCACAACATACCCTACTACAGCATGCCTGGCAGAGCGAGCAGCGCATGTGCTGCAACGCTAGGCTCAACCTAAAAAAACAGGGCAAGGACTGAGAGGTGAAATTAGAGAGACACAGCTAATAAGAAGCAGATAAAATAGCTGTCGAGAGGGGTATGGGATGCAGCAGTCGAGCTTAGGGGTCAGACTGGAAGCAACATGGAGAGCAACATGGAGAGCACGGGGATAGATATTTTTAGCACAGGAGGGAGAGAGAAGAAAACACATGCACTCTCATGGAGTACTGAAAGAAAAAGTAAAAATTAACGTCCTGGATGCAGGTGTTGAAACAATACATCTCAGCTACGTCAGCTTGAGCTGTCTGGGAGGTGGAACCTAAAGAACCTTTTGCAGCCACTGTGACTGAAACTTTGAGTGGCCCATAGTAGCCAATCAGCTTCAAGCGCCGGGCTCCAAGTGGTCTAAGAGAAAACATTAGTACAGTGATGGGGTGAGGATGAACAATTCAAGACCTGTTTGTTTGTACTCACTATCCTCTGCCAGTTCATGGGTGATACTCTGCTGCAGCCCACTTGGGGAAGAGAAAAGATGTGTCTTTTTTCAAGGCAGTGCAAGAGACAGCAGAACAGCTAGGGAGAAGAATGAAGATGAAATGCGAGCGTGCATGGTAACAGTTAGATCTATGTTGATCTACAGGGAAATCATTTGCTGATGGTGAATTTGATACTGACACAGGGTTTTTATTTCTGGAGTTTTATTTAGCTCGAACTTGACCCGAAGGTATCGGGTATCAGAGGGCTTTAAACCAGCACCATTTGCGTTACATGAGGACACATTCATTTTTGTTAGGCACAGGGAGATTAAAAGAGTTGCCCAGGATCACAGGTTGTTGCACGTGAGACTTGAACCCGGATCCCCAGATTTGTGGTCGACCGCCCTAGCCGTTAGGCCACATTCTATTACTCTTCTGACTTAGCTCCTAGGTGTTGTAACAGCTGCTTGATTTGGTGAATCGGCAAGAAAACTACGTGTGAGACCCATAATTTATGATCAAGTGTGTGTTCTAAAGTTGCATTCTTCCCAGCACTGTGGACACTTTTCATGTAATTGAGGGCTCAGCTTTATTGCTGTGTGGTACTGCAATACAGTTCATGTGATGACAAATACATTAACACCTTTATACTCACAATCTGAAAAGATAGTGGTAGCTGTATAAAATAAGAATACAAAACTAAGCACTTCAGGTAACCCGCAATGGTGAGTACTTCATACTATGGTTTCTTTTACAAATACTTTCAGTGGAAGTAGGGGTCCTAAAAATACGATACAGCTTGTGGGGAATTGTGCATTAACTTTTTTAAAACCCTTAGAAGCAACAAACATTGTGGAAAATCAACACTATAACTTGAGGAGAGGAGGTGGGGGGAGGGGATTCAAGATTATGGTTACCGGATGGTGCTGTGTCATTGGGACATTAATTTCAAATCGGTCTTCTTATTTACGAAACTGCATTCTGGGAGTTGAAGAATTGGTTCTGTTGAATTGAACTAATTGGCTGACAATCACACTTTTATGCAGTTAGAACATCAATCCTTGGAGTTGTCTTACTGGCTGCATTTTCTGGTAAATTTCCTGCAATTTGATCTAGCTCATGTCTCATTTCTTATGGTATCATTTTGTGATAAAGGCCTTGTCACTCCCAGTGGTTTGATTGTTAAGCTAGTTATAATTTTTGAAATCTGAAACATTCTACCTTTTTTTGGTCACAGAACATTGTCAAGTATGCACCAGTACTGGCTAGAAAAAACCATGACTGTCAACAAAACCTGGAACTAGACACCCTAACATATATATCTATTTGTAAACGGTTTCCTTATAAGCCATCCAAATGCACTGGGAAGAAGGGCAGAAAATGTTCTCCTTCGACCCTGTAAGTGTTGCTATTTTCAGTTTTTGAAGTCTATGACCTAAAAGCAACAGAAAGGATTGATAGTCTGAAGGTATAATAGTGAAACATTTTCTTTTATTAATAGAGTGACAGGATTTTGATAACCAAAAGCCTGGACATTCCACAATTAAGTCTCAAATTTGGCATGGATCAAGGGCACAGAATATGTTAGTTGATGGTGTTCGCCACTATAGTAAAAGCAGATAATAAGACACTAAGAGGAGTTAATGCAACTTTTACACACGGTATCATCAGTGTTAATTAAGTTGCTTTCTGATCAGGGACTGCTACCTATAAAACATTTCCCTTTTCTTTGTGGTCACCCTGTATGTTTTATTTTTTGTTGTGTCTTATATTTCTGCAGGTTTTAGAGGTCTGTGTAGCTTAACCCTGCTAACCAGTAGTAAAGTGCCTGTGCCCCACTTTAAACATGGTCTAATTGGAATATTCCTAATTGGTATATTTAACTTAACTAGAAGTCCCTAGTAAATGGTACAATATGTGCATTTAAGCCTGTAAGTATTGTATATATTTCAACAGTAGCGCTTTTAATTCTCACTGCATGACCACGCTCTCGTGTGCAAGATTTTGCTTTGCACCGAGGCACACTCCTCTCACCTTTCCTCCCGGCGTGGCCGATTAGGGGCTGACAACGCGGGGAAAAGGCGCCATCTTGGAGGGAGGAAGGGTTGGCGGTCCAGTGGCAGGACGCCTCCCACCCTCCTCTGCGGAGTATAAAATGAGGAGGCCATTCCGTCCGCGCAGCGGGCGGGCGCAGCGGGCGCGCCGGCGGCGCACCAAAGGCAAGCCCGTCTGCGCTTGTCCACGCCGGACACGGGCCTAGGGCCACTACCCCTGGCTCTACTAAATGCGCCCGCTTACCAACATACTCTCACTCCGTGCTAACTGACCTTCGCCCTCAAATCAAGGAAGGATGCACGAGATATAGCCCAGACTCCACATCGTCAACTACTATATTAAGTTGCAAGCACTGTCAGGTGTCCATTCCCCTACTAAACAAACCAGTGGGAAGTGACAACACAAATCAGACAACACAAAACTGTATAATTGCCCTTATTAATGTGCGTTCTCTGGCTAAACATAGGCAAGAAATTGCTGAAGTACTTCTAGACAGGAACCTTGATATATTGTTCCTGACAGAGACCTGGATGGATAAAGCATCGGATCCAGATCTTGTAATAGCTGTCCCAGAAGGATTCAAATCCTACAGGCTGGACAGAATTGGCAAAAGAGGAGGTGGGATAGCCATAATTGCCCGAGATACTTTCAAAATCCATACCACGGCAATTTCCTCCACAGCATGTGAGGCATTTCAATTTAACATTTACCTGTCCCCCTCCTACAACTTTAGAGGCGTTCTGCTATACAGACGACCAGAAACTCGGTCGGAATTTCTTACAGAAATCGCCACTATCTTAGAAGCCTCAGCAACTGATAAATCCATTACACTGTTAGGAGACTTTAATTTCCATCTTGACTGTAGCGAAGACAAAGACACCATGTCTCTAAAGTCAGAAATGGAGGTCTTCAGTCTATCACAGCTGGTGAAGGGACCTACCCACAATGCAGGACACACTTTAGACGGAATATTCACTAATCTAGAGAATCTGCTAGTGACTGACGTCCTGCCGATGACTTTGACCGACCACTACTTGGTACAGGCCATGATCAAAATTAGCAAAACCCCTCCCGTCATAACACCTGACCTCAAACAGGAAACATTTAAGGTATGGAAAGATATCAATATACCTAAATTCAGGGACGCATTAGACATCTCAAAACCCACTCTGTCCAATGACCCAGAAATCGCTGCTGAGCAATACCAAGCATGGCTGGACCAGGCTGCCAATAATTTAGAACCAGTAAAAAGGATGTCTAGGAATAGAAGCTCCCCATCAGCACCTTGGTATACTGAGGAGCTCAGAAAACTTAAACAGCAATGCAGAAATAAAGAAAGACATTGGAGGAAGAATTACGACAACGAAAGTAGAAAGACGTATAAGGAACTTTTAACTCAATACAAATACTTGATTATAGAGGCCAAGAAAAAGTACTACAGCGAGCAAATCGAAAGCGCAAAAAACTCTAATAAAAAGCTTTACGAAATAACCAAACAGCTGGCAGGATGCGTTCCTGACTTGACCCCCCCTAGCTCACAAAGTTTTTGTGACTCACTGGCATCTTTCTTCTACACCAAAGTGAATGATATTTTCTCAGCATTCAATTCTGGTGATAATCAAAACACTGAAAATACAACCACTTCACTTACAAGTAATAACCTATCTCATTTTGCAGAGGTCACAGAAAACCAAATCCAGGATATCATTAAAACCATCAAATCTGGATCTGCACTGGATCCCTGTCCCCTGAACACCCTCCGCTCATTAATGGATACTGTGATTCCTGTTATAACTCAAATATGCAACTTAATGTTCCGTACAGGCGTCTTCCCTAACCCTTTAAAAAAGACCTTGCTAAAGCCTCTATTGAAAAAAATTGGCCTAGATAAAACTGAATTGAAAAACTACAGGCCTATAGCCAATCTTCCGTTTCTTGCCAAGATAGTTGAGAAAGCCATGAATACTCAACTTGCGGAATTCATCGAGCAATACCATCTGCTCGACGAAACGCAATTTGGATTCCGCAAGTTTCATGGAACTGAAACAGCGCTCATCAAAGCGGTGGATGACATCCGACTAATCAGAGACCAAGGTGGTGCTGCACTACTGGTGCTCTTAGATTTATCGTCCGCCTTCGACACGGTCGACCACAAGATCTTAGTCGACCGTGTCGAAAAGATGGGCGTGCAAGGCTTGGCAAAAAAACTATTGGCATCTTTCCTGACGGATAGATCCCAGGCAGTTATCCTGGGACAATTCGAGTCTGCGGAGCTGTCGCTGCCATGTGGGGTACCTCAAGGTTCATCCCTTAGTCCGACACTTTTCAACATCTATGTGTCGGACCTCGCTAAAATCATCAAAGCGCATGGGATGAACCTTACCTCATATGCGGATGACACCCAGCTGATTCTGGCTGTCAGAAACGATGGGGAAACAGTAGCGGAGAGCTTTAAAACAGGTATGCTGGCCATCGGACAGTGGATGGCAGCAAACTGTTTAAAACTAAACTCCGACAAAACTGAGGTGGTAACCTTTGGCCACCTCAGTCCTAATTGGTCCCCAATTTGGTGGCCATCATCCTTTGGAGCCTTGCCCAAACCTGCCACTAAGGTGAGAAACCTGGGAGTCATCTTCGATGACAAGTTAAACTTTATGGCTCATGCCAACCAGACGGCCACCACAGCATTTTACAAATTACGCTTGGTTAGGGAAATCCTTCCCTTTCTTCCCAAAAATGTAGGCAAGACATTGGTCAGCGCCCTTGTCCTGTCTGCATTAGACTACTGCAACGGCCTATTTGCCAATGCTCAAGTCAGGGTAATCAAGAAAATGCAGACAGTCCAAAATGCAGCAGCCAGACTGCTCTCAGATATTCCCAAATTCATGCCTATAACTGAGACGCTGAGAAGTTTTCACTGGCTCCCTATCAGGAACAGAATAAAATTCAAGACACTGTCCATTGTCTATAAATCGTTACATCACCAAGCACCTCAGTTCCTGATAAACCATCTTGTCCCATATACTCCTTCTCGGACACTTCGTTCAGCCAAACTGAACGATTTGGTTATACCACGAACTAAGTTAGTTAACTGGGGAGACAGACGTTTCCTAGTTGCCGCCCCAAAACTGTGGAACACACTCCCGCAATCCATAAGATCCAGCCCAAATCTTATGTCCTTCAGAAAGAAACTAAAGACATGGCTATTCAACCTCTAACCTCGTAAGACCGCACAGGAGAGCATACATAGTACAGCGCCGAGCTGCTGCGTGTGCCCCATTGCCTGCCCTCTGTCTCGCCGCCGGCCTCGCTGCCGCCTTGCTCGCTCCCCTGTGGTTTTGGCCAGCCGTTTTTGTCCTTAATTTGTGCTTGTTTTCTTCTGTGCCGAGTGATCTTTTGTTAGGCTGTTTTTACCTTGTTTTGCCCGCCATTTGTGCCTGTATTCTGTGTGCCGAGACATCGTTATCGTTTTCCTTCCTGTTTTGCCTTTATTTGTGCCCTCCATTTGTGCCTGTGTAATTTAATATAACCTTTTGTGCCGTGTGTCAATTTCCTTCCTGTTTGCCCGCCTACCTCGCCGCCCTCCGCTCTCCCTCCCCGCTTCCCGCTTCCCGCCACCGCCATTTGCCCCGCCCCTTTTTCTCTTCTGTTCCCTCCCTGCTCCCGCCTCCCAGCTGCTCCGCCCACCCGCGCACTTCGCCTTAAATGGCGACCGTGCGAACGCGCAGCGGTCACGCGCAGCGGGCGCGCCGATTGTGCGCCGAAGGCGCGCCAAAGGTAAGCCCGTCTGCGCCCGTCCGCGACCGGATCGCGACCAGCGCCAGGACCCCTGGCCCCCGAAGACCCCGACCGACCCGCCTGACGTACTCCGCCGCCACCCTCATCGCACTCAACACCGGCCGACTCCCAGAATGCCATCAAGCCACTCCACGACGTACCCACGGACCTTTCAGCTGCCACGCCTGCAAATTCACCTGCATCCGGACCTGCCTCGCACCAGCACCCGTCAAATCGAACACCAGCAGCACCCACCTCAAGTGCATCCTGCTCAACACCCGCTCCGTCCACAGACACGCCATCGAACTCTGGAACCTTCTAGACGCCACAGCCCCTGACGTTGCCTTCCTCACAGAGACCTGGATGAACGCCTCTTCAGCTCCCGACATCGCCATCGCTATCCCAGAGGGCTACAAGATCGTCCAGAGGGACCGCAACTCCAACCAGATGGGAGGAGGCATCGCCATCATCCACAGGAACACCATCCGTCTCACGACCAGCACCGACAACACCCTGACCACCGCCGAACACCTGCATTTCCAGATCCACACCAACCCGAACACCACCCTCAGAGGCACCCTGATCTACCGACCCCCTGGACCACGCACACAATTCAGCGAGGACATCGCCGACTTCGCCAGCCCCCATGCCCTCCCCTCCGCTGACTACATCCTCCTGGGGGACCTCAACTTCCATCTGGAGAACAACAACGACCGCAACACCAGCACCCTGCTCGACAACCTCGCCAATCTTGGACTCAAGCAGCTGGTGTCCACCCCCACCCACCTCGCCGGACACACACTCGACGCAGTCTTCTCTTCCAGCACAGACATCGACTTCAGCCACGCCACAGAGCTTCAATGGACGGACCACAGCTGCGTCCACTTCACCTTCAAGAGAACGACGACCCACCACCACCTGCAACAGGCCGCCCGCAGAAGCTGGAACAAGATCACAGCAGACCAGCTCGCCACCTCCCTGAGCCAGCACCCTCCTGCCAGCTCTGCGAACCCCAGCCAGGCCGCCGACAACCTCACGAAGTGGATCAGCATCTGCGCGGACGAGCTCGCCCCGCTGAGAACCCCGCCCAGCAGACCCGGCAGCATGAAAGCCCCATGGTTCACCGACGAACTCAAGAGCTCCAAGAAGAACTGCTGAGCCCTCGAGAAAGTCTGGAGAAGGGAACCTACACCGGACAACAGGACCTCCTTCAAGCTTGCCACCCGGAAACACCACCATCTGATCCGCGCTGCCAAGAAAACAGCATTCAAGGACCGGTTGGACAACAACGCACACAACTGCAAGGAACTCTTCTACATCGTGAAAGAGCTTTCCAACCCCAGCGCAGGAAACAACGACATCACCCCATCGCAAGACCTCTGCAACTCCCTCGCTTCATACTTCCACAACAAGATCGCGGACATACACAACAGCTTCACCAACCAACCAACGCACACCATGACCGAACAACCACCCCCCACCACCACCCTCCACGCCTGGACCCCGGTCAGCACCGAAGACACCATCCGCACGATGAACTCCATCCACTCCGGATCACCGACCGACCCCTGGCCTCACCACGTCTTCAACAAGGCCGACGCTGTCATCGCACCCCACCTGCGAGACATCATCAACACATCCTTCGACACCGCCACCTTCCCTGAGAGCTGGAAGCACGCCGAACTCAGCGCTCTACTCAAGAAACCAACAGCGGACCCCACCGAACTCAAGAACTACCGCCCCATCTCGCTCCTCCCGTTTCCAGCCAAAGTCATCGAGAAGACCGTCAACAAGCAGATGGCCGCCTTCCTCGAGACGAACGGATCCCTCGACCCCTCACAGTCCGGCTTCCGAGCCAATCACAGCACCGAGACCGCCCTCATCGCCGCCACCGATGACATCCGAGCCCTGATGGACAATGGAGAAAGAGCGGCCCTCATCCTCCTAGACCTCTCCGCGGCATTCGACACGGTCTGCCACCGCACCCTAGTACAGCGCCTCAGCAACATCGGGATCCAGGACAAGGCGCTGGAATAGATCATCTCCTTCCTCGACGGAAGAACACAGAGAGTCCGCCTACCACCGTACAAGTCAGAGGCCTCCGAAGTCATCTGCGGCGTCCCTCAAGGCTCATCGCTGAGCCCCACCCTCTTCAACGTCTACATGAGCCCCCTCGCGGCCATCGTACGCAAACACAACCTCAGCATAATCTCCTACGCCGACGACACCCAGCTGATCCTCTCCCTGACCAACGACCCCACCTCCGCCAGAGCCAACCTGCACGAAGGGATGAAAGAGGTAGCCGAGTGGATGACGACCAGCCGCCTGAAATTGAACTCTGACGAGACGGAGGTCCTCATCCTGGGCTCTTCACCCTCCGCCTGGGACGACTCCTGGTGGCCTCCCGCCCTGGGCACCGCACCCAAACCGACAGACCATGCACGCAACCTGGGCTTCATCCTGGACTCCTCCCTCTCCATGACCAGGCAAGTCAACAACGTCTCCTCGGCGTGCTTCAACATCTTACGCATGCTACGGAAGATCTTCTGGTGGATTCCCACCGAGACCAGGAAGACGGTCACCCAGGCCCTCGTCACCAGCCGACTGGACTACGGCAACGCCCTCTACGCCGGTACCACCGCCAAGCTCCAAAAGAGACTCCAGCGGATCCAGAACGCCTCAGCCAGACTCATCCTCGACATCCCACGAACCAGCCACATCACCGGACATCTGAGAGACCTCCACTGGCTCCCCGTCAACAAAAGAATCACCTTCCGCCTCCTCACCCACGCACACAAAGCCCTACACGACCAAGGCCCGAGCTACCTCAACAGCCGGATCAACTTCTACGCTCCCAAACGCCACCTCCGATCTGCCAACCACGCCCTCGCCGCCGTCCCCCGCATCCGAAGAGCGACTACAGGAGGAAGGTCCTTCTCCTACCTGGCCGCCAAGACCTGGAACTCCCTCCCGACCGACCTGCGCCTGACCCAAGACCACCTCTCCTTCAGGAAGAAGCTGAAGACCTGGCTGTTCGAGCAGTAGCGGCCCCCCCCCCCCCCCCCCCCCCCCCCCAGCGCCTTGAGACCCTACGGTAGCGCGCTATATAAGTGTCACTGATTGATTGATTGATTGATTGCGGGCAATTGTTCGCGCTTAACAAATGTTAAAAATAAATAAATAAAATAAATAAATAAATAAGTTAAATGTCACTAGTGGATTGTAGCACCTATTATGCCATCCAATACAGTGACAGTGTAAAACATGGCTTCAGACTTACTTACAAATGTAGCCTGTAGTTCCAAAACTGCACTGCGAACTGTAAAAATAAACCATTTGGACAGGTCAAAACATCCTGTTTAAATATTAATAAGTCACTCCTGTGTAGGCCTTGTCACCCACAAGGTAGTGTGCATTGTATTTAAAAGTAGGACATGTAGAAATGTAATGTTAACATATCCTTACCGGGACTAGCACCTAAAGTCTATTTTTCACTGTGGCAGGCCTAGCTATCCTATGCAGAAAACCAGAGTACAGCTTAAAAATCATAATACTGCATCTCAGGAATGAGACTAGCTAGAAAATATTTAAACGACTAATTTAATAGTTATACAATTAAATGGTGGTCAGATTTTTAACAATTATTAAGGATAGGCAACTTTTAGAAAATGTACATTTCCCTGCCTGAAGTTCCTGAAGGCTACATTTGCACTTTCTTTCCCACTTCTGCCAGCCAGTAATGAGTATTTGATTAGGTGTGAAAAAGGTGCAACGTGCCTCCCAGGACTAAACAATAAACTGACCTGAATGGGTAGAGATGACTCTACTGAATATGACAGAATATGACGGTGGAGCTGTTAGCATCCCTTTTGACATTGCAAATATTGTTTGAATGTCAAATCCTGCTTGCCAGTTATGATGGGTTTACATATATCACTTTGGGGCACACTTGAAAAGAAGGGAAAAAGGATGCCCAAAATATTATTGTCTATTCACTGTATCCAGGATCTGGTTGCTGAAAACCCTACTTTTGTTCTATCAGATTTCTGTCTCTGAGTGTTTATGTATAACTCTGGGGACACATTAAAAAGAAGGAATACAGGATGCCAAACAAATTCTTGTGTATCTCCTGTCTGATTACTGGAAAACCCTACTTTCATACATCACCGAGCGCACTCTACTCGCCGCCACAGACAACATCCTCACCCACCTCAGCCCTGATCCTACTTAACCTCTCTGCAGCATTCGACACCATCTCCCACCGCCAACTCTCCGCCAGACTCTGTGACGCCGGAATACAGGGAACCGTACTCGCCTGGATCCACTCCTTTCTCACCGACAGAACCCAAAGAATCAGACTGCCACCCTTCCTCTCAGAACCAACGGAATTCAACTGCGGAGTACCCCAAGGATCATCACTCAGTACCACACTCTTCAACATCTACATGTCCCACCTTGCCACCATCGTCAGACAGCATGAACTCAGCTTTTATTTCCTATGCCGACGACACCCAGCTCCTCCCTCACCCAGGTCCCCATCACCACCAGGCTCAAATTCAAGGACGGGATGAAGGACGTTGCATCCTGGATGAGCAGCAGCTGCCTGAAGCTCAACTCGGAGAGGACAGATGTCCTCGTACTCAGACCCTCCCACTCTGCATGGAACAACCACCCTCGGATGCCATCTCACCCCCACAAACCACACCCGAAACCTCTGCATCGTACTTGACACATCCCTCTCCATGACCTGCCAGGCCAAGGATGTCACCTCTAGCTGTTTCAACACCCTCCACATCCTCCGAAAGACCTTCAAATGGATCCCCCCGAATCAAAGAAGACCGTCACCCATTCACTGATAACTAGCAGACTGTACTACGGAAATGCCCTCTGCGCCGCGATCAACAAGTCTCTGCTCTGCAAACTCCAGACCATACAGAACACCTCTGCCAGACTGGTCCTCGGCATCCCTGGACACAAGCACGCACCCAAGCGAAACCTTCGATCCGCCAACATCGCCTTCGCCAACACCCCGTGCATCTGCAGAGCCAGAACAGGGGGAAAAGCCTTATCCTACAACACAGCCAAGACCTGGAACGAGTTCCCAATCGACATCAGACATGCCCCTTCCCTGAACATCTTCAGGAAGACACTTAAGAGCTTACTCTTCAACTGAACGGAGCTGCTTAAAGCCCCCAGGCCCGGACTGGGGACTGAAAGCAGCCCTGGCAAATTTTGCAAGAGCAGCCCCCATCCAGCTCGTGAGCCCAACCACTACACAGTAAATAGTAGATGATGACCTTAAAGAGCACCAGGTTATCCAGTCATTATGCCTACAATTAAGGCAGGTCAGGTGCCTCAGTGCCTGCCTGGTCACGAAGAGTGGTAGTGGTAGACAGTGGGTGTTACACCGAAAGTTAGTGTACGCGGGCCCGTGGCCTGCACGCACCGGCCGCACGGCACGCTGTCCCTGCACACGCACAGTGCAGTAGCTAGGTGGACTGGTATGGTAACTTGGGTTGAATTTATTAGTGTGTGTGCGAGGCACACGCACTACTAAATTCAACCCAACTACTGCACCACAGCACCTCTGTCTATCTGTGCGTGTAAAAAGCACCACTGCCATTCGTGAGTGAGAGGTCACCTCACCAATGGCAGTTGTGCTTTTTCTCCGCAGAGCACAGGCAGGAGTGCACACTGCACTGTTCATAACTGCCAAGGTTTCAGATTGCTATGTGTAACATTTTCATAAATTCAGTGTAATTATGATTGAAATTCAATGACTATGAGTGACACATTCTTGCTAACAAAATCAAGAAATGTACATGAGGGAGACATATAAATATCAGAAGTTGCACCTATTTGAGCAACCAGACTATCTAAGATCTAAAACTGCTGCACTAGTGCTGCTGGGAAATTCCATCTGTAAGTGGCTCTGCGTGAGACTGATTGCACCAAACAACACACCCACTGCTCTAGTGGTCTCAAAACGATAGAATATTTTAAAAAATGCCATGGTCTGAAAATACAGGCAATTCCAGCCTGTATGATAGCGGCTATAGTTAGTGGAGCGCTGTAAAGCTATGCAGACCAATGGTCTGTCAAATTTCTAGGATTTCATTTCTGAAATGGACTGAAAAGTGCCCAGATGCGTTTTAGCTTCCAGCACAGTGCTATAAAAATTTCACAAGTACATACAGTCAACAAAAGTGTATCATAATCGTTATGGGAAATATTAATTCTAAATAAAACATTAAACTGAGGCAGGGCAATACAAGAAGTTCAGGCAAAAAGCAAACAGCAACTGGTGGGTTTGTGGTTTGTGTTTATGCTGCATATTCCTGACCCCTTTGACAGAACAGAATATGCCCACGGTACCTTGAAGAAGTGAAGGATTTAAAACTAATAAAAAAAGCATAGACAGCCAATAACTAACACACACAAATGGAGAACGATGCTGTCAGGAAACTGCAGGTAATTTATATACATGCCTTGCATGGGCACCCTCAGGACGCTTCAGCTTCAGTGCTCCAAGGCTCCACACAGCTTTAGCATGCTCATTAGACGGTTATGCCTGTTTCTTGGTGCAATTCCACGTAGCACTTCGGGATTCCCCCTCAACCCTACAGGCCTGTATGCTGCCCCACTTTCTCTTGTTTTTATTGTCCCACCTAGACTGCCCCTCCCTCTGACCCAGCCTCAGAAGTGGAGCCCCTCACTTTACGACACCTCCAGCTTCTTTCATAGTCACACCCTGTTCACATTGGTCACTTACTTCTGGCTCTATCAGCCCTCATTACCGGCCCCTCTCTCATTCAAAACAGCCTTTCTCATGAGGATCAGGGCCGCACTATTAGGTAGATTATGGCGGTGCTCCCAGCGGCTACATGAGACCCCACAGATGGGCCTCTGGGGTGTGCGTTGAGGGGCCGAGGTGAGAAAGGGACAACATCCCTGCATTTTATCGCGCTTCAAGGAAACAGAAAGCGGACAAAGTCTTTTCACGGTAACCGAAATGAGGGAAGTGAAAAGGGTCACGGGGATCCAGAGGTTGTGCTGGGAACAGTAGGTGCAGTCCTGCCAAGTACCAAGCATCAGGTGTTACTCTAACGCATTTCAGGGTGGTGGTCTGCATCACCGCACTAAAATGCATGCATTAGTCACACATTATAGCTGTCAGTTTCCGCGGCTGGTTGACTTGTGACGCAAACCAGTGAATCCTGGGTTGCCCACACTGGCCGATGCGGTGTGCCAGTGAATTTTTAAATAATACAGTCTGCGGTCGGGCAGGCTGTATGTGTGCTTTAGTCAGTGGTCGAAGTGGGGGAAAAAAGTAGGAGAATTGTGAGCGAAGAATCAGAGGGTGAGAATAACCCGAGGATTGGGCCAGTGGTCTGAGTTAGAGGTGTGGCAGAAAGAGCAAAATATCCCAATTTGTTTCCCATTTCACTAACAGGTCACAGCTTATTACGTTATTTAGTTCAACCAATGGATACACATATTTATTTAAGGTTTAATACGAGTTATTGACATTAAGATACATTCACAAAGTGGAATAGGTTTCCAATCACAAAACATCCCAAGTACGCTTAGCAGTGGAAGCACAAGACATTTGTCTCTGTGCCATGGAGTTTCTGTCATCAGCACTTCTCCATTTTTCCCCAAGAGAAGTTCAAAAATGAATGGCAAAAATCCTAATTTGCAAATGTTTTCAACATAATTATGGTTCTGCCATATTTGCCACATAATACATCATCTGGCACATACTACATCATCTGCTACATAATCTGAGGATTTTAACTAATACATTGTTTGTAGTTCAAACGGATCAAAACGTACTAAAAGTGTGAATGCTGTGAAGTGAAAGGTCCTTTGCAAAGGTTGATTGGTCACCTTTTTTTCACTGCTGCAGTTGTATGTTCCATTAGTACTAATAAGGAAACATCTTTGCAGAGACTGTTAGCATGTGTAAACATTTCAAAATAATAATATATCATAAAATGTACAGCCATTAATACCAGTGTAGGGTATCAGAGCACTTTGCATCACACATAATAAACTTACAAAAGACAGAGGACTACAAGGTGTAGGAGTCACATGACAACCATACTGGTAGGCAACATAGTTTAATAGTAATTTGTCTGAAGAAACACAAACACAAAATTTAACAAGCATTTACAATGCAATGGTTTCGCCTTTGGAAAAGTTAGAGTTATTGGCATTGTATATGCCAAAATTTGTATTTATGTTTTTGTTTCGAAAACAGATAAGTAAATGGCATTGTCATTTACATTGCCATTACCTTTTTTTTTGCAGTCACTTGGCACTCTCTAGCACTCCCTAGTACTCTTTATGCACTCTGCATTTCTTATGCACTCTGCATTTCATATGCACTCCCTGTGCACTCTGCACTCCCTATGCAGCACTCTGTATGCACTCTGTACTCTATATGCACCCTGCACGCTCCACTTCCTATGCACTCCCTATGCACTCTGCACTTTTTATGCAGCACTCTGTATGCACTGTGCACTTTGTATGCACTCCACACTTCCTATGCACTCTGCACTCCCTATGCACTCTGCACTCCCTATGCAGCACTTTGCATAGAGAGTGCAGAGTGCATAGGGAGTGCATAGAGAGTGCAGAGTGCCTAAAGAGTGCAGAGTGCACTCCCTATGCACTCTGCACTGTCTATGCACTCTGCACTCCCTATGTACTCTGCACTCCCTATGCACTCTGCACTCCCTATGCACTCTGCACTCCCTATGCACTCTGTATGCATTCTGCATTACCTATGCACTGTGCACTGTCTATGCACTGTGCACTCTGCACTTCTTATGCACTCTGCACTCCCTATGCACTCTCTGCATTCCTTATGCACTCTCTGCATTCCTTATGCACTCTGCACTTCCTATGCACTCTGCACTAACTATACACTCTGCACTCCCTATGTACTCTCTCTGCACTTTGCACTGTCTATGCACTCCCTATGCACTCTGCATTACCTATGCACTCTCTATGCACTTTGAACTCCTTATGCACTCTGCACTCTCTCTGCACTCTTTATACATTCTGCACTTTTTATGCACTCTCTCTCTGCACTCTCTATGCACTCTGCACTCCTTATGCACTCTGCACTGTGTATGCACTCCCTATGCACTCTGCATTCCCTATGCACTCTGCACTTTGTATACATTCCCTATGCACTTTGTATGCACTCTTTATGCACTCTCTCTGGACTCTGCATTCCCTATGTACTCTGCACTGCCTATGCACTTTGCACCCTCTATGCACTCTGCACGCACTCTGCACGCACTCTGCACTCTATGCACTCTGCACTCCCCCTGCTCTATGCACTCCCTACTCTGCACTCCCTTTGTTAAAGTTTGAGCTTTTGATAAATGGTGTTTTGTATCTTCATTGAATTATGTGTAAAACGTTGATGTGTTTTACTTTACACAGAAATCTGGAGTGCATTTATAATGCAATTATTTGCAGAGAGAGGGAAGGGATGAAAGAGGCCAGGAGTAAGAAAGCTCAAAAGGAAGCGAGTGCAGGATAGAGAGGGAGGGCAGGAGGAAAGGAATAGACGCAGGAGAGAGGGAGGGCATAAAGGAGTGTGAGGGCATGAGGGAAGGTAGGAAAGTGTGAGAAAGGCAGAAAGGAGAGGGCGGCAGGTAAGAGAGGGAGGGCGGAAAGGAGAAGGAGGGCTAGAGGAGGAGAGAGAGGGAGATGGAGGACAGGAAGGTGAAAGAAAGAGGTGGAAAAGGGAGGGCAGTAGAGACTAAGAAGGCAGAAGAGAAAGATAACAGAAGAGAGAAGGGCAGAGGTAATAGAGTGAGAGAAGGCAGAAGAGATAGGGAGGGCAGGAAAGAATAGAGCAGGAAGGAGGGCAGAAGCGAGAGAGTGTTGAAAGAAAAGATAAGGAGTGCGGGATAGAAAGTGAGGAGAAAATGTAGATGTAGATGGAGAGTGAAAGGCAGGAGTGTGAGAGATGTAGAGGGAGGGTGAAAGGAAGTGAGATTGAAACAAAGGAGAGAGAAAAAAGAGATTGAGGACAATAAAGTGAAAGAGCAGAAGAGAGGTGGAAAGGGAGAGAGTGGGAGAGAGGGAAAGGGAGGGAGTGAGAAGGAAGGATGTAGGGCAAGAAAGAGAGGGTAGAAGGGAGAGAGGGGGCAGGTATTAGTGTAGTAATGTAGACAGAAAGAGGAAAAAAATGTGTGAAAAAGTTGACAGTGCCTCAGGAAAGCAACACCATTGGAGTGTGCAGATTTGTTCTCATCACATAAGGAACACCATTGGAGTTTGCAGATTTGTTGTCACCTGCACTCACTTTCTCATCATAAGCACTGGTCAACTTATAGCCTCTACACATGCCCTTTTAAACATGCACTATTTGCACTTGATCTCTCTGTACTTGCCCTGTATGGAAAACACCCTCTCTGCACACGCCCTCTTTACTCATGCCTTCTCTTCACTTGCCCTCTCTAGACATGGACCTGTGAAGAGAGATCATATGGAGAGAGGCATGTGCAGAGAGGCCGTGTGTAGAGAGGCTGTGTGCAGTGATAGCGCATGTTGAGAGGGCATATGCAAAGAGGAGAGGACAGGATACAGAGGTAGTGCAGGAATAAGAAAGTGCAAGAAGTAGTGGGAGGGCAGAAAAGAGTGGGAGAGCAAGAGAGAGGGCAGAAATAAAAGGGAAGGGATGAAAGAGGCCAGGAGTAAGAAAGAAGAAAGGTCAAAAGGAAGCGAGGGCAGGATAGAGAGGGAGGGCAGGAAGGAAGGAATAGAGGCAGAAGAGAGAGAGAAAGGGCATAAAGGAGTGTGAGGGCATGAGAGAAGGTAGGAGGGTGTAAGAAAGGCAGAAAGGAGAGGGCAGCAGGTTAGAGGGAGTGCGGGAAGGAGAAGGAGGAGAGAGATGGAGGACAAGAAGGTGAAAGAGAGCAGAAGAGAGAGGTGGAAAGGGAGGGCAGTAGAGACTAAGAAGGCAGAAGAGAGAGAGGGATAACAGTAGAGAGAAGGGCAGAGGTAATAGAGTGAGAGAAGGCAGAAGAGATAGGGAGGTCAGGAAAGAATAGAGCAGGAAGGAGGGCAGAAGCGAGAGAGTGTTGAAAGAAAAGATAAGGAGTACGGGATAGAAAGTGTAGAGAAAATGTGGATGTAGATGGAGAGTGAAAGGCAGGAGTGTGAGAGATGTAGAGGGAGGGCGAAAGGAAGTGAGATTGAAACAAAGGAGAGAGATAAAAGAGATTGAGGACAGTAAAGTGAAAGAGATCAGAAGAGAGGTGGAAAGGGAGAGAGTGGGAGAGAGGGAAAGGGAGGGAGTGAGAAGGAAGGATGTAGGGCAAGAAAGAGAGAGGGTAGAAGGGAGAGAGGGGGCAGGTATTAGTGTAGTAATGTAGACAGAAAGAGGAAAAAATGTGTGAAAAAGTTGACAGTGCCTCAGGAAAGCAACACCATAGCAGTTTGCAGATTTGTTCTCATCACATAAGGAACACCATTGGAGTTTGCAGATTTGTTGTCACCTGCACTCACTTTCTCATCATAAGCACTGGTCAACTTATAGCCTCTACATATGCCCTTTTAAACATGCACTATTTGCACTTGATCTCTCTGTACTTGCCCTGTCCGGAAAACACCCTCTCTGCACACGCCCTCTTTACTCATGCCTTCTCTTCACTTGCCCTCTCTACACATGGACCTGTGCAGAGAGATCATATGGAGAGAGGCATGTGCAGAGAGGCCGTGTGTAGAGAGGCTGTGTGCAGTGATAGCGCATGTTGAGAGGGCATATGCAAAGAGGAGAGGACAGGATACAGAGGTAGTGTAGGAATGAGAAAGTGTAAGAAGTAGTGGGAGGGCAGAAAAGAGTGGGAGAGCAAGAGAGAGGGCAGAAATAAAAGGGAAGGGATGAAAGAGGCCAGGAGTAAGAAAGAAGAAAGGTCAAAAGGACGCGAGGCGCCCAGCTCACCTCACCATACACAGGGGTCTCAGAGCACACACTCGCACGTTTATCTACGCCTGATGGGTCAAGTAAGGGCACACCCCATGACACGGACATCGGAGGGTGGGCAGGAGAGGGTAAAGAAAGCACACGGGCAATAGAGGGTGGGCAGGAGAGGGTGGGGAGAGCACACGGACATCGGAGGGTGGGCAGGAGAGGGTAAAGAAAGCACACGGGCAATAGAGGGTGGGCAGGAGAGGGTAGGGAGAGCACACGTCAACAAAGGGTAGGCAGGAGAGGGTATGGAGAGCACATGGACAATGGAGGGTGGGCAGGAGAGGGTAGGGAGAGCACACTGACAACGAAGGATGGGTAGGAGATGCTGGGTCAAGCAAAATGACAAAGGATGAAAGGCAGGAACAGAATGAGTGAGAAACACAGAGGGGGAGAAGTACACAAGGGAGCCAGCTGGAGGAAACACACACTCTCATAAAGTGGTGCTTAAATAAAAAGAAAAAAGTACCACCTGAAATAGTGAGCCGTGGATGGACAGCAGTGCGTCCATAACGCTAAAGAAGAAAAAAAAAAAAAGAAATAAAGTAGAGGGAGGAAAACCTACCGAAGCTAAGAATTCCAAGCAAGCAAAGGAGAGTGACAATGAACCGAAGTAGAAATGGGTGGGCGCTAAGTCCACTGTAAAGTACCAAAACGTCTGGCAACAGACAGAGGTGAGACATAATAAAAATAAAATGATGTACACAGTGGGCTTTGGATCCAGTCAGAGGAGTATTGGTCACTCACCTCCTGGTACAGGACAGCGAGGGGGGGGAGGGCGGGAACGGGGCACAGGACAGCGAGGGGGGGGAGGGCGGGAACGGGGCACAGGACAGCGAGGGGGGGAGGGTGGGAACGGGGCACAGGACAGCGAGGGGGGGGGGGCGGGAACAGCACACGGTGTTCAATTATTCTCCTGGCGATGTGATTACTGCCAAAAGAGTCCACTTCAACATAAGAAATTCAAGGCATAGTGCATTTAATCAAAAGTTTGCTAATCCTCTTAATAGCACCATGCCCTGCTCCCAATTAGATAAAAGCCATACAGTAGAAACCATTTAAACCTTTGCGTTTTCAGTGGCAATGTAAACCGAGTGCATTCCAGATGATTTCTTGTTAACTGCAGTCAAATAGTAAGCCTAAACTTGCTCTAAATAGTATGGCAACCACGTGCTTGGGCGATACAAGTCTGAATGCAACCCCCTGGGCACCAAAAACAAACAAGCAACGGAGAGTGAAAGGGGAGGGGGGGGTGGAACGGACAGCGGGAGGGGGCGGGAACGGGGCACAGGACAGCGAGGGGGGGGAGGGCGGGAACGGGGCACAGGACAGCGGGGGGGGAGGGCGGGAACGGGGCGGGAACAGCACACGGTCAGCGGGAGGGGGGGCGGGAAGGCAATGAAAAGGAAAAACAAGCACTCACCCACCTGGACTTCCTCCAACGTCGGTCGGCCGCAGAATGAGAGCAACATGGCGCCGGTCCCCAGGGATCTCGTTGCCTTCTCTAAAGGCAAACAGCTCGTTAGCCCCCGTATCAAGTCCCTTTAACCCTAAACAAGGAACATACCTTTCTCACCCCTCTCTCCCGGGACAGACTGGCTCTGCCTCTCCTTCAGAGGGTGACACCGTATTGCCTCCCTCAACAGTATTTGTCCGTGCTAAAGGGGCAAAGGTTTACTTCACACGTCCCGAGCACATCTCTCCCTTCTGGCCCAAAGCTGCCCCGTCCGCGCCCCTCCCGGATCTCAGCAGACCCATCCCGGGCCGCGGCTACTCACACAGCCGTCTCCAGGAGCCTGCCGCGGCCGCTGTGAGTGCGCCCGGCTCCGCATCGCTCAGACCACAACCCCTCCTGCGCACAGCGGCCGTCGCGCGACCCAACGTCACCGTCTGGCCTACAATGAAAGAAATGAAGGAAGGACAATCCGGGAAGAGAAATCGATAACACCGAGAAGACATCAGGAACTGCATTTATTTATATCAGAGTCAACAGTCTGCCCTCAACCAAAGAAATGGAGACTTGTTAGAATATACGCTGTCTCTTACGTTGCTTCTCTTGAGGAGCTTTCATTGTTGCCAATTTAGAAACAAGCAACGCACGGCCCGGCCGGACCAGATTCGGGGGCGTTCCCGGCTTTTGGCTGACGTCGCAAGACGTAGCCAAAAGCCAAAAATTCTCGGGAACGCCCCCGAATCTGGTCCAGCCATGACGGACGCCTCTCTGTTCCAATGGCTAGCCTCCATTTATGGAGCTAGCCAATGGGACAGGGGGGCGTATTTCAGAGTCCTTACTGAAATCAAGAGATTTCTCTGGAGGCGGAGCTTACGCTCCGTTCTCCAGGCGAAACCTAAAAAGCAATACATTGGTTGGCGTTCTCTTTAATAATCAGAATTGATTTCTTTCCAAATGAACCCTTTTTTGTAACATTAGGATAATCAAAGACTGTGGAAAAACCATAACGCTCTAATTTATACCTTGCAGTTTGCCTGCAACTCTTAGATACCATTAATAACTCACTGGTCTATGTTAGGATTTTCACCTATTAACTGTAAGTAACAATAGGGCTTCTTTGACAAAAGCAGTAACCCACTGACCAATTTACATTATATGCACTTTGTGATCTGCATGGTACATTCTTAGCAGCAGGCACTTTTAACACTCTGTGCTTTCTTTCCTTGAGTCAAAACTTCCACTAAACAAAACGCCATCTCTCTCTACTACTGGTACAAGAAGGAGTTAGGTCCTTAGCGGGACTGAGGGTGGGCTGGACCGTTATACTGAAACTTGAAAAAAGGGGGGGGGGGGCAAACCTCATATCATAGTCATACAGCTATTTCATCAAGAACAAATGCCGATTGATTAGACCTGGTCAGGTACTTTTATTTATACTGATTATTTTTATTTTTTATTTATATCCTTTTTTTTGGTGAACTTATTTTTCATAGGCGAAAAAAGACTATACATTTAAGACATATACAGCATAACATTACAAAGTAAGCATTTGGCAAACAAAACATGAATTGAAAATCAACAGTGCATCAAACAAACACTAAACATTAAACATTACAAATTACATTTCATATTTACAAATCAATTTCCTATTGAAGACAAACTAAGCGACATTTGGTCACAAGAGTGAAGTAGTGTATAGTTGTTTTAATAAATCACTCAATGATAAAGTTAACTCTTGTTGGTATGCCGACGCGTTTCAGGTTCGAGGAACCAGTTCTCGAAACCTCATCAGGGCTTTGTTAGTTGTCTGTATAGGATGCAAAAAACAATAAAGTTTTATTGACAACCTGTACGCCTCAACACTGTCACCCACAGCTTGAGAAATCATGAAAAATCTACCTTTATCTTTTAGGCAGGCGGTATCTTCAATAATATCGACGCGGGGAGCGTTATGCTGTGCTTGTGGTTAATTTCTACAATAAATAAGGCGCAAGCCATGTAAAAAATTTAACCAACGGAAAAACGTTTATAAACACTTGTGTCTTAGTTCTACATACCTCCGTATGCACCATCCGGCGCCTCTTGGAGGGAGGGGAGGTCGTGCTCAATATGTCTGAGGCCCTGATTGGAAAAAGGGGGGATTTTATGCGTGATTTGTGTAAGACTTTTTATTTAAAAAAAAGATATACAGTTATCCCTAGCATTGTCCCATACCTTATATTCTTCTCTTGGGGTGGCGTTTATATTCTCTGGCTTTCAATGGCTGTTCGTTATAAAAACGACCTATCGGAAACGGAATTCCAGTTAAAACCAAAACGTACCCAAGAGATTTAGATTACACAAATTTGTATGGTTGCATGTCGTTTTCGAAGTGTAGAGTACCTGCATTTGAACCGAAGTTCGATGTCTCCCTCGTTTTCTATTCCTTTCGCGGTGGGCCCCAGGGGTCCGTTCTATCCTTCTTAGATCGTCAAACACTACCTAAATACAAAGAGGTGAGTGACAGCGTTAGACACGAGCACTGCATGGTGTTGTTTAGAGCTTGCTCGTTCTCACCTGATCTCGGTCGCGCAGAGCCTCCGCTGGCAGGTTCACTAGATCGCCTCACAAACTGTGATGGCCATCTTAGTTAGATTTTAAATTCACTAGTGTAGCGTCCCATTGCATTCTGGGACTTGTAGTTGGACCAGTGCTCGAGGTTGACCACAAACAATTAAAAATTGGGGAGATTGTTACGTGGTCGAATACAATATGTGTCCTACTCATCAGTAATTAATTGCACATTGAATTCCGACTAATTACGTTTATTGTGAGACACTAGATGGATTCACAAACGACAAGCAAATTACCTGGGGTCGTTCTTTATGTATGGCTCAAAGTATCACCAATGTTGTCAACATTCTGCAATCTCCAATGTTTTCGTAAATTGGTTCTAAGGGGGATATGATTCCATCCATATGTCATCGCATAGCCATTGTGAAAAAAAGCTCAGTCTAGATCCTTGATAATTCAGACATATTGTTCAGGCCTGTTAATGTGCTGTTAAATTTAAGAATGAGGTATGCTTCTTTTTGCAGCAACACCTTGTCTACATCCGCGGGGCGCTGTACTGTACCCATTGTAAAAAGTACTGACCATTTGAAATCGCTCTCAGTGTGGGAATTCTCTATGAAATGTTCGACCATGGGAGCAGTGAGTACCTTCTTTTTGATCCTTGATCTATGTTGGCTGATATGTAGATTCACTTGTTGATTTGTTTTACTAATATAGATCTTTTGGCACGGACAAGTGATAACATATATCACATTTTTTGTCCGGCAATTTGAGAAACCCAAGTGTTTCCACTTGACCCCCTGGTGTTCAAATTCATTTCCTTCAATAGTGTTTGGAATGCGACACAATTGCCGCATCTGTGATGCCCATCGATTGGCTTGATGTTCCAATAGGTCAAGAGGTCGTGTTTGGGTTTAGGCTGCGCTACATTAGCCCTCACAATTTGCTGTCCAATACTCTTGTTCTTTTTGTACGCAAAAATTGAACGGGGAAGGGACATTCCAAGCCTTCTAGCAAATGCCAATTTTTTAAAACTGTTTATCTCAATTTGTGTGTGTCGGGACCATAGTGGTCACACAGACCAAACAGTCTAGCTATTTCTTTTCTTTTGTTTGTAGCAAGCATTCACGTGGTGTGAAGCATGCTCTTTTGTATGAGTGTTTTAGGAGTTTTTTGGGGTAACCCCTATGTATCATTTCCTGGCAGAATGTCTGGGCATGATGGTCAAAATCGCTAGTGTCCGTGCAATTTCTGCGTATCCGCAATAGTTGCCCGTAGGGCAAGTTTGCTTTAAGGTTCCTGGGGTGATGGCTTCTGTGGTGGAGGATAGTGTTTTTGTCAGTAGCTTTCTTATATAATGAGGTTTTTAGAACACCATCCAAACAAGTGACTTCCACATCCAAAAAAGTCATTTTGGTACTGCTTGCTTCCATGGAGAATTTGATGTCATTATGTCTGGCATTGATCCATTCGTGGAACGTCAATAGATCGGTCTGGCTCCCCTGCCACAGGAGCCAGACGGCATCTATATAGCGCCACCATTGTACGATGTTCCCAATATATGGATTGTTGTTGTCCACAAACTTCATTTCATACTGCGCCATGTAGAGCACTGCCATTTCTGGGGCATAAGGACACTCCATGGCAGTGCCCTTGATTTGCATATAGAACTGATCATTAAATGCAAAATAGTTCTTCTTGAGGGCTATTTCTGCAAGTCGTAGAATGAAACACGTGGGGACCTCTCTCTCTACTAAGCACATTAATCACCGGAGTTATCATGACATTGTTGCCGAAAATTGCTGTAGGCCAGGAAGGAGGAAGCAAGCTCCTTAAAACCATATTTTACTTGCAAGCACAACACCCCCACCTGAAGTCAGCGCTATGTGTGGTCGCACTGCCCTAGAGCCACCCTGCTCCAGGGTCCTGTGATCTCCTGTGATCTCAGTGACTGTCACTCTATGGTGTCCTGCTTGTGGTGGACAGGCCTTCAAGGTTAACCCACACTTGCCACCGCATGGTGTCCTGCTTGTGGTGGACAGGCCTTCAAGGTTAACCCACACTTGCCACCGCTAGGGTCTACCTGCTGGCGCTAAGATCTTGTGGGGCCTTCTAAGGTCTAGCATGGGAATGTGCTCCCTCAGGGGGAGTAGTCTGGTGGACTGGTCATGAAGGCTGAACCTGATTCCCCAGTTCCAAATTCAGCAACTCTGACTATAGTGCCACATCCTCTCCCCCACTGAACACCATACTGCCCCACTGAGAGAAACTTGCACTGCCTTCAACTACAACCCAATTGTGCCTGCTATAAACCCCTGGAAGTGATTAAATTCCAATTACGCACTAAACAAAAGCAATATGCTGCCAAAAAAGAAATTAACAACATCCTGGAAAAAGCAAACACTCACAGGGAATGCAAGAAGTAAAGCATGTGAAATGTTAGCAGGTACAACATGGTTACCTTAACACTTTTACACTCATTATGCAGAAATCAGTGAGTGCCTTTGCCTGAAACATTAAGGACAGGACTACCCAGTTACCAAGGACGTGGGAGGTCGTAACTCACCTCTAACGTCCACCAGCCTTATTTTTAACCGCTGACGGAGGCCCAGGTATTAAAGTTTGTTCTACCTTCGGGTACTGGGACCCCGCCAAGCCGTTTTAATTCACATTCAAAACACCCTTCACCGCACACACACCGACATACCTGCTCCACTGTAACCAGGCGTCGTAGCACACCCGGGACACGTTAAGTGTCACTGGTGGGCCCGATGATGAAGCATGCCACCAACTAGGTTGGTGGGTGAGGGCTTCATGAGCACACCTACCAGGTGCCACAACCCCTTGACAAAACAAGACAGAGTCACTAACATTTTAAATTAAAATCTTGTTTAAAAAAAAACCCCTCCCTAAACTTAGCTAGTCTCTTTTTGATTAAATTCTATATAAATTGGGGATACGGGCTAATCTGGTCCTCTCTCTCCCTCTTGATACACGACAGTGTTTTGAATTTAAACATCATGGAGGGCATGGGATTGTGCTGATTTTTCTGGTTTTTTTTCGATTTTTTTGGGGTGTATAACTGAACTTATGTTCCTCTGTCTTCCATTGCTTTTAGGTGCACAAGACTCAAGAGAACCACCAGTGCCAGGAAGAAGTCCTGCAGCGGTGTGTGTGTGCAGCATAACGTCACGCGACGTCACGTCTGGCCACAGACAACTCTGCAACTCGTGCAACTGCGGCCTGCTGTTCTGACCTGCTCTAGAGAAGATGGCCCCAAAAAAAGTTCTCCGTAGCTCCTCTAGCAAGAAAGTTGCCAGTAAGGAGCAGAAGAAGCAAGTTACCAAGGAGGCTGGTGTGCCGGCCGCCGTGTTTTTTGGGAGTAGCACCCCCGCTCTTTTGGGCTCAGTGCCTCCACCACCACCACCACGCCAACTTAAGTCCAAGCCCTTGAGTGCTGCAGAGGCAGTCAGTGTACTTCTTCAATCACCATCGACCAGTGATGTTGGCTCATCGCAAGAAAGTAGCAGCAATGTCCCTGAATCAACACAGGTTGTTGTAACTCATCTGACAAGTGTTGAACAACCACAGCCGCAACAACAACCACATGTGCAAGTACAAGCTCAAGTATATGTGGAAGGAGAGGCAGCGCAAGGAGATGCGCAAGCAGAGGTGCATGGAGGGTCACAAATGCCCACAATAGTTGTTCCTCCCGAAGTAGGGGCACATCAGGAAATCGACAATCAAGCCGAGGTATCATTGGAAGCCACTCCTCCTGATGATCATTCATTGTCTTCCACATCCCTAGCAAGGAAAAGATCAAGGTTGGTGTCTACATCTTCTTCAAGCCCACCTCCTTCTGATGATCTGGATGAAGATTGGGAACCATCACGGCCGTCTGAGAATGAGGCACACCATGATCTGACAAAGGTACTTAAGCGTAAAAGGAAGGTCGTCGAAAAACTCATAGTTATGGAGTGTGATGAGGCTCAACAAGAAGTGGCGGATACTCCTGCTGATGAAGACTCTCACGACGATGACGCAGTCATCATAAAGGTCACTGCAGCCCCATAGGGCATGCAGCAAAAAGACATTTTGACACTAGCCCGAGAAGCTGCTGAGCGTGATGATGTTGTCGACGAGGAGGCAATGGAAGAAACACCACAATCATTGGAGTTAACTAGTACACCAACACCTACCGCTTCCATATTTCTTAGTCGCCAGAAGGGACCTCCATCCACCTCGACCTCAATTAGTGGTGGTGAAAGTGCAAAACGTACTGAAGTTCGGCAATCCACATCCTCCACTTCATCTGGCATTAGCAGCAGGACCACCACCACCAGTATCGCCGCCTCCTCCGGCCCCCAAAGACATTTCAAGTCCGCAGTTTGGGACTTCTTTAGTGTTTGCCCAAAAAAGGAAAACTTTGCCATTTGTAGCATTTGTAAGTTGGCAGTTAGTCGTGGTAAGTTTGGTTCCAACTATGGTACCGGAGGCCAGAGAGGTCATCTTGAAAGAAAGCACGCTGTCAAATGGTTTGCGCACCTACAGGCGATCAAGGAAGCCCGAATTGCACGTAATGCTGTTTCATCTGATGATGACGAGGAGGAAGAAGACGTGTCAAACACTTCACTTACACCCAGTACCCCTGTCAGCAGCACACCCCATGTGAGCCACACTAAGAGTGTGGGAGAGAGTGAAACACCAATGCGAAAAAGTTCATCAGCGAGCGTAACTAGGTCGAAGATATCATCATCATCCCGTAAATGCTTGGTCCAGGGCAACATTAAAAAGATGTTGTTTACAGAAGCGCAATATGAACGCAACCACCCACTGACGCGTCTGTATAACACTAAGCTGGCTAAAATGCTAGCTCTGGACCTTCTCCCTTTTTCTTTTGTAGAAGGGGTTAGTTTTCTAGAATTAGTGGCAGCGCTCTGCCCTAAATGTAAGGTTCCTAGCCGGTTCTATTTTGCCAGAGTTGCGATTCCAGCACTACATGAAGATGTGCTGGAGGTGATTGGGGCAGCTTTGCAGAAGAGTGCTGTTCACACTATACATCTGACAACAGACATGTGGACTAGTGGCGCAGGCGCTGATTACATGTGCATCACTGCACACTGGGTCTCTTTTTCAGGGGTTAAAGCCAAGCTAAACGCAGGTGTTGACCCGGACCAAGTTTTTAAAGCTGCTCGAGAACATGCAACACTAGCCATGTTTGGTTTGGAGAAACGTCACACAGCACAAAACATTTTGGATGAGTTTAACACAAAGGTCCTTGACTGGCTGTCCCAAAAAAAACGCCAGATTGGTTATGTTTCCACGGATAATGGCGCAAATGTAGTTAAGGCCATGGAGCTGGGTCAGTATTTCAGAGTGCTGTGTTTGGCGCACTGTATAAACCTGGTTGTCAAAAAATTCTTGAGTGATAAAGACAGTCCAGTGTACGAGGTAGTGGAGACCTGCCGAAAAATGTGCAACCATTTCAGCCATTCTTTTAAGACCCAGAAGCATCTGAGGAGCCTGCTACATGAACGTCGAATGCCAGTGAAAGCACTCATCCAGGACGTGGCAACACGTTGGAACTCAACCTTCTACATGCTTGAGCGTCTGTATGAGCAGTATACGGTACTCGATCAATATTTCTTAACACAGGGTACAGCTCAGAAGGACCTGAGGATGGGTGCGGCGCAATGGGACATAGTTAAAAGCCTGACACGCATGCTTTGTCCTTTTGAGGTCTTCACGCGTGCAGTCAGCAAGGAGGACTGTAATTTGGGAAAAGCTATCCCATTGTTGTACATGCTGGAGCACCAACTGAAGGAGGTGTGTTCTGTGTTTCAAAAAGATGAAAAAAACAAAGACCCCTTTGTTTTGGCGGAGAAATTATTAGAGCGCCTACAAGGTGATGAACGTCTTAAAATGATCCATTCAAACCAGCATTACATTTGTGCTACTATTCTGGATCCACGCTACAAAAAGGCGCTGGCAGGCCGAGCATTCTTTCCTTTTGATGATGAACATGTTCCAAAGTACAAACGTTGGCTAGCCTTGTCAGCCAAGAGGTTTGAAAGAGAACGGCAGAAAATTGAAGGAAAAGGCAGTACATCAGCATCAGCAGGCCATCCCCAGTCAAAACAATCCACTTCTGCACCTGTGGCTGTGGCACAAGTGACCTCTCAGCGGTTAAAGACACCGGCAACCGGATCATCTGCACCAGACACAACAGAAACATTGGAGGCTGAAGAGGAATGGCTAGCTCAGCTTGGGTTTGGTTCTCAAAAGGTCACAGCAACAGCTAAGCAAAGTGGAGGAACCTTGGAGGAGGACCTTGAGTCGATGGTGAAGGACTATCTGAATGACTCAACAGAGGTCTATGTTAATGCTGACCCATTGGCGTATTGGCATGGGAAAAAAGAATTGTGGCCACAGCTCTCCAACCTGGCTTTAAACTACTTGTCTTGCCCACTCGCAAGTGTGTCTTCTGAACGTGTTTTCAGTGCTGCTGGTGCCATTGTAACTCCCAAACGGAGCCGCCTCTCGCCCAAAAATGTGGAGAGGTTAACAATGATCAAGATGAATCAGCACCTCATACCACCAGATTACAGAGTACGAGAAAGCGCGCTGGATGAAGACGAGGTGGACAGCAATGTAGATGAGGGAATTTCTACTCTGTCAGGTGACACTGAGCTCACCCTGCCTGAATTCGCAGAGTATGAAGACAAAGCCTTATTCTTATTCCTGGACCTTAACACCGAGCCCTGAAAATGAGACAATGAATCAATAACTTTCTTTTTCGTCCTTATTCACTTTCATTCCTGTGTGTCTGTCTTTCTTTGTTGTGCACAGTTAATATAATTCAAACTTTAATCACCTAATCACAAAAACAAGCCCATCAGCAGAACTGTCTTCACTTGTTTGCTTATTGATTTGAAGGTGCCGCAGTCCGCATTCCTCAGGTTCACAAGTTCAGAAGAACATGCTCCTCTATCCTCCTCTTCCAGACTCCTATTTCCATCAAAGCAGAGGGCTGGATTACGCCCAATGAAGAAAGACTCAGCACTTGTGGGGGTCTTCTACTTCTTTGCGGGTGAGTTGACGGCTTTGGGGCCATTGCTGGGAAGCTCCAATACCGGATAAAAATGGTTTGGACCAAATCGGAGGCGGAATTGTTTTTGTGTTTTTGCTGACTTGCTTGCCTTTGAGGAGCTCTTTGGGGGGGTTCCGGCTGTTTGTGGGTGAGTTTTGGGGTCTGGGAGCACTGCTGGGACAGTCTAATCTTGATTGCATTTGCTTTTCAGGAAATCCGTGGTGGAAAACTGGAGTTATGGCCTAGCTGCACTGCGCGTTTGGACCGAAGGTGGAGAAATATTGTAAGTATGAGATTTTGCTTTTGGGCTGTTTGGGGGTGTTGTGCTTTTTGGCGGGTGGGTTGGCGGGTCTTGGGGCATTCCTGGGAAGGTCTAATACCGGATAGAAGTGGTTGGGACAAAATCCACACTGATTTTTTTTGTTGCTATTTCTGACATTTTGCTCAATGTAGCATTTTCGGGGGCCTGTTTGGGGGGCTTCCTGGTGTTTGTGGGTACATTTCGGGGTCTGGGAGCAATGCTGGCTACGGATACTTTAGTTTGCAAGAGGTTTGAAGCAAATCCATGGTGGCAGAGGGGAGTTAGGGCCTAGCTGCAGAGCGCGCGCGGAGTGATTTGGGAAAAAGGCAAAAAAATGACTAAGTCCCCATTTTTGTACTTTTGCTCTTTGGCTGTTTGGGGGTCTTCTACTCGTTTTCTCCTGGGTTGACGGCTCTGGGGCCATTGCTGGGAAGCTCCAATACCGGATAAAAGTGGTTTGGACCAAATCGGAGGCGGAATTTTTTTTGTGTTTTTGCTGACTTGCTTGCCTTTGAGGAGCTCTTTGGGGGGTTCCGGCTGTTTGTGGGTGAGTTTTGGGGTCTGGGAGCACTGCTGGGACAGTCTAATCTTGATTGCATTTGCTTTTCAGGAAATCTGTGGTGGAAAACTGGAGTTATGGCCTAGCTGCACTCAGGCCCGGACTGGCCGTTGCTGGCACCGGGCAATCCCCCGGTGGGCCGCACGGGTGGGGGCCGGTTTGGGGCCCCTGGGGGCCGTTTTTGTTACAGGGCCGTTTTTGCAGCATAGCTGCAAAAACGGCCCTGTAACAAAATCGGCCGAAAACCGGCCCTGGCAAAGAGCGCGCCCCCCCCCCCTCGGTGGAGGGGAGGGGGGGCCGGCCGAACACTTTGCCAGGGCCGGTTTTGGTTCCCAGTCCGGCCCTGGCTGCACTGTGCGTTTGGACCGAAGGCCGAGAAATATTGTAAGTATGAGATTTTGCTTTTGGGCTGTTTGGGGGTGTTGTGCTTTTTGGCGGGTGGGTTGGCGGGTCTTGGGGCATTCCTGGGAAGGTCTAATACCGGATAGAAGTGGTTGGGACAAAATCCACGCTGATTTTTTTTGTGCTATTTCTGACATTTTGCTCAATGTAGCATTTTCGGGGGCCTGTTTGGGGGCTTCCTGGTGTTTGTGGGTGGGTTTTGGGGTCTGGGAGCAATGCTGGCTACGGATACTTTAGTTTGCAAGAGGTTTGAAGCAAATCCATGGTGGCAGAGGGGAGTTAGGGCCTAGCTGCAGAGCGCGCGCGGAGTGATTTGGGAAATTGGCAAAAAAATGACTAAGTCCCCATTTTTTTACTTTTTCTCTTTGGCTGTTTGGGGGTCTTCTACTCGTTTTCTCCTGGGTTGACGGCTCTGGGGCCATTGCTGGGAAGCTCTAATACCGGATAAAAGTGGTTTGGACCAAATCGGAGGCGGAAATTATTTTGTGTTTTTGATGACTTGCTTGCCTTTGAGGTGCTCTTTGGAGGGGGTTCCGGCTGTTTGTGGGTGAGTTTTGGGGTCTGGGAGAACTGCTGGGACAGTCTAATCTTGATTGCATTTGCTTTTCAGGAAATCCGTGGTGGAAAACTGGAGTTATGGCCTAGCTGCACTGCGCGTTTGGACCTAAGGCCGAGAAATATTGTAAGTATGAGATTTTGCTTTTGGGCTGTTTGGGGGTGTTGTGCTTTTTGGCGGGTGGGTTGGCGGGTCTTGGGGCATTCCTGGGAAGGTCTAATACCGGATAGAAGTGGTTGGGAGTGGACAAAATCCATAAGGAAAAGCCTTTTGGCACTTTTTGTAACTTAGGGTTCGTTAGGGTTAGCCCTCACAGCAGGATTGCATGTGTTTTGGGGTGTTCTAGATTTTTGCAACTGAGTTCTGGGGTCTTAGAGCACTTGTGAGAATTTGTAATTTTGGTTGCAAGTCATTTGAAGAAAATCCATGGTGGGAAAGGGGGGATTTGGCACAGTTAAAAAAGCCTCTGCCACTATTCTTAACTTAGGGCTCCTTAGGGTTAGCAGTATTTCTATTGCATGTGTTTGGGTGGGGGGGTTTTCGAGTCTTGGAGCGATGCTGGCTATGGATACTTTTGCTTGCTTGCAAGTGGTTTGAATTCAATCCACGGTGGGTAAGGGGGTATTTGGGCCTACTTTTACTTTCAAAGTACTTTTTGTCACCAATTTTCTGCTAGGCCTCGTTTTTTGAGATCTGATTGGGGGTCTTCTACATTTTTGCAACTGGCTTTAGTAAGGGTCTGGGTGGAAGCACTGCTGGGAAGGTCTAATTTTGTTCTAAAACACAGTTTACAGTACACCTAGCTTGAGGGGAAAGATCCGCTAAATTAATTTGCCCATACTTATTTATCCTTGAAAAGGTGACTCAGACAGAGTACGCACTTTCAAAAATGTTGTACTGTCTATTAGGAAAATCAAAGTGTGACTTTTTGCACTACACAGCGTACATACCTTATATTTATTTATCATTGCTGTTTTTCGTTCAATAATTACAGGCCGGGTTTCAGTCTGCAATGGGGATAAAAGGATGGAGTCAGGCTTCACATTAGCGAGCCGCAATTCAGCATCCGCCAGGCAGGCAGTGGACAGGGTGTCTTCTGGTCACCAACATTGATGGACGAAGCGTCAGCTGGAATGGAGGAGTGCCGCTAATAGGAGGAATTGTTTGCTGCATGCAACTTACTTACCAAATTCAACAGGACAACTACAACAATACAGATACAGTATCCATTCTTTTATTCAATGAGTGTGTGTGACTGCATTTCTTGGATCTCTCTCTGCTTCTAAATTGATCCCTACAGCTATTCTATAGGTTTTACTTCGGCTATTTTTTAAACCTAATTTAATGTAGCCCTGTACTGTCGCATTCTGTCATTCACGGTTGTCAAAAGTACTACTTACTTTTCTGTAACAATGCATTCAGTAGTGCATGCACTTCCTTTATGTCACGTAAAAGATTTATGGTTAGCTTTGTACCCAAAAATTTCTTTATGTTCAATTATTGTTTGTCCGTGCTGTGCTTTTTTTATTCCTTTCAACAAAACCTACCCAAAAAGAAACCCCCATTCCTATCCATTTTACAAACCCTAACCCTCTTCCCCCGGGTTGTGTGGTTTTGCTTGATGTGTGACTAAATGACATCAATAATTCCACACACTTGCTGGGGAGGATAAGGTCATAGCAACAGGCTGGTGAAGGAATCCGAGGATATATTCTAGACTTACTCAGCTTCAGTACTATTTCTTGTAGTAGTAGCCAATGTCAAAGAAATCCTACACAAGTACAAGTTATACTATCAATACTTTACCATTTGTTAGGCTACATTGTGGCACTGTTGTAGACTAGTGTACTGTCACCTGCTATATTCTCTATCGTACCGTTGTAATGCTACAGTAAGAACAAACCAGGTTTAATTTTCTTTTTTTCCATAGCCATGCAACTGCCACTGTGTCACACCACTAGTACAACCGCAATGAGGAGGAAATTTCAGCCGCCCTGGATTGCAACCTTAATCGCTATTTCCCGTGGAGCCAGCCCTGGGCCTAGCCCTACTTTCAAACAGAAATTACAGGTAAGATAAGCGTTTGGTTGGAGGTAGTATAATGGAGTATTAGGAGAGACGAGAGATTGACAGTAGTACTACTAAAGTCCTAGGACTATTCAGGAAAACAAACTTACTGTTAAACCCCCACCCACCAGACTCAAACGCAGTAAAAAACAGGTATGGCCAGATAAAGTTTCAAAAAGTATATTTTTATAGCCCTAACAAAATAATCTCCCGCAAGACCCTCCCTAACCCCAACGATTGTCCTTCAAAAGTCCCCAAAAAACCCAACTCCCAATTCCCACCACCCAAAAGTCTCTAAAAAAGGGGCAAGGGACACTATGGCAGGGTGCTGTTGACTTTAGCAGCCAGGGCATCATGCTCCTTGCGGAGGGTGGCATGTTCGAAGCGGAGGCCCTCCACCAAGTTCTTATAGTTCAGGACCTCCTGCTCCAGGTAGGACAGTCTGAGGGATAAGCGGCGCCGGCATGCCTTGCAAATCCTGTGGGGGGCAGCTGCTGTCTTTGCTGCTCGGCGGTGGCGTTTGGCTTTGGTAGCCCGGCTCGGTACCACTGGAGCACTGCGCTGGCTGGCAGCCCGCACGGAGGAGGATGCAGCTGTCCCAGTGGACGTTGTTGTAGTACCAGACTGCATCTCCTCCTCCTCCAGGGCAACCAGCCGCCGATATTCAACGACAGTGGCATCCAGCCTCCGTTGCCGGGCCATTCGAGCCAGCTCCTTCCTCTTTGATGGTCTCTTGGATTTGGAAGGAGCAACTATATGAAGAAAGAAAGACATAGTCTGTAACCAATGCTCCTTAAGATTAACACAAAATGATTGAGCAGAAAGTTGTCACAGTACAAGTAGCAAATTGAAAGCACAGTACATAACTATTGAGGACAGTATCTATGTAACCTCCGACTTCTTCATCCTTGCTCTAACATTAGTGGGAGTTTAAGGAACAAATTCTACGAGCACTATGGACTTCCATTACAGTCGACTATGACAGTACACCAGTCTTATTCTTCTTCTTCTTCTATCTTCTTTAGGAAAATTGGTACGTTATCTTATGCAAGCCGGCATAATGCCAGCACAGTGAACTTGCACCCGAGAAAAACAGACGCACACCATGGTGAGTGAGACAGACTTGCGTTACTGTACCGGTCCAGTACATGCAGGTGGTGAAGCTCTTACTTTTCTATTACGGGTGGCACTGAGAATACTCTGTTCAAAGGGCTACTGCTTAATTAATTTAGCTTTCACCCTACAGTGCAAATGAGTATTAGAAAAGGAAAATGAAGAAGCTAAATAATCTGATTATCTTTCATTTCATATGGGATGTATTTGATGACATATGGGATGACTTTAGGTACTTTGTTTATTATTGAGTGAACAGTGATACACCCACACATGAATGACGTACTACTACTAAACTAAAGTTATTAAGAGAGGTAGGGAGTGTCCACCGTAATAACCGGATATATGCTGTGCTTGCAGTTGCAATACAAACTACTGCTACTATTCATGGTAGTATTTGGACAAAATTACAACTTCTCTTCCTTGCCTTTCCTACACTGAAACGGACGTGCGGGTGCGGTGTTACATGCTCTTCAAAGTAACACTTAGTTCATCCAGTGACCGTTACTCTCTCTAGATACACATATGCTATCTAAGAGTCAGATAGTTACCATGAATGATCCAGGCATCCATCCATTCAAAGTATATGCACACATACAGTTTCTGTTTCACCCACCCAGGCTGTTCCCCTTCCACCCATCCTTGCTTCATCATTCACCCAGCCATGCACCATACCATATTCTTTCCTTCCCAGCCACCTCGGGGACCAAGCAAACACATATAATTCTTCTTTGACAGTCATCATTACATTTCTCGTCCTTCCACACTTACTTACACCCTTCTTTCACTTTTCGTTCATCCCATTCATCAAGTTCATCTCAGATCTGATTGGGATTCTTCTCGCCAAAAACTTCACAGCTAAGTCGAAGTACATTTAGAGGAGGCTACTACCTGGTTTATTTATAATACACCTGTGCAGAAAGCACACTCTGCAGTCTTCAATCTCAATGAGTAAGGAATATATAGCTTACCTCTGCCCGCCACCACCGTGTCATCCCCCACAGAATTGTCCGGCACTTCCACCGCCTCCTCCCCAGAGTTGTCCTCCTCGTCCAATGCCACCACCACCTCCGCGCTGGCCCCGCCTCCAGATGTTCCACCTACAAAGTACATTTAATAATGTTAGAATACACCACTCACTACTATATAATATTTGGTCTAGGAGGAAGAAAGAAATGTGAAAAAACAGTATACAATTTAATAATTTGTGACTCTCTACTCTAAAGTAAAAATGTCCCTTTTTCCAGGGAAGGCTGTTGTCTTGCTGCACTTTTTGGCACAACTGATGAATGCTTGCTTTTTATTTTTAACACGGACCACTTTTTCTCCTAACAGACAGAAGCTTGACTTCTAAGAACACGAGCAGGATCAAGTTCAAACCAGGTGAGAGCTCGGCTCGACCACAAGAAATGTGTCTAATTAATCGTCAGCACTAAGCACTTTTCCATTTTCAGTTAAACGTTTACTTTTATGACAAACTTGATTTTATTAAATGTGTTTACTTTTAATAAAGCTTTTAAACTTAAATAGACTTTGTGGTTTTTGGTCCTCCAGACTAGAGTGGATGAGCTAAAGGTTTTGCAACTTTTGCAAGCATGAGTCCGTGCCTCTGACATCATTGGGGAATAATCATCGGTGACTTTGGGAGCTAAATGACTCTGCCACACTATCTAGTCAGTAAGGAGATTGGGGGTTCAACTACAAAGTCTGTTATCACTGAGGTATGTGGAAAGTCTAACAGCACCTATTATAATTGATAAGCTAAGCAATGCATTATTTAGTGTCCATAGTTCTGTTTGTGCAGATTTGTCCCTGCAACAGTAGTAGAATGGATTGTCCTCCTATCCAAACCAAAAGTAAAGTAGTATCTTATTCTTTCTTGGTGGTCATTCACCTTTTTATTGTTGGCAATTGTCAAAGCATAAACATTTAGAAGACTTGAAAAGACATTATGGACAATCCCAGAGGACTGCACTCTGTGCATAGAGCTATTGCTGACTAGAATGGGAGTCCAATGGAATTGCCAAATGTGCAATCTTAGTTAGACTAATAAGAATAATCTAGTAATACCACATGGAGTCATAGTCGAGGCAGGATAAGAATTTAGATCCAGACTACAAGAATATCAAAGACAATTTAGAAAAAATCGAATGAGGAACGCTGGGAAAAAATAAGTACTCTATGTTAAAATTAAAACTTACTGGGGCCAGCAAAGGAGCCCTCGCCTGCCCGATCCTGGCCTGCATCTTCAACAGCACCCTCCTCCTCCTCCTGTGTCCTCCTCTTGCCCCTGGGGGAGGCTGATGTACAACATGAAAGAAAGAAAAACAGAAAACATGGATGATATTTGTCAACCAAATCAAACATTTCAAAAGAACTAACAAAATATTTTGGCGAAATAGCAAATAGACAACTATTCCACGGGATATATTATTGACCAATCTCATGTGGTCTACTACGTTATTAGTATTGCTTGATTTGCGGACCGTCGAATTGGAAACTTCTTATTTAACTCACTACACAAAGTACTAAAAAGGGTTGCCTAGGATTGGCAGGCAGCAGTCCGCAGCACGCAAAGTGACAGCCAAAGTCCATCGTGATTGCAGATCAGCGACAACACTAAAGTTTCCTACTACACTAACCAGTCATTAAAATACTCAAACTATCAATCCACCACCACTATTTCTTCTTATCGCCATGTGTACAAAGGAAGGACTGGACTTGAGTCTGTAGGGGCTGATTTAGAAGCCCCTTGCGGCTCTTTTGCTCCATTGTTGCGTGACTTTTGTGACGCAGCGGCAGCACAAAAGAGGCGCAATGGTGCGGCGTATATTAACAACGTGACGCATATGGTAGATGCATCACGTTGTAAAGCCCTGCGCCATCAGGGGGCGTTCCGGCGCAAGGGAGGGCGTTCCTGCGCAGGAACGCATCCTAAAAGTGGCTGAGGGAAATCTACAAGATTTCAATCACTCACTTTAACGACAATGATGCGTGACTCAAACCCTGCGCCTGCTTGAAGCAGACGTACGGCTTGACGCAGCATTGGGGAGATAGGGCACCCCAGAGCATTGATGGAGCTGCGCCATCGTTGCAACGCAACTCCAGCAATGCGCCGCCCTTATGGCACAGATGCGTAATGCAATTGTATGACCCTGCTCTGACCCTCACAGCTGGCTCATAGAATAGCTACAATTAGGCCACAAAGGTCCTGGAAAAAAAATTGCACTGCAACAGAAAGCAAATTACTGATAAGGAAGCAGGTGCCAGACCTGGAATTTTAAAACAGTGACACATTAATAAACTAACCCCAAATTAATTAATGTCAGTTGAAGCAGGGCAGGTGTGCTTGCTCCCCCCCCCCCCCATAATCTACAGTGATGATGAACCAGAGGGTGGCATTGATGTAACAGAGGGTGGCATGGGTGATACAGAGGGTGGCAGTGGTGAAACAGAGGGTGCTGGGAGGCTGTGATGATGAACCAGATGTAGAAACAACATAGTCGCGACCGTTGCGAGCCGAGAAGTAGGTTCGCAATTGCGAACTAGTACCAAACCCTCGCGAACTGGCAGAAACCCTTGCGAACACAAAAAAAAATCCGCAAATTCGCGAGAATTCGTGGATTTTGCGGATTGCGAGTTCGCAAATTCGCAAAATTCGCGAACGCCAGATTTGCAAAATTCGCCCATGCTTAGTTACCATCTCACTCGTCGAGTCAAATAGTCCACCTATATCTCTTCTTAGAAAGTGAACAATTTGTGAGTATTCAAAAAACGTTGGTCGCCAGAGAGTAGTTACTCTAGCTAGCACTTCTTGCCACGTGATAATTCTATTCAGAACAACGAAGTGCCTTAACTCCCGAAATCCCAAATTCTCCCACATTATTATATGGCTGTTTCTAATTTGGAGGCCCAGACAAAAACATTCTCGTAGGCTTAAAAACTGGGAAGCTGAGGAGCTAGGATTTTTCTTAAAAAAGTACTGCAATCTAGATAAATATTATTTCAAAGTCTTATATCTTGTCCTCTTTGGGAACTTTGCAATCTTTATAAATACCTGGATTTGAGAATCAGACTCTTGTATCATTTTTACTAAGAAGAAGCTGTCTCGATTATTTTTTGAGCCTATCAAACCTGCCACTTTATCAAGAAAGGCTGCCTCATAATATGGTTTTAAGTGTGGCAGAGCCAGTCCCCCTTGTTCAACTGGGAGTTGGTTCACAGACAACTTAACCCTCTGGGCTTTCCTCCCCCAAACAAAACTTCTGAACATGGTTTCCATGTCTTTAAAAAAGATAGAATTCAATTTGATTGGGACATTACAAAACAGGAATATTAACAAGGGTAAAATCGACATCTTAATCGGAGATACTCTACCAATCAAAGTGAGTGGGAGTAAAAGCCATTGGGCGAAAAGGCTCTTAATTTTATTTTTGGTTCTCACATAGTTGAGAAGATAAAGCTGGTGATAATCAGAGGTCACAAAAATGCCTAAGTATCTAACAGGATCCCGGCTTGCTGCCTGGACACGCAGGCAAGATGGAAAAAGGCTGAGGTTGGTGTTTAAAGCGAGAACCTCCGTCTTCTTAGCATTTATTTTGTAACCTCCTATTTGATCATATGCTTTAAATTCCTTTAATATGATTTCTATATTCTCTTTATTCGGTTTCAAGTAAAGAATGATGTCATCCGCGAATAGCTTGAGCTTCGCCATCCCGGGGATAGGGGGGAAAATAGCTGGATTGTTTCTGATTTTAATCATAAGGCGTTCGATATAAAAGGTAAGGAGATAAAGGGCAACCCTGCCTAGTTCCTCGATTGACTTTGATTAAACCGGCCCTATTCGAGTTTATTATGACCTGCGCTGAAGCACCTTGATAGATGTTCCGTAGCATCTTGATCAATTGTTCTGGAAACCCGAATTGGGCAAGGGAGTAAAACAGGGTTGCCCAATTTACCAGGTCGAACGCTTTTTCCGCGTCGACCCTTAAAATACAAGAAGGGGTTGAATTGATATTAAAATAATCCAGTGCCTGAATTAAAAATTCAGTATTAGAAGCCATTGAGCAGCCTGCTATAAATCCTGACTGATCGCTATGTATGACTTCTTGAGCAGCATACATAAAGCGACGGGCCCAGATTTTCATTAGGATTTTATAGTCTGAATTCAGAAGGCTAATAGGCCTGTAAGAATTAATATCTTCTGGATTTTTGTCTTTTTTAACAAAGGATATTATTGTTGCTTCCTTAAAAGACGCGGGTACCAATCCTCCTAACTTAATATAATTGAATAAATTCTTAAGGGGTTTTGATAGGTCTTTTAAAAAAATCTTATAAAATTCGATTGGAAACCCGTCTTGCCCACAAGCCTTCGCCCCTGCTGTTACTTTAATAGCATCTGCTATTTCCACTATACCAATTTCAAGCCCTAGTTGTATAACCCGATTGGCCGTGATTTTTGGAATTTCTATGTTCACGAAATAGTCCTGTATCTGATCTTCCCCCACATGATATTCAGTAGTGTATATATTGCTAAAATGCTCTAAAAAAGCCCTTTGAATCTGATCGTTGTCCACTATCTCTTGTCCATTTATAAAATCTCTTATTTTAACTATTGAGGCAGATTCCTGTCTTTTTCTCCCTGAATTAGCCAGGAGCTTCCCTAGGCTGTCCTCATAGACGTTTTGTTGGAAGGTTCTGGAGCTGTTGATCTCTTCCAATACAAAAAATCTCTTAACTCCGCCTTTGCTTGCTCCAGATGATTCAGGCGAAGACGGAACTGTAGAGCATATTCTTTATCTACAGCCTTTTGGAGCATAGATATTTTTTGTCTCCTCTCTTTAGCCAGGACAGATGTATAAGATATTATCTGGCCTCGTGCTGCCGCCTTAAATCCCTCCCAAACCGAAAATGGTTCAGCCGTGTCATTATTGATTTTAAAGTATTCCGTGATCCATTCTCCAAAACTAACCACCCAATCCTGGTTCTGGAGCAGGGTACGGTCCAGCTGCCACCTGGATTTGTCCCTGCCCCCTACTCCTAGATTAATTTCCAGCTCTACCTTCCCATGATCAGAAAAGGGATTACACCCAATAGATGAGCCTAGGGTCTGAATCGATCTTGATATCAGAAAAAAATTGATTCTTGATGACGTCCGGAAGCAGTGTGAATAACAGGTTAAAGATTCCCCTCTGGGTTCATAAAGCGCCATGGGTCTATGAGTTGGTATTCTGATATAAAAGCGCCCAAAACTTTTTTAGTATTGGCTTTTAATTGTTTCTTATTTTTATAAGAGGTATCTTTTTTTTAAACTTGTATATAGTTGAAATCTCCTCCCAAGATAATCTGCCCAGAGGCCCCCCTGAGAAGATAATTGATTTCAAGAATACTAGACACCTCATCAGATATCTGCCCAAAATAGTTCACAAAATGTATTACCTTCCGATGTATTTTAGTAACCGCCCATAACCATCTCCCCTTAGGATCCCTTCGAATCCTTATGTCTTCTCAAGGTAGTCTTCTGGAAAAGTAAATAGCAACCCCTCTCTGGGCTACCCCAGCTGATGCAAAGAGCGCGTGGGAAAAATATTTCGGGATAAATAAATTAGGGGTGTTGGATTTTAGATGGGTCTCTTGGAGAAATAGTACATGGGGATTCTGATAAAATGACCATTTTATAAGAGCGCCATATTTCTGTTTGTTTAACACGCCATTGGCATTGACTGATCGGATACTACATTTATTCAATTCCATATTAAAATTCTCACAACTTTAATTCCTACATCCAAAATTCGGTACGGACCCTGCCTAAGACTTCTGCTCTTTTTTGCTGCATTCACCCCAACCCCCCCTCTCCTACCCCTGATGAACCCCCACCCCCCCTGAAATGTGGAACCTTCCACCCCCCCCACGCAGACCACATTTCACCCCTTCCTACTACCCTGGGTGTCTTCTTGTCACACCCTATGTGACCCTCTGGGCCCCCAAACCCCCCTGACAAGAAAAAGAGAAAGAAAAGAAAGAAAAAAAAATTGATACCATTATGCTAGCAGAGCAAGCAAATCACATAACACATACATAAGTAGAGCATTATCGCGACCCGTAAGGGCCCACTAGTGTCTATAGTGTCCCATATTTCAACCAGGTAGTAAACTTGCCCTCGGCAAGTAGGAAGCAGCCTATTTCCAAACTTTCCTCAAGCTCAACCACTATACAACAGACCACTACATGCTACTCAAACATTTGCCTCTGAAGAGAACTTCTTGAGGAAAGATTGTACTTCCTCAAGGTCGGAAAACATGTAAAACTTTCCCTTCACAAGGACTTTTAATTTAGATTGTTGAGCGATTAAAGCTTGCGCGTCCTTCAATTTAAAGAGGTGGAGAATTTTAACGAATTCTTTCCTGCAACGCGCAGCTGTGGCAGTCATATCAAAAAAGATTCTGCATTTAATTGTCTCTGTAACTGAGAATTGTCTTTGTTGGAATGCCTTAAATAGAATTTTTTCCTTAATCCTGTAATCCCCAAAATTCATCAAGATAGTTCTGGGGAAGGTTGAGTTTGCGAATCTCTGTGCCGGAACCTGATGCACTCTCATAATAGTTAAGTCCCCCTCGAACTCTGGTAATACATTTTGATGGATAAAAGAGTTGACCCACTGAAGCGTATCTGAACCTTCAAGACCCTCAGGAACCCCCATTATCCTTAGGTTGGATCTTCTGGAATGATTCTCTAGTTCCTCGAGCTTATTTTCAAGTTTACTCTCCAGGAGGCCCCTTTTACTTGCTGCTTCTTTAGCTTCGACTCTTGCTTGATTTATGTGATCTTCAAGAGCCGAGATTCTTTCCTCCGCTTCATGTAATCTGATAGGGAGTCCTGACATCGACTCTTCAAATTTTTCCAGCCTGGAGTGCAGGGCGGCTATCTCGACTTGCTGGTTCACCTTCATCTCACGAATCTCATTGAGGATTAGGTTCAACATCTCGCGAATATCAATTTGGTAGCTCATTTCCTTTACGGAGCTGTCTCCTTCCCCCATTTGAAATAACGGAGTTGCAGAAGTTGATTTTGCAGCTGTTGAGCCCCCTAGAGCCCCTAGAGCCCCTTCTTGGAGCAATATAATAGGTGGACGCGAGGGAGATTGTAGAACTGGCACTGATGGTGGAATCTGCTTCGACAGTGTCTCTATCCTTGGTTCTTCGGTGATTATATTCAAACTTGCTTCCGCACCAGAATCTGTACTACTTGAATCAGCCCTGGCTGCCACCTCAGAGCGATTTGACGCCGGTAGTCTAAGAGCTTCTGCCATAACTTGTACTGTACTTTCAGGCGCTTTAAGAGTAGAGTCTATTTGTTCAAGCACTACCACTGCTACTGGGGTTGAAGCTAGAATTTCTGCATTCTTTTCAGGCGGGGCCACTGGTGTTTGAGGAATGCGAGCAATCTTTTTTCCAAACAGGGGAAAGTCTCTCATCTCTTTTTCCCCGCTCATACTTTTCTCGCCGGAAGACGGCTCAGCTTCTGCCACCTTTTTTGATAAAGCTGAGGTATTTTCTGTTGCATCTTCTATGTGGGCCCCCCGTAGCAGCTTCACCAGCCCCTTCATCTGGAGGAGAGGTTAAAGTAACATGAAGTTCATCTTCCGAGCTCTCTAGCGTTGTATCCCTCCCCGGCACGGGAGATACCGGATTTTCTTCTCCTTTTTCGCCTTTGTCTCTTTCTTTGGCTGCTAGCCGTGCGGCTTTTCTTGCTAGGGCTAGGCGATTTTTACTAACGGGCAGTTGTTTCCATCTTGGCAGTTTTGTTTGGCTCTTCACTATCTTTTAGTTGTCTCCCCATTGTCCCAGCAACGGGGCTCGATATTCTGAACTTAGGGGCAGTATTGAAGAAGCTCTGTGAGTTAATAATTCCGGCAAGCAGCAAGCAGCAAGCACCTAAACAATCCAAATACCCCCTTTCTCTCCCCCTCGCCTCACCTTTCTCCTTGCTGCATGTCGAGATCGCTTATCTCTCAGGAAGGACTCCTGTGGGCTCACGTAGGTTTCCAGAAAGGAGCGAGACTTTCAACTTTCAACCCGTTCTTGCACCTGGTCCTGCAGCCATGAGCTTTTCTCTGCTTGGAAAATGCCGCTAAAAACATCCAAGGCGGTAGGGGCGAGAGGGGCACCTGCTCGTAGGAATCCTTACACCATGGGCCTCCGGGCTTCGATATTGCAGCAGACTCAAAGGGTTCACAGCTTTCACAGCCTCAAAAACTTCAAATTAAATTCCTCAGAATTACGGAGCGGAGCAGCTCAAGCACGCCATTCGTATCATGCCGCTCGTATCATGCTGCTTCCAAAAACGCAGAGAACGCCATTGCTACGATGATTGCTGCTGTCGAGAAGGGGCGGGGCCACGAGTCACGATGGCTATCTGAAGGCGTGGAACTCCGGAGCCATCTCTGTCCTTGGTATTCTTGACACAATATTTTGTCCAAACAATATTTTTTCTCTGATATTTTGTCTAAATACTCTCCTATGGTGGATTGAGAATTCAAGGGCTATAGTTAGAAGGTAAACACTTTGACCAGGATGAATCTGATAGGTGTATTCGACCCATGCTCCATCGTGGCCAGTGTCAAATTGTACCTAAAGTACATGGTACATGGTATCAAATTGTACCTAAAGTACATGGTATCAATTTAGAGAGAGAACAGCTGGGCTGTGGGTCTGAATAGCGGGCCCACAGCCACACTAAAGTCGAAAAACCAGAGAATCACAGCAAAAAGTGGGGGTGACCATAAGAAGCAGACCCTACTCTCCTATACAACCCCCCACCCCCCACACGCAGGGACATTAAACTAACCTTGACCAGTTGAGTCTTCATGTTCTAAGTGGAAATATCTGGAGAGTCCATCTGCATTGCCATGGTCAGTTCCAGGTCTACGTTCCACTGTAAAGTCCATCCCCTGTAGGGAAATGGACAACCTGAGCAGTTTGGGATTTTCACCCTTCATCTGATTTAGCCACAAGAGGGATGTATGGTCTGTCTGAATCTTGAAGTGAGAACCAAACAAGTATGGCCTCAGCTTCTTCAGGGCCCAATCCACAGCAAAGACCTCCCTCTCAATAGCTGATCAACGTTTCTCTCTAGGGGTCAGCCTTCTGCTAATAAAAGCTATTGGCTGGTCTTGACCATCTTTATTCAGTTGTGAAAGAACAGCTCCCACACCCAACTCAGAAGCATCTGTTTGGTAATTAATTCTTTGGAGTAATCTGGACTTTTCAGAATAGGTACATGCATTTTGACAGCTTACTGTCCACTGAACCTTCTTTGGCATTTTCTTTTAGGTTAGGTCATTAAGAGGAGTCACAATGGACCCATAGTTCTTAACAAACTTTCTGTAGTACCCAGACAGGCCCAAGAAAGCTCTGACCTGTGTCTAGGTGGTAGGAGGAGTCCAGTCCTTTATGGTCTGGATCTTGCTCTGACATGATCAGGTTGCCTCTAGATTTTACTCTTCACAGGCAGACTGTCACCAGTGTCCACCTCATGGGTGCACCAGCTTGTCTGACCCGGAGTCAGTGAAAAGATATGTCTATAGGACTGTAGAACTTGCCTGCAGTCCTGCTGCTGTTGGTCAGTGAGGCTGCCTGCCAAGGCTACACCATCAACTGAATCATCATCAGGGTTCTGAGAAATCAGGTCTGGGAGAGGATCACTTTCCTCCTCCTGTCCCTCTTCTGTAGCCATGAGCAAGCCCATGTCTGCCCTGTCAACATATGGTTACAGCCTGTTGACATGAGCACCCTGTGGGAGCTCCTGGGAGTTCCCAGGTCAACCAGATAGGTTACCTCTCCCTTCTGTTCAACAACAGTGTGGGGTCCAGACCATTTGTCTTGGAGTGCTGCTGGGGCCACTGGCTCCAACACCCACACTTTCTGTCCTGGCTGGTAAACAGTCAGCACCGCCTTTTGGTCATGCCAGGCTTTTTGGAGTTCCTGGCTAGCCTCAAGGTTGTTGGATGCCTTTTTCATATACTTAGCCATCCTGGAGTGGAGACCAAGAACATATTCCACTATGTCTTGTTTTGGAGCTTTGAGAGGTAATTCCCATCCTTCCTTCACCAGATACAGGGGTCCTCTTACAGGGTACCCAAATAGAAGTTCAAAAGGGCTGTAGCCAACCCCCTTCTGTGGGACCTCTCTGTAAGCAAACAAAAGGCAAAGCAGAAGGATGTCCCATCTTCGCCTAAGCTTTTAAGGTATTGTTGAATCTTTCAACTAGACCATTGCACTGTGGATGGAAGGGTGTGGTGAACTTGCAGTTCACTTCACACTCTTTCCACATAGCAGTCAAATATCCAGACATAAAGTTTGCACCTCTGTCTGAGACAACCTCCTTCTTAAAACCCACTCTTGAGAAAACTCCCAGGAGGGCTCTTGCCACAACAGGTACTGTTGGGGTCCTTAGGGGAATAGCTTCTGGGTATCTGGTGGCATGATCCACTACCACCAGAATAAACCTGTGCCCAGATGCTGTTTGGGGATCCATTGGTCCAACAATGTCTATCCCAACTCTCTCAAAGGGAACCACCACCACAGGTAGTGGTATTAAGGGGGCCTTGGTGGTGCCACCTGATTTGACACTGGCTTGGCAGGTGACACAGGAGCGACAAAACTCCTTGGTATCTTCTGACATGTGGGGCCAGTGAAAGTGAGGGACACGCCTCTCCCAAGTCTTGTTCTGGCCAAGATGTCAGGCTAGGGGAATATCATGGGCTAAGGTGAGAAGGAAGCCCCTGAATGTCAAAGGTATGACCAACCTCCTGGAAGCACCAGGCTTGGGGTCTCTAGCCTCTGAATACAGGAGCCCTTCATCCCAATACACTCTATGGGTACCTGTAGCATTCCCAGCAGCCTCAGCAGCAGCTTGCTGTCTGAGGGGTTCAAGAGAGGGGCAGTCTAACTGCGCCTGCCTCAGATCTGCCCCTGAAGGTCCCCATGTCCCAAGAAACTCAACCTGATCAGGCTCAAGCTCTTCTAGGACAGTTCCTTCTTGGGTCTCACAGTCAGCTTCCTTGGAAGGCTGATCCTCATTCTGAGGCAAGGGGGAATGCACTGCCTTAATGCTGGAGTAGTGTGGCTCAATGGTTAGAGTGGTAGACCCTGATGCAGAGGTCTAGCCCGGGACCAGGGTTCAATTCCCGCCTCGGCGGATCTTGGCCTCAAATTCCGCAGACCTGATAATTCTCGCCTCAGTGCCTATTCTAATCATGGGTCCCACTCTGCAACTCTGGGCAATAGCTTGCTTAATCTCCACAATGGCCCCAACAATGCTAGGATGCCTGGCTTTACCTTGGGGGTGCCCAGGAGTGGGCACTTCACGGGGAAAAGTCAGGAAGGGTTCCACAGCGGTATGCGTACAAGCGCCTGAGATACCCCTTTGGGGGTTGATTCGGGGTGCAATACAAATACTACTACATTTACATTTACATTTTACTGCTCTTTCTCTTGGTAGGCAACTGGTTCATAATTTCAGGATCCAGGGCCTGTTCAGTTTTGCACTTTTTGGCCTGTGACCTGGTCACAGCAAGGACATGTGCTGATATGCCTAACATCTCTGCATGAGTCCTATACTCCACTTCAGACCACACTGAAGATTCCAGATCATTGCCAAGCAGACATTCTACAGGGAGGGCTGAACTAACAACAACTCTTTTGAGACCACTTACCCCTCCCCAGGAGAAATTAACAATTGCCATACTATTGGTGGTAGTGACATTGCTTGCATTGGTCACTAGGTAATTCTCACCTAGTATGAACTGTCCAGGGTCCACAAAGTTGGGCGTCACCATGGTGACACTGGCACATATGTCCCTGTAGGCCTGAGCCACTTTATTATTAATCAAAGGAGTCTGTTTGTACTTGCCCAAGTTACTGGGGCTCACAGTAGAGGACATAGCCATGTCCACATCACAGACAAGAGCAGCTTGAGTTAGTATTATGACTAGGCCAGAATCCACCTCGGTTCCCAGGGTCAACCCTACTACACCCTTCTGTTGAGAACCACCACAATTAGCTATACTAGGGGGAACAGTTGCCTCAGGGGCAATGGTGGTTGAAGCTGCCTCCTTCTTGGTGCAATCACTGGTCCAGTGAGTATTACTTTTACAAAAATTACACCATGGTTTCTTTGGACCTTCTTTCTTTTTGGATTTCTTAGAACCCCCCTCAGTAGAAGCTTTTTGGGGACCTGGAGAAGACTTCTGGTCTTTTGTTTTCTCCCCACCCTTTTGGTCTTGCTTCTTCTGATCACCATCTTGGTTCTGGGTCTTCTGCTTCACCCTGGTTCTGACCCATTTGTCTGCCTTCTTTCCCAATTCTTGGGGAGAGGTCAGATCAGAGTCAATCAGGTGTTGATGGAATAACCGGTTCTGACAGTTGCTAAGTATTTGTTCTCTCATGATCAAATTATACAATCCTGTATAGTCCTTAACTTTACTGCCCAGTAACCAGCCCTCCAGAGCCTTAGTGGTGCAATCTACAAAGTCAGTCCAGTCCTGAGTCTATGTCTTCTGGGTGTCTCTGAACAGCAACCTATACTGCTCAGTGGTTAAGCCAAACCCATCTATCAGAGCACTCTTAAGGACAGTGTAGTTGTCAGCATACTCATCACTAACTGTGAGGAGCTTGTCTCTTCCTTTATCTGAAAAGGAGAGCCATAAGATTGCTGCCCACTGACTTTGGGGTACCTGCTGTACTTTGGAGGCCCTCTCCAAACCAGTTATCCATTTGTGGATGTCATCCCCACTCTTGTAGGGAGGGACAATCTTATTTAGGTTTTTATGGTCCTAAGACCTTTCCCTATCTTTGGGAATGTTGCTGCCAGCACTGGGTTCTAACCCACTCAACCTTTGCTCTCTAGCAAGAGCCAGTGTCTCTTTTGCAAGGGCAATTTCTTGCCTCTTGATCCTAAGATTTACTTCCTTCATCCTAGCTTTATGCTCTCTCCTCTGAGGGGAAGTCATCCTCCTTAGAGCAGAGGCATTAGACCCTACTGAGTCATCAGAATGCTCAGAGCCACTGGACAGTGACCTGTGCCTTCTGTGTCTCCTGTTAGGCCTACTTGGAAAGGAAGGAGGGGGCCTACTAAGGCCTTCTCCACCCCCAGATAGTCCTGTGTTGCTCAGGGTAGGTTAATTAACTTCATCCGAGGTCATCATCCTCCTCCTCCTCCTCATCATATAGTGCTGGATCTTCCCCAACATTCTCTTCTGTGGAAGGATGCCCCCCTCTTTGCTACCTTGGTTATCTGCGTCTGATGCATTCTCTGTACCATGGGTCACTAAGATATCTACCAGGTGGCTAAAGGTTGGACTATGTCCTTGTCTCAACTTTCTGACTGCACACAGGCTTCTGAGTTCATTAAAAGTGAATGAGTCATACTTAGAAGGGATCCTGGGAGGATCCTCTTCTTGCAGAGGTACACTAGACCCTGCAGTCAAGGACATTTTCTAGTGAGGTGTGGTGTGTGCAGCTACCTACACTAAATGTTTCCTACTAGAACCTCTCTAGGAGTTGCAGTCAGGGTGTGCTCTACAACAACTAAGTTTAGTAGAACTTAAGTATTATAAGAACTTGATTTATATGTACCTCCAGGTACCTGAATGTGATCTTTCAAATGATATCTCAAGATTATATGGTAAAACAACAGCAAGCTCTTATCTCAACCGCTGCACACCAATGTGAGAAGTTAGCCTGGCATATGATCTCCACTATTCTAGTGGGCACCTTGTCTAAACGACCCTTATTGATGGTGGTTATAAAGTCAACCTTATAGACAAGCTATCCTAGTGGTAGCATGGACCAGCAGTCTTAGGCCAAAACCTCAGAGAGCATGTGAAGCAAGCTGTTTTACCAATTATAATCCCTTGAGTACCAAATTAAAGGACACCACACAAGGTATATATCAAATATATATGTATTTATTTCTAACACAACCCCTTTGAACTCTTTATGAGGTCAGAGATCGAAATACATCACAAGTTTGTGGTAAATATTTGATTTACCGTCTTAATTTCTATGCAGGTAAGTACTTAAACAAAAATAACTCAATCGGAAAGAAAGAGGCAGAGTCCGTGGTGTTAGAGTTCTTAGGGGTTTTATTCCTTAAAAAGGAATGGGTCAAGTACTGGATATCGGGTTCCTGCCACCACTGGGGTGCAGGAAGGGATAGAGCATAGTTTATTGACATTACATTACTTTTATACTTAATATACACAATAGAAGTCAATGCAGAAGGCGTAACAGCTGAGAGAGACAAGATAAAGATACACACGTGTTGGCAATACGTAATCAGAAGGCGTGAACTAAGGCGTGCACAGAGGTGTGTTCTAGAAACGTCACATGTAAGTGTCAGAAGTGGGTGGCTCTATGACAGAATAGTGCAGAGTCAGCAGGAATCGTTAGCTAGGATGCGCGCGCAGCTGCATGACGTGAGATTGACGTAAAGTTGGAGGGTGCAGGGGACTTGACATTTACACTAGAGGAAAGAGACAGAAGTCTGGCATGTCAGATCAACTCGTTCCTATATCATATCTGGTATCTGATGTTTGGGAACCATATTATCTAGAAGGAAAAGGTCTCTCGGACAGAAGCCATTCTATACTGACTGTGAGTGCGTGTATAAGCGTCTAGGTGTCTGCATGAGATGCGAGGGGGCATGGGCCTACCATGGTAACAGAGACTATGAATTACTTGGACGGAGACAGTGAGGCCGGGCCCTTTGCTCTGCAGCTGGAAGGATGTTTACTTAAACTAGTAGGCAGGAATGTATTTTTCGAGGAGCGGAACAGATAATTCGAAGGTTGAATACAGTCTTGGCAGGCAACAGGCTGAGCTAAGCGCCGTGAGCCGCGCAGGAGTAAGGCAGAGGTCACGGGTACAGGGGCCGGCTCAGGCTGATGCATTTCAGAATCTGAAGGCAGGAAAAGGCTCGATGGCAGAATTCAGGGCCTACTTCGCCTGGGCTGGAAAAACGTGTAAAGTACACCACAAAAAGACGTTGGCAAGGCATACTTAGAAACGGACTATTCAACCCGTTCAGGGTGGGTCTGAAAGAGGACATGTTAACGTTGGACGCAAATGTGTTTGCGTCTTCATAGCTGGCACAGGAGGGAAGTTACATGCACTTTAAGTTCGTACATGGAGACGGTGGGGTACGTTAGGGAACATTTCTTGACCATAAAATTTATATTTCCTCATTCCCTCCTTGTTCCCTACGGACCCTTCATGATATATCGATCCTCATGAACCGATCAGTCTGTTCACGTAACATCATTTGCTCTTCTTTCTTCTGTTCACGTTTTGCATGAAAACTGGAATGCGGAATACATGACGTGGCGCACAGACCGCAAATCGCTGGCCCACATTGTAGACATAAGCAACAACTGAATACTATGTGAAAGGCAATGCCTAAGAAGGATAGGATCTTCCATCCCCAAGCAGTCAATGTTGTCCAGAACCAACCGGACCAAGTCCAGCTGCCTGGATTCTGATGTATCAAACTTGCAATTTTATGAAGACGTAAGATAGCTTTATATACAGTTGGCGCGTTTTCTGGAATGAAAACAAAGCAACTTGACCCGATGACCTTACAAGCTCCGCCTCTAACTGCCAAGATGACGTCAATAACGAGACGATTCTGAAGAACAACAACCCGCATGGCGGACTGCTCTTCTGTTAAGTTGCCTAGAGCGGAGGTAGTTTCATTCACTACTGCTTCGAGGGTTCTAGTTAATTTGCGTATCAGTTACTATTGAAAACAGCACCTAAGTAGGGGAAGAAACCTTTATTAAAGTCTGTGTATTGCTCCCATGCCGTTTCAGTATAGTCGACGATCGGGAGATCTCTTCTGAGTCTACTGTTTACTAGATTTGTATTTCTGTGATAATCAGGAGGAGCTAGGAAAACAGGGGGCAGAAGGAAGGCAATGTAACAGGTACCATCCCAATCTAGAGGTAAGCGTATGTATGCGGTATGGCCACAAACAAAGTAGGAATGACGAGTAGCTCTAAATGTAGATCTGCCCTGATCACTGAATTCGACCACAGTGGTACATTTACTATGACCTAAGTGTACTGAACCCTTCTTTCTGAGACATAAGTCACCAGTGACTGGTAATACTGACATAGCAGGGAGAACTGGTGCAGCTTCGGATTCGACAGTAAGAATCATGAGGTTAATTGTGTAATTACCTAATCCATATACTTCATTTTCTAGATCAGTTCCTGTCCTAGTGGGAAGTCCCTTCTTGTCAGGGTAGCAGGCGTTAAGCAGAACTAAGTTCAGGTTTCCTCAAACCCAATTCCCTTCGAAAATAGCAATATCAGAATCTAAAGAATTAATTAATCTGAACCATGCACCACAGGAGCCATTGTGAGTGAACGGGTACGGAAAAAGAGGCAGAACTCCCTTGTATTTCTGGTAGGGAGGGAGTCGGCCACATATCCAACAGTTGGTAGCATTGTTAGTCTGATGGGAGTGATGTAACATACTAATGAATGTATTGTTGCGCAGCGCAAGTCTGTAAGATAACTCATGTAATGGTAATTCACTAAAAGAATGTTCGGCAGAGACATTGTAAGCAGATTGTGTATGCTTGAAGATAGGGTAATATACAGGCAGCAATATACTAGCAACGATAATCAGAAGGCTCAGAAAAAACAAAATCAATAATGTCACTATACAGTGACTACGGAGTGATTTACAATATGCACGTTTCTTGAATTGTCTCTCTCTCTCTCTATCTCGATCTAGGGGATACATGTCAGAAACTAATTTAACCGATTCACCTAGGGGAGGACTTAAACAATTAAACTGTCTGACTTGCTAGATCGTAATTTAGTTCTGTACTCTTCTTGCGGAGTTTTCTCTCTTTTAGGTACTTTAAAGTCACTAGATTCTAGGCAGTCCTTTGAGGGGGTGGACGAGTCAGTTTCGGGTAAAAGTTCACTACATTTTTTTATATGACTCGTGTGGATCCACCCCTTGCGGCCTTCAACCTTGATAGCGGTCCTCGTGGTCAGAAGGACGAGCTTCGGCTCCTGCCAGCGGGGCTCCAGCGGACTCCTCCTATCGAAGTTGCGGATCAACACCGTGTCCCCTGGACGGACATCGTGTGGCTTTACATCAGTGTTGTCGGGAAAGGCTGCAGCAACCTGTGAACGACATGATTGGAGTGCAGACATCAAGGAGGCAAGGTAATCTGTCAGCATATTGCAATCAACATCAGTTATTTTCTTAGGCATGGGCGTCCCCCACATATTTGGTGGCCTGCCAAAAACCACCTCATACGGGGATAGCCCTGATCTCGAATGAGGAACCATCCTCATGTAGAATAATGCAACTGGCAGGGCGACTATCCAGTCGACCCCTTTCTCTTTACAAACTTTAGCAAGACGGGTCTTTAATGTCTGATTATGCCTTTCTACAAGGCCAGCTGCCTCGGGATGTCGGACGCAATGGAATTTCCACTGGTATCCTAGCAGAAGTGAAACCTGCTTCATGAGCTCGGACGAGAAAGGCTGTCCGTTATCTGAGTACACGATACGAGGCAAGCCGTACCGTGGGAAGAATTCTCGAACCAGCTGCCTGGCAGTGGTCGGAGCAGTGTAGTCTGGGACTGGATATGCTTCGGTCCAACGGGAAAGTGCACAAACAACTACGAGGACATACTTAAATCCTCGACATCGGTCCATCTGGATATAATCCATCTGGAGGACTTCAAAAGGGTGATCGGGAGGATGAAATCCACCTTGCTCTACAGGGACACTTTTACCTGGATTGAACTGACAACAGATCATGCAAGTACGCACTTTCTGTTTTGCTGCTGCTCGTAAGTGTTTGTTGTACCAGAGATTCTGTAAACTGTCTAACATGGCTTTTTCTCCTAGGTGAGCGGGACTATGTGCAGTATTTATTATGACTTGAACCATAGAATCGGGGAGAAACCATGTAGATTTTCCCTTCGTCATCCATCCCTGATCTGTCTGGATCCCTCCTAGTTCAGTCCATTTCTTGATTTCATCTGGAGTGGCATGTGTCTGAATATCGATTACATCTAGTGTGGGATCCTTAACAGTCATACAATGTGTCGGTACTATAATCTTTGTCACATCAGTTGTCTGGGTGTGAGTCAATGCTGTATGCTTTGCTGTTTGATCTGCCAGGTCATTACCCTGGGAAACAGAGTCTGTAACTTTAGTATGTGCTTTACACTTCATGATGGATATGCCCGAAGGCAAATGTATTGCTTCTAGCAGTGCTTGAATGAGGAGACCGTGTTGAATCTTGGCTCCGTGGGAAGTCAAGAAACCTCGTTCTTGCCATAACATTCCGAAGTCGTGTACGACTCCGAAAGCATAACGAGAATCAGTGTATATGTTAACATTTCTGTTCTTGGCTAGTATGCAGGCTCGGGTCAGAGCGATGAGCTCTGCTGCTTGTGCGGACAGTGTGTCAATACGGTGTGTTTCTTTGACTTCAGTTTCAGTGGTTACTGCGTATGCGGCCACTAACTCTCCTGTACTTGTTCTCATGCATGAACCGTCCACATAAAGTGTCAGGTCTGGGTTGGTCAGTGGAACATCTGTTAAGTCTCGTCGGGGCTTTGTTACTGCATTAATAATCTCTATACAATCATGCGGGGCTGAATCTGTTATAATCGAGGGTAACAATGTGGCAGGATTTAGAATGTTACAGCGTCTGATTTCTATGTGGGGCTGGAATAGTGTTAATTCATAACCTGTCAATCTTGCTATAGTCAAGTGTTGTGTCTGGGTTCGATTTAGAAGGACCTCTACAGAATGTGGAACTTGTACTGTCAATGGATGTCCTAATACAATTGAGTCGCTCTGTCTGATTGCTAAGGCTGTCGCTGCAACTGACTTTAAGCACGCAGGGAGTGCCTGGGCTACTGAATCCAATGTACTCGAGAAATAAGCGCAAGGCTTATGTGAACCTGCTTGGTCTTGAGTGAGGACAGACAACGCTGTACCATCACGTTCTGTAACAAAAAGTGTAAAAGGTTTGCTGTAACATGGTGTCGCTAGAACTGGTGCTTGACATAAAGCTTTCTTTAATTCCTCAAAAGCCTGTGTATGTTCCTGAGTCCAAGGAAGGGCAGTCGAAGTCGCTGCCTCCTGTGTTGTCAACTGAATGAGTGGTTTAGCTAGAAATGCATACTGGGGAATCCATTGTCTGCAGTACGAGGTGAGGCCTATAAAGGCCCGCACTTCCTTTTGTGTCTGGGGTTGTGGCATATTTACAATTAACTGGATGCGGTCAGGAGTGAGCTGTCTCCCCACTTTGGACAGCAAGTGACCCAAGTACACAACTTGCTGAACACAGAATTGTAGCTTCGAAGGAGACACCTTGTGTCCCTTGTCGGCCAGAAAATGTAAAACTGTCAATGATGCTTGTTCACATTCGGGTTCACTTTGTGCGGTGATCAGCAGATCATCGACGTACTGTAGTAAGGCATTGTTAACTGGCATTTGGATACAATCAAGTTGTCTTTTTAGTGCTTGGCTATAGATGCTGGGGCTTTCTGTGAATCCTTGAGGTGCGCGTGAAAATTTGAAACTTCGTCCATTTAAACTGAATCCGAAGAGATATTGGCTCTCTGGATCGATGGGTACACTGAAGAAGGCGTTCTTGAGGTCAATTACAGTAAAGAACGTCGCTTCTGAATCAATAGCAGTCAATAAGGATGAGATGTCGGGAACCACAGGGTACTGTGGAACAATGCATTTATTCAGTTCTCGTAAATCAATCACCAGCCGATATACTGGCGGTGCATTGGGATCAGTACGTTTAAGAATCGGAATGATCTGGGAATTACAGATATTTGAGTCGGTCTCTACGACCACTCCTTGGGCAATAAGCTCTTCAATGATTTCCAGTAAAGCCACTACAGCATCAGGTGGTAACTTGTATTGTCTGATTCGGGGTAAAACAACTCCTGGTTTGAGTGTAAGACGGTATGGTGTAATGTGCATGCAACCTACATCGGTTGGGCCTTGTGCCCACAGGTGTTCCGGTACATTTTTCAATCTGACATCAAAATCTCGTAATACATAGTGACCCTTAAAGTCACGCAGGAAGAGTCTAACTCCTTCCGGAGAACAACATATCACGGCTCCTAGAGCCTTCAGCGTCTTTATTCCTAACAAGTTTTCTGGACATGATTTCGTGAGTAACAAGTCTGTAACACGTGATAATGGACCTACTGCTAGGGGGACGGGTTCTGATACTTCATTTACAATAGGCTTTCCTGAAAAACCAAGGGATACATTCTGTGAGCCTGAGAGGGGTGCCCCTGGGACTTCGTCATGGCTGATTGTTGTGCGGCTTGCCCCTGTGTCAATTAAAAACTTTCTGTCTTTTCCCAATACCTGGCTATGTACGTAAGGACCCTCTTGATCTACAGGAATCTCGATAAGGGGCAAGCCAACCTCCCTCTCTAGGCTGTTTCATGTGTATCGCTGATAATCGGGATAATCAGATTGGGCATACTGATACATTTGCTGTGAAACTTGCTGAGTCGCGGCAATGGGCTGTGGCTGTGATACCGCTACGGTCTGGGCGGTGTGTGATGAAGCATGCATAGGCTGTGTATTCTGTGAAGTCTGTGGCTGGACCTGGTCTTGTCTAGGCTGACGCGGTCTTTCTTTAGTTTTACCTGTCGCTATATTGTGTTTCAGGACTGGACATTCATTTACGTAGTGGCCTGGCTGCTTGCAATAGTTGCATGTCCCTTTTGTTTAACCTATGTTGTTGTGGCGGGGTCTGGTGACCTCCTGTCGCACCTCCAGAGGCGGATGCTTGAGTATGACTTGTCTGTGGGGACTGTGTAAGTAACTGAACTGGTGTTCTTCCAGGGTCAGGCCTAAACGGATTCAGAGTATCCATCTTAGGTGTAGGAAGTGGTGGGGGAATAGGTGGAACAGGATTCCGGACGGGTGAACTTTGTTGTGGTAAGGGCGGGACATGGTCTTGGGGTGGGTGGCCACCTCCATCACCATCAGCAGGTGGTACCTGGGCAGGTGGATTGGTGTAAGCGGAAGCTACATCATCTAGATAGGAGGCAAGGAATATATCTTTTGTAGTCCTGTGATTTACTTTAGTTGGAACCAAAGGCGGTGGCAGATCTTTCGGTATTTCTGAAGTGGCTTCAGGCGAACCCTCGGTCACTAAGTACATGCCATTTACAAGGTTATTTCGCATGCGGTCTACTTGTTCTGCCTTTACTCGGATCCCCTCAGTAACTAATTCATTTTCTCGGACTTTATCCGACTCTTCTCTATGTCTGTCTTCTCTTCGGAGTGCTTTTTCGGCACGTTTATGTGATTCTTTACGCCAAAATTCTATGGCATCTTTCTGAGATTGTCTGGCTTTCTTTTTCCATAGCGCTTCTTCTACTTTCAGGATGCACTCGGCATCCCATGTTCCTGTAACGGGCCATCTGTGTCTTTCTTCTAGATGCTTAGTATAATCGGCCCATAGATCTAGGTACAGTATGGCATCTAAGCCATGCTTATGATACATAAAATTTCCAGGAGTGTCCCTAGGGGGGATAGGAATTTCTTCCTCTAGCATCCCTTTCCTAGTTCCTATCTGTCTTAGCTTATTGAAAAGCGGCATCTTGTTACTTAGTGCTGGATACTCGATACTTGTTACTTACTTCTGAACACAGGTGGTTTCACAAAAACACAGTAATGTACCCAAAACAGTCACTCATACCACGACATTAATCACATAAAACATTTTGAACATATATTACTACCCTTTACACTAGATGTACTGCTAAACAGCACAGATACACTGTCTAAAACAGTGCAGACCTTGTTTGCGTACCCAAATCCGTCTTTACCGGATACATAATAATGCACCCGTCTAGATGCGTCCCCAGCAACGGTACTCACCGGGAAGCACGGAACAGAAGGCCTCGGAAAACTCGACTGGACTGGACCGGACTGGACTCGACTCGACTCGACTCGATACGTGAATACTTCGGAACTTCGGAACTGGTGGGCCTCTTGACACCTCGGACCTTGCTTCTTTCAGCTAGGCTCTGGTCGGGATCCTCCGCACTCCTCACCGCCTCGTCTGGGTGCTGATCGCAGTCTCCGTCACCTCCGTAGGCCTGAGGGAGATACAGGAAATCCTGCGGGTACGCGTAGTGTCCGTCACGACTGTGGCAGGGGACCAAAGCTGCAACGCACCAACCGGCGCGTGGGGTGGGGGAGGGGTCCCTGTTCGGGCGCCAGAATAATGTGGTAAATATTTGATTTACCGTCTTAATTTCTATGCAGGTAAGTACTTAAACAAAAATAACTCAATCGGAAAGAAAGAGGCAGAGTCCGTGGTGTTAGAGTTCTTAGGGGATTAATTCCTTAAAAAGGAATGGGTCAGGTACTGGATATCGGGTTCCTGCCACCACTGGGGTGCAGGAAGGGATAGAGCATAGTTTATTGACATTACATTACTTTTATACTTAATATACACAATAGAAGTCAATGCAGAAGGCGTAACAGCTGAGAGAGACAAGATAAAGATACACACGTGTTGGCAATACGTAATCAGAAGGCGTGAACTAAGGCGTGCACAGAGGTGTGTTCTAGAAACGTCACATGTAAGTGTCAGAAGTGGGTGGCTCTATGACAGAATAGTGCAGAGTCAGCAGGAATCGTTAGCTAGGATGCGCGCGCAGCTGCATGACGTGAGATTGACGTAAAGTTGGAGGGTGCAGGGGACTTGACATTTACACTAGAGGAAAGAGACAGAAGTCTGGCATGTCAGATCAACTCGTTCCTATATCATATCTGGTATCTGATGTTTGGGAACCATATTATCTAGAAGGAAAAGGTCTCTCGGACAGAAGCCATTCTATACTGACTGTGAGTGCGTGTATAAGCGTCTAGGTGTCTGCATGAGATGCGAGGGGGCATGGGCCTACCATGGTAACAGAGACTATGAATTACTTGGACGGAGACAGTGAGGCCGGGCCCTTTGCTCTGCAGCTGGAAGGATGTTTACTTAAACTAGTAGGCAGGAATGTATTTTTCGAGGAGCGGAACAGATAATTCGAAGGTTGAATACAGTCTTGGCAGGCAACAGGCTGAGCTAAGCGCCGTGAGCCGCGCAGGAGTAAGGCAGAGGTCACGGGTACAGGGGCCGGCTCAGGCTGATGCATTTCAGAATCTGAAGGCAGGAAAAGGCTCGATGGCAGAATTCAGGGCCTACTTCGCCTGGGCTGGAAAAACGTGTAAAGTACACCACAAAAAGACATTGGCAAGGCATACTTAGAAACGGACTATTCAACCCGTTCAGGGTGGGTCTGAAAGAGGACATGTTAACGTTGGACGCAAATGTGTTTGCGTCTTCATAGCTGGCACAGGAGGGAAGTTACATGCACTTTAAGTTCGTACATGGAGACGGTGGGGTACGTTAGGGAACATTTCTTGACCATAAAATTTATATTTCCTCAAGTTACTCATTAAGCATACTACACGTTGCACAAATACAGTTCTGCCCTAGGGGCCTCACAAACCATATACTAAGTAAGTGGTATAAGAACCACTTCAGGAATAGGGAATAGGCCTAGGGCCTAGGGAATCGCTGGGGCTACACTAGACAACCAAAGGTTAGGAAGTAGGAGACCCACGGGAGACGCGTGCAGTGTCTAAACACAATCGCAATTTACCATTGACTTATAATGGAGAACGAAGAAGTTGCAAAGCTTTAGTTTTAAGACACTTCCGGATGGACTATGGTAAAACCCCTTTAAACTAGGACACTTCGAGTGTCAACACCCAAGCGAGCACCAGAGTACTCGAGTTACCTCACCTAGGGAAGCCGGGTGCATGGGTGTCTTTTTGTGTCGGGTTTCGTCGATGTTTTCTATGGAGATCTGCAAAGAAGTGCTGCAGGCGACCAGAGGAAAAGTGTCCGGATGGATCCATGGGTGGATCAGAGACCAGAAGAACCTGAAAGCAGAGGGGACAGAGTCTGGGTCTCTAGCCAGTGACCAGGAAGGAACCAGGAAGTAACCAGGCGATGTCGAGTAATTTCAGGGGAAGATGCGAAGCTTGTCTCTGCAGCCACTAGGACCAGGAGACGTCGACGATGACCAGGAGCTGGATTCAAGCTGCCCACAAAGGATCTAGTTGACTGTGGTGTCGGTATCCGGATTGGACCGAACAAGCCTTGGCAACCGCAACCCATGCAGGAAGTGAAGATTGGCTTCAAGTCAGACCAGCAAGGTCTGGGGAGCTTCTCCTTTGCAGGGAAGCTGGAGCAAGCCTGGAGCAACTAGGCCAGCAGTGTAAATTCAAAGGTTCATCTTCGGAGGGCTCACTAGCCAACAGGCTAGCAACCGGGAAGACGCATCGAGCTGAAATGCATGAGCAGGTCCCACGCGGCACTCGTAGAGTGTGGAGGGCTGAGCGTTGGTGCAAATGGCGCTCGGATCTGGGGCTTCTCAAACCCCAATGCACAACTTCAAGGGTGCCTTGGTCGTTGCGCTGTTAGCAAAATTCAGGATGTCCAGGGTGTCCAGTCCCTCGTCTTTCGTGTCCGCCACGGGTCTCAGCTTTGCTGTGGATGTGGATCAGAGTCGGAGAAGTCTGGAAGTCTAGTCCCTGAGTAGCTGAGTCTTTGGGTTCCAGCAGGAGCATCGACAAAGCAAACCGGCAAGTTACTGGTGGTGCCTGTTTGCACAGGGTGGTCACTCCTTGACCACAAGGGAGATGTCTTCAGTCTTCTAGTCAATATAGAATGTCGAAGGTCCAAAAGTTTGTGTCAAAATTTCTTCCAGGATTAATCTAAAGCCTCTAGACTCAGCTCCTATCTTTATACTGATTTTAGGGGCTGGATTACCTGCTAGGTCCCTCCTATGGGTGGACCCTGAGAAGGGGGTGGTTACACCCCTTTCCCTTTGTTCAGTTTCATGCCAGAGCGGGGCTGGAGTGCCCCAGTAACTGGTTTGAACCGGGCTATGCATGGAGCACCTTGTGTGCCCCAGGCAGTGTCTGGAAAAGCATCTTTCCATTCAACCCACCCTGCCCCAATACACTACAGGCTGTCTGGGGGGGGGGGGGTGCTAGCACCTCCCCTGACAGGAAACCTATTGTCCAGGCCTCCCTTGCCAGAGTTTTGTCCAGCAGCAGGAGGTCAGACACGTGTCTGTGGCAGCAGCATCCATTTTGTGATGCTGAGGCTCTGTTTAACTTTAACCGGGTAAAGCAGTAACTACATGTCTTCTCCCTCTAGAAGGGTGGAATGCTACCCCCGCATCAGAACTGGCGGGGGGTAGTATTCCAAAGTGTTTGACACCTTGCACAACATATTTTGATAAAGCCAAACTGTTAGACCTGGCATCATTGGCTTGAGTCTCTCCTCCATTTTTTCTGTTTGCCTCCTCTGTTTACGATGTTTTTGCTGGTATAATGCTTTGGGCACTGTGCAACTGCTGATCAGTGCCACAGTGCAAGTGCTCCCTATGTAAAATTGCTGTATTGATTGAATTCCATGTTTGGCTTATTTGGTTTACTATCAGTCCCTAGTCTAGTGCACCAGGAGTGCCAGGGCTTGTAAATACAAATGCTGCTCGTGGGCCTGCAGCACATGTTGTGCCACCCACAAGAGTGGCCTAGTAAAAGTATGTCTACAGGTCTGCCATTGCCAGACCTACGTGCAGTCTGGTACTGTCACGCTGACTGCGCAAGTACACCTACTTGCCAGTCCCCAAACCTTCCCTTAACTTCATATTAGTCACCCCTATGGTAGGCCCACGGACAGGGTGCATTGTAAGTATAAGGTAGGACAAGCCTGACCAAGTTGGCATGTCCTAATAGTGAATTACAGCCATATTCGTTTTTCACTATTGCGAGGTAACCTGCTCTCCATTAGTTAGAATGGGCCGCCAGGATTATTAATGCTATGATCCTAGCTGGCTCGGGGAGCATGGTGCAATGTCGAGTTTGGTATCCCTGAACTCGGGGTTTAATAACGCATCCGGTTGTGTGGATGGTTTTTGGACTCTGGGTTTGAAAATAGCACTTTTAGAAAGTGGCTATTTTCTTGTCTAACTATTTCTGGTTTCTGCTGGTTTGGTGTGTGTGTGACAGGAGCTGGGTGGCTCCAGAGGTCTGAGTGAGTCAGTGTGGGATGAGTGGGACATTTGCATTGAGAGTAGGGGGAGAGTAGTTCCTGATAGCCTGCCCTGCCTGATACAATGCTGGCTCCACCTCCTGCCAGGCGACTGATGGCTCTGTGCCTGCCATGGACGATCCTGGCCCCACCTCCTACCAGGAGGCCGATAGCTCTGCTCCTGCCAGGGACAATGCTGGCTCCACCTCCTGCTGGGCGTATGAGGACCCAGCCCTGCTCAGTGAATAGGCCAGGTGCCTCTGCCTGGCTACACCCACAAAAGACCCAGGATGTTGGGAAATTCCCCTGCATGGACAAAGGGATCAAAGCCAAAAAGGGTATAAGAGAAGGACCCCTGAACCAAGAATTTAGATCACTTCTGACAAGGAAACCTGAACCAAGGACAAGAAGCCTGCTGATCCAAGGACTTGCCTACCCCTTCTGCCAGTGTGCTGTTTGTTGGGGGAATCCTGCAGTTGCTTCTTTATTTTTGCCAAGGAACCAGGAGAGAGGAACTGTGTGTGTACTCTCAGACTTTGTTAAGAAAATCTCCAAGGGCTGAAAGAGTGCCAGCCTCCTGTTGAAGTCACAGGGCTAAAGGACTTCATCTGCTAAAAAGTGCCTGTTGCTGGAACCTGAAAATCCAGCACCTCTGAAAGAAACCAGCAACCTCGACGCCGACGGACATTGCCGAATCCAGCTCGACATCGTGAGTAACGGCTCCAGTGTCCCGCTTCCTCGACGCCGGACGCCGGGCCCAATCGACGCCAGCAGCACCGCCAGTGAGTAGCGAGTTCGGCTCCAGCTCCAAGTGACCTCGTGTCTGCACCGCTGCTGATCGCATCGACTTCGTGCCCTCTCGACGCCGTGAGCGCTGCTCACTCTTGCAACCTCATCATCGACATCGACAACGCCGTATCCTGCTTCCCCTCGTGAGCGCTGCTCCTGCCTGACATCTGTCGACGCCGCTGCAGGTCTCCCAGACTCCGAGACCGGATCGACGCCGGAAACGCGACGCCGGACATCTCGACGCCGCTGATCATCGTGTGCTTCGCTTTTCCAAGGTACTGTGTTGTGGGAGTCTGTGCGACTCCGGGCTCGACGTAGCGCTCCTCGCGGTCGACGCCGAACCTTTGGATTAACTTTGCCTCGACGTCGTGTGACTCCCGTGTGGGTTACATTGTTGTCAAGAACTGTGTTTTAAAGAAGAAGAGTTGCTTTTGATACTAAAAGACTTTGGGGCTAAGAAGAAACTACACTTGAACTATTATTTTTCCTTCCAAGAGTATTTATTAAGATTGTGGTATATTTTTGTCGTTATTTGGTCTTGTGCTAAGCCTTATATAAAAATCCTTATTTTTATAATACTACTGTGTCGTGTCCATTTGTAGTGTATTCACTTTATTACTGTATGTGGTCATAAAAGCTTAACACACAGCCTCTGAGATAAGCCTTTCTGCTCTGCCAAGCTACCAAGGGGGTGAGCAGGGGTTATCAAAGGGTGTGATCCCCTTGCCCTGACTTGAAAAGGTGTGTCCCTATTTGTCAGAAGTGCATACCTCTGCCAACTAGAGACAGCCGGTTCTAACACAAACCAAAGTTAGCATTAACCGCGAGGATTATAATGCACTTAAGAGAATATGGTATGGCTATATCATAGAACAGCTATAAGGAGAAGGTTCCGAAAGCTGCAGAGGGGCTCAACTCATGCTAGGGCACCCTCTCACATAAAACCAAGCACTCTGCCTCCAGGATTGTTAAGGCCTGCCATAGGAGTGACTTATAGGTAACTATGTGTCTATATATAAGGTAGATATAGATATACTATATCTAAGTAAGGGGTGATTACACCACCTTACCCAAGCTGAGTGATCAGCCTGTGGTGTCAGTTAAGAAGGCCAGCCAGGGATGGCATAATACATGCTGCAGCCCCTGGTAGGCCTTGGATGCACCTATGCCCTGGGTACCTATGGTACACTATACAGGGGCTCACAAAGGTGACCCAATATCCAATCTGGTAAGTACCTTAAAGCCTCCATGTCGCCCAATAGTGTCCACCAAAAACAGCTTGCATGAACCCATAGGGAAGTTTCTAGATAAATACCTACAGCCACTAATACTGAACACTCCATCTTACATAAAAGACAACACGGATTTTCTGGTGAAACTGAGAACCATGAAGTGTGAAGGAGAATCAATCATGGCTACCATTGACGTTAAAGCCCTATATACGTCTATCCCACATTAACAAGGCCTCGAAGCAGTAGAGAGAGCATTGGTACAGAGTGATTATTCTTTGGAGTTGCAGGTATTTCTAATGGAACTCATGCAATTTACTTTGATGCACAGTTATTTTAAATATGAAAAAAGATGGTTTATCCAGAAGAGTGGAACTTCCATGGGCAACTGTGCCGCACCGGCATATGCTAACCTCTACATGGCAGCATTTGAAGAGACACACGTGTACAACGATCCGACTTGGATGGAGCACATTAGCCTTTATGTTCGTTTCATAGACAGCATATTTCTAGTCTGGAAGGGCAGTCATCAAAACTTACAAGACCAACTACTTAAACTGGACACCAAAGATGACAGAATAAAGTTCACTTGGAACATAAATGCAAAAACGATTCAATATTTAGATGTTGAAATTACACTATCAGAAAGCCAATTTACTACGAACCTCTATCGAAAGACCACTGACAGGAACAACTTACTGAGATTTGACAGTCACCATCCCCCAGCACTAAAACGACATCTACCATACTCCCAATTCCTTAGGGTGAAGAGAGTGGTCTCTGAGGATGAACAATTGAAACAGCAACTTGATATCATGAACAAAAGATTTTTGAACAGAGGCTACCCGGATACTGTAACGGAACAAGCCATTCAAAGAACTACCTTAAAAATGCGGGAAGACTTGCTGTCCAAAACAACACACATTGAACAAACACGCATAACATGTGTGAGTAAATATTCTACAGTAAGCCATCAATATAAAGCAATAATCAAGAGACATTGGCCTATGTTGAAAATAGAACTGGATTTCAAGGGAATATTCTCTGATGAACCCATGTTCGCATATACCAGAGCGAAAAACGTATCAGATTTTCTAAAAACACCACCGGAGCCAAGTGAAACCACGAATTACCGAGGCACAGTTCCATGCCTGATTTGCAACAATTGTAACAACTTGATGAGGGGTAATGTTATAACCCACCGTATGAAAGGGCATAACATTTATCTTAAAGTTAACGGAACTTGTGATTCTACCAACATAGTCTACATGTTGAAATGTCCGTGAGGGCGTATATACGTGGGTCACACCGAAAGGAAGTTCAAAGTAAGGCTCAACGAGCACAAAAGCAATATACGAACTGGTTCACAAAAATCTACGGTGGCTAATCATTTTCAGGAAGAAAAACATCATATAAGCCAACTGAAAGCATGTATCTTGGAACAGGTGGATAAAAGAGCTGGGCAGAACAACAAGAACCATCTGCTCAAGAGGGAAAACCATTGGATTTTCCATTTGAGCAGTTTGAAACCTAACAGGTTAAATGAAAGAATTGAATTCCAATGTTACTTGTAAACATTTTCTGTGTCCTAGTATTTATGCAGCTCAAGACATATGCAAGTTTCACAGCAGCTTACAACTACCATTCGATAGTTGTATTCCGTGGTCAGCACATGCGGCTATACTTGGTTATTAGGGTATATAAATAACATCTATATCATTCAACAATATCATTTACGATGAGCATCATTTCACTACATCGCCTCGCATCACATTCTCACACATTCACTTTTCTTGAAACATCTTGTGCGTACACGGCAGCCGATACCGATAAAGCTCCAAACATCTTCAGCGCGTAACTTTGTGTGTTTACACGGTAGCCGATAAAGCTTCAGATCTTCAAACATCCTCAGCGCGTTAATTAGTGACGTCACACGCATGCGTAAGACAGACGGGTTTCTTTAAACTACCCGGAAATGCCAGTAACATGAACCTGCAGCCGGACTGTTGAAATGCCAGCTAGATCGCTACAGGTAAAACTGAGATTTAACATTGGAAAATGCCGGGGAATAGCGGTACGAGAACCCATTTTGGGTTGTTTGGTAGTTTACGGACGAACAGTAACGTGAAGCCAATCCGCATTGCCGCCTTAAACCAAACACATCACTAGAACTTACGACATGTTAAGAAAACCCGGTTTGTAGTTTATAGATGAACAGTAGCGTGTAGCCCACCTGCAGTGCCGCCTTAAATCCTACACATTATTAGAATTCACAGAATGTGCTAGTAGCTTTGTATGCTTTAATGTCACTGATATTTATAACAAAGGACAGCGCAGTACTGAATGTGATGGAACGTTTAAGCATATATTTAATAACGCGAATATCACAAGTTTGTCAGTGTAATGCACATCTATGAACTTGTCGTGTTGATATTTGAGAGTGATAACTTAAATATACAGCCGAATGTCGAGTAATGATTTACATTGTTTAGTTTAGTTTACACAATAGAGAAAGCAGTATGCTCAAAATGTTATGTTTGTTATCCTAATATGGATCCCTGAAGAAGGTGGTTTTCCACTGAAATGCATTGGATGGATATGTATCATTCTCCGGGAATGAATTTCGAATAATTCCTATGAGTATAAGGATAAATTTATCAATTCAATGAAATAAAATTGGATATGCGCAACCAAGTGGACAAGAACTTTTGATTTTTGAAATAGCTGAATGTTTCGGTCAGCAAATATACCTGTGCCCTAGGTGACAGTTGCACCATTGGGTGCCACTGCTACTTTACATGTATTAAACACGCTCCGGGCGGGGAACGATACCTAGGAGCACGGCAAAGATTCAACAATTGGATTAAACCAGAGGCGGTGCATCACCATTATCCTTAATTGAAGTTACATTCTCCCCATTTTGCTTTAAAAATGTCCCACTTCCCTGTCCTAAAATGTTGGCATGTATGTACTTTCCTATTCTAAAATGCTGGCATGTATGCCGTCACGACCAGTATTTTAATGCTTACATGCAATCAGACAGGAGGGGAGACTCTTTAGTCCAAAACTCGCTTTATTTTAGATGTCTCCTGTAGTGTTGCAAGACTATATGCACTAAGACCTTTGCTGTTCTGGGTGGACTCATTAGAAGAATTATGTAGCTTGCTTGGAGGTATTAAGGTGTGGGTATTGACAGTTATGACGTAATGAGTATGCAGTGTATGATCGTTTGTTGAAGAATAAAGAAGTCTGTTACAGAGCTCCGTGTGTGGCATATTCATCTGAATGCTCATGGGCTGGGAAGGGTGCTACATCTGGTGACGAGTAGAGGATACGGGCTCTGAAGAAAGATATTGCTCTCCTTGAGTTTGCAATGGGACAGAAAACTGCTTGTGTGTGCCATGTGCACCCCAAATTAATGTGTAGCAGTTCAAAGTTGGAGTGTGTGGAGTCAAAGCCCCGCTTCAGCCCATATACAGCCCTCTAAGAAGTTGAAGGCCCTGCGGAGGAATGCATTCAAAAAGCCCGCTAGAAACTGTTGGTAAGGTTGAAAGAAGAAATACTGCATCACGCCATAATACAGAGCCACCATCCATGCAAAGCAAATGCTAAAGTCAGTGATAATCATAAAAGACCAGAATATTGGCGCCAGATGGACTGCATGGATCGAGACGTTCAATTACATCATAGGTGCCCTAGAAGAAGTAGATGATAAGAAAATCATTAAGTATTTAAAAACTCTTGCAGGTGACAGAGTAAAAGAACTGATGAAGAAAATCTTGCAGACTGATGCAATATCGTACCGTCAGATCAAAGAAGCATTGGAAACTAAGTTCAATCCAATGTCGAAGGTCGACTATGAAAGATACATTTTTAATAAAGTCTGGCAACAAGCTGGTGAAACAATGGATGAGTTTTTTGAAAGACTGGATGTGCTTATCAAACACTGCAAGCTCAGTGAATTCAATGATGAAGAAACAATGCGCCTTAGAGTCATCGATGGTTGTCTTGTAGACTTTCAGAAGACGCAAGCTGAGAGAGATGCTCAGTTTAGACAAAGTACTAATGGCTACAAGGTCTCATAAAAGAGAAGATAAACTAGCTACTGATATGGAAGATGGAATGGCGCAAGCTGAATCAGTGTTGATCGTTAAAAGCAGGCATAAACACTAAGGGGCCGATTCCGATCTCGGTCGGTCAGCCCTCCGAGACGTGTCAGTAGCCTTACCTTACGGTTGAACCGTACCAGGAGCGGGACCGTCCGGGCGAGGAATTACGATGCGGACAAGTTTCAAATTCCCGACCAACACGCACGCTCAGACTTCATCCACAATATCCATCCGAGCCTGACCCGGAAACACTCAATTCGCGCCGCACGGCACCATAAACACTGCTACTTCCGGCCGGTCAAGTATGATGCGCAGTTCCTACGTTCCGGACGGGTCGCCACGTACAGCACATCACAGCACCCGAAAGAACTGCATATCAACTTCGATTCGCGTCATTAACCCCTTCCATGGATTTGAAATGGAGCACCTAGCAACGGATCGAGACGGAGCATGAATCCAATTGCGCAGGTCATACCAGTCCTGTACATATATGACTGGATTGGGAACAGACCTGGACGGCTCAGACGGTAAGTCTGACACCCACCCTACAAACAAACCCAGGGGGTCCACACCCTGTCCACCAGTACCACGCCTCCTCAGGGAACCCATGGCCACCACTACTGCCACCCCACCCATAGGGACATGTGACCTATCAATGATGCCACCCCACCCATATGTGTCATGTGCTCTATCACTGATGCCACCCCACCCATATGTGTCATGTGCTCTATCACTGATGCCACCCCACCCATAGGGGCATGTTACCTATCACTGATGCCACCCCACCCATAGGGGCATGTTACCTATCACTGATGCCACCCCACCCATATGTGTCATGTGCTCTATCACTGATGCCACCCCACCCATATGTGTCATGTGCTCTATCACTGATGCCACACCACCCATATGTGCCATGTGCTCTATCACTGATGCCACCCCACCCATAGGGGCATGTTTCCTATCACTGATGCCACCCCACCAATATGTGTCATGTGCTCTATCACTGATGCTACCCCACCCATAGGGGCATGTTAGCTATCACTGATGCCACCCCACCCATAGGGGCATGTTGCCCATCACTACTGCCTCACCCACCCATAGGGGTCAGTGTGGCACACATCCATCAAACATCAACCACAGGTATGTCAGCCAAATACATTTCACCACAACATCATGCCAACAGTGTGTAGTGACTGACAAATAGCCCCAACAGTGAAATTGAATTATGACACACAATGTAACCACCATCACATGTGTGATCAACACCAGAGTGTGGGCTACACAAGTCAAGCTTTGAAATAACACTGGGCCAATGATTTAAAAGCTCCCATCAGTGTGTACATCCAGTGTAAAATGTGTGGACACAAACTGCAGCTAAAGTTGACCATTGTGGCAAAGGGTGAAAATCCCCCGTCATCACAGTGACCTCAAGGTAAGTGTTGTCATGGAAATAGCAGCACATGCCAAAGAGTATGTATGATTCCTGGACATGTCAGCACAACACTTGTTCCGTCAACCATCATTTACCACACAATGTAGGCACTGGTGACATACGCCTGGGCACGGTAGTGCCCCTTAAGTCACCTGCACATAGATAATAAATATGTCTACCACCAGAACCAAGGCGCCCCATGTGCCCAGTTCAATCTGGATGAGGAGGAGATTACCGAAGATGCAGTCACTTTAGGGCTGATATACAAAAGCGTAATGGCTCTTCGGAATGAGACCAGAGCTGAAGAACTGCGGACACAAGGAGCGGTGAAGAAACTCCAGAACACAGTAAGGTGCCTAGTGAAAACCTGTACCGAGGTAACCACCCGGGTGATGGAGGTGGAACAGCGAGATTCCTCAACTGAAGACAGCCTGGGAAAACATCAATCGGCCATTGAGACACTGCAAAAGTCAAAGTCGGACACAGACTGGAAACTCACAGATCTTGAGAATCGCGCTAGGCACAATAATCTACGTGTCCTGGGCATCCCGGAAGGTAAAGAGGGGTCGGACCCCCGTAGTTTCATCATTCAGGCGTTCAGGGAGGCCTTTCCGGAACTAAAATCTTGGAACTGGGATATTGAAATTATTCGCGCACATAGGTTTCCGTTTGCGAATCGGCTGCGTGACAATGGTCAGAATGCCTATCCAAGGGCCATTCTGATCTGTTTGAATAACTTTCTTTTAAGGGAGGCTTTATATGATCTTGCACGCCCTGAGAAAAGGAGGAATGGGGGTGGGTGTGAGTTTTTTGTCCGCTCTGACTTTTGCTCAACAACGTTGAATGAGAGATGGCAAATGCGGAAATTAATCGCGCCGTTCCAGGCAAAAGGCGCCCAATGCTTTCTACTCAACCCGGCTAAACTGAAGACTATATTTAAAGGACAAACTCAATATTTCACTTCTGGGTCTGAGGCTCAGCTATATTTGAATCAAATGGACAAACAGGCGAAAATTTAATTCCAAGTACTAGCCCTAAGAAAATTAGATATAATGTACATGTTGCACTTGTGGGAGGGCCTACAGGCACTCCTGGGAGCTCATAGATTGGTGGATGTGTGGTCATTTTTAATGGGTGGGTCACCTGGGTACACTTTTTTTTCTTTTCCACATCGGACATTGGTTCGATTAGATTATTTCTTTACTTCTGTATTGTTGTTAAATCAGGCTGCAATTCAAGTATATCCTAGAGTGACATCAGACATGGGCCAGTTGTAAGGACTCTATCTCGCATCATTTCTAGTGAGCGTCTGTCTTGACAGGCTTTTTGGCCCTATTTCAGAGTGATAAAGACTTTAAGCTTGCTCACATCTAGGATCTGTATTCTTACCTTGTGTTGCCCTTTTAAGCCCTTTTTTCCAGACCTAGAAGAGGATAGCTACTTTATATGATGATAGATCCCTTATTCTTGACTCTAATCCATCTATTGCCTATTGGCTTTAGCATAGTTATGTGTTCTTTCATTATTTTGCCTATAGTAGAGGGTGGATCCTGTGGTCCTGACTTTATATTACACATTGGCATGGTTTGTGTAGGTACTCTGACAGAGCTAAGGGTTATTTCATCCTTCTCAGGCCTACAAGGCCCAGAACTAGAGAGACTCCATTTTGCTTTCTATCCCTGCAGAGCTGAGATGCTTTAAGGGGAAAGGTAATATTTTGGTTTTGAGCTGTTGTTTGCCCTAAGCGAACCGGAGAGAACCGGCCAGAGCTGAATCTAATCAAGAAGTGTCCCTGGGCTCAGGTCTCTAGACGAAACAAGCAGCTGATCACTGTGGGAGCGTCTAGAGCAAGGAGCCCGGTGCATGGACCTGGTGGGAGGAGGCTGCTGGCTGGAGCTTTCCACTAGAGGAGAGGAATCCATATTAGCGAAGTGCAGAGGAGGAGGAGTGGTCAGTTTGGTTCTTGAAGAGTGGAGAGTAGGATGTCTGCTGGAGCTGCAGAATACAGTGCAGTTCTATTGGTTTTCTGGAATGGAGAAAGAAGGCAGATGATTGCTGAAGCTGGAGAGAGACTATCAGAATGCATTAAAGTAGATGGAGGAGTTGAGGCTGTCAGCTGGAGCAGTTGAGCCAGAGGCGCGAAGCTATGGTGACGGAGGGAGAGACAGGGAGCCCTGATCCTACCAGAGAGAGAGATATTCCCTCTAATAGGTGAGGTAGTCTAAATTAGCTTACTTTACACTTACACCTTAATCTTGTCTTTATTCCCTAGGCTATTGTATGTCTAATCCCTTTTCTTTAAGCGGTGTGTTAAAAGTTCCTGTTAGTCACAGAGACCCCGCAGATAACATTGTCCCTGTTATATTGTATGTCTAATCCTTTTCTTTCAGCGGTGTGTTAAAGTTCCTGTTAGTTATAGAGACCCCGCAGATTTGTGTATGTGTATTTTATCGTTATTGTAATAAAGATACCCCAGTTCTTAGTGAACTAGTGTGCATGTGTTGTTCTTATGATAGAGAGCGTTCTAATCAGGTAATCATACAGTGTGTGTCTATTGTTCTTAAAGCACAGGTAACCTTTTCTTCTAGTCAGGTGTTACAGCCAGAACAGATGCTGCCCCTGATCCGGTAAGTAGCCACTGAATAATTAGGGAGAGAGAGGAGCCCTTGAGCAAGGGAATTATTGACACTAAGTGATTCGGCCATCCCATAATATTATTGTAGTAGCGAACCCTTAGTGAATAGTGAGAGAGACTTCCCAACATAAAGAGAGAGTTGAAGGTATTTATAGGAAAGTGGTCGTCATTGGTAAGTGGTGTTAGTGAGAGCACTGATTGTGGTCAGTGTGTATACCCGCAAGATTGCGGCTTGAGTGAGCACTGAGGGTAATCAGTGTGTATGGCACGCCGGATTGCGTGTTGAGTGAGCACTGATTGTGGTCAGTGTGTATACCCGCAAGATTGCGGCTTGAGTGAGCACTGATTGTGGTCAGTGTGTATACCCGCAAGATTGCGGCTTGAGTGAGCACTGAGGGTGATCAGTGTGTATGGCACGCCGGATTGCGTGTTGAGTGAGCACTGAGGGTGATCAGTGTGTATGGCACGCCGGATTGCGTGTTGAGTGAGCACTGATTGTGGTCAGTGTGTATACCCGCAAGATTGCGGCTTGAGTGAGCACTGAGGGTGATCAGTGTGTATGGCACGCCGGATTGCGTGTTGAGTGAGCACTGAGGGTGATCAGTGTGTATGGCACGCCGGATTGCGTGTTGAGTGAGCACTGAGGTTGATCAGTGTGTATGGCACGCCGGATTGCGTGTTGAGTGAGCACTGAGGGTGATCAGTGTGTAATGGTAAATAATCAGAACTGCCCCAGGGTAGATTAGTCTGGACCCATGTGGTCGCGAGACTATGAGGTATGAGTGTGGTGTAGGGCATGGATGTCCTTAGTAATCAGTGAGTATTCCTAGTAATCCCCATAGATTTAGTGGTGTTTCTGATGATATGAGCTTGTATATTGCGAGTTCCCCATCCTCAGGTAGGTACCCAGGTGCCTGGATAGATGGGTCCTGAGGAGGGAGGTGGTTACGTTCCGGCTGGGTTGGAGGGCCTCTCAGGAGCTGATCCCATCTGGTCTGAGAACCCGGTCGTTACAGCATCCACGACAGTTCTCCTTTGATCGTAAATTATTGACTGAACAATTCTTCATTGAGCATATGAATGAGTGGATTGTACCTTTTTTTAACATTAATCACGGGAGTAGTAATGAGGGTTGTGTGTGGAACTGTTTCAAGGCTGCCTTTCATGGGGAGACACTGAGTTTGGGTCTGTATAATCATAAAAAGCAGGCAGCTGAAATAAAGGTACTCTACCAGGAGTTGATTAGGGCCGAAGAGGCGCTCATGGTGGGGATACAGGCAGGGATTAATATAGATGATGAGATCAGTGAAGTAGCACGTCTGAAGGCAAGGGTAAATCTGAGGTGGTCCCAGGAAGTCAAGAAATTTTTTGATAAAAAACAAATCCACTATGAATATGGCGTGGCAAGTGGCAGATGTCTCGCCCAAAAATTAAGAGCAAAAATCGTAGCCCAGCGCATTGATGAGGTACTAGGTCAGAATGGTGATTCTGTCAAGGACGAGCAGGGTATCTTGGAGGTATTCAGGCAGTTTTACGAGACGTTATATCAGAGTGATGAGTATAATGGTGATTATGCTGCATTATTGATTAGTCAATACTGTCTGAAGGATCTTTCGGTAGATGATAGGGCAATGCTGGAGGCGTCCATTACTTTGGAAGAACTAGAATTAGCGGTAAATGGACTGGCTCTGGGAAAGGCTGCAGGCCCAGATAAATTACCAATGGAAATATACAAAACGTTTTTTACGCTTTTAAAAAAGGATCTCTTGGCAACAATGCTAGCAGCACAGAAAGGCTCATCTCCCAAATCATGGCAAGAAGCAAGTATAGTGGTATTTCACAAAAAGGGTAAACCAGTGAATCTACCAGGATCATATCGCCGTATATCGCTCCTAAATGTAGATGGAAAAATATATTCAAAGATTTTAGTGAATAGACTTTCCATGGTCATCTCGGGTCTTGTACCAAAAACACAGCATGGGTTTATCCCTCAACGCAGCACTACTAATCATGTTAATCGAGTGATAACTTTACTTGACTATGCTAAGGCAACTAGGGAACCCTTTTGTTTAATTTTATTAGATGCCGAGAAGGCCTTTGACCGCGTTGCATGGTCTTTTCTGTGGGATATTTTGAAGGGTCGAGGATTCGGTCCAGAGTTTATTAAATCAGTACAGGTCCTGTATCATCATCCGGTAGCCCGGAGTAGTACCATGGGTTTGGAATCGGCGGTAGTACAAATCTGTAGGGGACTAGCAGGGTTGTCCCTGCTCCCCCTTATTATTTTCTTTATACATTGAGCCTTTTTTAAGAATGCTAGATACTAATATGCATATAACCCTGTTAAAGGTTCATATATATCAGGTTAAGGTGTTGGCATATGCCGATGATGTGACAGTGGTCACGTCCAAACCCATCATGGCAATGCAAGCTATCGAGCAGCTGGCGGTAGAATTTGGTAAATTGTCAGGATACAAGTTGAATTCAGCCAAAACCCAGCTACTAAGTATAAATATACCAAGCTATACTGATTTAAGACTATGCCAAGAGGTGGTATATTGGGAGTTACGTTACGAGCATGTACAACTTCTTTAGTTAAAGTTAATTGGGATCAACTCCTGGTTGGTGTACGGAAAAAATTAGACCAGGCAGAATGCTTATATCTCTCATTAGTGGGACGATATAACCTATTAAAAATGCTGATTCTTCCTCAAATTTTATATTTCTTTCGATGTGTACCCCTAGAAGTTCCCAAGATAAGTTTAGAACAACTACAGGAAATATGTATGCGCTTTATGTGGTCCGGGGGTAAAGCACGAAGGGCTAGGCACTTTATGATTCTGCCAAGAAACTTGGGGGGCTGGTCGGTACCAGACTTTACAATATACTACGACGCTTGTATGTTGCAAGGTATGGGAATTTTACTAACCGGCAAAGGTCCAGCAAGGCCTGCGGATTGTCCTTTGATCTATCAAATGTTGCTGGGGTAAAAGTTAAAAATGGCCTATTTATGCATCTAGAAAAAAGCTATTACAAACGCACGCGCTTTAAGACAATGGAGGCTGCATATAAGGTTTGGCGTATAGTTAGGGGGCTACTGGGCCTGGAAAAAATAACGTGGTATATTCCATTGTCATCGTCGTTCTTCTTACCTGTAGATGTGTGGGATAGAGTAGTATACAATTGGAGGGAGAAAGGTATTAGAGTGGTGGGTGACCTGTATGATGCTAGCTATTTTAAATCTTTTGAACAACTACGAGAATAATATCTTCTCCCTAGACAGCATTGTGTGAAATATCTACAGATTCGAAATTATTTAATGTGCACTGGGAGTAACTTTAAACCGAATCCTGTGATTGAGGACATTATGAAAGGGGCAAGGATTGGTGTTCTATATAATCATATGTTAAATACTAAAGAAGATGATATAGAGCAACAGAATAGTAAATGGGGCGCTAAACTTGGCAGACAGGACATTCAAATAGAAATTTCATTAGGTATGGCTAAAGACTTATTCCTGTCTGCAAAGCTGGCGGCGCAACATTTTAAATCAATTTACAATTTATATTACACCCCAGACAAAGTGTCCAAATGGCCGGGTGATGCAATAGGGAAATGCTTTCGTTGTGGGCATGTCTCAGCGGATGATGTCCACATTTTCTGTACATGCACTGTATTAGCTCCCTTGTTGTCTCAGATAGAAAAATGTATCTCGGCAGTTGTGGGTAGCCAGATACAGTTATCAGCAACACAGATATTATTTGGTGTTGAAATGGGCATACCGAGCACCAACATTCCGAAGAAGCATGCTAAGTTAATCTTCTTAGTGACTGCAGTCTATAGGCTGTGTATTGCATCTGCATGGTTGCAACAGGAACCGCTTGCTTTTGAAGCTTGGCGGTCCCGTTTTTTTTCGGTACATAACATGGAGCACAGCTTGTATGTTTTAAAGGGTTCCCGCAGAAGGAAGATCGGGGAACAGATATGGGGGTTAGTTACAAATTATTTGGAGATGTAAGGGGGGATTTGAGGGGAATGTCTATAATGTATCTCGGTCCTAATTGTGGCTGCCCTTATGAAATGTATATCTAACAGCAGTTTTTTTTCTGCTTTTTCTCTGTCTTTTTCTTCTTCCTTTTTTTCCATATCATTCTTGTAACTGTATGTGTTAAAATGACATGATTTGAATTTGTATGTGCTCGACAAAAGGTCTTCTCTTTTTTCTGTTTTTGTACCAACCGACTCATGTGTTTCTGTATAAATAAATACAAAAATAAAAAACATATGTCTACCAACTTGCACAGGGGACACAGTTGACTTTACACCAATGATGACCACACCTGCATGTACAGTGGAGATAGGACAAGAGTCAGGGAAAGTGTCAAATTGTACATTGTGAAGCACATCATATGTGCATGGGTGCAAGCAAAAGATGTGGCCATGCCGATGAAATGTTACCATCCCTGTGCTAAATTAGTTAATCATGACACACCCAGTCAGCTGTAAAGGATGACATGGATACCAACCTGAACAGGAAACATATCTCATGGTCCTTATGGAGTACACCACATCAACACCTCAGTAACAGACATTTGCAAATCCTGCATCACCACAGCAAGGTCAGGGTAAATAGCATCAACAATATGTACAGCTAAATCAAATGCACAAGGATACCAAAAAATGCTTTAATCAGAAATTTGACATCTGAAAGGGAAAATCCAAAATGAAATTTAGTCCAATGTCCTTCCAAAAATACAAAGTCCAATGAAGGTGTGAGTGACACCTGTCACCCGTTGCTTGCCTGCACTAATAAGGACTGGGGAAATCCACTCTGAAGGGCATACATGGGGCAGGCCAGGCAGCGCAGGGACAGGATCAGGGCTCATCAGAAGGAGGCTGTGAAGGGGTGGTGGATGCCGGAGAGTCAGTGGCAACTGCAGTGGAGGTGTCTGGCATGGTTTGTGCTGCCACAACTGTGGGGCACAACTCTGATGGGGTGGGTGCTGGAACCACTGAAGTGGGTAGGTCAGGTGTAGTGGACATGGTCCCCAATGCAGTGCCCATGTCAGACTGGGTGGTCGTGGACTCCACTGCAGTGCCTAACCCCATGGGAGTGGAAAGGGGTGCAGGTGAGGTTCGCAGGACAGCTGCGGTGCCACAGTCCCCACAGTAGTTGCAGTGGTGGTGTCAGTGGAAGAGCAAGTGGGAGTTGGGGGGCCTGAGAATTTTGGGGATGATGTATCTGTGGGTGGGGGAACATGGGACAGGGAGTGGCGGGGGAACCTGTGGTATGCTGACCTGGGGGATGGAGGAAGGAGACTGTGCAGTGGAGCCGGGGTGTGGGGGTGGGGGTCTTGCTCTTCCGGGTACGGGGTGACTTGCTGGTTGGGGCCTCAGTCTGCCTGCGCCTGGGGGAGGGTGTCTGGGTGTAAGGGGCACTCTTCTCTGTGTGTGGGGACTTCCTCTTCCCCCTGCAGTCTGGATCTGCTGGATCTGAGGGGAAGAGGTCTAGGTCACACAGGAAGAGCTTCTTAGGAGATGGGGTTGCAGATGAGGCAAGGGAAGGGCTCTTGGAGGGAGAGGGATCTGAGGACTGTGGAGTGCTTGTGGATGCCTGTGTGTGTGTTTGCGACCCATCCTCTGTGTGTGTGGTATCATTCCTGTGACTTTGCTTGCGTGCACATTTTGACTTTTGTTTGGGTGATTGTGTGCTGTCTGTGTCTGTATGTTCGGGTGACCGTGCTGGTGTGTGTGTGCTGGGGACTGGTTGGGTGATAGGAGTTGTTGTTTGGGCAGAGGCTGAAGGGGTCAGAGACTGCTAGAGGAGGGATACTGCTGCCGGCAGGGAGGAGGCCATGGACTGATTGGTCCTCTGTAGGGCAGACATGCCCGATGAGATGCCCTCCATGTATGACACCAGTTGTGTCAACAGACTGGTGTGTGCATGGAGGACACTCAGCATTGATGTCTGCCCTACATGGATCTGTTTGAGCAGGTCCACAGACACCACACTCAGGGCAGTAGGGGACACTAGGCAGGGAGTGCGGTGTCTGGCAGGAAGGAGATATGCTCCCGAACCCCGGAGCTGCCACGGACCTCTGGGATGGGAGCCGAGAGGAGGGTGGTGGTGGCGGGAACAGCCTCACTATCTGCTGACACCCGCCACCACAAGGGAGTCATGCTCCGAGCTGCTCTGGTCCTCAGCTGAGATGGATGGTGCTGAGGACTCCTCGGTGTGGCTCCCCTCACCCTCCGTGCCACTGGGTCCCTCCGACTCCTCAGTTGCTGGCCCAGGCTGGCTCTGCGGCTCCTCCTGTGCCCGTGGCGGTATCTGCATATGAGTAGGAAAAGAAGGACCACATTAGTCGCCTGCGCTGACTGCACACAACACTGTCAATACACCACATTACAGGTCATGCACTGGCATCCTTAGCTGATATTTACTCAAAATGCGCAAACAGGTCTACATAGGCCAATAGCCAGTGTGAACATCAATCATGGCACCCATATCCCTCCTGGACCTGTACCCATATGTCTGTTGCATGCTGGCTGATAATACCCCAAAGTGCACACATGCACCACATACACACTTGTTGTACACGAGAATGTCCATGTAGAAGTACATTACTATTGATATACATCACATCACATGCCAATCACTCAGTACAGGTGTCTGGATGAATGTATGCCCAGACTCACATTTCACAATCTTGTGATGCCTAGCAGCACAACACACAATGATGTCCTTACGTCCTGAAAGTTAATGACACAATGGAGTGCATGGAGCACCTCTGACTCCAGCGCAGGATCCCTCTTCTCAAGTCAATGCCCTGGCACAGAAATGCATGGTAAGTCAGTCTTCACTGTCACATGTCATGGGGCAATGCATCCGGACAACATCAGTCTGCACTGCGTCACATTCATAGGTCATGCCCATTCCAAACTCTGCAGCTGACAAGGGCACCAGTCTGGCCCCTGCCACACACTGTTCTTGGACTATGTTGAACCTACATCACTCAAATGTTACATATGAGTGACTGCAAACACAACTACCTGAACATGAGCACCTCACAGTCTGCTGCTAATGACACACAGCTGCGTGAAAGTCACTGTTGCATACACCATTGTGCACGTTCAACTCACCACACCCCTATATGTTGCACAGGTATCATCCCATTGTCACAACTCAGATGTCCTGCTGACACTAAAATCCTCAACACACCAGTTGTCACAAAACAGGAAGCCACACTACAATGATATTGTGTCAGACACCTGATGGCACATTTCAGGAAGCACAATCAGTAGGTCCATACATGTGAGTGTGAGTACAGAGTCTCCCAATGCCGTGGAGTGGGCATGACAGACCAGATAAACCTAAAACAGTGTATTGGCCTGGACAGTAGGGAGGTGTCTGGGCTAGTGTGACATACTTCCTATACATAGTCCTGAGGACACTACATGGACTCACCTGCTGCATGAGTATGTTTTAAGAAACCCACACACATGTTGTGACCCAGACCTGCAATTAGAACACATATGAAAGACACACACCGAACACATGTCAGAGACCAGGCATAGTGCAAAGAATAGACCCACCCACGATGCACACATCAGAGTTCCAGTAACATATGCTGTGCAGGACCCTCAGCATAGCTGATTGAAGGAACACAGTGCCCAAGTGAAAAAAGTCACAGACTGTAGGGGCCACATCTGTGGATCAGCTGAGGAGTGTGACTTACACAATTGAGGGACATGAGTCCTGGACTCCAAGACCAACGTAATGTGGGAGTATGACCAGGCCAAAAGACTGCAAATAGTGTGCCAGACATAGTTAAAGGATTCAGCATGGACTTACCCCCTCCTTGCTGCCGTCTGGCCTTCAGTTGCCCATCCAGGTCCTGGAAGACCACTGCCAGAATCCTGAGCATGTGGGGGTCAGGATTCGGTGTCTGACCCTACGGCGAGGAGGCGACAGCTTCAGCTGGACCCTCGCGATCCTCTGGGTCCAGCCACGTAGGTCCTGTCACCTCTTCTGGCAGTTGTGGATCCGGCGCTTGTAGACCCCCACTGATCTCATTGCCCGGGCGATGGTCAGCAAGATTTCTTGCTTCTGGTGGGCATCAACCTGTGAGTATGACAAAGTGAAGAGGACATTACCACACATGCCACATAATTGTGCTGCATACAGTTGAAAATACATGTACTCATCACAAAGGTAAAAGATGTACACAGGTATTGCACTCATATATATGTGCATTTGTGCTGCAGCTCTGACATGGTAACATTGGCTAGGAATTTAAGGCTAGCACTACTGCACTACTGCAGCAGGACACCTGTTCATCACATGTACCCACATAAATAGGTAGCTGACAGTACTCAGTGCATATGCCTCACACTGCTGTACACACTTCAATTACTTTTACAAAGACAACTTGCAGAAAATGATAGGCAGTGGACTGCACACTCACCTGCTCCCCTGGTTTCCCATACAGCTTGCTGTACCGTGGGACAATCTCATCCAGCAGGGCCTGGTTCTCCTCCTCTGTGAATGCTTGGGCCCTCTCCAGAGTACGTGCCATTGCAGAATCTGGAGGAAGCTTAGACAGCAGCAGCAGTGGATTTAGAAAAGTGGTCCAGTAGCATGTAGTGCAGGCAAGTGAGCTCCCTGGGGGCCTGCTAGCCTTACATCAGTGCTGCAGAGGCAGATTCTGTGACATTGCCCCTTACTGATAGGCCAGACACGGTTGCATTCTATGAATCAGTCCAATCCATGGAAATGTAGGACTTATACATGCCTTCCGCATCGTTCAAAACGTTCACCTTCAGGACACCCTAGGATTGCAACATTGTTGTAGGCATCCAACTGAATTTCCTGCGCACGACTCAAACAAATTTTTAATTTGCGTCCGTCACCATGACAGCCCATTGCCAATGAGTGCACACGGCTCGGTAAACTGACTATGCGACGCATATTTTGTTTAACCAAACGCATCCGTCTGGATACGATTCTATGGGCTATGCGTGCGCACGTCTGGGTCCATGCTTGTACAATGCATCTACTTACAAGTCACCCGCGTCGGTTCAGATTGCAATCAATGGCTAAGCCATGCGCATGGCTCGGTCCAGAACTGCAGGACGTGTCACTGTAGAGGTCACCCGCGTCGGGTCACATTGCATACACCCCCAACACGCAGGGACCTAACGTGCTCACGCATTGCCCATTAGCATCAATGTAATCCGATGCGGGTGACTGTAATGCATACGCATCGTGCAGTCAATGGACAAGGTGTGAGCACTACTCGGTCCATGCAGGTATGGTGCGTCTGCATACAAATCACCCACGTCGGATCACATTGGTGTTACTTGCAGACGGTTTACACACAGATTTCATTCCCATGGCCACACCTTCAACACCACAGAATGTCCCACACTACATCACATGGCATGTAAGGCTGCATCACCTGTGTGTGTATGGGGGGCCAACATTTCTATTCACGAGTGGCACTTAGGTCAAGCCACTCCCAGGCTGGGCAGGGGTTCATGGGGACAGATTAGTTTTGGTGTGGTGCACCTCACAAATGTAATGTCCAAGTGTTGGCTTATGGGCATGAGTCATGGACACAGTCCCAGTTTGGAGATGTGTACGACCTGTCACATACAGGGTTGCATGTCATGTACGTCACAACCAGACCCATGGCCACAATCATGATGTACCCACACAGTCTGTGTGCATGTTGTGTCTCTGATGTTTGTGGTTCCATGTGCCCAATGAGAGACAGGGTTCACCATGTGCCTTGTGCATCCACATTCATGCTGTGTGTCTCAGGGACCTCCATGTATGGCATGCAGGGACCACAGGGGCCATTAATTGTGGAACTCATGATTGGTTATGGGAAGTCCATGATACAACATGTCATTCCAGTGCACATGTGGCAATACAGGGACCATGGCTATCTCCCTGACATGTTAAATGTTAAATGTCGTATACTTGTAAAGCGCACAGCTGCCCCAGCAAAGGGACGTCCCGGCGCTGTATACCGCTGGGGAACCCATCCTGGCTTTCCCTGTGAGATGGTCCCTCCTGGGTATCTCCAAGGTGAAGACAAGCATCCCCAGCGCTGATGGGGCCGTTAGTAGAGATTAAACAAGCTATTGCCCAGAGTTGCTGAGTGGGATCCATGGTTGGAGTAGGCACCGAGACGAGAATTATCGAGTCCGCTGACCATGGCCCAAGACCCTGCCGCGTCGGGAATCGAACCCTGGTCCCGGGCCGACCTCTGCTTTCGGGTCTGCCGCCTCTAACCAGTGAGCCACACCACTCCACTCCACATGGAGTTGTGATGTAAATGTAAATCTACAGGAATTTATATAGCGCAAATCACCACTGGTTTCTAAGCGCTTGCTTAGGGAACCCGTCCTGGTATTCCCCTGTGAGATAACCCCAGCAGGGTATTCGCAAGGTGAAAGCAAGGCATCCCGCCGCGAGGGGCCGTTGTGGAGATTAAGCAAGCTATTGCCCAGAGTCGCAGAGTGTGAATCCATGAATGGAGTAGGCACCGGAGCGAGAATTGTCCATGGACATTTTAGGACTCAAGACCCGCCGAGCCGGGAATTGAACCCTGGTCCCGGGCTGACCTCTGCTTCCAGGTCTGCCTGCTCTAACCAGTGAGCCACACTTCTCCACTCCTGCCTGTGAAACATCAGTCCTCACTTGTCACTGTGTTGTGTGTTTTGTAACGTGACAGCAGTCCATATGTACTGTGCCACAGCCCAATAATTTGCCATTTCACCTCAAAGAACTTATGTACACATGTGTCATTGATATGTGAGATAATGGACATGAAGGTGACATATGTGTCCATAACCAACAGCACACACCTCAGTTACTTCTGTATTGCTATGATGTATCATGTGATGTTTTGCAAGGTGAGTGCCACATGGGTAGCTGAAATTATAATGTTACTTTACCCATCTCTGTACTGCAGGGCGCCAGCAGTCAATAGACCGCTCCCTGACCTCGAGACTATGGTGCAACGCGACAGCATCCAACGTTACCGCTTCACCAGGAGTCTGATCCATGAGTTGGCGGAGCAGTTGGCGCATCATCTGGTCCCTGGCCGCACATACCCGACAGCACTGACACCGAAGGTGTAGGTGATGGCAGCCCTGCACTTCTTTGCCACTAGTACCTTTCAACACACTGTGGCTAGTGTTGGTGGTATGCCACAAACTATGTTCAGCCGTGTGCTTCAAGATGTCTTGGAGGGGATGTTGATTCACCTAGACTCCTACATCAAGTTTCCTAGACCGGGTGAACTCGCAGAGATTAAGGATGCCTTTTATGGACTGGGGAGGATGCCACCCATGATAGGCTCAATCGATGGCACACATGTGGCCCTGATACTACCACGGGCACAGGAACAGACATACCGCAACCAGAAACATTTCCACTCTATCAATTCTCTGGTGGTATGTCTGGAGGACATGGTGATTGCACATGTGTGTTTACGTTTCCCTGGTTTGGCGCATGATGCGTACATCTTGAGGAGGAGTCGCATACCATTGATGATGTCACAGATGCCAAATCAGCATGCCTGGCTTGTTGGTGTGTAGTGTTCACCATTGTGTGTGTCTTGCAGTTTTGTCTCTCATCCCCTTACAATACTCAACTAATGTGTGATTCTTTGTATGTAGGTGACTCTGGATACCCCAACATGCCGTGGTTGCTGACACCCCTGAGGAACCCTGTGACAGCATACAAATGTGCTACAATGAAGCACATGGCAGAACCAGGCGAGTTATTGAGCTTACCTTTGGTCTCCTGAAAAGCCGCTTCCGCTGCCTGGACAAGACCGGAGGTGCCCTCCCATATGAGCCTGCTAAGGTGTGAAAGATCATCATCGTCTGCTGCATGCTCCACAACATGGCTGTGTGGAAGAAGGTGCCTCTCATCCTGTACGACGATGACCAACATCCACCACCTCTGGAGGATCCTGGCCTGTGCCACGAGGCCAGTGATGATGATTATGAGGGTGACGTCCGCACACAGCTCATCAACAACTTCTTCAGCTGAATGTGAGTTCACAGAGTTGTCATGTCAATGTTCTGAGTTAGCCTGTGATGTGTTTGTGAAGCTCAGTTGCTGTTTGAGTTTGTCCGTGTGGTACTTGACTGGATGCGTGCAGTGATGTGTCCTGTTAGATGGTCTGTAGTCCACAATGGTGTTGAAATGCTGATTTGTTGCTGTGTAGGTTTCTTGTGACATGTTTATTGCATTCCCATCCTGTTCTGGTGTTCTCCTGACTGTGTCTCATTTCTGACCCTCCCAAGGTACTTTCGCAGTCGCTTGGTCAAGTCTGACATCGACAACCAAAATCCAATGCCAGGGTGGGACTTCTAGTATGCCATCATGTGATGTGCCTGACACCTCTGAAGCCCCATTTGACTACACTTGGTGACCGTGTACACACTGTCATGTGGTTTCACATTGATACTGCTGTGTAATAAACTTGTTTCTGATTTGTAATGAACCTGTGCTTCACTTAGTTATGTGTGTCGCCTGTCTTCACACATCTGACTGACATTTGGTTACCTCACCTGTGGGCTTGTTAGCAGTGACTGTGGAAAGGTGTGGTGTCTGTGCATTCCACCGTATATCTTGCAAACATCTTTGTAGTCAATGTGTCACATGTCCATGGTGAGTATGTGTTGTGGTGCCCTATTGGTGTGTCTCCCTCATAGGTGTCACATCAACATGAGTCACATTACGGTAATGACATTGCTGTAGTAGTCGGCATGCACTGTGTACTTCGGCATTTCATCATCTCCATGACACATACCAAGTTTTAATCACAACATAGGCAAGTACAGTGTAATAGTGAGTTTATTTACATACGTGTGTGGAGATAGTGCTGTATATGAGGTTTAGAATCCAAAGTTCACAGATGAGTTTGATGTATTGGTAGATGAAAAGTCCAGAGTGAAGTCCCCATTCATCTTCTACATTAGTACAACATGGACCCTCCATGTCATGTTGGGAAGTTGTGTCATGTGCAACAAGGTGAACGCTTAGCACACAAAGACCAATATCCAAAACAGGTTCTGGGTTCCTGGGGGATGTGCTGGGACAACTGTAGCTCACTTGTCCTTCTTCGGACGACCCCTCTTCTTCTTCTGGGGGGGATCCTCAGGTGCAGGCGGCAACGTTACATCAGACTCTCCACCAGATTCAGCCTCCCTCCCTGTGGCATTTGCTGATGTTGTTGCAAGAGATGTTGTGGGAACACAGGGAGGTGTGGACATATTGCTGCTGCTCTGACGGAGACTAGTCAATATGTCGCTTAGCACACCAGTAACTTTGTCCCACTTGGCCTCCATGCGTGCATGATGGCCAGCCTGCTCAGGTTGCATGTCCTTGAGGACCCCCACTACCTGGCTGAATCCTCCGGTGCTATACTGGTACTGCGTACCACTTGGGGGTCATCAGGCAGTCCAGGTCCCTCTGCAGACCATGACCTCTGCCTAACACCACTCCCACCACCCCTAGACACACGGGCTGGACCTGTGGTGGCAGGCACAGTTGACCTGGGGCCCCCCTTGGGTGTTGCTACTGGTGTCATTGTTCGTAGCTTCCTGGGTGGCCGGTGGCCCTGTACTGTTAGAACTTGGTGTCCTAGGTCTGTCTGTGGTGGCGGTGGGGTTAGGTCTGTGGCCAGATGTTGTAGGTGTGGCTGCAGGGGGTGCAGTTGTTTGTGATGGTGGGGCTGCTCTTGCTCACTAAGCCACTGGAGTCAAGCTATCCTGGCTGAAGACGGCTGATAGCCAGAAACCGGTCCTAGGATGCTTGATTCCGGTCCAGGAAAGACATGGCTTGATAGTTCGGGCTGGACTGTTCCCATGAGGCACAGGGTCAAGACTGATTTGCATATGGCCATGTCTGAACTGGGGTGGCTTGGTGAGCAAAATAACGATGGATTAAACCCAGATCTGTGACTGGGGGTGAATGTTTTGCCATTGTGCAACATTCCGCCCATCATCTTATGTGTTTTGCTGTGCTGACAAGATGGCTGACAGTGGAGTCCTGGTGTTTGGTGGTGGCCAGTTCCCAGTAGAGCTTTGTGCTCCCCACAACAGTGCCCAGTCACAGAGATCTTGTCACTCTTTACCCCCATCCCCTCCCCCCTGTGAGGTGAGCATGGTTCCGTGTGAACTTACTGGGCCATGTGGGTGGGTGGGTATTGTGAGTGACTGCAACTCCCAGCATGCTCTGGGCTACACCCCCCTTCCCAGCATGCCCTCACTTCTCTCCTTATGACTCTGCTTCCCTGTGAGGAGGTGTGCTCGTGCTGAGAAGATGGCTGACAGTGGAGTCCTGGTGTTTGGTGGTGGCCAATTTCCAGTAGAGCTTTGTGCTCCCCACAAAAGAGCCGAGTCCCAGAGTACTTGCCAGCCCATTTCAGGCCCCTCTGAGGTGAGCATTCTTCAGAGAGGTGTTGATGATGCAATTGTGAGGGGGGCATTATCTGTGACAACAAACCTTTCATGCTTTTGTATACACTCACTTCACCAGCACACCCACTATTCCTTCCTGTCAGTCAGCTTCACTGTGAGATAGTGGTTGTAGTGGCAGGGATGTCTGACAGTGTTTACTCAGATTAGTGCCACTGCCTTGCCCTATTTGTTGGTAGGTTTGTACATGTCATGACAATCGGTCGGTATCGGTCGGGTTCCTTACGGGTTCGTGTCGGTCGGTGCGGCTCGTGTCCATTTTCCGGTCGGATAGCTGAATTTTGTACAGCTCGGTCGTACGGCTTGTTTTCCATATGGCTTGGTTGTAGGTCACGGACTTTACATTGCACTGCACGGGTCGGACGGTGCCTGTAGGTGTCGGTCGGACTCCGTTCCGGGTACGAGTCGGTCAGGCCGATTTCCGAACGGAATCGGCCCCAAGGTAGAAGCATGCATGTCTATAAAGAAGAAAAAGTTGTGTTTCTGCTTTAAGTTTTCATTTCCACATGAAGGTAAATGTCCAGCCATGGGAGAGATATGTAAAGGCTGTGAGAAAGAAAAACACTTTATAACGGTTTGCAAAGCTAAAGAGAAACCAAATACGTCCAAGCAAGAAGAGAAAATGGATGCCAGAAATTTCCAGAAGCATTCTTACCACGCCCACAAGGCCAAAAAGCAACATGAGTTACGACAAGTAGAAACCAGACAAAAAGTCGATCATCGTCAAGATCATCCTACAAAGGCGCTTCAATGTCATTATCAAGCACAAGTGAAGAATATGGATGTGCGATGATGATAGACCGAGGAATGGCAGGCACATGAAGGTTTGGCTGCTTGCAAGGAAGAACATAATACAAAGGCAAACCACCAAATGAAAAACTGCCTCAAGATGACAACAAAGATTAATGGCTACCACATGACCTTTATCATAGACAATGGTGCATTGATTAACATCATACCACTCAAAAGGTTCTAAAGCCTGTCTCCTGTGCCACACCTCAACCTGTCAAACACAAAGGTATACTCGTGGGCTGCTTCTAAACAGTTACAGAGCCAAGGGTCATTAACAGCGACAATGCCACATAAAGCAGTATCAAATCGAGCATCAATTCACATTCTTCAAGAAACCTGGTCCAGTGCATGCCACTGCTGCTAAAACAGGAGTGAAATCGCTCAATTACAACCTCCACACTGAATTTGACATCCCATTTTTGTTTCATGGCCTACGACGGCTCAAAACAATGAAAGTGTGACTTCATATTATTGAGGACATTCACCCTTTTGCCCAGTGGCACCACAGAATCAGTTTTCACATGCAAGAAGCTGTTGAGAAAGAATTAGAAACGCTGTTGACGCATGGCATCATTGAGCACTCCACCGGTCCTGCCCATAGTGGTGGAGCCAAAAAAGGACAGTGCGCCGGGCTTTTAAAGCCTTTGAGAGAGAAAGAGATTTTGATCCACACATAGCAGACATGATCATGCAGCTGAACAACGCCAAAGTATTCTCCCATCTTGACCTGAACAAGGGATACCATCAACTCGAGTTGGAAGAGAACTGCCGGTACAGCACTACTTTTTCGACTCATGTTGGTTTGTTCAGACACAAAAGTTTGAGTTTTGGAGTGTTGTTAGCTGCAGAATCATTTCAGGATGTTATACATCGAATAATTCAACCTGCCACACATGCTTTTAATTACCATGATAGCATACTAGTATTTAGAGCAACACAAAAGGAGAATGACATGGCTCTTACACAAGTATGCCAGGTATGAGCTGATGATGGTCTCACTCTGAACACAGCAAAGTGTGAGTTTCACAAGACCAAACTTAAATTCTTTGGGCACATATTCTCTGCTGAGGAAATGGTTCCCGACCAAGTCAAAGTTCAAGCACTGTCAGCTACTTCCCCCTACACAATGTCACCATGGTGTGATCCTTCTTAGGCTTGGCCAGTTATTGCTTAAGGTATGTTTTTGACTTTGCTACTGTGAGTGCCCTAATGAGAGACATGACAAAACGAAATGTCCCTTTCCAGTGTTCTGCTGAATGTGAACAAAGTTTCTAAAAGAATAAAATATACTATTCAAACGCAAACGAGATGGCCTATATTGCCCCAATTTACATACTAAGATCACAGCAGATGAAAGACCAGTGGGGCTGGGGACAATCCTTGCTCAACATAGTGGTCATCCGAATGCTCTGAGACACATTGTGGCCTATGCCAGTCGAAGTCTGTCTGACACGGAATGTGTAAATTCTCAGCTGGCGAAGGAGAGTCTGGATGCAGTGTGGGCCTGCAAACATTTTCCATGTGCTTTTATACGAAAAACGTTTCACTATTTTTACAGACCAGCAAACGCTGCTCACTATTTTTGGAAACCCGAAAACCAAGATGCCCTCTCACATTGTGAGGTGGGGGTTGAGACTGCAAGAGTACAACTATGGAATTGCACACAAGCTGGGTAAGGATCAGAACCCTGCTGATTATTTTTCAAGAGTACCGCTACATCGTCACAGTTTGACATCCAAAACGGCTGAAGAGTACATTAATTTAATTGTAAGTGTAACAAACAACTTCTCCATAAAATGTATAACCAATTTGCTCATTACTTCACCCCTGAAATCAAATTCAAATCATTTAGAGTAATAATTCACAATTACCAATACAAATCTAGTGCCTCTTTCCAACACATCCATAGGACCCATTACATCCAGGGCCATCTTCAACCAAGCACCCTTGGGAAAATGGACGGGTTGAAGGGTTTGAGTACTGGATTTCAAAATGTTATCATTATGCCCACACAACCCACAATCCTTAACCAAAGTCTCAACATCCCTGTCCTTGCCTGGCCACCAAAATAATTCTCTTAACCCCTTCGCTGCCACCCTCGCTCCCTTTTTTGGCTTTTTGGGGTAGTTTGCTCTTAGGCCCCATAACCTTTTGTCCACATAAGATATCCACGCCAAATGTGCGTCCTTTTCTTCCAACATGCTGAGAATTCTAACGGTACCCAGGGTTTACGGAGTCTCTTGGAGGGGACAAAGAAATTAGGCAAAATACCAAAACCTTTTGGATTTTAGGGGAATGTAGCCTATTTTTACTATTTTTTTGCTTTCAATCTCTGTCCAGTTAGTGGTTGAAATGAATGTGAAATCAATAATAAATACCGGAACATTATACATTTCTGCAAAGTAGATACAATTATAAATTCAGAATGGGCTCATTGGTGAACAGCCTTCAAGGTTTTCCTATAGAAAGGAACAGTTGTAATAAAAGAACATTGAAATAAAACAGCTATATGTGCCTACATTTATAACTTGTAACCTCTTTCAACTATAGTAGATTTTTTAAAGCTATATACCGTTACGTCGGTGGGACCTTCCTGGTTGCAGGGATATATGAGGTTTGTAGGTTCACTAAGAACCCGAGGTACCCAGAGCCAATAACTGAGTTGCCCCTTGCAATGGTTTTTCATTGTGTACCGGGTATATAGTAATTCATTTGGTAAAATATAACAAGCTGACAATAGGTATCAAGGAAACCTATGTATATCTGAAATGTGAACAAGATATCGAGTTTAGAAGCAGTGGTTATTTGTGCATCTCTGGACATGTGGTTACCCATATTAGCATGTGAATTAGTGGGTATTGTTCAAAATGACTTCTTTTGCTACACACTGTCTTACAATTGGAAGGCAGAAAGGCATAGAAAGGCAAACAGTAATTCCAGTTGTTCTACTATTCTGTGTTTCCATAAGTTTCCCAATAAAAATTATACCTCACTTGTGTGGGTAGGCCAAGTATCTATGACTTGAAATGGCTCAAAATGCAACATGGACACATGACATTTTTCCACTGAAAACTGATCCTTTTTTCGCAATGTGCCTAGCTGTTTTTTGGATTTTGGGCCCTAGCTCAGCCAGCACCTAGGGAAACATAGTAAACCTGTATATTTTTGAAACCTAGACACCCTGAGGAATCCAGGATGGGGCTGACTTGTGTGGCTCTCACCAGGTTCTGTTACCCAGAATCCCTTGGCAGGTTATGTTACCCAGAATCCCTTGCAAACCTCAAACTTTGTCAAAAAACATGTTTTCCTCATATTTCTGTGATGGAAATTTCTGGAATCTGTGGGGAGCCACAAACTTCCTCCTGCCCAGCATTCCCCCAAGTCTGCCAATAAAAATGGTACCTTACTTGTGTGGATAGGCATAGTGCCCGCGGTAGGAAACAGCTCAAAATGCAACATTTTTCCAGTGAAAACTGACCCTTTTATGCAATCTGCCTCACTGTGGATTTTGGGCCGTCGCTCAGCCAGCACCGAGGGAAACCTAGAAAACCTGTAAGAAAAATTTAACTAGACACCCAGGGAAATTCAGGAGGCGGTGACTTGCATTTCCCTTGGACTCCCAATAAAAATGATACCTCACTTGTTTGGGTTTCCAATGCATAATCGTCTAAAAACATATATAAAAAGAAATATAGTATTCAGAGCTCGCTGTGCTATGCTCTCAATCTTTATGTTTCTGGCCTTTCCCAGTTGCCCGTGGCTCACCCACACAAGTGAGGTATGATTTCACTCTGGAGACCGAGGGGAACGCTGGGTGGTAGGAAATTTGTGCTGGAGCGGTGATCCCAACCAGAAATGTGAGGAAAATGTGATTTTGTTTAGCTAAATTTGAGGTTTGCAGGGGATTCTGTGTAAGAAAACGTTGGAGGATCGGCATAAGCCACACCTCCCTGAACTCCCCCGGGTGTTGATCGCTGGGATTGGTAGGTGTCCCTAGACAGCTGCCTAGACAGGGACCAAAAAACGCAGGTGCCCCCCTTTCCAAAACCAGGTTGTTTTGTGATAGATAATTCTGATGTCTCCACAATATGTTTTGGGCCCTTCTCTGTCACGGGTACTTGGGTCACCCACACAAGTGAGATACCAATTTTATAGGGAGACCTGGAGGAATGCTAGGTGATAAGAAAGTTGTGTGGCCCCATCCATCCCACAACTCTCCCACAAAGAAACATGAAGAAAATGTGATTTTTTTTAGCTAAATTTGAGGTTTGCAGCTGATTCTGGGTAAGAAAACGTTGAGAGACCCATGCAAACCAAAGCTCCCTAGACTCCTCCGGATGTCTAGTTTTCGGAAATGTTTGGGTTTGGTAGATTTCCTCAAGTGGCCGCTGAGCCCAAACTAAAACTACAGCCAGGTCATTTTGTGATCAATAATTTTGATGCCTCCACAATATGTTTTGGGCCCTTCCCTGTTGTGGGCACTTGGCCAACCCACAGACGTGAGGTAGCATTTTTATTGGGAGACCTGTGGGAATGCTGGGTGGCAGGAAATGTGTGCAGCCCCAGCAATTCCACAACTTTCCCACATAGAACTGTGAGGAAAACTTCATTTTATTTAGCTAAAACTGAAGTTTGCAGGGAATTCTAGGTAAAAAAACTAAACGTTGGGGATCCATGCAAGCCACACCTCCCTGGACTCCCCTGTATGTCTACTTGTCAGAAATGTCTAGGTTTGGTAGGTTTTCCTAGATGGCCGCTGTTGGAAATGGCCCTTTTTCCCGGGTTATCCCTAAACTTTTTGCTTTTTCCTCCTATTTTTCCCTGACCTGTGTGCGTTGGTGTTAGGACTCTGGGCACTTTACCACTGCTAATCAGTGCTAAAGTGCATATGCTCTCTGTGTAAATTGTGCTATGGATTGGTGTTTCCATGATTGGATATTTGATTTTCCGGCTAGCCCCTAGTAAAGTGAACTGGGTGTGCCAGGGCCAGTGAATCAAATACTACCCGGGGGCCTGCAGCACTGGTTTTGCCACCCCCGTGAGTAGCCCTGAAAACGGTAACTCAGATCTGCCATTGTAGAGTCTGCACGCAGTTTGTAACTGCCATGTCGACTAGGCCAGTGCACACAATGACCGGTCCCTAACCTTCCCTTTTCTTACATCTCAGACATCCCTCAGGTAGGCTCAAGGTACCCCTGTGGGCAGGGTGCAATGTATGTTAAAGGTAGGACAAGCCCGGGTGTGTGTGGCATGTCCTAATAGTGAATAACAGCCAATTTACTTTTTCACTTTTGCAAGGCTACCAGTTCCCCAAAGGCTAGATTGGGAGTTTTGGTTATAACATCTTATAAACATAACTGGCTCAGGAAATTTGATAAGAACATAACATTTAGTATGCCTGAACTCAGAATCTAAAGATGCATCTTTTAGTTAATGTGATTTTTACATTCAGCGTTTGAAAATACCACTTTTAGAAAGTGGGTATTTTCTTGCTCAGTCATCCTGTGTGCCTCTGCTGGAATGTGGATTACCTGTCTGAGGTTTGGATGACAGAAAGCTGGGGGGGCGGAGGGGCTCCAGATGGACTAGGTAGGTCTCTTGTATAAATTGTATATAATTGTATATCTGTTTTTTAGGCTGCTTTTTGATGAACTTTTTTTGAGTATGAGAGTGGAGTGTTTTGGTAAATAGAGTGGAAGTATTGGTTTGTGTATATATGATGAGATGTATGGATGAATTCTTGTTGTGTGTGAACATGTCTTCTTTTGGGGCTTATATAAGTTAATGAATTGAATATAAATTTGTCTATGTATTGTATGATTAATGCCATGAAAAAGTTATAAATAAATAATATTTTTTTCTAAATAACTCTTGATTTGGGACAATGATGATTTTTATATTGTACTAAAGTTATTGAACACTTAAGTAGACACCGGTGAGAGGTTCGTTTCCTGCCCCTACCGACGCCGGCGCCATCGAATCCAGTTTGTCAGCCGATGACAGCGCTTCAGCAACGACAACGCCGCTGCTTACTCTGTGACCTGCTAGCACCATGAGGAGCACCGCCTCCATCTTGCACCACAACCCTGGTCTCACCAACGACGCCGTATGATGCTGCCACCAAGTCGCTGCTCGCACTGCGAACTGGGGGCACAGCACGCCGAACAGCTGCGCTTCCACCGCAGCACCCCACGCCTGTTGGCGTCAGCGCTCCAGATCCCATCAGAAAGGAGCTCAACCAGCAACGTGAGTGAGTTCAAGCGCCCCATCGCCCTGCATCTCTAAAAGGTACTGTTTGCGGGTCTTCCCGACACCGTAGTTGGTCTGCGACCCCGCGGTCAGCAAGAACTGTTTTTGGATTTGTTGTTCACGACGCCGTGAATAACAGGTTGTTTTGTCATAGATAGGGTACACCTGTGTTTTGGTTCCGGGCTCAGAGACCATCTAGGGAAACCTAACAAAAAACAGACATTTCTGAAAACTAGACACCCAGGGGAGTCCAAGGATTTGTGGCCAGTGTGGATCTCCCAACATTTTCTTACCCAGAATCCCCCGCAAACTTCATATGTAACTAAAAAGTCATATTTTCCTCACATTCCTGTGTGGGAAGGTTTTGAGATCAGCTCACCAACATACATTTCCCACCACCCAGCGTTCTCCTCAGTCTCCTAATAAAAAGGATACCTCACTTGTGTGGGTGACCAAAGCAGTGTCAGCCTAAAAATATATTTAAAAAACCGGGGTGTTGGGAAATTTGAGCCAGCACAGTGATCCGACAAGTTTTCCACACAGAAATGTGAGGAAAGTGTGAATTAGCTAAATGTGAGGTTTGCAGGGAATTCTGAGTAATAAAACTCTAAAGGATCCACACAAGCCACACCGCCAGGCAAGCGCCATCCATGTATACCACCAATCAAGCGCCATCCAAATACACCACCAGCCAAGCGCCATCCACATACACCGCCAGCGAAGCACCATTCAAGCACATCGCCAGCCAAGCAACAGTCCATGCACAACGCCAGCCAAGTACAGTCCACGTATATCACCAAACATATGCCATCTGCGCAGACCGCTAGCCAAGTGGCAGTCCACGTACACTGCCAGCCAAGCACTAGTACACTCACACTGCCAGCTAAGCACAAGTCCACACATACCTTCAGTAAATTGCAGGTTCACACACAACCGCCAAACGGCAGTAAACACAGACCATCAACTGGAATTGGAATTGGAAGTGGATTTGTAGAGCGCGTAGCTACCCGTGGGTCTCCAAGGGCTGGACTCGTGAAGTTACATCTGGAACAGAGTGACCTAGGGGAACAGCCAGGTCTTCAAGAGCCTGCAGAATTTTTGTAGATTGGCCTCCCTACGGATGTTGAGGGGTAGGGAGTTCCACAGCTTAGAGGTATTGTATGAGTATAGGCGTCCTCCTGATCGTGCTTTCTTGATTCTGGGGACGCTTGCCAGGGAGAGGAGGTCGGATCTTAGCTCCCTGTTGGCTTTGTGTGGTTTGACCAAGGATCTCAAGATTGGGGGTCCCTTGTTTTGGAGGATTTTTTGTGCGATGCAGAGGGATTTAAAATTGATTCTTTCATGGATTGGAAGCCAGTGTAGGGAGCTTAGGGCAGGCTTAGCAGAGCATCGTTTTTTTGTGCCTGTTAGCAGCCTAGCTGCCGAGTTCTGGACATTTTGCAGTTTGTTGATGACCGATTTCAGAGCGCCAAGGTATAGGGCGTTTCCGTAATCTAGTCTGGACATGATAAAGCCCTGAATGAGGAGTTTTCTGGAATGGGGGGGTAAAAGAGGGAGGATTTTGCGAACGGTACATAGGAGACCAACGCAGGTTCCCGCAGTTTTCCTCGCTTGTGTTTGAAAGTTGAGGTCCTGGTCGAGCCAGACACCTAGGCTCTTTATTTCTTTTTTTGGGATGGGGGTTGGTCCCATGCATGATGGCCACAGACGTTTGGTGGGGAGTTTGGATTGATTGCCTAGCAATAGGATCTCTGATTTGTCTCCATTAGGTTTGAGGAGAGATTCGCTCATCCATTTGGATATGTCTTTGAGACAAGAGCATAGGTTTTCCTGGCAATGGTCCGACTGGTTTAGGGAGACTACGAGTTGGGTGTCGTCGGCATACATAGCTAAGTTTATGCCAAAGAGGGCTACAATTTCCTCCATAGGGGACATATATATGTTAAAAAGTGTGGGACTTAAGGATGAGCCCTAGAGGACCCCACATTGGAGAGGAACAGCTTCGGCGACCTCAAAGGGTCTGTGTTCTAAGAAGGATTTGAGTCAGGATAGGGCAAGACCGGTGACTCCAATTCTGCTTAGACGGTGGACCAGGATGGCGTGGTCCACCGTATCGAAGGCAGCACTGAGGTCCAGGAGGATCACTGCTGCCGATCCACCTGCGTCCAAGATAATTCTTGCCTCTTCAACCACTGCTATCAGGGCGGTGTCCGTGCCCTGGCCCGGCCGGAATCCTCTCTGTGAGTGATGTATGAGTCTGTTGGATTAGAGGAAGGTGGAGAGCTGTTGATTGACAAATTTCTCCGCCACCTTGCTGATTCCAGGAAGTAGGGAGATGAGTCGGTAGTTGCCCAAGTCTAGGGGGTCAAGATGGGATTTTTTTAGCAGTGCTCTGAGTGTGGCCCTTTTCCAGTTGGGGGCGATGCCCTTTTCAAGGGAGGAGTTTATTAGGCTAGTAATGAGAGGGGTCACGGTGTCACGAGTTTCAACTTATTGAGGGGTGCAGGGACAGTTGTTAGGAAGAATTTTTCTTGGCAGAACTTGGTCTAGTGATTTCTCGATCCAGGTGGAGAATTGCTCGTCTACCAAGACTGGGTCTGGTTCAAATAATGGTGTAGTGACTTCGAGTTCGTGTCTCCAGTCCTCAAGGACACAATGGGCGTTCAGGGAGGCGGGGTGGAGGTCTGCGAGGAGGTTCAGTGGCGATATGCCACTTGAATGGAATTGGGCAATGATCTGACCAGGGGATGGGGAGGGGCCCGCCTGTGCATAGTTTGGTGATGTTTGAGAAGATGGGATGTAGAAGGTGGCCTTTTGTATGAGTGGCCAGGTGGCTTTTCAAATGGAGGTGGTAGGAAGCTAGGTCAAGTGTTAAGTCTCCTGCCATTTAGATCTCCCAGTATTCCATCAGGGAGCTACAGAACTGTCCATGTGCTCCTGGTGGGCGGTACAGAAGGATGCCCAAGAGTGATTTTAAAGGGGAGATTTGAATGGAAAAGTGGGCGTTTTCACAATCAAGGATTGCGCTGTCTAGAAGGCGGCAAGAGAGGTGACTTTTGTAAATAACTACAATTCCACCGCCTATTCCAGTAGATCTGTCGTGGCGTTGGATAAAGGTAACCGGGTGGAAGGGCTTGAACGATGTCTGGCTCTGAACTAGGGGATAGCCACGTTTCTGTCAGGAACAGGACCTCTAGTTCTGTGTCTTGGAGGAGCATATTAATTTCCACGGAGTGTTTGGGAAGGGAACTGAATTCCAGTTTGCACACACACACACACACACACACAGAAGCTTTGCATAATGTCTAGTAGTTTTCTGCCCCCTTCCCCTTGGGAGCAGATGTGCCTAAAAATATGACTGATCTGCCCCCAAGGGGGTTAGAAGCAGCCAAAATGTGTTCACAAAGAAAGGGAAGAAACCATTGCCTAAGGGATTACTCCCTGACATGCCCATAATCATATCTCTGGTGCCAAGTGGTCTTTCTGTCCCCCAGGAGGCATATTGAGGGCTATTGCCCCCCTCTGCCCTCAAGGGAGGGAAAAAGACTGTCCCTTTTGTGTTGGGGGTATGGGCATTGGCATGCCCATTGTGGGCAGCCTGCTTCTCTTTTATAAAATAAAATCATACCTGGTGCCTAGTGGACTTTTTGACACCCTAAAAGTGCAGATTGGGGGCTATTGCCCCAAACCTGCACCCTACGTTGGGCAGAAAGACTGTGGCACTTTTTAGATGCAGTAGGGGCATTATAGTGCCCATTTAGGGCAGCCCCCACCCCATAGTACTAAAAAATAAATCCCTGGCGTCTAGTGGACTTTCTGCCCCTGGGGGACAGATCAGGGATAATCCCCATCTTCCTCCGGGGAGGAGGGGGGCAGAAAGACTGTCCCTTTTGTGTTGGGGGCTGGGGGCATTGGCATGCCCATTGTGGGCAGCCCTCACCCCTCTTTTATTAAAAAAACAATAATTCAGGGTGCCTAGTGGGCTTTCTGTCCCCCGAGGGGGGAGAGGCAGATCGAGGGCTACTGCCCCCATCTGCACCCTGGGGGGGGGGAGGGTGGGGGGGGCCGAAAGACTGTGCCAATTTTTGGAAGGGGTGGGGATATTATAGTGCCAATTCAGGGCAGCCCCCACCCCTAAGTACTAAAAACAATCTCTGGTATCTAATGGGCTTTGTGCCCCGGGGGCAGATCGGGGGTAAAAACTCTCATCTTCCTCCTGTGGGGGCAGAACGACTGTCCCTTTTGCACTGAGGGGGTGGGGGCATTGGCATGCCCATTGTGGGCAACCCCCACCACTCTTTTATAAAAACAAAACAATCATCCCTGGTGCCTAGTGGGCTTTCTGCCTACCAGGGGGATAGAAAGACTAAACATGCCCATTTAAATATGGGGGGAACAAGGACCATTGCCCAAGGAGCAGTCCCCCCTTCCCTGGTGTCTAGTGGTAGATCCCTGTGGCGATCCCCAAGCAGGGACCCAATAGGGAAGGGTACCATTAGAAAGGGGAGATTCTCCCCTTTCCAATGATTTTTTCTTCTTCTTTTCAGAGTTTTATATAGCGCGAACTTAACCCGAATCGGGTATCAGAACGCTTTACATAGCACCAGTTGCATTACATGAGGACACATTCATTTTTCTTAGGCATAGGGAGATTAAGGGCCAGATGTAGGTGGCCAAATACCGGTCGGTAATGGCCGATTTCGGCCGTTACCGACCGGTATTTGGTTCTTGAGATGTAGGGGGCCCTAATTTTAACGATTCAGTAAATTTACCAATTCGGTAAATTTACCGATTCGGTATTTTACCGAATTGGTAAATTTACCGAATCGGTAAATCTGGATGTAGGTGGCACTGAAAACAGTGCCACGGGCCTTTTAGAATTAATTATTCACCATCAAATACTATTTGATGGTAAATACCGAATTCCTGTGTACATGCACTCTGTGCATGTACACCTGTGCCATGTGGCATGTATGTGTGTCACATGCCACACAAGGGCATGTATGTGTGTCACATGCCACACAAGCCTGAATCAGGGGTGCAACAGGGTGTCAAAGTGACACCCTATCCCCCTTGTCAATTCGGTAATTTTACCAAATCGGTATTTACCGATCCGGTAATTGCCATTGTTTCCTATGGGCCTCAAGGCCCATAGGAATCAATGGCAATTACCGAATCGGTAAATACTGATTTGGTAATTACCGAATATTACCGATTCGTTAAATTATTCGGTAAAAATACCTACATAGCATTTACTGATTTGTAAATACCGAATCAGTAAAATTCGGTATTTACGAATCGGTAAATGCCATTTACCTACATCTGGCCCTAAGTGATTTGTCCAGAATCACAGGATGTTCACTGTCATTGCCGAGACTCTAACCCAGGTCCCCAGATTTGAGGTCGATGTCCCTAGCCGTTAAGCCAACTCCTCTCCCCAATGATATCTCACTTGTGTGTTTCCGTGCTCGGAGGCTACGGTAGGCCCATGAGCACTGAAGCAGTGAAACTGAAATCAGTCTATCAGCTCATTTCAGTTACACTTTCAATTTAATGATGTTATCTCCCCATGCACACGATTGTCATTACATTGAAAAAGTGCATCTGGAGCTTCGGGAATCACTTCTACACATCCCGAGGCATATGTTTTGAATTATCGTGGCTATCAAGCCGCAATAATTCAAAACATATGGCCTCTGGTGCGTGTAACAGACACCAATAGGCTATAGGCAGAGCTACGCGACCGCCTATGGCCTATTGCGTGTTCTGTTTAAAAACAGCACGCACGCAAAGGCCAATGGAAACGGACCTTGGAAATCCAAACGCACGAGCTATGTGGAATTTCAAGGTCCATTTTCAAATCGCCCGGAATAGGATCTCGCTGCGCGACACTGCATGAGCAGAGTACGTAGAGACCGAGCCCTAAAAATCCCTCTGCTCTTTTTAGCAGAGGGATTAGGCGGTGGTATCCCTTGGACGTAATGGTTACATCCATGTCACCAGAGCATCACAGCCATGGATGTGACCATTACTTCCATGGCACTAAAGTGGTTTTACTTTTACCTAAATGACCCTGATGGCCACACTCCCCAATCCTACTTCTCAACACATTGGGAGGAATAAGTTTACGACCCCTTCTCACACCCCATGCATCCACACTCAACTCAGCCCTGACCTGTACATAACTCTTTAAATCAGATCATCCTTCCCTAATGTATTTACTCAGGTTCATCAATTCTACATCACACTTCACAGCGTCCAACCATTCTTTTATAGTAACAGATTTTAAATCAAAACATTCTACAGCTCCAAATTCTTCCAAATCATCCCCAGAATGAGTGCTAGATTGAGATAAAACCTTGTACATGATTAATGTATCAGCAAACTTAATACTTGCACCAAATTGTATATTGAAATTATATTCCTGTAAATTCACCGCCCACCTTGGTGACCTTTAGCCAGACCCCTTAGCAGAAACAGCATTTACCAATGGCTTATGGTCAGTCCTAATTATGAATGGTATACTCCACACAAATGTTTGAAATGCCTAGCAGCCCAAAAACCTGTTAAAGCTTCCCTTTGGATAACCAACTATTGTTCCACCTCAGACAAGGTACACGGAGCACACAACACTACTACTTCCACACCATCTTGTATTTGGGTCAAAACAGAATCTAGACCATAAGCAGTTGCATCAGTAGTGATTATGTTTTTGCAGGTTATATCAAAACTGTTCAAATAGGGTGCATTAGTGATTTCTGATTTAATATTGTCAGACTCTTCCTGACAATAATCATTCCATGTGTAATTTATTAAGCAAACTCCTCATAGATTTTGTTTTGCCAGCAAAGTTTGCCACACATTTGTCATAAAACTCAACAATCCCTAAAAATGATCTTAAATCATCCTTATTATCAGGTGTCCTGGTGTTGACTATATTATTCACCAATTTCTCATGAGGTCTGACACCACTGGCATTAATATTGTCTCTAGTATGTTACACTACTGACCTTCAAATTGCACTTCACCTGTTTTACGGTTAACTCACTGTTGCGTAGCCTTTCTAATACAACTCTCAATTTTAGATCATGGCCTTGTTCATCTTTACTACAAATCAAAATATTGTCCTGGAAGTAACTCACACCAGACATGTCTCCAAACACCTTCTGCATCAGTCTTTGGAAGACCGATGGCCATTATCACCCTTGAGCAGCACACACCCTTCCGTTTTTTGGATGACAAAGGGATTTTTTCTATTAAGCTGTACTACCGTCACTTCCCTCTAGCCATCTTTTAATATCTGTAGTTCACACCACCCATACTCAGACCCGCACACACCCATACCGCTAGATCACTAAAAAATATCTCCGACAAAGTGACCTTTAAGGGGACCCGTTGGGTTGCGCCGGCCTGACGAGGAGCACCATCCCATGATGAATCATGATATCCTTTGAGGTGTGTGAGGACATCAAGTAAAGGACACACTGTCCCCTGCTTTTTTTCTAAAATAAACGGCACTCCCTTCTCTCTTCCTTACTCTTTCTTAGGAACTGTGACTCCTCTCAGTAACAATACTGCTCACGCTTCACCAGAACCTTTTTCAACCTCACCATCGTCCACCACACATAAAATAAGGTCAATATACGAATCTTCACACATGGCTTACAGAGCTCCATGTTTAGCGTATTCATATGGATGCACCCGAGCTGGGAGGACACTGCATGTCCCACCTGAAATTAGCACTACTTCAATATAAGTTAATGGGGAAAATACATTCCCCTTATTGTTATTTCAAATCTCCCACTTTGTTTTAAAATGTAGGCATGCATGTTAATGTCAAGCCCCATACAAAAAGGAAGAAAATTCCCTAAAGCAGAACTTTCACCTCTTGTCAGTGCATACTTAAAAGAGCAACTATAAGAAAGAAAACACGTTAAAATGCGTCCTACAGATGCCTTAATTATCCGTGACTGTTAGCTAAAAAACACAAAAAGGCATAAAAACAGTTTTGAAAATCATTACGGGAGATTGTACATAAAGTCCTGGCCGGGCAACCTTAACTGTTTCAGCTATCATGGCAACTTTGCTGCGTCACTTGATAAGTATTAGTAGTGAATGCAGCGCTCTAGTTCTTAGTTGGAAGGCTGTAAATTATACTTTTCTAGTCCATTGTCTATGTCGTTTCTTCTCTCGTTTACCAAACTGTTTCTCTGGTTCGCCGAAACTTAATGTCGCATAAACGGTCATGTAACTCAGGCTTGTAGAGTTCGACAGTAAGAATAGGAACCAGAGCAGGTCAAGGCCATTTGAAGAGGTGCGACATACACAGGGCGAATTGACTGCCTGGCTTCAAAATGGCGGCAGCATGTCTGTTGCGGGCAAGCCTTTGCGCAAGCGTTTGGCAGAGTAGATCTGTTCTTTCCCAGCATGCCGTGCTCCGTGAATCCTGAACCTACGTTGTGAGACGTGTCTTTCCGGTGGTGACAGCAGCAATAGCAGCAACAGCAGAAGAGATGGTGAGAGAATGTCAGAATAGTGGCCGGGATTTTGAGGGGAACGACTCGCGAAAAAAAATAGAAAATGAATATTTGCAGACCGCATCACTCTGTCATCACCCCTTCTATGAACTTGTATCTGCCTGCATTTGTTTACTCTCTCCTGACAAGAGTTTTTCATAGCACCAGATCTCAATCGCCAGACACTTTTTAGTAATACTGCTCACAGGAAGGCTGTGGAGAGGGATTATTGCTCTGTGTTATGTGAACCTCGCTAAAGACGAAGAGCAGATAGGCTTTTGGGATAGTTGTGCAGTATTTGCGAACTGATAGCTTACATTGGTGTTATAGAGGGATGCTGCATGCAATCAGGAAGGGCACACACCATGCCAGTTCTATTTTTTTTGCCTAACCAATGTATGTAAATTAATTTTATTTTCGTTAGGTATATTGTGAATAAGTGTATTTCATTTTGATATATGTAAATCTGTCATGTATTTAGCGTTCCTGGACCTATTTTGAACACCTCCTAACCTCTTCCTAGATGTGCAGTGTTATCGGTTATCTATCCCATATCCTACTAAGTCACAAACACTCAGTCCTGCCTAGTGTCATGCATTAGTGGTGACACTAACGCATTTCAGTGTGGATCACCGCACTGAAATGCATTGTCACGCAATATAGGCATATCGCTTCAGCTGTCAAGCCATTAGCGCTGCCTACTGCTAAAGCAAAGCTGGAGTGGTGGCAGCGCGCTCGCTCCCTTGCGTGCGCGCTCTGTTCACAGGCTTGGGGACCGGCTCGACTGACTGCTACAGTGTATCAACACAGAAGGAGATTTCCGGTGGTGGTGCCGCTCTGACTGCGTCACGTCGAGGTAGCGGTTGCAGCAAATCATGGCAGCACTCCTTTACTCGCACCACCGCGTGGTCCCCGGCTGCAGTAAATTTAAAATGACAACGATGGCCCCACTGCGAATTGCTGAGGGAGTTACCGTTGCAGCTGGCAGGCCGGTCCGCTCCCACGGTAAACTCGAATTGCAGTGGCTCGCGGTTCGCGGCCTGAGGTGGCTTCACAAGCAAGTGGAGACTGACTGTGTTTGCTGCATGCAGCCTACCGAGTGAGTTAATATGAATAATAATTTCTAGGAAATAATTAGTTTTTTAGCAGCAGCGCTATCAGCTGACTCAGTGGCGGTCCTGTTGCAGTAAACTGTAGTTCAGAGTTAGCTTGCGGGCTGGGCTGTGTGTGACCAAGTGTTTTTCTGAGCTGCGGCCCGTGCCCGGGGGTACATGCTGCTGTCAGCGCCGGTTACAAGAGAAGCTGTACTTGGATTTCAGAAGAGTCCACACGAGGTCCAGCTCATAGGCGAGGCCAAAAGCAAAAGGAAACGTAATCAAACTCTGTGAAAACAGGAGTGTAGGAGCCTGGAGGCGGACGCAATCCTGTGCCGGTCGCTGCACCACACGGGATTCCAAAGAGGGGATGTTTTCTAGCAGAATAAATAACGGAGTTGTGAATAGTGTGCACTGTTTCAGTAAAATTGTATGGTTATTGCTGCTTTGTCTTGCCGTCATGTCAGGGAACCAATCCCTGCCGCTCCCGATCATCTCGAGTTTCGTCAGTAATTATCCCAGGACCACAACCTGTTGCTAACGCCAGAGACTGAAGACGAACCAATGCAATGAAACTGACCTGGCTGAATTTTCGGTTTCCTAATTGTTCTGTAAAATGAAGAGAGGCCAATCCGTGTATCCAGAGGATGAAAAGGAAAGGCACTGTTTTGTTTGGCCTCCTTTCATTTTACAGAATAAGAGCAGGAAACCGAAAATACAGCCAGGTCAGTTACGGACCCCGATCCAGCACTACTGTCTGTGTTGATACATTACGGAGACCCGCAAAGGTAGAACTCGACTGAAGCACTGGGTAGGTTTGCTGTTAACACTCCTCTGTTAACTGGTGGGTATCGAGGGTTATAAGCAGGAGGGGAATCGACGCTGAGAGTTAGCTATTCCCAGTATAAGAATTGGCTTGGTAGTTTGGTCTGCCCTGTTCCCATGATGCACTGGGCCAGGGTCAGACTAATTTGCATATAGCCAAGTTCTGAGCTGGGATGGTGCAGTGAGCTAAAAAACGGTGATGGATCAAGCCCTGATCTTTGGACTGGGTAAGAGTGGTCTGCTTAATTCAGACACTCTGTTCATCACCACCCCCTTTTCTGAATCAGAGAGTTAGCTATTAGGCCCCGGGCCTCGAGTCAAGGGTAGACGCGGTAACTCACAGCTGTCTACACAGTTTTATCCTATAGAGAAGCTTGCCCCTGCACACTCTGCAGCCCTTTGCAAATATTCTGCACTGTTGATATTACGTTTCTGACTGCTACCATGTGATGTTGGTGCCCTGAACGGATGTCTCATTGGTATCTGTATCTTAAGTTTCCATTTCAGGGATCTAGAGCAGTTCGAAGATGTTTTAGTGCTTTTATTTTGCTCACAAGGAAGTGTCACTCATAGTTGTTGAATGTCACTCATATTTACTCAGAAATTGTGGAAATGTCACACAAGCAACCTGAAACCTTGGCAGCTATGAACACTCCCTTTTCCATATTGGTCTTAAAATTGCAGGCAGGTAACCGAATACTTATTTTTGGATAAAATATCTCTTGGTTTTTGTTATATATAAAAAACGATGAGCGAACTCGTCCTGTTACTCAAAAGTAGCTCTTCAGTTCTTTTGACAAATTGTAGCGAATACATTTCCAGAGTAGACAGACCAGTGTTTCTTCTAAATGTGGATTATGCTAGGGCTTTTTTAAAGGAGCTGCTGAGCGAATCATAAGGGCATAGTATGATTTGAATTGTAATTAAAAGTCAGCACCTAGTAAATTTAAGCTCCTTTCAAGAGATTAAATGGAAGCGAAATGTCATGAGAAGAGTACACAATACTATGGCGCTTTATGGAAGACAGCCTTAGTGAAGACACCACACACGATGTTTGTTTCTTTAAACTTGCGGGTAACGGGAAAATGGTCAGCACCCAGGGTTGCGCCCTTACTGGAACTGGTACCTGAGTATTTTACCATTTGAAGTTTTCTACAAGATTTAAAGTCAGTACCACATCTTATTTTATCTTATAAATTCTTTATTTCGTCCAAAGGTCATAAAAGATTTAATTGTGAAACATTTTCTATAAAATAATCTGAAGTGTTTCAACCAAGTGTTACATAATTTCAATAAAATTGGCAGTTGCAATAAAACAACTTCATTCAATAAAACCTTTTTAAAATATACATGGAGTAATGTCTAATTATTCATACAATTAAAGGTAAGTTTCATGGTTGCAGATATCTTGGTCATTAGTATATCACAACTTTAGCCCCATTCTCTTCCTTATTAGACCCACTATAAACAAATATCTTGATAGCGCAAATATGACATGTGGTAGGGTACTTGTCAGTACCCTCAGCACCTCTTGATGTTTTCCGATTCCCAACGAATTGCATAATGGTTGAATCCATTTGCTCCTTGCCCTATCATACGCTGGGCAAAAAAACGAAATATGTGCAATGTTCTCGATGTTGTTTGTAGGCCCTAAAGTGCATAGAGAACAGGCAAGATCCTCCCCCCCCCCCCCCACTTATTTTACAGTATAGCTCTTGATCTGTAATGTGTTGTGTTTAGATACAGAATTCTTGCTAGGAACGGTTGGATATGATCAAGAAAATCCTCGCGATTCCGGCTTGGCTTAATAGAAAGGAATTCACTTGTTAACCTTCCTAATCTTGGGTCAGAGTGGAGTGCATTCAATGTATATTGCCAATGACTACACTTTTATATTGCCTTTACAAATTGGTGTTAAATTATGTGGTTTAGTCCAGTATGATTCAAGACCTAACTCAATCAGCCATTTCCGGACAAATCTTAACCACGGGGAGGTAAGACATGTATCAATATCCAATAATTCGCGTGCACCTTCTCTATATGCTAGTAACTCTGGCGTAGTCCATAGCCGTATCCAATAGAGCAGTGGACGTAGGGTTGCGAGATGACCTATTTGCTTCAAATTTAGATCGTGGAACAGTGGGCAAGTGGTGTTGATTGGGGTAGTCCTAATAATCTCCTTGCAAACTTGTTTTCCCCAGCTGTTAGATGTCGGATGTCGCTTGTGCCCCTCTGATCCATACAATGCTGCAGCCTGGACCTTACATTTATATATCTCGAGTGCTGGTGTCACAGCTTTCCTTGTAGTTGAGCTGTACTTCTTAAGGATTGCCCTTGACCCTTGGGCTAACCTTAAGGCTAATTGGTTTATTTGCTAGATCCAGGCTAGTTTGTGTCTAGTAATATGCCCAAATAAGTAAACTTAGTGGCATATTCTGTTTTCTCATTACTGAGCACGAGATTCTTTTTAAGTGTCTTTTGTGGGTTTATGGCCATGTACTTAGTTTTATTTGCATTTATTTCTAAGCCCTTTTTTGTACAGTATATATCTATTAAACCCGTTCAACATATTTTGTAGCCTCTTCATGGTCTGTGATATCAGAATGGTGTCGTCTGCGAAGAGCAGCGCCGGCACCAAATTCCCATTTAGCCTTGGAGGATCGTTTGCTTGGTCGTGTAGGTGGTCCACCACATAAGTTAAGTTCCACTGACGAGCTTTAATGGCGTAAAAAAATCAGGATATCAGGAGAGTGCATCAGTGAAACACAATTTGCACTAATTCTTTTAATCAAAGGAGATTTACTAATTTTTTCAAAAAAGTTTTATATAGCGCAAACTCGACGAAAAGGTATCGGAGCGCTTTATATTAGCACCAGTTGTGTTACAGACGGACACATTCATTTTGTTAGGCACAGGGAGATTAAGGGATCTTCCCACAATCACAGGGTGTTGAGCGTCCCTGCCCAGACTCTAACCTGGTTCTCCAGCTTCGAGGCTGACTGCTCTAGCCGTTGGATCACATCACTTCCCTGAAAAATAAAATAAATAAATTAAATTGAAAAATAAAACGGGTAATGTTAGGATCACACCGTCCAGAAAGCTATTGGGACTTTACTAAAGGCACAACACACACTTTTAAAACGCTCTGTGCTGCTTGCTATATGTCCATCACCACCCCCTTTTGCATATAGCCGTGTCTGAACTGGCTGGCAGAGTGGGCTAAAGAACGGTGATGGATTAAACCCAGATCTTTTGACTGGGTGTGAGTGTTTGATTGATTCGGATGCTCTGTCCATCACCACCCCCTTTTGTACCGCTTTTGGCCGCCATAAGTGTGGCAGGGTATGCTCAGACGTGAGTCCCTTGCTCAGTTTGCCACTGGATTCAAGCGAGCCGGGCTGAAGACGGCTGGAATGCCAGAAACCGGTCCTCGGAAGCTTGTTTGGTATCTTTTTCAGCATTCCGCCATTTTCTGTGAGTGGCACCACATCTTTTTTTATTAATATGAGCTACACATGTCACTCCTGAATATTGAGAGCAACCTTTCACAAACAAAAAAAATGTTGACAAATTACCAACTACAAATGTGATGCCTTTTACCTTATCTTTCTTATATCTCATTTTATTTGTAAATTGAACACTTTGTACTCTCGGACTTTGCATCCATGCTCTTCTCACTTTTGCACTGCGGCTTCAACTACACAGTGTAAGGGGTAGAAGTAGCCCATTTCACTTTACCAGCTGGATCCAGCTAGCCACAGTAACAAGTTAACTCAACCTATCCACTGCCGTGCAGATGTTAGAAACCACTCTTATAGTGAAGAATCTTTTAAATTAAGATGACAACAATCATACCTCATTGATTGTAATTTACTCCCATGGTTACCATTCTTAACTGAATGCCCAGTAAGATATTTACTCCCTATACTAGCTGTGTCATAATTCACCTGATACATCTTGATCACTTTGAAAGATAATTTGGCATCCCTAAAGCAAACAAAAAGCTGGCCTGTAGAATGGAGAGGAAATGTCACAACAATGAGCATCTAAATGGAGAACACTTGTACAGAGAGCCTTCCCTGCTGAATGGGCGAAAATATTGTGAGCACAGCGTTAATTCCTTTCCAAGTCAAGTGTTAAGTTTGTTACAAAGCAAGATAAGGTTTGACGAAGGACATAGGTGTTATGGTAAAGATTAGGTTTAGGGTTATGAGTAGTGTTTGTGAAAGGTTTAGGGTAAGGTTACTGATAGAGTAGAGAAAGAAACATGGTAAGTTTGGGTTAGGATTCTAACAGAATAGAGGAGTTACATTCTGTGTTATTTGTGAAGGCTTGGATGGTTTTGCAATTATTGATTGATTGTACTACGTTTTTTGTCATGACAGGTTACTGAGAAGCCCAACAATATCCAGGTTAACTTGACATGTAACCCCACAAAAAGTGATGATGTTGTAATTTATAGTGCGGATACTCCTTTTTGTCATTTAAAGTATTGAGAAAGAGGCAGAGGTATTCGGGACCATATCAGGGTATCATATCCACTATAACAAGACATTGATTATCCTTTATAATTGACGCAGTGTGGGTGGAAAGGCTTCTAAGATGGTGCCCATGATTTTGGGGTTTGTTTGACTGCTTACATAGGGCCAATTACCTGGGGTAGCTATAAATAGTTTTGTATACAATGAGGAGTTGCCACTGTTGCCATTCTACTAGTTATTGTTCTTGGTCATTTTAATATTGTCAAAATCAATATTCATCCCCCCAGGCCTTGTTCTATTCCACTCTCTGCCCCAAATGCCCTTTTTGTTATGTTAGAATCCTCTCTTAGGATGGTAAAACGTAAGACGAACGAGTAAGAAACAATCTGAACTGCATCAACCCGTCAACTATCGGTGTGGGACTAATAACTTGCAGTCCTCCCATTCTGTATAATTTACCGGAAACTGTGGATAGACCTGGGGAGGGGAGTATCTTGGAGAGATTCTCCTCCACTTTCCCTGTATCCAGCTTGACATTCGCAGTGGTCTTGAGTGTACACCTATTAAAAGTGTTATATCCACGACAATGTAAGAATCCATTTGTGACTCCCTGAGATGGACTCGTTAAGGTAGGTTAGTTTAGTCTTGAGTCTCTCTAAATCCAAATCTTAGGCCGGAGCCCTCGAAGGACTCTACGGGGGCAGAACTTCAAGTTAGGAAAAACTGTTAGGAGAATGTGCCTCCCATTACATCCAGTGTACAAATTTGTCATCCGGAGTGGTGCGTTGTGCGAAGGAAGTGCCATTTTTAGCACATCATTTGGCACCTTGTTCTGCTTTTTTCTCCATGGCAATAATATGACACATTGTGGAATGTTACATACGTTTTATAAATCACTTGTATAGAGCTTATGCGGCCCAAAAGCTGATGTAAAGCTTTTGAAGGCACATTTTAACAATGAGTGTATTGAAAGGAAACCGCTTTGCCTTTTATATGTTGGGATTTTATTTGGTAAATTTAGCATGAGTTGAATTTAGTACTGGTCAAAAACGTTACTGCAATGGGAGGGTCCTGGGTAGGCGCCAGTTTTCTAGTCTTTGTTAGGAAGTAATAATTGCACTATTTTAACTAAAACTGCAATGGCTTATACTTTAAGACTGGAAACATTTTGAGCTGAATTCTAAAGTAGTATTATTTTTCATACAACTTTCCAAAATAATTGATTCAATACCTTCTTCTGAAAAGGAGTTAGTCTACGTGAGAGGCTCATTTGTACACCAGGGCTATGGAGAAAAACACAGTGGGATGTCTTTAATGATCTGCTGGCTATTCACATCACTGAGTCCTTCTTCAAGAGTATGTGTCAGAAAAGGTAGATTGAGTGTTGTCTCTGGAAAGCTTCAACTAAAAAAGGATATTAGCTGCAAACTTTACTGTCATTTTCATATTCTAAATACTTGCTTACCATTAACTCTTTTCCATACAGACACTGTAGGAGAATTTATGGCCACTAGGAATGGGTGTGCAGTTTTGGATGCATATGGAAGCCACCCTTTCATCACCTGCTTAAGCTATGTAACCATTACTGTCTTGTGAAATTGTGTGGCGTAATGGGAGGCTGGATAAGGACCCTGCACCTTGGCTCCAAGTTCTAGCAGGTTGTTCCAGTTGGTAGGTTGTGGAGGGGTGGCAGCAACAGGGAACCCTTAGCGCCTTGAGTTTGAGCGAGGAACCTGCCTCATGCCCCCAACCACATTGTCTTGAAGGGAAGGCCATGTCTTTGAAAGGATGCATGTGTTTTATTGTGAGGCTGATTGCGGAGACTAAGTTTGATGCTGCCATGAGCATGGAAGTGCTGCTTTCCTGTGGAAAATTATTTTTGTCACTGAGCTTCATGATTCCGACTCTGACCTCTCTTTGTGGCAAATTCTACCATAAAACTAACTGCAAAGGACCAAAGAGGCTGAAGGTGGGCAGATTTTTGTTTTCCTGCTTAAGTTCTGCAGTCCAAGGCTCTATTTCACCAATGCCTTGTTTCTTTCTGTCTTCCTTAGGAGCTTGAGGCTATGAGCAGATACACCAGCCCGGTGAACCCCGCTGTCTTTCCACATCTGACAGTGGTGCTCCTGGCCATCGGCATGTTCTTCACTGCTTGGTTCTTCGTGTATCCTTTCAATACGAAGTGTCAGTGGCGTCAAGAGAGTTAACAGGATTGTCACTTAAGTGATATGGAATGAGTGTGTGCCATCACAGTTCTTTGGTATTTCGGCACTTTTTTCCGAAGATTGCGGGTCACAGGCTTTGCTGCAATCCATGCCAGTTGATGTGCAGATTTCGAAACCACGTTTTCCGTTCACACTCTGTCTTAATATTTCCTGTTTCTTGTCCATAACTTTTGTTTTGTGTAATATATTGCTTTTATGCATGGGTTTCAAAAACATTCAAATTTACTTCTAAATCTTATAAGCAGTATAGGAAAAAAGAAATGTGTTGAAACCCATGTTTGCTTGCAAACCATCATCAAGGCAAGATCAGATTTGACTAAAATGTGTACTTTTTCTTCAGTGCGCTAGGTTAATGTAGCATCCTATCTTGTGGAGACACTTTCTCGAATAAAACATTCTACAACCAAACATTCAAGTTTAAGATTGCTTAGACATTCCATTTGTGCCAGTTGGCTGGCAGTTCCCTTACTAAACACCTCTTTTTACCCCACATTAATACGTGATGCTTAGAAATTATGTCTCCAGTGAACAAAGGTACAAACATAAATCTACTGACTAGCCCATAACCCTGTATCCTTGGCCTCTATCCCAGGCCCCAAAACACAGGTATTTGACCAGATTCATTGAGTTTGCCCTAGTTCAGGCCAATAGGCAGATAACAATGAAATGGAAGCACATAGTGTCCCCAGTTATGTTGTATGGAAAACAGATATCTTACACTGGGCTAGCTATGAAAGTTATATCCTGCTTAGACAGGCCAAAAGAGAAGGGGTATACTGGAGTTAGCTAGAGGCTAGGAGGCAATATTGTCCTCATTAACAGAAGACGAGGCTGGTTCAATGACTGACACGCCTACTTCCATACCACAAGATGGGTCATAGTCATCTGACAGAAGGACGAAAGATAGTGGCCTGCCGTTGTTGATAAGGATGTGGAAAAGCTGAATGCTTGAGTCTAGATCCAGTTCCACCTGATCCCTTCCTTAAACCTGATTGAGTAAGTACCTCATGGTTGTTGATTATTACATAATGAAGTTGGAACACTGATGTATTCTCATTGACGGGTTCCAAATAAGAGGTAATCTCCTCGAACCATTGGATAATGGTGTTAGACCTTCTTGTCTCTGTTGTCCCCTTCTGCACTGTTGGACTGCATTTACTATGTATATGACTGAAACGTACAAATGTGTATCGATTTTGAAGATGTTATTCACTATCTTTTGTATCAAGAAATTGCTCTCTAGAAAAATTCTTTAATAGAGCTGCCCCCCCCCAAAAAAATTATTAACTTGAGTGCTTAAGATGTGTTAGTTTGTAAATGTCACTAGAACCCACCACTAGTTGTTTTTGTCGCGCACTCTTTCTACCACGTATTTCCTTAAACAATGAAAATCAAATTTTTCACAAGGATGCCATTGGTAAACGAGAAACAAAAGAGCGAGAATTGTCCCCAAAGAGAAACCATCTGGAATGGATTGTAATTAAATGCAAATGCCAATAGAAACAGGGTTTTTCTCATTTTGGAGAATACCACAATATCAGAAATTGATTTAAAATCTCATATGTTTTATACGTTAGCCACTATTCAAAACTTTACAATCTGTACAGTCGGCCACATTGTAAATCCTATATAAAATCCTGAGACCAAACAAGTGATGCATATCCGGATGACTTTGCACAGACAACTTATGACATGTATTTCAGTGGAAAAGTAATAGTATAACGAGGGACTCTTACCAAAGGACCTCACGCTTCTGGTGTTGAATAGTATCAATAATAAGGTGCTGCAATAATCTTAATCACAAGTTAGCTTTTTATTTCTGCATTTATGTTATGTTATGTTATGTTAACTGCATTTATTTTGCGCACAGCTGCTCCAGCGAAGGAGCACAGACATTCTTTTACCGTGGCCATTGTTGTGTCCATGGCATAGCTTTGATAAAGTTATTCCACTAACATCCTGTGCAAATCTTATTTTAGTACCCCTCTCTCCAGGAGATCAGGTACTTATCTTTCTTTTTTGAATGGCAGTTAGCTGTCTTTAAGATGTTGTCCTGCTCTATACTTGCAAATGCTGTTCTGTGGTATTCAGTCTGACTGCTGTACTTTAAAACTGTAAAAACTGCCTATTCCTAAGACACTGTATTAGGTTTAGGCCGCTAACTCTGAAGAAAGGACCTGTGTGACCTGAAAAGCTAATGTGCAATTCTGTGTTTCTTTTTGGGTAAATAATACGTTTTAATCTTTACAACATGGATATTCCTTGGCATAAAGTGACGAGTACAGAAATGTACTTAAAAATATTATAATCTTCAACCAATAGTTGTTAAAACGAACATTCAAAGTGATTTGCCTGTCATTGGGTACATTCTGAGATGTATATGACAGCAGCCACCTAAAAGAAGAGAGGCTGCTTTGGATCCCCTTGCCTAGTTCTTGCCCTTAACCACTAGATTCAGCTATGAGGTGACGTCGACCAAGTACACGCGGGACATCTACAAAGAGCTGCTCATCTCATTAGTGGCCTCACTCTTCATGGGCTTTGGGGTCTTGTTCCTGTTGCTCTGGGTGGGGATCTATGTGTGAACAGGTACGAGAGTGACATATTCATTTCCAGGGATCTTCCTGACTCATTGGACTGCTTCATACATATTGTGCTCCTTACTCTCTTGACTGTGGACTCACTCTGTGTGTGTGTGTTTTCCCCTCCTGTGCTGGTATCTTGCTTTTTTGATTGCCGAATCATACCCATCCCCACTCAGAGTGGCACCCTCGTTCACTCCACTCCCCCATTGCTTGCCAACCCCTCTCACAAGATTGGTCCCATCTGCTAGCTGTACTTCAACGCTGTTGTTTATAGGGCTACACACCCATTGTCTTGGCTGAGCTACCAAGCTCCTGAATGCTGCTTACATACCCCTGTTTTTTTGATTTTAGACTTCCCAACCCACTCACTAGCTTTGCTCCCCCTGCGCCCGATAGGCCCTCCCCCCTGCCCACACCCACTTATCTCCCCTATCACTTTGATTTTCTTTCCTTTGTTCTCTCAGGTTCTCCCTCTTTTCCTTTCTCCTGTGGTCCTAACTTTTTACTTTGCTTCTTATGTTTGCTGTACTATTCTGTCACTGATCTCTCATTTATTAGGCATTGCCTTCTAGCTCTGTGACCATCTCCCTATAGATTGTATATGTCTGCCTTCTGCTTGCTTGATTCCTTCTTTCTGCGGTCTGGATTCCTTCTTGTGCCCAGTGAGATCCAATCTTCTATTTGCTGCATTTCTTCTTGGTGCTCTCCGATCAGTGTGTTCTCTTCTTGTTTCAGAGTGTACATGGAGGTCCTTTTTACTTCTGTCTGTTTGAAGTTCCAGACATTATGGAAGGATGATGGGATCACCCTGCTGAGATGTGGACAGCAACCACACTTGTCTGCACATGGATTGTCTCTCTGCCATTCTGGGAAGTTGATATTTTTTATTGTTTGGAAACATTGCCCCTCTTTGTAATAAAATAACTTCTGCTGCAACCCCTTCTTTGTGGTGTACGTGGTGTGTCTTGAAAAGTTGATGCATTTGATTTTTCATAACAGGTACCAATTAGTGGAACACTAAAGGAAGTTGTAAAATTGCTGTTTTTTGTATTACTGAGCAAGTACTGGAGTCCTTTTTTTGACGGAGTACTTCTTATGAAATTACACGCTGCTGTGATTGAGTTACCGTACAATACTGAAAGGAAGTTTATGCTCCTGGGATACCGCATCACTGCTGTAAGTCTTATGGGGCCCTAGCAAGCATTACACACTGATGGCTATCCTCACTCAGTGAATGTATCTAATAGGAATCGGATAATAATAACAAGTTACGCCATCTCCACTAGAAGCAAAACTGTTAGACCCTCACCCTTTCTAGTAGTGGCATGCTTCATCACTGAGTCTCATCCTAGTACTTAAAAAGCAGGATGGGCTCAACCATTTTCCAAGGAGTTCTTTTGATATAGAGTAGCAGCCAGGGTCTTGTCTTCAAAGAATAAAAATACTTTGAGCAAACCAGGTATTCCTTCATTGGTGGTTGCTCGGGTATGGATAAAAAAAATTCCGGGATAAAAAGTTATAGGATAATGGCCCTTTTTTCCTACAATTCTTTTGACATATTTCAGCGCATTAAAAAAATTGCCCCCTACTGTCCAGGGCATTCCTCAGGACAGAAAAGTTCCCAGAAGTCTTGTCTCCGTCTACCTCGGAATTAAAGGGGAACAGAGAATCGCACAACATTCATTGCATTCAAGAACTGGCTTACTAGCCCAAACTACTGGAGCAGTTTTCACTCTTGATTCCTGTAAGAAGAAGAATGGATACATACATTTTAGTGAGTTTATTGCATCTATGAGTGTGTTCAAATCCATGGCAGTCGTGCAGAGCAAAAGAGACAATCCATAATAGCCAAATGGTTCCTCAGTAGTACACAATAACTCAAGTTTTTAGTGTCCTTGTCAGTGCACTATTTCGAATCATGCTGTGAAAGACAATGCACACTGAAATTCCGAGAATATTGTTCTTGTTAATGGCAGACAGACTTAATGTGTTCATAAAGATGCACAGACAGATGACATATATAAAAACATAACTATTCTTACCCTATTCTGAAATTCTCGTGGACAATACAGGAGGGAGGGGGTGTTTCCTAAAGTCACACACTGATGGCTGAAATGTTATTAATCAATACAGCCACACACCTGTCTAATGCCATGCTGATCAAAATAAAAGCAAGTGAGGACAATTTAAACATAGATCAAAATTGGGGTATTCGAAAAGAAATTGGATGAGACGAATGAAGAGATTGGCGAATCCAAAGAATTCCTTATACAGAGTAAGGTCAATAAACTGCAAAATGACCTCAACAAGTTTTTGCATGAGAAAATCTATCCCTGGAACATGGTTGAGCACATCCTGGTTTTAGCTATCAGGATAAGGGCTGATGATGAAGCATGCCACTACTAGACTGAGTGAGGCTCTAACAAAATAAACTTTTGCTTCTAGCGCAGATGATATAACTTGTTATTATCTGATTCCTATCAGATACATTCACTGGCTGAGGCTACCCATTGGTGTGCATTGTTGATATTTTAGGGAGAATGTATGCTCCTACCCCCCCCCCCCCCCCACACCACCAACATTTTCTCTCCCCTTCCTGGAAAGGGGGGGGGGGGGCTAGCTTTCTACCATCCCATTCGGTTCTTTGTAATTTGAATTCTGAACAGTGCACGGCTGCAGGGGTACCATAAAAAATGAAAACATTTTTTTCATAAAGTTCTTGAGATTAATTGTAGTTGAGCGCAATGACAGAACAACTAGGATTAGACTACTGATGAAATGGTATCCATGATTTTATCGCCACCACATCTGATAAGCGAAATTAACATAACTCAAGCCCTAGCACAAGCCAAAAGTTTGGAGCAATTGACTGATTTTAAAGTATCCAAGTGAAAATATTTTTACATGGGGCAATCATAATAGACTACCTAAGGACAAATACTGCGCCCATGGGCCTCATAGTGAACAATCATTCCAGAATATTTTTGAATGAAAATTATTCAGAAAGGATTGGTGCTTGATTACGTGACATTGTTCTAGAGACTGCCTAATTTTCATAATCAATACAGCCAAACTCCTGACTGACGCCATACTGATCAAAACAAGGACTGGCAACGTTAATAGGTTTCGACTATGTGAAATCTATGCGACGCCTCTGGGATTACAGTTGCTGGTTTGGGTTCTATATGTAAGCAACAAGTACCCCCTGGTCAATCAGAAATCACATTTCTAGGACAGGGCAAGACACAGTGAATGATAACTTCCTAGACCATTATTAAAATAAAACACATCTTCTAAATGTTGTGTCTTAGTCAAAGTAACCACAATAACTAATTGCATGCAATATTTACCTTTTATTAAAAAGATTTATTTATTCATGAATAACACAAAATAAAAAAACACTATTCTTCCATATAAACGCTGTCTGTGTTAATGGCATGCAACAGCAGTTCGTCCATCCCACTTGGTCTCAATTGGGGGGGCACTAAAGACTTTGGGTCTCATTAATGTTTTTTTGCCGTAGGGCAGCGCAGCAGGCCTTGCTGCTGTGCTGCCCGACGGCAAAAGAAAAGGACAGCAATGCGCCATATGTAGTATTGTATTATTATTAGAATGTTTACTACTTGAGGACTCATTGGAATTCTCTAGGTTCATTCGATGTAGAATCCTAGTTGAACCTTCCTTGTACAGTGTTGCATGTAATTCTACACCATAACTATTAGATAACCGCGCATTCCTGTCCTTTTCCCCAGCGCCTGGGCACAGCAGGCTGTTGTACACCATTGCAGGCACCTTTGCACCATCACCACCATGGGAATCCTTCCTGCATAGAAACAATCACAAGAGGTGCTTTTTCCTCTTTCCATGTGTGCTGCATTCACACATTGACCGAGGAAAAACAAGGAGAAATAAAGATATTTCTCCTCATTGTGCCTCCCTTCCACCTTCCCTGGGGAGGCGTACTTTTTTGGCGCTGCCTCAGACTTATGATTTCTCGTAAACCTGGGGCAGTGTCAAAAAGCCATGAATGTTGGTGGGAATGCCCCCAGCAACATCGTTGGAACGCCCCTTTCCTAGTTTTCTGCGTGAAAGTGGCACATATTTATAAGGCCATGAAAAGCCACATAACATGGCTTTTTGTGGCCTTATAAATATGCCAGTGGCACATTGCGCCTCCAGAACATCAAAAAAGTGATGTTCCGGAGGCACAAAAGTGCCAGTAGGGCTTCATGATCAAGGCCCTTTGTAATCAGTTTAAGGTATCCCTGGATAATTGTTAGCGCCACATCAAATCCTGTCCTCCTCCCATCGTCCTGCCATCATACCGCAATGACTCCCGCTCCCACAACAAAGACCAGATTTTCTTTCCGCCCAGGGCGCTGTCCAGGTCGATCTGATTCAGGGTCGGCCCAGAAGTTACCTTTCATTGCTAAGCAGAGATTGTTTGACAGGGTTTGGGCAATAAATGAGTCTTTATTTACTTACATATTTAATTCTGTCTTTGTATGCACCCATGCATATCTATACATTGATGTGGACACACCTCTAAACAAAGTCAGATTTAAACATTTTAAGCAAACATGTACAAACACACACATTTACAGAAAACAGAAAAGGGACGCTATAGTTAGGTGACGATTCCAGTCATAAGGTCATGTTTTAAACTTTGAAAAAACACTGACATTCACTAGTTATAGTTCTGAAACCAAATTGAACCTCGCCATGCATTGCATATGACCTTACATATTACATAATTCATGACATGTTCAATGATATCACTGATGACATCATTCACTGAGTGTGAGAGTTTGCTATACACTTCTGACTTTGAAAGGTATTTAGTGAGCTGCATCATTCTAAGGCAAATTTCTATAGCTACTGTAGAGCTAATGAGTGCGTGGTTTTGCAACATGCTTGGCCTCCAAACGGGTCTTGCATATGTGGAGGGTATGGGCCGTCTGTGAAGAGTTGTCTGCAGGACAAAGATTATTAAAAGGCTTATTTACAAGCCCTTTGCGCCACCAGTGCGCCACTTGGGTTGCCGTGCAACACCCATGGCTTCTGCCTCATTTCCAGATTTACGAGAAATCATAAACCTGGAAATGCTTTAGAATGCTATGCTTCCCTAGGGGCGGCGTAGGGAGGTGCAACAAGGAGAAATGTTTTCATTTCTCTTCGTTTTTTTTCCTCTTTTCATAAGTGCTGGAAGGGTGCCTGAGTCGGTGCATGGCAGCTAATTGTGGGCCAGCGCAGGGCAGAGCAAAGGCATTTGTCATATTCTTGTAATTATGACGCATCGCTTTACTTCAGAATTAACAGAGCGCGGCGAAGCCAAATGTCTTGCAGCACCACACTGCATTAATTACTTGTAAATAATGCCATATGTGTACTGGATACTTCACTACCTAACAGGATACGAGGTTTTATAGGTAGTGGGCCCTCCATGAAAAGTTATGCATGTTTGAAGGCAGAGCCTAGCAGGGTTTTCATGACCTACCGGGGCTTGGGTGTGTGGGAGGAGTGGCCTCTCCATAAACTGTTGTGCACATGGAGGTGCCTGTACATAGTAAGGCTCGTCCACCTAAGGGGCTTGGATGTCTGGAGGGAGTAGACTCTCTTTGAAGAGCTGAGCATAGCAGGTGCATTGCTGGGGCTCTGCCACTTATTGTAGCTTGAGTGCTTTGAGGGTGTGGGCTCTTTGTGAAGAGCTGTGCACAGGAGGATCACTGTACACTGTATGTGTTTGACCACCTAATTTGGTGTGGGTGTCTGGAGTAATTGGTCTCTCCATGAAGAGTAGTAGGGACATGAGCACCTTGAGTGGGTTTGGATGTTTTGAAGCAGGCAATCAATCAATTAAGCAGGATTTATAAAGCATGGGTATCCCGGCGCTGAGAGCCAGGCTGCTCAGGTGTCATTGGTCGAATAGCCAGGTCTTCAGACTCCTGAATTCCTGAAGAGAGGGCGAGTTCCGGAGATGGAGTGGGAGGCCATCCGGAGATGGAGTGGGACTTAGTGGTGAGGTAGGAGAAGGAGAGTCCTCCACTGTTGCTTTGGCAGATGCAGGTGGTGAGCGAGGGAGAAGGAAGCAGAGTGTTAGAGTCTGAAGAGTTGGTGGAAGCTCAGGCGGTGGTCTATGTATCCTGGTACTTGATTGTTTAGGGCTTTGGAAGGGTGGGTCAGAATTCTGAATTGGCTTCTCTTGTGTTTGGGGAGCCAGTGTAGTTTCTTCAGGAGCAGGGTGATTTGGGTTCTTCTGTGGAGGCAGAGGATGTGTCTGGCTGCAGATTTCTGAATGGTCTGCAGTCTCTTCAGGAGGTGTGTGGTTGACTTCTGTGTGTTTCCAGTCTTCTGTGAAGGTGGTGGAAGTGATGAGGATTGCTGTGAGCTTGTTGCTGATGGATTGTCAAGGTTGAACATTTGGTGGGGACAGGGGTCTGTGGGAGCTCATGAGTGAATGGAGTGCCTGATGTCTGAGATGCTTAGCGAGGTGAGCTGGTGATCCAGTGGCAAGAGGTTGCAGCTGTGGGAGTGAGGAGATTGAGGGTTTCGTCAGTGGCATTTGGAATTCAAAGTGTTTGCAGATGATGGAGATCTTGTTGTGGAAGAAGTCCACCGGGGTGTTGCAGAGTTCTTCGGAGGGGTTGATGGTGTTCTCAGTTTCTGAGGGGGTCAAAGAACTGTTTGACGATGCTGAAGTGTTCTTTGATGTGGTTGGAACTGGCCTCAATGCGGTTAGCTATGGTGTCCCTTCTCATCTCTTTAAGGAGTCGGTGGTAGAGGTTGAGCGATGTCTTGGAGGTGGTCCGGTCGGTGGGCTCCTTGCTGGTGCACCATTTCCTTTCCAATTGCATTTTGTGGTTCTCGGTTCCAGGGTGTACCAGCTGGCATGTTATTTTTTTATCTCTGGAGTTTGGTGGGTTTGATGGGGGGCAGCTCTGTCAGCGAAGTCGGAGAACCAGGTGGTGAAGTTTTTTTAAGCATGTTCAAGGTTGGTAGTGGTGTAGGATGGGAGATGTTGAGGTTGTGGTTCCATTGGCTTTTGGACACTTTGTTCCAGCTGCGTTGTGAGGTGCAGGGTGGTCTGGTAGCGGTGCTGGGGGCTGCTCTGAAGGTAAAATGGACGATTGAGTGGTTTGACTAGCTGAGCTCGGTGACGTGGCTGTACTTTACTCTGTTGTTGGCTGTGAGTCCAGTGTATGCCCTGCGATGTGCATGGGGTCAGTGACTAGCTGGACGAGGCTGATGCTGTTCATGTTTTCAAGGAGGTTGGCTGAGTTGGTGTCGTTGGGGTAATCTAAGTGAAAGTTGAGGTTTCTGAGGAAGATGTAGTGTTCAATATTGATGGCTTGAGGAGCAATGAAATCAGGGATGGAATCATAGAAGCCAGAAGCAGGGGGTGGTCCTGAGGGCTTTTAAGCGAGGTTGCCTCTGATGACGATCTTGCCTTCTCTTCTGAGTTGGAAGTTGTAATGTTCCATGATCAGGGTGGTGTCATAAGTGGTGGTGGTGGTGCAGTGGATGTATTCCTTGTAGGTGATGCCCATCCTTCCTCTGTGTTTGTTAATGTGGTCCGGGTGTGCAATCTTGTAGCTGCTGGGTGTGCCCAAGGTGTTGACTGGTATGGCTGCATAGTTGAGCCAGGTCTTGGTGAGGAAGACAACGTCGCAGGTGAGGGAGGTGATGGTGTCTCATATCTCGGTGGCGTTTCTGCAGAGTGATAGGGCGTTGAGTAGGAGGCAGTAGAGTTGTCCAGGTACAGCTATGGCCGGCGTGGTGGTGGTGGCTGTTTGTGTGGGTGCTTCAGTGTTAAAGAGACAGTGGTGGCATGCCTTGGTTCCTACTGTTGAGAGTGGAGAGGTGCAGCAGTTGTTGTGGAGACTGGGGTCGAGGGCTCTGGGTTTAGGTGCTAGAGTACATGCGGGTGATGGGAGATCCAGGGTTCCTGGCACTGGGCACTGTCAGGGAACGGACGGGCACAGATGGGCTTGACTTTGACATGTCTTTGGTGCGCCCACACTAGGGCCTCCATTATGTAGTAGGCCTTGTGAGTGGAGCAGGGAGGCAGGAACAGCACAAAATGAGTGGGAAACAAGCAAGCAGCTCGGTGTCGTAGAGCACTGGAGAAATGCAATAAAACAAAAAAACAGATAAGCAGAACAAACACGCATTGAGGAAAACTGGCTAATGGCAACAGAGGAAGATTGGCTGATTAACAACAGGGACACAGAAATATGGCTAACAATTACACAGTAGGGTGGCTAAACTACAACAAAAACGCTAAAGTACAAAAATCAGGTTACACATACGACATGGTGGAGCGCCGGAAAAATGAAATAAAACAAAATAAACAGTTGTGGTGAACAAACACGCACAGAGGAAAACAGGTTACTGCAACAGAGGAAGACTGACTGAATAACAACAGGAACACAGAAATATGGCTAACAATTACACACTAGGCTGGCTAAAGTAGAACAATGAGGCTAAACGTCTGATGTGTGGGAACTATTGTAGCAGTGAGAGGGAGACAGGTGGGGAATGAGGGAGCTATCTGCAGGGTCCGGACACCTGCTTAGTGGAGCAGCAGCAAGGGGGAGCTAGATCAGGAATCTACTCAATAGAGTCACGCTACGGCCGTCATTAAGTAGGTGGTGGGAGGAGCGCAGGGAGGCGGGAGCAGTTAAGAAGGGGTGGGAAAAAAGTGAGCGTATTGGAGCGCTGGAAAAATACAATAAAACCAAATAAACAGTTCTGCTGCACGAACACCCATAGAGGAAAAGTGGCTAATGGCAACGGCGGAAGATTGGCTAATTAACAACCGGGACACGTAAATATGGCTAATTAACAACCGGGACACGTAAATATGGCTATCACTTACACAGGAGGGTGGCTACAGTACAACAACAAGAATTGGCATAGCCAATAGGTCTCGCCTTTTGGACATGGTAAGTGTTTAGCCATGCAACAGTTGATGTTGCACCAAGGATATTGTGCTGCATAATTAAATACTTGTAAGGTTCCAAAGGCAAGACCTATTAACTATGCCAATGCTTGTGTTATATGGAAATTGCCATGCTGATAAGATTTTGTCTAATAACTCAACTTTGCTTACAATACACAGGCTTATTACAATGGGTCATGTCCCTTGCTCACTTTGCCACTGGTGTCACGTGCTGTTTGGAGCACCATGACTGCTGACTCTAAGGCCAGGTTGGGTTGCGTTGAATGTTGAGGTGTTGTGTTTAGTGTGTCCTGCAAGTCTGTGTGTGGCGTGCTTGGGTGACAAGTGCTGTTTGGAGCAGCATGGCTGCTGACTCTAAGGCCGGGTTGTGTTGGATGCATGAGGGGTACTGTTTCATGTGTTGTGCATGTCTGTGTTCAGCGTGTCTTGGTAGCAAGGGACTCTTTGTCCAAGTTGTGTCTTGGTGGGTCTATCTGGGGTGCTGTGTGCAGGGCCAGCTTTAGTACTGGTGGCGTCCTGTGCAACAATGTTTGTTGGCGCTCCCCATGAACCCCTTGACACAAAATGTTATATAAGACAGAAGCCCACAAGGTGTTTGTAATGATGTGTTCGAGGCATATGGGCTGCAGATGGTACATTTATGAATAGATCGCCATCTGGTGTTGGGCTCGGATGGGCTTGTTTTTCTCTTGGAGAAGTCTTTTGTCGTCACAAGACTGATGACTCCTCCTTTGGTTGCTAGTGCGCATGGGCATCGGCTCCATCCTTACATTGTTTTTTTCCGCCATCGGGTTCGGATGAGGATCAAAGCGCTCCGGATCGACTTCGGGGAAAAAAGAGGATATTTCGGCGCGTATTCACTTTCCAATTCAACTGTATTGTTATCGAACGCGATGCGTTTGACGTCAAACAACAAAAGTTACAACTTCTACGTTGACGAGACCGGGAGGCCTATCTTGACGTAGTCCAGCCCGGAGTCCATGGAAAGGACTCCATTCAAAAAATGTCCAACGTGCCGTGCTAAGTTCCCACACAAGGACTTACACGAGGTGTGTAATCTTTGCCTATCACCTGAACACGAATCCAGGGACTGTGAAGCCGGCACAGCATTCTCCTCCAAGTCGACGATTAGAAACCGTCGAGCCCGAAGACACGAAGTGTCGAGAATGCAGTCAGAGGCAATCCCGGAGCTGTTCGAGGCCCAGCACCCCGAAGAAGAAGAAGAAGATGAGGAGGAGTCTGGGTCAGAAGTGGACGAGTCTGATGTCGAAGAAATCGACGATCATCAAACCGTGAGTGACGACGTCCCTTTACCGAAAAACCGACCCCGTTTGGTGTCGACCCCGCCTTCGAGCCCGGTCAGACTACCGAAAAAAGTTTCCGACGCCCCGCCTTCGGGCCCGGCAACGAAACCGAAACACTCGCCCTCCCACTATGTCGGATCCGAGAAGCGATGGGCATCGACATCGACACCGAAGCTCCATACAAAGGAAGGCTCGCAGTCGAAACATTCCATATCCAAACCGAAACATGCTTCGACGCCGAAGACTTACTCGACACCGAAAAAATCGGAATCGAGAAAATTCTCGGTACCGAAAAAACAGAACACTGATGGTCAGAAGCAAAGGCACCTTTCGGAACCAAATTTTGGTACAGACACAGGAGCATCAGACAGATCCAAAACAAAAGACTTTGTTTATCGATCCGCAAACTGACAAGGTGGTGACAAAACTACCTAAAAAGAGGAAGAATGAACAGTTGGACGACAAAGCTCCTCCTCCTAAAAAGAGAACAATGGGGATAAATACAACTCCTCCCCTTTCTCATCAACCTACAGAAACACCATCTTCTCTTCCTTACACTCTGCCAGCTATTCCTCCACCTTCTACACCAAGACCATCTACACCTCAAACAGATGTAGAAAGCGATACAGGGGAAGGAGAACTTCATGGGGATGACGACACGGCCCCAGATGAAGCAGACCTATGGGAGGATTATAATGCAGGGTCAGATAACGATAACAACCCCGAACTATATCCCTCAAAACCCTCACCACCTGATGATAATACAGGTTTTGCACAGTTAATAAATAGGGCAGCAAAATACCACAAGGTAGATTTACACAAGGAACCTCAAATAGAGGATTTCCTTTTAGAAACACTACCTGCTGCACAAAGAACATCAGGAACACTACCTATGCTTAAGGGTCTTCTCAATCACACAGCTGACATATTCAAAGATCCTGTGAGGGCTAGGGTATTAAACCCAAAAATTGCTAAAAAAAAATATAAGGCAGCCCCAAAGGACCCAATATTTATCAGGGGACAGGTACCTCTCGACTCGCTAGTAGTCACAAACGCTCGTAAGAGAGCAAACTCATTAACTACAGGAGAAGCTCCTCCTCCTGATAAGGAGTCCAAATTAATAGATGCCTCTGGCAAAAGAGTGGCATCCCAAGCGGCAAACAGCTGGAGCATAGCTAATACACAAGCGCTACTTGCACGCTATGATAGATCTCATTATGATGAGTTAGAAAAATTCATTACACATCTCCCTAAGGAGCGTAAAAAAAGGGCAGATCAGCTTATACAGGAAGGGAAGATAATAACTAACACTTCCATTAAATGTGCTTTAGACGCAGCAGACACTGCAGCAAGATCTATCAACACCAGTATCATGTTAAGAAAACATGCAGGGCTCAGAGTCTCAGGGTTCAAACAAGAAGTACAACCATCATTATTGAACCAGCCTTTTGATGAAAAAACACTTTTTGGCTCATGTACAGACGAGATGTTAGAAAAAATGAAAAAAGACACAGAAACCGCTAAATCAATGGGAGCATTGCAACAGCCAAGTCAAAGGGGTTCCTTTCATAGGTCAACCTATAGAGGCCGGTCAAAGAATACAGGCACACGCCAGCAATCTACCTCTTTTACACCAACATCACTCAGAGGTAATTCAAGAGGCAGTTACAGAGGTAACAACAACAAGGGTAGAGGTCGCAGAAATAACAACAACCGCAACTCCCCAACCACAAAACAGTGACTTCATACAACTCCCCCCAGACCACATAACAACGGTCAGGGGATGTCTATCACAGTTCCTACCTGTCTGGGAAAACATCACATCAGACAGTTGGGTGAGACAAATTATCCAACATGGTTATTGCCTAGAACTCACAGCTACCCCACCAAACATCCCCCTCAAACAGCGTCCAATGAGTCAAGATCATCTAACATTGTTAAAACAGGAAGTACTATCACTGCTACAAAAGCATGCTATAGAGAAGGTTCCACAACATCAACAAGGAACAGGGGTATACTCTCTATACTTCCTAATTCCCAAAAAAAGACTGGTCTCTAAGGCCAATACTAGACCTCTCAATGCATACATAAATTCGGAACATTTCCACATGGTCACGCTCCAACAAGTACTTTTTTTACTGAAGAAAGGGGACTTTCTTTTTACACTGGATCTAAAAGACGCTTACTTTCACATCCCAATTCACAAAGCCCACAGAAAATATCTCAGGTTTGTTGTGGAAGGACAACATTATCAGTTCAAAGTCCTTCCGTTTGGGGTCACAACAGCACCGAGGGTGTTCACAAAATGCCTAGCAGTGGTTGCAGCACACCTAAGAAGACAACAAATACATGTCTTCCCTTACTTGGACGATTGGCTAATAAAAGCCAAATCACAAGAAGAATGTCTTCAAAACACACAAAAGACCATGCAGTTGCTGCACCAGCTAGGGTTTACGGTGAACTACACAAAATCCCACCTGCAACCAAACAAAATTCAACAATATCTAGGGGCTACTATAGACGCAGAAAGAGCCAAAGTATACCCCAATCCAATCAGGATACAAACAATGCTCACGTTGATCCAAAGATTTCAACCGCAACACTCACTAACAGCCTGAGTGTTCATGCAGTTATTAGGGATGATGTCCTTTTGCATACTGCTAATACCATATGCCAGACTACAAATGCGTCCACTGCAGGAATGTCTAGCAACACAGTGGAATCAGGCTCAAGGTCAGATTACAGATCTGGTGTTGGTAGACGACTGCACACACCGCTCTCTGAAGTGGTGAAACACAACAGACATTTCCACAGGGCGGTCGTTCCTAGAACCGATTCCACAAGTGATACTAACAGCGGATGCATCGCTCACCGGATGGAGAGCGCATATGGACAAATATACAGTGCAGGGAAGATTGAGTGTACAGCAAAAAAGACTGCACATCAATTATCTAGAACTACTAGCAGTGTTTCTAGCATTAAAAGCTTTTCAAATGCACATTCTCAACAAAGCAGTCCTGGTCAGAACAGACAGCATGACAGCGATGTATTATATTCAAAATCAGGGGGGGGCACACTCTCTCCAACTATCCAGACTAGCGCAGGACATTTGGAGATGGGCCATTCCTCAAAAGATCTATCTGTTAGCCGAACACCTACCAGGAGTTCAAAATCAGATAGCAGACATCTTAAGCAGAGAGTCAGAACAAATACACGAATGGGAACTGCACGACCAAATACTGCAGCCATTCTTCCAAAGATGGGGACAACCAGAGATAGATCTATTTGCCACTCATCAGAACGCAAAATGCCAAAACTTCGCATCCAGGTACCCACACCACCTGTCGCAGGGCAATGCGTTATGGATAAATTGGTCCAACAAATTTGCATACGCTTTTCCCCCTCTCCCACTAATTCCATTAGTGGTTCGGAAACTGCAACAACATTCAATGACAATGATACTAGTAGCACCCGCGTGGGCACGACAGCCGTGGTTCACCACACTACTGTAACTCTCACAGGTGCCACATCAAAAGTTAGAAATGTTACCCATGCACCTTACACAGAACCATGGAGAAATAATGCACCCAGATCCCAAACAATTGAACCTAGCGATCTGGCTCCTGAGGTCATAGAATTTGGATACTTAAATTTACCTCCAAACTGTATGGAAATCATTAAGCAAGCAAGACGTCCTACAACCAGAGCATGCTATGCAGCAAAGTGGAAGAGGTTTGCTGTATACTGTAACAGTAACAACATCAACCCTCTGGACGCATCCACTAAAGAGATTATTTGCTATTTACTACACTTACAGCAATGTAACCTTGCTTACATTAGAGTACATCTTGCAGCTATAGCAGCGTACCTACAAAACGGGCAACATCTATCCCTGTTTGAAGTGCCAGCAATAAAAGCTTTCATGGAAGGCCTCAAAAGAGTCATTCCACCAAGACTACCGCCTTCCCCGGTCTGAAATCTCAACATAGTACTCACCAGACTAATGGGACCGCCTTTCGAACCTATGCATAGGTGTGAAATACAATTCCTTACATGGAAGGTAGCCTTTCTTATCGCCATTACTTCACTCAGAAGAGTAAGTGAAATACAGGCATTTACAATACAAGAACCATTCCTACAGTTACACCAAAATAAAGTGGTACTTAGAACACACCCAAAATTCTTGCCTCAAGTAATTTCAGCATTCCACATCAATCAACCAGTGGAACTACCAGTCTTCTTTCCAAAACCACAGACGGTAGCAGAAAGGGCCCTACATACATTAGATGTCAGAAGGGCAATATTGTACTACATAGAAAGAACACAAACTTTCAGAAAAACCAAACAACAATTTGTAGCGTTTTCTCCAACACATAAGGGCAATCCTATCTCTAAAGCAGGCATTGCCAGGTGGATTGTAAAATGTATACAAATAGGTTACATAAAAGCAAAAAGGACATTAACTGTTCCTCCTAGAGCTCACTCTACACGTAAACTGGGGGCATCTATGGCATTCTTAGGAAGCATTCCTCTAGATGACATATGCAAAGCAGCAACCTGGGTTACACCGCATACCTTTACAAAACACTACTGTGTAGATGTGCAGGCGACACAACAGGCTAGAGTGGGCCAAGCTGTACTAAAAACTGTATTTCAAATTGTTGCAACAGACACTGGTGACCACCGCTAGGGAGGTAACTGCTGTATAATCTATTCATAAATGTACCATCTGCAGCCCATATGCCTCGAACGGAATATGCTACTTACCAGTATGCATCTGTTCTTGGCATAGAGGGCTGCAGAGTGGTACATGCCCTCCCAGCCTCCCCGGAAACCTGTGTCTGTTCCAACACTATCTTCTTTAGATACACTTACATGGGCATTTCTATCTGTATTCTATCATACTACTCCATCTAACCCTGCTATGGCAAAACAATCTAAGGATGGAGTGATGCCCATGCGCACTAGCAACCAAAGGAGGAGTCATCAGTCTTGTGACGACAAAAGACTTCTCCAAGAGAAAAACAAGTGCAATCATCCGAGCCCAACACCAGATGGTGATCTATTCATAAATGTACCACTCTGCAGCCCTCTATGCCAAGAACAGATGCATACTGGTAAGTAGCATATTCCATAAATGACATCATAATGTGAGATGTAAAAGAATGTCAAAGATAAAGAATGTTGAAGGAATATTCATGGGATGTACCAGGACAGATATGGAAGCTGATCTACAAGCTCCATTAAAAATATATTAATTATATTTATTGTGTCCAATGGATTTCTTTACAATGGCGACGAAGGGAGAAGAACATTTATAAAGAAAGTGAAGATTTTCTACAAAGAAACATTTTATAGAAATTTTCTAAAGGAATTCACACATCTGGCAATTCACTTGATTTACATATTTGGCTATTGATTGCTTGGAAACATCAAATCAGCTGTGAGCTAAACTATTCAACAGGAAAATTATTTTAAAATGCGCAAAATTTGTATAAGGAAAAGATTACTGGAAATTTCATCAGAAACTTCGCACCTCTTGATGATTTCAAACTGTAAGTAATTTAAAATTGACTATACAAAAGTGTATTTAAATTGCAAGCAGCAAAAGATAACAAAATTAATTTTATAAGTTAATTTAACACCAATGCAATGAAAATTGGCATTAAGGTGCACAAGCAAACTTAACAATGGAATATGAGTAAAGTACAACATTGAAAGTATACATATATTTTATTGCACACTGTAATTTAGTAAAAAAGTAAGCCAAGTGTGAAGGGAATTGAAAATAAACTATAGCGTGTGCAGTGTATGTAACAAAGCATGAAGAGAAGCCAGTTTTAATCAAAAGTAAAAAATTGGCGGCGCGTGAGCTCTGGTACGTGCTGCCAAGTGTAAAAAGAAAGCTCGATTGAAAGTAAACGGAGCATGTGCAGCCAAGCGCAAAAGAAAACTTAATTGAAAGTAAACAGAGCGCGTGAGCTCTAATGTGTGCCTCGCTGTGAGCTGCTAATTGGAATATAAACGTGAGTTTGAAGCGGCCTGGGAAAATTTGAGGACATGTTTAAATCTGGAGATATAATAAGCAAAGAGGATATACATGTGCTTCAAGGTGAAGTACCAGGTCCATGTCTGTTGAGTAATGTGACTGCACAACTAATCGGTTCGTTGGCAATGAACTGCAATATTACAACTGATCACCCAGTTTTTAAAAAATATCCTAAATTATTTGATGGATTAGTAAAATGTAAAGGAAATTACATTACATATAAATGAAGGAATAAAGCCAACAGCACAAACACACAGAAGAGTACCAATTCATATGCAAGGAAAAGTTGAAAAGGAAATTAAATCCTTACTTGAACAAGACATAATAGAGGAAGTAACAGGCCCAAAGCCTTGGGTAATTCCAATTGTCATAGTTCCAAAAAAGATACTGCTGATATCAGGATATGTGTAGATATGATAATTCCTAATACTGCTATTGAAAGGGAAGGTTATCTAGGTCCTCACTTGAATCACATGATTAGTACTATAAGTGGAGCAACAGTGTTCTTAAAACTTGAATTATGTAAAGGATATCACCAACTGGTCATTGATAACCAATCAAGATATATTATGTTTTCAACACACCTGGGGTTATTCAGATATAAAAGATTACACTTTGGAATTTGTTCAGCAGCAGAAATTTTTCAAGAAATTATAAAAAACCTAAGACCAATACAAAATTGTATGAATTATAGTGATGACATCCAAGTTTTTGGAAAAACACAAGAAGAACATAATCAAACATTGGTAAAAGCGTGTCCGCAGCTGGAAGAAGCTGGGTTAACTTTAATTGCAAAAAAAGTGAAGTTAATAAAAATGAGAACATTTTTTTGGACATATATTTTCAGAAAGAGGAATGAGACCAGATCCTGTCAAAATAGTAGCATTAAATGCAATGCAGAGACCAAAAGACATAGCACAAGTAAGATCCTTCCTCGGAATGGCAAGTTATTGTTCAAGATACATAAAAGACTTTGCAACTACAAGCTCACTGTTGTACAGTGCTTAGCTCTTCCCTTGGGCTAGCACTCTAGATTACTCTGGGTGTTCCTAGTTCTGGAGTTCTCCTTCGCCTTGTTGGCAGTTGGAGCTCTGGTCGTTATTGAACCCATTGAGGCGTCCCCGTGGGTTTCGCCAGTGGTGATTTCACAGAAACCTGACAATAAAATTAGGTTCTGTGTGGACCTGCGTTCATTGAACAAATGTGTGGTTGCTGATGTGTTCCCACTACAAAACATTAGTGAGTTAGTCTCGACACTCAAGGGGGCCAAGTTTTTTAGGAAGTTGGATCTAAAGCATGCTTACCATCAAATTTGCTTAGATGACAAGTCCAAACATTTGACTGCATTCATCACCAGTGAAGGGACCTTCCAATTCACGAGGTTACCCTTCGGACTTGTTTCTGCCGCTAGTGTATTCCAGAGACTTGTTTCCGAGGTCTTTAAGGGTTTAGATAAAGTATTATACTTTCAGGATGACATCTTGATTTATGGAGATTCTTTGGAAGAGCACAATGGGACTTTGCAGAATGTGTTACGAAGAGTGGATGATGCTGGCCTAATGCTGAGAAGGGAGAAGTGTGCATTTCTTTTGAAGGAAATAGAGTACTTAGGTTTCTGCCTATCAGAGGAAGGTATTAAACCTAAGAGGAACTTACTGGAGGCCATTGAACTAGCTCCCTTCCCCGTTGACAAGGATCAACTTCGGTCCTTCATGGGTTTGATTGAGTTTTACTCGAAATTCGTGAGAGATTTCTCTTCAAAGACTGCTCCCTTGAGATACTTGTTAAAAAAAGGTGTCAAGTTTAATTGGACTGTTGAGCATGAGTCTTGCTTCAATATGATCAAAGGGGAACTTAAGTCTGCTAATGTCCTTACCCCTTTTGATACTGCTCGGTCCTCTATTTTGATGGTTGACGCCAGTGCTATAGGTCTTGGTGCAGTTCTCCTGCAAAAGCATGGAGGGGTAGAGAAGACCATAGCGTTTGCATCTAGGCCTTTGTTTGTCTCGGAATCAAATTACTCAGTCATAGAGCGTGAAGCTCTTGCTGCTGTTTGGGGCACGAGCTACTTTAGGACCTACTTGTGGGGTTACAAGTTTATTCTCCGTACGGACCATAAACCCCTTGTAAATGTCTTAGCTCCAGGTGGTGCTGGAAAAGGGTCTCCAAGGCTGGCGAGATTAGCCTCTCGTCCACAGGACTACCAATGTGAGATTGAGTTTGTTCATGGCTGGAAAAATGTCCAAGCAGATTGCTTGTCGCGGCTTCCTGTGCGATCCACTAGTTGTGATGGTACCTTTCAGGAGGCTTTGGATGATCTAGCTGTTGCTATAGTTGAGGATGTCTTGTTTGTAGGAGGTGGCTCTTTTTCCCGTGACGAGTGGTCAAAAAGTATGGAAGAGGATCAAATTTTAAAGGCTGTTATAGATCTTGTCTCGAAAGGAGCAAGAAGGGAGAGCACTGTTGACCCTCAGGTTAGACCGTTTTTGAAGGTCTTGGATGAACTTTCCTTGGAAGGAAAATATGTTCTGATGCGGGGTGATCGCTTTGTTCCTCCTGGTTCATTAAGGAGTAGGATTCTTGACTTGGCTCATGAGGGCCATTTGGGCCAAAGCCTCACCCAACGTTGTGTCAAAGAAAACTTTTGGTGGCCCTCTGTTGATAGAGATGCTGTGGATTGTGTGCTGAAGTGTAGCTTTTGCAAAGAGGGGGAGAAGCGTCTGAAAATTCTAGGTTTTCAGTCACCACAGAAAATTGGATTTGAGAATGCGCCTTGGCACAGTGTCTGTTTGGACTTCATAGGCCCTATGAGTGAGTTACCCTTAAACCAACGTTATGCCATTGTTATAATTGATTGTTACTCGAAGTGGCTGTGCGTACAGTTTGTGAGGGAGATAAACACTGATACCACCATTAACTTTCTGAAGGGTGTTTTCTTGAATGAAGGATACCCCTCTGTCCTTATCTCAGATAATGGCACCCAATTGACGTCTTCTAAAATGGCTTCGTTTGTACGTGATTGTGGCATCAGACATCAGAAGACTAGCCTTTACAACCCACAAGGAAATGGTCTTTGTGAAAGGGTTAATCGTCTTGTAAAGGGGGTGATCCAGATGTTTGTATAGAGTGGTTGTTTTTCACATGAGCGTGTGCAAGAATTTGTCTGGGCGTACAGGTCAACACCTCACAAGAATGGTGAAAAATCCCCTTTTGAATTAATGCGTGGGCATGCTCCGGTGACAAGATTGACTGCTGCTTGGTTAAGGCGTTTGGATGGTGAAGTACCTTTATCCCATAGTAATGTTCCTTTGCCTATCTCTGTGGGTGATCTGGTTAAGGTAAAGCCGGGTAGGTGTGCTAAGGGCCTTAGCAAGTTTAGAGGTCCCTACAGAGTTAAGAAAGTCTTTCCACATTTTGTTGTGCTGGCCAATGGGGAAAGTTGGAACTATAGGAGAGTAGCACTATACCAAAAGAGGAAAGGTTTTTCTTCTGATGACGTAATGGCTAGTGGTTCAGGAGGGTGCAATGGGTACTTGTTGACTTCTGGTGGTTCTTCCTCCACCTCTCTGCCAACTGTATGGGGGGAGGTGGGTAGTGGCAATGCTTCTACTTCTTTGTGTGTGCATGGTAGTTCTTTGGTTGATTCTGCCCCTTCTACTTCTGTTCCTACCATTTCCTCTTCTTCCTCGTTGGATCTCAGGTTGAGGAGCTCTCGCTCCCGTCGTCCACCCACCTATCTGAATGACTATGTACATTGATCTTTTCTTGTGTTTCCTTTTTCATTTTTGTTTTCTTTCTTGTTAAGGGGGGAAGATATGTTGTACAGTGCTTAGCTCTTCCCTTGGGCTAGCACTCTAGATTACTCTGGGTGTTCCTAGTTCTGGAGTTCTCCTTCGCCTTGTTGGCAGTTGGAGCTCTGGTCAGATGAGGGATGGTCCTACCTGTTCTGTGCTGCAATAAAGCTGTATCCTGGAGTACCTGTTCGTGGAAACGTATTCTTATTTACATCACTCACCTCTAAGAGAGTTAACAAAAAAAGGAAGGAAATTTCAATGGAATATCGACTGTGAACAAGCATTAAAAAATATAAAAATGGAAATTACGAATGCAGCAAACCTAAAGTATTTTTACCCACATCTATGCACAGAATTAATAGTGGATGCTAGACCTGTAGGTGTCTACCTGTTTGTCTGTTGATTGGAAATTGGTTGATCAAGATCTTGAGAAGTCTAATACGGATGAGGCTGTTGCTGTGGTTGGTGATGTGTGCGAGTCTTCCTTGGGTGCATTTTCTAAAGATCAGTGGTTGATTGAAATGGAGAAGGATTCTACCCTGAAGGAGGTGATTCTTCTAATAAGGAGGTGATTCTTCTAATAAGGAGAGGTGCTTCCAGAGAGAGTATGTTGCCTGTTGCTGTTAGACCTTATTGGAAACTCTTGGATGAATTGTCTCTTTCTGGTTCTGAGATCATAATGAGAGGGGATCGTTTTGTACCACCTATTGGTTTAAGGTTGCATATTTTCAAGTTAGCCCATGTGGGACATCTTGGTCAGGGCATGACGATTAGGAGAATAAAGCAGGAATTTTGGTGGCCAGGCATGGATGATGTGATCCGAGGTTGGGTAGAAAACTGTATTTATTTCAAGGAGAGTGAGAAGAGGTTAAGAGTTGGACTTCAAAGCAGTAAAGGTCACATTACAGATCCAGGGAAACCTTGGTATAACCTTTGTTTGGATTTTATTGGTCCTCTTTCTGGCCTACCTGCAGATATGCGTTTTGCTGCTGTTGTTGTTGACGTACACTCGAAATGGCTTTGTGTTGAGTTTCTTAGAGATATCACCACTAAGTCCACTATTGAGGTGTTTGAGAGGCTGTTTTCTCAAGAGGGTTTTCCCAATATGGTCTTAACTGACAATGGCACTCAGTTAACCTCTAACGAAATGAAATGTTTTTTTGAGAAATGTGGCGTCAAGCACTCTTGTACTTCATTGTACAATCCCATGGGCAATGGTATGGTCGAGAGGTCCAACAGGCTCATCAAAGGTACCATCCAACTTGCCTTAGCCAACAATTTAGATCCCAAACGGTTGGTTCAGGACATGATTTGGTCGTACAGGACCACTCTTCACAGTGTCACTCATCAATCCCCTTTTCAGGTTATGCGTGGGCGATCTCCCAGTTCTAGAATGGTTCCAGCTTGGTTGAAGGATTGGGTACTTTCTGATGGTGAGAGTTTTCTGCTGGTTGTTGCTGGGAAGATTGCGATTGGGGATTGGGTCAAAGTAAAGTCTGGTAGAACTAAAGCTGGTCTGCATAAGTTTGGAGGCCCATTCCATGTCGTTTCTGTTAACAAATTTTCTCTAATTGTTGAAGGTGGGGATAGGTGGAATTTGAGGAATGTCGCTCTTTATCAGAAAGGTGGTTCTCTCCATGTCCCAGCTTCCAAGGGAGAGGGTTGTTTGGGTGCAATGTTCATGCCTGACTCTGATTTCAGAGATTCTGGTACCCGAAATTCCGCATGTGAATCCGATGCTCTTCCTTCTCGTGATGAGAGTTTGTGTGCTGGACGTAGAGTATGTAAACCTCCAATATATCTGAAAGATTATGTTACTTCTTTGTTTTTTTTTTCTTTTTTCTCTCCCTTAGGAGTGGGATGGATTCTGTATCAATTTAGTTTATCTTGTTCCTCAGTTTTTTTTTTGTTCTCTAGGAAGGAGGATGTGTTATGTTGGAATCTTACCTGTTCGTAATATTCTGTACACGCTCTGTTCATATTCAGTGTTCTTTGTAGAATGTCAGGCATACGAAACTCGATAGCTGACAGTTGTTCTGCGCTGTCGAGGTGATCGGATGCCAGGTTGCTTTCTCCAATAAAACTTACCTGGAAAGGCCTGCATTGTCGGAGTTGTCCTTTCCTTATGCGAAGAAGCATCATAACACATAAGAATACATACACTTTATAGTGAAATCAGCAATGCCAAGAGTTGTGAAAGAAAATTAACTAATTGAAGAAACAGAGAAAGATTATACTCTTCAAGAGGCGAAGAAAATAATACATGAAAATAAGTGGAGATTGATAAATAAAGGTGATGGCGTTTAAAAATATAATTTCTGAATTATCTATAACCCCATCAGGAATACTACTCAGAGGAACAAAAATATTAATACCAGACAGTCTTCAACGTCGTGTAATTGAGTTGGCTCATGAAAGTCATCGTGGTGTATCGGCAACAAAGAATTTTTTAAGAGAGAAACTATGGTTTCCAAGGCTAGACAAACAAGTGGAAGAAATTGTTCAGTCTTGTTATGTCTGCCAATGTACCGTAAAGGAGAAAGGAATTGAAGAGTTGCACATGTCAGATCTTCCAAATGCTGTTTGGTCAAATGTGGCAGCAGATTTTTATGGGCCTTTAGATTCTGGGCATTACCTACTAGCAGTGGTAGATGAATATCTTCGTTTTCCAATTGTAAAATTGATATAATCTACGTCTACTTCAACAGTACTTCCAATATTAGATGAAATATTCTCAACATGGGGAATACCTAGTATATTAAAGACAGACAATGGCCCACCATTTAGTGGAGAGGATTTTGGAAAATGTATGAACTATTTGGGAATAGTACATAGGAAGATAACTCCAATGTGGCCTAGAGCAAATGGAATGGTAGAAAGGTTGATGGCAACAATTAAAAAAGGAGTACAAAGAGCAAAACTTTCACAGATTTCAGTAAATCAAGCTTTGTGTCAAATTTTAAGAGACTATAGAAATACCCCTCATCCATCAACTGGGAGGTGCCATTCAGAATTAATGTTTGGGCAATCAAGGAGAACTTGATTACTACAATTACCTGCATGTCCACCAAAAGTACATGATGCAGTCTTATAAAAAGACAGAGGCCAAAGAGAAAATGAAATACTATGCAGAAAAAGGAAAAACTTATCAAGGTAAAGATTATCAAATTGGTGATTTAGTTTTAGTTAAACAACAGCAAGTTAATAAATCACAAACTAGATTTCACCCAATGCCTTTGGAAGTTACAAAAATACATGGCACAGCAATGACTGCAGAAAATGATAGCAGAATAATTACAAGACACAAGTCTTTCGTTAGGAAAGTTACAAAAGGGAATGTACAGAGAGACATACAACCAAATGATCAACAAGATGAGTGGATACAAAGGAGATCAGATTTTTTTTTAAAAGACCCGAGAGACTAACTGAACAATGTTAATCTATTTATTTATTTAAATTATTTTACTTATTTTATGGGGAAGAATGTAATGATGTATAAATGACATCATAATGTGAGATGTAAAAGAATGTCAAAGATAAAGAATGTTGAAGGAACATTCATGAGATGTACCAGGACAGATATGGAAGCTGATCTCCAAGCTCCATTAAAGATATATTAATTAATTATGTTTATAGTGTCCAATTGATTTCTTTACAGTGTTGGGAGTCCCATGTCATCCATACTGGTAAGCAGTATAGTTTAAGAGTCAGTGGTCTGGAAAAGCACACATTCAGAATTTAAAATGTAACTACATTGTTAGGGGTTTTCTGTAATAATAAGAATTGATTTCTACCCAAGTTAACTCTTTTTTGCAATATTAGAATAAGAAAAGTCTGGGCAAAAAACATGTAACTGTGATATATTCCTTGCAGTTTGCATGCTGCTCTTTTAGGACAGTTAAGCGCTCACTGCTCTATATTAGGATTTTAACTCTTAAACTGACAGAAACAAAAGGATTTCTCTGACAAAAGTGATAACCCATTGACCTATTTATAGTGTATGCACTTTGTGATCTGAATGGGACACGTTCTTTGCAGCAGGCAATTTAACCTTCTGCACTATTATGAGTCGAAACTTTCACTACCAGACAAAGATCCGGTCTTTCTCTCTATGAAGAACATTATTCACCAGAGATCGTGCAATTTTTATTGAAACTTGAAAATTGCTAGGACAAGGAACATGGCAACTGGTGCTGTTAAAACAATAAACAGGGCGTCCCCACCTTAAGGCAGAGCCAGGTGTGGTGGCACGGATCGCACTGCTCTAGAGCCGGCAATGGCTGTGTGTATTGTGTCCTGTACATGCTTGTCTGTGATGAGTCTTGGAGTCGGTGCTGTTGGGAGCTGATGTGTCCTTTTGCGGCTTAATTAAAGCTGTTTAATTAAAAGAATCAAAAAACACAGACTCCAATTCCTAAAATGCAACATCTTTTTTGAAGAACCCCAGCGCTAGAAAACTGATGTCCCCAATGACCTTGTTGCCCATGGTTCTGGCATTCATTAGGAAGTGACGAAGGTGGCAAAAATGTGAGAGGTTCAGGTAGAGTGAAAGAGAAACGCAGTGAAATAGCTTAATCGGTTGGGCAGTGGCTGCTGGGTCTGTTTGGGTCATCTAGAAGCCTACCAGTGGGGCCGCCTCATCGTTTCCTCCTGCTGAGGTGGCTAACAATGAATACCAAGTAGTAGAGCAACAGTTACTCGGAGATGGACAACAGTGAGCAATGGGGATGCTTTTCACTAGGGGCTTCTGAGTGATCGAAATAGACGAGAGTGAAACTAGAGTTGTCTATAATGTCACCGAGATCGCGAGGTGAAAAACAACCTCTTGGCTCACAGGCACCCACCTATAGCTACTTACGTTGTATTTACGTTCCTAATCTGTCCACCAACACACATTTTGAGGCATTGTAAACACGGAAGTAAACATGGGCTGGGAGTAAGGCTTCCGCTCCAAGATTGGGCATTGTGACGTCACAGCATCTCACTGCTGTTACGTAACTGCAGAGGATAATAGCATTTTTGAAAACCCTGCAGGATCGTAGGTGGGAATAGGGGTCCATACAACATGCAACATTAATAGCGCCAAGAGACAATTCACTCTGCTGTGTCCGCCACAAGAATGGTGTTGTAGCGCACAACATGAGGCGGAGACACAGTATGGGTTCAAGGCTTTAATAAGTTACAGCAACACAGTGTCAGCGCACCTGCCGCCTTCAGCCTGCAACTGCCAACAGACTCTTAGGCATGCGCCTCACAGAATTCGAATCCCCGGACCCCAAGATTCCACAGTGGCGCGAGGAGCGTCGCCACGGTGTAGACAAGATCACAATATACCCCCCCTTTCCTCTATACGCAGGTAGGGAACTTGAAAGAGCAAAAGGGAAGAAGAGTAGGAAGAAAGGCTGGGATGGGAAGAGGTAGAAACATTAGTCTGAGAACAAAAAGTCATCCCACCATGAAATCATGTAAATGTTGAGGAAGTCTCCTGACACGCAAAGGTCTCTGGTAAAATGAGGTGCCTTGAGGATCATGAGACTCCTCATTTACAGTAATAGCCCTTTGACTAGTGCTCAAATTGTTCCGTCTCTGCACCAGTACGAGCACTGTTAAGCAATTGATGATCGTGAGCCAACATGGAACCTGAACCTGAACAGGAATTCTTCCTAACAAAGGTTTTGGAAGAATGGTCTTGTGAGCAATACTTTGCCACTGTACGTAAGTTTCATTTTTCCCCCATTATCCAACACAACATAAAAGGGATGACCTTCCTGAGCTTTGAAGGAACCACAAAACTAGCATAGACCTCTGACCCAACGTCCTGATCGGACTTTGACCCAGTCACCTACATGAATACTAGACGAGTTCTTCTTTTGGGTATGTCCTTTCATGGAAGCGTGCATTGGGGTACTCTTGATACTACCACTCACTTTTTTTCCCTCTACCAATTCTCTAATCCATTGAGGCACTAATTTAGAAGTTGGTTTTCTACCATGCATGCAAATGAAGGGAACTACTCCTGTAGTGGAATTCTCAGTAGTGCGATAAGCCCATACTAATTCGCTCAAAGTTTCATCTATGTCAAGATTATTAGTGAGGGCCAAACTTATAGCTTCCTTAATCATACGATTGGCCCTTTCCACAATTCCATTGGATTGCGGGTTGTAAAAAAGTGATGAGTGAATGTTTGATACCACACTTGCTTAGAAATTCTCTCATATCACTGGAAGTCAATTGGGTCCCGTTGTTTGTAATAAGGACAGGGGATAACCTTCCTCTTTTAAGATCATGCGTAGTACTCTAATGGTAACTCTAGTGGTTATTTCGGGGAGGAGATACACAGAGAGCCATCTGGAATGGACATCCATTACTACCATGCCAAATCTTTTACAGGGGTGAACACCCGGCATGGGTCTGATAAAATCAAGGCAAATGCTGTGCCACACCACCCCTGGGTCATAGATGGAACTAGGGACAGATTGGGGTCCCACCTTTAGTCTTTTATTGCTCTTGCAACACTCACTGCATCTCTCAACCCAATCAACCACATCACCATCCATTCCAGGCCACCAGAATTAATTTCTCAAACATTTCTTTGTAATGGTTTGGCCCACGTGTCCTTCGTGGGCTAAATCGAACAGTCTCTTACGAATACAAAGTGGGGGAATTATCTTATCACCGTCGCATGATGACTTTTTCTGCAACTGTGGATAACTCGTCAATGACCGCGTTGAACAGTCTAATGCGGATAGGCAAAGTGCTTTCCCTACGTCTGAGGTTTAGGGCTCCTTTAAGAACTTCATCTTGAGACATAGTCTTTGCCCATTCCTCTTTTCTGACAGCACCACAACTCCATTGAACCACATAGTCAACACTAGAGATAGCTCCTTCTCTCTCCCTCTTAGACACACCAGTCTTGTCTACTTCTTCCCAGTCTAAGGACAGACGCGACATGTAATCTGCTTGGACATTGCACCATATTGAAATGATTTCCATGCTAAAATTATAGTCCTGTAGACTGGAAGCTAACCGAGCAAGTCTGGCTGACCCCTTCCCTGTTCCACCTGGTGACAGTATCTTTAGCAAAAGTTTGTGGTCAGTGCATAGCAAAAATCTGCGCCCCATGCATACGTCCTGAAATACGCCATACCCCAAGCAGCAGCTAAGGTTTCCTTTTCTATAACAGAGTAATGGCGCTCAGTGGGAGTCAAAGTATGAGAGGAAAATGCCACAGTTTTTAAGCATTGGAATCCTCAACAACAACAACAGGGACCTTTTTTAGGTAGAGGCCAGTCCAGACCAAGAGGGCGAGTAAGATACAATAATCAGCTTTGGGAGATGACCACAAGTGGACGACACTACAAAAACAAGGAGCATCTCCGATCTTCAATCTATCAGAGAAAGTTTTGACTAGTGCAGAGGAAATGATCCTTACTAAGGGACTTTCATTTGTCCCTACAAAGAAGACAGATTTTGTCAAAATAAAAATGGAATTTATTAAATTCTGTCGCAAAATCCGTTTAAGAATTTTTTTTGCTGGAAATGAAACATCTACAGCAATTGAAGTAACATGGTTACGGAAAAAATCCACGTTTTGCCCACCTGGCATTAAAATACCAAAGGAAGTGATTTTATTCGAAAAAACTGTGTTATCTGCGATTTCGGAAAAGGAAAAATGATCAAATTATGTTAAACATAATATTTCAAAGGATCAACGAGAAGCATTAGTCGCCCTAAAAAATTATTCCACTGTGACTATCAAACAGGGGGATAAAGAGGGCTCAATTGTGGTGAGGGATACAGCAGAATACACCAATGAAGTCTTGAAACAACTGAATGACCCGAATTGCTATAAAAAAATCCTAAAGATCCAACTGTAGAACTTCAAGGCCACTTGTTTGCCATCCTACAGGAAGGTTCTGAACAAGGTTTTTTGGGCCCAAAAGAATACAATTTCCTACAGAATAAACACCAAAGGGTCCCAATATTTTATATACTACCAAAGATCCATAAGAATGAGACACATCCACCAGGGAGACCAATCGTCTCCGTGTGTGAGTCCCTACTTGAGCCAATTTCAAAATACGTAGACTTTTTCTTGAAAGAGTTTTTGGATGAAGTAATATATTACCTTCAAGACACTACGGACTTTATTAATAAGTTGGAGAAGGTACCCTTTGAAAGTGACAAAGATCTGATGGTGACTCTTGACGTCACCTCATTATACATACAAATTCCTCAGGATGAAGCAGTGGCAGTGCTTACCTACTTTTTGGAGAAAAGAGAAAAACCTGTCAGAGTACCGACACAATTCATTGTTGATTTGGCTTCCTTTGCCCTAAAGAAGAACTATTTTGTATTTGGGAATGAGTTCTTTTTCCAGACAAAACGTGTGGCGATGGGGTGTCCTTTTGCCTCAGAGTTAGCCGTGTTATTCATGTCAATGTACAAAGATACATTTGTGCATAACAATAATCCATTTTCACAGTACATAACTACCTGGCTTCGTTTCATTGACAACATTTTTATGGTGTGGTCAGGGGGACAAGAACAACTTTTGTGTTTTTACAACTGGCTCAATTCTAGAACATCAGATATACAATTCAGCATTTTCCACTCTGCCCACAGAATAGCTCTTCTGGATGTAGAAGTATTCCCGGCTGCAGGATGTTTGGTAACAACTCTGTATAAAAAATCTACAGATAGAAATAAAGCACTCCTGTTCTCCAGTAATCACCCAAGAAGCCTGAGAGAAAACTTGCCATATGGGCAGTTTTTAAGGATACACTGAAACTGTTTCCACAAGGATGAATATATATTGCACGCCAACAACTTGGGTGATAAACTCCGTGATCGTGGCTACCCAAGAACATTGATTAAAGCAGCTATGAAACGAGCTTGGTGGACCCCTAGAGAAGCACTTCTGGAGGGATGGAAAAAAATCACCTAGTCCGCGTCAAGTATGTGTGATCACGTTTTGCCCCAATTCTAACAATCTTTAAAAAGTGATTAACCAGAATTGGCACCTGTTAGAAAACTTGAACCAGGAGTTTTCATCGGCTCCCCTTTTTGCTTTCAAAAAAGAAAGCAGCATATCCAACTACATTGTGAGAGCATCTGTCAAAAAAGACCCAAAAACAACATTGAGGCAATTAATGGGTCTGACACCGGTTTTAGGATATCACAAATGTGGCACATGTGTTTGTTGTGATTCAACAGTGGAAGGTTCCCTTTTTTCACATAAGGGCATACATTGGAAACGTGAGGCCTTTACCAATTGTAAGACAAAATACGTGGTATATGGAATAACATGCCCATGTGGGATGTTACATATTGGAAAAACTAATCAGGAGATACGACAGAGGATCTGCCAACATAAGTCTAGGAATAGAAAAAATGTCGAAACAGCGCCTCTTGTAAATCACTGGAACAAAATAATCACATACGGAAAGAGATCTACAGTGGACAATAATCTCTAAAGTGGAACGAGATCCCCGAGGGGGGATTTGGAACTAAAATTGTCAAAAAGAGAAGCCTAGCTCATTGTGAAATTTGACACGGCTGTGTCAGGCCTAAACGAAATTTCAGAATTATACAAATTATGACTATGGTCTTGGTTTGTGTTTGAAAGCCTTCAGGGTTGAATGCCCCAGTTATGAGCCATTGGATTTTTTAAACTAAGCCCCTCAACTACAGTCTTGAGGCTCTTTGCACTGATGATCTCCCTTATGACGATTGTGGTACTCTCAGGCATATTCATTTTTAGGAATTGCACCTCCACCTTGTGCAGTGAGCTAGCTCTGTGTCTCTAATATGCATAAGAGAAATTAACGATCTTCATCCCACGTACAGACGTGCCCGACCAGTTGCCGACACCACCTTAGAACTTCGCTTTCCCGAGGGCTTATGCATCCATGTTAAACGTGCATGGAGCCTCCTTTTCCAGTGTCACCCATATTGGGTAGGGGAATATATTTTTGCTCTCTTCAGACATTCCACAAAGTGAACCTGTATAGGACTAGCGCGAAGGCGGTAGAGATTTTGGCGGTAAAAGAGTGCACAGTTCCATTCACTAGGAACTATGACTCCCATAAAGCAGGAGTAATCCGTGATGCTATAATGGCATAGGACTAGTGTGAAAGTGGTAAAGTTTTTGGAAAAAGATACGTTTTCCAGAAAGCAAGAGGAATGATGGGATGTAAATCCATGATGCCATTGGCATCCTAAATACCGGGAGTGGGATTTCCATGTCCAGAGTGTCTCAGTTTGTTCCAAAAAATTATTCGGGATTGAGTTTTGAACTGAAAAGTTTTCTTTTATATACATTGCGTTTTTATGCAGAAGTAATTACGGACTATTGGTGCTGGGCCCAGAATGTAAAGCTGAACGAAGTCGTTTTAGATAAACGCCGGAGGGGGCCGAAGGTAGGTGCTTGTGTTGCACGTCCTATACCAAGAGCAGAAGGCAATCCGTTGTGTGGAATTAAACCTGTGGTTTGGTTTTTCAACAGGACGCCGCTGGCTTGCACATTGTCATCATTAAATGAAATTAAGTTAAGAGCAGCTCAATTTAGGATTTATCAAGTAAGTCTAAAGAGTGTGTTGGGTCCTTTTTTGGTTTTATCAGATGGACAATTGACGGACAGTTTTAAAATACTGGTGTGGGATTATTTCCTTTTCCCCTTTTTCTGTTTGCACTAGAATTACTCTTTACAACCCAGCTTCTTAGATTTTTCGACCTTTGGGCGTTTTCAAATTAGGTAAGAGACAGCAGAGTTGGTTAATGATGTGTGAGCTCGCTAGTGTTTCAGTAAAGGCAACAGTCATGTTTTTGTTTTTTTTGTTTTTTTGCAGTGTTGTTTGGTCCTGATGAGAACCCCAAGAACAAGGAGGGTTGAAATGGGTAGACCACGTTGTTGCCAAACAATTGTTTTGATTTATTAGATTCAGTGTTATTGTGCTCAATCAAGGAGAATTTTGTATCTAATGTAAATTGTTGCAAATATTGTATAGGGTACATTTACAAAATTGAAGATTAACAGTCACGTTGTTTGGTAGTTGGGGTGCAAGTGAGATTTTTTAAGTGTTTTGTGCTCCCAGTATGAATAGTATGTATGTTGCATGTGTAGAGGGAATGGTTGTTTGGAAGTGTTTGAATGAAAGTGGAATTTTTTCCCCTCTTTTTTTCCTTCGTTGAGTTTTGTGTATTTACAATTGATTTAGGTCCATCACATGTATTAAAGTGTCTCCTTAGAGATATCATTGAAAAGAATTTGTGCTATTCAAATAAAAGTTATTAATGAGCTTAAGGGTGTATTGATTGATGGTTCTTGCATCCCTTGATTTAAATGATTTAGGGCCAGATGTAGGTACCCTAATACCAGTCGGTAACGGCCGAAATTACCGAATTTCAGCCGTTACCAACCGGTATTAGGCATTTGGGATGTAGGTGGTTACATTTCAGATTCAGTAGTTTACCGAATCGGTATTTAAGAATTTGGTAAATTACCGAATTCTTAAATACCGATTCAGTAAATGACCAAATCTGAAATGTAGAAAGCACTCTAGTGAGTGTTTTTTACCTGCAAGGATTCGTTGTTTACCACCAACTACAAGTTGGTGGTAAATAACGAAAACCGTTAAAAAAGCAATTTTGTGCTTTTTTAACAGTGCCATGTGGTAGACATACATGCCCTCATGGGAATGTATGTGTGCCACATGTACACCTATGCACTATTCAGGGGTGCAACAGGGTGTCAATGTGACACCCTGTCACCCTTGTAGGTCTTCCCCCCCTTACCGATAAGGTATTTACCGAATCAGTATTCCCCATTCATTCCTATGGGCCTGGAGGCCCATAGGAATGAATGGGGAATACCGAATCGGTATTTACCGAATTTTACAGATTCGGGAAAAATTATCGAATTAATACCTACATACCATTCACCCATTCTAAAATACTGAATCGGTAAAATTCAGTATTTTAGAATCAGTAAATGGTATTTACCTACATCTGGCCCTTGAAGTCTAGAGCAGTATTGGCATTTTCCTTGGTTGTTGGTTTAAGAGTGCTCAGCCTTACTGTTTGAGAGCCGTACCCTTTATTGTTATATAGTAACAGTTTTTTTCAGTAGCCCTATCATTCTGTGATAATACAGCCCCTATGCCAGTGTCACTTGCATTTATTTATTTATTTGTTTAAATTTATATATTAGCGCATAGCTACCCAAAAGGGTTTCCCGGCGCTATAAGAAACAGCAGAAGTTAGAGGGACCTATTGGTTAAACAGCAGTGTTTTAAGAGATCTACGGAATAGGAGAATGTAAGATTGCATGCAGAGAGACAATGGCAGTGCATTCCATAAGGTGGGGCCCAGATAAGCAAATGAGCGCCCTACCTTTTGAGCAAGTCTGACTTTAGGCACTTTAAATTTCTCTTGGGTGGAAGACTGGAGGGTGCGGGAAGGAACATAGGGACTTGCTAAATATTGTAAATAAAGGGGAGACTTCCCATGCTTATTTCGAAACATGTAGGTCAGAGCCTTAAACTTGACCCGTTTCTCCATTGAAGCCCGTGGAGATCTGCCAACAGCCCGGACGTCGGGCAGTTTTTGGTGCTCGGCAGAGCAGTCTAGCAGCCAAGTTTTGTGTAATTTGTGTGTTACCTCTTTGTTGGCTCCCAAATAAAGAATATTCCGTAATCCAGCCTAGATGTTACAAGTGTTTGGATTACGGTACGCTGGGCGTCGGATGGGAGCATCCACACAATCTTCCTCAACCATTTTCAAATAGTAAAGCAAGTGGCAGCAACCTTGGTGGCTTGTTGCCGCATAGAAAGAGTATCATCAATAATGAAGCCAAGGTTGCGCACTAGGGTAGCGGGTTGAGGAAACATGCCAATTTCCGGAGGCCAATGTTGAGGGCCCCAGAGACCTCGTTCTTTACCCAGAATCAGGACCTCAGTTTTATCACCATTGAGTTTTAAGAAGTTGGCATTCATCCAGGCCACAACTTTGCTAAGGCCCGATCTGAGTACAGACGTTTTCCCGGCTGAGAGAGAGAAGATAATCTGGGTATCGTCAGCATATGAAAAAAGCGACAACCCAGATTCCTCAACCAGAACTGCCAATGGTCTGACGTAAATGTTGAACAGCAGGGGGCTGAGAGTAGAGCCTTGGGGGACCCCGTACGGTGAGGTATGAGGCTTGGATTTGGAGGTGCATGAAAAGACCTGAAAGTTGCGGTCAGAAAGAAAAGAGCTAAGCCAGTTCAGAGCCGCCCCAATGACACCAGAGGATTGGAGGGCCTTTAAGAGTACGGTATGAGAGACCGTATCAAAGGCCGCACTCAGATCAAGCAAAACCAAAGCCAAGGTTTCGCCCGCATCAATTTTACGTCGAAGAATTTCTGTAACCCCCGAAGAGGGAGGACTCAGTGGAGTGGCCAGTCCTAAAGCCGGACTGGGATAGGGTGCAGCAGCCCGTTAGTTTCAATAAGCTGCGATAGATGCCCGTTAATATGTCTCTCGAGAATCTTAGAGAGGGCGGGCAGAAGTAAAATTGGGCGGAAATTAGACGGAAGTGCAGGGTCAGAGTCCGTTTTTTTAGTAGTGGAACAACCATTGCAGGTTTCCAGTCAGGGGGAACAATGGAGGTCATTAGGGATGTATTGAGAAGTTGAAAGATGCAATCGAGTGCGAGTGGTTTAATTTGCTGTAAAACTGAGATGGGCAATAAGTCACAGGGGGATCCTGATTTAATTTGACTAAGGTGTTGAGTACATGTTAAAATGTCAAGAAGTGGCCAGGTGTCAACAGTAATCATATGTGATTGAGCAGTGCAGATTTCGGGCACTGAGGCACGGTAATCCATAGTAGCATTAGGTAGGGGAGAAGAAGAGAGGCTGGTTCTAGCCAAATTGGAATAGATAGTTTCCACTTTATTAAGGAAAAATAGGGCAATATTCTCACATTGAGTCGTATTTAGACTGGGATGGAGTTGCGATGCAGCGGAGCCAGATAGATCTTTAACCATGTTAAATAAAGTTTTAGGGCAATTTTTGGCCTGGATGATGGAGTTGGAGACATAGGTGGCACGTGCCGACCTACAATGAGACTGATAAGCCAGTTTTTTAGGGAGGTAGGCAATTTTGGCATCAGGTGCATAGGTCTTTCGCCAATGAATCTCCGAGTTTTTCCATTTGTTTTTTTCCATTTTTAGGTCTTCTGAGAACCAGGGGGCGAGAGGGCGATGACTGTTAAAATTCCTAACTGAAGTTGGAAGGCAAGTATTCGAGAGCCAGTTGGATCCAATCTTGAAATGCTCTCTGGTCCAACGCCACATTGTTTTGGAAAGTAGGAGCACTATTAGACAAGAATAGATTAAACTTGGAGAGGTCAAGATTTTCCCAGTTACTGGAATGTATAGCAGCGTCCACTGTGATAATAGTTTTTGCTTTCACATCAAAAGAAACCAAAATGTCTGCATTGCATATTTCTAGCTTGATGTTTTCAAAAAACAATTTTTGATCACCCAAAAGTTAGGTTTTGTCAGTGTAAGAGTCCTAAAGTTAGGAGTCCTAACTTTACTACTCCTAAACTGAGAAAAATCCTAACTTTAAGACCTTTGGTATTCACAGAAGGCATTTAGGAGTCCTAGAGTTAGGATTCCTAACTTTACTAATCCTAAACTGAGAAAAATCCTAACTTTAAGACTTCGGTATTCACAGAAGGCAATTAGGAGTACTAAAGTTAGGACTCCTAACTTTACTACTCCTAAACTGAGAAAAATCCTAACTTTAAGACTTTTGGTATTCCCAGAAGGCATTTAGGAGTCCTAAAGTTAGGAGCCCTAACTTTAGTTTTCCTAAACTGAGAAAAATCCTAACTTTAAGACTTTCGGTATTCACAGAAGGCATTTAGGTGTCCTAGCATTAGGACTCCTAACTTCTGTGAATACCGAAATGAGTAAGTGCCTTCTGTGAATACCAAAATGGTAGTAAGTTTAGGATTTTGTCTTAAGTTAGTTCTGTGAATTGGGCTCGTTAAGTTTAGAATCCCTGCGATCCATTTCTTTCATGCAAGAATCCGACTCTTCAAATATTTTATCAATGTCAATTGCAACCTTAAGAGAGGGATCTTGTGCAGCCCATAAGCGTTCCTGTGTCTTTCTGCTTCTACATTGAACAATCAGTTGGTCCCGAATCATTTCCTCAGTCATAGGACCAAATTTACATTTGTTTGTTTCTTTGGCAAATCTCAATTCCAAACTTTTTCGTGCCTCTTCAAAAACATTCCCAATGGGTTGACCACGTTCATTGTTTGCAACAGGTAAGTACTTAAAAATGTGTTGTCCTTCTTTTCCTAAATTGGTAAGTAAACTCACTTTTTTTCTTTTGCTACTGTAATCCTGAGCATCCAAAGCTTCCAAATATTTGTCAAACATCTCAATCCACTCATCCCATTCTATACTTGGATTCCCTGGTTGGCTGAGAAAGTGAGGAGGAGTAGATACCGCTGAGACATCAAGGGATGTTACATCCATTATGAATCACCAAAGGATACTCCAAAGCTAATTTGACTAGTGAATAATGCTGGAAATGTCTGCTTATTCCTCTCAATTTCGAGGTCTTTTTAGATAAAATGTTTCTTCCCACCAATAAAGATAGCATCCATAACAAAGTCAAAATTACAAATAAACAAATATCTTCTTTGAATGAGTAGCAGTTCACTTTTATTTTGTTTATACCCACTGCTGTCTTCAAAGCAAACCTTTTAGCAGTACAGTAAATAACTTGCGTGTACCACTTTAAACCACAAGATGGCAGTGTTTCACCACAGAATATTGCAGACCTCTGCTATCCTTGCCGGCAATACCGCACAGGAACACGCTTTGTTTACTTTATACGCGTGTCAATTTCAGTCAGCTGGCAGACGCGTCGTCTCTTAGTTTCCCACAAGTCAAGTCAAGTCAAGTCAAAGAATTTATATAGCACACTACATACCCAGAGGGTCTCAAGACGCTTAGGAAGGGGAGGAGGATTATTTGTCAAATATCCACGTTTTAAGTTGCTTTCTGAATGCTAGGTGGTTCTGGGTAAGGCGAAGGTAAGTAGGGAGTGAGTTCCATGTTTTAGCAGCCAGGTATGAGAAGGATCTGCCTCCCATGGTGGTCTTGTTGATGCGAGGTACAGTGGCGAGGGCTTGGCTGGAAGAACGTAGTTGGCGGGAGGGGGTGTAGAAGGACAGTCGTGAGTTGAGGCATTCTGGTCCGATGTCGTAGAGTGATTTGTGTGCGTGGGTTAGCAGTCGGAAAGTGATTCTCTTATTGACGGGAAGCCAGTGGAGGTCTTTCAGGTGACCAGAGATGTGTTCGTTGCGCGGGATGTCTAATATGATCCTGGCTGAGGCGTTTTGGATTCGTTGGAGTTTCTTCTGGAGTTTAGCGGTAGTACCTGCGTAGAGGGTGTTTCCGTAGTCCAGTCGGCTCGTTACCAGAGCATGGGTTACTGTTTTCCTGGTTTCGGTGGGGATCCAGCGAAATGTTTTTTTGAGCATGCGAAGAATGTTGAAGCAGGATGAGGATACGGCGCTGACTTGTCTGTTCATTGAGAGTGAAGAATCCAGGATGACGCCTAGGTTCCGTGCGTGGTCTGTCGGGATGGGTGCTTTTCCAAGGGCTTCCGGCCACCAAGAGTCGTCCCATGCAGAGGGGGATGTACCTAATATGAGGACTTCTGTTTTATCTGAGTTCAGTTTCAGACGGCTGTGTTTCATCCATTCAGCAACTTCTTTCATTCCTTCGTGTAGGTTAGTTTTGGCGGTGCTGGGGTCATTGGTGAGAGAAAGGATTAGTTGAGTGTCATCCGCGTAGGAGATGATGTTGAGGTTGTGTTGGCGGGCGATGGTCGCGAGGGGGCTCATGTATACGTTGAAGAGGGTGGGGCTGAGTGAGGATCCTTGTGGTACGCCACAGATGACTTCAGTGGCCTCGGACTTGAATGGTGGAAGGCGGACTCTCTGGGTTCTTCCGGTGAGGAACGAGGTGATCCATTCAAGTGCTTTTCCTTGTATTCCGATGTTACTGAGGCGTTGTAAAAGGGTGCTGTGGCAGACTGTGTCGAATGCTGCAGAGAGGTCGAGGAGGATGAGGGCGACTGTATCTCCATTGTCCAGTAGAGTTCGAATGTCGTCTGTTGCTGCGATGAGTGCGGTCTCAGTGCTGTGTTTTGCTCGGAAGCCAGATTGTGAGGAGTCGAGGGATTTGTTGGCTTCGAGGAAAGTGGCGAGCTGGTTGTTGACAGCTTTCTCGATTACTTTGGCCGGGAATGGAAGGAGCGAGATGGGGCGGTAATTTTTGAGTTCGGTGGGGTCCGCTGTGGGTTTTTTCAGAAGGGCGGTGAGTTCAGCGTGTTTCCAGCTTTCCGGGAAGGTTGCGGAGTTGAAGGAGCAGTTGATGACGTCTCGGAGGTGCGGTGCTATGACGGAGTCTGCTTTGTTGAAGATGTGGTGAGGACATGGGTCTGTGGGGGATCCTGAGTGGATGGAGTTCATCAGGCGGATGGTGTCCTCAGTGGAGATTGGGTTCCAGTCGTTAAGGGTGTTCACGGGGGGAGAATGTTCAGCATATGGTTGGGTGGGTTGGTCTCCGGGTTGGTTGTCGAAGCTGTTGTGGATGTCTGCAATCTTGTTGTGGAAGAATGAGGCTAGGGAGTCGCAGAGGGCTTGAGAGGGGGTGATGTCGTTGGAGTTGGCCGAGGGATTGGTAAATTCCTTGACGATGTTGAAAAGTTCCTTGCTGTTGTGGGCGTTGTTGTCAAGTCGATCCTTGAATGCTGTTTTCTTGGCCTTTCGGATTAGTTGGTGGTGTGTGCGGGTGGCGTTTTTGAAGGCGTCCTTGGTGCTGGTGGTTGGGTCTTTTTTCCAGGCCTTTTCAAGGGAGCGGCAGAGTTTCTTGGACTTCTTAAGATCATCGTTGAACCATGAGGCCTTCTTGTTGCCAGGTTTGCTTTGACGTTTTTTCAGTGGTGCTAAGGTGTCGGCGGTGTTGGATAACCATAGGGTGAAGTTGGCGGCGGCTTGGTCTGGGTTAGAAGAGTGGGCTGGGGTGTTTAGAAGGATCGATGAGGAGATCTGGTCGATGGTGATTTTGTTCCAGTTTCTTTGCAGAGTTGGTTGGAGGTGGTTGATGGGTTTTGGCTTGTTGTAGGTGAAGTGAACGCAGCTGTGGTCAGTCCAGAGGAGATCCGTAGTGTGGCTGAAGGAGACATGATTGCTGGAGGTGAAGATGGGGTCGAGTGTGTGGCCTGCGATGTGGGTGGGGGAAGTGACCAGTTGTTTAAGTCCGAGGTTGGCGAGGTTGTCCAAGAGGGTGGAGGTGTTGCGGTCGTTGATCTTTTCAAGGTGAAAGTTGAGGTCTCCCAGAAGGATGTAGTCTTTGGAGGGGAGCGCGTGTGGAGTGATGAAATCCGTGATGTCTTCACTGAATTTTGCACGGGGTCCTGGTGGTCTGTAGAGGAGGGTGCCTCTGAGTGTGGTCTTGGGGTCGATGTGGATCTGGAAGTGAAGGTGTTCGGAGTTGGCGAGGTTGGCGTCAGAGCTGGTTGAGATGCGGATTGATTTCTTATGGACGATAGCGATTCCTCCTCCTGTGTGGCCGGTACGGTCCTTGCAAGTGATCTTATAGTCTTCAGGGATGGCAATGGTGATGTCAGGGGCTGATGTGGCGTTCATCCATGTTTCTGTCAGGAAGGCGACGTCCGGAGAGATGGTGTCTAGTAGATTCCATAGGTCAATGGCGTGTCTGTGGACCGAGCGGGTGTTGAGAAGGATGCATTGTAGGTGGTTGGGGTCGGGAGTCTGTGGTGTGGTCGTAGCGGAGATGTTGTCGGTGCCGCTGAATTTGCAGGAGTAGCAGGAGAAAGGTCCATGGGGGTGTCCAGGAGCGGCTTGGACGCAGTTGGGGGCGCGACCGGGGTTTAGGGCTAGGAGGGTGGCGGCATCGTAGGTAATGCGGGAGGGCAGGGAGGGACGGGGGCCAGGGGGTCTCGTGCTGGGCGCGGTCCAGGCGCGGACGGGCGTAGACGGGCTTACCTTTGGCGCACCTTCGGCGACGCGGATTGGGCGCGGTCGCTGCGCGTAAACGCTGCGCGCGGGAACTACTGTCATATATGGATAGTGGAGGGGGAGGGGCGAGGGCGGCTCAGCTGGGAGGCGGGGCGGGCTGAACTAGACAACAACAACCAACAAAATGGAGGAGGGGGGAGCACAACAGAGCGCTTGGGGAGAACGCGCTAACACAGCAGCACAAATGTACAAATTACAAACCAAAGCGCATTACAAGCAAAGCGGCAGCCAGGCAGAGCTATAGGTGGCAGAGAGGAGGCAAAATAAACAAAAGCGCTGCTCAACGATACCAGTACACGCCAGGGGCACTGGGAGCGACCACTCCGGCCAAAGCGAAGAGCGAGTCACCACAGGGTCGTTCCTCTCCCTTATCGTCCCACAGATTGTGACAGAAGATTATCCTCAACTTGTCTATTTCACCACATTATTCAGCCACATCTATGCAATCTCGCTCTTTTCCAAAAATCCCACAGCCGGACTGTAATTAGTCTTCCGAGTGGCACACCTCATTACCGGCAGGACTCCAGTTCTGTCCGTCAGTTTCACGCAGCTGACACTCAGATTTCTTCACGCAGACGCTCGGCTAACGTTTTCCTCAAACATTTCTTCACAAATGTTCATGCGCTCAACCGCGATGTTTACTTCAGCGGTGATGACTGTGTGGCAATACTCCTCTGCCAAAATACGTTGCGATTAATCACAGGCTATATTGCGTTTACTCTCCCAGGTTGACGAAATCTCCTATGTGGCAAAGCGCTACTTACTCACTATGTAAAGTAACAATACTTCTGTATGTCGCACCGGACTAGTGACAAGCAGTCTGTCACACCAGATGGGTACTCGCTTCACAGGAAGTACGATCTTTTTCGCATGCCAATTCTTCGCTGTATGCCGTGTCTCCTGCTGACCGAAGAACCTCTTGTCGCCAAAAACATTTTGTAGCTCTCAACATGAGGCGGAGACACAGTATGGGTTCAAGGCTTTATTAAGTTACAGCAAGCCAGTGTCAGCGCACCCGCCACCTTCAGCCAGCAACTGCCAACTGACTCTTTGGGGTGCGCCTCACAGAATAGAATCCCCGGACCCCAACATTCCACCGTGTCCGTGTGGCGTGAGGAGCGTCGCCATGGTGTGGACATAATCACAACAAATACTAAAATCCAAGATATGGGCGCTAGCGAGAAATGTGGGGTCCTTCTTAAAGTATTGACGTAGTGTGTTTAGCAACCTTATGCACAGCTGCCCCCATATGTGCACGTAAAGTGCACCATGCAACTGAATTCATCTCTAGGCACATTCCGCGTCTGAAAGGAAGCGTGGAGGGACAGTGGTGGTTGGGTCTAGGGATACACTGGGAGGACAACGAGTCAGTGCCTCAGAAAGTGCCTGGGGCTGATGTTGGCATATAGAGACTTGAAAAGAACCTCAGGACCTAGCCCTGCTAAACAGATTACACCTGCAAGTGCATGCTCAGCCCTGCGGTTTTATGTTATGAAAAAATCACCACCCTGTTGCTATGTTAAAGCTTGTGGTCAGTGGGTGCTGATGAAAGTAAAATATCTCATCGCATACGCTCTGAAGCCCCTTGAGGGTTGTCATATGTTTGGTTCCAATATTGCACAGTGTGTGTAACCACTCCCATTTTTGCAGAAATGATGACCAAAAAGTTAAGCCATATGCCCAGGATCACGCCATGTGGCAATGGTGGGATTATTCCTCAAGTATTCCGGTTCTATAACCTATGACACTCTCCTCTCGGGAGAGACATAACAAACTTTGTAACTGACTGAGATGGGCTGGCCTATCGAGAACCTGTGAGTTTTTCAACACACAGTACCTCCAACATCGCAAAGGCACGTGTGGTTGAAAGTCACATGTTGAACCGGCGTGGGAATCGTTTACAGTGTGACACATGATGACACGTTGATGACTCTCTCCCAGCTCTACAAGCCTTGGGCGGCCTGACTGCCTCTGCTTCTGTCAGCCCCACCACAGTGGCCAAGGATCTAACTCGCCCTTGGTCGACCGTGTCGAAAAAATGGGAATCCATTCCACTGCGAGAAACCTGCTTGCCTCCTTCTTGGCTAATAGAACTCAGGCGGTCACTCTTGGACCATTCCAATCTGCCAAACTGTCGTTGCCGTGTGGGGTCCCTCAAGGCTCATCCCTTAGTCCGACACTTTTTAACATCTATGTGTCGGACCTTGCTAGTGTCATCAAAGCACATGGGATGAGCCTAACCTCATACGCAGACGACACACATTTGGTGTTGGCCATTAAGGGTGACGGACAGGAGGTGGCAGAACGGTTCCAAAGAGGCATGACAGCTATCGGTGAGTGGATGGCAGGAAACTGCCTGAAGCTCAACTCCGAGAAAACGGAGGTTGTCATTTTTGGCAATCTCTCGCCATCATGGCCTACTACTTGGTGGCCATCAACATTTGGCACCCCACCTTGTCCGACCCCCAAGGTGAGAAATCTAGGAGTTACCTTTGACAACCAGCTTAACTTTATGGCTCATGCCAATAAGGTAGCGTCCACGGCCCATTTTAAACTCAGAATGATAAGGAAAATCTTGCCTTTTCTGCCTGACACGGCCGCTAAGACCCTGGTCACGTCATTGGTTTTAAGTTCACTAGATTACTGCAACGGACTCTTTCTGAATGCACAATCCAGAGTCACAAAAAAGTTGCAGACGGTACAAAATGCGGCTGCACGCCTGCTGTCCAAAAAACCAAAATTCGCACCCATCTCAGATACTCTGAGGTCCTACCATTGGTTGTCTATCCAAAACAGGATAAAGTTTAAAGCTATGTGCATAGTCTACAAGGTAATGCAGGATCAGGGGCCTCGCTTCCTAAAAGATCATCTAATACCTTACAGTCCTGCCAGAAAGCTACGATCTTCATCACTTAACCAATTAGTGGTCCCACGTAGCAGAACAGTCACATGGGGTGACCGCCGCTTCCTAGTTGCGGCCCCCAAAATCTGGAACACCCTACCATACCACATCAAAGCCAGTCCATCGCTCTTACAGTTTAGAAAAAATCTGAAGACGTGGTTATTCAACCAATAATACAGTACACTCACCGCATCCTCACCTCTAAGGAATGACATTACTGCAGTCTAGCACCGAGACACCCAAGGGTAATTGTTCGCGCTTTATAAGTGTCAGAAAATAAATAAATAAATAAATACCTTAAAGACACTGGTGCACAGTGGCAGGCAGTGTGAAGGTGTTTTCACTGTTTCCAGTCACCCACAATTTGACAGCTTTTAAACGCATTAAACGGTCAGGCAAGCGTCTAGATTGCATTACGTTTGCACTCTGCACTACAAAAACATTCAGTGGTACCATGGGCCATATTTCGTTTTTTGGGGCTAATGTAAAGGCTGCAGACATCAGAGGCCCTACCATGCCTGGAACTGGGTCCGGGGATGGCAAATGCTTTGTTGGTCACGTATGTCCCAAATGTCTTTCTGATTCCAAAAGTGCCCCTGTTCTTACGCTCTAGCAATCAACACAGCTGTGTTTTGGCCCCGCAAGCGCCCCCTCCCACGACATTTCCCTCCAAAGAAATGAAATCGCTGCTGTACTAATCCTCCCTGGACTGGAAACAAGCATCCTAGGACCGGTTTCGGGCTTTCAGCCCTCATCAGCCAGGATAGCTTGATTCCAGTGGCATGGAGATCACGGGACTCACGTCTTAGCATACCCGTCCCACTCTGGGGTGACCAATACAAAAACAAGAGTTGATGGACAGAATGCAGAACAATGTCATACATTCACCCCAGTAAAGAGATCTGGGCCTAAATCCATCGTTTGTTTGCTCAACATGCCATTCCAGTTTGAACCCAACCATATGCAAATCAGTCTTGACCCTGTGCCCCATGGGAACAGTCCAGCACGAACTGCCAAGCCAGGTCCTCCTTGGACTGGAAACAAGCATCCTAGGAACGGTTTCAGGCTTTCAGCCCTCATCAGCCAGGATAGCTTGATTCCAGTGGCATGGAGAGCACGGACCCCATCTGGGCATACCCTTACCACTCGGGGTGACAAATGCAAAAACAACAGTTGATGGACAGAATGCAGAACAATGTCATACATTCACCCCAGTACAGAGATCTGGGCCTAATCCGTGCTTAATTTGTAAAATATTAAGTGCAAGTGCTCACATTTTTTAGGAGGCCACACCCACTTCCCCTGTCTCCAGCTACTCCATCCACTAGCTCCATCTACTTCTCAATATGCTCGGTCCACACCCACATCTGACACTGCTGAAAGCCGGATGCATTACCTGATCGGAGTTTGTTTCAGCAAGCAAGCCTTCCCCAAATAAGGTTTTGATAGAAGCTCCACTTCCTTGAGAAAAGTTTTGAAATAAAATTAAATCAAAAAGTGCATTTGAAGCACAATTTTGGCACACAATTTCTAATACTTATGCACTGAAAGGGAATAAATGAAATATTCCAGTACTCTATGAAACAATTTGGGGAAAGGAGAATAATGGGTTATATCCTGGACCCATATAATAGCAGTCAGCCTGAACTTGTGCGTTTGCCCCATTCCTGCACAACCAGGTGACCACGGGTCACGGGCTTACCTTAAATGTTTTAAATTGCTCATCTCCATTTCTAATAATGTGATTTTTGTCCTTTTGGTGTCAAATAGTTTATTACATTTTATTATTTTTCTAAATTGGTGTGGAATTTTTCTTGTGTTGTTTTCAAATCTTAATATTTGTGTGCTGCATAAATACTTTACACATTGCCTGTAATTTAAGCCTGACTGATTTTGTACCAAGCTATCAGAGGGTTAAGCACAATTTAATTAGTAAGTTTTAATGTTAACCCTGACAGGGATTGTGACTGTTGCTTCTTCATCAAGAATTTCCGATTCATTAATTCATTATTACACAGAATATATACATTAATTAATTAAACCAAGAGAAAAAAAGGGAAAAACATAATAAAAAAAGTTTCCTCCAATAAACACATTCAAACAAAATATAAAATGGAAACCCAGAAGGAACATTTTCTAATCATTTTCAAACCTTTGTTTCCATTCCTCCACTGGAGCCCATATTCGTATGCCCAGTTGTATTGCCTTCCATCCCCTTTTGTCATATAATGCTTTCTCTAGTGAACATATATGGCAAGCAATCGTGCCATCCATTGCTGAAAATTGGCGGATTTGGATCTTCCCACACAGTTGCAATACACAACCGACTTACTGTCATTGCTAAATATATAAATTCATCATGACGATTTTCTACCCCATCTTTGGTGACCCCTAGAACCATTACTTCGCTTGCCAAGCTGATAGGGATCCCTAATGCTTGATCAAAGAATTGCTCTAATGATCGTTTGAATGGATCTAGAGCAGGGCATGAGGCAAACATGTGTACCGTATCTGCTTGACCGATTTGACACCTTGGGCACTTTATACCACTCGTCCCACCCCATCGTGCAATTCTGTGTGACTGTTGCTTCTGAAGGGCTTACACCCTCCTCCCTCAATCAACAACCCAATTCCGCACAACAGCCATTTGACTTTCATCTTGTGCATACACTGCAACACGATTTGGCTGTGACTGTGGTCCGTCTCACCAGGGAAAGTAAAACACCCTCTTTTACAAAACAGAGAAAAACGTCAGAGCGACGAGAAGGACAGGATAGAAAAAAAGGTACTGCTGAGAAGAGAGGGGGAAAGAAGGGAGGGGATAAAAGAAGGCAATACTGAGAACAAAGCAGGCAGTGGGATTGTGTGTCATGGATTGTGTTGTAGCCACAACATGAGGCGGAGACATTGGTGGTGTTAAGATGTTTATTCATACCAGCAACACAACGTCAGCGCGCCCGCCGCCTTCAGCCAGCAGATCATCACTGAGCTGTCAGCGTGCGGCGCGCAACTTCGAACGTTCGCACTCCTCGCATTCCACCGTGACATGTCAGGCGGAGCCACGGTGCGAATGACGTTACAACAGATTGGCATGTACTGGAGTGGGCATATGTGTCGTGGTGTTAGATTATGTGGCATGATGTGCATTTCTGTGGTGTGGATTGGATGCAAGTGGTGTGTATTGGAATTCTGTAGTTTGCTGTGGGATTATATAATGTGAAATGTAATTGTGTGGAGTTCTGTGGAGTGGCATTCAGTGGCATTTAGCAAAATTAGGTTGCGTGGAATTATGTGGCATGGTGTGGTGTGTTACTATGTGGCGTGAATGTATATGCAGTGTAAATATTCTGTATGGAGTGGAGTATAATGTAGAGATTAATTATGTGGTGTTGAGTGGGTTGTGGAGTATAATTATGTTGCGTGGTGTAGATTGAACTTTGTGGTGTGTAATTTTATGTTTTGGAGCTGACTGGATATATGTAGAGTGTGATTATGTGGCACGAACTAGGTTGATTTGACTGGAAGTATGTGTAGTGGAATTATGTTGTGAGGAGCGTAATTATGTGGTTAGGAGTCGAGTGGAATTATGTTGTGGGGAGTGGTATTATGTGAAGTGGAATTATGTGACATGGTGCAGAGTGGAAATATGTTAACTTGAATTTGTTGGATTGTAATTATGTGACATGGAGTGGAATTTTGTGGAGCTGAATTGTGTGGTGTGGAATTAGATGTTGAAATGTGTTGTTTGGTGTGGAATTATGCGGTTTGAATTTGTATGTTGCATTGCGTGGCACTTAATTATGTGGTGTTGTGTTGAATTATGTGGAGCTGAATTGCTTGTTGTCTTCATGGGCCAGATGAGTGTGAGGCATAGTCTTCATTGGTTGACTATATTGTCCAGTGATCTCTGCAGGGCTTAGATTGCTGTTGATTTGAAATGCAGGCAACATATCTACTACAGTACCAAGGGAGCCACTTTCATGAGAGGTGAGACCATGTCATTTTTCTATCTGTCTTCTCACCTCTTGAAATTTCCTAAAACAGTGTGAATGCCATCCATGCTCTGTTTACTCAGTGAGCCAATAGAATTTCTGCAGGTTTTCTCTCTGGCAGCTTGTTTATTTTAAACATGCATCAGAATGACGGGCAGCAATAAAGTTGTTCTATTCCTCCTGCTAGACCATGGCAGCAGCAGCTTGTCTGCAATGATATTTTTATGGATGTCCTTTAAATTTTAAGTTGAGTTTGAGGCAACTATCTTTCGTCCAGGTGGCTACAGCCTTCATCCCGCTGTGGAAGTTGATTCTGGCAGCTGCTGTTGTTGGTGAGGATCAGCTTGGTTTTATTGGCATAGGAGACAATTTGAGTCTATTGTTCCTGACGATGGCAGTGATGGGGTCCATGTAGAAGTTGAAGAGGGTGGGGTTCAGGGAGGAGTCCTGGAGCACTCCGCAGTTGATCTCTGTGGGTTCTGAGAGGAACGGAGATAGTCTGACTCACTGTGTTCGGCCTGGAAGGAAGGCATGATCCAGTCCAGTGCCATGTCACAGATGCCTGTGTCACGTAGTCTTGTGATTAGGATGCAGTAGGGCACGGTATCTAAGGCGGCGAGAGGTCCAGCAGGATGAGGGCTGTGGTTTTGCCTTGGTCAAGGAGGGAGCAGATGTGAGCATAGAGTGCAGTCTCGGTGCTGTGGTTTCTTCAGAAGCCAGATTGGGAGATGTCCAGGACGTGGTTTACTTTGATGAACTCGGAGAGTTGGGCGTTGACGGCCTTCTATGTGATCTTGGCTGCGAATGGGAGCAAGGAGATGGGTCTGAAGTTACTGAGGTCTGTCGGGTCGGTGGATTGCTTCTTCAGCAGGGAGTTGATGTCAACATGTTTCCAGTCGTCAGGAAGGTGGCGGACTTGATAGAGCAGTAAAGCTTGGGGGTGATGGACATGGCTGTGATATGGGAAAGGGTTCAAGGGGGCTCCACAGTGGATGCTCTTCATGGTCTTGAGTGTGTCATCTGCTGTGAGCGAAGTCCAGTTGAGCAGGCTCTGTTGGGGTGTGGCGTGGTTGCGTGCACTGGTGTTGGGCATGGTGAGAGGGTCTTGGGTAGCAAAACTGTCGATTTGCCTGATCTTGTGGTGGAAGAAGGTGCTGAGTTTGTTGCAGATGCAAAAACAACAATTCATGGACAGAATGTAGAACAATGTCATACATTCACCCCAGTACAGAGAGCTGGGCCTAAATCCATCGTTTTTTTGCACTCCACACCACCCCAGTTCAGACATGGCCATATGCAAATCAGCCTTGACCCTGTGCCTCATGAGAACAGTCCAGCCCGAACTGCCAAGCCATATCTTTCCTGGACCGGAATCAAGCCTCCTAGGACCGGTTTCTGGCCATCAGCCGTCTTCAGCCAGGATAGCTTGACTCCAGTGGTGTGGAGAGCATGGGACTCACGTCTGAGCATACCCATACCACTCGGGGTGACAAATGCACAAACAACAATTGATGGACAGAATGCAGAACAATGTCATACATTCACCCCAGTACAGAGATCTGGGCCTAAATCCATCGTTTTTTTGCACTCCACACCACCCCAGTTCAGACATGGCCATATGCAAATCAGCCTTGACCCTGTGCCTCATGGGAATAGTCCAGCCCGAACTGCCAAGCCATGTCTTTCCTGGACCAGGATCAAGCATCCTAGGACCGGTTTCTGGCTATCAGCCGTCTTCAGCCAGGATAGCTTGACTCTAGTGGTGTGGAGATCATGGGACTCACGTCTGAGCATACCCATCCCACTCGGGGTGACACATGCAAAAACAACAATTGATGTTGCAGAGGCATTAGGAAGTTGGAATGTTTAAGGTCTCGCTTTTTGGGCAGGCAAACTCCTTGACGATGGCGAAGAGACTTCTTTGCTGTTGTGTGTGTTGGCATTGATTCTGTCTTGGAGGGCTGTTTTGAGGTGGAGGTGGTGCGCGGTGATGGCGGTTTAGTAGGTTGCGTGGGTTTTTTATGTTTCTCCATCTCTTCTCAAGTTTTCTACAAGTGAGTCCATGCTCTAGGTGAGAGTTAAACACAAGAAGATACATGACACATGCATGCTATGGACAAACGAGAATGAAGGCTACAAAAGCGACATTGAAGCAAACAATTGGCAAGCCTATGGGCAGGCTGTAGCTCACTGATTGTAAACAACATGTCTTGAAGACGTCTGAGCTGTCTGGGCGAGACCTAAAAACAAATCCCACTGAAGCATGACAGTAAGAATTTGCTACATTAGTGCACTGGTCAACGAATGAGGGTTCAATCATTAAAAAAGAAGCAGAGTTTTTAACTACTGAAAAATCCAGAATGCCTTACTTTTATATGCTGCACAAATCAACAAAGAGCCCCCACTCAAGGCGTCCAATAGTTTCCGGCATCGGCTCAATTGTAGAACCACTCTCTCAGTTTGTTGACTATTTCCTATGAAACACCAAACATCTACTGAATATCATTTCAGAATCAGATTATGATAGCAAGAACCTCGTTAACATTATCGCCGTTTTAGCGGCAGGAAACAGGCTTGCTAATATGCTTTATAGAATTCCAAAAGAAGCCCAGGTTAGATGTCTTGCACATCTAACCTGGGCCTCTATTGGAATTCTATAACGCATATGAGCTAGCCCATTATTGCCGTTTTAGCAGCAGTTTTCTGCCGCTAAAACAGCCATAATTTTAACAAGGTTCTTGCTAATATGCCCCTACCTTTTATGCAGTTTTATATAGCACAAGGTATTTGAGCACATGACTTGAGTACCAGCTCCAGCACGTTACACAATTCATTATTTTTTCGTTTTAGGCACAGAGATAACTTGATTTGCCCAGAATTGCTTCATACTTAGGCCCCCACCCCGCGCCTGCACCACCCCCCACGAGCCTTGCCGGCTGCCACTGCTGGTCACCACTCCCCCACATTGCTACTTTGAGCACAGCCCCTCCGAAATCAGAACCTGACAGAGCCGGCATGAGCGAGGTCACAACTGGGTTTACGAGCAGCATGATACTCTTGACAATGTGAGTCTATGCCTGGGAGCACCTTTAACACTCGCTGCAACATTCATAGAACTCTTACCCATCCTCCTGTGTTTTTACCTACATGCTATGTTTTGTCCTTACCAACCATCAGTATGTGACTACAGGGCCATGCACCCTCCTCCTCTCATATTTTTTACAAGAATCCCCGAATAGGGTAAGAAAGGATATGTTTTTCTGTATGTCACAAGTAAGTGCCTCTTTATGTACATATTACGTCTGCCTGCCATTATTCAACGAGAACAATGTTCTTTGCATGTCAGTGTGTTTTTTCTCGCACATCATGATTCCACTTTGTACACTGATAAAAAGGCTTAAAGCTTGAGTTATCATTTTTAGGTCTCGCGACCTATCAATGCGCTTGCGCATTGAGCGGAGCGAGAATTCATGTCGGCAAAATCCTCTTCAAACCAAGGGCTTTCAGCCCCGCGGTTTTCTTGCAGTTCACGTGAATCACGTGAGCAAACATGCACGCGCATTCACGGCCAGGGCTTCTCCTCCCCTAGCAGCACTCTTCCCACACCAGCACCTCCCCCCTCCCACACCAGCACCTCCCCTCTCTCTCCCCGCAAACACAGCCTTGCCGTAGCAGCACTCCTCCCACACCAGCACCTCCCCCCTCCCACACCAGCACCTCCCCTCTCTCTCCCCGCAAACACAGCCTTGCCGTAGCAGCACTCCTCCCACACCAGCACCTCCCCTCTCTCTCCCCGCAAACACAGCCTTTCCTTTCATTTCTCCTCCCCCTCCCCAGCCAGTAGCAGCACTCCTCCTTTTGCCTTTTCCCATCACCTCACCTATCCCTGTCTATGCTTGCATACCTATCTATGCCTGTCCCTGTCTTACTGTCCGTGTCTCGCTCTCTCTGTCACTATACATGACTTTCTATGTCAATCACCCTCCCACAGGCTTCCCCAGCGCTGCCGGCCCCCTGCTTCACGGCCAGGTCATCTGTTCCCTGCCAGACACGCGCATCGGCAGCATTTCTCCAGCACAAGGGGCTGAAAAATAAAATATCTTTCACGGTAGCAAAGGCTTCACGCCTCCCCAAAGACTGCAGTCTCCTGAAAGACCTAGAAATATCACAATGGCGCTAACTGAAAATAATTGAAGGTTTTGTGAGCATTTAATGTAACAGCACGGGCAAAACGAAGCCTTACATAACTAAAAAAAACAGCAATCACCCTCCCACAGGCTTCCCCAGCGCTGCCCCGCCCCCTGCTTCACAGCCAGGCCATCTGTTCCCTGCCAGACACGCGCATCGGCAGCATTTCTCCAGCACAAGGGGCTGAAAAATAAAATATCTTTCACAGCAGCAAAGGCTTCACGCCTCCCCAAAGACTGCAGTCTCCTGAAAGACCTAGAAATATCACAATGGCGCTAACTGAAAATAATTGAAGGTTTTGTGAGCATTTAATGCAACAGCACGGGCAAAACGAAGCCTTACATAACTAAAAACGGACAGCAAACCAATGAACTAATAAAAACGAAGAAGTCCAAATTTCGAATGCAGCACTGAGAAAATTATTTTCTTTAGTGGCTCTGAAAAATATACTAGCATGAACACGAGTGAAGAACGTAACAATACCTTACTACCAACAACAATGTAACAATATCGCATTAGTGAAATATTTAGAGATCATGAAACACATTAAAAACCATACCGAAAGGTTTTGTTGACGCCATAATAATTCTGACAACTACCTCATCTCATAGAGCCCTTTTTATCAATTAAATGCTAGGACAGGAAAATAAACATAATATCTACTTAGAGTTTGATGAAGAAATCTATGCCCACGGTATTGCTAGTCAGATCTTATTTTTAAATTAAATAGTGCTGGATCTTTTGTCTTCTATTTTATACACAACAAAAAGATGTTTTTTAAGAGTGGGACTTGATAAATCTTTAGTGCATTTAAAATGCTTTTTTAAACTCTACTTCAAATAGGCTGTGTGTTGGGTGTAAAAGGATAAGAAGCCGAAGAGTTTCTCGCCAAAAATGTGATGCTCCTACTAATAGCAATGCACTGCAAAGAAAGCACTCCCTCGCCGGTGGAGTTGTACACTAAACACCTAGTAATAGCATGAGGACGGGATCGAAATAAGCCCCCGAAACATTCTACATGTAGTAACAAAAGGTGCACCAGGCAGCATTTCTCCAGCACAAGGCTCGCAAAAGGCTCTCCTCCCTCCCCACATCAAATGCATCAATCACCCTCCCACAGGCTTCCCCAGCGCTGCCCCGCCCCCTGCTTCACGGCCAGGCCATCTGTTCCCTGCCAGACCTCTCACACCTCCGTCACAGCATGTCGCCTTCTCTTCTCTCTGCTCTCCCCTCAGGCGCCGTGACATACTTCAAAGGCTTATCACTTCACACGGCCGCAGGCCGTGCAACCAGAGCACTTCAGTTGGTGCGCAGCCCCCCTCCCAGCACTGCCTTGTCACTCTCAGCAGCCGTGACTCCCTAAACACTTTTTATTTATATTTAATTAGCAGCAGTAGCAGCATTTCATATAATGTGTTTCCAGCCTGAGATATTCGTCGCAGCCGTGACTCCCTAAACACTTTTTATTTATATTTAACTTGCAGCAGCAGCATTTCATATAATGTGTTTCCAGCCTGAGATATTCATCGCTTTTTGATCCTCGCGCCTTTTCCCTTTCAGTTTGAAGGGTCGAGGTCTCCTTCACGCTTCAATACTCACAGCGTATTTATTTTACATTAGAGACTCGTGCTGCTCTTCGTGCTGCCCTTCGCGCTCCACTGCACGCAGAATATTTACATTTGGTTGGCTTAGCTGATGCACACACACGCAACACCACACACACGCAACACCACTCACCCACGCAACGCCACTCACCCAAGCAACACCACTCACACACGCAACGCCACTCATCCAAGCAACGCCACTCACACATGCAACGGCACTCACCCACGCAACACCACTCACACATGCAACGCCACTCACCCACGCAACGCCACTCACTCACTCACTCACGCAAAGCCACTCACACCCACACAGTGCCACTTTCACCCACACAGCACCACTTTCAGACACGCAACACCACTCACACCCACGCAAACCCACTATCACCCACGCAACGCCACACTCACCCACGCAACGCCACTCACCCAAGCAACACCACTCACACACGCAACACAACTCACCCACACAACGCCACTCACACGCAACACCACTCACATGCAATGCCACTCACACGCAACGCCACTCACACGCAACGCCACTCATCCACACAACGCCACACATCCACGCAACGCCACTCATCCACGCAACGCCACTCACACATGCAACGCCACTCACACATGCAACGCCACTCACACATGCAACGCCACTCACACATGCAACGCCACTCACACACGCAACGCAACTCACTCACGCAACGCCACTCGCACACGCAACGCCACTCCCTCATGCAACGCCACTCACACATGCAACACCACTCATCCATGCAACGCCACTCATCCACGCAACGCCACTCATCCACGCAACGCCACTCGCACACGCAACGCCACTCACACATGCAACGCCACTCACACATGCAACGCCACTCACACATGCAATGCCACTCACACATGCAACGCCACTCACACATGCAATGCCACTCACACATGCACCGCCACTCACCCACGCAACGCCACTCACCCACGCAACGCCACTCACTCACGCAAATCCACTCACACCCACGCAACGCCACTCACCCACGTAACGCCACTCACCCACGCAACGCCACTCACCCACGCAACAACACTCACTCAAAGCCACTCACACCCACGCAGTGCCACTTTCACCCACACTGTGCAGTGCACAATAGGTCTCACAGTAGGAAAGTTGAAGCTATTGGTTTTGGAAATGACAAAGCCCTTTATGTTTTTAAAATGAAAACAAAAATAAAAGGCATTGTTATTTGCAATTGTAATAGCTCCAACTTTCCTACTGCGAGACCTATTGGCAACGCCAGTGCTTGTCTACTGAGGAGCCAATTAGTAGTTACTGTTGATTGTCACGTTTGCTCTGCATGACTAGGATGGGTTTGAGATCACACTTGTAGAGACAATGAACTCATCAGAACATACGTATTTATTGTTCTTCTTACAGGAATTAAGAATGAAAACCGCTCCAGTAGTTTGGGTTAGTAAGCCAGTTCTTGCATGCAATTAATATAAATGTTTGCTTGTCCCCCTTTTAATTGAGAGGTAGACCGGACACAAGACTCCGGGTCACTTTTTGTCTTGATGAAAACCCTGGACTTAGGAGGCCATTTTTTATTGACTGAAACATGTCGACAGAAGTGTAGAGTAAAAGGGCCAGTATTCCCTGAATTTTTACCCCCAGATTTTATTATGAACCATACCTGAACCACAACTAATAAAGGGATACCTTGGTAGCTTAATATATATTTATTTTATAAGACAAGACCCCGGCTGCTACTATATATCCAAAGTGCTTTCTAGAACACGGATGAGCCCATCCTGGTTTTTAGGACCGGTGATGAAGCATGCCACTGCTAGAGTGGGTCTAACCACATAAACAGTTTTGTTTGTAGTGCAGATGGTGTAACTTGTTATTATCAGATTCCTATCAAATACATTCACAGTGCGAGGATAACCATTAGTGTGTGTTGCTGATTGGTTAGAGAGAACGTGTCCTTCCCCTTTCTGGGAGGTGGGGGGGGGGGAGTGCTAACTAGCTGCCTTCCCATTGGGCCCATTGTAAGTAGGGCTTCTAGCAAACCCACAGGGGCTCCTAGAAAGAAGCTTAGATCTCGTGGACTAGTTGCACTGACACGGGCCCGTGTGGGAAGATGCTTATTTCTGGCTGTTAATAGCATAGCTAGCATCTTCCCGAAAGGGTGCTCACTCCTCTATAAGGTAGGATGGAGCATGTGTTTGTTATTCCAGTGAATATGCATCACTCATCCCTGTCTATCCTTGAACACCAACGAGACAGGCAGAAGGTTCGAACACCGATTGGCAAGCCTGCAGAAGTCTGTTTCATGACATTTTGCTTAGTAAGTGCAGCCAGTGCTGAATATCCCTCTATACCTGTATGTTTTGTACTTTTGACATCCATTGCAAAGGAGCAGCCTCAAATGAGGTGTATGAAGTGCTGCTTCAGTTATGGACTAATACCCATCAGTGCCCAACTGCACATCATTTCATCATAGGACACTCACCAGCTCCTCTTGCAAGGGGGGGCTTGCATCAAGTGCCAAAAGAAGTGTCTCACGCTCACTGGTAAACTATCAGGTTTGGTGCTACTGCACTGTTTAACTTCCTTCCCAACATCAACTTACTTTTGTTTTCTGGAGGAAGTCCTCTGGTGACTCGATGTATTTTAACACAAACACTGGCTCTTGTAGCGCTCACTTATATATATTTGCAACTCTACGAACCACCAGTCAACAGTGATGGTATTACAAATTAGCCATTGGCCATTGGCAGCAGTATAATTCGAAACCAGACTAGTTCCTGAAGTCTTCAACAAAAATCAGGGTTACATGAGCAATGGCACCATTTGGATACTTCCAGCCTCTGCTCCCATCTCTAGAAACTTAATTGTATGCAGTCCATTCATTCTGAAGTGAGGCTTGTGTAGGATACAACTAATCCTTAAGTGGGGACTCGTCAATGTATTCATACCTGACTCACTTCATCCTCCAAGGGGTCTAGGCCAGGAGATATCTTCCGGGCATTCTAGTCTGAATCTGTGCCTTTTGAGCATCACCGCCTGATTCCGAGTTTTTTGACTCCACATTGTGTCCAGATCGCTTGGTACTGTATGTTTTTGGTTTTTAAATAAAAGCTCACCCTCACCCTAAATATCGAATTTTAACATTGATGGTTTTGGCTCCAAATCCTCATGGATTTGCAAATGCCCCTTTCTCTCTGCCCCACTTTTGCAGTTAACACATTCTGACAAATCAAGTATCTGGTTTACATTAAAGAGATGTGAAGCTTTAGGGATGACAATAGGACATGTCCCTATTACAATAATATCTTAATGGTTTAGTAGAGTTATCACATGAATTGTTAAAGCGTTATGTTCATGCACACCACTCAATAAAGTAACTACCATTAAAAACACCACCATGGGTATTTGCATCAACATGCACGTATGCAATGGTTAAAATGGCCCCAACATCAAGCTAGTGAGCACGGTATTTAGATTGGGCAATAATCAGTCTAACTCCCTGTATAATGCATATTCTGTTTTACCCAGTGCCATATAATTTCGCTTTATACACTGAGATTTGATGTAACAATTTAAAGTGAAACGGAACCACAATACAAACAGTGCATGGTTCACAGATTACATTTTCCACTGCATCACCCCCTGCTGTTATACACAGGTGACGGAAACATATCGTAACATTCAGAATATCTTTCAATTCAGAGCTCCTCCTCCACTTGCGCAGTTGATTCCCTTGACTTTAAGTAGCTTACTAGCGGTTCCCATATATCCTTGGGCTTCGACCTCGCTGGCAGTTCCTCTGCATACAATGTGACATTTATATATGTATAGGAGGTCTTTTACCAAGTGTTCCGGCTTGGGAGCCATCCTGCTTTCCCACTTCATTGCTACTCTTCTTTTTGCCATCAGTTGCGCAATGTTTGTGAACTTGCCAGTTACACCCTTTAGTGCAGGAGTGATACCCAGAAGACACCCACGTGGAGTACATTCCAGTTCATCATTAATCATATTTTGTAGCTTGCCCACCACCTCCATCCAGAATTCCTGCACTTTCTGGCACTCCACCGCCAGGTGCAAAAAGTCTGGTCCTTGAGCGCCACATCGTTTGCAGGTGTCGCTGTCTCTGAGACCATATTTATGTAGTCTGACTGGTGTATAGTATACCTGGTGGATGTATTTAAAGTGTATTATACGCAGGTTGCCATTCTTTGTTAGTGTTTCGGTTACAGTGCAGCTTGTCTCCCAAATTTTTGCGTGAGCTGCGGCTGCAGCCTCGTGTTCCATCACCCCAGACTATCTGGTGTTTCAGCGACCCGCTCATCCCTTACGGCTCTATATAATTTGGTGATAAGCTTGTGTCTTGCGGGGCTGATCAGCAATGTCTGTATTGACTGTACGACCGCCGACTCATCTGGGAAGGAAGGCTAGAGCGTTGGTGTCGCCGCCCTGAGCCTATTATAGGTGAACATGAACAGGGATGTTTTATTCTGTACATACTGGAGTTCTTCAACCGTAAGGAACTTGTCGTTAGAGTATAGGTCCTGCATTTTCTCTATGCCCACGTGTGTTAAAGTGCGCATAGCTCCAGCCTCCTATGCAACCGATAACGCAGTGTGGTGCGCTACCAGAAGCAGGGGTGAGTACAGCGGAAGCTTCGCTGCGGACTTCCCTATAGCCTGCCAGGCCTCGACTGTACAGTACTCCATAGTATTGATTTCTGATTTGGGTGTTCCTCTATTAGTATGTGTGAAAATGCTGCGCAGCGGGGTCGGATGGACGTCCCTATCCTCCACCGTCACTTGCGGTATGAATGCATGTGTGTTGTACCAGTAGTGCCCAAGGGAGGATTGGGGGGGCAGCCGACCTCGGGGAGGTCTCCCCCCGGGCAGTTTGGGAGGGTCAGGCGGGGGGGGGGGGGGGGGTGGGTCTCAGGCCCCAGGCGGCTTTTACAAATTTGGGCTTTCTTTTCCTACTAGAGGAGCCCAAGAATAAATTCTGTGGGCTCCTCCTACCGGCCACCATTTTAGGTTTGGTGACCTGTTGGCCGGGAGTTAGCTTCAAATTTTTTTTTCTGGAAGCGTTTAGTGTGGTCTTTTATTAGTCTTTTTTGACATAATTCTTCATAATTATGGCGGCCGAAGATTACAGGGTCTTGGAAGCCATTCGGCTTCTCAGTGAGGCGGGCAGGTTAGATCTGGTGATTGGTAACGTGGAGGGCCCTTCGCGCCCTCACCGTCAAGCTTCCGACGGGGTGGCCGCTGTGGTGGCTGCGTGTGCAACACCGAAGCGCTCCTGCTCAAGGGCGCTGAGCGAACGTGGCCGCTCGCGTACTAGGAAGCCTGCCCAGCAGCGGTCGAAGGATGTGGTGACCGTCGAAGCCCAGCGGTCTTTTGAGCCGGTAAGACCCGTGTTGGGGGGGGGGCTTTCTCAAAGGGGGCGCTGCAGGAGCTGGCTCTTGCTCCGGCGGCTTTAGTGCGGGCGGGTTCTGTGGCGGGACAACGTGGGAGGAGAGGCGCGCAGCGCGGTGGCCAGAAGCGTTCTGCTTCGGCTTCCGCGGTTCTGTCTGAGGCAGTGGCCCGGGAGGTGGGGGAGGAGCGGGTGCGCGTCGCACGTTCACCGTCTCTCCCTCAGCACGCATTTCTGCCGATGGCAGGAGGGGGCCAGGTTTTCAAGGAGGCCTTGGGCTCTGAAGCTGTACATGTTGGGAGGGCGTTTTCGAAGGAGGTTGTACCTTTGCAGCATAATTGGCCCGTTGTGAGTGGTCATGAGGTAATGATGCAGCAAAAGCGGCTACAATTGCACTCTGCGGGAGAGGTTTTTGATCAAGGGGAATCGGGCAATTCAGCCCTTTGTTGTTTTCCCCGGCAGTGTCCATCAGGGATGAGGTACTTTCTGTGCATAGTGGGTCGGTGGGGGAAGGTGAATGGGCTCAAACAGGGGGTTGGGTGGATATGTCTGTTGGAGCGCTTGGGCAAGAAACAGGTAAGCTGTCTTCACCAGTTTATTCCTTGGGGTCTGGCAGGGTGGTGCCTATTGCTTTGTTGCAGGCTGGTTCCCTTTCTTCGTCTGGGGTGGTGAAAAAAGGGCCTGGTGTGGGAGCTCGGTCTTGGGAAGGTCTGGATCTCTTTCCTTCTTGGTCAGAGGGTCTTCGTGTTTCTGTCAGGGGTAGGAGGGGAGTGGGGCTTGGTTTTCAGGGAGAGTCGGGGCAAGCTTTGAAATTGCATAAACCTAGTTTGGGGAGTCAAATGTTACAGGCTAGTGATATTCTAGTTCAGAAACAGGTGCAGTCTAGTGGTCAGGTTCAAGGTCCTGCGTCAGCTGTGTTACAGGCTATGCTGGATTGGAGCAGTGGGGAGGAGGTGGTGGAGTCTTCCCCTCCTCAGCGTAGAGTTTGTTTTCAGTCAGGTGATGTGGTGTTACAAGACGAAAGGTTCATTCAGGGAGATCTTGTGAAGGGGTCAGTTGGTCGTGGCACATCAGTCCAGCCTTTTTCTTTTCAGGTTAGGGATCAGCGTGGAACAGCAGACTCGGTAGGGCGGAGTCCAGCCCATTTTCGCCGAGGAGAAGGGAGGGTGGAGCCAAGCGCGGCACATTCCGTATCGTCGGGGGATCCCGGCGCGGTCAGCAGATGCAGGTCCAGCGCGACTTCGCTGGCCCCTACAAATCTTCACTCACGACAGATGGATTTTTCTGCAGCAAACATTTACAGGAGTAGTAGAAAGTCAGAGGAGTACCGGCGCGTACAGTCGGCTCCTCCTTTGAGTGATCAACAGAGGGTTGGTAAGACCCATGCTAGTGTGGTAGAGCAAGGTAAAGCTCATAAAAGGTTGTTGCCGCCAAGTCCTCCTCGGTTGGAGGAATCCTTACTTTTGGACTATGATGAGGAGAGCCCCGAGGAAGGGGAAATTCATGATATTGTGTCTGGGGGGGGGGGGGGGCATTCTCATGCTTCTCATAGTATTTTACAGGCACCCGTGGCGGTGCAGGCAAAGAAAGTGGTGGTGTCCGGACCAGCTCGAGAGCGCGGCCCGCAGGAAGGGTTCCTCGGATGGTGGACAACGTGGACCAAAGGACATGGAGGTCGGGGCCAGGGCAAGCCCCCGTGTTGAATCCAGGTGAGCTTCATAACCCACAGGCCAGACCAAAAATGGTGTCAGTGGGGACCGGGGGTGAGCCTTTAGATGGTGAATCAGGAGGTAAATTGTTTAAGGGCTGCTATGTTAAAGATCAAGGGGTGGGTACAGGTGAGGATGAAAAGGCGTCCTCTAAGGTTGACAGTGGCATGTGCACTGAGCCCGCAGGGGACGGGAAGGATCCTTTGCATAGTAAGGAACTGAAAATTAAGAAATTACCCTACTTGGGTGTCACTAAGCCTTTAGGTGCACATTTGATGCTCTCCACTAAAGAAAGGATTTGGAAAGGTGAGTATGTGGAGCTTCTGAAGCTGCTACATAGGGAAGTGCATTCTAAGGAAGGCTCAAAAGAGGAAGATTATGAGTTGGCTAAGCGCCCTAAAGTACCGCTGACCATTGAGAACTGGACATCAGCATTTTTAATCTATGCTAGTGTGTACTGCGAAAAGTTTCCTGAGCGCTGTGTTGCATTATTCAAATACATGGATGTTATCAGGAAAGCTCAGATCACTGGAAGTGGTTTTGCTTGGGCGCAATATGATGAGTTCAGGGCCCGTATGGCGTGGGACCCTGACGCTAAGTGGGGTGAATTGGATACTGATCTTTGGCAGCTCACAATGGGTGTTTCAGTGAGTGGTAAGACCATTTTCACAGCTAGCGGTTTACTGTTAGTTTACCGGCCCTTTACAGGAAAACTCACCAGGGGAGGGGTGGGAAATACAGCAGGCACACAATCAGGAGGGGGGGCTTGTTGGGATTTTAACAAGGGGTTCTGTTCAAGGGAATTTTGCAGATTCAGACATGAATGCTCTCAATGTGGTAGAAAACACCCTTCAGTCAAATGCTGGGGGCCTAGACCGACAGGGGGACAACAGTGGCTGCAGCAGGGTGCTGGCACGTCCGGCCCTTCCCAACAATCTCAGGCTAACAGAGGGGGGAAGAGTGCTGCTGGAGTTGGGCCCAGAGGCTCATACTCCGGTTAAATTGGTCCAGTTGGCCATCAGCCTGTCGCAATATAGTGACGTGCGAGCTCAAGGAATTTTGTTGTCTGGTTTTCGTGAAGGTTTCAGATTAGGTTATACAGGTCCTCGTGTGCGGCGTTGGTCCAGGAATTTAAAATCGGCTGATGAGCATCCAACAGTGGTGCAGGACAAACTGAATAAAGAGGTTTTTGAAGGACGAATGGCACGCCCCTTTGATGATTGGCCTTTGGAAGATTTGATAATTTCACCTATAGGAGTGGTTCCTAAAAAGGAGCCTGGTCAGTATAGGTTGATTCAACACTTATCATGGCCAGAAGGGGCATCAGTGAATGATTTTATTGATGATGAGTCAGCTTCAGTGTCCTATTCCTCTGTCGATGTGGCTATGACTTTGGTGGTAGCAGCAGGTCCCTTGGCGGAAATGGCAAAATGCGACATCAAATCTGCATTTAGACTGCTTCCAGTCCATCCTGAAGACTGGTGTCTTCTGGGAATCCATTTCCATGGTAAATGGTAAGTGGACAAAGCACTGCCAATGGATTGCGCGATATCCTGTGCCCTTTTTGAAACTTTTAGCACCTTCTTGCAGTGGTTTTTCACTCGCCGATCTGGTCATGAGCTTGTCACACACTATCTAGATGATTTCTTTTTTGTGGGGCCTCAGGGATCATCTGAGTGTCAGGTAGCACTGGATACATTTCAACAACTTATGGATTACTTAGGGGTGCCTTTGGCCCCAGAAAAGACCATGGGTCCATGCGTGACCATGTCTTTTTTAGGAATTGAGCTTGATTCAAGACTCATGCAAGCTCGATTGCCACAGGATAAGAAGATGAAAATGCTGGATCTTTTACAGACGATGTTGGCAAAACCAAAGGTTACGGTGAAAGAGGTACAGGTCCTATTGGGTCATTTGAATTTTGCCTGCAGGGAGGTGCGAGCGGGCAGAACCTTTTGTAGCCGTCTAGGCAGGGCTCTGTCTGGACATCATTTGCCCCATCACCGTGTGCGATTGACTGCTGGAGTGAAAGAGGATTTGCGGATGTGGTCCACCTTTTTGCATTCCTTTAACGGGATTCCTTTGGCCCGGGAGGAGGACTGGCTGTGGGAGGTTCAAATTTTTTCGGACGCAGCAGGCAGTGATGGTTTTGGAGTTTACTGGCAAGGTAAATGGTGTGCAGAGAAGTGGCCAGAATTGTGGAAGGGCGGTGGCAGAAGCATTGCTTTTTTGGAACTGTTTCCCGTGGTTGTTGCTTTGACGCTATGGGGGCAGCAGTTTGCTCATAAGAAGGTTCTGTTTCGGATTGACAATCTGGCTGTGGTGGATATCATTAACAGGCAGTCTGCCAGGAATCCCCAGATTCTGAAATTGCTGCAGGTTTTTGTGTTGGGGTGCCTTAGATATGACATCTGTTTTAGGGCTCTGCACATTCCTGGTGTGGACAATGACATTGTGGATGCTTTGTCTCGTTCACAGTGGGAGAGGTTCCATGGGCTTGCATCGGAGGCGGACAGAATGCCAGCACGTATGCCGGAGCACCTATGGGAGGTCGGCAACACAGGGTCCTACAGTTGGTGGTATGTTCTTTGTCTTCATCTACTCAAGCCGTTTATGACCTGGCTTGGAGATAATTTTTGGCATCTGGAGCTGTTAGGCGTGAACCTGGCTGGAGGCGTTTGGATGATGTGGTCCAATTTATTCTGTCTTTGATTGATAAAGGGTTATCCAAGGTTACCATTGCCGGTAAGTTAATGGGTAACTCCTTCATGGGTAAACTCCTTTGGGGTTACTCTCCTTCTGCAGGGAGGAGATTGGGAGGAGATTGTTGGAGGGTTGGTCACGTGAACGCAGTGTGCATCAGTCATTTCAGAATCCCTTGTCGTGGCAGAATCTGGCGCGGGTGGTGGACGTACTTCCTTCTGTTTGTACTGATGCTTTTGAGGTGTGTCTGTTTTCCACACTTATGGTATGGATGTTCTTTGGTGCATTCAGGGTTTCTGAGTTGCTGGGTTCTAAGTTTAACGTGGGTGTTAAGTGGGGGGATGTTCATTTGTCCTAGAAAGGTGTTCACATATGGCTGCATCGTTCAAAAACAGATCAAAGAGGCAGTGGTAAGGGGGTTTGGTTGGAAGCCTCCTCCCCTTTTGAGACGTGTCCCCTGCAGTGGGCTAGGAGGTGGTGCACTGTTTCGGGTGGGGTTATGGAGGCTGGCGTTTTTCAGCACGCAAATGGTTTCAGGGTTTCTGATTATCAATTGCGCATGGTCCTACGCAAAGCATTGAAGAGCATTGGTTTGGATGAAACGAAATTTGGCACTCATTCCTTCCGAATTGGGGCAGCCACAGAGGCACATAATAGGGGTTGGTCTGGGCACGATATCATGCGCTTAGGGCGTTGGTCCTCCAAGTGTTTCCAGCGCTATGTACGACCTGAAGTGGGCGAGGCGCTGGCGTCATCCTCTTTGTCTTAAAATTTGATGCTGCTTTTCTCATTCCGGGTTCGGTGGCTGGTCCTCGGTCCACGGCTCTGACCATTTGGATTGTGGGCCATTCTTTCGTGAAGTGGGCGCAGATTCAAGCACGAAATAGCTATTTTGGAACACAGCTTGGTTTTAATGAACGTTTTTTAATGTTGTTTGGAGAGGTAAAGGTGGGATGTGCTGGAAGGAATTGATTCCAGCTCTGAATTCTTGGCTGGGTGGGGGTCATTGCCCTGATGTTTTAGTTATTCACCTGGGGGAAAATGATCTTTGCAAAGTTAAGGGAGTGGTTCTATTGCGGGCTATCAAAAAGGATCTTTCTCTATTGAAACAGCAGTGGGCGGGGTGTCATGTCTTTTGGACGGAATTGGTCCCCAGGAGATCTTGGAGAGGAGCTAACAAACCCAAAGCAGTTGATAAAGCCCGGAAAAAGATTAACTCAGAGGTTTCCAAGTGTTGCAGGGATCTGGGTTTTGGTCGGGTGTCACATGGTGACATTCGGTTTGATGCAGTGGAGTTTTTTCAAGATGACGGTGTTCACCTTTCTCGTTTGGGTATGGACTTATATCTTTTGGAGTTGGGTGAAGTTTTGTCGCGCTGTTTGAAAGTTCAGGAGTTTGCTGGTTAACTTTTTCTTTTTCCTTAGTTCTTTCGTGTATCCGCGAGGTTGGGGGGCAGAAAGGGGGGTGTATTTCTCCCCCCCCGCTTTCTGGGTGGCGGGGTTTCGTTGTTTTTGTCAGGGTTGGTAAGTTGGTGGTTGGTTGTTACTTGGTTGGCACATTCGGTACGGGGATTTGGACATGTTGACGGTTTGGGATGGTTCTATACGTTGGGGGACGAAGACGGGTTTGAGGGCAAAATGTGGAGTTTGTTTTATGGTTTGGAGGGTTTGATAATTTGAAATGTTTATGCGAGGTGTTTGCATTGTTGTTTTTGTAATTAAGTAATGCTTGGGTGGGGGCGGGGTCAATGACGTTTTAGGGGTGGGGGTGGGATGGTGGAAATTAAGGTAGTATATTTTATTTAGTGAGGTTTAGTTTTGTAAGGCATTGGCCGAGGTTTTAATTTGTTAATGTGCACCTGTTTCAATAAAGCGGCCTTTTTCACACACATACTTTGTCTGGTGGTCTGCTCCCCCCCCTCGCCCACACTCCCAAGGGAAGCTTGGGGGGGCAGCCGACCTCGGGGAGGTCTCCCCCCCCGGGCGGTTTGGGAGGGTCAGGCGGGGGGTGGGTCTCAGGCCCGGGCGCCTTTTACAAATTTGGGCTTTCTTTTCCTACTAGAGGAGCCCAAGAATAAATTCTGTGGGCTCCTCCTCCCGGCCACCATTTTAGGTTTGGTGACCTGGTGGCCGGGAGTTAGCTTAGAAATGTTTTTTCCCTCCCTATTTTTGCGTCCGTTTTTTTCCGGTTTCTTTTGTTCTGGGTATTGTCATTTTTTATTCCGTGGGTTTTTGCTTCTTTTTTCCTTTTTTTTAGACGTTTCTATTTGGAACAGGTGGACATGGGCTCCTTTTTTGTTATACTTGACGCTTGGAACAGGTGCTGTGCGGGGTTTAGTTGTTTTTGTCAGGGTTGGTAAGTTGGTGGTTGGTTGTTACTTGGTTGGCACATTCGGTAGGGGGATTTGGACATGTTGACGGTTTGGGATGGTTCTATACGTTTGGGGACGAAGAGGGGTTTGAGGGCAAAATGTGGAGTTTGTTTTATGGTTTGGAGGGTTTGATAATTTGAAATGTTTATGCGGGGTGTTTGCATTGTTGTTTTTGTAATTATGTAATGCTTGGGTGGGGGCGGGGTCAATGACGTTTTAGGGGTGGGGGTGGGATGGGGGAAATTAAGGTAGTATATTTTATTTAGTGAGGTTTAGTTTTGTAAGGCATTGGCCGAGGTTTTAATTTGTTAATGTGCACCTGTTTCAATAAAGCGGCCTTTGTCACACACATACTTTGTCTGGTGGTCTGCTCCCCCCCCCCCCTCGCCCTCCCTCCCAATAAGGTCTACCGGCGTCATGCACCTCCAGCCGGTCAACGCCGGTCTGCTCTTCACCGCGACGGCTCGCTCACGTCCCGCAGCTCGTCACCGCAGCAGTCTTGGCCCTGTAGTGGGGGAGGTGCCCCTCGCGCACGTGGTGCAAGAGCTGCAACTGCAATGAACACTCGGGACAACGCGTTATGAACGCTGCATAGTCCCAACTAACTTCCTAGGGCCATACCTCCTTTATTTATAGCTGGTGCGTGACGACACGCGCCAGCGCTAACGTAACATCTCCGACGCGGGTAGACTTAACCGCTACCCTGCGTCGGAGGACACTACATTCCTTCTAACCTTTATTAAACAATAATCAAACAATGATCATTTAGATCTGTTACCAGTCAATAGAATTCCAGTCCCAGGTTCATTACACCATGAATTCTGCCAGCCAGGAGGATGGAGCCGGGTTTCTTCTCAGGCCATACCTGGAGTGTTCTCCCTGTGATGATGGCAATGAGGGGTCATTCCCTGCGAGGCTTCTCTCTTGCAGGGGAACTAGGCAGACTAGGCAGACTTCCAGCTGGCATTCCCGGCAATGAATGTGTGTGCTGGTCTGATCGGTTCTCATCTACGGTGGGGGTCGTCCCGTGACCACCATCTGGGCCCTCATCCACCGCTAGTTGACGTGGCCTGGCGTCCAGGCATTCTGACGCATGCAGGTCCGGAGTTCCGGCATGCTCCTTCCTGAAGAATGAGATGTTGCGAGTAACTTCTTCTGTTCCTCTCCTGGCTGTCATATTTAGCCATGTTTTTATGTATAGTGTGTTAAAACAAGCTTCCATACAGTTCTCAAATCATAATCTCTTTTGAAATGTACTGAACTGCACTTAGGATACAATGATGTGTATATATATATATATATATGTAGATCAACTATCACATATACAGTGGAGGCACGCACACAACAAAAATCTGTAATAAAATAACAATGTTTTTTATAATAACTATAACCTAATAAAATAAAGTCTATAATTTTGTACCATGCACTTTGTTTCCTTATAGTTTTTGCTGTCACTTGTCAGGTTTTGCCCTTTAGTTAAAACCAGTTCCTAATTACTTTTTCTTTCAAACACTGTACCCATCCCGAATTAGGAACTCTAGTCGGGGATAGCCCTTCCTTTTTACACATATCCTCTCCTGGCTGTCACCATGGCGCCGGTTCTGCAGATGACTGTCCAAGGCCTATGTTCGAATGGAAGCCGGAATTTGCTCCTGGGGTATCTGTCCTTGATATAGACTCTGTCTCTCACTTGAATGACAGACATCCGGGCTAGTCGGTTGGCACTGGCTTGGTCATTGGAGTTGGTCCGGTTGGCTAGGGTCTTTCCAGCGTCCATCTGAGAGGGGGTCTAGCTTGGGTGATGCGGGATGGTGTCTCTCACTACTCGGCCCATGCTCGCCGGTCCCGGAGCTGCCTCGGTTGTGAGATGGGGCGTCAAACTGTATTCTCTCAGGAAACTGTATATGGCCCTCTCGAGCAGTGATCCATCTGCATGCTCAATGCGTATTACTTTTTTGAGAGTACGCAGGAACCTCCCTACTTCCGCATTTGCCTGAGGCCTGCGCGGGGTCGCTTTCCGGTGCTGAATTCCCCAGGTCTTGAGATAGTCTGCGAACTCTTGTCCATGGAATGGTGGACCGTTGTCTGTCTTCACCACTTCGAATATTCCGTGCGTAGCAATGGTCTTCTCAAACTTGGTAATGACCTCCGTGGCTGTCTGGCTTCCCACAATTTCAACCTCAGGGTACTTTGTGAAGTCATCGATGATTACCAGTGCATAGCATCCATCTGGGAGGTGTCCGAAGTCTGCACTCACACACTCCCATGGCCGTTGAGGGTTTTCTTCCGTGATGATTGGGTGGGGGCGATCCGGTTGGCCTGCTGCTTTGCACCATGAGCATGTTCTGACTGTTTGGTCAACCAGTGTGTTCATCCCTGGTAACTACACTTTGGCTCTAAGCCGACTCTTGGTCTTTACTATGCCCTGATGTCCCCGGTGTGCGAGGTTCATTGCTTGTTGAGCCAGGCTTGATGGTATCACCAGTCGAGGCCCTAGGAGCAGACAACCCCGGCTGTCGACTGAAAGTTCATCCTTAACCCGCACCATTGACTCCAACACGGTCTTTGCTTGTGGCATTCGTCGGGTCATGGTGGACTGAATGAGGCTACAGTCACTCGATTGGACTGCTTTTACGGCCAGTTGCAGGCATTCATCATTCCGGGTGGCTTCTACAATGGTCTCCAGACTCATAGGCAGTGGTCGGGATCTTTCTGATACAAACCGGACATATTCTTCAGTGTCTTCGGCATCCTCTTTTTCCGCTTTGGTGGCCGTTCTGGAATGCCTCGAGAGGTAGTCTGCGAGATTGGATGAGCACGGCTTGTATTCCACTCGATATTCATTTCCCTGCAGTTGAAGGATCCATTTCTCAATCCTCGGTGGCGGTTTGTACGCTGATCCTTGAAACAGGGGGATAAGGAGCTTGTGGACTGTGGACACAGTGAACGGATGGCCCTACACATAGATGTGGAAGTGCCGACAGGCCCAGTGGATGGCAATTGCTTCTCGCTCTATTTGCGAGTACCTCTGTTCCATGTCCGTCAGGAAGCGGCTCGCGTATACTATCGGGCCCACTCTCCATTCCCTTGCAACTGGGTGAGCATGGCTCCGAGCCCATATGTGCTGGCATCCACAGCGACGTTGGTGGATCATGTCGGGTTGAAGTATGACAGTGTTGTATCTGCCAACAGGGCTGATTTAGTATCCTTGAATGCCTGCTCCTGTTCGGGGCCCCATTGCCATGTGGTGGAGGATTTTGCCAGTTCCCTGAGGGGCTTCGTGAGGTTGGACAAATCTAGGACGAAACGTCTGCAAAAGTTCACCATTCCCAGGAAACTTCTTATTTCTGAGATATTGGATGGTGCAGGGGCTTCTTGTACGTCTCGCACCTTGTCGGGGTCTGAAGCCACTCCTTGGTCTGAGAATGTGTAACCAAAGAAGCTGATCTTGTTCTTTAAGAATTGGCACTTCTCTCTGTGTAAGATCAATCTGGACTCTTTGAGAACCCCACAAAGTCTCAGAATTGTGATCTTCTACTGATGACGCGTAGATAAGTAGGTCTTGACTTACATTTATGACCCCTGGAAGCCCGCTGAGGACTTCACGGATGGTGTTTTGAAATACCTCCGCGGCATTTGAGATCCTGAAATTGAGGCGTCTGTATCTCCTGAGACAGATGTGCGTAGAGAAGGTGGTAATGTATCTAGAGTCCGGGTGTAGTGTGTTAGGAAATAGGTCTAGTCTGTCTTCTATGGCCATACTCCACCATCACATGATCGGCCCTGAGGGGATTAAAGAACCGCCCCTCCCTTGATTCAGTGCTTGGTATCTTTTAGCTTTGGGTTCCAGGTGCTGGGTTGTTGTATCTAAGCTCTTAGAGGGACTTGGGTTCACGGGCTCGTGTTCCTTTGTCACTGGAGTCCCTGTAATTCACTGGTTCTAATTTTGGCCTTGCCCCTTCCCTCCCCTGGTTGTCCCGTTTTCTTATCGTTTGGTTTATCTCTTTGGATTTTCTGCATCCTGCCCCTCCCCTCCCCCTTGGAATACTTGGTGCTGTTACGTTTTTTGGCATATCGAGGGTAAACTGGGGCTCCAGTCCCCTCGGATGTCGGACCCTCAGAAGGAGAGTTTGTTTGCGTGATGAGAGACTCCAGCTGGCTTATCGGAGAGTTCGCTGCATGGATTCCGAGCAGCACCCTCTGCTTCCGCATTTGTTGTAGGCAGTCCGCCTCTTTGTGTGCCGCTTAGGCGTTTTCTGCCGCGCACAAACCACGGAGAAGCTGCTGATCCCGGAAGAGGGATTTGTTTGATTTCGTTCTCCCCTACCCGTCCCAGGACTGAAGTCACTTACGTGGACAATAGCTTGGGTTTTTTTTTGTGCCGAGTTAAATGGCTTTTTCCCCTTAGTATCCCGTTTTTTTGGCTGTAAGTGTCCTCTAGTGCAGTCCCCTTAACTTCGACCTCTTCCTGGAACTGGAAGCTCCTACTATCGTGGAGTTTAATCCTTCCTGCTGCCAAAATCTCCCGAGGCTGATCCTGTACAAGTCACAAGTAAGGAGGTGGTCTTTTCATTACATGGTGGAGTGTGGTTATGGGACTGGGAGAAAAAGGGGTACACATAGGAGTTGGACACAGGAGTAATTGTGTGTATCTTGTTCCGTAGGTACAGAGGCGTGGAGGTGGTGGTCGAGTATCGTTGTCCAGTCCAGCTCGGGGGTGAAGCCTTTTGACGTCCCTTTCTTTTGTTTTCCTGTCCCCTGTCCTGGGCTCAGGTGTCCTCTCATGGTTATCTACCTCATGAGTAACATTTGAGTCGGGGTAGTGGATTGGGTCATACATCGTTCCTGCAGTGTTTGGGCTAGTGGAATCCAACAGAATACCAAGCCCACGATTACATACACTGCCTGGACGAGGTATGGACAAGGACTTGGGTGGTCCCTTCGGGGGAGCCGAACGGGCGCCTACTATGCAGGACATAGTGGGGGCTGTAGCTGCCTTGCAGGCTCAGGTGCAGGACTTACAGCAGGAGAATGCAGGACTTAAACAGGAGCTAGGGGCCGTAAAGGCCAGAAAACAGTTGAGAGATAGGGGACATGGTCCTATCATCCAGCCAGCCACATTTCAGTACGGAGTAGGGACGGGTCAGAGAGCGGAGGGGGGAGCCCCTGTAGCGGTTACTGTTACGACGCCTGTTCCTGTCCCCTTGGCCCTCCCTGAGAGGTTTATGGGAGACAGCAATAAGTATGGGACCTTTATGACTCAATGCCAACTGCATTTTATGTGCAGGCCGACCGCTTTTCCGGATGATACGGCTAAAGTAGCATTTACGATCTCGTATTTAGCTGGCACTGCGGCTCAGTGGGCTATCCCTCTTGTGGATAGTGATGATCCGGTATTGCACGATTATCTGGCGTTTAAAGAATTAATGAGAGGCCTGTTTGCTAAACATGCTTTTATGCAGGCAAGCGATGCGGAGCTCCTCAAGTTAAGACAGGGCAAACAGGATTTGCTAACCTATGTTTCAACATTCAATAGGTTGGTGTCGGAGACACATTGGCCAACAGACAAAACAACCTCCTTGTTTTATCAGGGTTTGTGTGACGAACTTAAAGATGTGGTATCTCAGGTGGTTGATCCTCCAGACGACTGTGCTGCCTTTATAGATCTGGTGGTCAAGTTAAACCATAGGTTGACTGAGAGGCGTGGTGACCGTAGTCTGGTTCAGGGACCTTGGAGTAGTTATACGAAACCGGAAACAAAACCTTCTGGGGAACATAAGCCCGCTCCTGAGCCTATGGAGATAGGGGGGTGAGAGGCCCGTTAACCATGGAAGAGAAAAGAAGGAGGAGGGAACTGAATTTATGTTTGTATTGTGGACAAGGTGGCCACTTTGCCCGAGAGTGTCCTGTTAAACCCTCAGGTCTGGCGTTCAGTAAAAAGGTGGCATGTGTACAGGTGGACCGTAGTCAAGCCATGAGCCGAGGAGCCGGGGGGACCTATGATGTTCTGGGTGTGATAGATCAGGTGCCAAGGCATTTCATTATTCCGGCACAACTCTTGCTGTCTGGGAGTAATCATGTACCCGTGTCTGTTTTGTTGGATTCCGGGGCTACTGGGAATTTCATTGACATCTCGTTGGCGGAAAAGTTAGAAATCCCATGTCAATACAAAAGACAACCAGAGCCTGTGAGAGCCATCGATGGGACAGAATTAACTTCGGGTTCCATTACACGCCAGACGCAACCATTGACGTTGTTGTGTGAGAATGGTCACTCGGAGTCAGTGGTCTTTGACCTTATTGACGCCCCTTCTTTTGGTTTAGTGTTAGGAGTCCCCTGGCTCCAGGAACATAACCCTAAGATTGACTGGGTGCAACGTTTGGTGACTCTGGATTCCAAGCATTGCCTCACACATTGTTACAGGGAGGCCAGCGAACGGATTCCTCCTTTGTCTTGTGCTGGGGTGGAGGTGATGTCCGTTCCCTCACAGTATTCTGCCTTTCGGGGTGTTTTTGATAAGGTCCAGGCACAGGGTCTCCCTCCTCATCGGTCTTTTGACTGTAAAATCGATTTAATACCTGGCGTCCCTTTGCCTTCTTGTCGCATATATGCGCTCTCTGAACCCGAGGAGTTACATCTCAAAGAGTATTTAGAGGAGATGTTGAGGATGGGTTTTATTCGTCCCTCCTGTTCGCCTGTGTCATCAGCGATCTTTTTCATTCCGAAGAAGGAAGGGACATTGAGGGCATGTGTGGACTACAGGGCTCTGAATAAGGCTACTGTGAAGAATAGGTACCCTCTTCCACTCATCCCTGTGTTGTTGGACCAGCTCCGCAAAGCAACCATATTTACTAAATTGGATTTGCGGGGTGCTTACCATCTCATTCGAGTCCGACCCGGGGATGAATGGAAGACGGCGTTCAAGACCAAATTCGGCCTATTCGAGTATTGCGTGATGCCGTTTGGCTTATGGAACGCGCCAGCAGCCTTCCAAAACTTCATTAACGAGGTTCTCCGGGAATACCTGGACAGAAGTGTTCTCGTCTATTTAGACGACATATTGATTTTCTCAGAGACGGGGGCTGAGCACCAAGAACATGTATCGAAGGTGTTACAGAAGTTACAGGACCATCATCTGTACGCCAAACTGGAGAAATGCCAGTTCGGCACCCAGAAGGTAGAATTCCTGGGGTTTATCATCACAGCGGAGGGCATTCGAATGGACCCTAGAAAGATAGAGGCTATTATTACCTGGCCCATACCATCCACTGTCAAGCAGATCCAGGCCCTTTTGGGGTTCGCCAATTTCTATTGGCGCTTCATCCCCCATTTCTCTGATATCGTGTCTCCCATGACCCGATTGCTGAGGAAGGGGGTTCCCTTTGTCTGGTCCACTGAAGTCCAGAATGCTTTTCATCTTTTGTTAAGGTCCTTTACATCAGCACCCGTTTTGGTGCATCCCGATACTGCCTTACCGTTTTTTGTGGAAACGAATGCCTCATTGTGTGCGGTGGGAGGGGTGTTGTCCCAAAGGGATGCTGAAACGGGTCAGATGCACCCCATTGCCTTTTTCTCTAAGACCCTGTTGCCTGCGGAGCGTAATTACACGGTGGCTGAGAGGGAGCTGCTGGCAGTGAAATTGTCCTTTGAGGAGTGGTGTCATTATCTCTGGGGCGCTAGACATACAGTCACGATCTATACAGATCATAAGAATCTTGAATTCTTTCGGTCTGCCCGGGCGTTAACACCTCGCCAGATGCGGTGGGTCTTGTTTTTTAACGAGTATGACTTTGTGATTACTTATCGACTCGCCGCACAGCAGATAAAATCTGATGCCCTTTCTCGGATACATGTGGAAGGTAGGGAGGAGGGACGAGTGAAAGAGGATAGACCTATGATCAGTGAAGAGAGGATTGTAGGGGTTACACACACTGAGGACTTCCCCTCCCTAGTCAAAGGGCAATTACAACAGTTGGATTTGGCCCCTTGGATGGCTTTACCCCAGGTGTTGATGCAAGATGGGCTGTTGTATCATGGGAACCGTTTGTTTGTTCCCCCTGCCTTGAGGAAGATTGTTTTGGAGTGGTGTCATTCCTCCTCGCTGGTAGCACATCCGGGGATGCAAAAGACGAGGGAGATGTGTTTGCGATGGTTTTGGTGGGACTCGCTGATCAAGGATATACAGTGATACGTGGCAGCGTGTCCCGTTTGTGCCACTAGCAAACCTACCCATAGCAAGCCATCTGGTCTGTTGCAGCCCTTAGAGGTCCCTCCTGCTCCTTGGCACACCATTAGTATGGATTTTGTGACGGATCTACCTTCTGTGTCAGGGCATACCGCCATATTGGTGGTAGTAGATCTGTTCACAAAAATGGCACACTTCATCCCGTTACCCAAGGTTCCTACTGCCAGGGAGATGGCTTTGGTATTTATGTCATCAATAGTTAGGATCCATGGGTTGCCATCTGCGATTGTTTCTGACAGGGGAGCACAATTTGTGTCCCATTTTTGGACTGAATTGTGTTCTGTGCTGAAAATAGAAGTACGTTTGTCATCAGCGTACCACCCGCAATCAGATGGTCAGACGGAACGGACGAACCAGACTATGGAGCAATACTTGAGGAGTCTTGTGTCGTCATTGTCTTGTGACTGGATGGTGGCTCTTCCTATTGCGGAGTTTGCCTACAATAACAGCCTGCATTCCGCAGTGGGTATGACTCCTTTTTTTTGCTCATTGGGTTATCATCCCAGGGCGTTAGCCATCCAGCCTACTGGGCACGTGCCAGCCATAGAAGATGTTTGTAGGTCCTTGGGTGGAATATGGGACAGAGCACGAGAACAGTTACAGGCAACCAAAGTCACCATGAAGGCTCAGGCAGATAAACATCGAGTCCCTGCTCCATCCTACAAGGTGGGTGATCGGGTGTGGCTAGCTTCACGCAACCTTAGGTTGCAGGGGTCTCGTAAATTGCAGCCTAGGTTTGTGGGGCCGTTTGCCATTATGCAGGTGATTAATCCCGTGGCCATGAAGCTTGTCTTGCCTGATGACTATAAGGTCCATCCGGTGTTTCATTCATCACTGTTGAAGCCATATATACCGTCAACACAGGTTCTGCCACCACCCCCTCCCTTGTTAATTGATGGGAAAGAGGAGTTTGAGGTTCAGGCTATTGTGGATTCCAGGCGGAGGAGAGGTCGTCTCTTCTACCTTGTGGATTGGAAGGGATATACACCTGAGGATCGGACATGGGAACCAGCTGGTAGTGTGCATGCGCCACGGCTGGTTCGTTTGTTCCATAGACAACACCCCTCTAAACCCCGTCCAGTGGGGAGGACCATTGGGGGGGATACTGTTAGGAAATAGGTCTAGTCTGTCTTCTATGGCCATACTCCACCATCACATGATCAGCCCTGAGGGGATTAAAGAACCGCCCCTCCCTTGATTCAGTGCTTGGTATCTTTTAGCTTTGGGTTCCAGGTGCTGGGTTGTTGTATCTAAGCTCTTAGAGGGACTTGGGTTCACGGACTTGTGTTCCTTTGTCACTGGATTTCCTTTAATTCATTGGTTCCAATTTTGGCCTTGCCCCTTCCCTCCCCTGGTTGTCCCGTTTTCTTATTGTTTGGTTTATCTCCTTGGATTTTTTGCATCCTGCCCCCCCCCACTCCCCCTCCCCCTTGGAATACTTGGTGCTGTTACGTTTTTTGGCATATCGAGGGTAAACTGGGGCTCCAGTCCCCTCGGATGTCGGACCCTCAGAAGGAGAGTTTGTTTGCGTGATGAGAGACTCCAGCTGGCTTATCGGAGAGTTTGCTGCATGGATTCCGAGCAGCACCCTCTGCTTCCGCATTTGTTGTAGGCAGTCCGCCTCTTTGAGTGCCGCTTAAGCGTTTTCCGCCGCACAGAAACCACGGAGAAGCTGCTGATCCCGGAAGAGGGATTTGTTTGATTTCGTTCTCCCCTACCCGTCCCAGGACTGAAGTCACTTACGTGGACAATAGATTGGGGTTTTTTTTGTGCCGAGTTAAATGGCTTTTTACCCTTAGTATCCCGTTTTTTTGGCTGTAAGTGTCCTCGAGTGCAGTCCCCTTAACTTCGACCTCTTCCTGGAACTGGAAGCTCCTACTATCGTGGAGTTTAATCCTTCCTGCTGCCAAAACCTCCTGAGGCTGATCCTGTACAAGTCACAAGTAAGGAGGTGGTCTTTTCATTACATGGAGGAGTGTGGTTATGGGACTGGGAGAAAAAGGGGTACACATAGGAGTTGGACACAGGACTAATTGTGTGTATCTTGTTCCGTAGGTACAGAGGCGTGGAGGTGGTGGTAGAGTATCGTTGTCCAGTCCAGCTCGGGGGTGAAGCCTTTTGACGTCCCTTTCTTTTGTTTTCCTGTCCCCTGTCCTGGGCTCAGGTGTCCTCTCATGGTTATCTACCTCATGAGTAACATTTGAGTCGGGGTAGTGGATTGGGTCATACATCGTTCCTGCAGTGTTTGGGCCAGTGGAATCCAACATAGTGGTAGTTGGTGATAGCCGGGCTGGAGGTCCATCTTCGAGAACCACCTTGCACCGTTCAGTTCTCCCAGTATGTCGTCGATGGTCGGGGTTAGGTGACGTTCCCTTTTCACCGCGGCATTTGGGAGGCGCATGTCCACGCAGATGCGGACTTGCACCCGCTGTTTCGGCTTCCGTGCCACTACGATCGTGGACACCCATGGGGTGGGCCCACTGACCTTTTTGATAATCCCTTGCTTCTCCAGCTCCTCCAACTCTTCTTCAACCTTCTTTCGCAGGTTGAACGCAATACACCTGTGCCTCAGCGCCACCGGTTGGACTGATGGGTCGATATGAAGAGAGACCTCTTTGCCTTTCAGGCATCCAATACCTTTGAAGACGTCTTCGAACTCCTCCATGATGGCCTCTAATTCCTCCTCTTGTACCACCATGGCGAATGATATGAGCCTCAGTTCTTCAGCTGATTGTCTAGTTATCAGCATACCGCTTCTTTCCTTGGTCACGTACACTGTGGTGGGAGTCTTGAGGTCCTGGTGTTGCAGTTCAGTCTTGAAGAATCCAAGGAGCGGGATGAGTGTCTTCTGGCCATACGCAAACACTCTGATCCTAGCCTTGCGTAGGTGTGGGTGTGGACTTAGTTGGTTATATACATTGGCAGCCATCAGTTCAATCAAAGCCCCCGTGTCAATAGTGGCTCTCACCTCCTGGTGGTGGATCTAAATTCTGCACGTTGGAAGCTGTTGTCTCTTCCGTTGCGGCTGATCAACTGCAAACACATAGTGGACCGGGTAGTCTCCCGTGTCGTCATCCATGTCCTCACTGTCTCACTCTTCAGCTACAGTCTGTGCTGCTTCCTTCCTTGACTTTGCTGACCGGCATACCGCCGCAAAGTGGTTCATCCACCCGCACGCACTGCGCTTTTTCCCTCTCGCTGGGCAGTCTTGCATGCAATGGGGTGTGCCTCCGCAGTATCCACATTCCCTCTTCTTGTCTTGCTGTCTTCTCCCTGCATTTTGGCACACTTTAAGCCTCTAATAAAAGAGAGAGGGACCCCAAGACCAAAGGGATAGTATTCCACAATTGACACAAGTCAGAAAATAAATTCCCTTTGGGCAGGTTAACATCAATACAAGGGTACTTACAAACAATAGACTCACTAATACATAAGCGTAACAAGGAAGCAATGATAAAAATGAAAAATTCAAACACGTGAAAACACTATGATAAAATTAAATCTCAGTACAATTTATTAACATACAATATATTGATTAAAAATTGGGAAACATACACAGGACGGAACAATAATAAATAAAAAACATTCCAATAAAAAAGGAGCTACAGGAAAAAGGACTAAATTCAAATAACACAATTATTTTGAATTTTCCTTGATTTCTTTTCTTGCATCACAGAACGTAATTGATTTTGACCATGATATAACACGGACACTTCATCATGTACAATGTCAACAACAGAACACACAATATTGTTCAACGTGTAAATTCGGGAAGAAAGCGTGTTAATACTGTTATCGACAACTGCAAGCACCTTTTCTAAATTTGCTTGATCAATAGCTCTCAGGCGTTTAGCAGCCTCAATTTGGGAAACTTTCCAAATTTCATTGTAAATCGCATACAGCCACCGTTTAGATCTACCTTTAGCTGGGCCTTTTATAAAATCGTTCAAATCCACATTATCATTCAATTGAGACAGATGTAGTTTAACTGCAGCTAATGTGGAATGTTGCAACCAATTCTGACACAGCTTCCCCACAGAATAAGTTGTGACAGTATAATCTTCTTCAAAACGGGGATCGGGTCTGACTTCTGTGAACCCTTCGGCCAAACCCAGAAAACGACGTTGGCAAGAATCAGCACTCCTATGCCACATCAGCCAACCCTTGGAATCCAAACTGGAAATGTTAAAGGATGAATTGTGCAAAAGAGCTTGCAACTCATGAATGGACAAATCAGTAAAATTACCCCAACCTGAATATTCCTCTAAATCTGGGATGGTCGGTGTATTTAATTTTTTAGAAGTAGCCAATCCAAAGCATGTTGTTTGGAAAATGGATGAATTTAAAAACAACATGTGATTCGGGATGAGACATGCACGGTGCAAAGCCTCAGTGCCTTGTACCTGCCAATCTTTGGTACCCCAAACCGATTTAAGGTCAATTGTTCCTTTCCAAAACTCGTAGCCATCTACAGCCAACTTGTCTAGAAAGGACTTCGAATACAGCAATTTTGTATCGGTAAGTCTAACTTTGGACATGGACTTTTGTGTCATTTTAAAATAAAACGACTCAGGATTTGATTGATTAAAGTCTGTGAAATAAGTGTATTTTTTCAGAAATGTATTGGAACTGCCTCCTAATGGAGCAGGGCAATGTTCCCATTGTGTATAATTTACAGCAACCCTCCTTGAATTTGTCTTATGCAAAAAATGATTACCATAGTGTTGAAAACAAAACAAATCACCATAATTAATAGAATCTGAATACAGATCCTCAGCATCGAAGGCAGCATAATACTTCAAATCAGAGAATAATGCTTCTACGGCCTGAATATCCCAATCATCAGAACGTATATTCTGTTTAATCACATCTCCCATGTTTACTCTAAGCACATTTGGAACATTAATCACTTCAGTGGGCCCATGTATCTGAAACCTAACCGCATCCCACACAATCCCATCAAGGACAGGCCAAGCAGTAATGTTAACTGTATTTAAGTTTCGTTTCAGTCTGTGCGCTGAATGTGAAGAGGAAAGAGGGGCCAATGTTCCATTAAGGTACCGAATTCCTGTTCTTTCTTTAACGTAGTGACCATCAATCAGGTGGAAAAAATAAAACACAAAACCAATTGACATAAAAAGATAAAATTAAAATAGGATCAACCAAATGTATGTCCAAGGGGGAATTAAAAAATGTTTTTTAAACAACGTGGCATATCTTGCAATAGTTGAGGGTTTCTTTGAAGGTTCCGAAACAGAGTCAAAAGAGAATCTGGACTGGTCAGCCAAACGGGTCTGTAAATCAGGTATCGATAAATCAGCAGGATAAGTGTAGTTCAGCTCATCAATGTTAGTAACAGGAATAGTATTTAATAAAGGACTGGATATGGCAGGCATCTCGAGGGACACCTCCTGTTCTGCACCAGAAGTTATTGCTAGCACAGAGTGCCTCACCATGGAAGGACAGGATACAGCCGGTGTCATGCTATGAAGAATCGGCCACCCTGTGTGTCTTGACATTGTCAATAGAAATAAATCTGTTTTCCTTACGACCAGAAAGTGGTGGTAAAATGACTGTTCTTGTGCCCTTCACTCCAAGAACTCGAACCGGTGCTCGATATGAGGGACCAAACTCTTTCTTGTTATCGATCTTCTCTCGAACCAGTTCTCCAACTTGGGGTAGCCAGCCAACTACCGGGATCTGCAGCGCATCATCCGATGTGGAGGGCAAATGTTCCTTTGCAAGACTGTCTCTGGTCTTTTGTAGATTCTGTAAAACATTGCAATGTTCATCTACGTCAAAGGCCGTGGCCTGGGCCTTGCAGTCTAGCCCATCGAGGTCAGGGACATACATCTTGATACCAAAGAGCATTTCGTACGGGGTCCGCCCACCCAGAGACCTTCTAGGGAGATTATTAAGCGCACGCTGCACGCCCATGAGGTGGGCTAACCAGTTTCTGCCAGTGCCTATAACTCGAGCTGTCAAAGATTGTTTTAAGTCGCGGTTCATTCGTTCAACTACACTATTGCCCTCGGGCCTGTAGGGACTCGAAAACTTGACTTGGACCCCCATCGAAACCATAGCATCCTTATACGCCTTAGAGGCGAAAGCCGGACCCTGATCCGAATGGAAGGTACCACAGGCAAAAATTCCCACAAAGACTCGCAAATCCTTAATGACAGTACGTGAATCAGCGCTCCGTTGTGGCCATACCCACACAAAGCGTGTGCATGAATCAACTGCTACTAAGATGTACTTGTATGCAGTATCAGAAGAAAATGGACCGCAGTGATCCAAATAAACGCATCCAAGCGGTTTATTCGAGATGTACAACTGTGTCTGAGGTGGACGCGCAGCAGTTGAAGGCTTAATCTGCTGACAAATGTCACATTGAAGGACATACTCGCGCGTCTGTTTGTACAGTCCCCGCCACCAGAACCTTTGTTGTAGCTGAGTTACAGTGGCTGAGACGCCCGCATGCGCAGACGCCACACCTTCATGAGCCGCTGTAATCAAAGTAGCCCTGCGATCTGAGTTGGGAACTAGACGTTCGCCAACATCAGGGATTTTCACATAAGGAACCTTATCGGGACTTAAGTGGTATGTGTATTTAGAAGGGAACCCCGCAGAATATTTACCTCCCTTCTCGGTTGCAGCAACAGCTGCCAAGATGTCATTATCTATTTTGCTTTTGTACCTCGTGACTGCTGCAACTAAGTATTTTGATACCGCTGACTTCGCTGCTTCATCAGCAAGCGAATTGCCATCAGCGTGGACCCCCACGCGCTGATGACCGAGAGTATGAATCACAAACACGAGTGGCAGCTTCTCTTTAAGTTCCGCCACTCGGACCCAGATCATTTTATGTTTTATTGTGCTACCTTTGGAGTCACGAAATTCATTCTGAATCCAAAAGAACAAGTTCTCATTGTAAGACTGGACACAGTAGTAAGAATCACTTACGATTAAAGTCGTCACACCAGGATCTGCGTACTCCAATGCAAGCATCAGAGCACGAAGCTCTGCTAATTGTGCGGTGCAGTCCCCAAGCGTCTGCGTGTGCACGACACTGGACTTGAACTCATCGTTCACCATGGCACCGACCACAATGGCGCAAGCGGAAACGTAGGCATGTTTAGAGCCATGCGCAACTTGCGCCGAACCATCAGTGTAAATGATGCAATGGAAATCCTCCAACGGCCGCATTGCTAATGGAGCAGGATGAACAAATTCATACTGTAAATACTCCTGCGACCGTAAAGTGGCGTCAAAAATAAACGTGACATCCTGGGACGTCAAGGACGCAGCCAATTGAATCCACCGAGGGTGCAAAGCTTTGGAATTAGGTACACTGGCTTTCGTAACCGCCTCTAAGGCAGGACACGGGGTAACAACCAACATGCGTTTTCCTTGTGACAGGGCACGTTCCTTAAGAATCGCCATCTGCACAGCCGTTAAAACTTTTTCCACAGTGGAAAAGCGCAGTTCAGCCGAAGTGTACAAGTGTGACTTGTAAGCAATAGGTACTGTATCTCCTTCATTAAAAGTCAGGTACGTGAAACCCACCGCCCCAGGGATAATTCTTATCACCAGGTTGGTCTGGTTATCACGAGTCTGTAAATATTCAGATGCGAGCAAATCAGCCTGCAAAGACTGCAGAATGGCTGAATGCTCAGGCAGCCAGCATGATTTGGAAAAAGATGGTTGTATCAAAGCATACAAAGGCTTGATACGCTGGGCATATTCCGGAATGTAAGTCCTCCCGAAATTCAAAAAGCCCAGTAGAGATTGTAATTTTTTCAGTGTTGTCGGAGAGCGCAACTGTGCGCACTTCTCCAGGAAGTGGGGTGCTAAACCCTTCCCTTCGTTGTTAAGCTCGTAACCTAGAAACAACACTGTGTACTCTGCAATGTGCGACTTTGCAAAGTTAAACTTGTAACCTATATCAGCAAAGTTACAAATTATGCTATTTACTCGACACAGAGGCTCCCAAAGATCGTCGTCTGTGAGATAAATGTCATCCACATACGAACAAGCAACTGGGTCGATGCCCTCCAGAAGAGAGACAATGCGGGCGGAGAATACTCCAGGACTGTTCTTATAGCCCATTGGTAGACGCCGAAACATTTTTTGCACACCGCCGCATGTAAAACTGGTCCATTGGGAACTTAGACCGTCTAATCTATGGGCATAAAAACCATTGGAAATGTCAAGCGTGGTTTTGAACCATTAACGCTCAAGACTATTCACTAACGCAGAGCCATGAGTATTCTGTACTGCGCAGTTACGGCAATGCGAGTTCAAATGCCTATAATCCAAAACCAAACGATATGAGCCGTCCGGCTTGTTCACAGTAAAAAGGGGGTTATTCATCAGTGACACATACGTTTCAATTACACCTTGATATTCCAATTGTTCAAGGATAGCCGCGACTGAAGCTTTGGCTTCACGCCGTATGGGGTATTGAGGTTGAGGCTGCGGCTGAGACCGTAAGGGAATCTCGTGGCTTGGTGACAATTTATCCCAGCCACACTGATTGCGGTACACAGCCGGCGCAAGCGCCAGAGCCCACTCTTCTGCAAAATGCAGCGCTTCCACTCTCGGTACAGTGTGCGTGAAACTGGGTAGGATTACCTCCTCCCCTCGCGGAGCTGCGAGAACAAAAGGTGGGGGCCAGTCACCCTCCGAAAGCAAAATGTCATACGTAGACGAGAGATTTTCCCAAAATACCCCTTTTACCAGTTCGCTGCATGTCACCTTCAATTAACAGGACAATTTCAAAAAGACGTTCAGGGGGAGCAACATGCGTATCAGCAGTTTCAATCACAACATAAGTATCAGTCGCTGTCACCTTCAACAGTGGACGGAGGGCCTCTCTCACTATGGTAATCTCTGCCGCGCTGTCCAGCAAGGTCAGAGCCCACGTCAGATTCCGAAGCCGCGTTCTCACTATCCGGGGCATAACGATGCGCTGTCAGGGCGGCGACTTTCTTCGTGGCAAACTGTGGTCTCTTGGGCGTAGAGCCTTCCTGCTGCTCTCCACTGTTACGCGGGCGGGGCTGACCACGTCCTTGCTGGCCACCCCGGCCCCTGCCGCTCCCTCCACCACCGGTTGACGGAGCCGATGAGTCCTGAAAGGAACGAGGAGAGCGTTGGTCAGAAGCCTGAAACCTCTCAGGCGATTTAATCATCGCGCGGTCGCGCAAATCATAAACACGATCCGACTGCGCAGGCAACGGAGACGCAGGAGCAGAAACCTGTGTTTGTTGTTGTTGTTGCTTACCCTGATTCTGCTTTTTAGGCCAATTTTGTTTCTTGGACTTTTGTTGACCACTAGTTTCCGATGTCTGACCCTGGGGCTGCTTTTTCTCTTTATCAGGAAAAGCCCTAAGCCCCTTTGCATTGCGGCCAACCGTTTTATAAGCAGCCACAATTATCCTTGCCAACCATCGGGGTCTCTCGGCCTTGGGAACTAACTCCAATGCGTTAGCAACCTGAAAGTTCACTGCATCCCCCTTGACATTCGCAAGGATCAGATCGCAAACTACATCAAAGGTGCCACACAGGCGCATACCCAATTCAACCGCCGACTCCGGTCCGTGTTCGTCTTGAACACGTTTAAAGACCGCACCAAGATTGGTCACAGATGGGGTGCCATAGCACCTCGAATAGACCGCTGCAAAAGTCTTACCCCAGGTCTCATAGTCAACAAGTTCAGGTGCCAAATCTTTCGGTAAACTTAGTGTAAGAATCCGGTGTTTATCACCCGGACTCGTGTTGGGAAACACAGCTTCTAGCTGGCCGAATTTCTCAGCAAGCCAGAACGGAAAATCATCCTTGTCCTGGGGCTTTTTACCCATCACGGAATTCACCATGACCGGATTGATTTTCAGACCAGCATGTTCTGCACGAAGCTGTGCACCCCTAGGGGCCGCGTCCTGAACATTACGGCTAGTGTAATGAACAAGCGCTCTAATCACTTCCACCGCGACTTCATGAAGCCGCCGCAGATCAGCCACGTTACAAGTGGCGCGATGAGGGTGAGGAGTGAATCCAGCCAAAGCGGGCCAAGGCGTGCCCGGAATGGACAAAGGACCTAACCTCGGAGCGGTTAAAGCGTGTGGTAGGGCGCCACCAAACCAAACTCCATGCTGCCAAGCATCAATAGGAACCTCCAGTGCTCTGTACGGAGCGTACGCAACCGGTACAGCCGAAGCAGTGTAGGAGTGGAACACACCAGAATTAGCGTCCACTGGCGGAAATGTCACCCACGAATAAAACAGTTCGTACGGGTAAGCATGTTCCGCACTCACCACCAGAACGACAGCCAAGCCTTCCACAGGAACATCATAAGCCCGCAAATGGTCACGCACCGCAATGCGACTATGCTGCGGGATGTCCACGGCTTGTGCCATGTCAGCACAGGAAAGTGAAAAAACAAAGATTACTTTGTAGCACAACTGGGTAGTAATTCAAAGAAACCGTTTACAGAAAGATTCAAGCTTGAAAAAGACCTATTTCAAAAATAGGTAGGTTTATCCGACACTGCCGTTTTCCGGAAACGGGAACGAAGGCGTTAAGGTTTGAATGATATACTACTCGAGTGTCATGATATAAGGCCAACAACGTATGGGCGCCATGTAGCAGGGTTTCCGTTCTTCCACAGAACTGTGCACAGAGATCTAGAACCTGGGTGAGTTAGGATGACCCAAAACTCACCTTTGTTTCAGAAATCCCCTTACCAAGCTAGCTACAGTGTCTCATCGGTAGTAATTACTTCCCGATGACTTAGACAATCCAGAACATGAACTTAGGGTACCTCAGGTATCGTAGAACACATGAACACTCTTTCGTTATATAATCATTCCAAACCGAAACTGGGAGGCAAAGAACACACGTGCAAGTTTGAAATGTTTATTTTTCAATGCAGCATTCTCAAACGCAGTATCTTGTATAATATCAACATACATATTATAAAAATCAGAGTTAGCAGCATAGTCACTAATCCATAATAAGCAAAAGGTGATAGCATGTTATGATGCAAAAATCTATAGAATTCTGTATCACCTATATTTCGTGCACCCTAATTAGCATATTATATTATATCTAAGAAGGTCTCGTTTGGGTTCTTAGCAGGGCGGGCCCATACCTCTGATTCTCAGTAGGAGCAGATCACATCAACAGCTACCAGCTCTCTGCATGCGAAGCATCAAGTGTGTTGATTCATTCCCTGTAACTGTATCTTAAACCCGCGTAGAGCCCAATGTTGGCAGCAACATTATTTGTGTTATGTCTAACGTGGTGCGAGGATCAGGCCTTCAGCAACCTTGTGTTAGGTTATTCTTAGAGTGTGCAGTTCTCGGTGTGCAGACAGTTGTACCAAGTGTACCAAGCACGACTGATACTAGAGCAATAACATATTATTCTCAAATAAATCACATCTTTCGTCTAGGTTGAAAGCTACAATAACAATTAGGTGTCGTGTGCAAACTCAAGCTGAAAGAAAATATTGCGTTTAAACATTTAATAAGCTCATGCTAACTTAACACAATATATAGAAACGTAGTAACCATATGACACTTTGACCCTAGTGACCTCGCAGGAAGTGACATCACTTGACCTTTGACCAAAGTTATTTCACAGAAAGTGATGTTACTCAATCATTGACCCTGGTGACATTAACAAAAGTGACATCTCAGAAATTGCTAAAAATAAAACCTACAATATGTGATATTGAAAGACAACAAAAGTATATTAAAGTAAATAAAATTGTGCTTTAGTTATCAGCAAAATTCACTAGGCTGTTGTGATGATGTTCCAGGGTCCCTCCTACAAAAAGCCAGCAGCATAGACTAGGAAAACAACTATCATAGTCCAGGAAAAGAACCATCATAGCCCAGGAGAACAGCCATCATAGACAAGGTACAGCCATCATTCTCTTAACAAAAGCTTCAAATGCTCAGACACAGGCTCATACCCTGACCTTTGCCTTTATTTGTCAAAAGCCTATGCAGAATATCCATAAGCCATGGCAATACCAGTAGATGCCAGGCAAACCCCAGTATGCCTGTGCTGACTCGTAATAACATAACCATTAATCAATGGCTGACCCTGGTTGGTACATATGTGTAAGCTCTCCTTATAGGAGCTAATCTGCACACAGAATGCATCTTTTGAGCTCAAAGAGCGAAAATAGCCCCCAAAAAACACAATCTCTCTCTTCACACATAGTTTCCAATCCTTTGGTTTTTCAAATCTGACTGCGTGCACAGGAAATCTGTGTGCCAATTCTGGGATAAGATTTTTAGCTTACTCACTTATTTGTGTAGAATATACCAACCTTTGAATCTCAAAAATGTATTTCTTCTTTTAAATAAGTTGATATTTTCAGGATAATCACATTTGATGTGCATATTAAAAAACAGGACAGATTCGGCCTTCCTGGACCTCCATTGCACACCTATTACATACATGAATCATGTTAGCCTATATACAGTTGATATCTCAAATTGAATTGTCTCTCGGAAACATTTTATTAGGTGGTACTGGACAGAACCTATTTTTAATTTTTTTAAACTGTGACATCACCATGTGTGCATGTAGACGTCTCGCTTGAGTGCAGCTTGTGCTTTAGCACCTTTCTTCATTAAGCCACATCCCACCTGCGTTCATGTTCTAGCTCTCTTATGTGTGTGGGCATAGGACCCACTAAACTGTGTGCACGTAGACACATCTCCCCTTTGTACACCTTTCCCCTTTCATCCTGTATGGAAACATTCTTATCACCTGCATCCCCATAGTATCTATCATCTGTGTGCAGTCAGTATCCTCTCATTCTTGAGAGCTGGTATCTCTTTCAGCTGTGTGCCCCATGCCTTTCAACAGAACAACCCCAGCTACTCAGACTTAAACGGAACAGCTTCAGATTTTCGGGTTAACGCTGTATGCCTGTAGGCCCCTTTCATCTCTGTGCACATAACCCCCTCTCATATGTGGCCTTTTAACCATTCTTACCTGTGTGCATATAGCCCTATAATTTGTATGGACCAATCTTACTCTGACCAAATTGCATTTACCATTCCAGCATATACCCCCTCATCTGTTTGCATATAAGGCCCCAGACAAGCTGAACCTAGTCCTCTCTCAAAATGCAGGCACACAGGCCCCCGTCACAATTATGCACCTAGTGCTCATTAATAGATAGGTACAAAACATCCACTAATCTGTGCCCAGCAATGTTTCCACAACGTTGGGCACTCGCCCCACTCACATTTTACACCTATTCTGTATAGCAGCTTGCTTCTGCTGGCACTGCTTGCAACTCCTCTGGAGAGTATCTGACTCCGAATTGTATACCTGTCGAACAGTGGGGGTTACCTGAGTATTTTTTTAATGAGTACTTTGCTGCGTGTTTAAGTAATGTATGTTGAGTCTTACTATGTTAAAATATATTTCTGTGTGTGTGTGTATGTGTGTGTGTTTTATGAATGTGTGGCAGGTTGTGTGTATATCAAGAATTTGTGTACGAAAGTGACCATGTTAGACATGAGTGCCTAGGATAGTCACAGCCAATCACATATTCTTAATGCATACAACCGGGCATACATTCCTAAAACACATATGCGCACAAATACAACCAACACATTCATTAAACAGGCAGCAAAGCACACATCAAACAAACACTCAGTTACCCACTCAGTTTGATATCCTGAGTGAGACACCCAAACAAGCTCTCTCTCACACTTGGGGTTGCGATCAGCCTGCCAGGGGTCGCAAGCTGCAGTCGAGGAGTCGCAGTTGCGACACCTGGCGCACCCTAATTAACAACCATGTTGATGAGTATTGGATTATCCAAGTATCAGGGATTACATGTGAGCCTTTAATACTTTTCTGAACTTGATACTCTCTCATTCATCCACTCATCGATTTATTGAAATTGCTCTTGAACCTTTTACTGATGTATACATTCACTCTTTCATTTGTTCACCCATTCCACTCATCCATCCACTCAGTTATTCAAAGACAAAATTCTCTTATCCATACATACGCTTTCCCATTCTATCGCTCATGCATCCATACTTTTGTCCATTCACGAATATATCCGTTTACTCATCTACTCATTCCTTCATTTACTAATACATACATACATACATTCGTCTCCTCACTCATCCATCCAGTTAGGCACTCCAGTTCCAATAATTCATCTTTCCCTTCCCTCTCATCAACTGAATAATACTCTATTCATTCACACACTCATACATGCACTCACACATCTTTGACCGATTCACTTACAACCAGTCATCTATCCATTCACGTATACTTACTTTCTCACCTACTCATTTACCCACCCATCCAAGCACTTACCCATTTGTTCACCCATCCTGTCAGGCATCCAGTCACTCGCCCTCTTACTCATCCACATATTCAAATCAGCTATCCATCCAACTCATTGAACCATATCCTTGCTGAATCCTTTACTGACTCACTCAGTCATTCATTCATCTGTCCACCCAGTCACTCTCCCATCCACGTGCTCAGCTATTCACTCACAGCTTTTCTATTTCCATCACCCCATCTACGTAAGAGCTGACTAATGACGCAATCATCCCCTGATCGACACACTCACTTGTTTTCAAGGATGAGGATACTGAGAGATACAAAATACTTTCATTGGTTCTGTGGATTTGATGCCACTGTCATGCTTGTGCACACTCGTTATCATTACTTAGTAAGCCCAACAAAGTAACCACGTGTGCAGGGAAGTGTTGCTATCAAGAGTAATATGCAACTTTGGGGAGATAAGGGTAAGCAGTGAATTCAATAACCAGGAGGCGGAAGCAGCAATGGGCATAAATGTTTGTGCGCTACATCGTGTTTACTCCTGTTGATCCAGAGATACAACCACCTGAGTGCAGTGGCACCAATGTGAATATTGATCACTCAGAAATTCGTTGTGTAAGGAAAATGGTTTGGTCCTGAAGAAGGCGGTCCTATTGTTTGTCTACCACCGAAACGCGTCGACGCCCAGTGTTTCTTGGTGTTAAATGTGACAAAGTCAGCAATTAATTGGAGACAGGGAATTTACATCTATGCTTTGTGCTGCCTATATTGTGTTCAAATTAACATGCACTAGACAACGTCAATTGTCTGAAGGAATTCTCCTTTTTTAGTGATTTAGGAACTAATTTGTGCTTTATGTTTTTAAAGTTTTTATGAATTCGTTCATGTTAATTTGTCATTTTCTTATGAATTTGTTATACATATCCATTTGTGTGAATATAAGTGCCCTAAATATCCTGAGTGGATTGATGAATGTTTAGTATGACTGTGGTGATATAGCTTTGACAATGTGCACCAACGGGAACATTTATTTTTAACCTCAAAGTTGCTGGGAGCTCTATCCCTTTGGGCGTGACAGCCCCTCTCCTTGGTTTCAAGAATCTTAATGAGCCACGGCTTGTATTTTCAGTACGTGGAACACAAGTGTATGATCTCAATCTTATTAGTAGCCACTCCTCGGTAACGTTCAGCGTCTCCAGTGCTTTGCCCTCTGTAGCACAGAGATGCACCTTTTCGTATTATCACTTTTGACAGTATTGTGACAGTACTGCGCTGTGTTCTTATGGCACTTTGTCCTAACAGTCACAGTCTTTCACATATTCTAACCTGGCACACGTTCCAAAAACACATATGCGCACAAATACATTCTAACAGGTACAACTAACACAATCATTAAACACGCAGCACACATTAAAAAAAACACGCTCACAGTTTGACAGCTATACCATCATGAATGAGACACCCAAACAAGGTCCCTCTCTCTATATGGATCGCAAGCAGCCTGCCAGTGATCGCAATCTGAAGGCCAGGGGTCGCAGCTGCGACCCCTGGCGACCCATAAATGACATCCATGGAACACTTCACAGTATAGCCCACCACATCCTCCCAGTCAGCTGTGCATTGTGACCATTAACTGTTCACTCATTCTTTTGAGATTCCCATATATCTTTGACAGCAATATCAAATAAATACAAGAGTTTCTTCCGCCCATCAGTTTCATCACCATTCTCATGGTTCAAGACTGAGCCAGCTGATGAAGTGGAAAGTGGACTGGCTCATTGTGATGTAGTGTTCATGGTCTTTAAAGATAGATCTTCCCTATAATAGAACAGTGTTGGGGTCGTGATGTATATGGTATGTCATTCCAAATCATGGGTGCCTAGATGGAAAACAACTATTGTGTTGTTTTATGCACTTCTTCATCTTAGATTGCTGGAGTGTTGACTGCGAATGTGTAAACAGTTGCTGGAGTTGGTGAGATTCTCAGCCAGACAGACAGGGCGCCAGTCATGAGGGCTTTGTAGATGATGCTGGTGGGTTTGAAGAAGGTGCGGGCCAACAAGGGCAACCATTAGAGTTCCATAAGGATGGGGGTGATGCGGTCATATATCTACAGGACCTCGATGAGGCACGCTGTGGCATATACAGTGCCTATAAAGGGGGACATGGTCAGTCTGGGAGGTGGTGCCACTATCAACATGCAAAAGTTCAAGGATTTGAAAAGCAAGTCTGAAATCGCTTTTCAAGAGGAATGGTTTAACTTTCTTTTATAGAGAGACCTGGTTCCAGGCTGTCTTGGATTTTTGGCAAGGTGTTCCTTGGAGGGTAGGGTTGATGTCCAGCGTGAATCAGAGCAACTCGGTGCTGGGTGAATGTTGGGGCTCAAATCAATCCACGTTCATGTTGTTGAGCCAGGTTTGCGCTATTTGTTCCTTCTCGTTTCTGGTGAATAGCAGACATTATGCTGTGGTAGGGTGGAGCTTCAGTTAGGTGTTGCACATCCAGTGCGGAAAGTGATTGGGGTGTTAAGTGCCTGAAATGGAGGAGATTTTCAAGTAGAGATGTGTGTTGCGAACTTACAAATTAATTTTGATGCTCTTATTGGTGAATATGGTTCCGGGGTTTTCATGCAGAGGTTACATGGTGAGGCAGGATAAGAACCATGTGACATTTTGGACATTGAAAGAGAGCTTCTTGGACCTGGAGGCGCCCATATTAATGAACCAATGTTGGTAAAATCAGTAGGATGGGATGAGTGAAGGAGATTGCCATTTAATCTCATTCAAGATGGAAGGGTGTGGATGAAAGTGGAATGGTCAAGTGAGTCAAAGGTTGCTGAGAAGTCCAGCAATATCAGGAGAGGCACCTTTATCCATGGTCAGGGGGGCATTGTCTACGATTTGTAAGGTAGCTCTCTTGCTATGTTATGTTAATGAGTTTTGTATAGCGATTGTGCACACGAAGCTGTCTTGCCGCAGTCATGCATAAGGGAGAATAGTTAGGATACAAAGATCCACATTTCCAATGCTTTCCTGAAGTGAGAAAGAGCCTGGGAGTTTTTTAATGTAGAGGAAGGGAGTTCCACAGTCTAGCAGTATAGGCAACAAAGCTTTTGCCACTCCAACCGGCATGTCTGAACTTGGGCACCTCAATATTTATTTGCACCTGAAGAATGTAACAGTCTAGAAGGTGTCTACCAGCGGAAACACTGCCTAAGAGCCACTGGGCCAATATTGTGAAGTGCCTTAAACGCCGTGCACGAGGCCTTAAATGCAATCCCTTTTTTCATAGGCAACCAGTGCAGTAGGTTCAATGCTCTGGTGCTGAATGAAATATGAGAAGGCTGAAAACTAGTGGTGGTCGGAATTTGCGTAATCGCGCTACGCAGAGCGCCGCGAAAAAGTAAAAAATCTCTGCGAGCACGCAGAGTTCCGCGAACATCTGGAATTGCTTGTTCCGCCCATTCGCAATGCTTTTTTCCTATTCGCGAATGCTGTTTGCGTGCTCGGGGTGAAATTTTTCGCAAACAAGCATTTTTAAAGCGCAAACAAGTAAAAAGTTCTGCAGATTGCGGAATTTTTTGGCAAATCCGCGTTTTCCGCGGAACACAAAATTATCCAAATTCCGCGAGTGGAACGGAATTTACCACCCAGGCCTACTGAAAACGAGATGGGCTGCGGCATTTTGTAATGTCTTGAGTTTGGATAACATTTTTTGTTGAAAACTGATATATAAGCTATTGCAACAGTCTAATTTAGACAAAATGAATGTAGACATGATCGATTTTTGTAGATTAGAGGAGATATAAGGTAAGATTTTGCTCAAAATCTTCAGTAGAAAGAAAACAGAGGAAGCTGTTTGATTGATCTGGTTCTCAAAGGAGAGTTTTTGTCAGAAATGACACCCAGATTCTTAACTTTTTTCACTGGGGATGGAGCAGGCTACATATTTGGTGGCCACCAGTCCGGGAATCAAAAGTCAGTGTTGTTTCCAAAGAGTAATATTTCGGTCTAACCTGAGTTCAATCTCAGGCAGTTGTCTGCCATCCAGGTTCCAATATTTTCCTTAAAGTTATGAAATTGGGAAGCTGTAGGTGCCGGATTTCCTGTGACTGATGCAACAATTTGTATGTCATCTGCTGCAGCGTAATTTAAAGCCAGAATGGTAGCTATACACAAGATGATAGGGGCTGATGCGATTGTGGACTTGTGAGTAAACTACCTGTTCTATTATTTTGTTGAGGGGCATGTGAGGGAAGGGCTAGTAGTTGGAGATGTCATCAGGTCTAATGTATGTGGTAGGATCTAGCCTTCTGAATTAGGACCTGTCCTGCCTAGAGAGCTTCTGGGATGGTGTCTTGAGTGAGGGAGTCGTTGACAATAGTGAGTAGGAGTTAGAAAACTTCCCCCAAGAGGACAAGACATCTTCAAACAGGGTATCTTTGAGAGATTATAGGATGTCAGTGAGGTCTGCGAGCAACAGTGATTTGAAGGATGACCATTGCAGTACCCAATGCTAAGGGTTGGAAGTCAGAGAAGAAACAGGCTTAGTATTGCTAATGCACCTTCAAGTCTATTAATGTTGTCTGAAGAAAATGTTAATGGCATGGCCCCTGTTCCATAGAGCTTTGGTCAGGAGTGTCAAAGCAGGAGATTGATGCAGTGCTTGATGGTCTTTTGGCTGCTTCATTGACAGTATTGATACAGTATTCACCCCACAAGCAGGGTGATGTGGATGAGGGTGGTCAGTACAAGCATGGAGTATTGGAGATTTGCATTGAATGGTAGTGATATCTTTTTCTGTATGATGGTTGCTGGAGAGTAAGATAAAGTCATGTGGCTTCATTTAAAGGATAGTTTTGGCTGGAAATAAGTGATATTACTTCCTGCAGAGATGGATGCTAGGAAATAATTTATGAACAATTCTGAGGGTTGGGATCCACACCATTTTGTTTCATAGCTTGTCCATACTTTGTCCATTAATCAGAGAATGCGTGCAGACTGGTGTGCCTTTGCTCAAATGGCACCAAGTGAACAACAAACTATCGGTGGGGCGTCCTCTTCGCCCCTGCCAGTCGCACAGCTAAACACACCTTCATGGCGATCAAGTTGTTAGTTCATTCCATCACTATAATCATTGTAAACAACTTTTTGGTTAAACTTTTTTAGTTCCACTTTTATTTCGAGCCACATGCAGAGTTTTTGCCATTTTCCAAGTTTTTTATGTTCTAATCGTGCCCGTCCGGGCCTCATAAAAAAAACACGAGCAACGCAACGATTCATCCAAGGCAGTGTTTTATTAAAAGAACCCAAAGCATTTCGGGCAATCAAGTGCCCTTCGTCAGAGGTCACTGTAAATAATCGTAAAAACAATATTAACAATTACTATTTTTTGTCCTCAATTGTACGTCTTACATTAAATCAACATTTACATATTCTTTTTCCGAACCAGGAAGTACGATCCGTGTTGACGAAACTCCGTACTCCCTTTTGCTACGAGAGCTGTAAACAGCTATAAAACCTGAGTCCGGCCCGAACTGCACCCCGGTACGCAACATACACAACATGAACCCCCTCGAGCGTGTCATCCCAGCCCTGTACGCCTACGACCTCGTATATAGAAATCGACGACGGCGCAGACGGTGAGTACAACGTACCACAACAACGGAAATATACCTGTACAGTCCGCCACAGGCTAGCGCATATCACCATTGCTACAGTGATACGTGCTGCACATGCACCATTAACGTCGGGGTACGGTGCACCACACGCTAGCGCATATCACCATTGCAATAGTGATACGTGCCGCATATACGCCATTAACGTCAGGGTACGGTCACCACACGCTAGCGCATATCACCATTGCAATAGTGATACGTGCCGCACATACGCCATCAATGTGTGGGGGGCATGGTGAGCCACACGTAGCGCATATTACTATTGCAATAGTGATACGTGCCGCACATACGTCATCAACGTGTGGGGAGGGCATGGTGCGCCACAGGCTAGCGCATATCACTATTGCAATAGTGATACGTGCCGCACACACGTCTGAAATGTCGCGTACGGTGCGTCACATCTGAGTGGTGGGTGGCAGAGACCCCCAGCAGTGCCCAGACATGACAGGGGTGGGTGGATATGACTCCCAGCAGTGCCCAGACATAGGAGAGGGGTGTGTACAGGACCCCCAGCAGTGCCCAGACATAGGAGAGGGGTGTGCACAGGACCCCCAGCAGTGCGCAGACATGACAGGGGTGGGTGGATATGACTCCCAGCAGTGCCCAGGCATAGGAGAAGGGTGTGTACAGGACCCCCAGCAGTGCCCAGACATAGGAGAAGGGTGTGTACAGGACCCCAGCCGTGCCCAGACATAGGAGAGTGGTGTGCACAGGACCCCCAGCAGTGCCCAGACATGACAGGGGTGGGTGCATATGACTCCCAGCAGTGCCCAGTTATAGGAGAGCGGGTGTGCACAGGACCCCCAGCAGTGCCCAGACATGACAGGGGTGGGTGCATATGACTCCCAGCAGTGCCCAGACATAGGAGAGGGGTTTGCCAGGAGCCCCCAGCAGTGCCCAGACATGACAGGGGTGGGTGGATATGACCCCCAGCAGTGCCCAGACATAGGAGAGTGGTGGGTACAGGACCCCCAGCAGTGCCCAGACATAGGAGAGGGGTGTGCACAGGACACCCAGCAGTGCCCAGACATGACAGGGGTGGGTGCATATGACTCTCAGCAGTGCCCAGACATAGGAGAGGGGGTGTGCACAGGACCCCCAGCAGTGCGCAGACATGACAGGGGTGGGTGGATATGACTCCCAGCAGTGCCCAGGCATAGGAGAAGGGTGTGTACAGGACCCCCAGCAGTGCCCAGACATAGGAGAAGGGTGTGTACAGGACCCCAGCCGTGCCCAGACATAGGAGAGTGGTGTGCACAGGACCCCCAGCAGTGCCCAGACATGACAGGGGTGGGTGCATATGACTCCCAGCAGTGCCCAGTTATAGGAGAGCGGGTGTGCATAGGACCCCCAGCAGTGCCCAGACATGACAGGGGTGGGTGGATATGACTCCCAGCAGTGCCCAGGCATAGGAGAAGGGTGTGTACAGGACCCCCAGCAGTGCCCAGACATAGGAGAAGGGTGTGTACAGGACCCCAGCCGTGCCCAGACATAGGAGAGTGGTGTGCACAGGACCCCCAGCAGTGCCCAGACATGACAGGGGTGGGTGCATATGACTCCCAGCAGTGCCCAGTTATAGGAGAGCGGGTGTGCACAGGACCCCCAGCAGTGCCCAGACATGACAGGGGTGGGTGCATATGACTCCCAGCAGTGCCCAGACATAGGAGAGGGGTTTGCCAGGAGCCCCCAGCAGTGCCCAGACATGACAGGGGTGGGTGGATATGACCCCCAGCAGTGCCCAGACATAGGAGAGTGGTGGGTACAGGACCCCCAGCAGTGCCCAGACATAGGAGAGGGGTGTGCACAGGACACCCAGCAGTGCCCAGACATGACAGGGGTGGGTGCATATGACTCCTAGCAGTGCCCAGACATAGGAGAGGGGGTGTGCACAGGACCCCCAGCAGTGCGCAGACATGACAGGGGTGGGTGGATATGACTCCCAGCAGTGCCCAGGCATAGGAGAAGGGTGTGTACAGGACCCCCAGCAGTGCCCAGACATAGGAGAAGGGTGTGTACAGGACCCCAGCCGTGCCCAGACATAGGAGAGTGGTGTGCACAGGACCCCCAGCAGTGCCCAGACATGACAGGGGTGGGTGGATATGACTCCCAGCAGTGCCCAGTTATAGGAGAGCGGGTGTGCACAGGACCCCCAGCAGTGCCCAGACATAGGAGAAGGGTGTGTACAGGACCCCAGCCGTGCCCAGACATAGGAGAGTGGTGTGCACAGGACCCCCAGCAGTGCCCAGACATGACAGGGGTGGGTGCATATGACTCCCAGCAGTGCCCAGTTATAGGAGAGCGGGTGTGCACAGGACCCCCAGCAGTGCCCAGACATGACAGGGGTGGGTGGATATGACTCCCAGCAGTGCCCAGGCATAGGAGAAGGGTGTGTACAGGACCCCCAGCAGTGCCCAGACATAGGAGAAGGGTGTGTACAGGACCCCAGCCGTGCCCAGACATAGGAGAGTGGTGTGCACAGGACCCCCAGCAGTGCCCAGACATGACAGGGGTGGGTGCATATGACTCCCAGCAGTGCCCAGTTATAGGAGAGCGGGTGTGCACAGGACCCCCAGCAGTGCCCAGACATGACAGGGGTGGGTGCATATGACTCCCAGCAGTGCCCAGACATAGGAGAGGGGTTTGCCAGGAGCCCCCAGCAGTGCCCAGACATGACAGGGGTGGGTGGATATGACCCCCAGCAGTGCCCAGACATAGGAGAGTGGTGGGTACAGGACCCCCAGCAGTGCCCAGACATAGGAGAGGGGTGTGCACAGGACACCCAGCAGTGCCCAGACATGACAGGGGTGGGTGCATATGACTCCTAGCAGTGCCCAGACATAGGAGAGGGGGTGTGCACAGGACCCCCAGCAGTGCGCAGACATGACATGGGTGGGTGGATATGACTCCCAGCAGTGCCCAGGCATAGGAGAAGGGTGTGTACAGGACCCCCAGCAGTGCCCAGACATAGGAGAAGGGTGTGTACAGGACCCCAGCCGTGCCCAGACATAGGAGAGTGGTGTGCACAGGACCCCCAGCAGTGCCCAGACATGACAGGGGTGGGTGCATATGACTCCCAGCAGTGCCCAGTTATAGGAGAGCGGGTGTGCACAGGACCCCCAGCAGTGCCCAGGCATGACAGGGGTGGGTGGATATGACTCCCAGCAGTGCCCAGACATGGGAGAGGGGTGTGTACAGGACACCCAGCAGTGCCCAGACATGACAGGGGTGGGTGCATATGACTCCCAGCAGTGCCCAGACATAGGAGAGGGGTTTGCCAGGAGCCCCCAGCAGTGCCCAGACATGACATGACAGGGGTGGGTGGGTGGATATGACCCCCAGCAGTGCCCAGACATAGGAGAGTGGTGGGTACAGGACCCCCAGCAGTGCCCAGACATAGGAGAGAGGTGTGCACAGGACACCCAGCAGTGCCCAGACATGACAGGGGTGGGTGCATATGACTCCCAGCAGTGCCCAGACATAGGAGAGGGGGTGTGTACAGGACCCCCAGCAGTGCGCAGACATGACAGGGGTGGGTGGATATGACTCCCAGCAGTGCCCAGACATAGGAGAGGGGTGTGTACAGGACCCCCAGCAGTGCCCAGACATAGGAGAGGGGTGTGTACAAGACCCCCAACAGTGACCAGACATAGGAGAGGGGTGTGCACAGGACCCCAGCACTGACCAGACATAGGAGAGGGGTATGTACAGGACCCCCAGCAGTGCCCAGACATAGGAGAGGGGTGTGCACAGCACCCCCAGCAGTGCCCAGACATAGTAGAGGGGTGTGTACAGGAGTCCCAGCAGTGCCCAGAAATAGGAGAGGGGTGTGTGCAGGACTCCCAGCAGTGCCCAGACATAGAAGGGGTGTGCACAGGACCCCCAGCAGTGCGCAGACATGACAGGGGTGGGTGGATATGACTCCCAGCAGTGCCCAGACATAGGAGAGGGGTGTGTACAGGACCCCCAGCAGTGCCCAGACATAGGAGAGGGGTGTGTACAAGACCCCCAACAGTGACCAGACATAGGAGAGGGGTGTGCACAGGACCCCAGCACTGACCAGACATAGGAGGGGGGTATGTACAGGACCCCCAGCAGTGCCTAGACATAGGAGAGGGGTATGTACAGGACCCCCAGCAGTGCCCAGACATAGGAGAGGGGTGTGCACAGCACCCCCAGCAGTGCCCAGACATAGGAGAGGGGTGTGTACAGGAGTCCCAGCAGTGCCCAGAAATAGGAGAGGGGTGTGTGCAGGACTCCCAGCAGTGCCCAGACATAGAAGGGGTGTGCACAGGACCCCCAGCAGTGCCCAGACATGACAGGGGTGGATGGATATGACCCCCAGAAGTGCCCAGACATAGGAGAGGGGTGTGTACAGGACTCCCAGCTGTGCCCAGTCATAGGGGTGTGCATGTCCAACAGCAAACCTTAAGTACATGCCTGTATGTGTACATCCCTAACTGGGAACACTCATAATAGTTGCATAGCAACACATCACACACAGCAGTGACCTACTCCACAGAGAATGGTATCCTGTCACACACTGTGTGACACACCACATGTGGTTGTATTGTCAGATCCCACATGTTTATCCACCTGTCTAGTTCGCTGGCACCCCCCCCTCCATCCTGACTCAATAGTGTGCAGTCATGTAACAGACCACCAAACAAATGAAGCACAAATGTAATAATAAAGTATCATGTACATCCCGGACATGATGTGAATGTCCAGGTGGTGCAACATGTACTCCCTCATGGATGTAACAGGGTAGAAATCCCCTAGATACAAAGAAACACATTCTATTTTGTGTGTCCAAAGATTAGAAATGTACATTCTGAATCATAACGTCAAGGCTGATAACATTGTCATGCATAGTCTGATAAAGTATGATGGTCTCTCTGAAGGCATTACTACATACTACAAACCCAAGCACAGTGAGTAGCATGGATAGCACTGACCAATTATCTGAATTCATTTGTGAGCAGGCATGGCCATTGCTGAAGGGAAGGTACAAATCTATAGGGAATCAACAGAAACGTCATCACCACTAATGTGTAACTGTCCGTAGTGAACATCACATGTGTCACTGAGGAAGGGACACTCTTTGGGACAATGTCTGCATGCAAACTGCAGACACACCAATCTAGATAGATTGCTACAACATTGGGATAGCACAAACATACCATGGTCCAGCTCATTACCATCAGGAAATAGACAAATAGCAAATATGAACATCACAACAACTCGTAGGCACACAGCAGTCAAAGCAAAGTCCTGAAATGCAAAAGTTCAGAATGAAAGATGAAAAGCTTTATTCAGCGCCACAATTGAAAAACGAAAAAAATGAGTCTAGGCTCACACAAGGCCAATGGCCAGTCCAAATAAATGTCCCCAACAGTGGTGGTATAGTGGATGTTGTCACACCTAAACTTGCCTGCACATGGAGATCAGATGTCTGTGGACACATGGGAGGCATCATCGGGGTAATTGTCCGGCACCGCAGGGACAGGAGAGGGAAGGGCAGGTGTAGTGGGTGCAGGTGGAGTGGAATCCTCCACAGTGTCTGGTGCAGTGCCAAAGGATGACAAATATTCAGCGCTGCACACTGCTGCCAGTTCTGACAAACTACCACCTGAACCCGGGGACACAATGGAGGTGGAGGAAGAGGGCTATGAGTCAGGTGTCGTGTGTCTGTGGATGCGTGTGTTGCATCTGTCCCCTCTCCCTGTGGGTGTGCCTACATCCCCTTGAGATTGGGTGCGTGGAGATTTGCATTTTGTCTGGCGTGTGAGTGTGCTGGGTGTGTCTGCTGTGGTGTCTGACCTGTGGCGTCTGCGTGTAAGTTGGACAGGTATGGGAGAGGGTGATGTGGATGGGTCAGAAGGAGTGGGGGGTGGGGCTGACGCTGCAGGATGGACAGTGCTGCCGTCAGCGATGACTCTATGGCTGCCAAACTCCGACTTTGGCCAGACATGGCTGATGACATACCCTCCATGTATGACAACAACTGGGTCATGATGTGTGTTTGGCCATGGAGGGCAGTCAGCATCGATGTCTGACCAACTTGGATCTGCCGGAGCAGGTCCACAGACTCAGCACTGAGGGAGCAGGGGAGACAGGGGCAGGGGCTGCGGTGCCGGGGACAAAGGAGACACGGGGGTAGCACGGACCCTAGGGACCCTAACAACTGGGAGGGTGGAGATGGTTCCGGAGGAAGAGGGGACAGGTAAAGTTGTTGTAGATTGCATAGCTGCATATTCCCCCTCCTCCTGGGAGTCAGAATCCAAGCCGTCCGCATGGTAAGAGGTGTCGTGCTCATGAGGTCCGGCCGCCTGACTCCCCTCACCCTCTGTGCCACTGCCTCCCTCTGACTCCTCAAAGCTGGTGGCACTGTTGCTCGGTCCCTCTGTCCGGTCCGTGCCTGTGTCTCCTCCAGATTGTGGTGATGATGCTGTTGGCAAGGAGAAAAAGACAAATATATCAGTCGCCTGTACACATCAGACATATCGGCAACAAATCTTTTGTGGACATTTCTAATCATGGCATGCATCATGAGTCACATGCCACATAACTGAACACATATATAAGTCTAGTAATGTGCAATTGTAATAGACACAACGCTCATTGTATACAAAGATACAAGTAACAGACAAGGCCACCACTTGTATGAGAGTCACAATGATGAGCCACTCCCTGTCAACAGGATAGGTGTTGATCAATCACCGTTCAGTTGCACACTCTGGCACCCAAGTCCAGATATGGTCATGTTTAAATCTGTTTGACCCTGTGCCACATGGGAACAGTCCTGCCCGAACTGCCATGTGATGCCATCCCTGGACCTGAAACCATGTGCAGCTCAGCCCTAAAGTTAAATGGCTCCAAAACGGAACTGATGCTGCTGGGGAACTCCTCTCCATCTTTGCCCCCCAGCAGCTGGCCAGACTGTTTGGGACCGATGCCCCCCCCCAAGCAGGAGATCAAGAGCTTGGGGGTATGGCTGGAGCAGGACCTATCATTTAAAACCCATGCCAAAAAGACTGCTGGCGTGTGCTTTGGCCTGCTCCGTTCAGCCCAGAAGATTCTGCCCTTGCTCCCAGTGGCCACTCGAAGGCTTCTCATCCAGGGACTTATCATCTCGCGGCTGGATTTCAGCAATGCGCTTTTCCTGGGCGCACCCGAATCTACCCTGAACAGACTGCAGCAAGTGCAGAACGCGGCTGCCAGGCTTTTGACGGGTCTCCCTAGGCGGCAATCTGCCCGCCCGGCGTTGAGGGCACTGCACTGGCTCCCTGTGAAGGACCGGGTGAAATTCAAGTCACTCTGCATCGCCCACAAAGTCCTGCACGGGGTGGGTCCACCTATTCTTGAGGAGATGGTCCAGTCCTATAAGGCCTCTCGTTCCCTCCGCTCTGACCACCAACATCTCCTTCAGGTTGGCAGGGTGAAAAAGGCAAGAACTGGGGGCAGAAGGTTTTCAATAAATGTGGCCTCCTTGTGGAACTCACTGCCCCTACAACTGCGCTCCGAAGCCAGTCTCTTCAGGTTTCGCAAACTTTTAAAAACTTTTTTGTTCTCTGTTTAATCCTTGCATTCTTGTAGCTGTGTTATGTTCTGATAAGCGCGGGGATGCCTATTGGTAACCAGGCGCTATACAAAACTCGGAATAATAATAATAATAATAATAAACCAGTTTTCACTCACCTCTCACTGGCATCACAGCTGTCTACAGCCAGGCCTGTGTGAAACACAGATGTGTATACAGACAACCATGGTTGAAGACGGCTGTAATGCCAGAAAGTGGTTCCATTAACCTTGTTCCCAGTCCAGGGAAGGCATGGCTTGACAATAATGGCTGGACTGCTCCCGTGAGGCACATGGACAGACAGATTTGCAGATGACCATGTTTGAACTTGGGGGGCAGAGTGGGCAACAGAGAGGTGATGGATAAAACCCTGACCTGTTGACTCTGTGTGAGTATATGATTGGTAGAGAGGCTCCCTCCATCCCCACACACTGTAGTGACACTCCTCACAGGTGCAACTATCAGCACACCATACAGTTGCTAGCACAGAACACACACTGGCTGTCAATTGAAGTGGCACACATGTCCAAAATTCCAAAAAAGACAAAGCTAATGTGCCTACAATTGTGAATGTGAAAAACATTGATGCATTCTTGACAGACCCGCAACCACATGGGAAATCTGAATACTGGAGTGTGCACACCAAGGAAATACTGTGTTGCACCACCAATCCATACATGTAGCAATAAACGATGTGGAACAATCATCTCTGGAAGCCAATAACATCGCCTGTAAATCCTGCAATGACTGCATTGTCCAGTAGCAGAGGCTAAGTGCACAGTGAATATTTCACATCAGAAATAACATACACAGCACACCACTGACAAGGCCAAACAGGCAGGCCCATCACACCTCCCATGCACAACACCCCAATCACTCCGTCAATGTGAGTGATACAGTTCAAGTAGTGAGAACTCATTATCTGGGTATCATTAACTGGGCAGCTATATCAAGTAAGCCAAGGTCACATTGTGTGGCTGCACATCAATATTACTTACAAACAACCTGCAACATTTCTTGTGAATATGCACACACGCACTGCCCAGTGGGAGTATGCACCAGCCAAATTTTGTATACATGGACAGTGTGCACATGTAGCTAACACATGAGAAGTGCAAAGTATACCAGGGACAAAGGCCACTGAGGCAGACCCCTGCTGAACTCCATGTAGAGACTCATGATCAGTGCCAAAATATCATGAAGGGCAAACACAGTGCACATGTCGTGCAACAGTTAAGGTACCAACACGTGTCACAGACCTACCTCCAACATGATGATGTCATAAGCAATATGCATACTAATACATTGCACCCTAGGAGGACATGCGCAAAAATGAAAGACCCAAAGCAGGGGACAAATGTGAAGGATGGGAACGGATGTAAAAGCATCTGCTGAATATGGGCCATTTAAATAACAATGCATAAAGTGCCTGTCTGACCACACCACCCCAACTGTGGGAGTGTTACCAGACTTCGGAGCACTGCAGGTAGCATGTGACACACATGACAACAAACAGACATGTACCTACCCCCTCCTTGCTGCTGTCCCTCCTGCAACTGCCTATGGAGGTCTGCGAAAACCACTTTCAAGACCCGGAGCATGTGGGGGGTGAGGAGACGGGTGCCGCCATGCCGGCGTGGATCTTCAAGCTTCAGCTGGACCTGGGCGATACAGCGGGTCCAGCACCGGATGTCCTGCCACCTCTTGCGGATGTTACGTATCCTCCGGCGAGGGCCCCCCTCACTCCTGACAGCCCTGGCTATGGCCAGCCAGATCTCCCCCTTCTCATAGGCAGATACCTGTCAGGAAGATAAAGTGAAACAACATCAGTACACCTGGTCCAAGTCCCAAAGACACACACTTGCACCACATTGATGATGACAACAGGGCATAGGATGCTGACCGGACTTACATCATTGTCCATGTGCATGTGGCCTGTGAGCAAACACCAATGCGCTACATGTCTTCGAAAGGCTACAGATGCCATAAGGGCTGCAAACCACTCACTGAGCATGGCACACACTGAACAAGATATGCTACTTCAGGGTGTTGGACAGCACCTGGCATGCTGTCACATATCCCACTACACCTAAGAACCCTCAGCAGACCACAAATGCACACCCTGGCACAGATCATTTGCTTGTCATTTTCAACAGTGTATACAACCTCTCTTTGCACATGTCACACTTTAGGAAGATGTGACACAGGCCTCATGCTAACTGTCCAAGTCATGCGCACGGCACTGCATACTTGTCACATCAGATGGGTACAGCTGTGGCATACGTCATGCATCAGTGTTGCTAAACAGCACATACACAATTAGCCAGATGACAAAGAACATTCACACTCTTCAATGTCCATGACTTCAAAGCATGCATTTGTAAAACATCCACACATGTGATGAATAACAATCATCAACAGTGAGTACATTCGTCTGTCACTCTGGGGGGAACACTGTCACACCTCAGTAAATCATGCCACAAAAACATGCAAGGTGTGGCACAGCAGAAAGTGTGATTCACTTTGCATTGAATGTCACAGTTAGCACAATGCAGGTGAGGAGTAAACACAATTACACCACATCATTCACTGCATGGGAGATACCACAATGTACACACCCAGCATTCACTCAAAACGACATTGCATCTCAGTTCCATTAATACAGAATGGCTGTAGTGTCACACACACAACACAGGTGCACAGCCCAAGGTAGTGCAGTCATCACTCCCCTGCTCCCCTGGTCTCCCTTACAGCTTGCTGTAGTTTGGCAGGAGGGCATCCAGCAGGGCCTTGTTCTCCTCCTCACTGAATGCAGGTGCCCTCTCCATGCTCAGCAAAATCAGGGTCCAGGGAATGCAGAGACAGCAGCAGTGTTGTCCACTCCAATGTTGTGCAGGCAAGTGCCCTCTCACAGCCACATGAAGCCTTAAATCAGTGCTGCTGAGGGGCTGTCAGCCCAAGGAGTACAGTGTGATAGGCCAGATAACTTTGCATCCTATGTTTCATCCAATCCCATTACACATAAGGCCATGCATGGTTTAAAAACTGAGCTTGAGCACCACAACGAATTTTGCAACATTGTATAGTTTTGCCCAACTGATTTTTCCAGAACACCTGTAGAACACACTCAAATCTCTGTTTCCTTGACAACTAGCCTGCATTCTGGGCATTCTACTCGTCCCCTAGATGTTCCCTATGTATTATCTGGAATCCCCACACAAGTACGGTGCGTTTTCCGTCGCAAATGCAACTTATACAATAGTGAAATGACCCGTACACACGCACGTACCATTGGGGTATGCTCTGCTCGCGTATGTCTACAGTGCAATAGTGAAACGACCCATACTCACGCACGTACCATTGGGGTACACTCTGCTCACGTATGTCTACAGTGCAATAGTGTAACGACCCGTACACACGCACGTACCATTGGGGTACGCTCTGCTCGCGTATGTCTACAATGCAATAGTGAAACGACCCGTACACACTTACGTATCCTTGGGGTACGCTCTGCTCGAGTATGTCTACAATGCAATAGTGAAACGACCCGTACACATGCACGTACCATTGGGGTACGCTCTGCTCGCATATGTCTACAGTGCAATAGTGAAACGACCCGTACGCACGCACGTACCATTAGGGTACGCTCTGCTCGAGTATGTCTACAGTGCAATAGTGAAATGACCCGCACACACGCACGTACCATTGGGGTACGCCCTGCTCGCGTATGTCTACAGTGCAATAGTGAAATGACCCGTACACAAGCACGTACCATGGGGGTACGCTCTGCTCACGTATGTCTACAATGCAATAGTGAAACAACCTGTACACACGCACGTACTATTGGGGTACTGTGCGTTTCACACGCTCTAGTGAATGCATGTGTACAGTGCATTCAACAAGCTCATGCATGGCACCATTACTATAGTGAGAACACGAAAACACATGGTAGGGATGTGGGTGTGGGGTCATCGTGAGGATGTCCATGTATGTGTTGGCATGGCATACTTACATGAGCAGGCCCTAGGTGTGGCACACAGTTCTATAGCAGAGGGCATGTGATCTAGTGGCACAGTTGATGTGTGATGGGCTGTGGAGACATGACATTTGTGGTGGGCCACTATGTCGTTCACATTACCTTTACACTTGTCACATGAGTAACATCATGAACATGTTGTTATTCACCTGAACACTGGGATGTCACACTCTTCAGTACGGCCATCTGTCACATGATGCCAGGGACAGGGGCACTGTCTCACTTGACCAATTGACGCTCAGCATTACCCTGTGTGACAATGTAATGTGTGTGCCATGTAAAAGATTGGACATGCTGTTTGTATCCGGTAAACGTAATCCTCTTTAGGTGCATCTGTGATGGGTCTGTGTCGTGATTGCAAGTGTCTCACATGTACGCACACCATGCCACAGGGGCATTTCTACAGCTCATGTGTGTGATGGCATCATAGAGCATTTGTCCACAGACATACAGATCTGCATTCTGAGGATGGGTGTGGTGTAGTTTAGTCAGATGCACAACTCAGGCACAATATCACAAAAATTTAACAAATATAGCACATGTGACGTGGGTGTGTTCCTTGCAGTCAGCTGTCTGGATGTGTTGACAACCTTCTCATGCAGGTCACGTGACGTGTGTCACTGACGTGATACATTGTTCTGGTAACTCAGACCAGCCCAGCTGAACATTTCAGTGCATGTCATGCCCATTTCACTGATAACAGGTGAATCAGTTTTGTTGTAGGAGTGCCAACTAGCTGGCATAAGTGTCCATGATGTATAGCCCACGGCAGAATTATTTGTGATTTTATGTGTTGAAGCAGTGTTGATTGTGCTATGTATATTGTAATTGTTGTTTGCTGATAGTTGTACACCTTCCTCCCCAAACAGGGCACCCCCTCTGCCAAGGCCGTTGCCTGACTTGGATGCCATGAGGGAAAGTGATTGCATATGCCGCTACAGATTCACTCGCAAGTTGATTCAGAAGTTGACCGACAGGCTGGAACCACATCTCCAACCGCGACACAGGTATCCAACTGCGCTGACACCCAAGGTAATGGTGATGGCAGCCCTACATTTTTTTGCCACAGGTACGTTCCAATTTACCATAGCTGATGTGGGGGGATGTCCCAGACCATGTTCAGCTGTGTACTATGTGATGTCTTAGCTGCTATGTTGGAGCACATTGATGAATTCATTAAGTTCCCTACTCCAGAAGAGTTGACCAATGTCAAGGGTGAATTCTATGCCCTGGGACACATGCCACATGTAATTGGTTCCATTGATGGGACACATGTTGGACTGGTGCCACCACAGGCTCAGGAGCAGGCCTTCCGCAACAGGAAACATTACCACTCCATAAATGCCCGGGTGGTGTGTCTTGCTAACATGATGATTTCCCATGTTTGTGCACGTTTTCCAGGATCGTGCCACGATGCATTCATCATGAGGCGGAGCAGGGTATCACAGATGATGCTGCAGCTGCGCAACCATTGTGCATGTCTTGTTGGTGGGTAAACACTGTTTCTCATGTATGTCTTAATATGATTTGTCTCTCTCATGGCTTCTCTTTACACACTCATTGCCATGATGTATTGTTTTAGGAGACTCCGGATATCCAAACATGCCGTGGCTCATGACTCCACTACGCAACCCCAGAACTGCTGCAGACCAGCGGTACAATAATGCACATGGGCAGACCAGGCATGTGATAGAGCGTACATTTGGATTCCTGAAGAGCAGGTTCAGGTGTCTCGACAAGACAGGTGGCTCCCTACCATACGCCCCGCTCAAGGTGTGTAACATCTTCATTGTGTGCTGCATGCTGCACAACATGGCAGTAGAGAAGGACGTGCCACTCATCCTGGATCCTGATGATGAGGAACATCCACCCGTTGAGGATGGAGGCCTTGGCCAGGATTCTAGCGATGAGGAGGATGATGATGATATCCGGAGTCAGCTCATACGCAACTTCTTCTCATGACGGGGAGTACCTGTAAAATAGTGTTCATGCTACTACCATGGAGTGACATGTTTAGCATACTGTGTGTCCAGCAGACTGTCTACAATGTCACTTTGATGTTTGTGTTGCAGTGTCACACAAGTGCCGATGTGATGCCACACACGTGAGCGCAATTAGTGAACTTTGAATGTACAAGTGTACTACATTGTTAGTGTTCTGTACATGACCATATCAGAATTAATATATCCAGGACGTGACCCCTTTTGTGCCTGTCCTTTCCAGGTATCCCTGCCTGTTGTCTGTTTGTGTCATCTTGGTCCTCCTGCAATTCCTCTTGATAATGGCAACGTCGGATGAATCTGCGTTCCCTGCACGGACATGTGGAAATGTCAGTTTGGGTAAGGATTCCAAACAGGAAGTTCATTGTTGGTATGGTTCATAAATGTGTGGAAACTGTTCATGCGCATGTTGTAGGCCCATACATACATTGTCACGTTACCAAGTATCAATTTCATGTTGCGCCACTCCCATGACAAGACACTCACCTTTCTTGACAGTCATCTGTAGTTGATTATTGACTTTGGTGAATGCATCAATGTGTGGTAACATTGACCCTGACACATTGCGCATAACACGGCTTGCCATTGTGTGTGACATCACAAACACAGGCTCCGTGGAGAATTGCAGCCTCACTGTGTGCAGCAGGATGTGTCCGAATCATCCACTCAACCTTGTGGGCCAGTACAGTTTGATTTCCAGAAAACAATGTTGTGTCGGTGTGGGCCGGTGTATGTCCCAATGTTCTGTCAACTGTCCTGTGAGTCTGTTTGCATGGATGCATTGCCCCTAGTGGCAGTATGTCATGTCACTGTCATGTCGTTACCTCAGTGCCGGTGGAGAACACTGCTTCGCTAGCCTTCAAGGTGAGTTGATGTTCACTTTCCATTTCCATGATGCCAGGTATGTTGCACTGATGTCATCACTGCAATGATTGCAATGACTATGTTAGGCTGTATCAAATGTTAAATCTCCGTGGCACCAGTCGAGTGAGGTAATTCATAGGATTATCTTGTGCCGTGCAGCATCTCATGGTCACAGTAGGCTTATTTTTGTGGCTTTGTTCCTCATTACTCGCTGTTGAGTTTGGTCACACCTGTTTGTCATGTTTAGCATAGTGGGGCACAGTTGCAAGAGCCAATGACTGGCTCCTGTGGGGCTTTCTTGTGATTAGGCCATTCCTTTCCTCATTTGAGGAGCTGCTAACAGCTCTTGCTGGTGACGTCTACTGTCCTGTCATGGCCCTTACAGATTCACAGGGCTACATACGGATTGTTGGCCTTGTGTCAGTAGCACTGCTATACATTACATTTTCTGAGATTAGGACCCTCAATCATACACTGTGAAATATTTCATGGCCGCATGGATCTAATTGCATAGTAGCAGCCTCGTAAGCATTACACTTGCTTTGTTCAGGTGAGAAACTGTATTATCTATTTATCTGTTGGTGTTGAAGCATCTGATCTAGTCTCATTGCTAAATCTGTGATCACACATAGGGTACAGTGCCAGTAGTTACACTTCACAGGTGTGACTGGTACAGTGTAGCTCCAAAGGTATTCTGTGATTCAGTGACAAACGTATTGAATCCTTATGCATGTTTAACTTTGTTTCAGATATCCCTCCATACAGTTTCCATCCTCTCCTTCCCTCGCCTGATCTCCCTTTTGCGTCTGTCATTTGTACTCAGACCAAGGGGCTATTTGGAGATGGAACCCTTTCAGCATCACACCACTCTGATGATCAAAGGTAAGGCCAGTCCCTGGCAGTCGTGTGAAGAATCTTTCAGCCACATTATAGGTGACATCATTGCATGACTGTTATTGTCTTCAGAGCAATGCCACTGGGCATGTACAATGGCTAATGCAGCATGGCCTCACAAACAACGTTATCCTATTGTGTAGTAAGTGTGTTTAACACAGTACATTGTGCCTCATTGCTGTCAACGCACATCTCTTGCCAGTCTGCATGCGTTCAATATGACATTGTTTACGAAGGTTGTTCATATGTGATTACGTGTACAGTGACAACATGAATGCTGTTGGGAATGGCAAATGAACCATATATTGGCTGACGTACATGGTTGTGTATGTGTTGTTTAGCTTGCTACACACGACGAGCAGGCTACACCTGCTGACGCTGTGTGTCCTGTGCCCTGCTTGACCTTAGGCTGCCTAATCCTGTGCCCATGATCTTTGGCGACTGTTCAGACATTTAGCTCGCGGTGAGCCATGGGTGACCAGACACTCCAGCCTTCACATACACATGTCACTTTGTGCCCTGCTAGAATCCTTGGATTTGTGTGCTTGTTTAGTATGTTGTCACACCCCTTCTGCCGTCATGTGTTCACTCATTCGTGCTGCTGCATCCCCAGCCACAACGCAGCACCGAGTGGCCAGATCCTGCACCACACACACCTACAAGACACTCCTCCATCCATCTATTCTTAAAGCATGCTGCAGCTTGTCTGTGCCACTGTTGCACAACCTCCATGAGAAAGGCAGGTCCGTCAGCACCGGCAACAAGCACACTGCAAGACGCTCACCTCTTTTTATGACTCATGTGACACAACAGACTCTTGCTCCAGCCACCCTCCACACAGTGAACACCAGACAATCAACCACCTGGTATCACGCTACCACAAACACACCCATGACAGCTTCTCAGCCTGTGTGTGCAACTCATACTGGCAACACGATGCAGCCCCACCTAACAGTGCGTCTACGTGAAACCAGGATGTGGGCCTCATACAGCACACACACAACTTCCAGCAGCACCACATTGTACTGTGTTACCTTGTCAACACAACTGCACCACACATCGCCTTCATTACTGTAACGTAGTAGTAGGCAACATCAGAACACCACTTCTACATAGCCGTCACAGACGGATAGTCCAAAACCCACAGGGACCACAGACCAAAACTAGGATTATGATTGGTCCAACTTAAGGAGGTACACCCTCAAAGTCACATACAACACCCAGGACACACTCTGCATTGTCAAACATCTGCACATCCGGGATCACACCAACTGCCTGTCCACCCTCATTGTAACCATCATCTACAGCTCTCCAATCCTACTCACACAATTAGGCTAAGCCATCTATCAAACAATCAATCTATTCAATTTGTAAGCGCCCTACCTACCCGTGAGGGTCTCAATGCGCTGGGGGCTGCTACAGATCGAAAATCCCAGTCTGGTGAAGTCTTCTGAAGGCAAGCAGGTCCTGGATCAGTTGTTGCCTTGTAGGGAGTGTGTTCCAGGTCTTTGAGGCAAGGTAGGAGGAGGATCTGTCACTGCCAGTGGTTTTCTGGAAGTGAGGGACTGTGGCAAGTGCGAGGTTTGCAGAGCGGAGGCTGCGGTTGGGTGTGTAGAAGCTGAGTCGTTGTAATGGTATGCTGGTCTGGCGTGGTTAGGAGCTTTGTGTGCATGGATGATGAGTCTGAAGGTGATCCTGTTGTTGACAGGGAGCCAGTGCAGGCCTCTCAGGTGTGGTGTGATGTGGCCGTGTTGGGGAAATCGACGATCATACGTGACGAGGCGTTCTGGATGTGTTGCAGCCGTCTCATGTGTTTGGTTGTTGTAGCTGAATAGGGGGCGTTCCCGTAATCCAGTGAGCTCATGGAGAGGGCCCACATGACTGTTTCTCAACAGTGTGAGGTGATCCATTTCAAGAATACGGGGCATGCAGAGGGTGTTAAAGCAGGATGATGAGATGGCGATGTCCTGCATGTTCATGGTGAAGGAGGATTTGAGGATGACCCACAGGTTGCGTGCGTGGTTGGTGGGCTCTGGGGCAGTTCCTAGCGATGTTGGCCAACACAAGTCGTCACAGGCTGAGGTGGTGGGGCCGTGGATGAGGTTCTCCGTTTAGTCAGAATTGTGCTTCAGCCTGCTGTCCTTCATCCATTTGGCAACGGCCTTCATTCCTCTGTGGAAGTTTCCTTTGGCAGTCTGTGGTTCTTTGGTGAGGGATATGATCAGCTGTGTGTGATTGGCGTAGGAGATGATGGTGAGGATATGTTGTAGTGCAACATGGGTGAGTGTTGCCATGTGGATATTGATCAACGCCGGGCAGAGGGATGATCCCTGTGGGACGCTGCGGATGGACTCAGTGGTCTTTGAATGGAAGTGTGGGAGGCAGACGCTCTGGGCCCTGCGGAAGAGGAAGGATGTGGCTCAGGCCAGGGCAATCTCCAGGATTCCGGCGTCATGGATGCATGTTGTTAGGGTGTTTTGGCAGACCGTGTGGAAGGATGGTGATAGGTCCAGAAGGATGAGGGCGGCTGTTTCTCCTTTGTCCATGAGGATGCTGATGTCATTGTTGGCGGTGATGAGGGCGGTGTCCGTGCTGTGTCAGCAGCGGAATCCAGACTGGGATGGTCCCGTGATGTTGTTGTCTTCGAGGTAGCGAGTCAGCAGTCTGTTGACGATCTTCTATGTGACCTTTTCTGTGAAGGGGAGATGGCCCACAAGTTCTTGAGGTATTTGTGGTACGCATTTTGTATATTCACTGAGACGTTGAGCTCCGCATTCTCCCAGCTCCCACTGAAGGTAGCTGTCTGGAAGGTGATGTGGATTGTTTTTGGGAGAAGAGGTGCGCTGGCTTAGCTAGATTTGTTGAAAATGTTGAGAAGCCATGTGTCAGATGAGGATCCGGAGTGGATGGAGTCCATGGTCCTGATGGTGTCTTCATTGCTGACATAGTACCGGGCGGTCAGGTTATTTTTGTGGATGTTGGTCCAAGGGGGGTGTACTCGTTTGTGGGGTGGGGGGTAGCGGAGTGAAAGCTGTTGTGGATGTGGATGATCTTACAGGGTCAGAAGGTGGACAGTGAGTCACACAGGTCTTGTGATGTTGCTATGTCATTGGTGTTGTAGGTGGGGGATGTGAGTTCAATCACGATGTTGATGTGCTGTTTGCTACTATGTGCGTTGCTGTCTAGGCTGTCCTGTGGCCGGTCCTGATGAGTTGGTGGTGTCTGCATGTGGCGCTCTTGTGTGCAGTGTAGCTGTATGGTGTTTGGTTGCGGAGCCAACTCCTCTACAGCTTCCAACAGGTGCACTTGTAGGTCCTGAGGTCTTTGGTGAACCATGCGGCTATCTTGTTGTTATGATAGGTGTCGGAGGCCTTGAGTGTGGCGAGGATGTCGGTGCAGTTGTTGATCCACTGTTTGAGGTTGATGGCAGCAGAGTCCGGGTAGGTGTGGTCGGCGGGTGGTCCCAGGGCGAGGGTGGCAGTCACTTAGTCCACGGTGGCCTTGCACCAACAGTGGTGTGGCATGTACTGTGTGTGGGGTGGTGTGGTGGGTTTACCGAAGACGAAGTGGAGGCATCTGTGCTCTGTCCAGTGGTGTAAGGTGGTGTGGTTGAAGGAGACGTGCTGAAGTGCAAAGAAGATGTGGTCCTGTGTGTGTCCAGCGGTGTGGATGGGTGTTGTCATGAGTACTTTTAATCAGAGGTTGACGAGGTTGTCGATCATGGCAGTGAAGCTTGCGTTGTTGTTATTCTCAAGCTGGAAGTACATGTCCCCAAGGAGTATGGAATCAGTGTAGCCAAGGCTGTGCGTGCTGATGAGGTCAGGGATGGGGTTGATGGATCGTGGTCGTGGTCCAGGTGGTCTGTCGATGAGTGTTCCTCTGAGGGTGTTGTTGGCGTCAATGTGTGTTTCAAAAGTAAAATGTAATGTAAAAAATTCTTATAGAGCGCACTTACACTCAGCGGTTTCATGGCGCTATAGGAAAGTAGGGAGACAGAGAGAAACAGGCGGGAGCAGAAGAAGAGGGAAATAATTGTGTGCCTTACGGAACAGATGGGTTTTCAGGAGAGACCTGAAGCAAAGGTAAGAGGTGGTGAGCCTGAGCTCTAGAGGGAGTGCATTCCAAAAAGAAGGGGCAAGAAACGAGAATTTTAGCCCTCCATGTTTCTTGCATTTGAAAATGGGAGTTTTAAGTAGGGCAAGATGGGAAGACTGGAGATTCCGGGAGGGAACATAGTGATGGAGAAGAGAGGAGATGAAGGCCGGACCAAGGCTAGCCAATGCTTTAAAGATGGTGCAGCCCAGTTTAAAATTGCACTGTTCGACCACGGGAAGCCAATGAAGGGTTTTTATTAGTGGATGAACATGCTGGTGCCTGGGCTGATTAAAGACCAGTCGTGCCGCCTGGTTCTGGGCCAGCTGTAATTGGTTCAGCTGGTAGGCGGGGATGCCAACATAAAGGGAGTTGGCATAATCTAGCCTGGATATTACCAGGGCCAGTAAGGCCAGGGTGAGTGCCTCTGTGGTAAGGAAGCGAGATATCTTACGGATTTTGCATAAGTGAAAGAAGATAGAAGAAACCACCGCGTTAATCTGGGGTTTCATCGACAGATCTTTACAGATGACCACCCCAAGGCTTTTGGCAGAATCAGCAGGGCAAGGGGGAGGGCCTAAGCGAGTAGGCCAGAAGTTAGGGTTCCACGGATTGGAAGTACACCCGATAAGAACCAATTCGGTATTATTGGGGTTAAGTTTCAAGTAGTTTGCCCCCATCCAATCACTGATGTGACTTTGAGTGGACTGGAAGTTGTGAATGGATTGATCCGAAGAGTCGATATCGAGGATCAGTTGAATATCATCTGCATAATTAAATGCAGTGACATTGCTGCCTCGTAGGGAGCGGTTAAGGGGGGCAAGATACAAGTTAAAAAGAAGGGGGGAAAGAGAAGAGCCCTGCGGGACGACGCATGTTAGCCCAACCTTGTCAGCAGAGAACTGAGAGAGGCGGACAGCCTGATGACGGTCACTCACAAACGAGCGAACCCAGTCAAGGGCTAATCCCCGGATGCCGGCCTCCTCGACACGGCCGACCAGAATATCGTGGTCGACCGTGTCGAAGGCAGCCAACAGATTGAGAAGTACCAAAGCCTGGCTGGTGTTACCGTCCGTTCCCCTCCGCAGCTCTTCGATCACTGAGAGAATGACCAACTCAGTTGAATGGGCAGGTCGAAACCCGGCCTCTTGGGAGTCAAGACACTGTGAGTGTTCAATAAATGAACTCAGACAGTGGGTAACACGAGCCTCAAGAACTTTGCTGAGGTAGGGGAGTAGGGAAATAGGGCGGAAGTTGTTCATAAGGGAGGGATCAGCATCTGTATCAGTGTAGCTGTAAGTGCATGTGCTAGGCGGTGTGGAGTGTGTCGTAGTGCCTCTGGGAGTGTTCATGTGGATGATGGCGAATCCCCCTCCCACTCTGTTGGTGCGTTGTCTGCGGGAGATCTTATGGTCTTCGGGGATGGCTATGGAGATGTCTGTTAACGAGGTGGTGTTCCGCCTGGTCGCCGTCAACGACACCAGCCAGCCCATCTACAGCAAGAACCTCCACACAGGTACAAGTACCAGACTCCAGGAGTACTTGTGCAACTCCAGGGTGCATGCACACACCTCATCCTCAGCATCCCCTGCTAATGCCACATGACCGTCCACCTGAGATACCTACAATAGTCTCACAGTCAACTGCAGCTTCTCCTTCATGATCCTTAGCCACACTCAGTAGGCACTCCACAGGCCCAGGCCAATACACTAATATGGACGTCTACCATCCAACACCCCGTTGCCCGCAGTGCGTCCTGCCACCCTTGGCCTGGACACCATTCATGACATCCACAGTACAACTGCATGAGGCTGATAGTTCTCATACCTCTGTACACAGATCCTGGTACTCCCTCCGTGGACACCTACATATTACCCATGATCTGTACTCCTCCAAGTAACTCTTCTGTACCGGTCTGTAATTGCAGTATTGCAAGCCAACCCCCCCTTCTGCATTTTGTAACCATCACAGGTGTGTATTGCTATCCATGTATGTAGTTGTTGGAATATTGTGACCAATGTGTGTCCTCAACCGGACTCAGATCCCAGTGTGTGGATGGCTGCAGTTTGTTCAAAACTCTTGTTGTATTATTTCCATGTCCCCACACATATGTTTTTGCATCTGTGTACAAAACGTCTCCACCACTAGGTATTATGTTATTTACATTTATTTTCAGATCTTGTGCGTGAGAAGGGAGTAGGTGCTGTACAAAAAGGGGGGAATCCAAAGTTCACAGCTGGAGATGTGATGCCTTACAGGTTGAGTCAACAGAGTCCAGGCCACAGTGCTTGGCATCATTGGGCACACTGCAACCAGCAAGTCCATGTGGGCGAGTCAGAAAGTCAATAAGGTGATGCTGTTGCACACGAAGGCAAGATGCCAGACCAGGTGACCTGGGAGTTGTGCATGGCCCTATGCCTCTCAACGTCTTGTCCGTGGACAACTCACCTTCCTTGGGGGACCCTCACGTGCAGGTCTTGACGATGCGTGGGATGCTCCGTCTGACAAATCCTCTTCCTCCTCCTCCCTCCCTGTGCCTGTTGTTGGTCTTTGCCTAGATGTTTCTGGCCTTGTGACACAGGGAGGGTGCTGCATGTTGGCAAAAAAATGCAATAGGTCTCGCCTTTCATTAAGTTAAAGCCTTCTGCGTTACTATAAAATACCATTAGCAAAGCAAATGGCTTTAACTTAATCAAAGGCGAGACCTATTGAATTTTTAATGCTTGTTAAAGCTTGTAGCCTTTGTGCATGTCCATTTTGCCTTTGGGTCCACATTCAAATGACTCAAAGGGTAAGAATAGGTCTACCCTAAATCAGTGCAAATTCTATCCACCACTCCTTACATGTGGAATAGTTGACGTGCTGCTGCTTGCATCTTTGGCCAGGTTCTACTGTACCAATCAACTTTAAACCTAATATCTGAAGACACATTTGAATTTTAACCATGAATATCCAAACACCTGCTCTTTACACGGTAGAATCTGTTTTTCTAAAAACCTCAGTTTGCACTATTTTTTAGGGTAGTTAGTGCAATTGTTTTAGCCATCGTAATCAGCTAATCATTGCAAACAACTTATCCGTAGTATTTTTGGAGGCTGGCTCACAAGCCTTCTACTGGACAGCACAGCCTTTGTAAGCAATATACATTGCTTGTGGGAACTGCAAATGTATCTGCTCTGTTAACTGCTCTGTAGGATATAAAATACCAAAATGTAGAACCAAAAAATTATCTTTATATATCTACGTCATTATTAATCATTTTTTTATTACAAAAAAACACCAAAACACACTGGCTCGATATTCCATCTTTGCAGCCACTATAATCATGACAATTTATAACACCTCTATTGACGTTCGCTTTCACTACTAAACCAAGCTACCACTGACAAAGATGCTCCAACTCTCAGTCACAGACCAAGTAACTAGTATCCTGCTTTGTGGCAAGCACCTACAATCCCACTTTTAATATTGCTAGATTGTCGGCCATACTGCAAGGATGCGGCGAGGGGGTGGCCCAACAATTTATACTTGTATAATTTAACATGTTTATAGTCCATAACCTTATCAAAGCCTTTGTTTAGGACATTAAACCTCTCTAGCCACAGCAGCTGAGCTTATTGAGATAACAAAACATCAGTGACCGATACTAACGTCAGTCAGTTAAAGATAACATACTGTTGAGACAAGAATTAACATTTATACTCATTTACCCCAACTTCTAGAACAGCAGTATATATAAGACAAGTCGGCCTGGAGCGCAGAACAGCCTTGGAAGAGATGTGGGAGGGCAGGAGGGTGACGCCGTGAGCGTGCACGTTGGCGTTCCCTGCGGCGCGTGCCAGTGGCTGGGAAGCGCGTCTTAGAAGCGCGTTCACAGACCGGAGTCTGCTCATGCACCGGTCTGTACCACTTGGGGAGGCAACACAACCACAACAAGTGTAATCCCAAAGTCCTTCCAGGTAGCCCACTGCCATTGCGGCGCCAAGCCAACAGTGCTTAATTTGTAAAAATATTAAGTGCCAGGGCCCTTCTCAGAAGCCTCCACCACCCATACCCTGCCAGCGCTGCCAATGGCAGTACAAACACCTGAACTGTAAAGAGAGCCGGTGCAGACAATTAGGTACAGGTGCCGAGCACCGGAAACCAACCAGCACAAATTAAGCACTACAAGCATTTGATCTAAATTCTGCCTCTTATCTGGGTCATCAGCTGTGTTGTTGACCAAGTCCCAGGCTTCAAGAACGAGAGAGTAGGATTTCTATACGACACAAAATAGACAAAAAGTGGTGAGAGGAAGTGTGCGGACAATTAATAACGTTTCACTTAGCCAGCACGATTTCTCCAAATAAAGTATCAACTAACATCATCTTTGTTTTGGGCCTCGGTATTAAGCCTGTTTCACCTGGCAGAAAATGTATGTGATAAAAGCTGTGGGTTTTTAATTACCACACCAGATATAATCCTGATTCCCGTGCAAAGCCCAGTCTGCACAGGAGTGAAGAAATTGTTTACATTTTCTATCTGGAAATAAGCATTCCTGTACACAGTGAGATTAACATATATGCAAACGATGGGAGACAGATATATATTCGAATCGGGGACATTTTAAGGAATTTGAAGGCCCTGGGCCAAACTTTTTTGTGGGCCCCTGTTCTGAACAGTTTTGAATTTATGATTACATTTCCGATTTTACATGCCTTCTTTGGCCAGATCACTGACAGACATACGTCCAAATTCTGAAATGCAGGAGTAGTAGCTCACTAATGTTACTGAAAATCTCTGTGATACCCTCCCAATTCTCATATGTAAGGTCCCGTTTTGATCTAAAAGAAACTTTTTTATGGGTGTTGCATGAAGCATAAACATAATATTTCTCTGCAAAATGTCTGTAATGGACTATCACATCACCCACATTTGAAATAAATAAAAAGAAAACTGTATTTACAATAATCTGTTTAAGAATTATTCAAGGTCAACAGGACAAAACTCTGTGTAGAACAGAGCTGACTATCAGCTTATATAAAAAGTTTATGATACAGTTGCTACAAACAGTTGCAGTTATGGTACCCAGATTAGCTTGTGCGTGACATCGGAGCAGGATTAAGACAGATGAGAACAAAAGAGTAGAAGAATCCTTACTGAATGTAGAACTAACACAATGTCAGTCATGGGCAATGACCACATTTCTATCTGAGCATTGCCCACCGAGAACTGCTGCCTTGACCCCTTGGATAGGGCCTTGTGTTTTAAAAACCTTGTCACCATGGGTGACGTATTTGAAGAACAGCTTTGTTCACTCTACATTGCTTGTCAACAAAATCCATGCAAAACTTGGTTGATTAACCACAAAGAATGCGCTCCTTTTTAAATGAAACTACTAGGTTTCTTCACTTATTTATTCAAGTGTTTTATCCATTTTCATTGCATTCCATTGAGTTATAACATTACGAGTGCAAAGTTCATCAGTTTCACGATTGTTTTTATTAATTCATCTTGTTTTAGAAACTCATTGAAGAAAGTTCATTATATTCATGAAAATTCAATCATTTATATCATGCCCGTTTATATCATGCCCAATGCATTTCGGGTTAAAGGAAAATAACCCTTCGTCAGGGGCCTGTTAAGAAACAATGATAAGAAAACATTCAGGACCTGAGCATTCAGTAGAAAGCAACAATTCACAAATATCTCATATATAATCTCCAATAAACTTATTCTTACTGAAAAATACAATAATATCTACGTAGCCGTCAACAAAGCTATTAACTAACGTGTTTTCAGAAAGAGAAACTGAAAATTCCAACTAATGCGGGCTGGTTTAATCGAGAGTGGGGTGACTGTGTGCAAAAGCCAACGCGCTGGTTGTGTCGGTAAATAGCCAGTTTTAACAAAAGAGGTCTGGAGTTTAGTAAAAGGAATGTCTAAATCAGAGACGCAGAGCTAAACGTACGTGCTGTTTCGGGCTGTAGAGTACGGATTTCGTGCACCGGTCTGTACCACTTGGGGAGGCAAGATAACGACAACAAGGCTCGCTAGCGGCAGCGCTTTGTGCTGCAACGCCAGGCGAGCCCTAATAAGTGGGGTCTCATGCTGTGATAAGTGGGGTCTCATGCTGTGATAATTGTTACTTGCGGCGCCTGACAAGCTGCGCATTAATTAATGCGCACAAGCTGTTCCACTGTGAAGCGCGGGCCAATCTGCACAATGCAGCGTCAATCCTAATGCCTGGTTTAAGCTTGCACAGGGTTGTAATGCATGTTTATGATGTAGACTGAGTGGAATTTTCCTGATTTCATTCAGCAACTTTTGAGAGGTGTTGCTGTGCCGTGACGGCCACCCACTACTAACCCCCCAGGACCAGCACACCTACTTCTGGCAGAGGGCTTTAGAACGTGTCACTTCTCCATGGTGCTACTTGAGTGCATCCACAGCGTCACAAAACTGTGGCAACAGCATTGTGTGAGTGGCACAATGGGCTTGTGATTCTGCACTGTGCTTTTTTTGCTTGGATGCATCATCAGATCAGTATTTTTTATGCTGTATTACATGACGATTGTGACAGTGGTGCACTCCATTGCCTGTCCCCAGGGGATCAGTTCCTGTAAGGGGTGTGTGTCACACCCCATGCTAGTAGTTTGAGTGTGATCTGCAAGTGGGCGTCCGTCGTGGTGTGTCTGTCCTCCCATGAAGCATGCTGCCATGATAGTGGTTGTGAGTTCCTGTGCAGGATACCTGAACTTGCCCTGGTGTTAGTGTTTGCACTGGTCACAGGAGGCCCTTGTGCTGCCCAGTGTCCGATATCTTGTCAGTACTTTTACAGTCCATTTGCATTGAGCATGGTGCATGGGTGTGTACCTGGGCCATATGGGTGGAGTGCAGCCTCCTACCCTACACCTTGTACCCTCTCTCCCTCCCCCTTGCAGGCTTCTGGCACTCCCCTTGCACCCACCCCATACTGTTAGGCACTGCTGGGAGTCATGGCCACACCTCCCACACCACCCCCATACGGTTCAGCACTGCTGGGAGTCATGGCCACACACCCCCACACCACCCCAAACTGTTAGGCACTGCTGGGAGTCATGCCCACACCCCCCACACCACCCCCATACTGTTAGGTACTGCTGGGAGTCATGGCCACACCCACCCCACACCACCCCCATACTGTTAGGCACTGTAGGGAGTCATGGCCACAACCCCCCACACCACCCCCATACGGTTCAGCACTGTTGGGAGTTATGGCCACACCCCCCACACCACCCCCATACTGTTAGGCACTGCAGGGAGTCATGGCCACCCCCCCACAACACCCCCATACTGTTAGGCACTGCTGGGAGTCATGGCCACACCACCGCCACACCACCCCCATACTGTTAGGCACTGTTGGGAGTCATGGCCACACCCCCCACACCACCCCCATATTGTTAGGCACTGCTGGGAGTCATGGCCACACACCCCACAACACCCCCATACTGTTAGGCACTGCTGGGAGTCATGGCCACACCCCCACACAACCCCATACTGTTAGGCACTGCTGGGAGTCATGGCCATTTCCCCCCCCCACACCACCCCCATACTGTTAGGCACTGCTGGGAGTCATGGTCACCCCCCCATACTGTTAGGCACTGCTGGGAGTCATGACCACAACACCCCACACCACCCCCATACTGTTAGGAACTGCTAGGAGTCATGGCCACACCCCCCATACTGTTAGGCACTCCTGGGAGTCATGGCCACACCCCCATACTGTTAGGTACTGCTGGGAGTCATGGCCACACACCCCCACACCACCCCCATACTGTTAGGCACTGCTGGGAGTCATGGCCACACCCCCATACTGTTAGGCACTGCTGGGAGTCATGGCCACACACCCCACACCACCCCATACTGTTAGGCACTGATGGGAGTCATGGCCACACCCCCCACACCACCCCATACTGTTAGGAACTGCTGGGAGTCATGGCCATACCCCCCATACTGTTAGGCACTGCTGGGAGTCATGGCCACACCCCCATACTGTTAGGCACTGCTGGGAGTCATGGTCACACCCCCATACTGTTAGGCACTGCTGGGAGTCATGGCCACACACCCCCACACCACCCCCATACTGTTAGGAACTGCTAGGAGTCATGGCCACACCCCCCATACTGTTAGGCACTGCTGGGAGTCATGGCCCCACCCCCATACTGTTAGGCACTGCTGGGAGTCATGGTCACCCCCCATACTGTTAGGCACTGCTGGGAGTCATGGCCACACCCCCCCACACCACCCCCATACTGTTAGGAACTGCTAGGAGTCATGGCCACACCCCCCATACTGTTAGGCACTGCTGGGAGTCATGGCCACACCCCCATACTGTTAGGTACTGCTGGGAGTCATGGCCACACCCCCCACACCACCCCCATACTGTTAGGCACTGCTGGGAGTCATGGCCACCCCCCCTTACTTTTAGGCACTGCTGGGAGTCCCCACATGTTACATGAGTTGTTTGAATACTCACCAGGCTCCACGGCTCATTCGATTCCGTGAACTCCCACCGGTGGTAGCAGGGCCATGACTTTCTCCTCCCAGGGATGGTATTGTGGAGGTCTGTGTGGAGCACCACCTCCAGTGTGGTGTGCATTGGCGTAGTCTTGGTCCATCTTCTTCTTGACCATCCTCCGCAGATCGCACCACCTGACCTGGCATTCCTGCCTGGTGCGCTTGATGGGTGCAACAGCATTGACCTTATCAACTATCCTCACCCACAGGCGTGTTTTGTCCGCTATGCTGGTCTGTCTGACCAATGCGCCAAACAGCTGTGGCTCAACTCTGATGATTTCATCTGTAAGGATCTCCATCTCAGGGTTAGTGAACTTTGGATTCTTTGGTGTGGGGTGTGTGTGATTGAGGGGGGTGATGGTGTGTATTGATTAGGGTGTGTGGGTCTGATTGTGAAGGGGTGGTGTGTGTGAATGAGATAGGGTGTATGTGTGAAGGTATATAGCTGCAGTTGTTGGTGTGCTATCAGTATCTTTGCGCAAATAGGTATGTTGCAAAGGATGATGGGTTGTATGTGTGGGCCCTTTTATTGGTCCATTTGTGAGTGTGGCTTTTGTAGAATGTTTAGTGGGTGTGTTATCACGGGTGGGTGTGACTTGGGCCCTCTGTTTGCATGTGGCCAGGACATTGTTTTCCTATGGTGTGTGCACAGGAGACATGCTTTGTGGGGTTGTGCGACTCCTTTGCACCCTCCTTGTGCTGGTTTTGGGGTTTGTGAGCGCTTTATTAGTGGGGGGTGTGCAGTTTGTTTTTGTTGTTGTTGCTGGCTCATAAGGGACGTTTTTGGGGTGTTCGCAAATGCTTTATTGAGTGATGTGCGGGTTGTACTTACTGGTGCGGCTGGCTGTTACGGTCTGTTTTCCGGGTGGGGGTTCTTGTAAGCTTCATTGAGGGGTGTGCGGGTCGTATTTGATGGTGCGGCTGGCTGTTACTGTCCGTTTTCCAGGTGGAGGTTCGTGTACGCTTCATTGAGGGGTGTGCGTGTCATATTGTATCTACTTGTACCATTGGCTGTTAGGGCTAGTGTTGTGATTGGATAGTGTTAGGGCTAGGGTTCCCATTGGCTGAAGGGGTCACCTGATTATTAGGGCTACAAAAAGGGCCAGGCTTAGGGCGTCTCAGCCCGGGCGTCAAGGCTAAGGGTGGAGAGGACAAGGGTAGTTGCCTGTTTGGGCCTGTTCGAGACTGGTCGGGACTAGGGCCTGAAATGCTGCCCTTTTTCTCTTTAAAAAAAAAATCCTTCACTCTTTTATCCCTCCACTATCCTTTTTCTATCAAAATTAACAGACTAACGTTCACTTCTCAAATTCCATGTTCCATATTCAACTATACTAATATACTGCCCAAATAACTGAATAACATATCTACTACTCAAATTACTTCATATTCATACTATACTAATTTTCAACACTAATCCTTTATGGGTTCCGGAGTGGCGTGCTACTCGCCAAAAAAGCGCTTCAACACCCATCAGGGGTAACAAGTGCTATATGAATGCAAATCTTTCTTCCTTTTTATCCATCCTCTATCCTTCTCACGCCAAGTAACACACTAATATCCACCACTGAAATTACCTCATATTTCACCATATTAATTCACCACTAATCCTTTATAGGCTCCCTGAATAGCATGCGTCAACAAGCGAGCGATAAATAAATACTAACCTTTGTCCTACTCTATCCTTCTGCTATCATTCCAAATCCAAATTACTGACTAACATATCCACCACTTAAAATGTACTTGCATGTTTCACTATACTAATTCAAAACTAATCCTCTGTGGGTCCCGGAGTAGCGTGCTACCCGCCGAAAAAGCGCTTCGACGCCTCGTCAGGGGTAGTAAGCGCTATATAAATGCAATTACAATACAATACAATATCTGTTGATGCGGCTGGCTGTTTCGGTATGTTTTACGGGTGGGGGTTCGTATACGCTTCATTGAGGGGTCTGCGAGTCGTATTTACTGTTGCAGCTGGCTGTTATGGTCCGTTTTCCGGGTTGGGGTTCGTGTACATTTCATTGAGGGGTGTGCGTGTCGTATTTGTTGGTGCGGCTGGCTGTTACGGTCCGTTTTCCGGGTGGGGGTTCGTGTACGCTTCATTGAGGGGTGTGCGGGTCGTATTTACAGATGCGGCTCGCTTATACGCAATTTTTTCCATACGAATCATGATTCATGCGCGACTACTTTTGCCCGTACAAATCGCGTACTTGGTCCCTGGTCTGGATTGTACTTGTTAGTTCGTACGGCATGTTTACAAATCGTGCGGTTTGGGTTACGACACCATTTCTACGGGTCTTCCATTATGGTTTGTACGGTTCGCTGATATTCGGACGTATTTTCAGGATACGGATCATACTACGCAGTTTGGACGGTCTTTTTAAAATCGTACGGAGATGGCTACGAATACGAATCGTACAACGGTTTTTTATCCCGAATCGGAATCGGGCCCTAAGTAAGCGCTGAGATGCCTCCAGGTGAGTCACGCACTATATAAGTGTCCCTAAAATAACATAACATAACATCTAGCCCTTGTCTATACACCCACTGAACCTCCCTCATAAGCAGTGCTGATAATCACCCACCATACACTTAAACCACTTTTCCACCTAAAACATTCCCCGGTCATAGCCCCATGATTACTCCAGACCTGAGTACAATCCTTAAACTTGCCTCAGTTTTTCGTGTAATTTTCCCCATCCTCTCTTTTTCACACGCTCTCTTTCAACATTTCCTCAACTCCTCCCTCTTCCCAATGCTTCGATCATACCCTCGTAATCACCATTCCTCCCACCATAACTTAGTCATTAACCCCACATTCACCCCTCCGTTATACTAAACAGAACTGCTCCTTCTGTACCTGCCGTGAGTGTTTAAAAACCATCCAGCATCTTCTCTGTTCCAAACTGACTGTTCACCCTGTGTCCCTCCTTTCTTTAAGCATGTGTGTATTCCATTGAGGCTTCCTAATAGGCTCATTACAAACAATTATGGGTGAAGTAGTCGGCGTTACTTTGTAGGCAGCTTTGAATGCAGCACTCTTCTGGGAAATTGTTTGTAATGGCACTGTTCTTCTAAGATAAGTGACAGGTGCTAAAAAGGCAACCTTCCACATGAGGAATTGGACATTACAGGAATGAAGTGGCTCAATGGGAGGCCCTATAAGTCTGGTGAGAACAATATTAAGGTTCAAGACTGATGCTGGTGGAGTGGCAGGTGAAATGACTCTAAAGTCCTTCTAGACATTTTTTAACCACTGGAACTTTAAAGAGTGGCATATGTTGTCTGTTTTTTCATATAAGCAGCTTCGCCACTAAGGGCCATATGTAGGTAAATGGCATTTACCGAATTGTAAATACCGAATTTTACCGATTCGGTATTTACAAATCGGTAAATGCTATGTAGGTAATTATTCGGTAACAATTACTGAATCGGTAAGATTCGGTAATTACTGAATCGGTATTTACCGATTCGGTAATTGCCATTGATTCCTATGGGCCTTGAGGCCCATAGGAATCAATGGCAATTACCAAATCGGTAATACCGATTCGGTAAAATTACCGATTTGTCAAGGGGGACAGGGTGTCACTTTGACACCCTGTTGCACCCCTGATTCTGGCTTGTGTGCCATGTGGCACAGGTGTACATGCACAGATGTGCATGTACACAGGAATTCGTTATTTACCATGCAATTGTATTTCATGGTAAATAACGAATTCCTAAGGGCCTGTGGCACTGTTTTCAGTGCCATCTACATCCCATATTACCGATTCGGTAATTTACAGAATCGGTAAATTTACCGATTCGGTAACTTTACAGAATCGGTAATATTTTGGCCACCTACATCTAAAAACTCATAATACCGGTCGGTAACGGCCGAAATCGGCCGTTACCGACCGGTATTTGGCCACCTACATATGGCCCTAAATGTAATCTGATTGAGGTGTAAGCAAGGCCTGCTTGCACTGTTGATGATAGTGGTTGGATTAGTTTATTGAAACAATAACAAATTATTATTTTCCATTTTGCTGTATAGCATGCTTGTGTAGTTGGTCTACGTGCATGTTTGAGAATATTCATGCAGTCTTGTGGTAAAGGTGTCCAAAGTCTAAGACCTCAGGAGCCAGATCGCTAGATCTAGCTTTGTGGGATTCGTTTGCATTACCCTCCCTTGATCCTGAGTTAGAAGATGTGGCCAAATAAATAATTCCTCATGTGGCACTACTGATAGTTGCAGTAGGATTGAGAACCATGCCTGCAGTGCTCATGTTGGGGCTATCAAGATTAGCCTTAGGGATGTTTGTGTTAGCTTTTGCACCATGTATGGAATCAGTGGGAGAGGGGCGAAAGCGTAAGCAAATATCTCTGACCAATTGATCAATAGGGCATTGCTTTTGGATTGGGGGTGAGGAAACCTGAAGGCGAATTTTGACATTTGATATTGTATTTTGTGGCAAATAGGTCTATCTCTGGGGTTCCCCACCATTTGAAATACTAGTGTAAAAGTGTTTTGTCGATTTCTCACTTGTGTACTTTCTGACGTGTTCTGCAGAGCATATCTGCGAAGTTGATGTCCACCCCTGGTAGGTATTCTGCTAGGAGGTAGATTTTGTGATGTACATGTCCAATGCCATATGCACTCTGCTAGAAGAGAGAGCTGCAATGAGTGTGCTCCCACCAGTTTTTTAACATAATGCATTGCAGTCATCTCGTCCGTGCGTACTAGGATTACTTTATTGTGAAGATGATTGCGAAAAGCTTTCAGAGCTAGTTGAATTGCTAGATGCTCCAGATGATTGATGAGAAAGTATATCTGAAATGTTGACCATAGATGGTGCACTGTGAGATTCTGTGCCCCCAAACCCTGACGGGATGCATCTGTGGTAATAGCAAAATGCTGAATTGGTGCTTTGAAGGGCCGACCCTGCAACAGATTATTGCTGTTCCACAACTGTAGTGAGCAATGGGCCCTACCAACACTAGATCTTGTAGATGCCACTCCGCTTGAGACCATTGTGGTTGAAAAGTGCATTTAAGGAGACGCATAAGCAGTTGAGCATTTAGTACTATGGATCTGCATGATGCTAATATTCCTAAAAAATTCATGACTGTTTTTACAGTGACTTGATGATTTGGTTGAAAAAGAGGTAATGCTAGCTGGAGCTTTTGTACTGTTTCTGGGCTGGGATAGGTTTTGGCTGTGACAGAGTTTATTGTTTCACAGAGTGAGACATGGTTGTATTTGCAAAGGTTGAAGGTGAAACTTTGCTATGTTGAGTGTAAACCCTAACTTGTGTATAAGGTTGATTACCTTTTGCGTGTCCTGGAGTCATAGTTGTTTGGTAGGACTTTTGAGGAGCCAATCATCCAGATAGGAGAAAACATGTTAGCCCCCCTTCTGAGATGAGCTGCCACCACCAAGAGGCATTTGGTGAATACCCTTGGAGCTGTAGTTACTCCAAATGGTAACGCCTTGAATTGGTAGGGCTGCCCCTTGATTTGAAAATGGAGACAGTGACGCTGTGCTGGATGTATGGGAATATGGAAGACAGCGTCTTTGAGGTCTAATGCTGTTGTGAAATCTCCTTGTTGTAGAAATGGTATCAAGTCTTGTAGTGTGACCATGTGAAAGTGATTTGATGAAATGTAACTGTTGAGTGGCCGAAGGTCTAGAATAGACCTCAATGTTAAGTCCTTCTCATGAATGAGGAAGTATAGTGAGCATACTCAAAGTCCCTGGTATTATTTCTGGACTATTCCTGTAGCTCCTTATTGAAGGAGAGCTTGGACTTCCTCTTGGAGGAATGGAAGATGTTCTGATAACATATTTTATTTTCATGGTGATATTCTAGGTGGAGTATTTGTGAGAAAGGGAGTAGCCAGAAATTTAAAATAGCCCCCACTTTGAACTAAAGCACTGGAGCCACCAAGCAAGTGAGGCAAACCCCACCTAGAACAGCTTACTTGTCTCTTCCATTCATGCATCTATCCAGTCATTTTTTCATCCTTTGATCCATCTGCTGATATCCAATATTTTACCTTTGAATTCTGTCATGCATTCATTCTTTCATCCATCATTCAATCTTTCTGTATTCCATACATCCATTCACCGATCCATACTTCCAACTTGCCATCCATCCTCTCTGCCATTAATCCACCCATTCAACCATCCACTCTGGCATCCATCTGCTCTGCCATCCATCCATCTTCTCTGCCATTGATCCACCCATCCACCCATCCACCCATCCAACCATCCACTCTGGCATCCGTCCGCTCTGCCATCCAGCCATCCACTCTGTCGCCCAAGGGAGTAGCCAAAGTCCTAATTAACCCTCACTTTGAACTACAGCGCTGATGCTACCAAGCAAGCAAAGCAAGTGAGCCAAACCCTGCCTTGAACAACTTCATTGTCCCTCCGATCCATGCATATGTCCATTCATTCTTTCACCCTTCAATCCACCTACTCATATCCACAGTTTCACCTTTACATTCAGTCATTCTGTCATGCGTTCATTCTTTTATCTATCATTTAATCTTTCCCTATTCCATTCAATCATACGCCCATCCATTCTGCCGCCCATCCATCCAACCATCAATCCATCGATCGACTCTGCCACCCATCAATCCATCCATTCTGCCATCCATCCACTTTCCATCCACCAATTACTCTGCTGTCCATCCACCCTGTCTATGATCCATCCATTCTACCATCCATCCATCCACTCAACCATTCACTCATCCACTCTGCCATCCACCCACTCTGCTATTCATCAACCCATCCACTCTGCCATTCATCCATCAGTGCATCTGCTCTGCCATCCATACATCCAGTCTGTTATCCAGCCATCCCTCGACTCTTCAATCCATCCACTGTAACATTCATCCATCCTCACACTCTGCCATCCATTCACTCATCTTTTCACCAACTCATCCATCCATCCTTTTACTCTACCATCCTTTCAACTGTACATCGGTGGGTTGGTCCATCAGTGGGTCGGTAGATTGGTCCATCCGTCCGATGTGCCGGTCCCTCTGTCCATCCATCCATCCATCCATCCATCCATCCATCCATCCATCCATCCATCCATCCACTCTGCCATCCATTCACCCATCTTTTCACACACTAATGCAACTATATGTCCATCCATCCATCCATCCATCTATCCAGCCATCCATCCCTTTACTCTGCGATCTTTTCACCTGTCCAGCCACCTATCCATCCATGCCTTTACTCTGCCATCCTTTTACTTGACCACACACCTTTCCATTCACTCATGATCCATCCATCCCTTCAATCTGCCATCCTTTTACCTGTTTATCCACCTATTCATTAATTCACTCACCCGTCCATACACCCATCCCTTTACTTGGCTGTCCTTTCACGTGTCCATCCACCTATCATTCAGTCATTGTTTCACCCACTTTATTATCCACATACTCATTCAACTCCCTCATTCACCCATATTTCCTTCTTTTCACACTTTCTTCCAATATTCCCTACACCCTTATAGTAGGCCCAAAGTACCCCCCTGGGCAGGGTGCAGTGTATGTGAAAGGTAGGACATGTACTGAGGTGTGTACAGTGTCCTGACAGTGAAATAGTGCCAAATTCGTTTTCACTGTTGAAAGGCCATCTTGCCCATTAAACAGAATGGGGAATGCTGTGTCCCATGTTTCCAGCATATCTTTCCATAGGCATAAGGTGGAGTTTTGTGTGGCTGAACTCAGAATGTATTAACACACCTTATTGTGAAGATGGTTGTTAGATTGTGTGCTTAGAAACCACGTTTTTAAAAGTGGCTCGTTTTTTGTCTTAAACCATCCTGTGGGCCTCAGCCTGTTTGTGTACTGACCATTTGGGTTTGGATGTGACAGGGTCTGGAAAGTGTCCTGACCCCAGGGAGGAGAAGGTGAGACAGCAAAAGGCTGGCCCGCATTTGATGTGGGGGGAGGAGTAGACCCCTGGATGTGAAGAGGGCTGTGCTGCTGCCACAAAAGGATGGCTCCACCTCCTGCTGAGCATCTGGGCCCCAGATCCTGACTATCAAAGAAAGAGGGTGTGCATTGGCAGGAAGACACCCAAGTCTGGTTTGCACTGGGGTCAGAGCTACACCCCATAACCAGAGGCGTTCCTCAAGGCTCAGTTCTCTCACCCGCACTGTTCAACATTTACATGGAACCACTCACTATCATCCTCAAAAAAGTAAACATTCCCTTCCATCTTTACGCCGATGACACACAGATCTACCTCGAAACCTCCTCCATAGAGGACGTACAAAGACTCAATGTCACCCTAATAGAAGTCCAAAAATGGCTGTCCCATAACCATCTGAAACTTAACCAAGATAAAACAAAAATCCTCCTCATAGCCAACAAAGAACAGACCCCTCGAATCACGGAATGGCTAAAGTCTATTGATGCTCTCAACTGCACTCTCATCCCGGAAGACTTCGTGAAGTCACTGGGAATAACCTTAGACCCCAACCTTGACATGGTCAAACACATCAAGAACACGGCAAGATGTGCCTTCCTTAACTTAAAACTACTAAAAACAAGCATTTGCAATGCAATAGGTCTCGCATTAGGAAAGTTTGAGCTATTGGTATTGTAAATGACACATTTTGTATTTATGTTTTGTTTTTGAAAATAGCAAAATTAATAGCTTTGGTATTTACCATGCCAATAGTTATAACTTTCGCAAATGTGACACCTACAGCATTTGTAATGCAATATGTGTTGTATTTACGTGGCTTACATGTATTGATATTACAAATGACAATGGCTTTTAATTTTTTTTCCAATAATTAATACTTAAATAAAAGTTATTGTAATTCATATTGGCAATAGCTTAAAGTTTTGTAAATAACTTTTGTGAAGATTATGTTCAGTGTATTTAATTGTGACGAAAATCCAAGAACAGAAGTGAAATATTAACATCTTTTTGTTACATTTGTAATAAAGCTTGAAACATTTGTAATAAAGCTTGAAACATTGAGAAAACCTATTTGAACCAGGTGTTGTTAAATGGTTGCACAGATTGATGCTGTGGTGGCACTGAGTGATGTTTTGATGGCGAACAAGTGATGCTGTGGCGTTCAGTGATGCTGTGGTAGCTCATAGTGATGTTGTGGTGCCCCTGAGTGATGCTGTGATGGTGCGGAGTGATGCTGTATGTTATGCTATGTTTTGTTTTGCTATCCTATGTTTTGTTTTGTTATGCTATGCTATGTTTTGCTATCCTATGCTTTGAATTGTTATGCTATGCTATGCTGTGTTATGCTATGCTATGTTTTGTTATGCTATGCTATGTTTTGTTATGCTATGCTATGTTTTGCTATGCTATGCTATGTTTTGTTGTCTTTTTCTATGCTATGCTTTGTTTTGCTGTGCTATGTTTTGTTGTGTTTGGTATGCAATGTTTTGCTATGCTATTATATGTTTTGTTGTGTTTTGTTAAGCTATGCTATGTTTTGTGGTGTTTTGCTATGTTTTGTTATGCTATGTGTTGTTGTGTTTTGTTATGCTATCTTTTGTTATGTAATGCTATGTTTTTTTGCTATCCTATGCTTTGTTTTGTTATGCTATGCTTAGTTTTGCTATCCTATGCTTTGTTTTGTTATGCTATGCTATGTTGTGTTTTGTTATGCTATGCTCTGTTTTGTTATGCTTTGCTAAGCTTTGTTTTGTTACGCTATGCTATGTTGTGTTTTGTTATGCTGTGTTTTGTTGTGTTTTGTTATGCATTGCTATGTTTTGTATGCTTTGCAATGCTATTTTTTATGTATGCTACATTTTGTTGTGCTTTGTTATGCTATGCTATGTTTTGTTGTGTTTTGCTGTTTTGTTATGCTATGCTATGTTTTGTTCTGCTATGTTTTGTTGTGTTTTGTTATGCTATGCTATGTTTTGTTATACTATGCTATATTTTGTTTTGCCATGCTTTGTTATGTTATGCTATGCTTTGTTTTGTTATGCTATGTTTTGTTGTGTTTTGTTATGCTATGCTATGCTATGCTTTGTTGTGTTTTGCTATGCTATGTTTTGTTTTGTTATGCTATGCTATGTTTTGCTATCCTATGCTTTTCTTTTGTTATGCTATGCTATGCTGTGTTTTGTTATGCTGTGCTATGTTTTGTTATGATATGCTTGTGAGGGTGTGTGAGTGTGTTTGAGGGTGAGTAGGGTGAGGGGGTGTGAGGGTGAGGGGGTGTAAGGGTGAGGGGGTGTAAGGATGAGGGTGTGTGAGGATGTGTGAGGGTGAGGGTGTGTGTGGGTGAGGGTGTGTGAGTGAGGGGGTGTGAGGGTGAGGGTGAGGGTGTGTGAGGGTGAGGGAGTGTGAGGGTGTGTGAGGATGAGGGGGTGAGGGGGTGTGAGGGTGTGTGAGGGGGAGGGGGTGAGGGTTTGTGAGAGTGAGGGGTGTGAGGGGGTGTGAGGGGGTGTGAGGGTGAGTGAGGGTGTGTGAGGGTGAGAGGGTGTGGGGTGTGAGGGTGAGTGAGGGTGTGTGAGAGTGAGGGTGAGGGGGTGTGTGGGTGAGGGGGTGTGAGGGTGAGGATGAGGGGGTGTTAGGGTGAGTGAGAGTGAGGTGGTGTGAGGTTGAGGAGGTGTGTGAGGGTGAGGTGGTGAGGGTGAGGGGTGTGGGGGTGTGAGGGTGAGAGGGTGAGTGATGGTGAGAGGGTGAGGGGGGTGAGGGTATGAGGATGAGGGTGTGAGGGTGAGTGAGAGGGTGTGAGGGTGAGGGTGAAGGGGTGTGAGGGTAAGGGTGTGTGGGGGTGTAAGGGGTAAGGGTGAGTGAGGGTGAGAGGATGAGTGAGGGTGAGAGGGTTGTGAGTGTAAATGTAAGTGTGAGGGGCTGAGGGTGTGAGGGTGAGTGAGGGTGGGTGACGGTGGGTGAGGGTGTGAGGGTGAGTGAGGGGGGTGAGGGTGGGTGAGGGTGAGTGAGGGTGGGTGACGGTGGGTGAGGGTGTGAGGGTGTGGGTGAGGGTGAGGAGGTGTGGGGGGGTGAGGGTGAGATGGTTGTGAGGGTGAGAGGGTGTGAGGGTGTGAGGGGGTGAGGGTGAGTGAGGGTGAGATGGTTGTCTGGGTGAGGGTGTGTGAAGGTGAGAGGGTGTGAGGGTGTGTGAGGGTGAGGAGGTGTGAGGGTGAGGAGGTGTGAGGGTGAGGGTCCGAAGTACATGGTGGCAGGAAAGACATCATAAGACAGAGAGAAGAGACTGCATGGTGACTGCGTTGGTAAGATACTGATGTGTAGTGGTATTCTCCAGACATGGCTTTATTTTTCCAGCAGTCTTTCAATGGCATGAAACCACCTTTGGGGTGATGCAGTCTCCCAACTAGAGACACCTGGTGATATTCTTCCTAAAATGTGTGATGGGTAAACTGGCTTGCAACTTAGCCCAAGGTCACACATGGTGTCAGCGTGAGCTACTCAGTTCATAAACGTCTACAGCCCCAGGCACTACCCCCTCTCGAGGTGACTACAGGAAAACAAACGAGAAAAAAATGAATTACTCATCTCGGCCACTACCAGCAGAACACACTGATATCTATGCCCAGCAATATTTGGAGAGAAGGTGTGGCGTAAGACCCTGAGCAGCTGACTTTTGAACTAGGGAACCCAGTTCGAGACTTGATGTCAGCCCTCCCCATGCCTACAAAAAAGACCAAGTTAAAGTAGCTGTTTCATCTAGAAGCAGGTAGACATCAAGTTACCGTAAACTAAAACCAACAAAAATCTGTTTTTTCGAGCACACCCAGACTATCTGCCCCAAATGTTTACAAGCTTCCCTTTGCCTGGGCGAGTGGCACATGCAGCAAGGCTCTTCCTGTGCATTCTGGTAATGGTAGTCTCCTCCATTAATAATGGAAACAGCAATAAAACGAGTATCAGAACGCAACGAAAATACTTGGGTGGATACATTCCATGAGAAGGATAGGCTAATGGAAGGAAAAGCACTACCAGTAAGCAGGCCTTGGGAGAAGAGAGGAAGTCTGCCAGGGAGACTGGAAGATTACAGCATGGAGACGGAAAAGTGAGACAATGCGAGGCTAACTGCAGGGAGCATGCTGTTGTTGACCCTTGAGCAGTTAAGGGGGTTGCATATGTTACTGCAGGGGAAACAAGCAAAAGCTTTAACGAAACATGCTACAAGTAAACACCAAGCTCTTTATAAAACTAATTAAATAAAATAATCCCAGTGCAACTATATACTGCTTTGGGCAAAATGCATTTTCAAATATAATTAGAAGTAGAAATAATTCTGTCTGTGTGGGAGGTGGAACGATTCTAGAACAATGGCAGCACTGAAAATAACAAGCAGAGATGGACAGGAGGGGGTTGGGGGGGGGGGACCGCACGGGGAGATTAAGTGCAATGCAGAACCAGCCCATAAGTTAAACAAGTGGGAGGGATTTGGTGCATGGAATTGGTGACCTCGGAACACGTCTGACATCTAATCTCAGTCTTTAACTGCTCCAAAAATGTGTTGAGATAAGAGCCAAAGACGATCAGGAAACAAAGAAATGCTGGGTGTGTTTTTACACTTAATCCATCAGCTGTGCGCAAGCTGATGCAAACGAAACAAAATAGTGCCAGAAGAGTAATATGACATGTAATAGGCCCAGTGTCCATGGAAGGGGGGCAGAACAACAAACGTCAGGACAAATCACCACTTAAAAGCAAGGATTTCAGAACTGCACGGGGTCTTTACCTGCCTATTTAAAGCTGTGACTGTCATAGTTCGCACAAAGCATTTTCTGCTCGAACCAGTCTTCTGCAGCATAAGCTTGTGTAAAAAATGGGTGCGTATGAAATGGCCAGGGTGGGGCACTCAAACTATTTCATATCAGTCGTTTATTTCAAATATTCTCCAGAAATTGTAACACACTTCTGAACTTAATTGAAAGAGGAACTGGCACAACTAATCTCTGTGGAGGGCGGCTGAAAAGAATAACACATTTCTCCCTAAACTCGATGAAACTGTATTAGGTGCCTTCCAGGGTCGTGGAGGAGGGAGGGAGGGAGGGAACAGAACGGAAAGCGGGGGAGGGGGAAGGAAGGGCTGTTGAGCATGAGGAAGCAACAACAGACAAAGGGGCGTATGAGGGCGCACCAACAAGTGGGAGGGGGATGGGGTAGATAAACCAGCACGTGGGCACCGGAGGAGGGCAGGAAGAGTACAATGAAAACAAGCTATGTTTATGATAAGTATCACTGGAAGCCTGGAATGCCCATGTGTGAAGAGGGTTCCAGCTGCTGCTTTAACAGCAACTCACCTTTCCAGCCCGGGCCTGTTTGATATGTCCAGGTCGGGGACCTTACTTTTCTATTCTTCATAGTGACACAGTCCCCCTGCCTACAAAAGCAAGCACACAGGCCCTCTAAAAGTATGCGTAATAATAAAGAAGCTTCAGGAGGTACGCAACAGAAACGATCTGTATAGCAGAATGATGTTGGGGAGGGGGGGAGGAGAAATGCGAAACATGGCCTGGCGGCCATGAGAAGTGTGAAGTAGGGGGCGGGGGAGTGGATGCCTGAAGGGAAGCTGCTGGCGGCACCACGCTGGGGTCACCATGACAATTCGTCAAAGGGGCTGCATTAGGTTATTTCTCAGACAAGAAAGATGAAGCAAACCAACGTGAGAAACGTGCTCAGATGATGGAAGCAAAATAGAAAGCACCACTTGAAAGGTCGATTTCTGAAAGGGCCCAGTCTGGTTGTCGACAGTTAAGTAACACAGCAGATCGCTCGCATGCTGCAAATAACAGGCGACAAGTCGCTGATATGCCCAAGTAACGCGGTCACAATCGGGATTACTCTTCAAAATGCAAATCAACTTCCAGGCAGGTTAGAGGCTACTCAGAAGCACATCAAACGCCACGCGCAAGCTCGGCAATGCAATACATCTGAATTATTTCAAATTCTAGCTCATTCAACTTACCAGAAGTCGCTTCAAAGTTTTGAAAACGATACTTCAGAAGTGCTGTTTTTCAGCGCTCTTGTCCGTCATTCACTGAAAACTAAATATTAGCTAAGCCCCAGGCTCCTTCGCTGTTGTGTACGTTGGAATTAAATTAATATTGATAAGGCGCTACACTCGTATAAGAGTCAACATTACATTAGTATGCCAGCCATTAACGACGGCTCTAGTTGCTCACAATCTTGGCAAAGCAAGGAAGGACAAAGGTCATATAAAAAAGGCGGGACTTGGATTTGAAAAAAAGACACAAGGGCTTAGATTTCCTCAGCACAAGTGATGAGAGAAGGCCGTGACTAATCAGACTGTACAACCAATCAACATAATATCCCATTAATTTTGACAGGAATTGATTTCTCCAGCAGTAAGGCGATAAAAGTAACGTGGACGCAACGTAGCTTAACCAGGAAGGGCTGTTGTAGACAACTCCAACGCATTTGACTCCCAAATTAGGACAAGGCAGCGCTGGGAGGGGGACTGGTCACGAAGGAAGGAGAAATGTGAGTCACGGCGGCCATGAAGTGTGAAGCAGATCCCTTTGAAGCTCTCAGGAGCAAATGGTAAGGGGAGGAGAAATGCTGCTGGGGTGAATGCCTGAGGCCAAATCCGGATCGTAAAAGTCAGCTTTTGGATGGACAGCAATAGGTTCGAGTAAACTCGACCTAAAAATCAACCCCTTCATCCCTCCAAAATACCTCAAGCAAGTCACGCAATCCCTTGTGCTATCCAGATTAGACTATGGAAACGCCACCCTCACAGGCACGGCCAAGCTACATCTTGCTCCTCTTAGAGCTAATCCGGAATAGTGGTCCAACACACATAGGTGGACACACCCTGGACTTAATTTTTTGTAACTGCCCTAAGATTAAATGTGATTCACCTATCCCGGTAAGCTGGTCTGACCATTATATGGTCAAATTTACACTCTTAGGCCCCCACCTGCCACACCACAAGTCTGTCCCAGCAGTCTGGCGACAACAGTGGCATAAGGTAACTCTAGAGGCGTTACAGAGGGTATGGAATGAACCTATTATTCTTGTGAATAACGATGTTGAGAGTGGTCTTATTAAGTTCAACAGGGCCCTCCTAGAGGCAGTGGATTCACTGGCGCCTCTGAAACTCCATAAACAGTACCCAAGATCTAAACAGGAAGTATGGTACTCGGAAGAGCTGAGAGTAGAGAAGCAGGGGTGTAGAAAGCTAGAAAAAGGAGGAAGTTACATACACCTCTTAGCAGGAAGTTGTACTCAGAGGCTCTGGCCATCTATCACAAAAATATAAAATTGGCCAGGAAGAACAGTCTTGCCCTACAACTGACCGAAGCTGGCAACTCTACCAGAGAACTTTACAAAATTCTTCAATCTTTTGTAAAACCTTTGGCCTGTGAAAGTCCTGATGATTTTTCTCAAACTCTCTGCGATGACATCTCAGCATTTTTTGAAAACAAAATAGAGTTAATACATGAGAAAATCACAAAGGCCACAAATCCCGGGAGTAATGTTGACTATTCCATCCTCCGGACATCTAAATGTGAAAGCATTTTGCTCTCTGCATTTCCAGAAGTCAGCTTAACTGATGTTGCCTCCCTATACACCCAAATTAAGACAGGGTCTCCAACAGATATTATCCCTGCTAAAATGGTTGCTCCTTTAGTTAATTTGCTCTCTACCAGCATCCAAATGGTGATTAACCTCTCCCTTAAGGAAGGGCAGGTGCCCAGTGATTGGAAAAAGGCGATAGTGAATCCCATTCGGAAGAACGCAGCGCTACCATGGTCTGACCTTTCCAATCTACGCCCGATCTCCCTCCTACCCTACCTTAGTAAGATGGCCGAGAAGCACGTAAATACACATGTCTAATTTCATCGAGGCAGCGGGCGGTCTGGACCATTCACAATCTGGGTTCAGACCTAACCACAGCACCGAATCAGCTCTCCTCTCCGTGACCGATAACATCAGGATGGCACAGGATAGAGGAGGCTCTATGATTCTGGTGCTGTTGGATTTGTCCGCTGCCTTTGACACGGTGTCACACGAAATTCTAATCGGCCGTCTGATGAGGGTAGGGCTAGGTGGATCTGCCCTGTCGTGGCTGGAGAGTTTTCTCTCTGGCCGCTCACAAACTGTCCGATTGGGCTCCCATTCTTCAATCTCTAGGGAGCTCACCAAGGGGGTTCCTCAGGGCTCATGCCTAAGCCCTACACTCTTCAACGTGTATGTGGTCCCATTGGCCGACATTGTGGGAGAATATGGGTTCACGCCTATATCGTATGCTGACGATACCCAGCTCTTATTTCCTTTTCAGACCCTGACACCAGCAGTTAAACACACTTTTGCTGCAGGTATGAGAGCTGTAGCCGATTGGATGGCCTCCAATTGCCTACAATGTAATGTGGGCAAGACGGAGGTCATGCTTTTTGGAGAGGCTCCCCTCCTCTGGTCACCTGACTGGTGGCCCCTGGAATTGGGACCTGCCCCCTGCCTCAAACAGGTAGTAAAAAATCTTGGGGTACGCCTTGATCAGTCACTGCTTTTAAAAGATCATGTAACTCAGGTAACGGGATCTTGCTTTAGGGTCATTGGGCTTCTGAGGCGCTTGTGGTCAGCAGGCTAGATTACTGCAACAGGCTTCTTCTCTCTGCCAACGAGGAACAACTTGGTAGATTACAGGTAGCCCAGAATACGGCAGCCAGACTGGTACTTAATGTTCCAGCCAGATCCCCTTGCGCCCTCTTTTGAACAAACTCCACTGGCTGCCCATCCGCCAGCGGGTTAAATTCAAAATATGTTGCGTAATCCATGAATGCCTATTTGGCACTGGCCCAAAATACCTGACCGAAAAATGTAAACTTTACGAGCCAGGTCGTTCACTGCACTCTAGGAACCAACTATTGCTTCAAGTCCCGCGGATCAAGAAGGAAAGGCAGGGTGGTCGTGCACTTTCCTACAGGGGTCCCACTCTTTGGAACAGCTTACCCCTCACCCTGAGACAAAACTCCAATTTAGGAGCTTTTAGGAAACTCTGAAAAACACATTTGTTTCTAACTATTTAATCCCCGCATCCCTCCTATTTGGTTTTGGTCTCTGGCTTCTGGTTTATGGTAAGAACACAAGCGCGGAGATACCCCTTCGGGGGTCGAATTCCTGCGCTATACAAGCAAATAAATAATAAATAAATGAAATAAATAACCTAAATGCAGCAGCCAGAATGGTGACAGGAGTGAAGAAATGCGAACACATCTCCCCCGCTCTCAAAGAGCTCAATTGGCTCTGTTAGACCTGACATCATTGGCTTGAGTCTCTCTTCCATTTTTTTTGTTTGCCTCCACTGTTTTACGATGTTTTGCTGGATAATGCTTTGGGCACTGTGCCACTGCTGATCAGTGCCACGGTGCAAGTGCTCCCTATGTTAAATTGATGTATCGATTGTATTCCATGTTTGGCTTATTTGGTTTACTGTCAGTCCCTAGTCTAGTGCACCAGGAGTGCCGGGGCTTGTAAATACAAATGCCGCTCGTGGGCTTGCAGCACGTGTTGTGCCACCCACAAGAGCGGCCTCATAAAAGAATGTCTACGGGTCGGTCATTGCGAGACCTACGTGCAGTCTGGTACTGTAACGCGGGCTGCGCAAGTATACCTACTTGCCAGTCCGTAAACCTTCCCTTAACTTCATGTTAGTCACCCCTATGGTAGGCCCACAGGCAGGGTGCGTTGTAAGTATAAGGTAGGACACGCCTGACCAAGTTGGCATGTCCTAATAGTGAATTACAGCCATCTTCGTTTTCACTGTTGCAAGGTAACCTGCTCTCCATTAGTTAGAATGGGCCGCCGGGATTATTAATGCTATGATCCTAGCTGGCTCGGGGAGCATGGTGCAATGTCGAGTTTGGTATCCCTGAACTCGGGGTTTAATTACGCATCCGTTGGTGTGGATGGTTTTTGGACTCTGGGTTTGAAAATAGCACTTTTAGAAAGTGCCTATTTTCTTGTCTAACCATTTGTGGTTTCTGCTGGTCTTGCGTGTGTGTGACAGGAGCTGGGTGGCTCCAGAGGTCTGAGTGAGTCAGTGTGGGATGAGTGGGACATTTGCGTTGAGAGTAGGGGGAGAGTAGTTGCTGATAGCCTGCCCTGCCTGATACAATGCTGGCTCCACCTCCTGCCAAGCGGCTGATGGCTCTGTGCCTGCCATGGACGATCCTAGCCCCACCTCCTACCAGGAGGCCGATAGCTCTGCTCCTGCCAGTGACAATGCTGGCTCCACCTCCTGCTGGGCGTCTGAGGACCCAGCCCTGCTCAGTGAATAGGCCAGGTGCTTCTGCCTGGCTCCACCCACAACAGACACAGGATGTTGGGAAATTCCCCTGCATGGACAAAGGGATCAAAGCCAAAAAGGGGTATAAGAGAAGGACCCCTGAACCCAGAATTTAGATCACTTCTGACAAGGAACCCTGTAACCAAGGACAAGAGGCCTGCTGATCCAAGGACTTGCCTACCCCTTCTGCCGGTGTGCTGTTTGCTGGGGGGAATCCTGCAGTGCTTCTTTATTTTTGCCAAGGAACCAGGAGAGAGGAACTGTGTGTGTACTCTCACGCTTGCTAAGAAAATCTCCAAGGACTGGAAGAGTGCCAGTCTCCTGTTGAAGTCACAGGGCTAAAGGACTTCACCTACTACAAGTGCTATTTTGCTGGAACCTGTGAATCCAGCACCTCTGAAAGACACCAGCAATCTCGACGCCGACGGACGTCGCCGAATCCAGCTCGACACCGTGAGTGACGGCTCAAGTGTCCTGCTTCCTCGACGCCGGCCGCCGGGCCTGATCGACGCCAGCAGCAACGCCAGTGAGTAGGGAGTTCGGCTCCAGCTCCAAGGGACCTCGTGTCTGCACCGCTGCTGATCGCATCGACCTCGTGCCCTCTCGACGCCGTGAGCGCTGCTCACTCTTGCAACTGCATCATCGACAACGACGCCTGCTGAGGCCTGATCAACACCGAAGACGCGACGCCGGATTGCTCGACGCCGCTGATCATCGTGTGCTTCATTTTCCAAGGTACTGTGTTGTTGGGGGTCTGTGTGACTCCGGGCTCGACGTAGCGCTCCTCGCGGTCGACGCCGAACCGTTGGATTAACTTTGCCTCGACGTCGTGTAACTCCCGTGTGGGTTACATTGTTGCTAAGAACTGTGTTGCCAAGAAGAAGAGTTGCTTTGATACGAAAAGACTTTGTGCTAAAAAAGAAACTGCATTTGAACTATTATTTTCCCTTCCAAGAGTATTTATTAAAATTGTGTATATTTTTGTCGTTATTTGGTCTTGTGCTAAACCTTATATAAAAATCCTTATTTTTATAATACTACAGTGTTGTGTCCATTTGTAGTGTATTCACTTTATTACTGTATGTGGTCATAAATGCTTAACACACAGCCTCTGAGATAAGCCTGTCTGCTCTGCCAAGCTACCAAGGCCGTGAGCAGGGGTTATCAAAGGGTGTGATCCCCTTGCCCTGACTGGAAAAGGTGTGTCCCTATTTGTCAGAAGTGCATACCTCTGCCAACTAGAGACAGCCAGTTCTAACATTGGACGCAGCGGTGAGGATTTGAACCTTGCATTTATGACCCATGTGCAGTGATTAGTGTGCGCTACATAGTGAAAGCAGACCATAGCGCAGCCACAATCTACTTGGAAGGATTCCATTTTTGGTTCTCCGCTTTTCGGAAGCTTGATTTTTTGAACACTGCCAGTTTTGACCATGAGTGACACCGGAGTCACTACCCCTGTTTTTGTTGTGGAGGAATTCGATAGAAACAAGATCGAAGATTACAGCAGAAAGCAATTGGACCATTATTGCAAGCAGTTCAACGTTCCTACCAAGAGCTGTAGAAACAAACCAGAAGTTGTCAAAGCATTGCAAGCCTGGTTGGAGTCCAGAGATCCCACTGATCCGGTGGTGATACCGCCAGTGGAAGGGGATGAGGAGGCGCCAGTGAATGGGCCTATGTACTCTCCCGGAAGCAGTGTTTCCTCCAAAGGTCTTTCCCCTGAAGAACGAGGAGAAAGGGCGAAGGAGCGTGCATACAACATGGAAATGGCAAGGCTAAAGATAAATGGGCAGTTGGAGTTAGAAAATGCAAGAGGTAGAAGAGAAGCTGATTTGGAGACCAAAAGGTTGGAGTTTGAAAGAGAAAAGTTAGCTTTGGAGCGTGATACCAAGTTGAGGGAGTTGGACATCCAAGCTAAGAAGTTAGATTTGAATCCCTCTGGTGGCAGCATCCCATCTGTGCCTGCAGAAAGTAGGTTTTATTTTCCCAAAGATGTGATAAAAGATTATCATAGGAACGAAGATATTGGTCAGTGGTTTAAAGCGTATGAGTTAGCATTGTTGGCCCACCGGGTCCCTGAGAAGGATTGGGGAGCGGGTTGTGGGGTCGCTTTGTGAATGAGGGGAGAGATACCCTGTTAGACATGCCTGTTGAGGATAGGATGTCGTATGCTCATATGAAAGATGCTTTAATGTTGCGGTATGGCCTAACCCCCGAGAAGTACAGACAAGCTTTTAGAGAATGTAAGAAGTTGCCTGGTACGACGTGGGTTGAATATGTGTCTTATTTTTGCAGAGCCATGGATGGTTGGGTAAAGGGCAGCAAAGTGGAAAGTTATGAAGCTCTTTATGATTTGTTTGCTTGGGAGCATTTGTCTAATAACTGTTTTCCAGAGCTGCGCCAGCACCTTATTGATAGCAAGATATCTAACCCTAGAAAACTTGCTGAGGAGGCGGACCGCTGGTTCAGTACCAGGGTCCACAAGGGTCCAGTGGGAGACTCAGCCAAAGGTGGGCAGGGTCCCCAGCAGAAGAGTGGGGGGGACAAGGGTAAACAGAAGGAGTCCCAGAAAGGGCCCCAAAGTAATCCCCAAGGGAAAGGTTCCCAGCCTCCCCCTGAGAAGAAGCCAGGGGCCCGATGGGTAAACCTGTTCATAGGGGCCCCCTAACCTGCTATGTTTGTGGGCAGGTGGGACACCGGTATTATGACCCCCAGTGTCCCATGAAGAATTCGAATGCACCGCCGCGTGCACCCCCCGTCAGTTGGCGAGTGTAGCCCTGGGAGGGGAGGAGATGGTTGTCCATGGTGGGAGGGGTCCCGCAGAAATGTCCCTGGTCTCGCTAGGAGACATGCAAATGGTCCCTCCACCTCCTCTGCCTAGTAACATTAGCAAATATAGGCAGTGGGTGACCATTAATGGCCATAGAGTGGAAGCTCTCAGAGACACCGGAGCAAGTGTGACAGCTGTCAAGTGTCACTTGGTGTCCAGAGAGCAGGTGGTTCCCCACGCATTCTACCCCGTGATAGCTGCTGACAACTCCCAGAAAGAGTGTGAGGTAGCTCAAGTTTCCTTTGAATGGGGGGGAGTTTCAGGTACTCTTCAGGTTGCTGTTAGGCCCGCCATGCCTGTCGATTGTCTCCTGGGCAATGATTTAGAAGACTCCCCTTGGGCTAAGGTGGAGAGGGAGACGCATTTGAAAATGTTGGGTGTACCAGAGTGGGTGTGTGCAACCACTCGATCGATGACAGCAAGTAAGGGTGTTGATGGGGTCCCGGAGCCTGAAAGTACGGCCCAGGACCCGGCTGTGAAGAGAAGAGGCAGGAGGTGTGGGAAACCGGCCCCCGTAGTTCCAGTGGTCCAGGAGGAGGTAGACCCTGAGGGGGATGCCCTGGAGCCCACAGGGGAACAAATTGCCGAACTGGGAGACCTGCCCGAGCTGACCCATTGGCAGGAGGATGGTGGTCCCTCCAGGGAGGAATTCTGTGCCGAACAGAAAGTTTGCCCTTCTCTTGTGGGTATGAGGCAGCAGGCCTCAGCCCAATCCTCAGGTGATCAGTCAGGGTCACATTTTGTGTACTGGGAGAACGACCTCCAGTATAGCGAGCCTAAGGCTGCTGAGCCTGGGTCAGCCCGTGTGCTAGTGGTACCCCAGCGCTTTAGAGCCTTCCTACTGGGTTTGGCTCATGACGTACCGTTAGCTGGACATCTGGGGCAGGACAAGACCTATGACAGGCTTGTCACCCATTTTTATTGGCCTCAGATGCGAAGGGATGTAGACATCCATTGTAAGACTTGTCACACTTGCCAGGCAGGTGGGAAAAGCGGAAGGAAGCAGAAGGCTCCCCTCCAACCTTTTCCAGTGGTCAGTACCCCCTTTGACCGGGTGGGGATTGACATTGTTGGGCCCCTGGACCCCAAGACAGCCCTGGGCAACAGGTTTATCCTGGTCTTGGTGGACCATGCCACACGGTACCTGGAAGCCATCCCTCTCCGAACAGTGACGGCCCCCGTGGTGGGACGGGCACTGATGGGTGTTTTCTCCCGGATGGGGTTCCCCAGAGAGGTGGTGTCAGACCGGGGCACCAACTTCATTTCCAATTATATGAAGTCTCTGTGGAAGGAGTGTGGGGTAACCTACAAGTTCACCACTCCTTACCACCCTCAAGGTAATGGGTTGGTTGAGAGATTCAACCGTACCCTTAAAGGCATGATCATGGGTCTTGAAGAACCAATGAGGCGGAAATGGGACGTCCTCTTGCCATGCCTGTTGTTTGCTTACCCTGAGGTGCCGCAGAAGTCTCTAGGGTTCAGCCCCTTTGAGCTTTTGTATGGTCACCCGGTAAGAGGGCCTTTCAGTCTGGTCAAAGAAGGCTGGGAGCAATCTCCCAGGAAACCTCCCCAGGATGTGTACAGTTACATGCTGGCCTTTAGGAACCAGACTCGGCGCTTCAGAGATCTTGCTCAGGCAAATCTGGAGGCCAGCCAGGAGGAGATGAAGCATTGGTATGACCGGTATGCCACTCTGGTAGAGCTTCAGCCGGGTCAGGAAGTTTGGGTCATGTCCCCTGTGGAACCTTGTGCGCTCAAGGACAGGTGGACTGGACCGTTTAAGGTTGTGGAGAAGAAGAGCGATGTCACCTACCTGGTGGACTTGAAATCTCCCAAGAACCCCTTGCGGGTCCTGCATGTCAACCGTTTGAAGCCCCACTTAGAAAGGTCCGAAGCGGGCATGCTCCTAGCTACAGATGCTGGAATGGAGGAGGAGAGTGAGCCTCTTCCTGACCTCCTGTGTGCTAAAGAGCAAGAAGGGTCAGTGGATGGTGTTGTCCTCTCTGACACACTGACCCTTGAGCAGAAACAGGATTGTTGCCAACTGTTGAGACAATTCCCTGATCTGTTTTCCTTGGTTCCGGGTGTCACTCATTGGTGTGTCCATGACGTTAACACCGGAGACAGCCCTCCTGTGAAGCACAAGGCTTACAGGGTGACTGACAAGGTCCGAGCATACATTAAGGAGGAGGTCTCCAAAATGTTTGCGTTAGGGGTGGTTGAGTCCTCTAGCAGTCCTTGGGCCAGCCCAGTGGTCTTGGTCCCGAAGGCTGCAGCGCCTGGTGCTTCACCAGAACTTCGGTTCTGCGTGGATTACCGAGGACTCAATTCAGTCACGAAGACTGACGCGCATCCCATCCCCAGAGCTGATGAGCTCATCGATCGGTTGGGGGGCTGCCCGGTACCTTAGTACGTTTGATTTAACGTCTGGGTACTGGCAGATCGCCTTGACTGATGGGGCGAAGGAGAGGTCAGCATTCTCCACACCAGATGGGCTATACCAGTTCCGGGTGATGCCCTTTGGGATGAAGAATGCCCCTGCCACCTTCCAGAGGTTGGTCAACCAGGTCTTGGCTGGACTGGAGGATTTCAGTGCCGCCTACCTGGACGACATCGCAGTGTTCAGCACCAGCTGGGAGGAACACTTGCGCCACCTCCAGGAAGTGTTGTTGGCCCTGCGCCGAGCAGGCCTCACAATCAAAGCCAATAAGTGCCAGATTGGGCAGGGTTCTGTGGTGTACTTGGGGCACCAAGTAGGGAGCGGCAAGGTTGCCCCCCTGCAACCCAAGATTGATACCATCCTGGCTTGGGCGCCGCCCAAAACCCAAACTCAGGTGAGAGCCTTCTTAGGTCTCACAGGTTACTACAGGAGTTTTGTCAAGGACTACGGTAACATTGTGCACCCCTTGACTTCGCTGACTTCCAGGAAGCAGCCACGAAATGTGATCTGGACTGATGCCTGTCAAACGGCCTTCGATACCCTGAAAACTGCAATGTGCACAGCACCTATACTCTAGGCACCCGACTTTTCGAAAGAATTTATTGTCCAGACGGATGCTTCAGAGCATGGCGTGGGGGCTGTTCTAGCTCAGGTGAATGAAGAGGGCCAAGATTTGCCTGTAGCCTTCATCAGTCGGAGGTTACTCCCCAGGGAAACGAAACGAAGTGGAGTGCGATAGAGAGAGAAGCATTTGCTGTGGTCTGGGCACTGAAGAAGCTAAGACCATACCTATTTGGGACTCACTTCCGGGTTCAGACAGACCACAGGCCCCTCAGATGGTTGATGCAGATGAGGGGTGAGAATCCGAAACTGTTGAGGTGGTCCATTTTCCTACAAGGGATGGACTTCACGGTGGAACACCGCCCTGGTGCAGATCACGCCAATGCTGATGGTCTGTCCAGATTTTTCCGCCTTAGTGAAGAGGACTCCCTAGGTCAAGGGTAGTTCTCCCCACATTTCAGCTGGAGGGGACACGTGTTAGACCTGACATCATTGGCTTGAGTCTCTCCTCCATTTTTTCTGTTTGCCTCCACTGTTTTACGATGTTTTGCTGGATACTGCTTTGGGCACTGTGCCACTGCTGATCAGTGCCACGGTGCAAGTGCTCCCTATGTTAAATTGATGTATCAATTGTATTCCATGTTTGGCTTATTTGGTTTACTGTCAGTCCCTAGTCTAGTGCACCAGGAGTGCCGGGGCTTGTAAATACAAATGCCGCTCGAGGGCTTGCAGCACGTGTTGTGCCACCCACAAGAGCGGCCTCGTAAAAGAATGTCTACGGGTCGGTCATTGCGAGACCTACGTGCAGTCTGGTACTGTCACGCGGGCTGCGCAAGTATACCTACTTGCCAGTCCCTAAACCTTCCCTTAACTTCATGTTAGTCACCCCTATGGTAGGCCCACGGGCAGGGTGCGTTGTAAGTATAAGGCAGGACACGCCTGACCAAGTTGGCATGTCCTAATAGTGAATTACAGCCATCTTCATTTTCACTGTTGCAAGGTAACCTGCTCTCCATTAGTTAGAATGGGCCGCCGGGATTATTAATGCTATGATCATAGCTGGCTCGGGGAGCATGGTGCAATGTCGAGTTTGGTATCCCTGAACTCGGGGTTCAATTACGCATCCGTTGGTGTGGATGGTTTTTGGACTCTGGGTTTGAAAATAGCACTTTTAGAAAGTGCCTATTTTCTTGTCTAACCATTTGTGGTTTCTGCTGGTCTTGCGTGTGTGTGACAGGAGCTGGGTGGCTCCAGAGGTCTGAGTGAGTCAGTGTGGGATGAGTGGGACATTTGCGTTGAGAGTAGGGGGAGAGTAGTTGCTGATAGCCTGCCCTGCCTGATACAATGCTGGCTCCACCTCCTGCCAAGCGGCTGATGGCTCTGTGCCTGCCATGGACGATCCTAGCCCCACCTCCTACCAGGAGGCCGATAGCTCTGCTCCTGCCAGTGACAATGCTGGCTCTACCTCCTGCTGGGCGTCTGAGGACCCAGCCCTGCTCAGTGAATAGGCCAGGTGCTTCTGCCTGGCTCCACCCACAACAGACCCAGGATGTTGGGAAATTCCCCTGCATGGACAAAGGGATCAAAGCCAAAAAGGGGTATAAGAGAAGGACCCCTGAACCCAGAATTTAGATCACTTCTGACAAGGAACCCTGTAACCAAGGACAAGAGGCCTGCTGATCCAAGGACTTGCCTACCCCTTCTGCCGGTGTGCTGTTTGCTGGGGGGAATCCTGCAGTGCTTCTTTATTTTTGCCAAGGAACCAGGAGAGAGGGACTGTGTGTGTACTCTCAAGGACTGGAAGAGTGCCAGTCTCCTGTTGAAGTCACAGGGCTAAAGGACTTCACCTACTACAAGTGCTATTTTGCTGGAACCTGTGAATCCAGCACCTCTGAAAGACACCAGCAATCTCGACGCCGACGGACGTCGCCGAATCCAGCTCGACACCGTGAGTGACGGCTCAAGTGTCCCGCTTCCTCGACGCCGGCCGCCGGGCCTGATCGACGCCAGCAGCAACTCCAGTGAGTAGGGAGTTCGGCTCCAGCTCCAAGGGACCTCGTGTCTGCACTGCTGCTGATCACATCGACCTCGTGCCCTCTCGACGCCGTGAGCGCTGCTCACTCTTGCAACTGCATCATCGACAACGACGCCTGCTGAGGCCTGATCAACACCGAAGACGCGACGCCGGATTGCTCGACGCCGCTGATCATCGTGTGCTTCATTTTCCAAGGTACTGTGTTGTTGGGGGTCCGTGTGACTCCGGGCTCGACGTAGCGCTCCTCGCGGTCGACGCCGAACCGTTGGATTAACTTTGCCTCGACGTTGTGTAACTCCCGTGTGGGTTACATTGTTGCTAAGAACTGTGTTGCCAAGAAGAAGAGTTGCTTTGATACGAAAAGACTTTGTGCTAAAAAAGAAACTACATTTGAACTAATATTTTCCCTTCCAAGAGTATTTATTAAGATTGTGTATATTTTTGTCGTTATTTGGTCTTGTGCTAAACCTTATATAAAAATCCTTATTTTTATAATACTACTGTGTCGTGTCCATTTGTAGTGTATTCACTTTATTACTGTATGTGGTCATAAATGCTTAACACACAGCCTCTGAGATAAGCCTGTCTGCTCTGCCAAGCTACCAAGGGGGTGAGCAGGGGTTATCAAAGGGTGTGATCCCCTTGCCCTGACTGGAAAAGGTGTGTCCTTATTTGTCAGAAGTGCATACCTCTGCCAACTAGAGACAGCCGGTTCTAACAGGCTCCCAATTGAATTGCGTGCTAACTTCAGAACTGCATGTCTCACCCACAAAGCTCTGCACACTGGCAAACCCACCTATCTAGCCGCCAAACTCAACAAGGCAGGACAGACTAGAAACCTTAGGAGCACCAGCACTATGCTACTCATCCCCCCGAAAACCCGTAAACTAAGGACCTTATCTCGGTCTTTCTCTGGTAATGCTCCCAGAATTTGGAACGCCGTCCCTATTCATGTCAGGACGAACTCTTCCTTCAAAGAATTCAAAAGCCAGCTAAAAAGTGCTTCTCCTCAATCGATCTCTCACGAAATGACAATGGTCACACAAGGGCAGATCCGCCATCTACTGAGGATCTAGGCTTCACGACTAGACTGACTTCCTACATCTTCTTACCCTTGCCTGCATCATTACCTCCTCCTCGATGACTCTGCACTCGTATGCAACAGGTCCTACACTGATCCCCACCGTTGAATAATGTGTTTAATGTTACCTAACTGTTTTTCGTCAAATGCTGTAAAGCGCTACGATACCTTCGGGTCTGGCCAGCGCTATAGAAAACACCAAAATAAATAAATAAATAATAGAGCCCCCTGAACACAAAGACTTCAAAGGCATTCAGGGGTATAAGTGTAAGAGCTGAAACCCATGAACTCAAGACTGAAATCCAGATTGAAAAATTATTGAAACTACTTCGTAGTCAAGAGGAACCTCTACCAAGAAAGAACAGCTGAAGAGACTGAAGAGAAGGACTTCCCTTGCTGTGTGTTTTGGGGATGGCCTGCAGTTTGCTGATTTGACTGAGGAGAGGATAAGGGACTTTGCTGTGTGCTGTGTCCCCCTGCTTGAGAGGACTTTTGTTGCATAACAAGTTACTGTCTTGGCAATACAAGTATTTTGTCTGGACCTGTACTGCACGTTCTTTATGCATGCTCATATGGTGGGATGTTATCCCCAATTTGTGTCTTTACAGTTACACGTCTCATGTCTATAGTCTAATTTTGCAGTTACCTCACATTGTGCACAATATCTGTACCTCCATACAGGGTAAGGGGTTTGTCCCGTTTGTTACAGTCCACGTTGTTTTTTGCATCTAGGTTTCAGTCCTCATATTCTCCCTGTCACTACAGTGCACAACAACAGACACTCATCCAGGGTCGTTGTTTTTTGTTTTGTCACTCTACCTGGGTGTCTAGGGTTTTGTTTATGGGTTCTTTGCCTATTCGTTAGGGTGCACAGTGTTTTTACCTCTTCATGGATTGTTACACATGGGTTGTGTTTCCGCTACTCTTGTTCACAACATTGAACTCTCCACGAGGTATGTCTCCTTTGTTACAGTGCACAATGTTTTTACCTCTTCACGGGGTGTTTCACATGGGTTGTATTCCCGCTACTCTAGTGCACAACATTGACCTCTCCACGAGGTATGTCTCTTCTGTTTCAGTGCACACTTTTACCTCAAGGTTCACACGTTGCGAGGCTGCTGTCCCGCATTCCCAATTCTCAATTACACGAGGTGTTGCGCGGACTGTTGTCCCGCTCATACATGCACACTTCTTGACCTCTCCGTGAGGTGTGTTTTTGGGCCATTTCCCACTTACACCTTCACTACTTAGTGCAAAGTTTTTTTAACCTTATGTAAGGTGTGTAGTGTGGGTTGTGTTTTCATTATAGCAGTGCACTATGTATAGACCCTTCTTGTGGTCGCCTCTGCACGTTCATATTGTTACCCCTATTGTGGTTACCCCTATTGTGGTCGCCTCTGCATGTTCATATTGTTACTCACATGGGTGTATAGTTTGGTTCTTGTCCATTAACTATAGTGCATTGGTTCACGTTAGACTGGGTGTTTTCCACTCAACTATGTTTCCTCTTTCATTCTCAACACTGTAGCCCTGTACTTTTATATATTTTTTTACTCAAATGCTTATTATATTATGGAGAAGTATGAGTTATATAATGTATTTCTCTTCTTCTCTGTCTTCTTGTTTCATAATGCTCTGATCTGCCTCTGTTCACATCTGTCTGGTCAATGGGTGTGCAGGTGGTAGTCATTGGTGGTTTTTCACTTCTACTCTTTTCTTGTTCTTCTTTTGTTTATTTATAGAAAGGAGGATGGGATATGGATTGTGTTTATCTGTTTCCTCAGTTTCTTGGTTGTTATCTTCCTCTCTATCTGCTCTGTTTCTTATCGTACTCTTCCCTCTGTTTCGTTCATCTACTTTCTACGTCTGATTCAACTTTTCTCTTTTCTGTTGGGAGAAAGAAGGATATGTTGTATCTCAGCAATATTGCATTTCATGTCATCCACTGCTCCACCATTGGAACCCTGTAAGGATGATGTAACATGGAATGTTGGTGTCTGAAAACCACAGTTGGAAATGGGCTGAGCGGCATACTGGCTGCTCCTGGTGGGGCTGTATTACTGCTGTACTATTGATCTACAATAAATAGTCCTGAAAACATCTCAACCAGCTTGGAGTGATTACTACAACTTTTCTGTGTGCTGTGTCCTGAAGTATTTTGCATCCAAGGGCCCAAGGAGAGCTGGTCCCCCTGTGGTGGAAACTCAGGAACATAAAAGTTTCCAAGTGTGTCTCAACGACCCTGTGTGCGTGTGCTCTTTGCACGCCTAAGACTGCTGTGTGGTCCGTGGTGCTGTTTACGAGGTCCCCATGACCACATTGCCCCCGCAGCGTGAAACATCGACCAAGTTGCTGCATATCTGTTTGTGACTCGAGCCGTCATCGTAACGGAGGCTGGGAGGAAAGATTGCCACCCCCGGCCCGAGCTGCAACGTGCTAAAGGGTTACTTGAACCTAAGGACTGTGTCTCAGCTACGCTGTATGCATGTGCTCTTGCACGCCTGAGACTGCCGTGTGGTCCGTGGTGCTGTTTACGAGGTGCCTCGTGACCGCAATGCCCCCGCAGCGTGAAACATCATCCACACTGCTGCACAGCTGTTTGTGGCCCGAGCCATCATCTCTAACAGAGGCTGTGAGGAAAGATTTCCACCGCCGGCCCGAGCCGCAACGTGGTAAAGGCTTGCTTGAACCTAAGGACTGTGTCTCAGCAATGCTGTGTGCGTGTGCTCTTTGCACACCTGAGACTGCTGTGTGATCCGTGGTGCTGTTTACGAGGTGCCCAGTGATCGCATTGAACCCGCAGAGTGAAACATCGTCCACGCTGCTGCATAGCTGTTTGTGGCCCGAGCCGTCATCGTAAATGAGGCTGTGAGGGAAGATCACTGCCGCCGGCCAGAGCCGCAACATGCCACATGATTTCTTGAAGCTAAGGAAGCTACAAGGTGAAAGGGATCGGGATCATTGTTCGTCAAAAGCAATCTGCCCAAAATCGCCAACGAAGGAGAAGGCAGCGCCGTAACCCATCCGGCTACAGTGTCGCCTAACAACAGAGCTGCAACGTGGTCAGGATCGTCCAGCAGGACATCCGACGAGCAGAGGGAGATAGCGAGGCAGAGCACCCCCCAGGTAAGGCTTGGACTCCAGTCTGGAGCCGCAAGCGGGTGTGGCCTAGGGAGGCATGCAGGAGGAGTACAGGAGTGCTCCGAGCTCTCTCTCGCTCCTCCGCACTAGACGCGATGAGTCCCCAAGCGGCCCGTACCTGCCCAGCAGTGCCAGGGCCACCTTTTTAAGCGCCTGACCATTGTCTCTGGTGTTGGGGCCTAGTGGTGCCCGAGTTGACCGCGCAGATTACTTACCGCATTATTCTAGCATTACTGAATGCCTGATTCTTGCATTACTTACCGCATTATTCTTGCATTACGAACTGACTGATTCTTGCGTTACTTAGCGCATTATTTTTGCATTAGGAACTGCAATTTGTGCATTACTTACAGCCTTATTCTTGCATTACGAACTGCCTGATTCTTGCATTAAGGACTGTCTTAGTACTACATTACAAACTGGGCTACGAACTGCATAGTATTGCATTAGGACTGTATTTGAGATTGTGATTTAATACCGCAAAAACCTACAAGTGATTGCTGGCCTAATAACCGGCAAAACAAAATATTACGAATATGCATATGTCGGATTTCTATCGTTTGGTCTCATCATATTCCTTTTTATAAAGATATCGCTATTTTTATGAAACCAGTGTGGTGTCCATTTGTGGTGTTATCACCGTGTTACTGGGAGTGCGGTTGCAAATACTTTACACATTGCCTTGGAAATAAGCCGGGCTGCTCGTGCCAAGCTACTAGGGGGTGAGCAAGGGTTATCTAAGAGTGTGTCCCTATTTACCCTGACTAGAAGCAAGGGTCCCTATTTGGACTAAGGTACCTACCTGAGCCAACTAGAGACCCCCAGTTCTAACACATACTTTAAGGGACAAGAAGGAAAAAGATCTTACACCCCATATGGCCTTCTGAATACGCAGAACCCTCAGGAGACCTGTATTAGAGAATCTTAAAGTCCTGTTCGGGGTGTAGGATGTCAGGAGAGCCCTAATAATACGAGGTCCTCTGATTACATAGTGCCTTAAATGTTATTCTCTTCTCCACGGGAAGCCAATGCAAGGAGACTAAGATACGTTTGGCTGAAGAGCATTTGGGTAGCTTGAAGATGGTTCTAACCATGGCAGTTTGTACCACTTGAAGCTTTTTTATAACCAATTTGGGAGCGCCCAATACAAGGCATTCCCATAATCCAGATGTGGCAAAATGAGTGCCTGGACCATGATTCTTCTGGAGAGAGTGGGTATTAAATCCAGAATTTTCTGCGGGGTTCTAAACACTGCAAAGCAGGAAATAGTCAATTTTTTGGTTTTGGGCTTGTACTTCCATTGAAAGGGATCTTTCAAGCCACATTCCTAAGCTTTTTATAGGAGATGATCGAGAAGTTGCACTCCCCAGACTGTCCGGCTAACCTAAATAATCCGTGGGGATACATTATTCCCCACTAACAGCTTGGATCAGCCTCGAGGGCTTTACACAGATTGATGCCAGAATTGTTAGCTCAGGCGTTTGTTGACCATCCGTGCCCCCTCTCGGGTGACCTGGAGTTGGACACAGAGGCCATGCAGATGTGGCTGGCAGAGAGGCTGAATGATCTAGCCCCTGTAATGGCCCCTCGGCCCATGGCCAAGCGGCTGTCTGCGCCGTGGTTTACGGAGGCGCTGCGTATCGACCGAAGCCAGTGTAAGGTGGCCGAGAGGGCGTGGCGCTTTCAGTATAATGGGGAGGCCAGACTTGCCTATAGGATGGCGGTTAAAGCCTACCATCGCAATATTCTCTGTGCAAAAAAAGAATATCTTGCCAGAAGGATAGAGGCGGCCTCCAACTCATGCAAGGAGATTTTCACTGTGGTGAGGGAGTTTACGGCCCCTAGATCCAACTTGCCTCAAATAGTGTCATCTGAGTCATGGGTCTGTGATCTTGCCAGGTTTTTTACGGATAAGATCAAATCGATTCAGGCCTCCTTTTCTGAGAGGTCAGATGAAGGGTTTCTCAGCATTGGGGCGGGACTCGCTCCATCGTCCACGCCAGTTGTTGTTTTGGCGAAGTTCCCCTCTGTTTCCCCCGATGCTTCCCTTACGCTTCTGGCCAGTCTTAAATCAGGCTCGCCACTAGACCCATGTCCGGCCAAATTTCAGGCCAGGATGGCGTCGGTGGTGAACCCTTTGGTCAATCCTCTCTTGAACTCGTCTTTGAGGGAGGGGAGGGTCCCGCGGTCCTGGAAAAGGGCTATGGTGATCCCTCTCCTCAAGAAGCCTGGATTGGATGCTGAGGTTCTGGCCAACTACAGGCCAATCTCCCTCCTCCCGGCCCTGGCCAAGATCACAGAGAAGCATGTGCATGGCGTGCTTTCTAGCTTTCTAGAATCAAATGACCTACTGCACCCCTCGCAATCCGGATTCCGGCCTAATGTAAGTACGGAGACGGCACTCCTCGAGGTGTCAGAGGTTATTCGGGAGACACTGGACGCAGGAGGCAAGGCCATGCTTGTCATGCCAGATCTGTCGGCGGCCTTCGACACCGTCCCCCATGAGGCGCTTCTCGCCAGACTTTATGATATCGGTCTAAGGGGGATGGTGCTCAAATGGTTTACATCTTTTCTTGAGGGCCGCCGACAAACGGTCTGGGCCTCCCCGAGCTCCGCTGAGATGCAGCCTTTGGGAGTCGGAGTTCCACAGGGCTCTGTGTTGAGCCCGACTCTTTTTAACATCTTTATGACCCCACTGGCGGCACTGGTGGAGTCTTTTGGGGCCCAGATCGTGTCTTACGCGGATGACACTCAACTGCTCTTCATGTGCAGGAAAGATCAGGCATTTGATGGAGAGAGCATCCGGGGGTGCCTAGGGATGGTTTTTGACTGGTTCCAGCGGAACAGCCTCAAGGCCAACTCCAACAAATCGGAGGTTCTGCTTTTCGGCTGCGCCTCGGACCCTGATTGGCGGGAGTGGTGGCCAACGGACATGTGTCCCCCTGCTCAGTCATCTCTGGTGGCCAAAAACTTGGGAGTCAAGTTTGATAACAACCTCACGCTAAGATCACACATTCCTTGTCTGACAGGCACTTGTTTTGGCATTTTGAAGATGCTCCGGAAGTTCTTACCTCTGCTTACAGAAAAGCATAGAAAGATCACTGTTCAAGCCTTAATAGGCTCCAGATTTGACTATACCAATGCCCTATATTTAGGGCTCCCGGACTATCTTGTTCAGCGGCTGCAAGTGGTGCAGAACTCCGCGGCTCGCGCCATTTTTGGCCTTCATAGGCGAGCGAGAGCATCCGGGTTGGTGCAGTCGCTTCACTGGCTGCCCATCCGGAAGCGGATTATGTTTAAAACTCTGACTCTGGTGCATAAAGCACTTTATGGCTCGGGAGCAAGATACCTGCAGCGAAGGCTTGCCTTTTATCGCCCGGTCCGTTCACTGCGGTCGGAATCTTTGTTCACGGCCGTGGTCCCTTGAGTGAGGAAGGCTCGCACTGGGGGGCGCTCCTTCAGTCTCAGGGCCCCCCAGCTGTGGAATTCCTTACCTCTGGCTCTACGTAGTACTCCCAATTTGTTCCTGTTTAGGAAGAGCCTTAAAACCTGGCTTTTTAACCTCTAGGGTGTTTTTCTTTTCTTTTTTCTCTGTCCTATGCTGTTATGTTCTTTTAATTGCTGAGCTGCCTACATAAAGCGCCGGGACACTCTTTCTGAGTAGCCGTGCGCTATACAAATAAAAGTATAACATAACATATCATAACTAACATCATTTCACTTTTGTCTCTATTAAGTTTTAGTGAGCAGTTCACCATCCGGTTGGCAATTTCTCAAGGCAGAGATCCAGCTGATGCAGAGAACTTTCCTTTGGAGCAAGAGAACGGACCGGCTGCATATCACTAGATAAAAGACAATAGATACTCCAAATTCCTTAACAATGGAGGCCAATGGTCAAAACATAAATATTAAAGAGAGTGAGGCTGAGTGCAAATCCCTGCGGACCTCGTACTTGAGAGGAACTCCCTCTGAGTAACAAAAGGGCTTCCCATATCTGGAAAGATCTTACATACTTCCCTCATCCTGAGTACCAAGATCTCATGGGTGACCTAGTCAAATGCTGCACTCAGGTTGAGGAGAATGACAGCTGCCACTCCCTCCTTATCGAGGATTAGTTTTACCTCCTCCTTTACCACCAGTTGTGCAGATTCCATACAATGGGTATCATCCAGGAGTGAATTCTCATCTAGATGCCAGTAGAGATGCTGATTGATAAGCTTCTCTAAGACTTTCTCCGAAGCTGGAGGCAAAGATATAGGTCTATTGTTCCCAGAACAGGCAGCTTTTTTTAACAGACGCTTGACCACAACATGTTTCCATGTACGGGGAACTAGGCCTGTGATGATTGAAAAAGGTAATAATACCTGAATTATAGAAATCATTTATTGGCTTCTGTGTAAGAGAATGACAAGACTGGTGTGCTCCTACAGTGATTAGTGGAAAGTTGAGGAGGCAATATGCCTCTTCAGCCATGGCCAGTGAGAAAAGTTGGCCTGGTATATGATGTCCACTATTCTAGTGGGCACCTTGCACCAGTCCAAACTACCCCTATTGATGGTAGGTTGTAAAGTCAACCTTATAGAAAGCTATCCTAGTGGTAGCTATGGAGAGCAGCCTTCAGGCTAAGACTTAGAGGCGAGTTAAGCAAGTTGTTTTACGAGTTATAATCTCTTGAATGATCAAATGAAAGCACACCACATAAGGTATATATGAAATATATATGTATTTATTCTAAACACAACCCCTCTGGACTCTTTATGAGGCCAGAGGTAAAAGTACAATACAAGGAACTTAATTAGCATACGATAAGTTGCACAGTATACGTTTTGCCCTAGGGGCCTCACAAACCATATACTAAAATAGTGGTAAAGAAACGATGTGAGGGATAGAAAGCAGGCCTAGGGCCTGTAGAACCGCTGGGGCAACCAGGAACCACCCAAGGTAGGGAGCAGGGAGCCCACGGGGGACGAGTGCAGTGTCTAAACTCAGCCGCGGATCACCATTGACTTTCCATGGAGAACGAACAAGTTACAATTTTAAAGAATAAGGGCACTTAGAGGTGAACTACGATGGAACCCTTTTAGACTAGGACACTTCGAGAGTCAAGACCCACGGTAGCACTGGAGTACTTGTGTTATCTCACCCAGGGAAGCCGGGTGCATAGGTGTCTTTTGGTGTCGGGTTTCGTCATAGATTCCAATGGAGAGCTGCGAAGAAATGCTGCAGGCGACTAGGGAAAAAGTGTCGGGATGGATCCGAGGGTGGACCGGAGATGTGAAGAACCTGAAAGCAGAGGGGACAGAGTCTGGGTCACTAGCCAGTGACCAGGATGGCGAGGAGAAGATGCCAGCCGATGTCGGATGATTTCAGGTGAAAGAGGTGAAGCTTGACTCTTCAGCCACAAGGACCAGGAGGCATCGACGACAACCAGGAGCTGGATTTGAGCTGTCCCACGGAAGATGTCGAGTGCTGCAGCGTCGAAATCCGGATTGGACCCAACAAACCTTGGCAACAGCAACCCACACGAGATGACAAGATTGGCTTTGGTTCAGACCAGCAAGGTCTGGGGGAGTCCTCCTTTGGAGGGAAGTCAGAGCACATCTGGAGCAACCAGGAAAGCTCAAGGAATCAAGGATTGGCCTTTGTGGGGGCTCACTAGCCAACAGACTAGGAACCGTAAAAGAGCCTCGAGCGGAAATGCACAAAGCGGGCTCACGGAACACTCGTGGAGTGTAGGCCTCTGAGCTTCAGTGCAAAAGGTGCTCGGGGTAGGGGCTTCAAATTCCCCAATGCATAAATTCGGGATACCTCGGGAATTAGGTGCAGTAGCAAAAATGCAGAATGTCCAGGAGTTCCGGTCCCACGTCTCTCGTGTCAGCTATGGGTCTCAGCTTTGCTGGGGTCTCGGGTCAGCCTCTGAGGTGTCTGGAAGTTCATGTCCTGTGTCACAGATTCTTCGGGATCCAGAGGGAGCCTCGAAAATGCAGACCGGCAAAGATGCTGTTGGTGCCTGTTTGAACAGGGCGTCGCTCCTCGACCACAATGGATATTTCTTCCATCTTCCAGTCGATATGGAATGTCGAAGGTTCAATGTTGCAGAGATTCATCCAGGGTAATCTAAAGTCCTAGGGACTGGGCTCCTAATCTTATAGTAAGTTTAGGGGTTAGATTAACTCTAGGGTCTCACCTATGGGAGGACGTGGGAATGGGGTGGTTACACTCCTTCCCCTTTGTCCAGTTTCGCGCCAGAGATGGGGCAGAGTGCCCCAGAAACCGGTTTGAACTGGGAAATGCGTGTAGCACCTTGTGTGCACAGGCAGTGTCTGAAAAGCATTCACTGAATGCAACCCACCCTGCCCCAATACACTAAAGCCTGTATTGGGAGGTGCTAGCACCTCCCTGGACAGGAAACCTATTGTCCAGGCCTCCCCTGTCAGAGTTTCATTCAGCAGCAGGAGGGCAGACTCGTGTCTGTGGCAGCACAGCATCCATTTTGTGATGCTGGGGCTCTGTTTAACTTTAACCGGGTGTACCAGTGTGTACATGTCTTTTCCCTCTAGAAGGCTGGAATGCTACCCCTGCAGCCAGAACGTGGGAGGGGTAGTATTCCAAAGTGTTTGACACCAAACACGACATGTTTTGATAAAGCCAAACCAAAGTTAGCATTCCCCGCGAGGATTATAATGCACTTAAGTCATGGGTACTCATAGTACGGCCCACGGGCCGGGGCGAACCGGCAAGCCTTCCTTGGCGGCCTGCGGACCTTGCAAACATCGTACCCATGTATTATTATATTTTTTTTAAAGAGTGTCTGCTGCAGTGTGACTCAGAGTCTCTGCGGCTCTGCGGGGGCCGGGCGATTCTCGCATAGCCAGAGTGGAGCTGCAGGGGCCTAAGATGAGGTGAAATACAACAAAGCCTCATTAGCATGCAAATGGCCCTTAATGACCTGTGAAGTGCTTGGGTGCGCTGTGTGTGTGCGCTTGGAAGCTGTCTCAGCCCAGGCTGACACACAGGCAGGGTGAGATGACAGAGGGTGACAGAGGGAGGGAGAGAGGGAGTGAGGGAGGGGTGAGCGAGGGAGAGAGGGAGATGGGGAGTGAGACGGGGAGTGAGTGAGAGAGGGAGGGAGACGGGGAGGGGGAAGTGAGGGGGGAGTGAGAGAGGGGAAGAGTGAGAGAGGGAGGGAGTGAGAGAGGGGGGGGTGAGTGAGAGAGAGGGAGTGAGAGAGGGGGAGTGAGTGAGAGAGAGGGAGTGAGAGAGGGGGAGTGAGGGAGGGAGTGAGAGAGAGACAGACAGAGGGAAGGAGACAGAGAGAGAGAGACAGACAGGGAGGGAGACAGAGGGAGGGATGGAGAGAGGGAGTGAGGGAGGGGGAGAGGGAGGGAGAGAGGGAGTGATAGAGGGAGAGAGCAAGGGAGATAGAGAGGAAGGGAGGGAGTTAGGGAGGGAGGGAGGGAGGGAGAGAGGGAGCGAGGGAGAGAGAGAAAAGGAGAGAGAGAAGGAGGGAGGGAGGGAGGAAGAGCGAGCGAGAGAGGGAGTGAGGGAGAGAGATGTGTGTATGCCGGGTCTGGTGGCTCAGTGGACGAAGGCATCCGCTGCAGGGACCTGTGATCAACCTCATGGTCATAGTTTTTTTTGTTGATCTAGCCCTAACCCTCCCCCACTGACCCCGCCCCCACCGGTGCGGCCCTCAGACACAAACCACACTGTAAATTTGGCCCCCGAGAGAAAGTTTGTGAGTACCCATGACTTAAGAGAATATGGCATGGCTATATCATAGAACAGCTATAAGGAGATGTCTCTGAAAGCTGCAGAGGGGCTCAGCTCATGCTAGGGCAACCTCTCACACAAATCCAAGCACTCTGCCTTCAGGATTGTCAAGGCCTGCCATAGGAGTGACTTATAGGTTAATATGTGTCTATATGTAAAGGTAGATATAGGTATACTATATCTAAGTAAGGGGTGCTTACACCACCTTACCCAGGCTGCAAGTGCAGACCTGTGGTGCCATTTTGGAAGGCTAACCAGGGGTGGCATAATACATGCTTCAGGCCCTGGTAGGCCTCTGGGGTACCTATGCCCTGGGTACCTAAGGTACCATATACAGGGACTCACAAGGGTAACCCAGTAACCAATCTGGTATGTACCTAAAGTACATGGCATCAATTTAGAGAGAACCCCGCTAGGCTGTGGTACTGATTAGCAGGGCCACAGCCAGACTAAAGTAAAAAAAAACAGTGAAACACAGCAAAAAGTGGGGGTAACCATAGGAAGCAGACCCTACTCTCCTACACAATCCCAGCCCCCAAACGCAGGGACATTAAACTAACCTTGACCAGTTGAGTCTTCATGTTCTAAGTGGAAATATCTGGAGAGTCCATCTGCCTTGGCATGGTTACTCCCAGGTCTATGTTCCACTGTATAGTCCATCCCCTGCAGGGAAATGGACCACCTGAGCAGTTTAGGATTTTCACCCTTCATCTGTTTTAGCCATAAGACAGGCTTATGGTCTGTCTGAACTGTGAAGTGAGTACCAAACAGCTTCTTCAGAGCCCAAACCACAGCCAAGGCCTCCCTCTCAATAGCTGACCAACGTTTCTCTCTAGGGGTCAGCCTTCTGCTAATAAAAGCTTCTGGCTGGTCCGGACCATAATCATTCAATTGTGATAGCACAGCCCCTACCCCCAACTCAGAAGCATCTGTTTGTACAATGAATTCTCTGGAGTAGTTAAGACTTTGCAGAATTGGTGCAGTGCACATGGCCTGCTTCAAGTCATCAAATGCCTTTTGACAGCTGACTGTCCACTGAACTTACTTAGGCATTTTCTTAGAAGTTAAGTCATTCAGGGGTGTCACTATGCACCCATACCCCTTGACAAATATCATATAGTATCCAGTCAGGCCCAAGAAAGCTCTGACCTGAGTCTGGGTGGTTGGAGCAACTCAGTCCATTATGGTCTGGATTTTGCTCTGCAATGGTTGAACCTGGCCTCCACCTACAAGGTGGCCCAGGTACACAACCTGACTCTGCCCTATCTGGCCTTGATAGTTAGGCCTGTTTTTTTGCAGGGCCTCCAAAACATTTTTCAGGTGGATTAGGTGATCCTCCCAGGTGTAGCTTAAGACGGCAATATCATCAAGATAAGCTGCACAGTAGTCTTCCAGTCCTGTTATGACTGTATTCACCAACCTTTGAAATGTGGCAGGTGCATTTTTCAGACCAAAGGGCATTACCACAAATTGATAATGTCCACTAGGGGTTGAAAATGCTGTTTTTGGCTTTGCAGCCTCGGCTAGTCTGATCTGCCAGTAGCTAGCTGTTAGATCAAATGTGCTCAGAAATCTGGCAGAGGCCAACTTATCTATGAGCTCATCTGCTCTGTGTATTGGATGGGAATCAGTCTTAGTGACTGCATTGAGACGTCTGTAGTCTACACAAAACCTCATCTCTCTCTTACCACCCTGGGTGTGAGGTTTGGGTACTAGGACTACTGGACTATCCCAAGGGCTATCTGAAGGTTCAATCACTCCAAATTCCAACATTTTCTGGACTTCAGTCCTGATACAGTCCCTGACGTGATCAGGTTGCCTGTAAATCTTACTTTTAACAGGCAGACTGTCCCCAGTGTCCACTTCATGAGTGCACCAGGTAGTCTGACATGGAGTCAGTGAAAACATATGTCTGTACTGCTGTAGAACTTCTCTGCAGTCAGTCTGCTGCTGATCAGTGAGGCTGCCTGCCAAGGCTACTCCATCTACTGATCCATCATCAGGGTTCTGAAAGAGCAGGTCTGGGCGAGGGTCACTCTCTTCCTCCTGTCCATCAGTAGCCATGAGCAAGCCCATGTCTGCCCTGTCAACATATGGTGTCAGTCTGTTGACATGAATCACCCTATGGCGGCTCCTGGAAGTTCCAAGACCTACCAAATAGGTAACCTCTCCCTTCTCTTCAACAATAGTCTGAGGTCCACTCCACTTGTCTTGGAGAGCTGCTGGGGCCACAGGCTCCATCACCCACAATTTCTGTCCTGGCTGGTAAACAGTCAGTACAGCCTTTTGGTCATGCCAGGCTTTCTGTAATTCCTGGCTAGCCTCAAGGTTTTTGGATGCCTTTTTCATGTACTCAGCTATCCAGGAGCGGAGACCAAGTACATAGTCCACAATATCCTGTTTAGGGGGTTTGAGAGGTAACTCCCATCCCTCCTTCACCAGACAAAGTGGTCCTCTAACAGGGTGTCCAAACAAAAGTTCAAATGGGCTGTAGCCAACCCCCTTCTGGGGAAACTCCCTGTATGAAAACAAAAGGCAGGGTAGCAGGATATCCCATCTCAGCCTGAGCTTTTCTGGGAGACCATTAATCATACCCTTTACGGTCTTGTTAAGTCCTTCAACTAGACCATTGCACTGTGGATGATAGGGTGTGGTGAACTTGTAGTTCACTCCACACTCCTTCCACATTACAGTTAAGTAATTTGACATAAATTTTGCACCTCTGTCAGAAACTACCTCCTTTGGGAAACCCACTCTTGAGAAAACTCCCAAGAGGGCTCTGACCACAGCAGGTGCTTTAGTGGTTCTAATGGGAATTGCCTCTGGGTACCTGGTGGCATTATCCACTACCACCAGGATAAACCTGTGCCCAGATGCAGTTTGGGGATCCATTGGTCCAACAATGTCAAATCCTACACATTCAAAGGGAACCCCCACCACAGGTAGTCGTATAAGGGGGGCCTTTGTAGTGCCACCTGATTTGCCACACTGGCTTGGCAGGTGACACAGGAGCGACAAAACTCCTTGGTGTCTTCAGACATATGGGACCAGTGAAAGTGAGGGACAATTCTGTCCCAAGTCTTGTTCTGACCCAGGTGTCCTGCTAAGGGAATATCATGGGCTAGTGACAAAAGGAAGCCCCTGAATGCCAAAGTTATGACCAACCTCCTGGAAGTATCAGGCTTGGGGTCTCCACTCTCTGAATACAGGAGCCCTTCATCCCAATATACTTTATGAGTGCCACTAGCATTCCCAGCAGCCTCAGCAGCAGCTTGCTGTCTGAGGGGTTCAAGAGAAGGGCAGTCCAACTGCGCCTGACTCAGATCTGCCCTGGAAGGGCCCCCTGTCCCTAAGAACTCAACCTGATCAGCCTCAAGCTCTTCTAGGACAGTTCCTTCTTCAGGCTCAAAATCAGCTTTCTCTGAATCCTCACTCTGAGTCAGGGGGGAAGGCACTTCCTTAACCCTACTGCTCCTTTTCTTGGTCGGCAACTGGCCCATTATTTCAGAACCCAGTGCCTGTCCAGTTTTAAAAATGTTTGACCTGTGACCTAGTCACTGAAAGAACATAAATGTAAATGTAAAATGTAAATGTAAAGTATTTGTAGAGCGCACTGCTACCAAGCGGTTTCGTGGCGCTATTACTCATACCGCTGTGGAACCCTTCCTGGCTTTCCCTGTGAAGTGTCCACTCCTGGGCACTCCCAGGGTGAAGCCAGGCATCCTAGCGCTGTTGGGGCCGTTGTGGAGATTAAGAAAGCTATTGCCCAGAGTTGCAGCGTGGGACCCATGATTGGAATAGGCACTGAGGCGAGAATATCGGGTCCGAGGAATTTTTGAGTCCGAGACCCACCGAGGTGGGAATCGAACCCTGGTCCCGGGCCAGAGCTCTGCATCAAGGTCTGCCACTCTAACCATTGAGCCACACTCCTCCACTGTGCTGAGATTCGTAACATTTCTGCATGTGTCCTAAACTCCACCTCAGACCAGGCTGAAGTCTCTAGGTCATTGCCAAGCAAACATTCTACAGGGAGGTCTGAACTTATCACAACCTTCTTAAGGCCAGTTACCCCTCCCCAGGAGAAATTAACAACTGACATACTATGTGTGGTAGTGACATTGCTAGCATTTGTCACTTGGTAAGCCTCTCCAAGTATGACTTGTCCAGGGTCCACAAAGTCAGGTATCCCCATTGTGACACAGGCACCTGTGTACCTGTAGGCCTGAGCCTTTTTCTCATTGATTAAAGGAGTTTGTCTGTACTTGCCCAGATTACTGGGACTCACAGAGGAGGTCATATCCATGCCTCAGATCAAAACAGCTTGATTTGGCACTCTGACTAGGCCAGAGTCCACCTCAGTTCCCAGGGTTAACCATACTACACCCTTCTGTTGAGAACCACCACTTGAAGCTGTATTAGGGGGAATAGTTGCCATAGGGGCAATGGTGGCTGGAGCTGTCTCCTTCTTGGTGTTATCACTAGTCTAGTGACTATTAACCTTACAAACTTTGCACCATGGTTTTCTTTGGCCTTCTTTCTTTTTAGATTGGGGACCCCCACCATTAGAAGCTTTTTGGGGACCTTGTGAAGACTTCTGGTCTTCACCTTTCTCCCTACCCTTTTGGTCTTGCTTCTTTTGTTCACCACCTTGGCTCTGTACCTTCTGCTTCACCCTGGTTCTGACCCATTTGTCTTCCTTCTTTCCCAATTCTTGGGGAGAGGTCAGATCAGAGTCAGCCAAGTGCTGATGCAACAACTGGTTCTGATAGTTATTAGGAATCTGTTCTCTCACGATTAGATTATACAATCCTGTATAGTCACACACTTTACTGCCCAGCAACCAGCCCTCCAAAGCCTTAGTAGCACAATCTACAAAGTCAGTCCAGTCCTGAGTCTGTGCCTTTTGGGTATCTCTGAACTGCAACCTAGACTGTTCAGTAGTTAGGCCAAACCCATCTATTAGAGCACTCTTCAGGACTTTGTAATAATCAGCACCCTCTTCTCCGACAGTGAGGTGCTTATCTCTACCTTGGTCTGCAAAGGAGAGCCACAAGATTGCTGCCCACTGCTCCTGGGGTACCTTATTTTCTGTGCTTTGCAGGCCCTCTCCAGTGCAGTAATCCATTTGTGGATGTCATCCGCAGTCTGATAGGGAGGGACAAACGTGTTTACGTTTCTATGGTCATAAGATCTATCCCTACCACTAGGGATATTGCTGACACCAGGGGATTCTATCCCCATCCTTTTTCTCTCTCTCTCTCAAGAGCTAGGGTCTCTTTTTCTAAGGCATTTTCTTGCCTTCTTATCCTATGCTTGACTTCTCTCATTCTAGCTTCATGTTCCCTCTTCTCAGGAGAAGTTCTCCTCCTATGAGCAGAGGCAGAGGACTCTACAGATGAACTAGAATGGTCAGATTCCACTGAAGGTGATCTTACCCTTCTAAGTCCACCACCAGGTCTACGTGGGGGGATGGAGGGAGGCCTATTTTGGCCCACTTCATCTCCAGGTAGACTTGGATTCCCCAGGTTGGGTCCATTGACATCAACCAGGTTTGCATCCTCAGAGTCCTGGTGGGGTAATCCACTGGGATCCTCTTCAGCTGATGGTTGCACCCAATCCCCTTTACCAAGTCTATCATGATCTGATGCTTTTTCCAAGTCATCTAACACAAAGATATCTATCAGGTGTTGGGTGGTGGGACTTTGTCCTTGCTTTAATTTTCTTATGGCACACAGACCCCTTAACTCTTGAAAGGTGAAAGTGTCATATTTAGATGTCTGCCACTGGCTGACATCTGGCAGAGTTACACTAGCTCCTGCACTTAAAGCCATGACTAGTGAGGTGTGGTGTGTGCACCTACCTACACTACTTGGTTTCCTACTAAACCTCTCTAGTAGTTGTAGTCAGGGTGTGCTGAGCACTTAACACCTAAAACTTCTACGTTCAGTAGAACTTATGTATTTTAAGTTTGATTTATATGTACCTACTAGTACCTTAATGTGATTTTTCAAATGATATTCTCAAGATTAACTGGTAAAACAATGCAAGCTGTAATCCCACGCGCTCCACACCAATGTGAGAAGTTGGCCTGGTATATGATGTTCACTATTCTAGTGGGCACCTTGCACCAGTCCAAACGACCCCTATTGATGGTAGGTTGTAAAGTCAACCTTATAGAAAGCTATCCTAGTGGTAGCTGTGGAGAGCAGCCTTCAGGCTAAGACTTAGAGGCGAGTTAAGCAAGTTGTTTTACAAGTTATGATCTCTTGAATGATCAAATGAAAGCACACCACACAAGGTATATATCAAATATATATGTATTTATTCTAAACACAACCCCTCTGGACTCTTTATGAGGTCAGAGGTAAAAGTACAATACAAGGAACTTAATTAGCATACGATAAGTTGCACAGTATACGTTTTTCCCAAGGGGCCTCACAAACCATATACTAAAATAGTGGTATAAGAACCATGTGAAGGATAGAAAGCAGGCCTAGGGCTTGCAGAACCACTGGGGCAACCAGGAACTACCCAAGGTAGGGACGCAGGGAGCCCACGGGGGACGCGTGCAGTGTCTAAACACAGCTGCGGATCACCATTAACTTTCTATGGAGAACAAACAAGTTACAATTTTAAAAAATAAGGGCACTTAGAGGTGAACTATGATGGAACCCTTTTAGACTAGGACACTTCAAGAGTCAAGACCCACGGGTGCACTGGAGTACTCGTGTTACCTCACCCAGGGAAGCCAGGTGCATAGGTGTCTTTTGGTGTCGGGTTTCATCGTCGATTCCAATGGAGAGCTGCAAAGACATGCTGCAGGCGACCAGAGGAAAAGTGCCCGGGTGGATCCAAGGCTGGTGAACCTGAAAGCAAAGGGGACAGAGTCTGGGTCACTAGCCAGTGACCAGGATGGCGAGGAGAAGATGTCAGCCGATGTTGGGAGATTTCAGGTGAAAGAGGTGAAGCTTGACTCTTCAGCCACGAGGACCAGGGGGTGTTGAAGATGACCAGGAACTGCATTCGAGCTGTCCCATGAAGGATGTCGAGTACTGCAGCGTCGGAATCCGGATTGGACCCAACAAGCCTTGGCAACAGCAACCCATGCAAGAAGACCAGATTGGCTTTGGTTCAGACCAGCAAGGTCTGGGGGACTCCTCCTTTGGAGGGAAGTCAGAGCACGTCTGGAGCAACCAGGAAAGCTCAAGGAATCAAGGATTGGCCTTTGTGGGGGCTCACTAGACAACGGACTAGGAACCACAAAGGAGCCTCGACTGGAAATGTGCAAAGCAGGCCCACGGAACACTCGTGGAGTGTAGGCCTCTGAGCTTCAGTGCAAATGGTGCTCGGGGCAGGGGCTTCAAATACCCCAATGCACAACTTCAGGATACCTCGGGAAGTAGGTGCAGTAGCAAAAAGACAGGATGTCGAGGACTTTCGGTCCCACGTCTCTCGTGTCAGCTACGGGTCTAAGCTTTGCTGGGATCTCGGGTCAGCCTCAGAGATGTCTGGAAGTCCATGTCCTTTGTCGCAGATTCTTCAGGATCCGGTGGGAGCCTCAAAAATGCAGACTGGCAAAGATGCTGTTGGTGCCTGTTTGAACAGGGCGGTCACTCCTTGACCACAAGGGAGATTTCTTCCATCTTCCAGTCGATATGGAATCTTGAAGGTCCAAGATATATGTTGCAGAGATTCGTCCAGGGTAATCTAAAGTCCTAGAGATTGGGCTCCTATTCTTATAGTAAGTTTAGGGGTTGAACTAACTCTAGGGTCCCACCTATGGGAGGACCTGGGGAGGGGGTGGTTAGACCCCTTCCCCTTTTTCCAGTTTCGCGCCAGAGCTGGGGCAGAGTGCCCCAGCAACCGGTTTGAACTGGGAAATGCATGGAGCACCTTGTGTGCCCCAGGCAGTGTCTGAAAAGCATTCACTGAGTGCAACCCACCCTGCCCCAATACACTAAAGCCTGTCTGAGGAGGATACTAGAACCTCCCTTTACAGGAAACCTATTGTCCAGGCCTCCCCTGCTGGAGTTTCATCCAGCAGCAGGAGGGCAGACTCTTGTCTGTGGCAGCAGCATCCATTTTGTGATGCTGGGGCTCTGTTTAACTTTATCCGGGTTTACCAGTGTGTACATTTCTTTTCAATCTAGAAGGCTGGAATGCTACCCCTGCCGTCAGAACGTGGGTGTTGGGTGGGGGGGTTAGTATTTCAAAGTGTTTGACACCAAACACGACATGTTTTGATAAAGCCAAACCAAAGTTAGCATTCCCGCGAGGACTATAATGCACTTAAGAGTATATGGTATGGCTATATCATAGAACAGCTATAAGGAGATGATTCCGAAATCTGCAGAGGGGCTCAGCTCATGCTAGGGCACCCTCTCGCACAAAACCAAGCACTCTGCCTTCAGGATTGTTAAGGCCTGCCATAGGAGTGACTTATAGGTTAATATGTAAAGGTAGATATAAGTATACTATATCTAAGTAATGGGGCTTACACCAACTTACCCAGGCTGCAAGTGCAGACCTGTGGTGCCATTTTGGAAGGCTAACCAGGGATGGCATAATACATGCTTCAGACCCTGGTAGGCCTCTGGGGTACCTATGCCCTGGGTACCTAAGGTACCATGTACAGGGACTCACAAGGGTAACCCAGTAACCAATCAGGGATGTAACTAAAATATATGGTATCAATTAAGAGAGAAACCAGCTAGGCTGTGGTCCTGATTAGCATGGCCACAGCCAGACTAAAGTAAAAAAAACAGTGAAAAACAGCAAAAAGTGGGGGTAACCATAGGAAGCAGACCCTACCCTCCTACAGGCAGTATCTTGAGGTCAGTGGATGGAACGTCCCTGGAATTTAGTAGTTCACTATAAATAGAGGACACATTGTCTTGAAAATAGGTAGCTAGTTCATTGCAGCATCCTTCTGAGGGACTAAGAAGTACGTTTTCGATTTAAAGGGTGGTGATGGATTTTACAATCTGGAATATCTCCCTAGGAGCGTTGGTTGCTTTACCCAATAGGTCCTCATAGTAAAAGGCTTGCGCCCTTCTTAGGTTTCGCCTGCACACCACTTGCAAAATCTATGGTATTTAATACATCTTAAAGGGGGGGGTTACATCCCACAACCTTGCTTTACGTTGATTCCTCTGCTTACCATTAACTTTCCCCTCCACTTCTATTGGCTGTAGCATTCTATTTCCTGTTGTTCTTCATGTGTTGGCTCTTATCAGTTTCCCCGAGGCCGAAGTAGTCCTTGTCATACGTAGAACTTCTTTTATTTAGGAGAGAGCACGCCATTTGCACTCCCGCCCTCCTTCCACTCTTGAATATTTATTTACTTCTCAGCATGCACTCTTAAGAGAGTGCATGCCTCTGCAGTTCCTCTACCCCCCTCTACATGGCATCAGCAGTGCGGTGAGTAGTAGTAGCCGGGACCTTCGGAGGAGCGACTACACCAAGGTATGACCCACTATCTCCAAACGTTGCTGCTTAGGATACTCGGGCCTCGAGAGACATTCAAGGGTAGATTTACAAGCCCCTTGCGTCATTTTTGCGCCACAGCAGCGTAAAAATGCAGCCCATTTAAAACGTGACACATCTTGGGAGGTGCGTCCCGTTGTAAAGTCCTATGTCATTTTATACCTGCATCAGGTATAATGTATGCAGGGTGGGCGTTCCAAAGCAAAAAAGCCTTGTAGAAGTGACGCAGTGAAATCTACAAGATTTCACTGCACCACTTCTAGGATGCCACTGCGTCAAATTCCTACGCCTTCTTGAAGCAGGCGTAAGGAGTGACGCAGCACAATGAGGATAGGCCTCCCCTTGCATTGCTGGAGTTGTGTTGTGCTTGTAACACAACTCCAGCAATGCGTGACTTTTGCGTCAACAGATGCGCCAGAATTTCTGACGCATCTGTCAATCCTTGCGCTATGGTGCACCGTATTGTAGATACGGCACATCCATAGTGGCGCAAGGGTTTCTAATGGTGGCGCAGGGAAGGTGACGCATCTTTACCGATGCGTCACTTTCTTGTAAATCTGTCCCGCAGTGCCTTCTAGAGCCGCCATCTTAGGGTTAGCACTCTAGCAGCACTCAATATCAGTTGACCTGATATAGTAAATACTTTGCCATGCTTGAGAGCTTTGTTTTTTGCTCTCACTATCGGCACCTCTGCACTCACTATCGGCACCTCTGCAATTTTTGGGGCACTTCTCCTTTTAATCTTTTGGACTGAATTTTAGGCTGTTCTTCTGCAGTACTGTTCCACTCCTGCTCTGTACCTCCAGTCCCTTAATTCTAATTGGTTAGTTCCTCTTCAACATGACTGTCATTCCTGCCAGGCTACTGGGTTACTATGCGATTGACAGAAGACAGGAAGCAGTACTGTTCAGTTGCTACAGCTTCCAGGGGGATTTGTTCAATCAATCAATCACAGCATTTATATAGCGCACTACTCACCCGGAGGGTCTCAAGGCGCTAGGGCAGGGAGGGGGTCCACTACTGCTCGAACAGCCAGGTCTTGAGCTGCTTCCTGAAGGCGAGGTGGTCCTGGGTCAAGCGGAGGTGGGTCGTGAGGGAGTTCCAAGTCTTGGCGGCCAGGTAGGAGAAGGACCTTCCTCCTGTGGTGGCTCTTCGGATCCGGGGGACGGCGGCGAGGGAGTGGCTGGTCGATCGAAGATGGCGTGTGAGAGCGTAGAAGTTGAGGCGGCTGTTGAGGTATGCTGGTCCTTGGTTGTGCAGGGATTTGTGTGCGTGGGTGAGGAGATGGAAGGTGATTCTCTTGTTGACCGGGAGCCAGTGCAGATCTCTCAGGTGTCCGGAGATGTGGCTGCGACGGGGGATGTCCAGGATGAGTCGTGCTGAGGCGTTCTGGATCTGCTGGAGTCTCTTCTGGAGTTTGGTGGTGGTTCCGGCGTAGAGGGAGTTGCCGTAGTCCACACGGCTGGTGACGAGGGCCTGGGTGACCGTCTTCCTGGTCTCGGTGGGGATCCACCAGACGATCTTACGTAGCATGCGCAGGATGTTGAAGCACGACGAGGAGACGGCGTTGACTTGTCTGGTCATGGAGAGGGAGGAGTCCAGGATGAAGCCTAGGTTGCGTGCGTGGTCTGTTGGTTTGGGTGCGCTGCCCAGGGCGGGGGGCCACCAGGAGTCGTCCCAGGCGGAGGGTGAAGATCCCAGGATGAGGACTTCCGTCTTGTCCGAGTTCAGTTTCAGGCGGCTGCTCATCATCCACTTGGCTAAATCTGTCATCCCTTCGTGTAAGTTGGTTCTGGCGGTGGCGGGGTCGTTGGTGAGGGAGAGGATCAGCTGGGTGTCGTCGGCGTAGGAGATGATGTTGAGGTTGTGTTGGCCTGCGATGGCCGCAAGGGGGCTCATGTAGACGTTGAATAGGGTTGGGCTGAGCGAGGAGCCTTGAGGGACGCCGCAGATGACTTCGATGGCTTCTGATCTGAACGGGGGGAGGCGGACTCTCTGTGCCCTTCCGGCGAGGAACGAGGTGATCCATTCCAGTGCTTTCTCCTGGATTCCGACGTTGCTGAGGCATTGAGGGTACGGTGGCAGACAGTGTAGAAGGCCGCGGAGAGGTCTAGGAGGATGAGGGCTGCTGTTTCTCCATTGTCGAGCAGGGCTCGAATGTCATCGGTAGCTGCGATCAGGGCGGTCTCGGTTCTGTGGTTGGCCCGAAAGCCAGACTGCGAGAGGTCGAGGGATCCGTTAGTCTCGAGGAAGGCGGCCAGCTGCTTGTTGACGGTCTTCTCGATGACTTTAGCAGGAAACGGGAGCAGCAAGATGGGGCGGTAGTTCTTGAGGTCGGTGGGGTCGGCTGATGGCTTCTTTAGTAGAGCGATGAGTTCGGCGTGCTTCCAGCTCTCCGGGAAGGTGGCGGTGTCGAAGGAGGTGTTGATGATGTCCCGCAGCTGCTCGTTCTTACAGACAAGAGAATCCAGCAGTGTGAGTGCTGCTGGCCTGGGAGATGCTGGGGCTCTCCGGCCTGTAGTGTCCGCTGTGGGAAGAATGCACACGGACACGGGGTGCAAGTTCACAGCTCCTTTATTTCACGTCCTTCCTACTCTTGGGCTAACGGCTAACTGCCGTTTCTAGCCCCCAGCTCCTCTCTTTCCGCCCTCCCTCGTCCCAGCTCGGGCCTGTCCTAGTGCCTGACATATGTGGACACCATTACATCTCCCCCCTCTGTAAACAACATACAAAAACACTAAAGAAAAATAACACAACACATCAAACTGTCTACCCCCTTGTTTCACTTCACTGACTGTCTCTGCTTACAGTTCTTCAATAAGGCGAGAAGGTTTTGTGATAATCCGTCTGGGGCGCGACGAGGTCAGGACTGTCACGCTCGTGCTCTGTTAAATGGAAATGGCAAAAAACAATGGAGGCCCATTGTGCGACTTCACCACTTGAGTAATGCCCCATGCGGCAAAGACCTCCTCTAGGATCGGTATGGCGCTGGATGCTTTCATGGATGTGCACAGTTGTGCTATGGGGAATCTGGAGTATTCGTCCATGATGACTAGGACATATTGGTCCGACTTGACTGGCCCAAATAAGTCAATGGCAATGTGTTGCCAGACACCCTCCGGTAGTGGAGACATTTGTAGTGGTGCGGGAGGATCTGGACGGCTCACCAGTTGACATTGCGGGCAATCTTTCAGAGTTGTCTCTACCATCAGGTCTAGTGTTGGAAACCAGACTCTTTCACGGAGTGCTCTTTTCGTGGCTACTATGCCCCAGTGTCCTTCATGCGCTAGGTTGATGACCCCTTGTCTAAGCTGTCGTGGGACCACTATTCTGGTGTCTCTTAGGATGAGACCATTTGTCGCTATTGACAATTCGTCGTGGACATGTTTGAATGCCGCCATCTCTTGGTCGTTTTGTTCACTGGTCTGTGAATGCCTCCAGCTGTTGGTTTGGATCCTACGTTTCATTTCTTGTAGCGTGACGTCAGCTTGTGTCGCTTCACAGATGGCTTCCAGCGGAACGGCTGGAGGTCTAGCTTGGTCTACTACAAAATTAATGTATTCGTCCGCAATCAATTGTTCTGATTTGCTGGATCTGGTGGGGTGTCTGGACATGTAGTCTGTGGGGTTTGCAGCTTTTCCTGGCTTGTGTATGATGGTATATGTGTATTCTTGTAACCTGAGGCCCCATCGCTCTATCCGTGGTGGCATTTTTGCTCGAGGGTTTCCAAAGATTGTGGTCATTGCTTGATGGTCAGGAACTAAGGTGAAGTGTTTTCCAAAAATGAATATGTCGAAATGTTCACACGCCCATACAACAGCCAGGCTTTCTTTTTCTGGATGGGAGTATGCTCTCTCTGTGTCTGTTAGACTCCTGCTGTGCTAGGATGGCTCCCAGTCCTACGGGACTAGCATCTACTGTTATCTCCGTTTTCTTTTTTGGATTGAAGTAAGCCAAGTTTTTGGCTGACTCCACAGCTCTCTTGATTTCTCTGAATGCCCCTTCACATTGGGTGGAACACTGAAATGGTTGTCCTTGTTTGGTCAGTACTCTCAGTGGGTGACTTATTGTGGTGTAGTCAGGTATATATCTGGAGCAGTAGCTGGCCATGTCTAGGAACGATCGTACATCGCCAACGTTATCTGGGCTCGGTTTGTCATTTAGCGCTGCTACCTTTTCAGGGTCTGGTTTCATGCCATCTCCAGAGAATATGTGACCAAAAAATGTCAGTGTTGGCTTGTGGAACTCACACTTTGTCTGGTTGAGTGTGAGGTTGGCTTCCGTTAGTGCATGGCAGACCCGATCTAGCGCCTTGTCGTGTTCTTGAGTGGTTGCTCCGTATACTAGGATGTCGTCACTGTAGTTTAGTACACGTGGGATATGATGAATTGTTCTCCTGATAACTTCTTGGAATATTTCTGCTGCTAAGGACACCCCAAAACGTAGTCTTTTGTACCTGAACAACCCCAGATGCATCGAAAAAGTCGTGATATATCTTGACCGCTCATTCAGTTCTAGTTGGTGGTATCCTTTGTTGAGATCTAATTTTGAAAATATTTTTGCTCCGTTGAGTGACGTGATCATGTCACTGATGTGTGGACCTGGATGTCTCTCTCTCTCTATTGCCGTGTTGGGCGCTCTCATGTCCACGCATAGACGGACTCGGCTGGCTTCTCCTTTCTTTGGGACTACCACAACCGGGGAGACCCATGGTGTTGGTCCATCCGTTCTTTCTATGATGTCGGCCTCTAATAGCTCTTGTAGCTCCTTTTCGACGGCTTCTTGTAGGTGAAACGGGATCTTCCGGTGGTGTTGTGCCACTGGTGTGATTTGTTCATTGATATGCCGTCTTACTTGGCAGTTCTTCATTTTTCCAAGGCCTTGGAAGAGCTTGGGGATCTTTTGGATGACGTCTGGCTTGTCATCCACTTTGTACAATATGTCAATCAGTTTCAGTTGTTCTGCTGTGGCCAAACTTAGAAGGCAGTCTGCCTCGGGCCCCTCGATGACATGTATGTAGGCTTGTATCTTGCGATCTTTGTAAGACAGATCAGTTGCAAACGTCCCAAGACACGTTAGTGGTTTCTTTGACATCCACGTATACACTTGTACGTGGGCGTTGACCAGTTTTGGAAGCGGCCTCATTCGTTGATATTCCGCTACTGGTAGGTAGTTTAACAATGCCCCACTGTCCAGCACGAACTTGGTAGGATGAGAACCAACTCTGATGTCTAACCGTGGATATTCCTTCAGCCGATCAGGGTCAGCTACAAAATAGATATACTCATTTCGGTCTTGTGAGATGGGTGAGAGGGATCTGGATTCTCTTGATGATGACCGTCGAGATTGATATGTCCGGCAAGAGTGGCAGCTGGATTGTGACGACCCAGTGGACGAGTCTCGTCTATCCTGGACAGCTCTGACATGGTGACGACTGCCTGAGTGATGATGTTGCCGGTGCTGTCCCCGTTGATCGCTCTTGTGCAGTGTCCCACACATGCTTTCGAAGTGATTGTCTCAGCCGCACTTCTGGCATCGTTGCCCTAGTGCTGAGCATGCGTCTGCATGCGGGAAGTCGTAGCCGCATCTGTAGCATTTCAGTTGTTTGTCGGATCGTCTCTTGGTGTGTCTTGTGCTATGGCGTCCATTGTGTGACTGGTGATGTTGTTTCTTTGATCTGGAGGAGCGCACTTGAGGTGGTGATCGTCCATGCACTTGGCGAGACTGCATCCTGAATGCTTGTTCTCGTTTCTCCCCTTTCCCGGGTTCCATTTTTTTTGCATGTTCATCAGCTTGCTCCTCTACTCTTGTCATTTCTTCAATCTCTTCTAGCGAGTAGCTTTTCTTGAGCAGTTTACGTCTCAGTGGTTCTGAGATGCATCCTTCTATAATTCTTAGTCGAAGCGCATCTTCAGTGGAAAATTTATCGAACTCATAGTATCTCGCCAACCGTCTCAGTCGTGTGACGAACACACCCACAGACTGTCTCATAGGAACCAGCAGACTCAGTGGGCAGTTCTTTTATTATTTGTCTAACTTCTTTACCGACCAGGTTCTTGAGAGCTAGTAGTTGCTCTTTGGCGATTGTTACTTTCGACCCTTTCATGTAGACCGTCAAATCTTCTATCCATTCCTGCCATCGCAAACCCATACCCCCGCCATATTAAAGAGCGAGGGGCTCTGGACGGCACAGAAATGAGGCCCAAAACGTACTCACGGGAGCTGGGTCAGCCATTGTCCGACTCTGCTGTTCTTGACTGCTCTTACAGTCTCTTTCTTACTGTTCATTGCACTCGCTAGTGCTTGTTTGCTATATTCGTTGCACTCGCCAGTGCTTGTTTGTTATCTTCGTTGCACTCTCCAGTGCTTGTTTGTTATCTTCGTTGCACTCACCAGTGCTTGTTTGCTATATTCGTTGCACTCGCCAGTGCTTGTTTGTTATTTTTGTTGCACTCTCCAGTGCTTGTTTGCTATCTTCGGTGTACTCGCCAATGCGTGTTTGTTATTTTCGTTGCACTCGCCAGTGCTTGTTTGTTATCTTTATTGCACTCGCCAGTGCTTATTTGCAGTTTAGGTCCTTCGCCCGACTTCAAAATGACTGCCACTGATCCCTGGCAGGGGATTGGACGTTCTTGCCTGACCTCAAAATGGCCGCCACGAGAATCTTGTGTGCAACAAGATTTGGTCTTTCTCTTCACCGGAGGCACAGCATTCTGTGGTGTGCGCTCTAGTCTACGAGCGTGTACGCGAGGACGCGTCACGCCGTAGACAAGAGCGGAAGGCGCACGCATGCGCGGAGGCTAGCGGAGGAAAGGCACGAACGATAATTGGCAGTTGGCGACCGGAGCTGATCGGTACAAGACGCTCGGCGCTCTATGTGAATGGGAACTTGTGTATTGCAAATAAAGAGATTACGAATATACACAGGCTCAAGTGTATGCTGTGGGGGCAGAAGGAGGAACATTATATTGGCGACGAGGCTGAGACACGGACACCACCGAGTACAGTGGAGAGGAGCAACCAACATCACCAGCCCCACACCAGCCTGCGGGACAGAACAGCAACCAGCAAACAGGCACAAGCATAGAGCGCGGCAGCAGCGCAAAGGCACCACGTGCAAGGACTCTAGCCACAAGGAACCAGGTCAGTGCTCACGGAGGAAAAGGGAACACACCCAGCACCCTGGCAACCAAAAGCACCACCCCACAGTCAGAGGAGGTGGCACAAACAGACAACCTCACGCAGGCAATAAGGGATAACACCCCAGGGAGCCCCAGGGGTCAAGGTGACACGGCAGGGAGTGCAGGAGCACCCAGTGGGCCCGACCAACCCATAGCCCAAGAGGCAGACCACAGAAGTGGAGCCAAAATGGCGAATCAAGCATCAGCCCTGTTAGCCCCCATCCCATTCCTACCCAGACCAGGGGAACCACAGTTAAAATGGGAGGATTGGAGGGATTACTTTAAAAATTACATTGAGGCACTAGAGGACGAAAGTGGAGAGGAATACACCCCGGCAAGGAAAAAGAGACTGTTACTCCACAATTTAGGCCCGGAAGGGGTGAGAGTGTTCGCAAACATAGTGCCCAAGGAAAGGGGTGCAACAGAGACAGATGTCTTCAAAAATGCACTGGAGGACTTGGATAACCATTACCGCCCAGCGGTCTGTGTTTCCATAGACCGTTACAATTTTCAACAAAGGAAACAAGAGGCAGGCGAGTCCATAGACGACTACGTGGCCGCGCTCCGACGTCTGGCCATCACGTGCCAGTATGGGGCCCTACAGGATGAGTACATCAAAGACCAGATAGTCATGCATACCACCAGCAGGGCCGTCCAGGACAAGCTATGGGCACAGAACGAAACCTCGCTCAAGGAAGTCGTGGCAATGGTAAAAAAGGCGGAAATGTCTAAACGCGGTGCAGACGCGGCCAAAAGAGAAAGCACGCAGAGGCAGAAGATTAATAAGATAGATGAGGCCTCAACGTCCAGCAAACAAAGAGGAACGTACGGAGAACAGAGGAAGGATACAAAATGGACTGGGAAACAGACGGTCCGCCCCAGCACAGACAGCAGATTCTCGTGTTATAGATGTGGTAGCGCGGCGCACTCAGCACAGGATAAACGCTGCCCTGCGTTCCGCGCCAGATGCGCGTTCTGCGGCCTGGTCGGCCATTTTGAAAAAGTATGCCGCAAGAAGGGGAGCGGACCACGGTCAAGTGTGTGGAATCTGCAACGGCGGAAATCAGCGAGGAAGACGACCAAGAAGATGGCGAAATGGTGCTGTGTATTGAGGACCAGGTGCTGGAGGTGACAGGGAAGCGAAGAGATAAGCCCCGCACGGACATGCTCATAGGGGGAGTGAAGGTACACGTGGCTGTCGACTCAGGTTCTCCCTGGACCATCGTAAAAGATCCATATGGGATGAAGACTTCGCACCAGTAGTGGGGCCAAACCTACTGCCGCCGGACATCACACCCATCTTGTATACAGAGAACGCCATTCCCTTGGTGGGGTGCCGAGACTTCACGTTCGAATTCAGAGGAAGGTCGGCCACATGCACCCTGTACGTCGCAGAGAAAGGCCCTTCGGTACTTGGATGGAGAGACGCAGGGGATCTAGGAATCATACTCGACCCGGGCGGGAAAGAACAGATACTATTAACGGATGAGTGGCCCCTCACGAAAGAAGGAGACTGGAAATCTGCATACCCCAAGGTTTTCGAGGGCACAGCCCGAAAACTGGACAAATTTGTCCACAAAATGGTCCTCAAGGAGGGAGCAGTGCCAGTGGTTCACAAAGTCAGGAACATCCCCATATCCACGAGTGAAGCGGTGCAACAAGACTTCAGAGGCTGGAGAAACAAGGCATCATAGAGCCGGTGGACAGCGCGGAGTGGCTATCCCCCTTGGTGGTAGTCAAGAAACCCAATGGGAGGGTTCGTCTCTGTGTGGACCTCCGAGAGCTCAACAAAAACCTCATTGTGGAGAGGTTTCCCCTTCCCAGAATTGAGGAGATGCTGGCAAGAACAAAAAGTGTCACCCATTTCTCAACCATAGATCTCACCTCGGCATACTATCAAATTGAGCTGCATCCCACGAGTAGGAAGTACACCTCTTTCATCACGCCATTCGGGTGCTATCAATTCCGGAGGATGCCCTTTGGCCTGGCATCTGCAGCGGCCGTATTTCAGAAGTTGATGCATCGGTTGTTCAAGGACATCTCTGGGGTGCAGTACTTCCAGGATGATATTCTGGTAATGGGCTCCACCAAAGGAGATCACGACAGAAAACTAAACAGAGTCCTAGAAGTGCTGCAAGACAAAGGCTTAACTGCAGAGTGGAGCAAATGTAAGATTGGAATGCACTCAGTCACGTACTAGGGTCATGAAATTGGGACACATGGCATTTCACCAAAGGAACAAAATGTGAAGGCCATCAGGAATGCCAAAGCTCCGAGTACCAAGGAGGAAGTGCGGTCATTCCTCGGAATGGCCGAGTATTATAGCAAGTTCGTGAGGCACTTTGCCACCAGAACATACAGAATGAGGCAACTCATTAGGGACAAGGCGAAGTTTGAATGGGACTCAGAAGCGCAAACAGAATTTGAAACGATAAAGGATTGCATCAGCCAAGCCGTTCCACTGCAAGGTTACGTCCCCACAGGCAAAACCATAGGGACGACGGATGCAAGTGACAAGGGCTTAGGGGCGGTCTTGGCGCAGGAAAGGGAGGATGGATCCATTGAAACCATCAGCTTTGCTTCACGCGCGCTGTCTCCGACGGAACAAAGGTACAGTGTCATAGAAAGAGAGATGCTGGCGGTCACTTGGGCCATGGGCAAGTTTCGACAGTTCATTTGGGGCACAAGATTCAAACTCCGAACGAATCACAAGCCCCTGATCAAAGTCTTGACGTCCTCGGGCCATGATACTGCGACCCCGAGAATTGCTAAAATGACACTAAAACGGCTTGATTACACTTACGACGTGGAGTATCTACCGGGAACGCAAAACAGAGTGGCAGATTACCTCAGCCGAGCTGCGGCGATGGAGGATGCGCCGGAGGAGGCCCCGGATAAGGAGGAGATGGTGGCCAGTGTGGAAGACCATGAGATGACGATCAGCTGTCAGGAATGGGCGGCTGCTTATGAACAAGATGCGGAGAAAGTAGAGATCAAAAGACATCTTACGTCTGGATGGCCAGACAAAAAGAAGCTCACAGAAGGAGTGCGAAGGTTCTACGAGATGAGAGAGGAACTGTCCCTGAGTGATTCAGGAGTCTTCCTGTACAGAGGAGAAAGGGTAGTACCACCGGAAATACTGATACCCAGATTGTTGAAACAACTGCATGAAGGACATCTGGGCATCGTGAAGACCAAGGCACGAGTCAAGCAAATGTATTGGTGGCCAGGCATGGATGTCCACATAGAAAGACAAGTGAGAGAGTGTGGGCAATGCCAAGGAGCGGACAAAATTCTACGACCACTCAGACCAGCCTTGGGAAAGTTTGAAACCCCACAAAATCCCTGGGAGAACGTGGCCATCGACATACTTGGGCCTGTTCTGGACAGCAGAGGTGTAAACAAATATCTATGCGTGGTGATAGATAAGTATTCAAAATGGCCTGAAGTGGACATACAAGAGTCCATGGACACGGACACAATACTGAAATTTCTGACGTCTTTGTTCCTAAGAGAAGGTATACCCAAATCCATTCTCGGTGACAATGGACCGCAATTTGTCTCGGACAAGTGGACACGATTTATGAGGAGGAACGGGATTGAGTCAAAGCACACGGCCATCTACCACCCAGCATGTAACGGCCAAGCGGAGCGGTTCAACCGTGTGCTAATGGGCTCCATACAGGCAGCCATCTCGCAGGGAAAGGACTGGGAGACCGAAGTCATGAGCATGCTGTGGGCCTACAGGATCACCCCCACGGTGGTGGGATACAGCCCCTTCCAAGTACTAAGAGGACGACTTCCGTTCACCCGAGACAATGTCGTGTGGAGGGAGAAGACCATCACCAGCAAGTGGTCCCCGGCAGTGGTTCAGCACAACCTGGAAAAGGCCCAGAAGATTTATGCTGCCCATTATGACAAACGACGAAACACAAAGGATACCGAGCTTGAAGAGGGGGAATGGGTCAAGGTCAAGCTGCCCACTCTACAAAAGAAAGGTGAAAGCAAATATAGTCAACCCTTACAGGTCAAGGAGGTGCGAGGCAGGGCAGCTCTCCTCAGCGATGGCAAGGTGTGGTCCCAAGACCGCATGGCTAGAGTCAACAAGATTGTAAGGTGGCCCAAATCAGAGGAAGAGGAGATACCAGTGGAGTCGGGAGAAATAAGACCCTCCTGGGTGCAAAACGCCAACGAACTATGTTATGGTGAAGAAGAGGACAGCGTAATGGAATCTCCCATCACAGAGTCCATCAACAGGGACTACACACCGGCTGGTGAAGTACAAGGAGAAGATCTGAGAGACGGTGAGAGAGTATTGGGTGAGAGAGAAACAGAAGACAACATACCGGTAAGATACACCCGCAGTGGGAGAGCAGTCACCATGCCCTCCAGATATAGAGACTTTGAAATGTAGAGACTTTGAAATGAGTGGACACTAGCACAGAGACTCATGTTGTTGTTGTTAATGGTAAAGGGGGGAGATATGTGGTGTGCGCTCTAGTCTACGAGCGTGTACGCGAGGACGCGTCACGCCGTAGACAAGAGCGGAAGGCGCACGCATGCGCGGAGGCTAGCGGAGGAAAGGCGCGAACGATAATTGGCAGTTGGCGACCGGAGCTGATCGGTACAAGACGCTTGGCGCTCTATGTGAATGGGAACTTGTGTATTGCAAATAAAGAGATTACGAATATACACAGGCTCAAGTGTATGCTGTGGGGGCAGAAGGAAGAACATTATACATTCCCTCACGCTTGCTTTCACTCACCGCTTCCCCTCTTGCAGACACGGATGCCGCGCCAGGTGAGCCGGGTTATTTCTTCTTTTCTTGCTTTTGCTTTTGCAGCCGGGGTGGGCTCCCGGTAGGCTCTTTGATCATGCGCTCCAGCCCCCCACACGCAGGGCAAACTCTGTGCAAGTTGCCGCCGGGGTGGGCTCCCGGTAGGTCGTCCTTCAGGCACGCTCCAGCCCCCACGCACGGGGCGAGCTCCAGTTCATTCGCCGCAGGGGTGGGCTCCCGGTAGGCAGCAAGAACTCACACTCCAGCCCTCCACACACGCGGGGCGAGCTCCGGGTGGGCCACACGGTGGACGTGTTACGGAGTTAGCCGTCCGATGCACACCAGTTTGAGCTCGGGTCCTCGTCACCCGATGTAGTGTCTGCTGTGGGAAGAATGCACACGGACACGGGGTGCAGGTTCACACCTCCTTTATTTCACGTCCTTCCTACTCCTGGGCTAACTGCCATCCCTAGCCCCCAGCTCCTCCCTTTCCGCACGCCCTCATCCCAGCTCGGGCCTGTCCTAGTGCCTGACATATGTGGACACCATTACACGGCCCATGGGCTCTCTTGCTGCCCCACAGCCCAGGCCTCCTTCTGCTTCTCTGCTGCCACCTGTGCCTGGGGTCTGGCAGCACCACATCCATGCCCAGGGCCGGACTGGGAACCAAAACCGGCCCTGGCAAAGTGCTCGGCCGCCCCATCTTTGCCAGGGCCAAACTCTTTGCCTGGGCCGGTTTTCGGCCGTGTTTGTTAGAGGGCCGATTTTGCAGCTATGCTCAAAAAAACGGCCCTGTAACAAAACTGGCCCCCACCCGTGCAGTGCATCGGGGGATTGCCCGGTGCCCGCAACGGCAGTCCAGCCCTTTACATGCCGCCCACATCACAGCATAAGGGCAGGGGTGGGCAGAGCACCTGATAAACAAAGGGCCGGGTAAAGCTGTAGTGCATTGAAGTAAGGCATGTGGGTTATTCAGACACTTGCCTTATTCCTGCACAGCGTGAATATTACAGCGACTTTCATTGCGGTGCGTGTGGTACGACTTTAGAAACTGGTCTGCAGGCAGGGCAGTGCTCCCAGGCTGCCAGTGACTTCATCACTGTATAATTTATAAAAACGCTTCACCCTTCTCTCCTAGCGACGAAGAGCCCCTTTTCAAGTATGTAGTTAAGGGTGATATAGTACTTCCTCTAACTATAGCTGGTGGTAGCATTGATGAGCCGGAAGAGCCCGCTGGCTGAGTTCTTTACAAAACCACTGAACTAAACCGCATAATTCAGTGACTGATTACCTCCTAAAGGTAGCAGAAGTCGCCTAACAATGCTGTGGGTCTGTGGTCTCTAAGTCAAAAGGTCCAAAAGGCCTACTTTCTTTAAGAAGAGATTCAACGTATCATCAGGGGTAGTAAACACTATAAATGTATACAATCAAATACCTTCTTCTATGACATCACGTTTCCATTTCCACAAACACCCCAAAACTATTGAGTTTGTCCCGAGATGCCCCAGGCTACAGATGCCCCGTATAATACACTTTCACGTTACATGAGGCTATTTCACGTGACTCCCTGTGTCCGTTGTTAAACTGATATTGACATGAAATTTGACATTATACTCTGAGTGTTTTATTCATCATTACATCACTCAGATTACTGTGTAGCAAGGAACACCAAGCCAGCTTCTCAGTGCTTCTAAATTTCCAGCAATGCATCCCTTTGTCCAAGTTATACTAACATCGTATGAAATCGTTCTCCACCAGGCACTTTATGTAAATATGTCTTCAGTTAGATGCAAATATTTGTCACCTCCTGTCCATTGACTTCACAATGTATGGCGGACCCATCCCCTTTATTTACTCTTCATCCATTTGCAACCAAATAACAACATACATGTTATCCTTCCCCCTTTAACAGGAGCTGCTAACATCTCTTTTTTTTTTTACTAAACTACAAAACCTGAGTGCAAAAAGGTGCATTTGTACATTCATCGTGTATTTTTGCTTTCTTACCTCCTTACTGTTGTATGGTTATTGCTTTAAATACTGATACTTCACCTACATTTTTTGAAGTTATGGACTGTGCCTCACTTATCTTGATATAAATACAGGCAGCAGATAACATTGTTTTAGCATTTACTAAAAACCACCCAATATGGAGCACATAAGGGACAGGAACGTCAGACCCTTGTTTATTTTGATACACGCCTGCCTGGACTCTTGAGATGCTATCATTACAGTGCATAGTATTACAAAGTACACTTGAAGATTAGAGTAAATAATGTATTTATTTAGTTACATGGTACAACCCCTAGGCATGTCTGCATCTGCATCAACTGCCATCATCCACTGAGCAGCTTCCCAGAACATTCTGAGATGGCATGGTAACCATCACTAGGTTACATCCACAACATGGTAGCTGGGATACAACACATAGCATTTAGGAACAATCTGGTTTCTATTACGGGACTCTTATAGATACATGAATACATAGATTTATTACTATTATACTCATAGCGACTTGTAAACGCTACACTCATAATGGATGCATAAAGATATTTGGGCATCGAAATGCTTTAACCCCTTGGGTGCTCATGACGAGGTCAGCTCGTCATGAGCTACGGCGCTCCGGTGCTCATGACGAGCTGAGCTCGTCATGACCTCGCCCGTTCCGTGGAATGCTCGCATGCTGGGCTGAACGTTCCATTGGAACGGGTGTGGCCATGACTAGCTCAGCTCGTCATGAGCACCGGAGCGCCGTAGCTCATGACGAGCTGACCTCGTCATGAGCACCGGGGCGCTGTACGTGCCCCCCCGCACCCTCAGGACTGCGGGGGAAACAGCCCCGCACGGAAGGGGTTAAAGACACGATTTATTCACTCCAAGTACTATAATATGCGCTTGGTGCTTGGCACACAATATGTTGTATAAGTGCCATAATTTTATAAGAACCATTAACATGGTCACCGAGACACAGACATATATAGACTAAGTCTCACGCTAGGGATTGACTATCCCCTTTCGATTTTATGTTGGCACGTTATGACGTAGGTATCGCGAGATCGTACATGAAAGACTCTATATTTTGTAACCTCCCATACGGCCGTACGGAGAGCCGCGGGATTCGAATTAAGGATCAGATGTGCTTACTCAGGTACGGGAGACACGCCACTTTATAACAAGGGGGCATATTACCAAGCAATAGCGATAATTATCGCTATTGCTTGGTAAGAGACAAAAATTTACCGCTGAGCTGCGCCGATTTTTATCGCAGATAAACCTTGGTATTACCAAGGTTTATCGCAAATGCGATAAAAATCGTCCGCAATGCATAAATATCGCTGAAAAGTCAGCGATATTCATGCATTACCGAGCTAATGCTCTTAGCCATGTTATCCACCTCCCATTGGATAACATGGCTAAGAACTGCTCAGGGCAGGTGTTAGCTTTTGGAGATATTCGCGCTTAGCGCGAATATCTCCAAAAGTTGGTAATAGGAGATAGCGATGTTAGCGACTGCTTCCAGTCGCTAACATCTTGGCATGCCCACTTTGCATGTCATTAGTGATAAATATCACTGACATGCAAAGTGGGGCCCAAGATGGTCGCTATCTCCTACTAGCTGTCGCTAACTGGTGTTAGCGACAGCTAGGTAATAGGGAGATAATTTTATCTCCGCTTTCTTGGCTTTGAAAGCCAAAAAAGCGTAGATAAACCCCCTTGATAATATGCCCCAAGGATCTTTATATGATCATAGACTAACAGGAGGGCTATCTTTTGACTGCACTTTGAACGTTTACTTACAGCACGGAGTTACCGAAATATTATCCAGTGAATATTGCCTGGATTGCGTTATATGGAGACATTGTTTATCTTTGAATAAGGAGCTGAGATTATAGCGCATGGGATACCTGTTATCAAGTCAAGGTACGGATAGTTCGCACCTTCATGATACTTGGTGGTGGTAGTTACAGACCTATAGTAATCCGCTTAAATATAACTTAATTGAATTGCCTGACACCAGGCAACATGCTGTTACTGGTATACGTTCCGAGATTAATAGGCGCATGCTTATCCATCACACAATACCGTCTCACTCCTGCTATTCACGAGAGGTGATGTCAGGCGGGCTCTTCACTTACTTTGGCATCGTAAAGGGATATAAGGTATCTCACTTTCCTGCTGTATTCGACTACCTGCTGTGAACCTATATTGATGAGCTGCCCGAGGGACTCTACACAGTCCCATACTTACTAGAATCTGGTCGGACGATAATGTACGTTCCTTCTCTACACTGTTGGGACTTGTGGAATGGCTAGCACTCTTGAGCACTGCACTTTCTGGCTCTGGTGATATTGTTGCATTTGGGATATATATATACAAACTTATGACGATTTTGAATTTCAGGATATCAAGGTGCCAGTGACTAGGATTTCAGACATATTTCTACCCAGGCCACCATATTGGCCGGGACGGAATTACAACAACGGCTAGAAGGTATGACCTCTCTTGTAGCCATGCAGTTATGGTGGTTTATCATATGACTTGTTGCATTTTGGACCATGCCCGAATACTTATACTATTTTATATTCAACAGGCTAGATGTTTTCCTCATCATTAATACAGGTATGCCTGGTATTGGGGTCTAAGATCTGTACACATAACACCCACTCTCCCTTTTTTTGAATATCAATATCATAGAGGCACAGATCATAATGAGCACGTTGTATCATTTAAATGTCAAACAAATTTGAGAGATACTGGAAACTAATGCCATGCCCACTAAACATAAGAGTCATATTCTCTTATTGGACTTCCTACTAACTTAAGGAACATATGTAACTGTCTCACTACTGCACTATCTTTGGGTGTTTAAGAATTGAAACAAATCTGGTACTGTGGGTCTCTCCTCACAAATGAACACATTACAAATGTAGTTCACAGCCATGTGATGTTGTCACATCACCATGTACATATGTCTTTCCAGCCCTGATGTATTCGCGGGGGACCTGCCCTGTAAGCGACGAAACACGTGTTGGCGGGAACAACTGGAATAAAGACTGAAACTATAACAAGAGAAATTGTCACTGTATTATATTTTGTGATAAGCATTATGAAATTGGAATATGTGTGTTAGGACACTGTGAAATTGTTTGTAGGATCTCTTGTGGGGATCTGATTGATGGGGTTGTGGATGACAACGCCCTCCCTAGGCACCATAACAGATAACTTTGAGTGAAATTATATACCGGGACCAAGGGATGCGCCACCATCACTAGATTTTACTAATCTTCCCCTAGTTTGCACTCCTTTCTGTTTTGTTGGAAGTATTGTGAATTATGCTGCTGCACAGACGGCACTCACACCATTCCCCCTGCAATCATGCACTGCTCCCTCACCTCTTAACTTATTATTAATACCATAGGCGAAACCAAATGCATTTACCAATGCTTGTCATCTCCTGGTGATAATGCCGGGTGGCTGCCCGATAGGCAAGTTTTGCATTATCATCATCATTTTTTACACCCTTTTTTTAGTGAGACGAAATGCTCGTTAAACCATGGTGCAGATTTTTCTTTACTTCTTTTTTTGGAAATGGGAATCATGTAATCGAGGGAGTTAATAATCCACTTATTTACTGTGACATCAGCTTCCCCAGGGTAATTTCCCAACACAGGTCTGGTCTTGGCAAGTGTGGATTTCCAGGTTTCTTTATTGAGTTTCGACCATCTTCGGCCTTGGCTCGTTGGGTCCTTGCCATCCGCCAATGAAAGGGGAACCTCCAGAGTGATTGAAATGGTTAGGCTCCATACTGAATACCGGGTCTATAAGGTGGACTTTGAAGTGCGTAAATCCTACTACATGTCTGGCCCCATGATCTCCTCTTCAAATGTTTTCTTCCTCTTTGGAAGTGAATCCGATATAATTGGAGGCGGCTTTGCCCAACCTTCCCAGTGTCACGGTGAATAAACAAAGTCTTTTGTCATTTGTCCAGTTTTGCAGTTGTTTTTCAAGAATTGGTTGTACATTCTGCTGTTTGGACCCCAACACTGTTTTTGTATGTTTCGACGTGAAATGTATTTCCATTGCCGAGACGATTATAACCCCTGATGACAGTTTCAGCAGTGATGTTTTAATGCTGACGGTGTATTTGGGTGCTTCAGTGCTGAAGGTATCTTCTGATCTGATGGTGGCTTTTTGGCTCCAACACCTTATGGTGCTTTGGTGGTGCGGACTCTGTTTTTTTTGGTATGGTGTCAGGTGTTAGTCATGGGTTTGCTCCTCACCCTGTTTTCAATACCGCCATGGCCCCAGGGCCACCTTAGTGGTTTTGTCAGGTTATAGGGGACTTTCACCTGAGTACTGATGTGCCCTTGTGTGGAAAGTTCAAGGTCAGAGTTGGAGCTTTTGCCACTGCTACCCAGCAATATAGGGATGCCCATCAGCACTGCCTCGGTGTCCTCCATCTCTTGCTCAGGCCGTGTCGAGTGGTTTTCGAAAATATCAGATGTATCTTCAGTGTGGTGTGTCTGCATGGTGGAGATGGCCCAACAACATTCACTTCACTGTCAACACATCTTCTTTGAGTTAGAAGCCAGACGCTTCACACAACAACTCCTCATGCTATGGGGACAAGCAGATATTACACACCATGTGCTGGTCCTACATGGAATACTTGGAGTGAAACTTAGGGAAAAATATAAATGGCATCTTTTCCATCCCTTGTTAGTGTGAAGTGTATGGAGTTCTTCGTTGTTGGAGTTAGTGTCTAAGGTAGAAAGAGGTGTCGAAGAGGTGCTGGGAGATGGACACACCTCAGATGCGAGGCATGTCCTGGATCACCCAAGAGTGGCTGGCTAGACTGGGGATAATTTATAAAGCAGTTGAATGAGGCTAGAATTTTTGTTATTGAGTAGTTAAGACCAGGTTAATTAGGTTGTTTGAAGCTCGGAGCTTGCTTCAGCATGGTTTAGGCTGGGAGAAACGAAAATATAAAAAGAGGGTGATTATCTGTTTGGCAATGAATTTAAAGAAGAATAGAAAAGAAAGAAGAGAAGGAACTGAGATCAAAATACATTATTAGGTTCTGCAAAAACCCAGCCCTTGATGTGCACTGAAATTGCTTGAATTGAAGGAGTGTAATTGTCTTGGGAAAAACGGGCCAATCACATTAGCTGTACCTATGCAACTAGGAATGAATTTCAGTTTTTGTATACTACTGGAGATCTATTTTTAATTTCTGCTGCAGTCTTCGAATCTTATGTTTATCTGGTTATTTTCAAGTACAATATGTAATATCTAGTTTTGCTGCTTACCCGTGGAGTTGGAAGGACTGAATGTTACTTTTCACTACTAACAGTCTGAGATTCCCTGCAATTTCTGCATTTCGGACAAGACCAAGCGACTGGTGGGACTTGGTTTAAAAAGAAATTTTCTTATGCAAGGAAAACACATAAGTGCGATTAAGAGGCAAACTCATTTGCTTTCATGTACACGAGTTGGAAAGTTAGTCAACATTTGACAATGATGTAATCACCGATAGTCCTACAGTTCGGTATGTCCTGTAATCTGCAGAGCGAGAGAACAAATATCTTGACCCTAGTTTCGCTGCAAGAGTGACAGATCCAACAAAGGTTCGTCGTTAGAAATATTGATGATTTTTTGGTAGCCCGAGATATAAATTTGTACCGCAGCCATTTCAAATTCGAAACTTACTTGAGGAACTTATAGGAAAAGAAGTCTCCTGGCCCAAGTGTAATTTTTCATGTGGATTTCTGCAGATAGTAGTGATATTTATTTATTTTCTTAATTGTACGGTTTATCTATGTGGTTATCCATATCTATATTTGTTGCCAACTTTGACATATATTAACACTTATAAACACGTGTATTACCACCTGCAGATGTAGGTACAGCAAAAAAATACAGTGACACCGCAGCTGGGATACAAAGCATTATTTATAGATATACATATATTTATACGGTGCATTTTCTTATACTTGTACATTTCTGTCCAATGGAAAAAGGAATGGGAACAGGAAATCATTGGGGCATAAGGGGTAGGAGAAGGGAGACTCACTCGGTATAAATACAAATTCCCAAGTCGAAAACAAATGAACAAAAACAATGCTAGCAATAAAATCTCACACAGCGGGTGGGGGTATGGGGGAGGGGTTTGGACGGAGCCTGGAGTCAACCACAGAAAGGGTGTATTAAACATAGAAGGGGAATCAATCCCACAATGAAACACATACAACTTATATAGCTTCTACATCAATTAGAACACACAAAGGCAAAATGGCAAAGTTACTATGTTGGAATGTAGACCCTCCAGACAGCCAGTGCTGCACTCCCAGGGTTCACTGCTCCAAACCCTCCCTCCTTAAGGTCAGTGCTGCAGTTCGTCCCACTCCCAGGAGTCAGTGCTGCAAATCAATTCACTTCCCATTGATCAGTACTGCAGGCCCTCGAATTCTCATATTGATTGATGCTGAATGTCCCACTCCCAGGGGTCAGCGGTACAGAACCCTCTGACCCCAAAAATCAAAGCGTCAGACCTCCGCAAACCCAGGGGTCAATGCCGCAGAACTTTCCAAACCCAAAAGTAAAAATTATCAGACCTTCCTGCTGTCAGGAACCAACATTCAGTTCCCAAAGTTCAAAGCATCAGACCCTCCCAGGGGGTCAGTGTTGCAGACTCCCTTCCAAAGTTTAGTGCCCTGGAAACCTTGCCTCAAGATTCCGCAACTAACTCTTCACGGCCAGTGTTTGTGGTGTGGACCCTCCTACTTCAGTGTTCTGGACACTACAACTTACAAGGTCATTGCACATACACCCTCCCTCACACTCCTAGAAGCAGTTCTTCTGTGCCTACTCCCATATAAGTACACACTCTTATGGGTATCTATAGGGGACCCTCATTGTCAGTACTGTGATCACTCCTTCACCCAGGATGCGAGAAAGTACACCCCCCTTTCCATGAGTCAATGCAGCGTATCTTCTTGTGATGAGTACCACAGACCTCCCTCATCAGAAAGTCAGTGTGGCAGACTCTACGCTGCCCAGGGATAAGTGATGAATACCTCCTACTCCAAGGGATACGTCTAGCTTCCACTCCCTGCGGTAAATGCATCTTCCCTTCCCCGGGGTCTTAACTGCATAGCTTCCTCTATCAGGGATTACTGGCATTGGCCGCCCCTCGAAGCAAGGGTCCAGATTCTCCTCATCAAGGGTCAGTGCTACTCTCTGGAAAACACCAAACCTTGCTTGAAGGAAGACCCTTTCACTTGCCTGCCTAAATATTTCTTATGCAGCTACTGTTGTACCACATGGCCATAAGTAAAAGAGATGGAAATCCATTTTATGGAACAAAACAACAGATCCTTAGGTGTTAAGGTAAGATTATATTTCTGCACGTGGGTTTCTGATTTCATTCTGCTCTTCATCCCAAAGAAAGGGCACTTCTTTTTTTTCACATGAAATAAGTGTCAGAAAACATGGGAATGCTGCAAGAACTACTGCTCAGTTTCATGCTCAATTATTGTCATGTATGAGTAGCTGGATGTCGGCATGAGTAAGTGGTGGCTCTAAAAATATGCAGGAGCAACTGCTGAAAGGCAGCAATGAAAAATACAATGATAATAAAAAACAATTTTATTATCATTCAATTTTTCACGTACTAGGTTGAGTCAGTTGAGTTTAGGGAGGGGGGCATGCTCTGCATCAGCAGCAGCCGGGCCCAGAGAGGAGGAGTGGTAGGTGCGCTGTAAATGCGCTTGTTGGATTGGCCGGCCATTTTAGGATGGCCAAACCGACATGCACTTACATTTCTTCAACCCAGCTGTCTTGCACAGCTGGGTGGGACAAAAGGCACAGGCTCCCTGTCCCTAACTGAGCAGCATTTCAGCCCACTCAGACCAATCCCAGCGCTTCTCGCATGCATGACAGCAGTGTCTGGATTGGGTGGGGGGGGAGGGGAGCAGAGAAGCTTCGAGGAGGCGTTTGGGAGCGGCATTAAAGTTCTTTGTTTTTACATTATTATGTCGCCCCCCCACCCCCCTTAACCTATGCTGCCCCACCAAGGTTTAGTGGCAGCAGTCGCCACAGACAGTATGACTTGAAATTCGCAGAGGGCAGCAATCATCTGCACAATCCGATCACTCTCAAAGATGAGGGACTGTAGGCAATAAAGCCTTCCTGTCCAGTTTAAACCCTGGGCCCAGTTAGGGCCCAAAAAGAGGGCCCTCAAGAACTCACACAGCTGGGCAATCCATGAAGCGCCCCAGTTGAGAATGAGACCGTACCACTTCCACATTGCCGTTAAGTTTAGTGCATTTAACCATGCAGCTCTGATAAATCACATCTCCATTCAGCACAGTGGGTGAAACCCTTCTTTGGTTTCCTTACTGATTGCCTACCTTCTTCAGTGTAAGGAGTCTGGAGTTTAATGAGTTAAGACTGTAACAGTAAACAGTACATAAAGCAATACAAGCGTTCAACCATTAAAGCAAGGTCGGCAATCCTCCATTATTGATCGACAACAGAGTTAGCAGTCTCCTGGTAGCTAGCACCGAGGCAAACTTCACCAATTCCAGACACACGGTTTCGGTTCTAAGAGTCCTGACTGCAGGCAGATCAGCCAAGGTCTTAGAACCTTAATCTACAGCACATCATCCAGTGTCTTGAAGTGCTGACCTAAGGCACAACGTTTTGGCCCCAAGAGGTTGTACCTGACATCATCAGGTTCTGAGCGACCAAAACCTAGGCACATCATTAATTTTTGACAGGCTTGATCTGAAGCACATTACCAGGGACTCAGAGCCCTGGCTACAAGTCCACTACCAGAAAGCACTGGGGAAGCAAGGAAAGAATTCTAGAATACATACACTTACACATACACTTTACAGTATGCTGTAGAAACTCTTTGTTGAGTTTGGACAGGAAGCATCAAGCATTACAGTCCCATACAAGCAAAAGTCCCTAGTACATTATGAAGGTGAAGTCCTCATTTTGTACTGGTTAGTACAATTCCTCAGGTGTACAAGGCAGGGAATGTTCCCAAATCATGGCCAATTTATATCGGGGAGACAGATTCCTTAGGTTTATCATACTGGTAGAAGGCACAAGTACATCAAGCAGGAGATAGCCCCCAGCTGTAGGGGGCAGGAATAGTCATGGGTTTGTCAGGCAGAGGCAGGTCCATTGGTGTATCAGGCAAGGGAAAATCCTTGAGTGTATCAGGTCAGAAGGCCCCACATGGATCTGGCATGAGATCCCCCAGTGCATCAAGCAAAATAAGTCCAGACCCTATCAGGAAAAGAAAAGTATCTAGTTCTATCAAACAGGGGAAGTAAGCAAAGTACCCAGGAGTATCGGGAAGGGGGACGGACGTTCATGTGAGGTACATTTCGGGGTGTATACTTGGTGTGTAAGGCAGAGGAAAGACCACAGATTTATCATGCAAGAAAAGGTCCCCAGGTGTAATAGGAACAGCAAAGGAAAGTACACAATGATGTCATATTGAGAAAGGTCTCAAGGTGACCTGAGCAGAGAAGGCCTAGATACATCAAACAAGGCACATTCCTGTAGCATCAAACAGGAGTAATCCTTTAATGAAGCACAAATGAGGGGGTCTTTAAGCGAATCTGACACAGAAGTCTAGTGTATTTGACATTTAATGTTCTTGAGAACATCAGACAGGTAAAGACACCGCGAATATCATGTATGGTATTCCTGGGTGTATTAGACAGTGGAGGCCCTTCGTTTATTAGGGCGGTGGAACCTCTATGTATATCAGTCAGGGGAAAGTCCCCTGGTGGCTAAAGCCAGAGCTTGTTTTCTTTGGTAATGGAATGGGTGTCACCATATTAACATAATACTTATGTAAACAATCCCTCCCATTCTTTTGGCGTTCCTCACTCGCTGTTTCGCAGGTAGACATTGTTTTCTCAAACTCAAGCGCACACAGGCCTGCAGCTGTTTGAAAACACAGAGGATGTGATGGGAATGGACAGTAAATTTCCCACTGTTTAGATCTTAACAAGCTTGTAGGTCGACGCCTGAAATGGAAAACCTCCTTATAGCCTCACTTTAGACGGTGACAAGAAAGGAAAAGTGAGTAATGCATGGGCCGTTCTACCAAGATAGCAATGTCTTGCCCTTCTAATTGCATATGCCATATGGGTTTGCAGAAAAAGCATTCATTACCATACAGGAATCCCAATCAGGGATGCTCACAAAGTGTCACTAAGGGCATTAAGACACTTACAGCCTAACAAGTTTAGTGAACTGACCATACCAGTTTCACCAATGCTAACAAGAGTTCAATCCCTCAATACATAGGCCAATGCCAATCCACATGCATGTCTGTTCTTAAGGGATGGAGTGGTGGACTTGAGTTCCATGTAACAGCAACTCCCACCACAGGAAGCCCTGCTTTAGTAATCAGTACTTAGTGGTGCTGGTTGGGTGGTTAAAAATCCCAAAGAGAAAGGGGTACGACTGGGGGCTTAGTAGGCTTTCATAGATCTGCCAGTATTACACACAATTGCACCCATAATGGCCTTTAAAGCTCAGTCTTTATTACCACACTCGGGCCATTGGAGGTCTGCAAAGAAGGTTCTGAATGCACACGCTAGATATTGAATCGCTGTCTGCATTGCTGAATGGTTGTTTGTTGAAAACCTCCAGTTATCATCTCATAGTGCTTTTAGATCCCTGATTTATGGCCTTCAGAGATCAACGTTTCTACTGTGCAATGGTTGTCAGGGATCCTTCAAATATATTTTTTAAGTGCTCTGAGATGGATGGCTGAAGGCCTTTACAGTTTAGTCTTTACAGCTGTGTGATGGTTGGTTATCTTAGGGTGTTCAAAGATCTGTCTTTAGGGCTGTGGTATGGGTTGCAGAAGGCCTTCAGAAGATCAGTCTTTAGTGGTTTGGGTCTGTTTGTTTCCTTCAAAGCTCGGCTATTAGTGATGCACAAAGGTTCATTGTTGAAGATCGCCAAAGAACAGTCTTTAGTATGGCAGGATAGCTGGTTGAAGTCCTTCAATAGGTCAGTGTATAGTGTTGTGGGATGGTTGGTTGGTCACTTTCAACTATCAGTCTTTACTGCTGTCCAAACATTGATTGATGAGGACCTTCACATATCAGTCTTTAGTGCTGTGGGATGGTCACTTAAACTTCAGATATCAATTCCAGGAAATAGGGGTTTAGTTGATGGCCCCAGATAAGTCAGTTTTGCATTTGACAGATAAGCAATTGTGTTATTAATAGATTGATTGAGCAATGCTTTGTAGAGAGCTGCATGTTTATAGGCAAAAAAGGCCTTCAGATAGCACATTGATCAGTGACAGGCCTTCAGATAAGTCTTTAGTGCTTTGGGTTGATGAACGACCTTCACAGAACAGGCTTCAGTGCTGTAAAATAGTTAGTAGAAGGTCTTCTGAGATGAGTCCATAGTGCTTTGGGTTTGTGAGATGCCTTTATAGGCTAGTGAATAGTACTGTAGGTTATTTGGCATGACTGTTTCAGACTTCAATCTCTAGGCTGGTTCATGGCCTACAGAGATCAGTTGATAGTGCCGTTGGCTAACTGTCCAAGGCATGCAGATATAAGCCATTAGAGATGTGGAAAATTGAACAGAGAAGACTGCTTACAGATAATGCCAAGTTAGCAAAGGTCTTCAGAGATCAGTTCTCGAAGTATAAGGTACAAGAGGCAAAAAGTTGACTGCAAGCACAACTTGTGCAGTCGGGTAGGTGAATAATTTTGCATTTGAAGTCTCTTAACTGTTAACTGACTCCTCACTGGAATGTGGAAAAGAATATCTACTATTACAAAGTTTTCTTCCAACGCAGTCTGACAATATGCATCCAGTTTGATTACAACATCCAGTGGCATTGACAGGAATCCAGTAGTGATTACATTGTTCCAGTGTTCAAGGTAGCATGTATGTAGTACTTGCATAGCTTAGACTTAGGTAGCGAGCAGTGGAGCTCTGGAAACAGTTCAGCCGAGGCTGGATGCTAACATTTTGTAAAAGTTTTACAACATGTGAGCAACTTCACAATCCTGGAGAAACTAAGGAGATTCAATCACTTCTGTGACAAACAGAAGAATCCCTCAGAAGATTGCATGACCACAATGGGTAATCAGTCATTCACGGCATCATTTAGTAACCCACTGCAGACACCTCTGTCCATTTGGACCCCTATAAATTCTACTGGGCGACAACCCCATTGTACAATCCAGTGATCCATCAAGAGATTCAGTGATCCAGTTGATAATGCAGCATTGCATATCCAGTGTTTTAACATCCAGTGTGGACACTGCGTTGTGGAAATCCTAGGGTACCTACATAAGGGATAACAGGAGGTGCATTGTCTGTCAATTCAAAGATAGTCTCTCCCTCCTGAGGCCAGAATGCTTTACCAATGCTAACAGGTTCAGAAGCACAGCTGCATCTGCCATATTTAGCCTCCATGGCAGACAGCTTCCAGCACTGAATGAGAGTTTCTGGTACAGATCCAGCTTGAACCTGTTGAAGCGATGCTCTAGAGGGCACGGGGAGAGCAGAGGTCAGTTCTCTGAAGATCGATGGCGGTGTCTCTTCCCTTACCATCCGGTGGACTGCACCAGACCACAACTCGCTGAACTCATTTGCATAGTCTATAAAATGTTAAATAATAGTCTGAGAACATTGGTCTTTGGAGGTCAGTGTCATGCTCAGTGCTGCAATTCGCCTGTCCCTGTAAAAAGAAAAAAATATACAATTTGAGAGGAGAAGGAAAGAGGGGATATACTGTGTCCCTAATAGAACACTGTGCTCCAGACTTGCAGCACTTATCATACTATCTTACCATAAGAAATCCGTAGAAGGCACTGTTTTTTCGTTACAAGCTGCCAAACCCTTGAATTCCCTACCAGCCAGCATTAGTAGTACCCAGGAGCATAAACCCATCAGAAGACAGTTGAAACCATGGCAATATCCTATATAACTGCATCACCTGCACCCAAGCAAGAGCCCAGAAACAGTCACACCCTCAAGCAAGATCCTCAGCTTACCTCCCATCAACTGCAAACAACTCAAGCAGCAAACTGCTTTCATTATTCAGGTAAGCAAAAAGGGCTGACCTATGGTTTGCCGTGGTATTATACAGTTATGAACATCCATATATAACTATTATGGCCCACAATAATGCTTAAACCATAATACGCGGTGGTCAGCAACAAATTGTAATTGAGAAATATTATATTCACATTATACATATCTGCTATGAGGGTTGTCAAGTTCAAGTTCAATTTATTTATGATTTTGGAACTCAGATGAGATCAATATAAAAAGAAACACAAAAGATAAAACATACATTTTTGAAGTATAGAATAATATATACAAATGTACATAATCTTTTAAAACGTCAGATAAAATCAGTGATGATAATCATAACATCCTTTAGAAATGTTGATATATATCTAGAAAACATTTAAAAAAGTTAAAAATCCTGTGGCAAAACATTTCATTAGGAGGATTATAAATGGCATCTATAAATGCGGTGGCAGACAAAATGGATAGTTGCAAGCAGATTGCCCTCATCCACTTACGTCGATACAATAAAAGAGCCGGACAAATAAAGAGCAAATGGGTAACATCCTGAGTGGAATTGTTGCACAAATTACACACAGGGAAGGAACCGTACCATTTGGACAAAACATCGTTAAGTGGAAGAGAACCCTGCCTCAATAAGAGCCAAAAACGACTAACTCCATGAGGGAGGTTCCAAGTAATATAAGATTGTACTTTATCAGGCAAGAATCAATAGCTGGATGAATACCTCTCTTTGAAATACATGCTTCCCTGTCTATGAGGGTTGTCCATCACCAGCACTGTATAGCCAAAAAGAACACAAACACCTCCAAATGAGTAGGCATGGAATAATTGAAGAGATCTGTCACACATTACTTGACAATTTTAGAGGACTCTAATATAGTCCATTCACTACAGGTCCAACACTCCAGGTCCAACATACATATATACAATCTGACCCCTTCTTTACATCTCATTTACATAGTCAGACATGGGATGATAATAAAAATGCCCATCCCCACAGATCTCTCACCTTCTCTCTCCCTCCAACCATGCCAGCTCAATATTACAACTATACACAAAAGCTCAGATTGGACAACACAGTGTAGTAACCAGCTAAGCAGACTATATCATATGAAATACCATAAAGGGACCAGGTGGTTTCAAAGATAACCTCACACTGAAAACCATAAAACCGTGCGTCTGTTTCTTTCACTTCATCATCCAACACAATGCTACAGTCATTGTCTCAAGACATGATAACTGCACTTCGATGGACATCATGCACTTCCCACATAGACTCACAACAAAAACAACATCCTTACAACCACACACCCTACATGGTGCAAAATGCTACTCATGTAGGCAAGCACTTCAGCGTCCCAGATAGGGGTGGTAAGCGGTAAACAAATGCTGCTTTACAATTCAATGAACATACATGTACACACATGCACCAACAAGTATTTGTGTAATAGGAAATCCCGCCAATGCTGTAGCATTCCTAATTTTTTTTTCTTTGAATAGAGCGCTCAGCGCAGCACTTCCCAGAAAAGCAGAGCACTTTTCAATCCTTTATTTTAAATCCTTGAAGAATTTTTAACTTTCCCCAGAATATTTCAGGACTGGAACCAGAATAGTAAATATGCCTCTTGGTCCATTTAAGGGAAAGTTGCATTTTCCCAAATATTATAGGACTGCAGTTACAAGAGTAAACTTGTCAGGGATTGTATAATCTCTTTTAAAACATATATACTTTGTTCCAATTGTAGCCAGGCTACAAAGATTTTCTTCATTGTGAAGTATACACCGCTGTTTACGTTTTCTCTTTCTATATCGCTATTAGTTGCCAAATAGCTCTCTGATTCACACGAGGGACACAGAGATATGGGAGAAATCCTTTCAACAAAACTTGAATGTTGCCTGACTATCGCGTTATTGTGCTGGTTCAGCGTTATATTTTGAATGACAGAAGCACTCGCCAATAAGTGTAAATGTATTTGCATAACACAAAAAAAAATCCATGTTCTAACATGCAGTGTGTTTTCTCCATGTGCAAGGGGCCATTGATTTCTTTTCCTGCCTGCAGTTATAATCAGGAAAAAATAAGTCATAAACCCCACTTAAAGGGGGTGGGGGGGATAGGGAGGGGCGTTTAAAGTATGGACAAAGTGGGCCAGTGGTCATCAGCTGCTGGGGCAGAGGTTTCCGAGAGTGTCCCAGCTGACGCTCTGCCCTCGGAAACCTAAATGAAGCTGGAAAACTGCGAGACTATGGAGCGAGAGCCCCACGGATTGATGACAAGCTCCTGTTCTGTCAAATTATAAGTGGTCACGCCCTTAGTCTAGGAATGGATGCAAAGTACGCTTCCTGTTCCTAGATGGCAACCCTGCTTCCTTGGTACTTGATGGTTCTGTTGCCAGGCGGGTTAAGTGACACTAATGTAGAGGTTGAATTAAATAAAAAGTTAAATAAAAGCGCCCATCCTCAAGGCAGTGTTCACTGGATGCTGATGAATGCTCAGGCAGCACAAAGATCATATCAGAGCACTTCTGCCATTTATACCCCTATAGGTACTCGGTAGCTGTAATGCTTTGACACTCTTTTCCTCTAATTAAAACTGGCAGTGATATCCATAGGGATAGAGTCTGGCTGGCCGATTTAGAGTTTTACCTGCAGATTTTCCAGTGTACATACTCTGCCAGGCTGAGAGTTTACATTCCACTGCATTTTGAGCTAAGGCTTTTCCACCAAACTTCCACTGGCACTGTGCCCCAAAGTGGCTGCTTATTGTGAGAATCAACACGCCTAATCTGCCTACCATGACAGGGGTTGTTGTCAAGGGCACTAATAGCTATTTGTGAAAGTCCGCCACCACATCCAACAGGGTCTTTCAGGGAGTTCATTCTGAAAGACACCCCAGTGGGACACCCTACTTGGGTTAGCCTCTCTGCTACGATACCTGCCGCATTAGCCTGTATACCTTTGTGGACTCTGACAGTCAGTCGTGTCTTGCTGGTGAAGCCTCTCCAATGTCCACGGCTCACAATAGGGCAACTAAGGAACAAATGCAGGATCTATTGTTTTTTTGGCGGAGTCTCTATTACCACTTTCCTCTAAATAAGGCTTGTATTTTTCCTTTTGATCGTTATTTTTCCACTAATCTCTTTCCAGGGTCTACCTTAATTTGTACTTTGAGATAAAGAAATACACTTTTGTTTTATTATCTTAAGAATGTTCTCATTTTAAGTAAACTTGAACTTATAAATGAGTGTGCACCGATAGACTGACATAGCTGATTCTATCCTTGGAGATGAATCTCCAGAGTGAAGAGTCCACGAAGATGAGAGTGGTGCCCTGCAGGTCTAAGAGTGCAAAGTGGTGTGCAGTGCATGACTCCAGCAAAGTTTGAATTAAAAAGAATTGCTGCAGAGCATGAGATAGGTAGTTTTCAACACATGCCCTTGCTGCAATTCTGTTTTAAGTGATCACTGAATTTGACAAGGTAGAATAAGTTGCACCTTTATAGTTAATCACCCAAATGCTTCTGTTTCTTTATGTATTATTTCCTTCTGTGTACCAGAGAATGTGTACTTGATGTACGATCACCTCACTGGGAAGAGGTCACTACGTTGTATTTCGAAGGTAAAGTTGGTACTGCATGTGGAATGGGCTGAGGAGCACAGAGAGGTAAGAACTATCAATCTCTACTCGCTATCTTTGGTTTTTGTGAAGTTACACTCAAACAACAGGGTGTTTATTTGACGTCATGGGGAATCAGATATGTGAAAGTTTAGAACAAATAATTCTTCTGGAGGAGAAGCTAGATAAGGGAATATAATTTTAAGCAAAAAGAACCAGAATACAAGGTTCCTGTGGCATGAGTGCTTGCAATTCACTGATACACACGAGGGAAGTTACTGCGACTAGAAATGCTACTTTCCATAAAAGATACTGGAAAGGGCAGGAGTGTACGGGCTCGCAAGGGGCCCCCTTGAGTCTAGTAAGGACTACATTGAAATTCCACTCAGAGGCTGGAGGCACCTTTAGGGCATGACTCTTGTAAGACCTTCCATAACAGCTTTTAGGGACCTATTTGCAGAAAACGGAAAAGTGTTCTCTGTTCTGCATAAAAGCCACTATGGCTGCTAAGTGAAGTCGAATAGAGGTACATGCTACCCCAGAATATTGTAGAAGGAGGTAACAGAGAGTATCTTGGACTGCAGGTTTTAGGATGTTAGATGTTTTGAGATACAGTATTTTTTCTCTCCATTTGGCCGCATAACATTCTCATGTAGTCAGCCTGCAGGCTCTCTTTAAGATGTCCACGCACTCCTGTGAGAGTCTTAGGTACCATAACTATAGGACCTCAGATGCCAAATTACTAGGTTGAGCTGCTTGGGGTCCAGATATCTGTCCTGTCTTTGGTTTTTGGTGGGAAGGTCCAGCTTGTTGAGGAGCTTCTTCTCAGGACTGATGGACATTTTGAGTGGGTGCAAAGTTGTGACATTTTGCATTTTCTGGAGTGGCGAAGAGGTCTATGAGAGGCGTCATCCAGCGGCAGAGGTAGCTGTGGAGAACTACAGAATTGAGTACACAATCATAAACTTGTTGGTGAGACCTGCGGAGCATGTCTGCCAGGCCATTGTCCACCCCTGGAAGATACTTCGCCACCAGGTGAATGTGGTGGCTAAGTTTGCCCAAGTGAGTGGATTCCGATTTGTTCTTGAAGAGGTGGCCCTGCAACACGTTGTTGCTGTTTCATCACTGCAAAGAGCGATGACACTGCCATTTATCAACACTAGATCCTCCACATGACCCTCCAATTGAGACAATTGTCAAAGCGCTGTTGAAGGGGGTGCATATATAGTCTGGCATAGGGCATTATGGTGATTCAGGATACCATCATGCCCAATAGGCGCATTACTGTTCTGACTGGTAGAGGAAAATTCATCTCAGAAAAGAGGGACAAGCTGCTAAAAAAACGTGACTCTATGTTGACTGGGGTAGACTTTGCCTCTAAATGAGTTTAGGGTTGATTGCAAGAAGGGCTGAATCTGTAGATGAATCAAATGTGATTTGGTGATGATGATTTTAAATCTTAGACTGTGAAGGAGCGAGATGGTTGTCTGGGTATGGGCCAGGCACTGAAGCCTGCTTGAGCTCTTAACCAGCCAATCATCTACGAAGGGGAGATGTGGATGCCTCCTTGTTTTAGGTGTGTGTCAATCACCGCTAGACACTTGATGAAGAACCTTGCCTCGGTGGTAACGCCAAAATGTAGAACTTTGAACTGGTAATGACAGTAACTCACCCTGAAACAGAGGCAGCATTGGTGGGATAGATTCATGGGAATATGGAAATATGTATCTTTTTGATCCAATGCTGTCATTAGGTCACCTTGCTGCAGCAGAGAGAATACTCCCTGATAGGTTACAATGTGGAAGTATAGGTTAGAGGAGCTTGAGGGTGAGGATTAGCATGATGAAGCCATCTTTCTTGGCAATGAGGAAATACAGGGAGTAAATCCATTTTACCTGGTGTTGCAAGGGACCCAGTTTGATGGCCTGTTTTTGGAGAAGGGCTTACACCTCTTCCCCTAAAAGGAGTATATGTTCCTTGCTGACGTGCGAGGGACTTGGGGTATGTTGGGAGGGTATGTGAGAAGTTCTACACAGTAACCACCATGGCTAGAACACATTTGTCTGGGGTGATTTCTTGCCAGGATGTCAGGAATTCCTAGAGTCTCCCTTGACAGGTATTGTGTGATCAGGGGCGGTGGGTTAGGAGGTGTCAAGAGTCAGTGCTTGGTGGTGGTGGAGGAGACCAACGTGCTGCTGGAAGCTGCCTTGTCTCTACCTCTGTTATTTATTCCCACCTTTAGTGTATCCTCAGAGAGTTTAGTGGTGGTAGGCTTAATGTTGTTGTTGACACTGGTAGGAGGTAGCATTGGAGGTGCCATGATATTGTTGCCTCTGAAATGAGCCTCTAAGGGCACCCATAGCCTTTGCATTATCTGTATACTTTTATATCTTTTCCACCATCGGGTCAACTTGTGGCCCAAACAGGTGTTCTCCAGCAAAGGCCAGGTTCAGCAGATTTGCTGCACTTTGGGCCTGAGCCCTGAATTTGGAGCCATGCGTGGAGTTGGATATGGATACTGATATTTATTCCATGGGCTGCAGTATCCACTGCTTCTAGGGCACAATACATAGTAGCATTAAAAATTGTCTTGCCCTCTGTAACCTGTACCTACCCTTTTTGGCAATATTCAAGTGTGAGATGCAGTAGCCTAGGCTGTGTTTGGTCCCAATGGGACCTGTCATATGGCCAGTAGGCATACTGCGTTGGCAATTAACCAACGGTTAGATGCATCTTCTGCTACCCATTTTCCTGCTCTGTCCAACATTTTACTCTCCTTATTGGTCAAGAAAGTGTCCGCCATCCCTTGAAAGTTTGCACATTCATGTGCAATGTACCACTAGTGATTCTGGTTCCACTTGTCCCCTGATGTATGGAGGGTTATAATGCAAGGCCTTTTACTTGCATTCTACCCGTTGGGTTACTACTCAGGATTTAATAGGTTTTAAAGGTTTCTGTACCTGGTTTTAACATGCCCTTTAATATGGTTAAGAACTTAACAGTTCCTCCTGATTTGGAAAGGGTTTCCACCAAAAAGTCGCCCTCCTCATGTACAATGTGAAGGTTGATCTTGGGTACTGCTCAGCCTTTTGAATTACCTCATGGTAGGAGTTTGTGTCATTAGGGTGGAGAGAAGATTTAGATGGGTAGAGATCTGTATCGGGGGATCCGGGGGGGAACTATTTTGTAGTCTTCCCACAGATCCTACCTTTCAGGTGGAACCTTAGAGAGGTTATATGGGTCGTCCGAGAGGTATGGACTGTGTGAGTCAAATTAGTGTAAAGCTTGAGGTTGAACAGGGGGGGGTCTTAGAGGGATGGTAGAGCAGGCATAGAAGAAGAAAGCGAATGGGGCACCTTTTGTCTTTGAGCTTCTCTTTTGGCACTGAACCAATAGCCTCCTCAAAAGCTGGCTTTCCCTTGCGTGGTAAAGTCTCAAACAATGTTGGTGGTTGCTTTGTTGTGATTTTGCCAGTTTAAGGTGGATGTACAGTCTTTTTTGTCTGGCACCCAAGTCTGCATGTGCGTGTTCCGGAATCAATTGTCCTGAATTGTCTGAATTTTTGGATCCAACACTTCTCGGAGCTGACGGCTTGTGTGCCAAGGCTGGCAGGATGTCTCTGGACACTTTCGGAGTCGAATGCTTTGACACCAAACCATAGTTTTGTCCCTGGGAATTTGGTGTCAAAGATGTTGTGAGGTCTGACTGTCTCAGCTCTGACTGAGTTCTGGGTGACAACAATATTTTGTGACCGGCCGGCATCTTTGGTGCCTGCCTGGGCTTCGGCACCAAGGTGGCGAAGATCTTTGTCTTGGTTGATGGCTGAGAGCCTGTGGATGAGGGTATTACTGGTGCAGTGGGTTTCTCTTGAGGCTAAGTCAAGTCAAGTCAAGTCAGAGAATTTATATAGCGCACTACATACCCAGAGGGTCTCAAGGCGCTTAGGAAGGGGAGGAGGATTACTTGTCAAATATCCACGTTTTAAGTTGCTTTCTGAATGCTAGGTGGTTCTGGGTAAGGCGAAGGTAAGTGGGGAGTGAGTTCCATGTTTTAGCAGCCAGGTATGAGAAGGATCTGCCTCCCATGGTGGTCTTGTTGATGCGAGGTACAGTGGCGAGGGCTTGGCTGGAAGAACGTAGTTGGCGGGAGGGGGTGTAGAAGGACAGTCGTGAGTTGAGGCATTCTGGTCCGATGTCGTAGAGTGATTTGTGTGCGTGGGTTAGCAGTCGGAAAGTGATTCTCTTATTGACGGGTAGCCAGTGGAGGTCTTTCAGGTGACCAGAGATGTGTTCGTTGCGCGGGATGTCTAATATGATCCTGGCTGAGGCGTTTTGGATTCGTTGGAGTTTCTTCTGAAGTTTAGCGGTAGTACCTGCGTAGAGGGTGTTTCCGTAGTCCAGTCGGCTCGTGACCAGAGCATGGGTGACTGTTTTCCTGGTTTCGGTGGGGATCCAGCGAAATGTTTTTTTGAGCATGCGAAGAATGTTGAAGCAGGATGAGGATACGGCGCTGACTTGTCTGTTCATTGAGAGTGAGGAATCCAGGATGACGCCTAGGTTCCGTGCGTGGTCTGTTGGGATGGGTGCTTTTCCAAGGGCTTCCGGCCACCAAGAGTCGTCCCATGCAGAGGGGGATGTACCTAAGATGAGGACTTCTGTTTTATCTGAGTTCAGTTTCAGACGGCTGTGTTTCATCCATTCGGCAACTTCTTTCATTCCTTCGTGTAGGTTAGTTTTGGCGGTGCTGGGGTCATTGGTGAGAGAAAGGATTAGTTGAGTGTCATCCGCGTAGGAGATGATATTGAGGTTGTGTTGGCGGGCGATGGCCGCGAGGAGGCTCATGTATACGTTGAAGAGGGTGGGGCTGAGTGAGGATCCTTGTGGTACGCCACAGATGACTTCAGTGGCCTCGGACTTGAATGGTGGAAGGCGGACTCTCTGGGTTCTTCCGGTGAGGAACGAGGTGATCCATTCGAGTGCTTTTCCTTGTATTCCGATGTTACTGAGGCGTTGTAAAAGGGTGCTGTGGCAGACTGTGTCGAATGCTGCAGAGAGGTCGAGGAGGATGAGGGCGAATGTGTCTCCATTGTCCAGTAGAGTTCGAATGTCGTCTGTTGCTGCGATGAGGGCGGTCTCCGTGCTGTGTTTTGCTCGGAAGCCGGACTGAGAGGAGTCGAGGGATTTGTTGGCTTTGAGGAAAGCGGCGAGCTGGTTGTTGACAGCTTTCTCGATTACTTTGGCCGGGAATGGAAGGAGCGAAATGGGGCGGTAATTTTTGAGTTCGGTGGGGTCCGCTGTGGGTTTTTTCAGAAGGGCGGTGAGTTCAGCGTGTTTCCAGTTTTCCGGGAAGGTGGCGGAGTTGAAGGAGCAGTTGATGACGTCTCGGAGGTGCGGTGCTATGACGGAGTCAGCTTTGTTGAAGATGTGGTGAGGACATGGGTCTGTGGGGGATCCTGAGTGGATGGAGTTCATCAGGCGAATGGTGTCCTCAGTGGAGATTGGGTTCCAGTCGTTAAGGGTGTTCACGGGGGGAGAATGTTCAGCATATGGTTGGGTGGGTTGGTCTCCGGGTTGGTTGTCGAAGCTGTTGTGGATGTCTGCAATCTTGTTGTGGAAGAATGAGGCTAGGGAGTCGCAGAGGGCTTGAGAGGGGGTGATGTCGTTGGAGTTGGCCGAGGGATTGGAAAATTCCTTGACAATGTTGAAAAGTTCCTTGCTGTTGTGGGCGTTGTTGTCAAGTCGATCCTTGAATGCTGTTTTCTTGGCCTTTCGGATTAGTTGGTGGTGAGTGCGGGTGGCGTTTTTGAAGGCGTCCTTGGTGCTAGTGGTTGGGTCTTTTTTCCAGGCCTTTTCAAGGGAGCGGCAGAGTTTCTTGGACTTCTTAAGATCATCGTTGAACCATGAGGCCTTCTTGTTGCCAGGTTTGCTTTGACGTTTTTTCAGTGGTGCTAGGGTGTCGGCGGGTTTGGATAACCATAGGGTGAGGTTGGCGGCGGCTTGGTTTGGGTTAGAAGAGTGGGCTGGGGTGTTTAGAAGGAGCGATGAGGAGATCTGGTCGGTGGTGCTTTTCCTGACGCCGCGCTCCACGGATTAACTGCTAATTCCCTGGCATTCAACCTTCCTGGTGCCTCCCACGCCTCGCCGGACCCGCTCCGCGGGTCCTGCTTCGTGGTCGAGGCGGTTTTGAACTTGGGGCATCTTTTTCTTGTGACACCGACACCGGCAGGGCTGCGAGGCAGAGCGGAGGACTCCGTTGTCCAGGAGTCTCCGCGCGCCCGTCTCCAGCTGGGCTCCTCTCCCTGCCGGCCGCGCCCCCACCTCAGCTGTTCATAACGAGCACTTCCAGGCTCCAACAGTGGACGCTTTTCCTGACGCCGCGCTCCACGGATTAACTGCTAATTCCCTGGCATTCAACCTTCCTGGTGCCTCCCACGCCTCGCCGGACCCGCTCCGCGGGTCCTGCTTCGTGGTCGAGGCGGTTTTGAACTTGGGGCATCTTTTTCTTGTGACACCGACACCGGCAGGGCTGCGAGGCAGAGCGGAGGACTCCGTTGTCCAGGAGTCTCCGCGCGCCCGTCTCCAGCTGGGCTCCTCTCCCTGCCGGCCGCGCCCCCACCTCAGCTGTTCATAACGAGCACTTCCAGGCTCCAACAGTGGACGCTTTTCCTGACGCCGCGCTCCACGGATTAACTGCTAATTCCCTGGCATTCAACCTTCCTGGTGCCTCCCACGCCTCGCCGGACCCGCTCCGCGGGTCCTGCTTCGTGGTCGAGGCGGTTTTGAACTTGGGGCATCTTTTTCTTGTGACACCGACACCGGCAGGGCTGCGAGGCAGAGCGGAGGACTCCGTTGTCCAGGAGTCTCCGCGCGCCCGTCTCCAGCTGGGCTCCTCTCCCTGCCGGCCGCGCCCCCATCTCAGCTGTTCATAACGAGCACTTCCAGGCTCCAACAGTGGACGCTTTTCCTGACGCCGCGCTCCACGGATTAACTGCTAATTCCCTGGCATTCAACCTTCCTGGTGCCTCCCACGCCTCGCCGGACCCGCTCCGCGGGTCCTGCTTCGTGGTCGAGGCGGTTTTGAACTTGGGGCATCTTTTTCTTGTGACACCGACACCGGCAGGGCTGCGAGGCAGAGCGGAGGACTCCGTTGTCCAGGAGTCTCCGCGCGCCCGTCTCCAGCTGGGCTCCTCTCCCTGCCGTCCACGCCCCCTCGGCATAACCTTCAAAAGGATCCACAACTCCCGCAGCGCGGGAGCGCGCGGGAGGGCGCCGGGAGAAGCCCGGGACAAGGGCGGGACCGTCTGTGGCCGTCAGGGGCCAAAGGAGGCCGGGCTGGGCCTCATTATTAATATCTCCCTCCTGACATTATTTTTATTGTTAACGTTTATAGTGTCGTTAAAGTCCCTTTTACTGTATATTTAAACATTTCGTTTTGTGTGGCTTTATCGCCAACTAAGGTTGGTCATATTCTTACCTATTATATCCTGGAAAGGCTAACAAAAATGACTTTAAGATCTGGTAAGGAGAGGCAGGTTCAGGTCTCCACCTCTAATGGTACGTTCACTGGTACAATTGACCAATTTTTTAAACGTTCAACAGCCATTTTAGAGAAGGAGATCGCTTTAGTTGAAAAACGCCTCTCGCTTGATATTATCACCGGTAAGCGTTCTTCACTAGGTAAAATAAGCGAGGCTGTCTCCCCTGTCCCACTCTCTACGCTGAATATGGATAGCAATGTAGATGTGATGTTAGCTCCTGTTATTGAGACTCATAACGAGGAGATTATGAATACCAACCAGGAAAATGTTTTTAATACTGCACATGAGAACCTACCCAACAGTGGGACCATCTGTTTAGATCAGTCCGGGGATAATTCTGGTCTCTCAGATTCTCCAAAACTTAACATTAGCAATGATCCTATGGATTCTCCTTCTTTATTAGAACTGACACCGACTCAGAATCCTGGGAAACGTAAGAGGGTTGCCTCACCAGATTTGGAGGAACACACAGAGGGGGTGGTTAATGCTACAGCCTCGCCCCCACAGCTACCCAATATTAATGTTTCTAGCCAGCAAGGGGGGGGCGAGACTATGACTATGATTAGCATAACAGAAGAAATATTTTTGGCTAAAATTGAGTTGCTATTCAAATCTCTTCTTTTACCCCTCTTTGAAAGGACAAGGTTGTTAAATACAAAATTGGACACCTTAGACCTGTTAGTAAAGGAAAATATAGCGACTTCGGATAGAACTCTCTCCAGCTTAGCAAGAGCTGGTTTGTCCCCACCTGTCCTGTCCAATCCAAAACCCACAGTTGTGACAAATAGTAATAAAGCGGGGGGTAATAATTCACAAGTGGGAGCCTCTAAACCAAAGGCCCCGCAAAAAACAGGACCCGCTCTTAAGAAAATAGCCTCTACAGAGAATCCTGCAAGGCCTAAGTCCATCAAAAACCAGCAGGCACAGAACAATCCTATACCAGCCAGGGACAAAAACACCACTCATCAGCCCATTGGTAAACCTATCCCAAAGAAACAGTGTGTGAACCTTCCACCGGAGTCAGTGCCATATACAATTGTTTTAACTGGCGTGGCTCCACTCGTAGATGGCAAGAGGGAAACACACAAGGATCTTTATAATAAGGTCATATTTTGGCTTAATAAAAATCGGCCACTCCCTCCTAATTTAAACCCTGAAATACTTAACGTTAGGAGGGTGGATTGGATAGGTTATGGTAAGAAAGATCTAGAGGGGGATTGTGTGGTGGTTAGCTTTAGAGAGCCCTGGGTTGCCGAATATATCGGCAGAGAACCAAGATTTGGCAGAGTTGGGGACGTACAAACTTTACTACTGCATTATTTCTATCCAGCATTACATGCCAATAGATCTCACACTCCGTTCCAACATTCGAGAAGGGACAGGCACAGAGGGAGATTTCACTTTGACACCCCGCTCTATCCAATGTTCTATCCTCACCTTGCAAACCGGTTTGCTCCCCTCTCCGGTCTGGAAGGAGTGGATTGACTTGATGTAGAACAACAGAATACTGGGAGTGCTAGCGCTGTGCTAACTTGCTCTCCAAAAAATATGTGTAATTTAGGGGCAGAGATAGTTTCCATACCTAGTACAAAACCTAAGAGGGTGGAAAAAAGGGAAACTTTCATGCCAGGTAACCCCAGGCAGAAAAACACTAAGGCGTTCGCCAACCCATCTGCCTTTATGGCAGAGAAAACATCATACACACTTGTAGTCTTGTCTTGGAATATAGCGGGATTGAAGGGGAAAATGTCAGAGGCCGCTTGGGGTTCCTATGTGGATACACATGATGTAATCATCCTGCAGGAAAGTTGGTCAACAGAAGCTATCTATCGGGTTGGCTATCTTAACTACTATAAACCAGCCACTAAAGGACCGAAGGGCCGCCCGTCAGGGGGTTTAGTCATTTGGATTAGACAATCATTAGCCATTACCATCACTGAACTCCCTACTCTGAGTAATGATATCCTAGCATTGAAATTAACAGATAACAATAATCAGACCTCTTTTCTGTTTAATATATATGCCAGAGGTAAGCCAGGTGGGAAGCCTGCGGGAGTGGTAGCTGAACTCGACTCCCTACTGAACGATATTAGCAGAGATAGCTGTGTTATGGTGGCAGGTGATTTCAACTGTTGCTTTGAACCATTTCCCAACCTTGATGGTGGGGGATATGGGGAAATTGATCAGATCTGGAATATTCCCCCTTTGTCTGTTGCCCCTATCAAAAAAGTTACGGAGGCAGTTATGCAATGGTTGGGTCTCTGTCTTGAATGGGACCTACGTGCTGTAAACGGCAGGACTAAATCAGACCCAATGGGAAAAGTTACATTTGATAACTCCATAAACTCAAGTCGCATTGATTATTTTCTACTTAAGATAGACTTCTGGAAAATGTTGGTGGACATGGAAGTTGTTAATAGATCTGAGAGTGATCATAATCCCCTGGTGATAACATTATCAGTATCTGAGGGCCTCTGTATGAACCCTGTTACAAACATTGAAACTGCAGATGCTGGCCTTACAAATGACTGCAGAAGGGTAAAATGGGCTGGCCTCCAAGAGAACACTGCCACTATTAGCAAAATTGCCATGGAGGTCTCAGCGGCCACAAAACAGATGGCACACATTCTTGAGGCTGGTACTCCACTGGACCAAATTGGGACAATTCATGAGACTCTTTTTAATAATATTAAGTCTTTTTTTATTAAAACTGTCAAGGGAGGAAGTAAAAAAGCCCAAGCACATCCTAGGTTGAAATGGTACGACAAGACCTGTGGTATTGCCCACAGCTCTCTGTTAAGTGCCATCAAATCCAAATCATGCGAGGATATAAGGATAGCTAGGGTGAACTACAAGAAGGCATTAAAAGAGGCAAAAAGCAAATGGGATGACCAGCGTTGGTTAGATTTATACGAGGCAAGTACCTCATCTAACCAACAAAGATTTTGGGAGGTTGTGAAATGGGGAATTTCGGGGGAATTACATATTCCGGTAAACCATGTTCCAGCAGAACAATGGGTCAAACATTATGAGTCGCAGTTCAGCCACACGGAACGGATCTCCCTTACCACCGTTAGGGAAGATGCCAGTGTGCAGTCTGAACAGTCCTCATTTGATCACGTTGTTTTTACCGAAACTGAAGCTATTTCTGCTCTCAAACTAGTCCAGAATGGCAAAGCCCCCGGTATGGATTGCATCCCCGCGGACCTCTTTAAATATGATCAAAAACACTGGGTCCCGTATATATTAATTTTAGCAAACGCCATAGCTAGGGGCACAAGGATACCAAATTCCTGGAAAGGGGCCGAAATTTTGCCAGTGCATAAGAAAGGGGACAAATCTGATGCGGGAAACTACCGCCCCATCAGCCTCATCGATGCTCTCCAAAAAGTAATAGCCAGAATGTTGTTGGGGAAAATTCATTCGTGGATGATAGAAGTAGATATTTTGTCTCCAATGCAGGCTGGGTTTAGGGCACATATTAGTACAGTTGATCAGATCTTAAGATTTGTCATGATCTACTGGAAAACTGTGTCACTGAGAGACGGGAAGATCTTCGCTGCATTTGTGGATCTCAAATCAGCGTTTGATCTGGTCCCTAGGGGGAAGATGTGGGCTGCATTGAAAAGGATGGGGGTTCCTTCTGCACTTTTAGATTTCACCATTAAGATGCATGAGGGTAACTTTGCAAGAGTCAGATGGGGTCGTCAGGGCCAGGTTACTGAATCCTTCCCCGTGACCCGTGGTGTGAGGCAGGGTTGTGTCCTGGCCCCCACCCTATTTGTGCTCTTTATTAATCAGGTGGTAAAGTTCCTTTCAGATACCCCCACTGATGCTCCTTCACTGGGTGGGTCAAAATTCCCTCTTTTAATCTTTGCAGACGATACTCTCATATTGGCCAAAACACAGAAGGGTTTACAGGCTGCAATAAACAAATTTATGGATTTTTGTAACATGAATGATCTTGAGATTAACATTAATAAAACCAAGTTTATGGTCTTTACCAAGAAAAAGCCTTTGAGGGGCAATATTTTAATGAATGGCTCCAGATTGGAACAGGTCAATGTAATGACTTATCTCGGTGTTACTTTGGATTTCAGGTTAAAATGGAAAGAGCAAATAGAGGCACTTTGTTTGAAATTTGCCCGCTTGACTGGTTGTCTAGTAAAAGAGCAACGGCGCTCGCTGACCAAAAGAGTGCTGCCTGCGCTTAAAATCTACAGTGCTAAAATCAGCTCAGCGATATTGTATGGGGCAGATATTTGGGGTTGTGTGGATCTGGCTGTCCTGGATAGGATACAGAATAAATTTCTCCGCAACCTAGTTAGTCTCCCCCCATCAACACCAGTCCTTCCACTTTTGATGGACATGGGCATGCATACCATTAAACATCAGGCACAGTACAGGATGGTGGCTCTATGGAGACGCATATGGTCAACCCCGGAACTGGCCATGTTTGCCCGTGAACTTCAAGATGTGAGATTGCAACAGGGGGCTGGCAGTATACCATGGCTAAAGCAAATTAAGAACACTCTCACTGAAATGGGCCTACCTTTGCTATGGTCAGAACCGGGTTTCCATACCTTTCCTACTAAGGATGAATTTAAAACTCTTTTCTGGTCCATGGTAAAAACGGAACATGTTGCACTTTCTGAGAAAGTGAACCTGACAGGCCAGTTTCTGCTCCACAAAGTAATTCCTAATAAAGAAGTATACTGGGATGTTATCCTTAAAACATTAGATAGGAAACTATATCACCAGTTCCGTGTGGGCACGCTGCCAGTGAGGGCCTTTACCAGCGGCTGGCAGAGGCTTGAGTCAAGCCTCTGTCCTTGTTGTGCCGTTTGCGAAGAAACAGTAGGCCATTTCTTATTTGTCTGTACTGCCTATTGTAAACCTCGTAATAAGTGGTTGAAACCTGTATGTATTAGACTAAATACCCGAGTGAGCAGTGAAGCATTGCACATCTTGAAAATGAATACTTCCGAATGGCTAACCATAGGATTGGCGAAATTCCTCGGGTGGGCTTGGCTGATAAGATCTAGGTCAATTAGCTCATAAATCAAGATCTAAACAAACTGTATTCCACGTTTTCTGATTGTTTTATGGTCTATGAATTTGATAGTATTGATGACCTGCAAATTTTTAAACATGTCTAAATGATTTTACTAGTTCTTTGGACGTCTTTATACGTATGTTTAATTGCGATCTTAACTTCACTTGTTCTTTTTTAATGATTTAGCTTTGTTCTTCATTTTCTCTGTTTTGGTCCTTATATGTATTTAAATATCTTTATTATTATTGTTATGACTTTTTTGTATCAGTTGTAGATAATGTATTTTTGTGTTTTGTATATATGTGTCTTTTATGATGAAGAATCGAAATAAAGACGTTAAAAACTGAAAAAAAACTGATTTTGTTCCAGTTTCTTTGCAGAGTTGGTTGGAGGTGGTTGGTGGGTTTTGGCTTGTTGTAGGTGAAGTGAACGCAGCTGTGGTCAGTCCAGAGGAGATCCGTAGTGTGGCTGAAGGAGACATGATTGCTGGAGGTGAAGATGGGGTCGAGTGTGTGACCTGCGATGTGGGTGGGGGAAGTGACCAGTTGTTTGAGTCCGAGGTTGGCGAGGTTGTCCAAGAGGGTGGTGGTGTTGCGGTCGTTTATCTTTTCGAGGTGAAAGTTGAGGTCTCCCAGAAGGATGTAGTCTTTGGAGGGGAGCGCGTGTGGAGTGATGAAGTCCGTGATGTCTTCTCTGAATTTTGCGCGGGGTCCTGGTGGTCTGTAGAGGAGGGTGCCTCTAAGTGTGGTCTTGGGGTCGATGTGGATCTGGAAGTGAAGGTGTTCGGAGTTGGCGAGGTTGGCGTCAGAGCTGGTTGATATGCGGATTGATTTCTTATGGACGATAGCGATTCCTCCTCCTGTGTGGCCGGTGCGGTCTTTGCGAGTGATCTTATAGTCTTCAGGGATGGCAATGGTGATGTCTGGGGTGGAGGAAGCGTTCATCCATGTTTCCGTTAGGAAGGCGATGTCTGGAGAGATGGTGTCTAGTAGATTCCATAGGTCAATGGCGTGTCTGTGGACCGAGCGGGTGTTGAGAAGGATGCATTGTAGGTGGTTGGGGTCGGGAATCTGTGGTGTGGTCGTAGCGGAGATGTTGTCGTTGCCGCTGAATTTGCAGGAGTAGCAGGAGAAAGGTCCATGGGTGTGTCCAGGAGCTGCTTGGACGCAGTTGGGGGCGCGACCGGGGTTAAGGGCTAGGAGGGTGGCGGCATCGTAGGTAATGCGGGAGGGCTGGGAGGGACGGGGGCCAGGGGGTCTGGCGCTGGGCGCGGTCCAGGCGCGGACGGGCGTAGACGGGCTTACCTTTGGCGCACCTTCGGCGCGAATGGGGCGCGGTCGCTGCGCGTAAACGCTGCGCGCAGGAGCAACTGTCATATATGGAAAGTGGAGGGGGAGGGGCGAGGGCGGCTCAGCTGGGAGGCGGATCGGGCAACGTAGGAGGACAATAACAACAAAAATGGAGGCGGAGGGGTCAGCACGGCAAGAGCGCCTGGGGGAGAACGCGACTACAGCAAGGAATAAGCGCTAGCAATTGTGATATGCTAATAAGCAAAGCGGCAGTCAGAGGCAAATAGCAGTTAAAAGATTATAACCAGTTTCCGTGAAAATGCGCTGCACAATGATATCAGAAACGGCAATAAGGTTGCGCTGGCGGTTTAACAATGCTAATACAAATAAGCAAAGCGGCAGTCAAAAGGTAATAGGTTGCAAGCAGTTTCAAATGCGCTGCACAACGATACCACAACGATACCACAGGGGAGCGACCACTCGGCACCGAGGCGAAGAGTGAGTCACAGCGCTTCCAGGTATGGGAGCGCTGTTTGTAGTTTGTGGGAGGGCGGCTCAGCTGGGAGGCGGGGCGGGCAACGTAGGAGGACAATAACAACAAAAATGGAGGCGGAGGGGTCAGCACGGCAAGAGCGCCTGGGGGAGAACGCGACTACAGCAAGGAATAAGCGCTAGCAATTGTGATATGCTAATAAGCAAAGCGGCAGTCAGAGGCAAATAGCAGTTAAAAGATTATAACCAGTTTCCGTGAAAATGCGCTGCACAATGATATCAGAAACGGCAATAAGGTTGCGCTGGCGGTTTAACAATGCTAATACAAATAAGCAAAGCGGCAGTCAAAAGGTAATAGGTTGCAAGCAGTTTCAAATGCGCTGCACAACGATACCACAACGATACCACAGGGGAGCGACCACTCGGCACCGAGGCGAAGAGTGAGTCCTGAACCATGTGGGGCCCTGGAGGGTTGGCTCAGCTTGGAAGAGATGGTGGCACGACTCAGTCATTGGGGGTGTCCTGCCTCTCGTAGAGGTCCCTTGATGACATAGGGTGTGGTTCATACTCACTCCTGTGGTGTTTTCCGTGTGTGTGGCCCTGCGGCTTCGTGGATGAGGTGCAGCTCTTCCTCCTCTGCATTGGACCCAGAAGAGAAGACAGCCTCTGGCGATGGTAAATGTGGAAGGATGCTTGAGGTCCTGCTTCCTCAATATCAAACTCAGGAGTTTCTTCCCCAAAGATGTCTGGGGCCTCAAGTACAGAGCGTGTGTACATCTTGTGAAGTGCCCATCATCTTTCTCGAAGATAGCAGAGAGTATTCTTGGACCTAAACCCCAGGGAGCCCTTGTTCATGGTGGTGTCATCATCTGGGGACTAAATTATACACCTGGTGATGCTGAGGCCAGGTAATTTCTCGCCGCAGAAGGGTAATGTTGATCCGCCATCTGTTCCATCATCAATTCGGCATTCTCCAGCATGAAGTCAGTAAGTTGTCACTCTAGGGGCTCGGTTGCCCCTGAGTCAGGCCCAGGGCCCAGGGCCCAGCGGCGTAGTTTTTTTGTGGTAGTTGCTGTAGCTGAGATTTCAGTGATGAGATAGCTATGGAAAAATGCCTTAATTTGCAATTGGTTTCGAAAAGAAAACCTGAAAGGTTAGACGAAAGTGTCGATAGCCTTTTCCAGGAGCTCTGGTGATGCAAATACGAAGCGGACGTAACAAAAAAACAATCTAATCTGGGATCAGTGGCTACACGCAATGCTAGCCTAAGGGGAGTCACCAAATACCTAGTGACTAGAAAGACTTCTTCGCAGAAAAACAACTTGTGAATATCCAGCCCAGCACTAGATGGCAGGAGAATGCAGAGCATGTGACAGCAACTTTTGCTATGAATAGATGTTTCAGATGCAGAATTGTATTGAAGATATTTGATAAACAAGCATTTATAATGCAATGGTCTCGCCTTTGCAAAAGTTAGAGCTATTGGCATTGTAAATGTCAACATTTGTATTTATGTGTTGGTTTTGAAAACAGATAAATAAATGGTATTGTCATTTACAATGCCAATAGCTTAATCTCTCGCAAATGCCACAAGCAAACACACAGACCCACACACGCACAGAGCCCCCATACACACAGACCCACACACACACACACACAGAGCCACACAGACACACACACACAGAGCCACACACAGACACACACACACACACACAGACCCACACACACACACAGACCCACACACACAGACACACACACACACACAGACACACACACACACACACAGACCCACACACACACACAGACCCACACACATACACCCATACACACAGACACACACACACACACAGACCCACACACACACACACAGACCCACACACACACACACACACTGAAAATGCAATAGGTCTCGCCTTTGATTAAGTTAAAGCCATTTGCTTTGCTAATGGTATTGTATAGCAAAGCAAATGGCTTTGCAAATGGCTTTAACTTAATGTACACTGCACCATGGTGTGGCGCTCATTTTGTTCTAATTTTTATGGCACACAGACCAGTCTGGCCTATTGATTTTGTTCAGGGAACATGAAAGGTTTTTTTACAGGCCTTACCTGAGGAAGGAGGGTTGTAAAAAGGTGATATCACCCACCCAGAAGTAATGCCATGTATGCAATTAAGGCCAAACTCCCAGCTAGGGGTGTAGGATTCAAAGGCGGTGGAGAGAGGCAGAAACCCTCCACCTCTCACAGGCCAGAAATCCATTTAAAGCTCGGAGACCATCAAGACTTATCAGTGCTGCTGGGGACCATTAACTCTTTCAATGCTTCGTACAGATCAGGTCATGGCCCCCGTCTTGTGTGGGTGGAGCTGGAAGAGGCCTTTAAAAACACTGCATATTCGCTCTGCCCGCAACGGCGTGGATGTGCTTTTCAGCACAATTCACGTCTGGATCTCGGGTATTGATTGGAAGGGAAATCTGTCACTCCCTCGTCCCCTGTCATTCAATCAGGCAGGCCCAGTTTGTCATTTCAACAACTGGTGTGCTCTGCTTTGCGAGGGGTGTTTGAAGTTAACACCCCAAGCCAAGGCCTGCGTGTCTGGGAGGGGGCACTTGAGCAGAACAACAATGCCCCTTTCTTTCTCAGAGGGCAAACTTAGCCTTTTCTAAAAGGAGAAACCCAATCTTTAGCACTGAAAGGGATAATCAATACCAAGGCACTTCAGGAGCGTGTGTGGTGGGGGTGGGGGAGGGGGCGTGTGTGGTGGAGGTACAGAATGTAGAGTTTATGAAGGAAATGGGGGGGGGTATTACACTCGGTTTAAAATATCCTGATTACTAAAAGCTAAACACAGAAACAGGTGAAGGGGGAAGCAGGCCCGAGGTGGGATGTTGACTCTCAGGCGCCATTTATAAACTCCTCAGTGCCACTAAAACTACGGGCATTCTCCGTTCTCTCAAAATGTCTGCTCTGCTGAGTCTCAAACAAATGGGCTTTGTTGTGTTTTTATTTTAAATGTATATTTCTGTCCACAAAGACCCTCTTCTGTAGAGCGTCTTAAGATGAAATTGCTATATGTCTTTTTAATTTTTTTTGCTGCCTTGTACCAGGGAAGAACTCGATAAATTGTAAATTATAAGAAAACATGGCCAAAGTGAGCAACACTGCAAGGCCCCTGGCCTTACAACCACTTCACGGCCAACAACCTGCAGCTGCAGATCAGGCTAAGCGTGCTGCAGGGCCTGGACGGTGAGAGAGGGGGGCCTGGAGGATGGGGGAGATGGCTGGAGGGTGGGGGAGAGGGCTGCACGGGGCGCTGCAGGGCCTGGACAGTGAGAGATGGGGGGGCTGGAGGGTGGGGGGAGAGGGCTGGAGGGTGAGTGGTGGGAAGGGGCTGAAGGGTGAGGGGAGGGCTGCACGGGTCACTGCAAGGCCTGGACAGTAAGAGAGGAGGGGGGCCTGGAGGGTGGGGGGAGAGGGCTGGAGGGTGAGGGGGGGAAGGGCTGGAGGGTGAGGGGGGAAGGGGCTGGAGGGTGGAGGGAGAGGGCTGCACGGTGCGCTGCAGGGCCTGGACGGTGAGTGGGAAAGGCTGGAGGGTGAGAGGGGGTGAGAGGGTGAGGGGGGGAAGGGGTGGAGGGTGAGTGAGGGTGGGGGAGGGAAGGGCCTGGAGGGTGAGTGGGGAGGGGCTGGAGGTTGGGGGGAGAGGGCTGCACGGGGCGTTGCAGTCCCTGGACGGTGAGGGTGGGGGGAGGGAGATGGCTGGAAAAGGGTGAGGGAGAGTGCTACGGGGACGGCAGTGAGCAAGGGGCAGATCTCCAGGGGCTGGACGGTGAGTGAGGGAGGGGACAGCACAGGGAGGGAGGGAGAGGGCTGGAGGGTGAGTGAGCGAGAGGACTCTGGAAGATGGACTTGGTGAGGGAGAGGGCTGGAGGGGAGGTGGTGAGGGACAGGACTGTGGGGGTGGACAGGGTGAGGGAGAAGGCTGCGGGCGGCAGTGAGGAGGGGGAGATCTGCAGGGGCTGGATGGTGAGCGAGGGTTGGTGGAGAGTGAAAGAGCCGTCGGGCGTAGACAGGGAATGGAGGGCGGTATGCAGGGACCGGACGGTGGGTGTGTGTGTGCCGGGAGCATGGACAGTAAATGAGGGCAGACCCCAGGGACGGGGAGTGCAGCCGGCATGTGAGCGGAGGGCTGGTGTGCACAGCTGTGAGGGACACAAGAGGTGTCTACAGACCAGGCGTTGATTCGAGGTCCTACAGCCATTGGGCCCCTGCCGCCAGTGTTCATAACCCGCGAGCAGAGGGAGGGGCCGGGGCAGGTGAGAGGGCACGTAAGGGCACGGGTCCAGAATCCTGTCTGAGGAGCTTGGCTGCCCCGGCCCCTGTCTGAATGCGGAACCGAGCGCTGGCTCTGTCTCAGCGATCAGAAGAGGAAGTGCGGCCGTGTGGAGAGGAGGCCACAGAAGATAGGTGGCATGGACGCGTGTGAGCCACTTAAAGGTCGCCGAGCCCCGCTGTGAGGTGTGTCTAGGCGTGGTAGCGGAGCTCAACCTGTGCCCTCACCCTCGCACCTGGTTAAAGGAGCGCAGCTCGGCCCTCGTGTTTCCTCAGTCGCAGCCAGGAGCGGGTGTTGTATTTGAATATCATCGATTTCTATATCTTGTGTCTTGTGCGCACACTTATAGACTTTTAGAGGGAAAGCGCTGCCTTTAATATTTTAGCCCCGTCCCTTTCAGACTGGGCGCCCGGACTTCCTGCTGGCATAAAAGGCTTCCTTGTCTTCTTTATGGGGTCATCTGGACCCATATAGAAGATAAGAAATCTTTTACTTCAGCAGTAAGTCGAGGATACCCAATCTGAAAAGGACGGGGCTGAAAGAGAAAGAAGAACGTCAATAGGACCTCTTCTCCAATGGCTGGCCACTGTTTAGGAGGCCAGCCAATGGAGAAGAGGGGCGGGGCTTAACCTTGCTAGTAATATTCTCTCTATCTCATTAAATCTCGCCAGCGAGACTGCGCAAGTGCAGCCATTGCAGGCTGAGACCAAAAAAGAGCTTAGCTCTGTCAGGATTTCCCTTTAATTTGACGCGTAACAGAGAATCTGAGAAGCTTGTGACCCTGCATCCAACTTGATGATGAGAAATAGTTCAAGCATGCCAATCTATGGTAGATCCAAGGCTAGAAGCAGAGCATCTTTATATTCAGGGATCCCTGTGGAGGGGAGGCTCGTGGCAAGATCTCTCGATTATTCTACATTCGATATTGCATAGAGCTGGCCAAGTTGGCATTTTACTAAACACTGATGTATGGGGTTTTTCCTCCACAGTTTTTGCAACCTACTCAAATGGCTTTTGTCATTTTTTTCAATATGCAATAGAATCTGTTTGCGCTACTAGTTCCTGCATAACAGTTGCTGTGTGGGATTTGGTGTATTTTGAAACAAACTGTTTGTTTGGCTTATTGAATCTCACTATTTTTGATAAATGCATACGTGAAAAAGAGGACACTGTTACGCATTATTCTGCCTAGAGGCCTATAACCATGAAAACCTATTTTATTCTGGCAATAATAAGAAGGACAAGCAGGGGAGAAGCTTAGATCACATACTTTTAAGAAGCTTGGTACATGACTCGCATCTCAGCAAAAGGTGCTTATGTCAGAGGTAGGATATTCAAAGATTGAAACATCATGCTGATGAGACGTCAACGCTTGGATAACTTGTCCTGCTGTAGAACCTTTATTGCATTACGAATTGAGAGGCAGGCTTTACACAGATGAGAACAGTCCATTATGGCAAGAGAATTAAGACAGTTGGAGGCACAGTTCTGAATCCAGAGTCCTAGAAATACTTTCGTTACAAGCCGCTCGTTGCACCATGTAAGCAAGTAAAATAAAATGAGATTACGCCACCCTCTCCAGCAAAATAGTTTTTGAGATAAATATTGGGGTCAAAGATCACAGCACAGGATTCCAAATATATTGGCAACATAGCCACAAATATTACAGGCAGCTTAGAAGAGAAATATTTCTATACTTTAAAGACTTACACAGTACCCATGAGCACTAGTTCTGTGCAACAACCAATCAAATGTGTGCCTGTAAGGGCACAGTGTGCCTTGGCAGCAAAAATGAGATCACACAGCAATAAGAGGTTATTTGTGTTTGATTGCAAAAACTTCTACAGAGGAAGGGGCAGCTCATAAGAGAGCTGGAAGTAACCTCCGGTTTAGATACTTACGGGCAGGGTGACCCGGAAATGATAAGTGAACTCCCTGAAAGATTCCACAACCACAGGCCAGAGATGGGTAGTGCCCTATAAGGAAATAAAAAATATGAGGGGAGGAGGTATGAAGGCATAATATCCAGGCATTATACCACATCCTAATATAAAATAAACTTTGCCATTTGCCACTCAGATAGACACAGGTGCACCTTGTCTTCCTTGTCGCCAACACCCCTCCCACCGACCACTGCTGGACAGACAAAGGAGTCCAGGTTAAGTTTCAGCACGAGTGCGCTTATTTACAAGTAAGTCCAACAAGATAGGGCAATATGCACAGACAACCCTTCGCTATGCTTCCTTTATAAACGTTTGTCCGGTCTGTCTACACTTTTAAACTTCAACATTCACTCTACATTAAAATCCAACTTCACTCTTCCACTCCGGAACACACACCACATTTTAAATTTCTTGCTCCGCATTCAAACATCATACAGACAGAAGAAACGCCACACCCATCTTCTCACAGACACTACTTTCTTACACCCTACTAGCCTAGGAAGATGGTGCTGTTCTTGAGAACCTTACATTTCTCATACTTTATGGACTTCCCCACCGATGCTTACTAGCTACGTTTCATGAGGGTGACTTTCAGACAGGCCTGTTTTTTTAGCCGATAGACTTATAGATCCATGCCTATAACCAGAAAAGTAACACTACAAGTCCCAGCATGCTTAGTGCTGTTGGATGAAGAAATGGGACTGACTGAAAGTGACTCACATGAAATGGAGCATTGTATGAAAATAAAGAAACCATAAAAAAGAAATAACATAATAACGAGGACAAAAATAAGGAAATATCAACATAAAGAATTTAGTCTCTGGGTAATATTGAAGGGAAAATAAACAACACCGAAGGAAAGTCAATCCTAGACACTGTAGAGGTTGTGGCAGAAATAGGTGCAGAGGCTATTTTAGAGGGAGGGATAGGTATATTGGTAGGTGCAGGTTAAAATGCAAAGGTAGTTATAGAGGCATGGTTAGGTAGTTAGGTAGGAAGTGGTAAGTATGGGAGTAGGTATAGAGGAGGATCCACAGGAAACATTCATTCAAATATTAGTGTTAGCATTGGAAACACATTTTCATTATCATTATCACATTCTTTAGTAATAGTTTATTATGGGTTCTTTAATTAATATAAAACAAAAAAATCATCATTAAGAATTCTTCATTGTTGTATTTCCTAATTAATTGTATTCTTCATTTTCCAATGTAGCCATACTGCCCTCACAAATTTCATTTGCAACTAACTCCTCCCATCTTTCCTCCGTTAAAGATACCGCAATACTCGCAGCCCACTTTGACTGCACAACCCTCAATTGTAACTACTAAGGCAGACAGACAGTGCTTCTCTCAGAGATGGCCCTGGCTTCTTGTACCTTCGGCCTACAGAATCCATTGAGGATGCATTGCTGCTCCACAGATTCCCCTCTCTTACATGTAGGTATTGCCTTCTCAGCTCTCTCTCTCGCCTCTACAGATTGTTTTGCTTCCAGAGATCCATTTGTATTTTGTTTACTGTTTCTTCCTTTATGTAGATAGTGCGTGTACCCCCTTGAAGATAGCGACACCATCACAGACCCCTTTTTTCTGATTTTAGTTCTACTACTGTAGTGGTAGCTCAGCTCCCCCAGTTGCCCTTTATTTCACCCTGCTCGCCTTTGCAGGTACTCCTGCCTGCCAGGCTCTCATGCTTCTAACACTCCCTTCATCTGTTTTGTTTCTAACCCCCTCTATAGGCGCCCTGTCTTGCTGCCGATGGCTTCCGTTCGTGCATGAAAGATCTAGCCGAATGGATGGCCAACAATTGCTTGAAGCTGAACGGCAGCAAGACAGAGGTGCTGGTGGTGGGGAGAGCCCAGTCTGCCTGGTCGCCGGCATGGTGGCCTTCCTGCCTTGGACCTACCCCAACCCCGTGCCTAGAGGCGCGCAATTTGGGGGTGTGGTTTGACGTAGGGCTCACATTTGGCCCCCAGATTAATCGGGTGGTGGGAGTCTGTTTCGGGATTCTGAAGAAGCTGAGAAAGGTCCTGGACTTACTCCCGCTTGAAGCACGTCAAACCCTGGTTCATGCCCTGGTGACAGCTAGGTCGGACTATGGGAACCTGCTGTACCTGGGGGCTCCAGAAAAAAGCATGGCCCGCCTGCAAGTGCTGCAGAATGCGGCAGCGCGTCTGATTCTCAGACTGCCTAAAAGGGCGCCTTCTAAGGCGGCCCTCCAGCAGCTACACTGGCTCCCTGTGAGGAGAAGAGTGGAGTATAAAGCCCTCTGCACCTGTCATCGCATCTTGAATGGCAGGGCACCCGCCCCTCTGACGAATTTGATCAAAGCTTACATACCAACACGTGCGCTTAGATCTACAGGGGGCGGCCTACTGAGGATTCCAAGAATTAAGAAGGCACGCATGGGAGGCAGGTCTTTTAGATACTTGGCGGCAACCAACTGGAACAAACTGCCAACGGACCTGCGTTTGGAACTAGAGGAGGCTAGATTCCGTGCAAAACTAAAAACTTATCTCTATACTAAATAATGGCCCGCGTAGTTTCCTGTGTTCCCTGTCATCTGCCTATTCCCACTTTTAGCGCGTGGACACGCCGGTGTGCGTAAGCGCAGCGCTTTACAAATGTCCCAATAAATAAATAAATATAGACAGTCCTACCTTCACAGAAGACATTACTGCTATTCCTGTACTGACAGTGCTCTTCTGACAAGCACGGCTTGTTCATTGCTGCTCCTGAATCGAAAGTGATGTATGACAAGGAATAACACATATCTTATACACGCAACTCGCCTCTGCCATTCAGTGTGCTACTCTCACAAACCCCTCTTGCCCCCTACCTCTCTTTCTCATGCTAAACAGTTCCCGTTCTTACAATCACCTCCTTACTTTTTATGCATCCTTGCCCCATACTGTGTCATGCTCTTACAGACCGCTTGCCCCTTACCGGGTTGTCTGTGTGAATGATGGTGCTTGCACTTGCTGACTCCATGCAGGGATCCCCGAAGTAGAAGTTACAAAGATAAACAGACACCTCCGATGAAGAGCTGTGGAGAGAGAAACAGAGAATCATACACACATTATGTCCTAAGGTGACACAGGCAGGACAGAACAGACAGTGGCAAAATAGCTGGGTCTGATCAAAGTTTCCCAGGCCTCCACCACCTACCTGTGATCCATCCCAAATCATGTACTTTATGGACTGGCATTGCACTTACTGCTGCTCTGGGGTGATCCCTCTTCAACAAAAAACTTTAGACGATTATGTTTTTCTTTCTTATTTATGTTTCGCTATTTATTAGATGATTTACCATTCATGGTCACAAATGTTGAATTACAGTCTTGTGTTTAACATATCATAACATACCCTCATGCATTTTGAGCTTATAGCTCTTCTTCTTCGGGGGATGTGAATCCAAAAGGATTTGTGTGGATACAATATGGTACTGATAGCTTCTCCGTGTAAATCATAGGTCTACTCAATACCATGAATGAAATCCAAATAATCTACTAAGTGTGTTTATACGATGGATTTTATGTAGACATATACACAAACACAGGAACAATATTAAGTGCATCAGAGAATGCCTTTCCATCTGTATAAGATAAAGGATTCAAAGGTTCAAGCAAGGCAAAATTAGATATATGTCAATCTATATGTTGGAACCAAAGTGTGCTTGTTCAACAAATAGTTCTGTTTGCGAAAACAAGCGGCAGACCTGAAAAGACTGAACAAGCAAGCACATTTCACGGACTAAAGTACACAATGATATTACATGTAGGGATGGTTGTAATTACAGATAGGTGAGTATTAAAGGTATGCCGCTTTTTCAGGCTTATACCACATTTTTTACAGTTTTTTTTTAATATTCAACTTTTCATTAGCTCCATTGTGGTATGAACATGGGCAAGAAATCATCTGCTGTTCACTCATGGTAGTGCGACTAATTATAATGTATATGCAGGGGATTTCAGTATCACTGTATGTTTTATTCCGCAGAGGATATTTGGCATTTAAACCCATTGAAGAAGAGCACTAAGCTAAATATGTATTGAGGTAGCACTCATGAAGTGTGTCATGATGTGTTAAACTGAACAGCTGAAACAACAGGGGGTGGTGATGGACAGAGTTTCTGAATTAAGCAGAATACTCTCACCCAGTCAAGAGATCAGGGCTTAATCCAACACCGTTTTTTAGCTCACTGCACCATCCCAGCTCAGAACCTGGCTATATGCAAATTAGTCTGTCCCTGGCCCAGTGCATCATGGGAACAGGGCAAACCAAACTACCAAGCCAATTCTTTTACTGGGAAGGAAACAAGCTTCCGGGTATTTGTGAGCACGAACTGGAAATCATCTAGAAAATTAAGAAATATAACTTAGAAACAACAACATAAACATCCAATATTTTTTATTTACAAAAAATCACACCAAAAGCACCAGTAAATGCGGTTCCAGGCCATATGACACCCTAGTTTGGGGTGAAGTACAGAATGGCTGTAGTTATGCACATCTATGACCAGTGATGTGTGGTTTAAGAACCCATGTGAAGTGTAAAACAACTGAATAGTTTCCGCCTGTGCTTTGGACAGCGAAGAATGGTTTCCTTGAAGAATTGTCTATGTAATTGTAGCCTTCCTCTGTGGTCTGCTTAAGGCCCTGACTTCACACTTACTTTAGCTCCAGTGTCAGTGTTGTATTCAGTGGGGTAAACTTGCTAATGGGGATCCTGTAGGTGACATTTCGAGACCTGTAGAGAATGAGGAGATAACAAGCATGATTACTGGGTGATCAATGCTGAGAATACGCCAAATCAGAACATAACAGTCAGATTTAGTGCGTAGTCCCACAGCACATGCATGGCAAAAGCAGAAACTGAGAACCAAATCATCCAAATCAACAAAGTAACACCTGTAACACTGACGTGTTCTTGAGAGTAAATAATTAATGGAACAAAAGGCGCAACATATTTCAAGTATTTGGTCACTACTGAGAAAAAGCTACCAAAAACCACCAAAGAATCACCTGTAATCCGGATAGTCTACTATCATGGGGAACATGTACAATTCTAAAGAGAAGCTGCAAATAGACAGCTTAAGAGTGCAGCAATAAAACTCAATATGAAGAAACTGAAATCCAAACTTAATGTCAGAATGCAACTCATGAGCCCCCCCAAAAAAACATATGACAAGTAAACAGATGCTGAATCTGATAATCAAACCTGATCAAGAATACAATTATTAACTGTAAACGTTGATTTACCAGCAAAGAAACAACGAATGCACTGACCAATGAGTATTACTGCAGGGAAATCACTACGAGACAAAAAATTATAATCACCAGAAAGCAATACACCAGGAAATTACCCATCAAATCTACTATGATTAAACAATCTTTGAGCCCAATTTCCACATTCAGTGCAAGCTACGAGCCCCAAAAGCGAAACTCAATAAAAGGAAAATCAACACCTGACCTCAACAGTCAAACCTGCATTTAGAGAACATGTAAGTGCAAACACCAAATTTGTCATTTGTTCATAAATGAAACCCAAACAAGTAATGAGTGCAACCGTTCCCAGTACAGCAGTTCCTATCCATAAAACTCAGTGTAGAAAGACAATAGATGTGCTTAATAAACCTACAACAAGTATCCACTACATGTTCCAATCCATCAAACTAAAAGAAAGATGAGTAAACTTGAACTAAGCAAACTCTCAGTGAGGAAATAGATTCTGAGCTCAAAAATCAAACGAATAGTTAAACAGCAACCACTGGCTTCATCAACAGAACTCAAATCAAGAAAAGAACCACTGAGACTCACAGTAATCTAGTGAAAAGCAAGCAAACAATCCATGGTCCTAGCAATATCCCTCAGTGTGCAAAACTCACCTGCATCTGTCAGTGCTGGCACAGTATTTGTCTGTGATGGGAATGTTTTTCTCCAAGACACGGATGGAACTGAGAGAAGAATCTGTCTCTGTAAAACAATGATCCACAACTATGAGGATATCAGAAAAAAGGAACATAACCGAAAGAACAGAACTCAAAGAACTAAACCAAAGACTGAGAAATCTTCAGAAGAATCAACCACTATTCGGTTTTGCCGAAGGTAGATCTTGCTCTGTCCTACGTGAGACATATTATTAACTTATAGTAGATTTACAGCCCACCCATTGCTTACCATTGGTTGGCCTCATTGTCACTCTCACTTGCTTGCTTCTTATTCGATGGCTTATGTGGGCTTTAGTTCCTCCTAGTGATTTTGGCCATCCCAAGGAGCATGGATGCATTACTGTGTCCTTCTACTGCTGATTTTCTTTTTAGTTAAGCACTCTAAAATAGTGCATGTGTTTCTCATTTCTCCCCTTTCCACAACGCTCAGTTTTGCTTTCTTCTTTCTTGCCCCTGGCCAACCGTCACCTGGTGCAGCATTGGTCTAACCTTACAGTTATCCTCCACCGGTACTGTTTTACTTTAAATCTGAAGTGCACCCCTATGATGCTTTGGCCCGCTCCCTTGTTGCTTGCGCTCTCTCGAATGTATTGCTTCCCTCCACTGCTTCCACATCCCACTGTTTAACAAAAACACACCTTCACATGTTATTTTCTTTTTAGTTACCGATCCAAAAATAACGCAGGAGGGTCATTTTACAGGTGCGTTTATTCGCCGGGTGAACAAACCTAAAAAATGATGCATGTGGTACATCATCAGGGATGCTGTGCAGCATAGCTAATAAACACCAGTAAAGCCAATAGTGTTATCAAAGCACCTAGGAATGTAACAGTTGCCACGGTTGTGAAGGAATATCTCTCTCCTGATTGCCGCATACATCTGCTTCTGCTATTTCTTCTCCATTCTGCTTCGAAGCATCATTTCTATTTCATTGCCTAGAATACAACTCTACCAGTGTCACACAATTCTAACTTTGAACACAGTGACAGGAATGGAAACACACAGAATTTGCTGCATCTTAACCCTCTGCATAGAAGCCCATGCACAGCTACCTCCCAGTTAGCATCTCTAGGTTTGTCAGACCCGGACCAAAAAATTTACCTAATTTATAACTATTTACGTGCTGTACACACTGGTATTCACTAGCAAGTGAAACCCAAATGTCAGGCATGGCCTAGATTTGCTATTAGAATACTTAAATTCTAAATTTCAATTCCTTTGATGTTGGGATGTTACTCACCATTATGGTCTGTGATTGTGGTCTGTGGCTGTTCTGGGGTGGACTGGTCAATACTGCGCCGTGCTCGTGGCTCTAGTCCTGGGAGGCTGTTTGGGGAGTGCGAGAAATTAGGGGTGTGCTTTGTCTTTCCTTGCATGTTGGTGTATGGAGGCTGGGGACTGGCACGGAGGCCTCCAAAGACCAGCCCACCATTAAGGTTCTTTAAAGAATTTGGCTGGGGCTGCTTCTCCATGGGCCTAGATTTAGGTTTCATGCGGTTTCTGATGACTGGCGGAGGAATGGATGGCTTGCTGAGCCCTGGAAAGAAAATATTAAGACAAAATGAATGAAGGCATTTCCATGCAACCCTCCACCATAGACATTTCCAAGAGATCACTGGGCAAAAATCTACAGACTCACATACCCAACTCCACATAGAACACCTGCAGTCCCTCCCACTCTGACCTTCTGAAACCACATCTGTGGACAGAGGGTTAGTTGCAATTTAATCCAGGGCTCCTCAACTGAATCCGAGAGAGAGTATAGAAAGGCTATCAGCCTGTGGACCTAGAGTCATAACACAACACGTGTATTTGTAAAGCGCACCTTCACCCAGAAAGGTATCTTAGCACTGATGTTTATTGTTTCCCAACTCCATGGTAATCATTTTATCGACCTGAGAAGGATGAAAGGCTGAGTGTACCCGCAGTGATCTGAACCTGTGACCATGAGGTCAAACACAGGCTCCTAGGGTGGATGCATTAGTCCACTAAGCCACCAGACCCAGCAAGTCACGTCTACCACAATTATATAGACCTACTTGAACCCTTGTTTACTCAGAAATCTCAGGAGCACCGTGCTACAAAGATGTAGATACACGTCCACAGTTAATTTGAACTCCAGACACATTTTTACTTGCAGCTCATAAACGCATTTCCATACAGACCTCTCCAACACACTTCTACCCAGAGCTTCCAAATACTCTCCCAATCATAGCTCTCAGACACACACCTTCACCCACATTTTATAGACCCTCCTCCTCTCATATCCCTCACAGGGCACGCTTCCAGCCATAGCCCCCAAAGGGACTTCTAGTGACAAAAAATAAACACACTTCTGCCCAGAGCTCCCAGATGCATCTTATTCAGAGATCCCATTCACACATTCCACAAGGCTTAATAGAGAAGATCTCGCCTAAATCCTACAAATGGTCTCCAGTGCAGAGAACACAGTCACACTTTTGCCTAAAATTGCTAGACACACACGTCCCCAAAGCGCACAGTCATATCTGCACACAGAGCTCTCAGACACACTTTAAAATGCCGCGTTCTGGAGATAATTCATCCCAAGGACTATGGGCACAGGTCCACCCACAGTCACTGCAGGAACCGAAGCTCTTTTTTTCCTGTCTGGTGTTGGTAGTTTTGGAGAAAAGCATTTTCCTAAACGACAAGTACCTAAAGCAAGAAACATGCATACAGTAAATGGGACAAAATGTCTCTGGGTGGCGCTCTGATACAATGCTGGGAGGTGCGACCACTAAATAAACAGAAAAAATACAACTAGTAGAGCAAATGTTTACTTACATTTACTTGAGGTTATGAGATGACCTTCACAAGGAACTGAGTGCAGTAGTGTGTGAACTACAATGCATGATGCATGAGAACAAAGTTCTTATTTGTTCCCATGGAGCATCATACGCGGTAGTTCACACGCTGTAGGCCACAGTAATTGCCACAATGGATGGCGCCTTCCATGACAGGTATTCGATGTCACCTGTGTGCTTGGGCTCAAAGATTGGCTCCAACACCTATGCCAGAATGCTTATTGCCCTTTGTGCCCACTACAAAATGTGTTACTTTATACTTCGTGGGCTGAACTGTAATACACGACCTGGAGTACTTATTTGAGCCACAAGATTGCTAAAGGCAGCCTATTCGACAGATAAGCTAGTCCTGTTTGTCGCGGTGTCATAACTTGCAATCGGGAATTACGAGCCACGTACGTTGGCCTAACAGGGTATCTATCACTGGCAGCGTGAGCATGACGACGAGCATTGAAACCCACCTGTGTACAAATTTCGAAGGGAAGTCTCCCTAAAATCCCCTTTGCGGGCGTGAAGGCATAAAGTCAGGGCATTTCCTGTTTCTCTTTCCGAAAATAGGTTTATGGTGGTGTAACCCCATCTTCCACAAGTGCCTTAAACACATTGTTCTAATTTATTTTCCACTTGTGCTCTTTACAGATATTGACGTTTAGGTCTTGCCACTAAATATGTTTATTTGTCTGCATATTGATTAGCTTTGAGGATTGTTTTTTCCTTGTGCAACGGGCCCAGTGCTGCGGTGTCTGGGTTTTCTGGAACAGCAGTTCATTCTGAAATGGGTTCAGTTACATTTGAAGTACATTGAGGTTAGCTCGGGAGTTCAAATGCAGGACGATGTGCCTGCGGCTGGCACCTTTAAGGATTTGATTGCCGTCATCACTTTTCCCAATTATAACACAATTATTTATTAACACAATTCTTTTTTAGTCACATCTCTCCCAGGATCAATTTCCCTTGCACCATCATTGCTTCTCTGTATGCGCCCCATCCTCTGAAGGAGGCATCGGCAGGCCACGTTATCTGAGGCAGTCATTCATCGATCCTCCCCTATGGTTGGTGACATGGGGTGACCATTAGAGAGATTTACAATTCTGTGTGAGACTGAGGCTGGTCTTTCTTCACAGCTCTTTCACTGTAAACTAAAATATGGGGTTGTCATTTGCATCTTGTCCGATGCCACTAGTATTACCCAAGGAGTCTCAAAGGCTGAAAAGACCATCAGAGAAGCCATATGAATTTAGGAAGACATAATATTGACTGAACATGCTGTTGGGACAGGAATGTCCCCTGCAAGATATAGTCATGTTTCCCTATCATGAATACAGGACTGTGAGTATCTGGTATCCCAGAGATTTATTTGGCCCTAGACTCATGCTAATATAATACATAGAGGCCTATACTATCCTTGACGTGACTGAGGTTCTAGACCTGTTCTGTAGCCTGGAGGTTCATGGCAATCATGCTTTCATTTTCCTGACAGAGGACTACCATCCTGCTAAATCTTTAGTATGTATTTTATGTTATTATTTTTATTATTATGAAAATCGATGGTGCAGCACACCATGTTTTGTGAATTCATAGTCATGACCAGACCTTTTTACTGTGTCACTGGGGTGGAGGCCACACTCATGTGTTTCAGCGCTCTAATCCTCATCCTTGTGCTAACATTATAAATAAATGTTGTGCATGTTTATGTTTGTGGCTTGTGTATTAAATGCAATATGTACACAAGTGTGCCCACATAATGGAGGCCTCTGGGTTCCATTCTGGAAGCCTCTAACCTGCTTGTGTGCACAAGATGGAGATGAGATTGTTTTCCAAGGCAGTGAAGTGTTTTGCTGACATTCCTGAAGCTGGAGGGAGGAGACCTAGACAATGAAGAGCGGACAGAGGAGACATGACAAATTTTGAAAGTCACTAAAACTCTTTTGCTGGGAGGAGCTGCTGATTAGTCTTACTGTTCTGTAGCAATGCTATTTGGAAGATGGTGGGGGTGAAGGGTGGGACTTAAGGCCCATTTCAGTGTGGAAATGATATTTGTAGTTGAGCCAGCCTTTTGTATTTCCCCTGATCACCATACAGTGTGGCTGCAGGAGGTGTTGGAGTAACAGTTAGAGTCTGGTACTGACGGTCTAGCCAGGGGAACAGAGACTGCAATGACCAATAGTATGGGCACAGTCTCTCCAGAAGTGAGGTGCCAAAAGCGATTCATGGACTGGCCTCTAATCTTGCCGCGGATGTGAATCAGGTCCAAGGTGTTTGTTGCACTCCCATTGGCTCTTTGGGGTTGTTATATTACCTAACATGACTTCTCATTAAAATTTAATGACATGGCAGTGTGAGAGAGGAAGATCCAGCAATCATTGTGTGATAGTATTGGCTTAGAGTATTGCTCCGGCAACAGTATGATTGGCAGAAGTATTGGTGAACAGAGCTTGCTGATAAGGGTTTGCCCCTCATTAAAATGGCTGCTGAATAACTGTGTGATTATATCTGAGCCTCCTTATGTTTTTCTTCCCCATCTGCATTTATGACATGCATAAAACACACCCATCCTTTCAGGCACTTCAATTGATGTGCTGTTTGCTGCAGTCATAGCCCATGGGTGGACGTCCCAAAAAGCCTCCTACCAAAACCCGCTTCTCAAACACCAACCTATAGCCTCAGTTCACTCTCCCCAACTACAAAAGCTTCTACATAACCAGCTCCCCTGTCCCACTACAGTCCCAACAACCTCAGCTCGCTCTTCCCTCCAGTAGCAGCCCTTGCAGTGCACTACCACAATGCAGGCCAATGGGTTCAGATGCTGTTCTACATTGTGGCTTCAGAAGCAGCAAACAAAGGTGTGACCTCCGGTACCCCACCACCTTCCTTCTTCAAAGTAGCCAGCATGAAGACCAACAAGGCTTAAGTGCACTTCCAACTAGTACATCTACAGCCTGTGCCCACATTCAGCACCCTTAGCCTGCAGCCCCCACTCCACTCTCATGTCAGTGCACAGCCTCAGATGCAGTGCTTCACCCTTAGCCTATGATGTTTCTTTCCTCTCAAGTAGCTTTCGCCTGCTTTCCCTTCCTGTTTCACATCACCACTCCCTCCCGACACCCCCCACAAACCAAGACTGATCCTGTGCCCACAACAGACCTCACATCCTCAGCCTAATCTCCCTTCCTATTCCATCCCATAGCCTCACTACTCTTCCCTCTTGCAACTGCCCTGTAGTTGCAGGTGGAACTTAATAAGCATCTAGTACTATGGGAAGGGCAGATATTCTGTGGGTGTATATGTAGGTATATGTGCATGTTTACGAGTGTTGGGTAATGTAATGTGTGCTGTGTGAAAGATGTGCCCGTGTAAGTGTGGGTGACAGTGAGTGGTGTGAATGCATGGTTAGCATTGTGAGTGATCAGTGGAAGGTGTGCCTAAATGAGTGCAGGGTGAGAGGGGTGCCCATAGAACAGATGGGTGACCATTGTGTCCACGTGAGCGGAGGGAGAGCGATGTGAGTGGAGAGGGAGCTGTGTGAGTAATGGGTGAGCTGAGTGCCCTGTGAGTTACGTAAGTGGTAAACCTTTGTAAGTGAAGAGTGAGGAGTGTGAGTTGTATGAATGCAAGACAATGTATCCCTGGGCGTTGTAAGTAACTCAACATGTCATTGAAGATTGGCAAGTGAAGGTTCAGAGGTAATTTAAACAAGAATAATTGTGCCGTCAATAAGCCAAACATGAGCCATGTCTTCATGTGGCTTCTGCCACCCACCAGCTTTTGTCAATCACAAAACGCCCTGTCACTTCATCTAGTGGTTAAATTGTACAACATGAAAATGGGATACCTGGGATCAAATGGTTGACTTGCTTGACACAATTGTGTGATCCTAGGCAATTACCTTATTTCATTATGCCTCCTTTTCCTTTCATTTGTGTGTACCTCAATGAACCTCAGTTAAAGATGTGTGTTCTTGAAAAATCTCATGTACATATGTTTTGCAAGCTTTTAATGTTGCTCTATATGCTATTAAAACCTTAGCAGGGTTCACATGATAATTTGCTAGCAAATAACATCATCCTTGGAGACATTTATGTTTCTACATTTATGTTTAGAAACTGTGGGGTAGATTTACTAAAAACTCTCGCAATGCATCGCCGCAACCAAAGTTGCTGAACTGCAGTGGGTGAGAGGAGAGAGCAAGACAGCACCATATCTTTTAAGTTATTGCTGATGCACAATCAGGCTGCCTAGCACCACACATACATCTATGCACGATAGTGCGAGGCTGTGAGCATGATGTCTACCATTGATCTTGCACTGGAAGGGTATCATTCATGTTCGAATTACTGTAACAAAGCAAACTTTATAACTTTCCTCACTTTGGATGCATGCTGTACAGTGCAGAAGATGCAAAGCGGGGACATTTTTAGAGAAGTAAAAACATCTTTTCATCGCCCTGCCTTAAAGAAGCAATATTTTGTGGCACAAAACCCTTTCTACTATTGTTAGTACATGGGGCTTTGCATTGAAAACCTTGGGAACATGGAACACTCATGCACTGTGTTACAAAGAAGAATGATGCGTAGACCAGGTGATGTAGATAATAAGATCTCTACTTTATTCTCAAGATCTCATCATAGTTACAGGTGACCAATTGTAAGTTAGATCCTTTAAAGTGCCCCACCAGGACCAGGCTCTCCACTGCTCAGCCCATCCACCCAACTGATTCACTCTTCCAATCCAAACACACCCAACATTCTATCTGACCTCATCATAGGCTGAGCAGCAAAGGAGAGAACCTCTGTAGGGAGAGTGCATTAAGTAAAAGGTACATTACAACACATCTCCCCCTTTAAAATGATGGAAAACAATCAACATGTGTGAAGTTGATAAAACACACGTTCCAGCAAAGGAAAATGCAATAATAACAAAATTATACATCATCTCCTTGCTATAATGATCATAACAACAAATGCATGAAAGTTGCCAAACATACAAATGAGGACAAAGGAGGATGCATGAGATAACTAAAATACTACACCCATCTCCCCTTAATAATGATCACAAACAACAAGAATGCAAGTTAAATAAAAACATCCTTCAAAACCAGTGGAAACTATCCACATAACTCACGCCCCAAACTACGGGTACAATAATGAGTAGCCAATGCACCACAAACTAAGGCACAAAACTGTGGCAGAACAGGGATCTACAACCCTCAACTGTACAAACCAATGACAGAACAAGTTTACCCCAAAGAGATGGAATAAGACACAGCCTAAACCAGGACAGGGTAATAAAACCCCAAAAATACACTAAAAACCAATATGGGTATCCTTTAACCAAAAGCAAACATATTATGGTCTGCTTAAAACCAAAGTAAATCTATTATGAGAATCTCCAAACCCAACGTGCACAACCAAAATGCACAGTCAAAAACATAAATCAATCCAGGGTATCTCTTAACCCAAAGCAAACATATTATGGGTCTGCTTAAACCCAAAGTAATTATATCGTGAGAATCTCCAAACACAACGTGCACAACCACAATGCACAGCCCAAACACCTACTTGAGGCATTAACCATATACAGGGTAACAACAAAACCAAATAGGAGAAGTTACACAAGAGGTAAACTTCCCACGTGTGCACCCGTAACACACAGTCCAAAAAATACTCTACTTGCGTATCAATGACGCACAGTCCAAAACATACACCAAAAAATACTCTCAAAAACCAGCCTCATAATAAAAAACAATTTGCAAATACATACTCCAAAGATATTCTCAAAAACCAGCCTCATAATAAAAGAAAACACTTCTCAAAATGAGATACACAATACCATGAGGCCTCATACTAGGAATTACAGAAAAACGAAACACCCCAATCAAGGCATATACATTTAAAACCCAAATATCATTGTAGAATATTAGTTAAATTCACCACCCTGCAACCACCCCCACCAACAGTATTGCATTAATAAAATGAAAATGAAAGGAAGTCTCTAACAGAACTACATTTCAAGAAACACTGTAAGATGCTAGAAGATTACATGTTAAGCATATTAAACATAAAAAATAATTATGCAACCCACAGTATGAATCAATTGAAGTATAATGTCATAAACTTGGTGAGTGATCTCTCACCCGACACTTTGACACAAAGAGAATCCCTTTTTCATGAGCTGCATGCAACTGTCGCACATAGCATGGGAAAATAAACTCTGATGCAGCGCTAGCTTGGGAAGATTGCATTGAAAGGCGAAAAATACTTGCAAAACTCCAAGAACTTCAGAAATCCGAGAATCGTGTCAACTTCCCTTCCTTGCTTAAGTGCCAATGTACTACAAAACCACTGGATGGCACTGTTGAGTCGTTTCTAAACAACGAATGTTAAAACAGTAAAACATAAACCCCAAAACGGTAGTTCCACAATGGTGAAAACGATCGGCAGTTCATTCAGATGAAATGACGTCCCTGGTCACGCTGTTTCAGTATGCGCAACACTACGGATCCCGTGCTTGAACAAAAGACAGAAAGCGGAAAAGTTGAGGAAGCACAAATGCCACTGAAAGGAAGATTCTGCGCTGATGACGCTGCTGGGCACACGCGACGAGAAGACTGCTGTCAACTATAAGTTTAAACAATAACGAAGTCGGAAATCTTCAAAAATGTTTATCTCATGAAAAAAAAATCTGAATGGAAACACGATTTTCACTCGGCGAAACAGAACGCTCCTGTGCAAACATTAGTCAATAACATCGTAGAGATCTTCACTCGACGAACAAATCCTCCTGTGTAGCAGTTCACAAATTAAATCGCAGCATACCCGAAGATACTCAATTATCCAAAGTTAAACTCCAACACAGTTGAGGTTAAGGCAATCTAAGCCCAACAGGAGTTGTGTTCTGTTCAGCTAAACGATAATATTCAGAGCTCTGCAAAGATGAAGTAGAAAAGCCAAGTCCCAAAAGAGTATATTAATCCAAATCAGTTTCAACTGCACATCAAAGGCTGCATGTGATGGTGAGGGTTCTTAAAGCTGAAGTCTCACTTGACGCTCTTCCCCATCAACACATTTAAAACTCACTTTAAGTTTCCTTTAGGCAAATCAGTTATATGCTGACACTTTTTCCAGGCTGTAGGCAGCATCACCCAATACAATACAGTCTAATACAGTGAAGGAACTGGCACCTTCCGTTGTGGGCGACCGATGACAGGGTCACTGGTGGGGCATATGGGGTGCCTAGTTTCTTCAAGTCCAAACAAAGTTTCCATACCATAGATAAATCGTTCATACCTTAAAGTCTTTAATTTCTTTAGTTCCTTAAGTCTTGCTAATTCCAAAAGTCCATATTAATAGCACGCAGGTTCTTTTAAATCGTTGCCAGTGTTACAAAGAAGAATGATGCGTAGACCAGGTGATGTAGATAATAAGATCTCTACTTTATTGTCAAGATCTCATCATAGTTACAGGTGACCAGATGTAAGTTAGATCCTTTAAAGTGCCCCACCAGGAGCAACCTCCTCACTGCTCAGCCCATCCACCCAACTGATTCTCCCTTCCAATACAAACACACTCAACGTTCTATCTGACCTCATCATAGGCTGAGCAGCAAAGGAGAGAACCTCTGTAGGGAGAGCGCATTAAGTAAAAGGTACATTACAATACACTGCCCTTGGAACATCCCCTTGATGCAATGCAAAGGAAAGCAGAGCAAAATACTGCTTTGCATTACTTTCAGGCAACCTTGCAACACAAAACAAGTTTTGTCCTCAAATGTAAATTTTAAATAAACATTTGCAAACCCAGCGCATAATGTTACTGAATCTGCCCTAAGAGTTCTAATAAATGTCACGTATGCAGCAGTTCATTCTAGTATTCTGTAGTGAATCACTGGCACAACATGCACGTACGACGCCATCATATCTAGTAATACCTTCACCTTCTGCACTATCAGAAAGTGCGACCTCTAGAACGGAGGGAGGAACTTCTTAAAGTCATTTTTGTCTTCTTTAAAAAAAATGGTATCATTTTTTACCTTTTATAAGTGTTCTCTGAAACGTGACCTGCATTCTAAGACGTATGGTTCATTTAGGAAGTTTCACAATGAGTTTCAGCTGGCAGAACAGGTGGGTGAGCCTCTCTGTTGGCTGGCTGATACAGTTTGCTATCCTAGAGCATTTCATATTTGCAAGTCCAACAGCGAAGGTTTCCTATGCCAGAAGTGTTTGCACCCACTGTCTCTCACTTTGATGTGGATGTGCTTAGTGAAGACATCTCTACAGGACGCACAGCTTGCCTCCTTCATTGTGTTGGGAAGACAACCGTTGCATACGTCATGCCTATAGTTCTCTGGTTCTATGCATACTCAGGATGGCGCCTTACACTGTAAAACACGAGAAGAAGCTCACTCCATCAAAACCCTTTGACTGGAAATAATACTAGTAAAATGGATGCTCAAGCGTTTATATTCGGACTGATTTTGACCTACTCACTCTTCCATCGTGAGACTCCTCTGAGGAAATCTCAAAATGAACGCTCATAGAGCAGAACAATCATGAGCGAGAAAGAAATCAGATAACAGTGATCGGTCAAAAATCATTTTGGGATTTTTTGCCGAATATTTTTTATATTAAAGACACTTAGCTGAGCTGATGGTCACCAAAGCCGTTTTTGTTCTGTAAAAAACATTTGGAGATTAAACCGCTACAATGCAACATTGCGCAAAGATTTGTATTCCTTAATAGATTTACACAGTAAAATACTATTTTACTACGTAGCCTTTATGAGAACTAGAATTTTGGATTCATTTTTATATCCCTTAGATTAGAATCTCTTAAAGTTGCAATGTGGGTTTCAGAGGATCTGAGCAAGAGATAATAATCAACGAATGTCCAAAATTGAAAACTTTGAAGAAAAACAAATTGCAATATTCCAAATCAGACAAAAGGTGGCAGGAGATCACTGAATATGTTATCTACCACTAGCACATGCCACTAAATGCCAATGTTTCCCTTTTCTTCAAAGGATGCCATCGGCTGCCTCCTATTGATAGAGGTACTTTTTTGTTCTCGCCTGAAATAGCGAATGCGCTGTGGCTTGCAGATCTATTGTCCATAAAACAAAACAATCTTTAAAAAGGGCTTAGAGCCCACCGGTTGCCCCCAATAACTAACTAATTTCCTTGCTTCTCACTAGTCAGCACATGTAGTCTTCCTGTGCTTTCACTTTGTCTGGGGGGTTGTCCATGCCACTGAACATGGATCAAGAATTGCTTCCTACCGCCGGTCGTTGTTCTTCTACTGACCACACGCTTATGAAGGTACTTTTTAGGTCGAGCTGATGTTGCATTCATGCGAAGCATGAATGCGTCAGCTCGACAACTTATGTTGCCGATATTTAGGAGAGTGGACAGCAGTCAGACGCGCGCTTTCCCATTGTTAGATTTCACCTCGGGAGCGCACGTCTGAGCTGCGCTTGCGCAGAGCACAGCCCTCGCTCACACACAGACACAGGCAGCCCCCACCCCTCTGCATGCACGCACGCACACACACACAGGCAGACACAGGCAGCCCCCACCCCTCTGCATGCACGCACGCACACACACACAGGCGCGCGCATGCACACGAAGGCACACTATCCCCTGCCTCGCATTCTCTCAATCACACACAGTCACGCATGCGCACACACATGCACACACGCACACACGCGCGCACACACTCCCGCCCCCTCCCCTCCCCCACAGGCATACACACAGGCACGGACTTCACATTAGCCTGGGCCCCACTCACCGACTGCGCTCTTCCGGCGGGGCTCCTCTCGCGCTCCGCTCCTCACAGCGCGTCTTGTCTCCTCTTCTTAATCGGGGCTCCCTCAGGTCAGAGGAGCCCCGCAACAGGCGCCACACTCCTCCTTCTCCCTGGCCCCCTCCTGGGGACCCGGGCTACCCAGGACCGGCAGGGCGCTCCATGCGCCGGCGTCTCACGGACCTCAGGAGGCGGGACTTCCGGTCGGCCGCGAGCGGATTGGCCGGCCGGACAAGAGCTTCCGGGTCTCGCGTCTCTTCCGCCTTGTTTGTTTTTTCGATTGAGTTGTTCACGTTTAGGTGCAGTCGAGTTCTTTTACTGTTCCACGCTGGGTCAGGTGCTACATCTTACCTCATAGCCGGTCTGTTCTCAATTTCAGGTAGCGTTAGCTTTTCACATGAAAATACTTTTTCTCCCGAATTTCTGTTCTTAGTCAGAAAGTGAAAAACACGCGCTTGTTGGCTGCTAGTAGCCTGACTCCCTTGGCAACAGCTTTACTAATGCCATAAGTCACGCTGTAGCTATAATACATGTACGACTTGTGTTAAATGGGGCGAGTTTAGCGTTTCAAATGAGAATACCACATGTGAAGGCATCACGGGAATCTATTTTTCCACAAATGGTTCTTTTTGCGGGGGCTGGTCTGGGGGACTTTGATGCGAGGGCTCCTTTGATTAGTGTTTTTATATTTACAATAACGCGTTATGTAAAAAAAAAAACAGGCATATTTGTAGGATATAAAACAACCTTTCAAGAGACACCATAACACCCCGAACAGCCCTTGGCTGCCCCAGGGTGGGGAGCGGGCATACAGCGTCCGGAGAAATGTGTGGCCGGAAGTTAGAAGCAGCGCCTCACTCCACTTCCTGCAACAGGTTCCTTTTTACGGTGACTGTGGCCCTTTCTACTGTCTGCCCCGGCGTCCCTACACCTGCTACACGGACATCTATGTCCCTGTGCTCTGGTATTGTCCGGGCAGCGGCTGACGTGCCTCAGTCCCAGCACAGAACACAACTGGTTGTGGTTCGCCCAGAGAGCAGCCCGCCACCTCCCCCACTCAAGTTGTGCGCTCTGATACTGTCTCATGTGCCCGGTCCCAGAGGTAACCCCATCCTGCCGGCTGGGACAGGTGGCCTTCAGGTCCGATGCAGATCCCCGCGGTCGGTGCATGAACACTCCGAGCTGCTCGACCGGCTGGCTTACCACTCCCCGTTGTGACGCCTCCTGGGCGGCTGCACCTTCTCGCTGCGCCTGGCTCGCACTGACTGCTGTGTACCTGCTCAGGGCGTGGCAGCGGCGCAGGTGAGTGTGTGATCCCAGCGCCGTCATTCCAGCTCTGGAGCCGGCTGCGGCTCGGCGCTGAGGACACGGGCTGCCAGGACCCTACCACCTCCTTCCTGCTGCGGACCAGGCGCTGCCAGAGTACACAGGTGGGTCCCGCGTCCTCTTTCTATAAGACTTCCACAGAGGGGGTGGCGGCGGGCCTACGGTGTGAACGGAGAACCCACGGAGCCCTGGGAGTGAGTGATCGAGCCAGACCCGACTCTACAGATAGACGCCCTTAGATTGTCGTTTTGTGCCTATTAGTTTCCAACGTAACCATAAAACACACAAAGAACTTGCACTGATCCGTGTGGGCAACGGTTGGGCTGAATCCAGGTGCCTCATCTTGACCAATCTGTGCCGTTTTGCTAGGAGAACAGTGATGAGTTCTTGTATTCGTTTTGAACGTTGAATTTATTTCTTGGAGCGTGTACTTATTTTTTATTAGTTTATGGGCATTGGTTCAAGAAAATTTACCCTCCCGGCTATATAGTTCTGCTTGTATACAAGCAGCCCTGTGTTCGAGGTATTTGTGTAGCGCCTGAGACGGGGTTTCCGAGCGCTTGGCGATCAGGGCCTGGACGCTGGTGATAAATGAGTGATGCAGCTGGGTGGCAAAACTGTGTAATGTGTAGCTTTTGTACATGTATAGTGCAGGTGCACGGGAGGCATCAGAAACTGGATGCCAATGGGCGCCCTCACCCTCACCCACCCTCACCCTCCCTCACCCTCACACCCCCTCACCCTCACAAACCCTCACTCACCTTCTCACCCTCACTCACCCTCACACACCCTCACACACATCCGCACACACCCTCTCACCCTCACACACATCCTCACACACCCTCTCACCCTCACACACCCTCACCCTCACACACCCTCACACACCCTCACCCTCACACACCCGCATCCTCACTCACCCTCACCCCCGTCACCCCCCTCACCCTCCCTCACCCTCTCACCCTCACAACCCCACACCCTCACCACCCCATACCCTCACAACCCCACACCCTCCCCCTCACACCCTTGCACCCCTCACCCACACTCTCACACTCACACCCCCCTCACCCTCACACCCCCTCACCCTCACACACCCTCACCCTCACACATCCTCACCCTCACACACCCTTACTCACCCTCACACACCCTCACCCCCTCACCCTCACACACCCACACCCCCTCTCACCCTCACACCCCCCTCACCCTCACACCCCCTCACCCTCACACCCCCTCACCCTCACATCCCCTCACCCTCACATACCCTCACCCTCACACACCCTCACCCCTCTCACCCTCACACCCCCTCACTCAACCTCACACCCCCTCACCCTCTCACCCCCTCACCCTCACACCCCCTCACCCTCACACCCCCTCACCCTCACACACACCCTCACCCCCTCTCACCTTCACATCCCCTCACTCCCCCTCACTCCCCCTCACCCTCACACCCCCTCACCCTCACACCCCTCACCCTCACAAAATCACTATGTGCTACCACAGCATCACTGAACGCCACAGCAACACTCGTTTGCCATCACAACATCACTCAGCGCCACCACATCATCAATCTCTGCGACCATTCAACACCACCTGGTTCAAATATGCTCTCTCAATGTTTGAAGCTTTATTACAAATGTTTTTTTTTTTTTTTTCAAAGGTTTTTATTTGCATCAAAGGAACACATAGGCAACAATAAACAATTCATTTTTACATAAAAAGAAAGAATATATAACAATACTCAAAGGCTGCATTAGATAATTATATAACATTACTTAGACCGTGCCACAAATATAGATAAGAACAGATAAACGTAAATTTTAAGTAAAAATTACTGAGACATAAATAAACCCCATATTCTGTCAATTTTTCGTCTGGCCTGCAATCCCCTTGAGTCCGCGATAGCGGTTTCCATACTATAAATCTCCTTGACTAGACTCCACCATTCCAAAACTATTGGTGGGTTCTTTTGGATCCAGGCTCTAGCAATAGTTAACCTTGCGCAAGTGATTAGGATATTCAAAAGATCTCTAAACATTTCACCCCCATTGATGCCCACACAAACATCAATGTGTGAGAGTGAGAAGGGTTGCTCAAGCCTATCAGAGATAACCTTAGTTATTCCTTCCCAATATTCATTAAGATGAGTGCAAGAAAAAAACATGTGGACAATATCCGCACCACTCATATCACATTTAGGGCATTTCGTTCTATCAGAATAATTATTATTCGTTGCCCATTTGAGTATCCTTTCAGGTGTATAATATAATTGACAAACAGTTTTAAACATTTGCAATTTTAAGCTGGAAGATTGAACAGATACATTAAGGCTTTTGAGAGATGTGGTAATTAAATCTGCTGGGACACTCACTGCCAATTTCCTATTCCATTTCTCTGTTAAAGTAATAACATCGCTGGTCCTAAGATCAGAAAAAAGCTTGTAACCCAAACTTATGATAGATTTATCTGCATCTCTATAGATACAGTCCCATATCTCGGATTCTAATACTGCAGTGAGTTCTAATTTCTTCACCACAAAATCTCTAATCTGATAGTATTTAAACCTTGCCAGTTCAGGTAGATTATAGCAGAGTTTCATTTTATCAAATGCCATAAAACCATGATGGTCATATAAATCCCCCAAAAATCTAATACCGGAGTTTAAAAACATTTGACAAGCTGGATCATGAAAAATAGTAGGGAAACCGGGATTACCCCATAAAGGTGTTTTACAATGAAAAAGAGAGGTATTGCATTTAGCCATAATAGATCGCCAGACACTCACAGTGTCCCGTATGGTCTTAAATTTAACCCTTTTAAAATAGTTGGGGTCGTTTATCCTATAAAGAAACATATTGACATCCAATCCTAGTAGGAACCTGTGAAAATATAAGCATGTGTCCATAACTGTCAGACTACAAATCCGAGTCAAAAATGCTGACCAGTAATAAAATTTAAAGTCCGGAAATAGCAGTCCTCCTTGACTAAAGGGGAGTTTAAGCAATGATACGGCGCGCCGGGCTTTTTTATATCCCCATACAAAACTGCCAATGATCCCTTCTATTACAAATGTAACAAAAACATGTTAATATTTCACTTCTGTTCTTGGAATTTCGTCACAATAAAATACACTGAACATAATCTTCACAAAAGTTATTTACAAAACTTTAAGCTATTGCCATTATAAATTACAATAACTTTTATTTAATTATTAACTATTAAAAAAAAATTAAAAGCCATTGTTATTTGTAATATCAATACATGTAAGTCACGTAAATACAACACATATTGCATTACAAATGCTATAGGTGTCACATTTGCGAAAGTTATAACTATTGGCATTGTAAATGACAAAGCTATTAATTTAGTTATTTTCAAAAACAAAATATAAATAAAAAATTGTCATTTACAATACCAATAGCTCAAACTTTCCTAATGCGAGACCTATTGCATTGCAAATGCTTGTTAAATAGAAGTTATATCACTCCATGAGAGTGCATGTGTTTGTCGGCTGTCTCCCCTTCTGCCCCAAACCACTCCCACTTCCTTGCTTGCACCCGGTGCCGCACTCAACCCCTATACCTCTGTCATTGCGGATTCACTTGCTTCGAAGGCATACATTTCTGCAATTGTGAAATAGTTCAGTGAGGCCTCCCCCTCAACTATCCTCCTGTCCGGCCGGGTCTCATTGAAGTAGACCTTGGTGGAATCATTTCTCGCTGTGGAAAGCTTGAAACAGTCTGTTCGGCAAGTTCCAAAGATCGGAGAGTGCAGGCCTGGACAATGTGTATCCACTCATCGTTGCTGGAGCATGTCTTATGTAGTTGTGCCTGCTTGTCTCGGTTTGTCCATTTGTGCCTGTGCTTCAGAGTTTGTGTCTCGTGTTTATGGTGCTCTGCGTTTGTGCCTGCCTCTCAATTTGGGTATGTGTACAAGTCTGTGTATTTATTTATCGGTGTGCATTTCTCTCCCCCTTCGGTCGTATTTATACGGCTGTAGGTGTGTGCTTGCCTGTTTGTGTTTAGGTGGTGCTTACTAAGTGTTTACATGTGTGTATCTGTATGTTTGGTTGCATGTGTGTGTACATATGTATTGTAAAGATGCAGCGGTGTGTGTATATATATATATATATATATATATATATATATATACATATATATATATATATATATATATATATAGCTTTGTTGGTCTACTATCTGTGTGTTTGTAAGTGAGCATGTGTTTGCAATTATGCATGTGCTTGTGTACGATCGTAGCAGTTGTTGCTGTTTGCATGCCTGCATATCTGTGTACATATGTGTGTGTGCTTTTGTTTTGGGTCACGTCTGCATATGTGTTGTATTGGAAACAGTTTGTGTGTAGCCCTGCATGTTTGACTGGGTGAACGTGTTTTCATATGCGTGCACAGCTGTGCATATTTACATGAGATGTGTTACTGTGCACATTTGTTATTGGAGTGTATTTTTCTGCCTGTTTTGTCTATCTTTAAATGTTTGCTTGTGTGTCCCTGCATATGTGTGTATTTTTTGTGCATGCATTGCCTCTTCTTTTAAGAGACATTTTCAGATGGACAGCGGTGACAGGATAAGTGTGATGCCGATAAGTTAATAGTAATATTTCCTGATTGGTCCAATATGCTGAATTATGTTTAATCGCTGATCATGGTCACAAGTGCACAGCTTTGCTTCTACTGCATTTACCTCTTGCAATTGCAATTACTTGAAACATAATGTACCTACTTATGTATATATAGAATAAAAAAATACTAAAAATACACTGATATGACTAAAGTTTTGTGTCAGTTAAACGGAATCCTCTGTATTTGCAGCGTTAGTGTTTGCATTGCTTCCTCTCCATAGCTGTCTTGTTTTCAGAGTGCGGTGTGACATTTCATGCTTTTAGTCCTAGCATGAGTGACAATCCACTGCTGAATATGTGACACTGCGAGTGGCACTTTGTTGCCAATAAACCCAAGCAGTGAAGTCCATATAAAGGGCTAACTATCAGAAATTACCCTCTTTTGTGCAACAAGAAGCTCTAGAAAGGCCTTGAAACTGCTGCAAACTCCCTGACATGCATCACCAACCTACATCTGATGCAACGTCTTCCCTCAGGGCCCCCGCGTTGGAATGACCTTTCTGTGCAAAGATAGTGCTGTACAGGGTCATCTTCTGTAGTACATGCTGCTCTCTTTGACTGACCTTAGTATTACCGCAAGGCAGGGACTTCATGTGATCTTACCAAGATTCTGCACTCCTAGGGCCTATCAGCACTAGCCTCCTGCAACTGAGATCTCCCAGTCGATTGAATCCACCATAATGCTGCAGCATTTGCAGCCATCAGCTCCCATATTCATCCTCAACCCCACTGGTGTCAACAGAGTGTGAAGTAGAAAACATCCTGGGGCACTTTCCTGAGATAAATATGGCACCCCTGGCACCCTGCTTGCCAGATCACATTTGATTTGAAGAAAGGACTGCTCTACTGCCCTTGAAACTGCATGGAGAGAGTCTGTAGCGTCGGAAGGACTGCACCTACTGCACTTTGGGATAGTGAAGTTTGGATTGTGGCTGAGGCTCCTGACCTGGGGAAAAGCTGATTCCTGGCTTCATCTCACTTTAATGACTCCAAGGATAAGGTGGCTGAGCCCCTGGAACAAGCTCCAGTGATACAAGAGCTGAAGGAGCCCTAACCGACAAGTTAGTAGCCATAGCAGAAATGTTGCCGCTACCAGTTGCCGGGTGCACAAACGGACAAATCCAAGATAGCCAAAGTTTGCACCCATGTCTGCTTATCAGAGTCTGGATTCATCGTACTAAAGGGACACAAGCACCCACCTAAGGGTTTTGCCCCTACAGCAGTGCGATGAGACCAGTATCCCAGCATTGGCTAACCTGCTACTCCAACATACAGGACTTCGAGGCACTTCGATTGCTGTGTCCAGAGTTTCCCTTCACCCGAGGAGCAAGGGACAACCACACAGACACCCCCACTGACCCACCTCAACCAGAGCCTCCTTTGACCATCTTCAGCCTGCATCCCCATCATCAGGACCACTCCGTTAGTCTATGGCGGTCATCCTGTAGAGCTTGGAACTTGCCCTAAAAATGCTCTGGTGGCCAGGTAACTCTTCAAAGTATCCTCTCCGGCCATCCTGTTGGATTTGGTTGCCCAGGCCAGGCTGAAGAAGTTGATCTAAATCTTTCAAACTTTTCAAAAGTTTACACATTTTTTGTTGACCAATTCTTGTTTGTGGTTGCATTTGAAAGTACTTAAAAGTTCTAAAATCTGTATCTCCAAAACCGTCTGGTAGATTTTGATCATCAAGGTCTATCAAAATTCATAAATATTTGCTCTATTTCTTTTATAAATTGTTGTGTCTCTTTCTTGTTGAGTATTCCATTATTTGCTGCTTTTAAATACTTTACCCATTGTCCCTTTGCTAAGCATTGCTGCTTGAAGCCACAGCTACACAGGGTTGAGCTTATGGTTTACAAACACGCCTGACTGGACCCAAGACAGTTTTGCAAATGCATTACAAGATAAGGCCTCACAGCCATATATATTACACCCAAATCCCCACAATGGTGCTAGCGATGGGATCCAGAACTGGGTTTAGCTATAACAGACTTTTAAGAATTTAGTAACTACAGAAAGATTGCCAAGTCGACATCAACAAAAGTTCCACCAAGTTGCCAATTTCTGATACTAAAACAAGGCACCTGTTCTTCAGAAGAAAAGTTCCAAATAGGCAATCGTTTTTTTCTACAAGTCTTCAAAGATGGAGAGCAGGGGAATCGACCTGGCTGCCCTGCCCACATTCAAGATCAACACCTTGAGATCACTGTGCAGGGAGAGAATTTTTTTCCCCAGGGAATACTGCATCCAAGGAGGATCTCGAGAAAGCCCTCAAAGCTTGGGCGGAATCAAGGAGGGCCCAGCTCCAGCTGGAAGAGGAGATCACACCCACTGACAATGGAGAGGAGGGTGATGGTATAGAATTCGAGGAACTGGATGGGGATGATGCAAGTGGGGTCCCTGCAATCGTTCAAGGTTCAAATTTCTGTCTGGGAGTGAGAGGAGCTCTTCTTCAGCGAGAATACCATAGAACTTAGCAACACACCTGAGCCTCCTAGACATCCAGGAAAAAAGAAGGCACTGGAGGAGAAGAAACTGGCCTAGAGGAGAGAAGGGCCAAGCTGGGGTTGAAACCTCTGGAGAATGGTGGTAGAAATCAAAGAGAATCAGAGGTAATCACAGGAGGTGGCTATGATCCCAGGTTACCCAAGGGTATTGTTCCAAAATCCACAGAGGGGGGTGACATTGAGAAGTGGCTGGCATCCTATGAGAGTGCTCTTAGGATGAGAAGAGTGGGCGCACAATATTCTGAGTCTTTACTTTGGGAGCATGTATCAATAGTAGGAGAGATAAACTGCTTACACTGGAAGATGAGGTTGCAGAGTCATACAACCACACGAAGGAGGCACTCATTGAGTTTTTTGGTCTAGCCCCAGGGGAGTATAGACAAAGGTTGAGGTGCATAGACAAGGGGCAACACAGACAAAGGTGGAAATTGTAGATATCTCTGTCAAGTCACTAAAAGGCTAGATTAAGGGTAAACAAAATTGATACCTATGAGGACTTATACAGTTACACCAGCATATGGTAGATTCCACGTTATCTAGCCCTAGAGAGCCGGGTAAGATAGCGGATGAGTGGGTACACACTAGGGTGCCCAAAAAGTCCAGAGGTGGTGAACCTAAGAAAGGAGGACAGTTCTCCCCCTCAAGTTTAAGCCTAAAGAGACCCCCAAAAGAAACCTTAGTGGGGGAACCCAGAGCCACATTCCAATCAATGGGGAGGTTATCATGGAAAGAATTATGACCATTCAAAGACTGGAGTGTGCTTTGAGTGTAGACAGCCAGGGCCCAATGGGGGTGCAGATGCATGCAACAAATAGCCACCCACTGGTGACTCTACCAAGGGTGTTGCCAGCGTAGGAATTGTGGTGGATATTCTCCCTGGGGATTGCAATGGGTTTCCCTAAGGAGGTGATTTCAGATAGAGGCACAAATATTATGTCTGCCTATCTAATTCAATGTGAGATGAGTGTGGGGTGACTTACAAATTCTCCATACCTTACCATCCCCAGGGTAATGACCTTGTTGAAAGATGTAACAAGACCATGAAAGACATGATTATGGGTTTACCAGAGAAACTCCGGAGAAGATGGGATATGATAAACTGCACCCATGCTTACTGCTTGCCTACAGAGAGGTTCACCAAAAAGAAGTAGGATTCAGTCCCTTTGACCTGCTCTTTGGACACCCTGTGAGGGGTCCCTTAAGTTTGGTGGGGAAGGTTGGGAGAGACCTCTTAAGGTTCCCAAACAAGACATCCTAGATTATGTACGAGGCCTTCGCTCCAGAATACATGAAAAAGGCTAATAGAAACTTGAAAGCCAGCCAGAAGCTTGTCAGGCACTGGTATGACCAAAAGGCTTCCTCGGTAGAGTACCAGATTGGGCAGTTGGTTTGGGTGTTAGAGCCTGTAGCACTCAGAGCACTCCAAGACAAATGGACTTGGTCTTACCTTATCTTGGAAAACTAGGATAAAGTCACATATTTGGTGGACATAGGTACCCCAAGGAATCCCCATTGGAAGATCCATATGAATAGGCTCAAGTTGAATCATGACAGAGCTGACATCACCATGCTCATGGTGATAGATGGTGGATAACAGGAAGAAAGTGAACCTCTCCTAGACCTGATGTCAACTAATGTCAAAGATGGAGCAGTAGAGGTAGTAATTCTTTCTATCACTTTGAATAGTCATCAGCAAAAGGACTGTTGCAAATTGTTTGGTCAGTTTGCTGACTTGTTTTCTTTGACCCCAGGACTAACAACATGGTGTACCCATAATATGGACACAGGTAACAGTTTACCTTCCAAAAGTAAGATATAAAGGTGGCCAGACAAAGTCAAAGCTAGAATCGAAGCAGAGGTTGCAAAGATGCTAGAGTAGCGACTGATTAAGCCCTGGGACAGCCCAGTAGTTTTGGTGCTGATGCTCACCCCATACCCAGAGCTGATGAGCACATTGATAAGTTGAGCAATGCAAAATATCTGAGCACGCAACCTGACTTCAAGTTATTGGCAGACAGCCCTCAAACAAGGATCCACAGAGAGGTCTGCCTTTTCAACCCCAGAAGGCCATTTTCAGTTCAAACTGAAGCCCTTTGGGTTGAAAAGTGCATCTGCCACCTTCCGGAGGTTGGTGAATAGAGTACTTTCTGGCTTGGAAAGCTATATTGCAGCATATCTGGATGATACAGCGGTCTTTAGTTCCACCTGGGATGATCACCTTGTCTCCCTCAAGGAAGTGCTTCAAGCCCTTCAACAGGCAGGGCTGACTATCCAGGCAAGCAAGTGTCAGATAGGTCCAGGCTCTGTAGTATACTTGGGTCACCAAATAGGTGGAGGTCATGTACAACCTCTCCAACCCAACATCCAAACAATTCTGGCCTGCTCCAAAAACTCACACCAAAGTCAAAGTCTTTTTTAGGACTGACTGGGTACTAAGGAGATTTGTAAAAGCAAACGATACCACAGTGGCACATTTAACAGAGTTATCCTCCAAGAAACAGCCAAGGAAAGTCACATCGACTGACTTATGTCAAAAGGCCTTTGATACCCTTAAGGAAGCTATGTGCTCAGCACCTACCCTGAAGGCGCCTGACTTTAGCACAGAGTTTATTGTCCAAACCAACGCCTCACAGCATGGGATTGGGGAAGTACTATAATAGCTGAATGAACAGGGTCAAAATCAACCATTTGCTTTTATCAGCAGGTGACTCCTCCTCTGAGAGCAGTGTTGGAGTGCCATTGAGAGGGAAGCCTTTGCTGCCGTTTGATCCCTGAATAAGCTAAGACCCTCCTTGTTTGGGACTCACTTCACTGTTCACACTGACCACATGCCTCTCAGATGGTTAATGCAGGTAAAATGAGAGAATTCCATGAAACATAGACTTGAAACTGACCATGCCAACGCAGGTGGCCTTTCCAGGTTCTTTCAATTGGATGATGAGAATCACCAGGATAAGGGTTAGTTGTTCATCACCTTTTGTTTAGAGGGGACTAGGTAAGGAAAGGCCTCTTTTAGCATGTGCACTCACACATTTTTGGACTGATGCTACTGTTTTTCCAACTCTAGGAGTGCACTGAGGCCTGCTAACCGGACCTCAGTGCCAGTGTTCTGAACCCTTAACAAACGTATGTTGAATAGGGTCTACCCAATTGGCACATACTGACTTACTTAAAAACCCCAAGTATATGGTACAGAAGGCATGTAAGGTAGAGTGTCCACACATGGCTGCAGCACTGTTTGTGCCACCCTGAGTGTGACAATAGACACAGTGGTACTGCAGACTAGAAACGCAGTGTGTGCACTACTAGTTTGACTTAGCCGTTAAAATCAATGGCAAAACCTCCACTCCCTTAACATAATTTGTAAGACTCCCCTAAGGAAGGCCTATGAAGTCCTATGGCAGGGAGCTGTATATTGTTAAGTAAGACATATGTTTGTGATATGTCTTAGCAGCAACACTTGTAAATTGGCGTTTTGCTGGGGAAAAGTTAGCAGCCCCATTGGCTAACACAGGTTTATCCGCTGGCATCCCAGCTGGGTTAACATCTGAATGAGACTACCTAACTGGGTACTGTAAGGTATCAAATTAATCATAGCATTACATGCCAAAGCAGATATTTATGTCACTTTTATAGTTAAGAAACTTTTAGAAAGTTGCCACACTGTCCAGCTAATCCAGTGGCCTCACAAAGACCTCATAGACTCCATAGAAATTCACACAAGTATCGATTCCAAAAATATTAGCACAACATGCAGATAGGGCGACCAAACTACCACAACGCTGTTTGTTTAATCAGATTTAACATGTCATAAATTGAGTTGGTGGCTTGTTATAAAACACTACCAACACACGACATCTATACTACTATTATAAAGAGAGAACTTGCACCTTTGAGCCAGGTAAACTCGAAAACTACACCACCAATCCAAACACCCAATACATCTTAGAAAACCTCAGGGCAAGCAGAAGGACATAGGCTACATAAAAATAAAAATACAACGTTGTTTAAAATATTTACAAATAAAAATAAAGTAGTCCCTTGCAAGTAGCGCCGGACGGGACGTATGCGTGAGGGGAGTAGCATGAGCGCCGGGAGGAGCGTCTGCGAGAGGGGAGGAGCGGAGTTCACCAGCAACAGGAAGAGGGGAGAACATGAGCGCCGGGAGGATCTGCGGAGTGGTGAGAAGCGGAGGAGCATTGGCAGCGCGGGGAGGAGCAGCGGATGAGGTAAGTCGGGACCTGGGGGGGGGGGGATTTACAAAGCCGGGGCGGGAGGCTCAAGGCGCGAGGCACACTCACACTCTACTGCGCAGTGCATCTGGAGGGATTACCTAAAGCTTTGGGACAAGGGCCTCCGCCGGCGTGCTGAAGTGCGTAGGATTACACGCGCTGGTGGGAGGGCGTGAGAGGAATTTCTCCATCAAGGCTGGCGTGTGTAAATATGCCGAACGCTGGGCTCGCCCAGCACAACAGAATGAAGCTGGGGCGTGCAGCTTCGGAACGGCGTCTGAAGGTTTCGCCTCTATGTTTAGTGCCAAGTACCTCACAGGGCACGGCTTTCACCTTCGACGCGCAGGTGCCGCCTGAGGCTGTAGCGCCACTGACGGGCCTCTCACCGTTCGAGGCGCCATTACCAACTAAGAGTGCAGGAGGGTCGCGCAGTTGACCTCACTGATGACTAAAAGCTGCCTTTGACCCTTGCTCATTGCACCATCAGGATTCAAGCAAACCGGGCCGAAGACGGCTGTAATGCCAGAAACCGGTCCCCGGGAGCTTGTTTCCTTCCCAGTGTAAGAATTGGCTTTTGTAGTTTGGTTTGCCCTGTTCCCATCATGCACTGGGACAGGAACAGACTAATTTGCATACAGCCAGGTTCTGAAACTGGGATGGTGCAGTGAGCTAAAAAACGGTGTTGGATCTAGCCCTGATCTCTTGACTGGGTGAGAGCTTTCTGCTTAATTCAGAGACTCTGTCCCTCACCACCCCTTGTTGTAAAAATTTTTGTCCACCCTAAGCGTGGAAGGGTATTCTCAGATGTGAGACCCTTGCTCATTGCACCATCAGGATTCAAGCAAACCGGGCCGAAGATGGCTGTAATGCCAGAAACCGGTCCCCGGGAGCTTGTTTCCTTCCCAGTGTAAGAATTGGCTTTTGTAGTTTGGTTTGCCCTGTTCCCATCATGCACTGGGACAGGAACAGACTAATTTGCATACAGCCAGGTTCTGAAACTGGGATGGTGCAGTGAGCTAAAAAACGGTGTTGGATCTAGCCCTGATCTCTTGACTGGGTGAGAGCTTTCTGCTTAATTCAGAGACTCTGTCCCTCACCACCCCTTGTTGTAAAAATTTTTGTCCACCCTAAGCGTGGAAGGGTATTCTCAGATGTGAGACCCTTGCTCATTGCACCATCAGGATTCAAGCAAACCGGGCCGAAGACGGCTGTAATGCCAGAAACCGGTCCCCGGGAGCTTGTTTCCTTCCCAGTGTAAGAATTGGCTTTTGTAGTTTGGTTTGCCCTGTTCCCATCATGCACTGGGACAGGAACAGACTAATTTGCATACAGCCAGGTTCTGAAACTGGGATGGTGCAGTGAGCTAAAAAACGGTGTTGGATCTAGCCCTGATCTCTTGACTGGGTGAGAGCTTTCTGCTTAATTCAGAGACTCTGTCCCTCACCACCCCTTGTTGTAAAAATTTTTGTCCACCCTAAGCGTGGAAGGGTATTCTCAGATGTGAGACCCTTGCTCATTGCACCATCAGGATTCAAGCAAACCGGGCCGAAGACGGCTGTAATGCCAGAAACCGGTCCCCGGGAGCTTGTTTCCTTCCCAGTGTAAGAATTGGCTTTTGTAGTTTGGTTTGCCCTGTTCCCATCATGCACTGGGACAGGAACAGACTAATTTGCATACAGCCAGGTTCTGAAACTGGGATGGTGCAGTGAGCTAAAAAACGGTGTTGGATCTAGCCCTGATCTCTTGACTGGGTGAGAGCTTTCTGCTTAATTCAGAGACTCTGTCCCTCACCACCCCTTGTTGTAAAAATTTTTGTCCACCCTAAGCGTGGAAGGGTATTCTCAGATGTGAGACCCTTGCTCATTGCACCATCAGGATTCAAGCAAACCGGGCCGAAGACGGCTGTAATGCCAGAAACCGGTCCCCGGGAGCTTGTTTCCTTCCCAGTGTAAGAATTGGCTTTTGTAGTTTGGTTTGCCCTGTTCCCATCATGCACTGGGACAGGAACAGACTAATTTGCATACAGCCAGGTTCTGAAACTGGGATGGTGCAGTGAGCTAAAAAACGGTGTTGGATCTAGCCCTGATCTCTTGACTGGGTGAGAGCTTTCTGCTTAATTCAGAGACTCTGTCCCTCACCACCCCTTGTTGTAAAAATTTTTGTCCACCCTAAGCGTGGAATGGTATTCTCAGATGTGAGACCCTTGCTCATTGCACCATCAGGATTCAAGCAAACCGGGCCGAAGACGGCTGTAATGCCAGAAACCGGTCCCCGGGAGCTTGTTTCCTTCCCAGTGTAAGAATTGGCTTTTGTAGTTTGGTTTGCCCTGTTCCCATCATGCACTGGGACAGGAACAGACTAATTTGCATACAGCCAGGTTCTGAAACTGGGATGGTGCAGTGAGCTAAAAAACGGTGTTGGATCTAGCCCTGATCTCTTGACTGGGTGAGAGCTTTCTGCTTAATTCAGAGACTCTGTCCCTCACCACCCCTTGTTGTAAAAATTTTTGTCCACCCTAAGCGTGGAAGGGTATTCTCAGATGTGAGACCCTTGCTCATTGCACCATCAGGATTCAAGCAAACCGGGCCGAAGACGGCTGTAATGCCAGAAACCGGTCCCCGGGAGCTTGTTTCCTTCCCAGTGTAAGAATTGGCTTTTGTAGTTTGGTTTGCCCTGTTCCCATCATGCACTGGGACAGGAACAGACTAATTTGCATACAGCCAGGTTCTGAAACTGGGATGGTGCAGTGAGCTAAAAAACGGTGTTGGATCTAGCCCTGATCTCTTGACTGGGTGAGAGCTTTCTGCTTAATTCAGAGACCCTGTCCCTCACCACCCCTTGTTGTAAAAATTTTTGTCCACCCTAAGCGTGGAAGGGTATTCTCAGATGTGAGACCCTTGCTCATTGCACCATCAGGATTCAAGCAAACCGGGCCGAAGACGGCTGTAATGCCAGAAACCGGTCCCCGGGAGCTTGTTTCCTTCCCAGTGTAAGAATTGGCTTTTGTAGTTTGGTTTGCCCTGTTCCCATCATGCACTGGGACAGGAACAGACTAATTTGCATACAGCCAGGTTCTGAAACTGGGATGGTGCAGTGAGCTAAAAAACGGTGTTGGATCTAGCCCTGATCTCTTGACTGGGTGAGAGCTTTCTGCTTAATTCAGAGACTCTGTCCCTCACCACCCCTTGTTGTAAAAATTTTTGTCCACCCTAAGCGTGGAAGGGTATTCTCAGATGTGAGACCCTTGCTCATTGCACCATCAGGATTCAAGCAAACCGGGCCGAAGACGGCTGTAATGCCAGAAACCGGTCCCCGGGAGCTTGTTTCCTTCCCAGTGTAAGAATTGGCTTTTGTAGTTTGGTTTGCCCTGTTCCCATCATGCACTGGGACAGGAACAGACTAATTTGCATACAGCCAGGTTCTGAAACTGGGATGGTGCAGTGAGCTAAAAAACGGTGTTGGATCTAGCCCTGATCTCTTGACTGGGTGAGAGCTTTCTGCTTAATTCAGAGACTCTGTCCCTCACCACCCCTTGTTGTAAAAATTTTTGTCCACCCTAAGCGTGGAAGGGTATTCTCAGATGTGAGACCCTTGCTCATTGCACCATCAGGATTCAAGCAAACCGGGCCGAAGACGGCTGTAATGCCAGAAACCGGTCCCCGGGAGCTGGTTTCCTTCCCAGTGTAAGAATTGGCTTTTGTAGTTTGGTTTGCCCTGTTCCCATCACGCACTGGGACAGGAACAGACTAATTTGCATACAGCCAGGTTCTGAAACTGGGATGGTGCAGTGAGCTAAAAAACGGTGTTGGATCTAGCCCTGATCTCTTGACTGGGTGAGAGCTTTCTGCTTAATTCAGAGACTCTGTCCCTCACCACCCCTTGTTGTAAAAATTTTTGTCCACCCTAAGCGTGGAAGGGTATTCTCAGATGTGAGACCCTTGCTCATTGCACCATCAGGATTCAAGCAAACCGGGCCGAAGACGGCTGTAATGCCAGAAACCGGTCCCCGGGAGCTTGTTTCCTTCCCAGTGTAAGAATTGGCTTTTGTAGTTTGGTTTGCCCTGTTCCCATCATGCACTGGGACAGGAACAGACTAATTTGCATACAGCCAGGTTCTGAAACTGGGATGGTGCAGTGAGCTAAAAAACGGTGTTGGATCTAGCCCTGATCTCTTGACTGGGTGAGAGCTTTCTGCTTAATTCAGAGACTCTGTCCCTCACCACCCCTTGTTGTAAAAATTTTTGTCCACCCTAAGCGTGGAAGGGTATTCTCAGATGTGAGACCCTTGCTCATTGCACCATCAGGATTCAAGCAAACCGGGCCGAAGACGGCTGTAATGCCAGAAACCGGTCCCCGGGAGCTTGTTTCCTTCCCAGTGTAAGAATTGGCTTTTGTAGTTTGGTTTGCCCTGTTCCCATCATGCACTGGGACAGGAACAGACTAATTTGCATACAGCCAGGTTCTGAAACTGGGATGGTGCAGTGAGCTAAAAAACGGTGTTGGATCTAGCCCTGATCTCTTGACTGGGTGAGAGCTTTCTGCTTAATTCAGAGACTCTGTCCCTCACCACCCCTTGTTGTAAAAAATTTTGTCCACCCTAAGCGTGGAAGGGTATTCTCAGATGTGAGACCCTTGCTCATTGCACCATCAGGATTCAAGCAAACCGGGCCGAAGACGGCTGTAATGCCAGAAACCGGTCCCCGGGAGCTTGTTTCCTTCCCAGTGTAAGAATTGGCTTTTGTAGTTTGGTTTGCCCTGTTCCCATCATGCACTGGGACAGGAACAGACTAATTTGCATACAGCCAGGTTCTGAAACTGGGATGGTGCAGTGAGCTAAAAAACGGTGTTGGATCTAGCCCTGATCTCTTGACTGGGTGAGAGCTTTCTGCTTAATTCAGAGACTCTGTCCCTCACCACCCCTTGTTGTAAAAATTTTTGTCCACCCTAAGCGTGGAAGGGTATTCTCAGATGTGAGACCCTTGCTCATTGCACCATCAGGATTCAAGCAAACCGGGCCGAAGACGGCTGTAATGCCAGAAACCGGTCCCCGGGAGCTTGTTTCCTTCCCAGTGTAAGAATTGGCTTTTGTAGTTTGGTTTGCCCTGTTCCCATCATGCACTGGGACAGGAACAGACTAATCTGCATACAGCCAGGTTCTGAAACTGGGATGGTGCAGTGAGCTAAAAAACGGTGTTGGATCTAGCCCTGATCTCTTGACTGGGTGAGAGCTTTCTGCTTAATTCAGAGACTCTGTCCCTCACCACCCCTTGTTGTAAAAATTTTTGTCCACCCTAAGCGTGGAAGGGTATTCTCAGATGTGAGACCCTTGCTCATTGCACCATCAGGATTCAAGCAAACCGGGCCGAAGACGGCTGTAATGCCAGAAACCGGTCCCCGGGAGCTTGTTTCCTTCCCAGTGTAAGAATTGGCTTTTGTAGTTTGGTTTGCCCTGTTCCCATCATGCACTGGGACAGGAACAGACTAATTTGCATACAGCCAGGTTCTGAAACTGGGATGGTGCAGTGAGCTAAAAAACGGTGTTGGATCTAGCCCTGATCTCTTGACTGGGTGAAAGCTTTCTGCTTAATTCAGAGACTCTGTCCCTCACCACCCCTTGTTGTAAAAATTTTTGTCCACCCTAAGCGTGGAAGGGTATTCTCAGATGTGAGACCCTTGCTCATTGCACCATCAGGATTCAAGCAAACCGGGCCGAAGACGGCTGTAATGCCAGAAACCGGTCCCCGGGAGCTTGTTTCCTTCCCAGTGTAAGAATTGGCTTTTGTAGTTTGGTTTGCCCTGTTCCCATCATGCACTGGGACAGGAACAGACTAATTTGCATACAGCCAGGTTCTGAAACTGGGATGGTGCAGTGAGCTAAAAAACGGTGTTGGATCTAGCCCTGATCTCTTGACTGGGTGAGAGCTTTCTGCTTAATTCAGAGACTCTGTCCCTCACCACCCCTTGTTGTAAAAATTTTTGTCCAGTGAGGGCCTGACAGGGAAATAGGGGCAGAGTGGACACTGCGCATTCTCCAGTGACGCAGCGGACTGGGCAATGTCGCGGGGGGGGGGTGCACAAAGGATTAAAATGCTGCCCCCAGCCCCTTTCTGCCCCAGGCAACGCTGGGGCGGGCTGCTAGTATAAAAATAAACGAAACTTAAATCGATTAGATTGTGGAAATAGAAAATTGTTATGTGTGGGGTGTTTCATGCTCATTGGAACGCATTACACATGACAACTCTAGCTCGTTCGACGATTTTGTAGTTCATTAGATGTAAACAAACTACAAAAATGGCGTCAAACACCAGGTGAGGAGGAGCCCAATTGACGAGCATGCGAATGCAATCGCGGCGGAAAACTATTCGCGGTCAGCTTCACGATCGCGTAGTTGACTAATCACTATTAAATTACCAAATTGTAACACAGTCGAATTAGAGTACATTAATCGTACTCTCTGACACAATCGCGGCACCCCTATGCACCGATAATATAAACTACCAAAATGGCGGATAGGACCGGCGATAATAATTGAATGATTGTAGCTAATTATCTAATTATGACAAAGGGATATTGCTATAAAAACCCCGACCGGGCGTCCTCTCTCATTCCATCTACGTGAGAGAGGACGTGTTGATCGCTCCGTGTTTACAGCTATGAGGTGAACAGCATGGGCTACTTGGAGGGGTCCGGGAGCCTCGGGCATACGTAAACTGAGGGGTATGTAGTAGGACGCGATTGACTCGGAGTATTGCTCTGCTTAATGCTTTAAGTTCACCATGCGGTATCATCAAAGACATGCGCTTGCTAAATGTGGAGTGTTGTTTCGCTGAACGCCACAAGCTGATTATCCGGTCTTAACAATGACATGCGTTCAAAAATCCCTTTAGACACCTTAAAGCTATGAAGAAGATGTCTTGCTACATATAGATATGGGCGGATACTCCTAAAGCGTACGCCTATAGTAAGCGTGGTTCAACGATACGGATGCAGACACAGTGACAAATGTGGGCGTGTAACACTCTAAGCACACACCGACTGCATGCCGGGTTACACAATACCGATCCAAACATAGTGACAGCTTAGTATAATAATGGGCACTGTAGCACTAATCTTACATTGCATCAGCAGAAGGGATATATACTGGAGGAAGTAGCACTACCCATATCGATAAGGAAACAATATATAAACTTGAATAAATTCGAATCATAATTTTAAAATAATGATTAGCACTATTGGAAAATAAGCGTTTGGATCTAAAATATAGACTGATTCCATTTCCTACATTTAGGCAACCTTGCAAGAAGGAATATCCCTACATACTCATATAAGGGTATAAAGTCAAGAAACCCTAAAGACGAGAAGAAAACCAGTCTTCGAGTATCATACAGGGACCTGATTACATGATTTTAAAGGTATGTTTGGAACCCGTTTTAGCCAACAACAGGGACGTATCAAGATTATAGGATATAGAGACAAATGAATATAATGTTCTCTTTTAGGTTATAGCCAAGCAAACAACTACAAGTGGTCTGACGCAGATTTAAAGTCGCAAGAATTGAATTAGACACAGGAGATATTATTCTCCCCGTTTTAAGTAAGTGTGAAGAAAGATAGCTTACTTTTGGGGTCTGGAACTTTAACTTGGGCTATACAATTAATTAGTGTATCCTCTTTATTTAGAGAAACTGAGGTTTGCACATATTACTACCAACCACGAAGAGGATCCACTATTGATCAATCCTCAAGGGTGCGGAATCTTAAAGATATAAGATCGATGAGAATACATTTTAAGTAAGATTGTCTCCCTTTTATAACATAGTGACACAGGGGTAACCATGCACATTAGTGGATAAAATGCACTTTGCTCTCACTCAAATACATGATACCAATTGTATGTATTTGTTTTTAGAAAGAAGAACCATTGTTTTTAAGTAAATGTTTTGTCCTGAGGAAGGTGTTAAAACAACACAAAGCACCGAAACGCGTCGACAAAGGACTTTCTTCCATCATTTTATATTTAATGTCATGATGCTATTTTTTAATGTGAGAATATTATTCTGTATTGATTATTTTAATTTGAGTTGGAACCATTACAGGAATTACTATATGTATTAGAGAACTATTATTTGAGCATATGTTTGTATAAAATGTTATGTAGTAAATGAATTCAAATGTTTTTAAACTTAATAAGTATAAAAATTTGAGAGACAAAAGTAACCCTAGTTTTGTGCAGACATAATTATCCGTGTCACTATTAAACACTAAAAAAGCGATATTAGTGTGTAGGCCTTCTGGTCACAAATAGAAAGTGAGCAACACAGAAAGGAATTCTTTTTGATACTGTTTGATACCCAGTCCTTTCTGGTTTTCTGGGAAACTCTCTTTTTTGAAAGTTGCTCACAAAGACCTTGACACACAGACAAATTTCTGCCCACCTTGGGAGACATCTGAATAATTCCCAGGCTAAGGAACAAAGGCAGGTGCCACAGAATGAAGTGTTGCCTCTTCGCCCAGGAAGGCCACTAGGGGGGTTAGCTCAAAAGACAAGCTTCAGAGGGGAAGCTGCCTGTGAAGGGCCGCCTGTAAAAAACACTTACGGGCAGGATGCCTTTTGTTGTTGCAGACAAGTTGGAGACAGGGACAAGGATGGAAAACCCGTCCCCAAACTGGTTTTCCTATTGGCGTGCAGCCCAGAGGTAGCTACACCTCTTGGGTGGGCTACAAAGCTCCTGGCAGCGGAGGAAGGGTCCTGACATTTTGAGTGTGGCTAGAATAGAGCACTCTGGAATAGATAGATGCCACACTTTGCATGAAACACATCACTAGGTGAGAGTGGACCCAGTAGCCCATTGGCTAGTGACTGCACGGTCCCCTCAGGGCACTTTCCTGGGATAAATTTGGCACACCTGGCACCCTGCCCACCAGATCACTCTTGACATAAAGAAAGGGCTGAAGAAGGACTGCCCTGCTGCCCTTGAGACTGCACGAGAGAGGCTGCACAGACGGAAGGACAGCACCTGCTGCACTTTGGACTAGTTTAGTTTGGACTGCACCGATAGCTCCTGACATGGGGAACAGTTGAATCCCGGCTTTATTTCACTTCAGCCAGACATATAAAAGGACAAATCTGAGATAGCCAAAGTCTGCACCCGTGTCTGCCAAACCTGGGAGTGCTATTAGAGTCTGAATTCATCGTACTTGAGGGACATTAGCCCCTACCTAAGGATTTCAACCCAACCGCGATGCAATGAGAGCAGTAGTCCAGCACAGAGGACTTCGAGTGACTTTGATCGATGTAGCCAGAGTCACCCTTCATAACCCAAGCCACAAAGACACCCCCATTGACCGCACCTCAACTGGAGCATCCTTTGAACATCTTTAGCCTGCATCTCCATCATCAGGATCACTCCATTATAGTCTATGGCTGTCATCCTGTAGAGCTTGGAACTTGCCCTAAAAACACTCTGGTGGCCATATAACAGTTCAAAGTATCCTCTCTGGCCCCAAGATCTCAATCCTGTTGGATTTGGTCATCCAAACCGGGCTGGAGTTGCCGAACAAACTCTTTCAATATTTTCTAAAGTTTGCAAACTTTTTGTTGACCAATGCTTGTTTGCGGTTTCATTTAAAAGTTCTAAAATCTGTATCCGCAGAACACTCCAGTAGATTTTGATCTTCAAGGTCTCTAAAATGTAATAAAAATGTGCTCTATGTGTATACATTGTTGTTGTGTCTCTTTCCTGTTGTGTGCCTTTCTTATTCCGTTGTTTGGTGCTGTTATATACTTTGCACATTGTTCTTTTGCTCAGCCTTGCTGCTCTAAGCCACAGCTACCCAGGCTTGAGCTTAAGGTTTACAAATAAGCCTCACTAGACCCAAGACAGTTTTTGCGAGTGTACTACATGATAAGGTCCCACAGATATATCATATAAACAACCAAATCCTCACAGTGACAACTCACAAATGCCAGAGAGGGATTTATCCCGAGAAATAAAAAGGTTTATTGAACAGAAATTATTAACAATTGATGGTGCAAATCGATTTATTAGCCTTTGATTCTAAGCTTTGAGAAAGCCCCAGGCATATCAGCCATAAGGGGTGAAACATAAGTTTGTTTGTCCTTTTGAACCTTATGTATCACGTTGATCTTTAATAAAAAGTGAAACCAAAAAGTAAACTTGATATATTGAGGACTCGTTATTGAAAGGGAAGACCCTCCAAAAACTCTTTTCGATCTATACTAATACTGGAGTATCATGGGTCCTAATCCCATTGGAGTGCCGTGCCCACATATGAAACTGGGTATTTCCAACAACAGGTAGAAGACGTTGGTCGTCCGCAAACTCACACATTCTTAGGGAATGTTTCCCCTGGTGGTAGAGGGTGTTATTGCCTGGACCCTGAGGGAACAAGGCCAGGATGCAGTCTCAGATGTCTGAGTATATTTATAGACAATGACTTTCATTTTACACACCTGTGCACCCTGGAATTTCTTATCTTGGTTCTCTTTAACTGAACGAATGCTACTGATAATAGTTTGTAAAAGGAACGTGCAGGGCTGTTGAAGTGTTATCACTGTGATGTGGCGCCACCTGGTTACCCTTCTTGCAAGATTAGGTGAAACTCGTGGTTCTCTAAATGAGTGAGTTCACACCATGCATATTAATGCACTAGCAAGATCCAACAGGAGGCTTAGATTTCCTGAGTCCATGCATGAGCAGTGCATCATTTCTTTTTCTTTACTTTGATCACTAGCGTCTGCAGTGCTAAAAATGTACTGTGATAAGCAGGGCTGCCAGTACCAGAATCTAAAGAAAACCCTTGTATGAGTATGTCTGAAGGAAGTGTGAAACATGAACGTTCTGCCCCCAAATGCCTTTGCCCACTCGGTCCTCAACGGGTAATTTTTCCAGCATGTTATCCCACAAGAAAATTCTACTATGAAACGCATTTCTATAATTGCAAAGACAAATTTAGTTTGGCAATTCATCACATAATACATTATGTTCACATTTTTTACTATTTAATAAAAAAGGTCAGATGATGCTCTTTCTGTAACCTTTGTGAAAAACAACTCACAGGAGTATGCAGCGTATGTATATCTATAGCCACACATGCTATCGAACACTCTGGGGTATATTTACAGCAGAATGGAGAAGTGATGTGTTAAGCAAACAATGCCAACGCCACGCTTCTCCATTCTGAAAACGCAGGGATGTGCCGTATTCACAAGAATATGGTGCAGCCCTGTGTTTCCCCCTGAGTTGGCGCTACATTTAGCAGCCTAGTGTGAATGCAGGCACCCTTCCACCACAGTGCAAGGGTGTCTGTGTTGGGTACCTTCCTGCCAGGGTATTGGTGGCTTGAAGGGATATCATCAGCCACGGGCAGAGGGCACATCCTAGATCACATGTGACAAGCAGTAAAGAGTACTGTGTAGATTTGTGTTGCAGTATGCTCTGTTGTCAGGCTTTACCAGTATAGTAGTGTGTCATATGTGAGGCTTTCAGATTCACGCTTGACATCCATTGCTTGACTGTAATGAGCATTATCACTTTGTATGACGTAGACTCACTGCTGATCCTCCCTCCATCCGAGCACATTCACATGTGTTCCCTTTCCCGATAGCCAACACTTTCAATAATACCGCACACCAGTGACATGCGTGTCTGCGAATATCCACAAGCTTGACAATGACATGTGATGTTGGCCATTCAATATTTTTGGACAGCATCTCATTAGCGATATTTGCCGCCCTCCCGGTACATGCTACATTAATGTAAATTGCAGATTGTGCGACATCAAAACAGCAACAGAGACACAAACATAAGTACACTTCCTGGCCAGGCAGGAACTGAACAACGCCCAGGTCCCCGGAATAATTATTCACACCCCTACGCTGGCCTGGCGTACGCAAGGCCAGCCCATAAACACTCTTTAAATGCAGTTTTTTTTAACTTCTATGTGTGCTGCTTAATGCAGTACACATAGAAGTTTCAAAACTGCATTATTATGATTCGCCCATAAGAGTATCGTTCCCAGAATTCCCTGCTAAGACTATTCCCTTCCATGGAGTAGTTCCTCTCCTACTGCAGTAAAAATGTACAGCTTGAAAATCTAAGAAGGATACTAAATTTAGGACAGCACTGAATTTTTTTTTAGTATAAAGAGGGATACAATGCCGGAGAAGAAGGAACTTAAAATTCTTTGCCCCTACTGTGACTCAGATAATTTGTAGATCATCCAACACGTGGAAACACACTTGTCTGAATCTCAGTGCCACCAGTCCAGGCAACACTGTGAATTGTGACCAGTCCTTTAGTGAAGTCTGTCTTATAATATAATCCATTTTGCGGTTCTTACCAGACCGGAACTGGTGGGTGCTGGAAGGAACACTGGTTGCGGTGAAAAAGGGCAAAACACTGGTGGGCTCCACAGGACAACACACAACTTCAGTACACGAAGGGTTAAAACACAAGTCAATGGCATCTGAAAAAGAGAAAAGAGAGAGGGGCCAGGACCAGTCAGTCCATGCAACTGAGTATATACCTCTTTCCACTGTTCTCATTCTTTTTTGACGGTTTCTCATCCTTCCCCTATCCCCCACTCAGTGGCGTAACACAAGCCCCCGTAACCCCTGTGGTGCAGGGGGCCCACGAGCTGCAGGGGGCCCCCTCAGCACAGTACTCTGGCCTGAGAGCTCCTGATTAAATCTGGAGCGGGCCCCTCCATGTACCTTGCAGGGGCCCCCCTCAAGTTTTGTTAAACCACTTCCCCCACTCTTTTTATCTCCATACTTTCTCCCTCTTCTTTTGTTGCTCATCTGCCATCCCTACCTCCTTGCTCACCGTCCACTTTCTTCTTTCTCTATGAGCTGATGATCCACTCCCTCCTTTCCCCCCCTTTCTTTTCGTTTCCTTTGTTATTGTTCTTACTGTTATTTGAGTGGCTCTTCTGGTCTTCCCTATCCCTTCTTCCTCACTGTTGCAGTCCCTCTGTCGCTCTCTACTTCTCTCCATGTATACCCAGCCATCTCCTTCGCCTCTCTTTTTGCATTTCTATTATTTCTGCTTCTATCACAGCATAATCTCAAAATCCCTCTCTCACATAGCCCCTCAAGCCTGTGTTGCTCTTTTTCTTGTTCCTATTCTGTCCACTCCTCGTCCCTCCCTCTTTCCTACCCCCCATGTATGTCTGAATTTCCATACATACCAGCCTCAGATAAGGAAGTGGTGAGATGAAGTGCAGGTGTGGTGCCTCCAAGCTGAGATGTCACTGTGTCTTGATTGGACCTGACATTTAAAGATCATTCCATAGTTATTAATTGAATATAAGACAGAAAAAGCAAGCACAAATGGAAGAGAGATGAAGAAGGGGGAAGAGATAGAAGAAGAATTTTAGGAATCAGCAGAAAATAGTATAAAGTAGAGCAGGCGAAATAGAGAGGAAGAGAGAATGAGAAAACGAGAAAGCCATAGGAAAGTAATAGAAAGAGAAGAAAAAGAGAAAAGAATTCAGAGAGTCAGGGGTAAACAGACAGGCATAAAAAGACAAGAAAAAGGGAGGTGTGTGAGATAGACAGGAAAAAAGACCAAAAGAACAGAGTAACAGAAAGAGGGTGAGAGAGAGGTAAGAGAGAGAGAGAGAGAAAGAGAGAGAGAGAGAGAGAGAGAGAGAGAGAGAAATACAGCAAGAGTCGCAGAGTCACAGAAAGAGATTCGGAGAGAGAGACAACAAGAGAGAGACAGGTATAGAGTTGTAGAACAAACCGCAAGAGTGAGGGAAAATTAAAGCTGTAAATCATATCTCCCAGAGTATTTCAAGAGGCAGTTATATTACTCCTTAACTGTGTGTGGAGACTTGTAATAACCCATGTCTGGTATGGACAAGGGAATAAGCAGGATGAAGATTTTGGAGTATAAGCTACATTACTTGACAAACACCAGAACATTCAGAATCTAAGAAATCTGAGAATGGTCATGAACTCTGGGCTATCACTAATTTCTGAAGCAAATCAAGTCACAAGATCTGGTTTTCACACCATGAAAACAGACACATTTTACAGTATTAGAGTTTTCCACAGAGGCGCGAGAGGCTACCTTGCCTTTGTGATGTCTCAGTTAGAATAAGCAAATGCACTCCAGGGTCATAACACTTTGTTTCTACTGCAAAACATAAAAGAATCCAAAATACATCAGTTAACTAACTCATGCAGCTACACATGCAGGACCAAATCACTCCAGCCTTATAGGCAATTCACTGGTTTGCTGCGATCAGATGCTTCTTCTTCACAGCAATGTGCATTGCCCTCAGGGCCATCTATAGCTCGGGCCCAACTTTTATTCAAGGAAAACTTCAAAGATACTTTTATAAGAGAAACTTTTACTCAAGACCGAACTTCCACAGACCTTCCTTTCAGAACGCAAGTAGAACACCTGCGAAAAGTCTGTCTCTATGTAGGTCACTAAATTATGGGATTCTTCCCCGTCAAGTACATGTTATATATCCATGACCATGTGGAGATCAAGCAGCAATGAGTTCTCCAACATATGATGAAGCATGAAACCACCAGGAGCCAGAATCAATCTCCCACAAAGAAGGTATTGAAGGCAGACGACAACCCAAGAACCAGACTGAAATCTCTCCATCAGGGATGGTAGGAATGATGACATGTGTAGCTATTTCTTACTCTCCTTCATTTGATTCAACACATAAGCACAGCTGTACAGTTACATTAATTCAAGAATTGCAAGCAGCTGCTTAACATGCAGAACGCCAACATACTTGTCACACTCGCATCCCTCACCGCTTCAATCAGACACAGTACCAGAAAGCTTAAGCATTCTATCCCCACATCTCTTCGCTACACTGGATGCGTAAGTGCAGTGACATATAACAAGAGAGGACCACCACTCTGGTTATTACACACAACACCAACACACTCCCTACATAGGCAATGCTAGAAACCAATTACCTTCCAAGCAAACATAACCTAGGGATTAGAGCGCTATCCGTCTGCCAAGCACTTCAGCATCTAGTGAAGCACTATAAATGCACCTGCAATGCAGTACAATACAAGAGTCCTTTGTTTTGCTATAAGGGCTGGATTAAATAACGTTTGCAGCGATGCTGATCAATTTTGCATTAGCATTTCCATTGGTCGTCTAAAGCCATTTGCACCAACTGATCCATTCAAAAAGGGCCTTTACAGTGAACAACCAGTACGATTTTTTTCCCAACATTTGCCCATTTTTGCCTTGGTATTTTAATGTGTATGCTACTGTTAAAGTGCATGGCACAGAAGAAAATGTATATATTTTAGCCCAGGAGCAAATACAGGGGGAGAAGGGATGAGGTGGGGATAGCTGGACTACTTAACTTCAAATTGAGTTGCTATATGGTATTATTTGAATGTAGGATTTAAGCGTCTCAGAAAAATGACTGTATTAAGGAATGTGAGGTATGATAATAACCCTCAGTCAACATCACTGTGCTAAAATGTGTCAATTTCAACAGTCATAGTTGGCTTCGCCTTGGGATAACTGTCTGTGCTGATTCTCCTTTCCCTTGGAGTGTGTAATGTTTCACTTTATGATTTTTGGAACATTGTTCCTACTGTACAAGTTCCCTTCAAACTCAGAGAATCAAAGTATAAGGCGGTCTAGAAACAATTTTGATGTTTCTTGTCATCAACTCCCCACTTCCAGTACCTGTCTCCTATGCATTAATATCACTTGTCACTAATTCAAACCAAAGATGTTAAAAGGGTCTTCGCGACGGCCATTTATATTCATCTTGTTATCTCCTTTTTGCACCACTTCCTCTTGGTGGAAGATGCAGCAATCAACAGGCTCTAATGACCGAAGGCTGCTCATCCGGCCTCACCATGATGATCATCGATCAGGTCTGTCGGAGAGATCATTGAAAGAGATTGTATTTCAGTCGGCAGGTCTGGGGATCTAAGGCTTGTTTGTGTTATCAAGCCAACCTTTTTGGCCCTTTGTCCTAAGTATGTGGTTTGGTTTTGGTTGGCTGAACATTCCATAAGAAGGTGACTTCTTTACCTCCTCATGTCACTAAAATTGTGTTCACCGAAAGACGTCTCCAGAGCTTTGGGGGCAGATGTTACCTGAGTGGAGAGGGGAGCCATAGAATGCTCTCTCACGAGACACAGATTAAACAAGGTGTCCTGTTATGCTCTTCACAAATATTTCTGATCAAAATTAAAAAGGCTTTAGATTATACCAGTGTTACTTGACTTGGTTGTTGAGGCATTGTGCTTTGTATTGTTAAAGAACTATGGCAATATCTAATCTCTAGACGTATTCAGAAAATAAGATACTGCTTTGCTATCGAAGCAGGCACCCGACTTTTGCAAAGCCCTTGAAGGTATTATAACTGGGAAAGGAGACACAGACAGGAATATATTGCAACTGCAAGGACAATTTACTAATCTCTTCATTGACAAAAAATTGTTAATATTCATCCAGGCTTGACCAAGAGAACTTAAAAATCAACACCTCTGCTGTCTCGAGGGCTACTAGTACCAGTTTAAGAGCATCATCTAGATCATTTGGGATTCAGGATATTATTTAATGAAGAGGAACCGACCCAAGGACCTCGAATCCCTATAGTTTTCAATGGAATGTGGCCCTAGGGATTTTCTTGCACAGGCTGTCACTGCATTAATCTCTTCAATGTTTGCTGTGAGTGGCTTCTAGTCAGTAGGGCTGCAGCCAACGAATAGTAAAAACATCTTCAGTATGCTTACTGAAGTAGCAGGCTGGTTTCCTAGGTCAATGAGTCACAAGTCTGAGTAATTCAGTAATGAGAGAAAATACAAAGAGCATAGAAATAAAGATGATACGAGAAAGAAAAACAGAGAAGAAAAAAGTCAAAGATAACTAGAGAGAAAGTCCAAAAGAAGGTAAAATTATGTAACATGTCATCAGTTGCCTAGTGATGCTGGAAGGGAAAAGTGTAAGTGGATAATGGAAGAAAGGCAACGATGGAACGGAATGATAGAGTAGAAGAAAAGTGCAATGACATGCTAGAGGGATGTGTTGACAATGGGATGTGAATGACACCACAAGGTGATGCAAGGGATAATCAGGAAGTACAGCAGAAGCATTTGACAACACTGTATTGGTGATTATACCATTGGATGAATGAGTGGCAGTGTTAGATTGAAGATAGTACCAGTTATGGATTTTTGGTGATATTAATGACGAGGCAGTTTTGAGTTATTGCCCATCTGAGGAGGGAATGATGGTTTGTAGATGAGGGCTGCTGGAGTATGAAGACCAAAGATGGACTGGGTGAGTGCAATAATCAGCTAAACTTATTGAAGTGTTAGGACTGGACTGTGAGTAATACCAAAGGGAAGAGAAGTGTTGAAGTGAAGGTGATATTCAAGGGAATACAATCAAAGAATTGAGAATGATGCAGATGAAGAAATCAACAACTGGTTGGGAGGTAAGAAAAAGATGTTGCCGTGTTTTTTAGTATCACTTAAAATCTCCAGTATATAACATACCATGAGCTGAGAGTATCAAAGATCCGGAGGGCCCTGTGTTGAAATTGAACCTTGCGGCAGGCGTGAATCAGCGCTAGAGCGCTAATTAGGACAACAGAGAAACAATACAGGGGGCCACAGAGTGAGAGAGGATTGAAAGGAAGAAAGCACAAGAAGGAACAGAATATGAGGTGGAAATGGGACAGAGAAAGTTAAGAGAGAGAAAACACTGAAAAAGAGGAAGGAGAGAGTGTAAGGAAAGACAGACGACAGAGAAGCAGAGAGAAAAAAGGTTGAAAGGGTAATGAGATTGAGAGTAAAAGAAACAGCAGAGGCAAAGTCAGGGAAATCAGAAGGAGAACGATGAGAGAAAAGAAATGAAGGGTGAGAGAAAAAAGAAGAGATGGGTTAGATCTACATTATCTCAGAGGTACAGGACCAGAATTTCAAAAATCAGCTTTTACTAATAACAGGCAACAACCATCTTACTTGATAACATGGACTGACAGAACCTCTTTGGAGAGAACCCAATCATTCACACTTTAATAAATTCAATGAAACACAGCCACCTGCGCCAGACCTTGGTGAAACAGGTCAGATGTCGTGCTGGTTCTAAGGGCGGGCTCCTTCTCTATGTCCCTGGCTCAAATGTTCAAACCTACGACAGCCTTTTCATATCTAGTAATATTTCCAAGAAGGGTCTCAACATCCATCTCGACCACTTCCAATGGTTGATTCCTGAGTGCAGGATGTTGCCGACACACTCTTCATGGTATCCATCCACAGAACACACACATCAGCATTCCATGCTCGCCTGATTCTGGGGATGACTGATGTCTACTGAGTCCCATGAGTCATATCTCTGTATTGCACAAAAACTAAAGGCCTCATGCTGGACTATCCCACAACTCCATCCTTCAATCACGCCCCATCATCTCTTCGCGCCCACTGACATTCACTCAAGCAGACCCTTGCCAAAGTAGGAAATATAACAAGAAATTCCATTGGTCCATTGGTGTGTGCAGAGGAGCCTGCCTTTCACGGACACCTACTCATCTGAATTCAGGAAGTCGTCCTCGTTCCGCAAATTCAGGACATATAGAGTAGACATGGAGATGACGCTGCAAGAGAGAGAGATTTTACAGTATCACCATTTGCCTTATTTGAGAATTGTAGGAATGTCTCACCAGTTTGGCTTTAGATCTCTAGTCACATTATTTACAGAAGTGGGCACTATTTGTATTATAAGTTTATGCTTCATGGAAACTAGTGCTATTTTTCATGTGACATAACAAGCAAATCCATTAGCGGCATGAAAGTCTAATTTTGAAGGAAAGAGACTCGTTTCAGCATGAAATTTAAGTGTGTCTACGCACATGGTTGTATATGTGTACAGGTCTGCGTGAGTCTAACCCTTTAATTAGAATTACTGTATATTTGCTTAGCAAAATTAGGTAGGGGTGTGTGTGTGTGTGTGCAAGGCCGGTAAGTCCCACTTATGAAGAATAACAACAGTGGTGTTTACACAAGGGGATGGCATGCAATTTTAGGACTGAGATCCATTTCCAGAGGTGGACCCGAATAGTAAAATCCAATCCTATAGACCAGGGGTCTCCAAACCGGTCCTGGAGGGACGGATCCATGCCGCATTTTTTGGATATCCCCATTGAGATACACGTAGTAATTGTAAGTCTGGCATGGATCCGGCCCTCCAGGACCGGTTTGGAGACCCCTGCTATAGACAATGCAAATAGGTCACATTCAGAAAGTGCAAACCTAGTGATAAAGAAAAACAACCCAACTTCACAAAAGTAGAATCACAGAAAAGAAGAAACCCCAATCGAAAAGGGGGAGATAAAACACTGAGAAAAATCGATCCAACCTCGTAGGAGGATGACTAGCGAACGATAAAAGAAGCCTGATTCCAGAAAAGCAACCAAATCCCAGAAAAAGAGCTACATTCCAGAAAAGGGAGAACATTGATCCTGGATTACAAAACATGCAATCCCAGAGAAATGAAACCCCACCAGAAAAGAAGAAGTCCAACTCCAAAGGGGAACAAACACAATCCAGTAGAAGAGCACTCACAAATCAGGAAAAAGAAATCCCAAAGGATAAGAAAACCAGTCCTAAGGAAGGAGAACCCCCTTTTCAGAAAGAAAAGATGCCCAGACCCACACAGGATGATGACCAAACTACAGAAACAGAATCTTAGAGAAATACAAATCTAATCCCAGCGAAGAAACACAGTCCTCAGAACGTCATACCCCAAAACCAAGAGAAGAAACCTCGAGTCCTATTTACAAAGGCATTGCCCCACCGAAGAGTAACTTTTTCCCTACGCTCCAGTGACGCAACATCCCATTTAAAAAAAAAGCTTCTTCGCATGGCTTAACACCACTTTGTAAAAATCGTATCCTTTCACGCAGATATTTGCCTGAAAGGAAGGTTGCTGTGGGCGTTACACCGCAACACCCGTAGCTTTTTGACCCTGACCCAGATTTACAAAGATCTGTAAATCTGAGGCAGCGCCAAAAACACCATTGAAAAGCAGGCAATAGAGTGGCGCAATGAGGAGAAAAACTTGTATTTCTCCTCGTTTTTTGCTCTGTCTATGTGTACTGCATTTTGCAGCACACATAGAAGGGGCATATCGCCTTTAATGATTGTTTATATGGAATCATTAAAGGCGATTCACTTCCTACACATATACAATCACCCCTGCAATGCAGGCAGCCTTGCACAATGGTGCAAGGGAGTCGGCGTTGGTGCTAGGCAGATTTTTTAGCACCGGCGAAGGTAAAATACAGGAGTGTGCCGTAATCTTGTGAATACGATGCATCGCTGCTTTATTTAAATGACGCAGCACTGCTAAATTGTTTGCAGCGCTGTTCTGCGTAATTTCTTTGTGACTGTGCACCCCACTTCCAGAGGACAAGAAATCTCAACACAAAAAAAGAATCCTGATTCTAGATGAGAAGAAACAAAAAAACACATTAAATTCATGATAGGAATCTTAATCCATGAGATGTAATTAGACATTATAGGAGAAGAAAACCAATTCTAACCAAAAAGAAATTTCCGCAGGAAAAACAAACTGGCTGGCAGGAGAATACCTACCCTCTTATTTGCAGATGATACCCTCCTGATCTCCAAAACCCCAGCAGTCCTGCAGAGTCTTCTAACTAGCTTTAAGTCCTTTTGTGACTCAAGGGGACTAGTTATTAATACAGGGAAGACCAAGTATCTGGTCCTAAACCCCCCGAACAAGACGGCAAACCACCTACCCCAGACTCAGTTCCACTCGAGAGGGTCAAGGAGTTCGATTACCTCGGTATTCGTCTCTGCGACTCCATGAGTTGGAAATGTCATCACCAAAAGATGCTGCTGACTCACAAGAGGGTGGTGGGGGCCCTCCTTAACGAACAGCGTGCCTCAACCCTCAAACCCATTGCACCGGTACTTGACATCTATAGGGCAAGGGGTGTCTTTATGGGGCAGAACTCTGGGGTGTACAGAATACAGACCAGCTGTCCCGCTCACAAAACAAATTTCATAAGGATTTAATGGGGCTCCCCTACAGTACGCCAACTCTACCACTCCTCATAGATATGGGTACTCGGCCTACTAGTGGCCAGGCGAGGCTGCGTCCTCTTCTCTTGTGGGCGCGTATCTGGAGAGTCCCAGAAATGTTCGGCTATGCAGAAGGTTTAAAAGAGGTTTCTATCAATGCCTGGCTGGTCTAAAGTCCGCTGGTTAAGGGAAGTCAAGCGCCTTCTTGCAGACCTGGGCCTTGAAGACGCTTGGAATACTAGAACTGCCCCGCCCAAGTCAGCTTTGAAGAAGTTATATTGGAGTTGGGTGATTGATGGCAGAAACAGTAATGCTAATTTGTGTAGGACCACTGTGGATTTCCTTCTGGTTAAGGAGGTGCACTTTTGCGAGCTGTATCTGGATATTATTTTAAAACCCTGGGACAGGGCTCGATACTTCAAATTTAGGGTAGGCCTACTTCCAGTTGGGAATCTGACTTCCAGGTGGAAGGTCCCAGCACAGACAATCCCCTTCTGCCCCTTTTGTGAGACTAGGACAGAGACAGTTCCCCACCTGTTGTTTGAATGCTCGGCCTATGTAGTTTCTCGCCGCAGATGGTTGAAACCACTCTATAGAGAGCTTGGGACTAGATCCCACAAGGAGGCCTTACGAATTTTGAAAACGGACCCGCGGCCCCTGTTTGCATGCGGATTGGTGAAATTCTTAGGTTGGGCATGGCGCATTAGATCTACTAGGCTTTTGTATCTTGTTTAATATGTATTTTAGACTGTTTTTATGTAAATTATTCGCGCCATTTGTAATATGAACTGTATGCTTTTATCTATGCATTGGCTCTTTTTATTGTTTTTATGTATATGTATTGCTTTTTAAGATATGTATCATATCGAAATAAAGCCTAACTGACTGATTGGAAAAACAAACTATTCCAGAAGAAAATAAATGTATTCACTTCTAATAAAGCATCTTTTACTTAAATTGTGATATATTTCAGCAATCAACTTATAATTGTAGTTATCAGTTCTCATTTTCTCAATACCGTGCAATCTCCTCCTTTGCAGGAATATACATTTCCCGCCTGTGCATCTGTAAACACACATCACCGGGGAAGGAAGGGAAGTCTTACCTGAAAGCCATGATAACCACCAGGGCGATGATGGTGCCCTGCAGGAAGCGCTGGCTGATGCACGCCTGCTCTGCAGGGGGAGGGGGAGACTGCAACCAAAGGAAATGTGGTTACTGTTATCTGATACTGAAAGCACAACAGTCTCTCTAGATCCTACCTTTCAATAGTCCTCCCTATAGGTTACATTAGTCTTCTGCTGTACTGCACACTGTCAGCGCCATGCTTGCACTCTGTAGCGTTCAGCCTGACAAACGTCTTTCACATCGCGTTCTGTCTTTCATTTATGGAGCACTCATGCCACCTTGTGCCAAACGCAGGGAACTTCTTTTTGACATTTCTGTAAAATTGTTTTAGTCCTATTCTCACACTGCGGGCCCGATTCACAGAACTAACTTAAGACAAAATCCTAAACTTACAGGGCCGGACTGGCCGTAGCTGGCACCGGGCAATCCCCCCGTACGCCGCATGGGTGGGGGCCGGTTTTGGGCCCCTGGGGGCCGTTTTTGTTCCAGGGCCATTTTTGCAGCATTGGCCCTGTATCAAAATCGGCCGAAAACCAGCCCTGGCAAAGAGCGCACCACAACCCCCTGTGGGGGGCGAGCTTTTTGCCAGGGCCGGTTTTGGTTCCCAGTCCGGCCCTAAAAACTTACTACCATTTTGGTATTCACTGAAGGCATTTACTCATTTTGGCATTCACAGAAGGCACTTACTCATTTCGGTATTCACAGAAGTTAGAGTCCTAACTTTAGGACTCCTAAATGGCTTCTGTGAATACCGAAAGTCTTAAAGTTAGGATTTTTCTCAGGTTAGGAGTAGGAAAGTTAGGACTCCTAAATGCCTTCTGTGAATACTGAAAGTCTTAAAGTTAGGATTTTTCTCAGTTTAGGAGTCCTAACTTTACTACTCCTAAACTGAGAAAAATCCTAACTTTAAGACTTTCGGTATTCACAGAAGGCATTTAGGAGTCCTAAAGTTAGGACTCCTAACTTCTGTGAATATCGAAATGAGTAAGTGCATTCTGTGAATACCAAAATGGTAGTAAGTTTAGGATTTTGTCTTAAGTTAGTTCTGTGAATCGGGCCCTGTATTTCCTTCTCTCTTAATTCAGCCCATCCAAACTTAAATTCTGCGTTTTATTTGCCATGACCCACATGTATTGTCAATTGTGTCTCTCATCAGATTACTTTAAGCCTACCTTCATCTCTCTCTCACCCTAGGGCAGAGGTCTTCAAACTTTTTTGATGCCGAGACTCCCTTGTCAAACTTTTTGGGTACAAGGACCCGCTTCTGACAAAAACTTCTAGAACCTGGGACTCCTCATCATCGACAACCATAAACACCCCCAATTCCCACAGCAAATAATTTTTAAAGTAGGGAAATAATATTAAACAGTGTTTAGCAAACCAAAGGCCAGTGGGGGTGTAGTCAAAGGTGTAGCTAATAAGAAAGGGCCTTGTGTATGAGGAATTGGCGTAGTGCAGTGCCTTGATTGGCTGCCCTATACTAATGTGAAAGGGCAGGAATGCACTGTATTTATGAAATACAGTGCATTCCTGTCCTTTTCCCTTGAGTTGCCACACAAATTGCTGCCTAGCACCAACATAGGCAGAATTGTTTTTGTACAGGAAGGGGCACAAAAACAATCCTGAGAGGCGCGTTTTCCTCTTTCTATGTGAGCTGCAGAAGGCAGCACACATGGAAAGAGGAAAAAACGAGGAGAAATGAAAACATTTCTCCTCGTTACGCCGCCACTGGGAAGGCATCCTGTTTTTGGAGCTGCCCCAGGTTTATGTGATTTTGTAAATATGGGGCAGCATCAAAATCCATGGGTGTTGCGGAGGAATCCCATGCAACGCCCATGGAACACCTCCTTGATGCAGAGTAAGGCAATGCAGTGGCTTGCGCTGCCATCTCTTGCTCCCTATCTATGAGTCCATCAAAGCCATGCAGGATGACTTTGCACCACCTCATTGGTATGGTAGAGGCGCTTTTGCCACCGGAGCATCAAAAAAACGTGATGTTCTGGCGATGCAAGCCTCTTATTAATAAGCTCAAAAATATTCCGTATGATTTTTAGGTCTTTCACCATCAAGTACTACCCTAAATGTAAAATAAATGTAAAAAGTTGTTACTCAGTGGGTAATGCACTGTAGTACATTATGAAACCTCTATTAGTTAATGTACTGCAGAGGTCAGTGTGTAACCAGAGAGCCACATAATAAATCTTGATTGGTGCAGTTGAGAATAGTGATGTGTATTTTTAGTGCTACGAGGTCACAGCCTGTGACAGAAAGCACTGTGAATATGTAAGTCATTATTTTATACTTGCATTACACACAGTGTAAACAGAGAGCTTCAAAACGTGCAAATTGTTTTAAGACAAAATGGTGCTACCAAAATGTAGATTTTAGTAATACCAGAGCTTAAGTAAGGCAATTTGTTTTTTTACATAACTATCCCTTCAACACCTCTTTAAGGGGACTAAAGGCTGTGTAAATACAGTTAAAATTAAAAGCAAGCACTTCCCAGCCCAGTTGTTAACTCTTTACACTTCAAGTAAAAAAAAAAAAAAATCTTGGTTATCACAAAGCTTGGAGTGATTTGATCAATTAAAGCTAGAACCGCTCCAAAGCATCCTTTACACTTGCAGATTAACTGACAAGGCACATTTGCATTTCATTCAGGCAAGCAGCTAATAACCATCTAAATTAACCATTCCAGGACAGTTGTCTTATTCCAAAAGGAAAGCCAATGTTTTGGATAGCAAGGACAAGTGAAGCTGGGGAATGTTCGACTCCCTTTCCAGCACTCCAGGGTCCCCTGTGGGTCGTACCACACAGATTGAAGACCTCTGCCCTAGGGTGGCCACAAATCCTGGATTTCCACAGACAGTCCCCGGTTTTCCAAGGACTTTCTGGGCATCTGACACTTTTCCTTATCTTCAAAACAAGTCCCGGTTTTGGGATTTTGGGACAAAGGTCAAGTATTTATGTACAGCAGAATAGAAATGTATGCTCTCGTTTCTGCTGAGCCCCTCTTAAGTCTGAAATAATGTATGTTTCTTTTTTACAGTACTGGTCGGCTGCATGATTCCAGCCAAGGGGGACTGAGTGGGGAGTGGGGCTCAGAGTAGAAGCACTGTAAATGTGATGTGTGTATATATATGTATATATATATAATTGTGATCAAGGCCTCTGGGCAGGCCGCAACGTTATGCTGGTGGCAATATAAAAATTAAAAGAATATTTATTCACCACAAGCCTGGGTCGGCTATCGTTTCCTGTGCTGGCAGTATCCTGGTGGAGCAAGGATTGCTAGTGCGAGTGGTTGCTGCATATATATATATATATATATATATATATATCACCTTGCAACTTGCCTCGTCGCAGGGGGAGCACTCAGGAGCTGGTGCCATCGTCGGGATCAAGGCAGTATCCCGTCAAATATCACAACGCAAAATTCCTTAAAAATGATGGCACTCCACTCGGGGAAGCTTAAAGGGTTTTTATTTCATCAACTGTGATCGCCTACGCGTTTCGAACATAGCGTTCTTGATCACGGCAAGTTATCAGACAGTGAGTCCCTTTTCCCTTTCACATTAAATACACATGTGACACGCACTGCATTGTGGGCTATGTAGTCAAATTGATGTCATTTAACCAGCATACATTCTACATCTCTGTGGTACAATGTTTTGACTGTATATTGTGTTGCGTGCTTGATATTTAGCATGTCTGCGTCAGTTGTGTTTAACTATTGGGTTTTGAAGGTTGGCATTATCGGGCTAAGTGCCTGTTTGATGCCTCGCAGGTTGTGTCTTGGTTGTAAGAATGTGTGTTTGTGAGGTAAGTGTGCAGCTTCCAGATTTAATGTGGTAAAGCGGTGGTAGGCGCTTCCTGTGCGTCTGTAAATTAACAGACCATATCAAATGTGAACTGATATTCAGTGTGGGAACGCGTATATTGCGCTGTAGCACTATTGGAGGCGCTCTATGGTTCCTGGGCTGAGTGCCCTTGCCACCGCAATCGTCTACCACAAGTGGCTGGAAATGTGCATTACTGTGTGTGCTTTATATCCTATTATTCAGTGCAAGCAGTGGATGTTTACAATCATGATTCAAATTTCAATAGTCCAAACAGTCTTGCATGTTATAGATGAACATGTAGTTCGGCATCTGTATTCAGTGCCGAAGGCTGCATCGTTTTGAACCTCATGATAAGTTTGGGCTCAAGCCATCTCAGTTTCAATTTCCTGTCCCCGCCACGTTCGTGTGGAGGTATCATGGCTAGGCCTGAGTATGACATATTCAGCCATGTTTTACCAGGATGACTTGTCATGTGTTTTGCCATGGCATAAGAGAAGTCTTTTTTCTGTATAGCACGGGTGTGTTCCAGAATACGTTTTTTCAGAGGGCACGTCGTGCTACCAATGTATCTTTTGCCACAATTGCATTGAAGTAAATACACGACGAATGGGGTTTCACAAGTTATCGATGTTTTACTTTAAAGTTCTTCCCAGTTGGATCAGATATGTTCCTTAGGTTCTTGCCAATTTTACATGCCTTACATACTAGGCATTTGGTGAATCCTCCTTGTTTTGTTTCTAACCAAGTTGGATTTTTTCTGATTTCGAAATGGCTTTGTAGAAGGTGATCTGACAAATTGGGTGCTCTTTTGTAGGTGATCGACGGTCGTTCTCCTATGTCATTCCCAATGTCAATATCCTTTTTTAGTACATGCCAGTATTTTGTCATTTTTTTTTGTATTTTGTAACTCTCCTTCGTATATCTGATTACCATTCTGGGATGTTCCTCCATTGTTATTTCCTCCATCACAGCTGTGCTTGAGGTCGTCTGTTCATCCGTATTTTTTCTCTTGCCAAGTAGGGTTTTTTTGTTGTTAGGTATTAGCATTTCATCTCTGTTTCTATCTCTGGCTGCTTTCTCCCCTCTGATTATGTCTGTATTCTTATATCCTCTTTGTTGGAAACTGATTTTGGTATCCTCAAATTTCCATTCCATTTCGCTCGCTTCAGAGCAATTTCTCTTCATCCGAAGTAACTCCCCGTAGGGTATGCTTTTTTGAGGCTCTTGGGATGAAAGCTTTGTCCGTGAAGCAGACTGTTCATGGCTGTTTTTTTGCGGTGTACTGTTGTCTCTAGTCTGTTGTTTTTCACGTAGATTTTCGTGTCTAAGAATTCAATTTCTTTTGGGCTTATGTTGTAAATGAATTTCAGTCCCACTGTATTGTTGTTTAGAACTTCAAAGAAAGTGCGGAATTCTTGTTCTGTGCCCTTCCAAAGCAGGAAAAGATCATCAATGAAGCGGAGCCACAGCGCTACGTTGGCCATATGTTGGTCGTTTTCTTCTCCCCAAGCCATGCAGCTCTCCCATCACCCCATCATGAGATTAGCGTAGCTTGGGAGAAGGAAACTCCCATGGCCGTACCGCAGCGCTGAGCATACAACTTTTTGCTAAATAGGAAGATATTGTTGTACAGGCAAAGTGTTATCATCTGTATTAGCATCTTAGAATGTTCGTATTGATTGATGGGCAACTCAAATACAGATGATAACACTTTGCCTGTACAACAAGACTACGACCCGGCAAAAAAGATCGCTTACAATAAGGCGAGAAATGCCTACCACTCCTCCTGCGCAAGAGCACGTGCCTTATATGTGGCAAACTCCATAAAAAATGCTTCAAACAAAGCCAGGACGTTGTTTAACACTGTAAAGGATCTAGCTGGGGCCCAAACAACCGCCGCTGCCCACCCCCTAACCAAAAAACAATGTCAGGACCTTGCGACATTTTTCAATGACAAGATTGAAAACATAATCACAAATATTGCGTCCAGACCCCATCGCGTCTGCCCTTGCCAGGACCTGCCCTTGGCACCTGACAAAAAAAACACCTTGGATAATTTTCCTCCAATAACCAGCAATTCCTTACAATCTGCCCTAAAATCCATTACATCAGGCTCCCCTTGTGACCCCCTCCCTGTGAGTGTCTTAAAACAGCTCGAATCTACACCCCTGTCTGCCATAACAGCTATCCTAAATGCTTCCCTTCAAACCTCCACTGTTCCTTCCTGCTGGAAGCACGCAGTGGTGACCCCACTACTAAAGAAACCGTCATCCGACCCCACAGTTCTCTCCAATTACCGACCTATCTCCCTGCTCCCGGCCTTTTCCAAGCTCATGGAAAGGCACATTCACTCCGCCCTCACCTCTTTTTCTGAAGATAACAATCTTCTTCACCCCTCCCAGTCAGGCTTCAGAGCAGGCTATTCCACGGAGACCGCTCTACTAGGTGTGACAGAAAAAATTCGCCAACTCCTGGATGGAGGTCAAACAGTCGCACTCATTCTTCTGGATTTGAGTGCGGCGTTTGACACCATATCACACAAAACCCTTTTATCTACCCTAGAGGAAATTGGCATTCGTAACAATGCCCTCAAATGGATCAAGTCCTTTCTATCCGGAAGAACTTTCCAGATCAAATCCAACATCGCTAGTTCAGACATCTTCCCCCTGCCACATGGAGTTCCACAAGGCTCCATCCTAAGCCCACTGTTTTTCAATCTTTACCTCAGACCACTGGCAGACCTGGCCGACCGCGTAGGCCTGACCTTGATGACCTACGCTGACGACTCACAAATTATTTTTTCTCTTTCTGAAGCAAAAACGTTAACCCCTTCCCTGCTGAAATATGGCCTCCAAGAGATTTTCAACTGGATGACCACCAACCAGTTGAAACTAAATGGTGACAAAACGGAGGTTCTTCTACTGGGAAGAAATAAGGAGCTCTGGACCCCTCTCCACTGGCCGCATGAGCTGGGCAACATTCCCCGGCCAGCCTCCCAGGTAAGAAACCTAGGGGTCATCTTGGACAATACCCTGTCTATGAAACAGCAGGCAAACAAAGTCACTGGACTCTGTTTCACCATAATCAAGTGGCTAAAAAAAATCATCTGGATGCTGCCCCTAGATACGCAAAAAACCGTGGTCAACGCTTTAATAACTTCACGTATTGACTACGGAAATGTCCTCTACCTTGGTTCCAACTTAGCTGTAATCAAGCGACTCCAACTAATTCAAAACGCCGCTGCAAGACTCCTATGTAGGATTAAAAAGTCCGAAAGCGTTTCAAAACATCTGAACGAATTGCACTGGCTCAGGGTCGAACATCGGATAAACTTCAAAACATTGAGTTACATGTTTAAAATAAAAAACAAAACAGCACCCTCCTACCTACAAGCCTTAGCCTCTCCCTACCTGCCACAAAGAAGTCTTCGCTCTCAAACAGCCTCGAATTTTGTCGTCCCCCGTTTCAAACTACAAAGATCCGGTGGAAAATCCTTTTCTGTTAGAGGACCGGTATTATGGAACTCACTCCCCCTTCATATCCGGAAAGAGGACAGCTACACAAAATTCCGGAAACATGTAAAAACCTGGTTGTTTCAGAAACAACTGTGTTAAACTATTAAATACAGTATTTTCCTTGACCATCCATATGTCATAGGCGCCGGGAAACCCTTGTTGGGTAGCTGAGCGCCATACAAATACATAAAATAAATAAATAAATAAATAAATAGACGATTGCGGTGGCAAGCGCACTCAGCCCAGGAACCATAGAGCGCCTCCAATAGTGCTACAGCGCAATATAAGCGTTCCCACACTGAACATCAGTTCACATTTGATATGGTCTGTTAATTTCCAGACGCACAGGAAGCGCCTACCACCGCATTACCACATTAAATCTGGAAGCTGCACACTTACCTCACAAACACACATTCTTACAACCAAGACACAACCTGCGAGGCATCAAACAGGCACTTAGCCCGATAATGCCAACCTTCAAAACCCAATAGTTAAACACAACTGACGCAGACATGCTAAATATCAAGCACGCAACACAATATACAGTCAAAACATTGTACCACAGAGATGTAGAATATATGCTGGTTAAATGACATCAATTTGACTACATAGCCCACAATGCAGTGCGTGTCACATGTGTATTTAATGTGAAAGGGAAAAGGGACTCACTGTCTGATAACTTGCCGTGATCAAGAACGCTATGTTCGAAACGCGTAGGCGATCACAGTTGATGAAATAAAAACCCTTAAAGCTTCCCCGAGTGGAGTGCCATCATTCTTAAGGAACTTTGCGTTGTGATATATATATATATATATATATATATAGGTTATTTACAAGCCCCTTGCGCCGCCTGTGCATCACTTTTTGTGACGCACCAGCTGTGCAACCTACTGCCCTATCGTGGCTATGCATGGCTTATCATTTTCTTGTAAATATGGCCCCTTTACAGGCAACACTTTGCGTGACAGGGGCGTGCCATGGGTGTTGCTGTGGGTGTTACAATGCAAAACCCACGGCTTCTGCTACATTTCTAGATTTATAAGAAACGTAAACCTGGAAATGCGTCAGAATGCTATGTCTCCCCAGGGGAGGATTAAGGAGCCGCAACGAGGAAAAAAATGTTCTTCTCATTTTTTCCTCTTTCTTTGTGTGGTACATTCTGCAGCACATATAAAACGAGGAAATCGCCTCTTGTGATTGTTTATGTGCAGGAATGTGTTCCTTCCTGCACATAAACAATCATTTAACAAAATGCAGTTTTTCAACTTCTACGTTTGCTATATTAAGCAGTACACTTAGAGGTTTAATAACGCCTTTTCAGATTGTTTATGTGCAGGAAGGGACACCTTCCTGCACATAAACAATCCCTCCCCTCAACGCAGGCACCCTTGCCCTATGGTGCAAGTGTGCCTGAGTCGGCGCATGGCAGCAAATCGTGCGCCAGCACAGGGGAGAGCAAAGGGTCCGACATATCGTTGTAGATATGACACATCACCGTGCTTCAGAATTAACACATCGCGGAGCACTCTAATGGCTTGCGGCACTGAGCTACGTAAAATTCCTCGTAAATGAGGCTCAAATATATTTATGTATGTATGTAGGCAGACATTTACAGTGCTACGCATAAACTGGGACAGGCCATTAGTAAGACTAAAGGCTTTAGTCCTAGTTTTATTTCCAGGCCTATCCCAGCGGTTTGCTTTTCAAAATCTGGTTACCCTATCTCACCCTTCCTGTAGAAGCAGAGAATGAAAAACATTAGCTCCTCGTCCATCTTCCCATCCCATTCCTTACATATAGCAGTTTGCCTGCTCCACAGAAAGTATCAGCAAGCTGAGGTCAAAATACTTCCCTACCCAGCATACATACATGGAGAAGCACGTCGCGAGGACAGCCAAGACTTTTCATTCTGAGCTGCAGTATGATGCCTAGCAAGGTCAGAGGTAAGTCTTTGCTTGTGTTAGGTTTACTATTGTTTTCTTACCCGACTTGCTTGAGCAGTCTTGTTTTCTTTTAGCGGACCGCATCGCCCTGCTCAGCGGATGCTAGTCCAGTCATGGGTTGCGGCGTGCAGTGTCCTCTCTCCCATTTTCTTTCCCGGCAGGCACCATTTCTTTGCATGTGAGACGTTTTTGCCTTGGTAGCCCGCGTTTACGCGGCGGCTCTTCAGAGGCGCCAAGCATACACTTTGGCTTCTGGTTTCTCCTGTGGTGAAGCTCACTACAACCGTGCATTCAGATGCTGTGTTTTTATAATCCAGGGCCCTTCCTGCATCTTGCGGCTCTCTCGAGGTTTCGGAGACCACAAGAGTTGGCTGCCTAGAAATGGGAGGGATGGAGGAAGGGCCCTATTTTGTTTTTCCATGCTGGCAATGGAGTCTACTGCTGACAGTTCTGCAGGGATGCCTACTTCGGAAACGCTATGCCTACTGATTAATGAGGTGGTTGAAGCTGCTTTTCAGGCCAGAGAATCAGAAGGGCCTCCTGCAAAGGTACCACGGCCAAACCCCATTAACATTGAGGACCCTAATGAGTCGAAGGGAAGGCAGGGTCGCTTTGTGCATGGATCTGAGCTCTCTAGCCTCTTTTCTCATGTCTGGGACAATTTAGGTTTTTGTATGCCTGTGGAGCAGGAGATGGAGGATGATTTTTTTTTTAATGCAAAACCACCGCCCTGACTGCCTCTTTGCCCCATGCATACGCAATGTGCTTTCCCATGAGTGAAATCAGATTGACAAGGCTGCGTTCCCTCGATTTCTGAGCAAGTGGTATGTTTGGGAGGGGTTTTCAGAAAGATTCCTGCAATCAGTCAAGGTGGATAACCTGACGGCAGGCCTGTCTTTACAGGGTATGGTGCTTTCATATTACGCCCTTCCTTTTGATCACGTGGATAAGAAGGTACAAGTAGCAGTAAAGAGGTCTTGCGCCGCTTCCAATTTTTCCATCAGGGTGACAGCCTATACAAATTATATGGTTCAGTCCCTATTAAAGGATTTCTGGACTCTGGCACAGCAGATGAGTGATGGAGGGGATACTTCTTTCTCACTGCTGGTTCTGATAGAACTCCAGGTCTGCTACTTATCAGACATCTCGTTCAATAATTTGTGTTCTGCAGCAGCAGCTTCCGGGGCTTTCATTGCTGTGCATCGCCATATATGGATGCAGGTGTGGAAGACGGATGCCGAACAGAAGTCTATACTCTTAAAGTTGCCATTTGAGGGTTCAAAGGTGTTTGGACCACAGCTTGAGGAGATGGGGAAGCAGTCGGCTGAGAATAGGAAACTGGTGGCACCAGTTTGCCCTCCCTCCAGGGGGAGGTTTTGGATATCGCTGAGCCTTTGCTCATCCTCAGGCTGAAGATGCTAGCCAGCCCTTTCAGGGGATGGGTCACGGCTGGGGGGCCCTTGGAGGTGGCAACTCCTGGTCTCAGTTAGCTGGTGCCACCTGTTTCACTTTTTGTGTTACCAGTGGCAGGGAATTTTGGATGCCTGGGCACATCTGACGGTGACCTCCGGTAACCAGACCAAATTTTTATCCCGCCAGTCCCGGATGTTCAAGGAGACTCCGCTGGCCCAGAATCCCATGAAGGGAACAGCATTACTGGGAGGTATCCAGCTTCTTTTGGAGAAGGCAGCTTTTATCGAGGTTCCGCCCCAGGAAAGGGAGCCTGGATATTATTCCTTCCTATTTCTTGTACAGAAGTCCTCCGGCGAATACAGTCCAGTTTTGGACCTCAAAGCGGTGAATTTGCACATTCCTCAGCATCTTTTCACAATGGTGAGCTTGAAGTCGATCCATCAGATGGTTTATCAGGGGTGCTTTCTCGTATCCCTGGACCTCATGGACACGTACCTACATGTTCACATCCATCTGGGGGATCAGCAGTTCCAGCGCTTTGCGGTGAGCACGAAGCACTACCAATTCCAGGTGCTTCCTTTCAACCTTTCATCAGTGCCAAGGGTTTTCACAAAACTCTTGGCCCCCTGATAGGTGTTCTCCATTCTCAAGGTATTCAGGTTTACCCATACCTTGATGATTGGCTAATTGCCTCTCCTTTGTTTAAAGCTATGGAGGAGGTGCACCAGGTCTGTTATCTTCTGGAAACGTTTGGGTTTTTCATCAACCATAGGTAGTCCTCCCTATGCCCCTCTCAGTTTCTGCGGTTCTTTGGGCCCTCTTCAGGATTGGATCTGGGGATGGTGTTCTTATCTCTTGAAAGACAACTGACTCGGTTCCAACATCACTCCTGGGTTCTGTCCCAACCTCCGGTATCTGCCTGTCTCTGGCTACAGAGTCAGGGGTAAATGGCCTCCTCATTACAAGTACTCCCCTGGGTCTGGCTCCATTTATATCCCCTCATGCATCACCTGCTATGCCACTGGAATCGAGCTTCTCAAGGATACCATGCTCTCATTCCTGATACCGTGGGGATTCAGGAGTCTTGCCAGTGGTTGTTGTCACCTCTCAATCTCTCCAAGGCTTTCAATCTCGATCCTCCCCAAGACAACTGATGAAAGGACCAAAGGGTGGGGGCAGTTCTGGGGGATTCCAAGTTCCAGGGCATATGGTCTCATTTCAAGGCTCCCCAGTCCTTGAGCGGAAGGGAATTTATGGTGGTTTGGCAGAGACTTCTGTGGTTCGCTACTCTCCTTCACCACTGGGCTGTCTGTCTCCAGACATACAACCAGGTCATTCATCCCTATGTCGACCGGCAAGGGGGGATGCAACAGTCTCTGTTTCCCCTTTCCCTGAACATTGGCTTGTGGGCTGAGAGGAATCTCCTCTCTCTCCTTCTATCAGCAGTCTATCTTCTGGTGAAGGAGAATGGGCCTGCGGATTATTTGGATGAGGTGCTCCCCTAGTTTGTGACCATGTGTATGTCACCCCTTCTTTTTCAGCAGATTCTCTCCAGGTTTGGCCTTTCCTGGCTCTATCTGTTTGCTTCAGAGGAGACGGCCTATCTCCCTCAGCTTTGCAGCCTGCTTCCCTTGAGGTCAGCCTGGGCGATAGATGCTTTCGCCAACCTGTGGCCCCAGAGGGCTCCTGGTTGCCTTTCCCCCATTTCCCTTGATCTCCAGGGTTCTCATGAAAATTCGGTGACTCAGGGGAATTCTTCAGAGTAGTTCCGGAGTTGTCCCAGAGACCTCGGTTTCCTCTTCTTCAGGGTTTGACAGTGGGTCCCCATTGGAGGTTTCCCATTCAACATGCTCTACTTCTAAGCATGTCTTCTCTCCTGCGCCTCTGGCTAGGGTATGGCACTTGAGAGGATGACCATGTTTGCTTAGGGTTGTTTGCTTGAAGTGGCACAGAACATCCAGTTGTGTCATACGCCTTCAACCTTGAAGTTCTACAGTTGTCACTGGAAGAACTTTGAATCTTGGTGGGAGGTTAAGAGTCGGTGTCTGGTTTCCTGTGAATCTGTAAGAGCATTTGAATTTGTGAGGGATGGTTTTGTGTTGGGTCTTGTGGTCTCACCTCTTCGTGGCCAATGGGCCGCCATTCTGGCATTCAGAGGCTAAGATATGTCCTCTGACTCTCCCTTTTTGGCACACCTCTTGCGGATTATTTTGCTTCAGCGTCCCGTCTCCCGCTTTCCGGTCCCCCCTGGAATCTCCTGATGGTGCTTCAAATGTTGACTGGTCCTCCTTTTGAACACCTTGTTTCAGTGGACCTTAAGCTTCTCTCAGCTAAAGTTATTTTTTTGGTGGTAGTTTCTTCTGGTGGCAGTGTTGGTCAGATTGGGCTTTGCTGGCTTCTCTCCCATTTTTACATTTTTGTCTAGAGAAGGCAATCTTCCACCCTAGACAGTTTTTTTCTGCCCAAGGTCTTGTCTGACTTCAACTGTCAGGAAGATATTGTCCTTCCGGTATTTTGTCCTGACCTGTCTTCTCCAGAGGAGGAGAATCTCCATTCTCTGGGTGTATTGAGAGCTCTTTGCATATACCTGGACCATACCAGTGCATTTAGGCAAGTAGATTAATTGTTTGTCACCCATGGTCACTCTGGGCATGGTCTCAAGTCTTCTTTGTTCACTTTGAGCTGGTTGGTGAAGTGTGCTTTTGTTTTGTCTTATAAGACTGCTCACAGTCGTCTTCTGTTCAGGGGCGGTCAACTCAGGGTGTTTCCTCCTCATAGGCCACTATGTGACATTTGTATTGCTGCTACATGGGCTACTCCCAAAACGTTTATTTCCCACTACCGACTTCAGTTGGGAACGGCTGCACCCACGGAGTTTGGTGCTCATGTTTTATCAGCAGTACATATTCTGTGATTTGTGCTTTTTTTTGCATTAAATATATCAAGTATGTTGCATCATCCCTAGTTTCTGTGTGGATCAATCACCATGCAATTAGGTATGGGCTCATGTTTAAGGACTGAGACGGGAAGACGGACGAGGAGGTAATGCCCGGTTACTTACTGGTAATCTTCATTACTCCGTGTCCAAGTCTTCCTATTCCATTCCTGAGCCTATTCCTCCCTCCCAGGTTTCTGCTTATGATGATTATTTTTTCTTTCTATGAGTTTCTTTGGTATTCTCAGGCTGTCCTAGTGACATTCTTCCCCCTTAATGCATACTGGGTTGGCAGCACCATACTGGAGGTACTTATTTTGACCTCAGCTAGGTGATAGGTACTGTGGAGCAGGCAAACTGCTCATGTGTAAGGAATGTAATGGGAAGACCTGGACTCAGAGTAATGAAGATTACTGGTAAGTAACCAGGTATTATCTTTTACAATCAGTTCGAAGTTGGAAGTGATGTAGATTAAATGGTGTATATCCTACTGCCAGCTAGAGTTGGGTTCGGAATGGTGCACTTTGTTTTTCTTCAATGTATTTTTTTCGGTTACGAGTACCCATTGAATCACTGTTGATCATGTTCCAGAAACCCACACAGTCTGATTTACAAAAGTAAACTAACACTTTTGTGTAAGTTAACTACTTTTTGGCATTAACAAACTGCATGCCATGTCCGCGCTCCCTATACAGATATGTGCTGAGTTCTCCTACCTAGAGACTCTGCAGTCAGGGCAGTGAACTCTACACAAATAGAGAGTCTGAAGTCGTAAAAATTCATACATAAATGTAAGGGAGCTGAATGACCTTACTCACCCTATGCAGGATTGGGCTACCCTTGCGTTAATAGTTGCAAAGCGTAATACTGCACAGAAATGGGGGGCGCCGGAGGTACCAAAGCTAACCGCATGGTGCACGGACATGGATACGGCAATGATAACAGAAAGAATGGTGTTTGTTAATCGTGGTTGCCCCAGGAAATGGAACAAGATTTAGGGGGCATGGAATGCGTTCAGGGGCAATATCTGTGAAGCACCGCAAGATCGGGTGGATGAGGGTTTGGAAGAAGACCTTTAGGGGGGAAGAGGTGTGGGATGGATGGAGTGTTGGACACGATCTTGGTGTACTGTATAATGCTATAATAATGTACTGGAAATGTATAATGCTGGGATTTTTAATGATGTACCAGTATCATCTGGAAGCAATATGCCTTTCTTAATGTGGATTACAATAAAAAGAGTTTAAAAAATACAAAAAAAAATTCATACATAGTTTGTGAATACCAAAATGTAGTAAACTTACACAAAGCATACATTTACCTCTATGAATAAGGCCCCTATTGTATAGGACACACGCTCCTTTTAAAATGTTTCTATTTTTACCTGCCTATAAGTGAGTCTTTGTAGCTGAGTTAATCATAAGTTTCTTTATAACTAGCTTTAAAGAGTTAGACTACATTACTGCATATGTGGAGACAGGTGGATAACATGTTTCTTTAATACTACACGCTCGAACCAATTGTTATAGATAACATTTCGGTTTGCAGCATGTGCTGTTTTAGATTACATGCTACGCATAGACTAAATAGCTGAACCCCCTTTCTCCCTTATTATAGAAAGTAGCGGAATTAATAATATAGAGTGTCTTAACTGGTTGCCCAGCCTGGGCTTCTTGCTTAACTAAATGTCAACAAAATGGTGTTCATGAATGTGCAAACAGACTTCTAAGAGGCAGCTTTGCAAATGTAAGCAAACGGTTTATTCATAAGAAAGGAAATCGTGGCTTTCTTCTTACAGGCAAAGTGTGGCAGATGGTACACATCTAAATACATTTAACAATCAACCAAGCAATCCCTACCTTTTAATTTGTTTTTTCTAGATGTATGGGTGCAACATAGCCCTTAAGAGCTTGTCTAAAATTATGTCTATAAAGATCTTTCTGAAAGAGTTTGTGATTTGGTAGAAATGTTGGCAACTTAATGGAATGGATATTATGAAAAGGAGACATATGTTTTGATAGAGAAAGCAGATGAGCGTGTGGCTCAATGGTTAGAGCGGCAGACCCTGATGCAGAGGTCTAGCCCGGGACCAGGGTTCAATTCCCCACCTCGGCGGGTCTTGGGCTCAAAATTCCACGGACCTGATAATTTTCGCCTCGGTGCCTATTCCAATCATGGAGTCCCACTCTGCAACTCTGGGCAATAGCTTGCTTAATCTCCACAACGGCCCCCACAACGCTAAGGATGCCTGGCCTCCACCTTGGGGGTGCCCAGGAGTGGATGCCTCACAGGGAAAGCCCGGATGGGTTCCACAGCGGTGTTCGTACAAGCGCCTTGAGACCCTTGCGGGTGAGTAGTGCGCTATACAAGTATCAAATGTACATTTTTCTACCCAGTTCTGTGCACCTACAAAAAAAGCTCATTAATGTACAATGCCCGAAGGGCACTAACTGTCTTCCAACATTTGTATTGATCGACCATTAGGTGATTCTCCTGGTGACTCCTGCTCAGGAAATCTGCAAAGTGACTGTCCACCCCTGCAGGTGTTCTATCAATTGATAAATGTGATGACATTGAGCCCAATGACAAATTGCCTGTGCCATTAATGATAGCTGAGGGAAATGAGTGCCTCTCCATTTAACAGATGATGCCTATGTTGTTCGTACAAATCAGTGGCATTTGTTGTATTGCTTTTATTGAATTCTTGCAGAGTCAACTGAACTGCCTTTTTATCCAGTACGCTGATGTACAATTTGGCATATCGCTGAGATTACTTGTTCTAAATTGTCAAGCCTGGCATCTGTCCCCCTCAACACCTGTATGAGATGCATCTGTAGTGATGGCCACTTATGAGTGTGGTTCTGTCCATCTGTGTCTTCCACTCCTGAAGTGTGGGATGTCCTCTTTTCGCACCATATTAGATCCTCACAGGCCCAGGTTGCCTTGACCTTTCTTAAGGTATTTTTGTAACAGGCCTATTAATAGATGTGCATTTGGAATCAGAGCAATTCAAGAAGCCATCATTAACATTACTTTTACTACCTTCCTCTCTGTCAGAGGATGTTACACCTCGTAAAGGGAATCCCTTTGTAAAAACACCATCACGCTTTTCCTGACAACAAATTAAATAAGGCCCAGAGACAAATTCTTGATATGACGTAGTTTCAATTTTGACTTCCGCATGTTGAATGTGAACAACAATCTGTAAAGTAACTTAATAATTTGTGGAGTGTGGTTTTGAGTTTTCTGTTGAATTATCTCCTTTACCAGTCAATCTTTCAAGTACGGGTAGACACGTATCTTGTGGTTGTGCAGATGTCCTGCTACCAGTGACACACGCATTGTGAGCGCTATCAGGGCTGATCTGATGCTGAATGGGAGTACTTGTAATTGCCAATGTGTGTCATTACTGCAAATTGAAAGCATTTCCAGTGAGTTGGGTCCATTGGTACAATGACTCAATCATCCTTTGCATCTAATGTTGTCTTGTAGTCTGCCGTTCACAATAGAAGGATGACTTCCTGGATTGCCATTTTGAAATACAATGTGGAGCATGTAGCTGTTGAGGAGGCATGAATATAGAATCCGTCTTCATGTCCCATCATTTTTGGCAATAAGGAAGTATCCTGACACACATATGGTCATTTTTCTGCAGCTGGCACCCCAGTGAAAGCCCCCTTCTGCAGTAGGGCAATGACTTATTTAACAGTCGTAGAGCTTTCTTTGGTCTGTGTCTTCCTGGAGGACGCTATAGTGGTATTGGGCGAAATTCTCTGAAATGCCCTCTTTGTACTGTGGAAAGCACCCATTGATCTGAGGTCGTTGGGATCCATTGGTTTGGGCAATAGACTGTATACCCGATAGGTTTTGGGTAATCAGGGTAAACATGTGCTTAGTCATTCTTCTGAGGCAAAGGTAGCTTTCCCTTGCCATTCATTTACCATTCACCATGTGTTACCATGGAAATTGCTCTTGAGCACTGCTGAGGCTGCTTGAATGCAGCTGTTGTTGCTGTTCAGCTTGTTGGTACATTTGATGAGATTTAGAATACTGTTTAGGATCGGATGCCAGTCTGCATGTTTACCATCTCTCACAGAAAGGGTGTTACAAGGGTACAACTCCCATCAACTATGCTATTTTGGTGTCCCTAATGTTTTCTAACACAATCAGTTTTAGAGGCAAATACATGTACCCCATCGTACAGTATGATTACCATAAGCTGCTAGACAGCCAGTCAAAAGCGTAATATGCTAAGCATGGTATGTCTGCTGCTAGGAGATGCTTTTAAGGGTCTGTCTACAAACTGTGTATGCAGCTTCCAGTGAACACATATTCCAACAATGGAAAGGGTTTTGTACGTGTATTTTAGTTCTGTGTATGAGAAAGGCATCGTGGTCAGGAGATAGGCAAAGATTACACACCTGGCATGACACTGAGGACAGTTTTCAAAGGACATTCTTTCTATTGCCCTGAGTACATTTTCCACAGAGAGTACATTGAAAGCTGTTGAATTTGAAGGATACATGGCCCCTGGAAGAGCCTGAGGCCCTGTAGTGCAGGAATCGCTGTCGATCTGTCTCTATAAGATATCGGCTGGTGGAAAGGCAATGAAGGTCGTTTAATCCAGGTATCAAAGTCAAAATAGACCGGTTGAACCCGAACTAAAGCATAGAACTGTGTTGAACTCAGAGCCTCGGCTATGCACATTCAAACTCAATTGCGAAAGAACAACCTAACATGGAGTCGCGCCCATGGTTATAGCCAGCAAGGAAGGAGTCACTATATACCTTGTGACTCAAGACACTGCTAGGCAGACAAAAAAACCTTCAACACTAGATTACAGGAGTATGTAGAGCATGTGTATCTACAGAAACAAATGCATATTATTTATATGACATCAACCTTAAAAGGTAAAAAGTGCTCAAAAACATTGGATCCCACTAATTTACATCCTTTATTTATTTTATTATTTTTTGGAGAGGGCAGCCGGTGCACACAATCAATGAATAGTATTCCTCTAAAAGCTTTTCACACCCACCAATAAACTTATTAACTGTTCATACTCCTGTCCATCTTAACTCTGTTTCTTTACCTTTCATTCCCCGTTCCCTCAACCTGCTTTCCGTAGTCATCATGATGTGTTGCCTTAACAATATATCCTCTGCAGAAAGAAACAATATTGAAAGAAGTCTCACCTTGCCAATAACCTTGGAAGGCCTTTTTTTGAATGGCACACTTCCTGCACGGCTGAACTGGCTTCCTGTTTGGCTGAGAAAAGAGTAAAAAGTGAAGTGAGCAGGATCTGGAATGGAGCGTATCGATAAGAAGGGTGGCACGAGGGCACAACTTCGTTGAGGCAGGGCTTCAGTAGCCTGAGGCAGCTCAGGTGCAGTAAAATGCAAAGGTGCAAGCTGGATCTGCAAGGAGTTATGGAATCTCTGGGACTTAGGCTGAGTAGATCTTAGGATATGGAGAAATTTGATATGAAGAGAATCTGGAAGGACAAGGAAGAGGATGTGTGGAGCAAGGTGAAAGTTGGTTGAGATGAGATATGCTTTTGCAATATAGCAGGGATGAGAGTGTTTGGATGTTGGTTGGGTGACTTCCAAAGGCAGGGACCTTGGCGGAGGATGGCTGAGTTGTTGCCCTATGGCTGTGGATGGTATTTTAGTAGATGACAATGTTCTTGTGTTAATGAAGTCAGCATCGACAATGAGCAGGTAAAACGTGAGATGCATAGTTCCCTCTGCCATGCACGAGGATGGGATTAGTGTGGTCAGAATGAGTCAGTGGTTAGGCTGAGGGTAAAACAGGAGAGATGGTGGGGTATCACTACCTGACAGTGGACTTCATGCTGTCCAGCCTCTTCAATTTGGCAAGTTTTCGACTCCAACGCTCAAGTTCATCGATCCGTGTCTCTAGGTTGTCAGTCAATTTACAGAGCTCCTTGACAGCTCCTACATTCTCCATGAATATACGCTCCTATCCACCACAAGCAGAGAACAGAGAAAGATCAAGTCTCCAGTTTAAGGCACCACTGAAGACAGAAAAACAGGCTGTTCTGTACTGAAGGAGATAACATTTTAATTTACTGTGATGCAAACATCTGAATCTATGTGGCCTCTGCTCTCCTGTAGTTAGGTGTAGGGGTATCCTACTCACTCTGGTATTAGGAAAGTTATTTTAATTCCCATTAGGTTAAAGATCTATAAACTATCTATGCCAATATAGTCATATCTGAAGTTTCAGAGGGCAAGTAACAGCACCAGCAAGTCCCCTTGGATCTCATCAGCCAAACACTTGCTGATACTAAAACTCTTCTTGTAAATAAAACAACAATTGTTCCTTCTCAGAAAATAGTAAATAGTTAAATTGATGGTACCAAGGAGGGCAAGATGGTTTCATTATTATGCCGAACCACTATAAAGGATAAAAAACTATCCAGAATTAACTGAATTCTTTTGGAGGCAACAGAGAACCAAGACTAAGCTAAGGTTATGCCAAGGACAAATCAGAAATGGGCTACACTCAGACATGGAGGATAGGAGTGATCTAAACCATGGTACAATACAATAAAGCCTAAAGGAGAGTCATGTCTCATTTGATCCAACTTGGAGGAAATAGTAAAATTAATTGAATTGGAATAAAAAGAAAAGGAATAAATTGGGGTGGGATGGGGAGGGGTGGTACCTTATTACAAGGACTCAGGGAGTCTAACCAGGGAGATACCAGAGAACCATGATAAAGCTAAACTAATCCAGAGGACAGAGAAGAATTATAACTAACACCAGTTGACCTGAATAACAGCAGTCCAAAACTATACTGGAACCCCATGCAGGTCAGAAGAAACCCATTCTCAGGATCTCCACCATGAGAAGTAGAATTAAGACTAAGTAAGGCTAAACTAACCTAGACGACAGAAGACTAAACCTCGTCTTGGACAGTAGGAATGACTTAGGCTATCCTGAGATATATAGCTAGAATGTCTGTTCAACAAGTAGGACATGAAAAAACTTGGGATGAGAGTCTCCAACCTCAGGAATATATGTAAGACTAAATCAAACTAATTGGGTGGAAAGGAGATATCTTTTTACATAGTCGATGTGAGGTCCTGGAGCAGCTGTACACTTCACCCCCACTCCTCCAGAGTCATGTGATGACTTTAGATACATCTGACACAGTTTCTCACCTTATTCACCACTAGGAAGTTCTCAATGGTTTTGCCGTTTGCAAAGACTACGTCGCCAGTGTCCTTAACCGCTTCTGGAAGAATCTCCTTCACCTCCTGAGCAATGACACCTGCCACAGAATTCATTTCATAAACATTACAATCTTCAAGTAAGCAGCATTTGTAAAGGGTAATACGGCTCAATTCTGCATTTTCATCAGGTAGAAATTGCAATAAGTAGTGGGGAACACAGAGTGAATGTTGAGTTACTCTATCACTGATTTCATATCTATTACTGGACACTTTGTGTGAAAGATACTGATGAGAGCATCTTCTCTACACTGGTTCATAATCTGGAGAATGGTACAGTCTTTTAAAGGAGGTACTAACCGCCCAGCAAAGTGTAATGTGCCCATTAGCAATGCCATAATAGGTATGTCTATCTGCCTTTTTGGATAATGTATCTGTACATCTTATACAGAGGCTGTCTGTGTATTTGTCTAGTATTTGAGGTTCTATGTCTGTGTCTTAAATTATTGAGGTCTGTGTGTGTGTGTCTGTTGTTAATCTGAATTGATGTATGTATGGCTGTTTGTTTTGCAAACAGTGTAATGTATTGTTGTGTATGTTGAGGTTTGTGTGTCTAACTATGACACTTTCTATATATGTGTTTGTCAGTGTGAATGCCGTTGTTAGTATGTTTTGGTTTTTGTGTTTCTATGTGCCTGCCTTTTTACAGATATGTTTATGTCTGTCTTTTGGGATATTCATTTATGTGTGTGTCGATCTACTTGTCTCTTCCTACACTGGTCTGTTCCAATATGTCTATATCTATAGTGTTTAATTCATCCCTAAACATACAATCTTGCAGCCCATTCAGATTGCTTTAGCATGCAAAGGGGTATTAAGTCTAAATGCGGGACGAGGTTCATTTTCTTTTCCTGTGTGGCCTTAAAGTGAGGCAGATATTCAGAGAAAAGCCCACAAAGTTCCACAACATCCTCCATGCCATGTCATGTATTTACAACATCACATACAAAGCCCCCTCACAACTTTTAACAATAATGGTACAGGGATCCAGAGTGCAAATACATTTAAATTCATCCATCCAATATTTATGTGCAAAAGTGGGTCATTTGGCAACACTTCAGTGCTTTAAATTCACACTCGCTGTTGCTATTCTCACTATTGACATAATGTGCGTTGTTGCTTCCCTCACAATGTGCTCTTTACATTCGAGCAGGGTCCGTCGACTTTTACATTTGTGGAGAAGTGTGGCTCACTGGTTAGAGGAAGCAGACCTGGAAGCAGAGGTCAGCCCGGGACCAGGGTTCAATTCCCGGCTCGGTGGGGTCTTGAGTCCTAAAATGTCCATGGACTTGATAATTCTCGCTCCGGTGCCTACTCAATTCACGGGTTCACACTCTGCGACTCTGGGCAATAGCTTGCTTAATCTCCACAACGGCTACTCGCGGCGGGATACCTGGCTTTCACCTTGCAGATACCCTGCCAGGGTTATCTCACAGGGGAATACCAGGACAGGTTCCCTAAGCAAGCGCTTAGAAACCGCTCGGTGATTTGCGCTATATAAATTCCTGTACATTTACATTTGTACATTTACATTTACATCTATGAGACATAACACTTTGTCCAAGACCAGATTTGAAATTCGCCAAGAGGTTCTTGCTAATACAACAAACTTTAGACATGATTCTTTCTTCAGTACCTTTTGTACTCTTTCCATTTCTACAGTATTTATTCATTTCAACAGCTTTTCTTTACTTCCTCCCTTGACGCAGGGTAGACACAGCATCCATAAGCGTTACAACAGCCAATGCTTGCTGCAGTTAGCGGAGTGCCACACTCTGCATATAATGCTTATAACTGTGTGTACTTATGTTGGGGTAATATTAGCAACAAATATTAAATGCCAGCAATAAATATTCCTTTCCTTAATGACATGAATGTCAAAACAAACAGAAAAGACTACTGGCAGCCCACTGCCCCATCAGAGACACAAAATGTAGTGCCACACTTCTACACAATCTATCTGCAAGGGTACACACCCGACAAACACTGTTCCATTCCTCCTCACATTGCAGACGTGCAGGGTGATACCCTCTTCTCTGTATAAACTCCACATGATCATAATAAGCAGACATCACCTTTTACAGGAAGTTGCATCCATTCGACCCGGCGCTGAATGCCAACACTGAAGAGCTCCTACCTGTCAGCATGCAGGTGGCAGACAGAGGACAGACAGCAGACAAGACAACTGGAGACAATAATATGAGTTTATTGCACACTAATTGATGGGGTTAACCCCTGGCACGTTTTCTGGGGACACTGTGTCTCTAGTCACAAGGCCTGTGCGGCTCACGGACACAGTCTTATCCCCTCACAGCCTTATCCTGTTTAACATACAAGGTGTTACACTTTAATATTCCAAATATCTTTTTACAGAAACTGAGCTTCTCCTGGTGGTCTGGCGTGGTTAAAAGCAAACTAAACTATCACTTATGGATCCAAAGAATCAAGATAAGAGTCGCCACTGCTAGGTACATCTCAGGACATGAGCCTAGAGTATGGAACTCTTTCACAGATTCCATTAAAATGCTTAACTCAGTCAAACTTTTTAAGCACTCCCTGGAATCGCTCCTGCTCGAGAAATGTCTTTATACACTATGTCCCCTTGTCGCTATTTTGAAATTACCTTTCCAGCATAAAACCTATCTCAGTGTATGCACGTTTCAGACTGATATTATGACTCATTAAAAGGTTGCACATCTTTTGCTGTATTTTAATCTGTTCCTTCATTAATGAATAAATAAATTTGCAATTCTTTTGTTTTACCACCATTTACATTTCCTACTGACCTTTTGGTCCCTCACTCGACCCTGTCCCATTTCTTAGTCTTCCCTTTTTTCTTTCTTAGATTTTCCTCCTCCATCCCTCGGCCCAGCCCTTCCTTCTTGTGACATTGACCCTAAGCACCAATAGATTCCTGGGCATCAGTATGTCGCTGCTTTTATGTGGAGGAGTGGGGGTGTATACTCAAGAATACTTTGGCTAGAGAACAAGTCTGCATTCAAGATCATACAAGGTGTTTTCAATTGCTCTTATCAACACTTAAGCTCTCCAGATAGCATGGGTCAAATGTGTTGGACACTAGAGGGCATGTTGTTCTGTGGTTCCTTCTACAACGTCCCCTGATGGGTTCAAAGCACAGTTGTATGTGTGGAAGCTAGCCCTGTGTTTTACTAATCTTTGTTCTGTACACAGAGATTATATGTCCAGGGCATGGATTAGGATTGAATATAGGCTGACCGCACAACTGATGCCGTAGCCCCTTCTTCACTCTTGCCACTCTTTCATCCGTGAGTTCAGGTGAATCCGTTTATGACCTCCATCTTTGTATGGGTTGGGAGTTCGTCAACCTTTGCTGCCTGCTGTCTGCTCAGCCATTCCTTTATAAGAGAAGTTGAGCAGAACTGTGAACAGTGGAGTACCACCTCTCTCAGGGCCACAGCAATTGTGTGTGATATGTTAGTTCTGATACTAAGCCAAGGCCTCTTCTTGGTTTGTGGGACATTGAAGACGCAAGCAAACATTGATACTGCCTTCATCCTCTTGTGCTCTGCAGCATCCTTTGATATTAGGAAGGAAGAGAAAGAGGGGCTCGTACAGAGGATGGAATCTCAGAATAGAGTGTTATTATGAAAAGACCAGAATAGTACAAAAGATTGTGCATATGAATGGTGCAATGACCAAGTGGGGATAGCAAGAATCAGTAACACTAAGATCCCCGGCGAAAATTCTTCTATTCGAGAAAAGCTACTGTTATGTCATCAGCGAACATAACAGTACCGCTATCTAATCACTCTCTATAATTCTGGGGTTCTCATTTACCAGAATCATGGCATTTCTATTTATTGGTATTTTTGTATATCGTTCTGTTTCTTTATGTTTCTGTAGGGAAAATATGACCAATGCATTGTTTAGTGACGATTAGTACTGGTTACTGGGCCAAATACGTTTTATCATGAATCTCTGGAGAGCATTATGGGCAAGTATAGGTGTGTGTGAGGCAGGACTTTACTGCTTATTTTATTCTGGTCTGGTTCATGGTTGTCCATTGCTTGTCATGAGGTGGCTCTTCTTTTGAAGGTCATCATTAGATGAGTATGGGGTTTTGATGCCATGCTGTGGGGGGGGTGGTTTGTTGAAGCTAACTTATTCTGAATATGTTTGATATGCAGGTTTGTGAGAGGATATAGATGTCATATGAAACTGGCACAATGTAACCAACTTTATGGATCTGGCGCCATGTTGTTCTTCTGATGATGCCAGATGGGCAAAAAATAAGTTGTCCAGGTCACGGTGTCGGCAGGCGAGAGAGTTGCAGGTCCTCCAGGAAATCCAGCCCGGGGCGGAGTATTATGTGAGTCATAGGAAGATGGAGAGTGCACTAGGCCCTTCCAGATCTCTGCGGATTCAGGCAGGCTGTGTTTTGGCCCCTTTCCTATATTCCTTATATACTAATGGAGGGAGGTAGCATTGTTAGGAGTCACAAAAGATGTTCCTCATTTTAACTCCACTTTCTTGGCCATACTCCTATATGAAGATGACGTGGTCCGCCTAGCAAGAAAGGGGAGGGCTTTGCAGAAACAAATTAAGGCGTACACTACATGATCAGAGGGTTAGTGAGGCAACATTTTATGTTCTAGTGGCAGGTGATTGCCCCAAGCAACTTTCAACTTTCTGAGCAGATTCAATAAGCATGGAGGTAGTGGACACATTCTCCTATTAAGGCATACCTTTTGATAGATAACACACTTGGAAGAATATGCTCGCTAGTAGAGAATATCTCTCAGAGAAAGGATAGCGTACATCTTTTCATTTGTCAAAAGGCTGGGTACGAAAACCATCCCAGAGATTTCGGATGTATACGTGGCAAAAGCAATTTCTGTACCAATATATGGGGTTGGAATTTGGGGCTTTGGATAAACGAACCCCTTCAACATAAGGAATATAGGGGCATATTACCAAGCAATAGCGATTATTATCGCTATTGCTTGGTTAGCGAGAAAAAATTATCGCCAAGCTGCAGCGATTTTTATCGCAGACAAACCTTGGTATTACCAAGGTTTATCGCAAATGCGATAAAAATCGGCAACAATGCATGAATATCGCTGAAAAATCAGCGATATTCAGGCTTTACTGAGCTAATGCTTTTAGCCATGTTATCCACCTCTCATTGGATAACATGGCTAAGAACTGCTCCTGGGCAGGTGTTAGCTTTTGAAGATATTTACGCTTAGCGCAAATATCTCCAAAAAGTTGGTATTAGGAGATAGCGATGTTAGCTACAGTTTCCAGTCGCTGACATCTTGGCACGCCCACTTTGCATGTCATTAGTGATACATTTTTCTGACATGCAAAGCAGCCCAAGATGGTCGCTAACTCCTACTAGCTGTCGCTAACTGGTGTTAGCGACAGCTAGGTAATAGGGAGATGGAGTAGTTTCTGTCCTGTAACTCCAGTTCTGTAGTAGGGGTATCTCTGTTATAGTCATAATCTAGTGAATAGTCCCGCCCATGTGCGTGGACCCCGGCAATCAAAAATAATCTCTTAAGTTGTCAAAATCATGCAGAAACTGCAAAGACACTTAAGAGAGAATTTAAAGACAAAAAATGCAGCCTATATCCACAGGCTACACTGTCCAGTACTTCAACTAGAAATTCCACCAAATAACACCACACATAATACAGCCAGCCCAGTTTCTACCATAGAGAAACTTGCCTCCACCATCAAAAAAACTGTGGAATGATAGAGAGGAAGGCATGGACAGACAAGCCCCATAGGCTGCCATTATGTGGCTTAAATAGGATACTGTGCCTTTAAGAGAGCCTTCTAGAACTTTCTCCCAGTATCCCAGAATGCATAGCAGGTCCCTCTACTTTCAGTTCTTTTTGATAGGCGTAGCACGCCAGACCTGTAGCATTACGTACATGAATACGTATCTCCACCGGGGAGGAGGGCGGGCGCTTATGACTATAACAGAGATACCCCTACTACAGAACTGGAGTTACAGGACAGAAACTACTCCTTCGGTAGTAGGGGATCTCTGTGTATAGTCATAATCTAGTGAATAGAATGGCAAGCCCATCCCCACAATAAAGCGGCGGTGGAGAAAGAAAATAACGCCACTACTGTGCGAACAAGTTCCGCAGCGAAGCCTGCCTCACCTGAGCATCTGCTCTGGCATCAGTGTCCAGACAGTAATGCTTAGCAAAGGTATGAACCGACTTCCAAGTGGCTGCCTTGCAGATTTCAGCAATCGGCACGTTACGGAGCAGAGCCGTCGTGGCAGCTTTGCCCCTGGTGGAATGAGCCTTAGGCTTACCTCCTAAGGTCTTATTAGCCTTTTGGTAACATAATTGTATGCAGGACACAATCCACCTAGAGATGGACTGCTTAGAGGTCGCAAGACCCGTCCTGACCGATCCGTAATTGATGAACAACTGGTCAGACCTATGAATATCTTTGGTTTTATCCAGATAAAATTTCAACACCCTCCTAACATCCAGGGAATGGAGAGACCTCTCAGCTGGGGATGAAGGGTTCTGAAAAAAACGTAGGCAAAGGTATGGTCTGGTTGACATGAAAATCAGAAATAACCTTGGGAAGAAATGTAGGGTGCGTACGCATTACAACCATAGCAGCATGAAACACAGTATAAGGTTCAGTACAACACAACGCCTGAATTTCACTCACCCTGCGGGCCGATGTAATGGCCACGAGGAACGCCGCCTTCCAGGACAGGTGCTGCAACAAAGCCTTATGAATAGGTTCAAAAGGCTCCTTCATCAATCTGGACAGCACCACATTCAATTCCCATGAAGGCGAAGGAAGCCTGACAGGAGGGAATACTTTCTTCAATCCTTCTAGAAAATCTTTGATCACAGGGATCTGGAAAAAGGAAGTCTGTGAAGGGCATTTCCTGTAGGCAGTCAATGCAGCAAGATGAACCTTAATGGAATGAACATTAAGGCCAGACTGCGCCAAATGTAGAAGGTAAGGAAGGATGACATCTTCCTTACAGGTCGTAGGATCATGGTTCTTAGACTGGCACCAGATACAAAACCTCTTCCACTTGTAAGCATATGAAGTCCGAGTGGAAGGTCTCTTAGACTCCTTCAGTATGTCCATGCAATCATCGGGCAGATTCAGATGGCCATATTGCACTATCTCAGGAGCCATGCCGCCAAACTCAAAGATGAGAGGTTGGGGTGTAACTTCCGTCCCCCGAACTTCGTGAGAAGGTCCGGCCTGCACGGCAACCGAATGTGAGGAAGGAGAGACAGGTGAAGTAGGTCCGTGAACCACCACTGCCTGGGCCACTCCGGGGCAATGAGTATCATCCGAGCCCTGGACCGGGCCAGCTTGATGAGCACCGCCGGAATCAGGGGAATGGGAGGAAAGGCGTACAGAAAGCTGTTTGTCCAGTCTATCCATAACGCATTCCCCAGCGTCCCTTGCTGGAAGTACCTGGAGGCGAAGTCTCTGCACTTGCTGTTTTCGGCGGTGGCGAACAAATCTACGTCTGGAGTTCCCCACCGTGCGAAGACTTCTCCTAGTACTTTGTCGTTTATGACCCATTCGTGGTTTTCCTGAACCAGCCTGCTCAGTGCGTCTGCCTGAACATTCTGCACACCTGGCAGATGGGTAGCTGTTATCATCAATCCTCTGGCTAGGAGCCAGTGCCAGATCGCCTGCGCCTCCTGTGACAGAGTGCGTGATCTCGAGCCCCCCTGCTTGTTGAGGTAGTACATCGTGGTAGTATTGTCCGTCTGTACAAGCAGAGAGTTGGTCTGGAAGGACGGAAGGAAGGCCTTCAGTGCCAAGTGAACAGCTCTGAGTTCCAGGAAATTGATGTGATACGTGGCCTCCATCGGCGACCACGTTCCTTGAATCAGTAGAGTCCCGGAGTGCGCTCCCCATCCCAGGAGAGAAGCATCCGTCACGACAGTCTGCGTGGGAATGTCCTTGTGAAAGGGAACTCCTCTGAGGAGATTCTCCGCCGAACACCACCACTTCAGAGACTGAAGAGCATGCAGCGACAGTCGAATCTTGTCGTCCCAAGATCCTTTCCTCTGATCCCACTGGTCCTCCAAGCACTCCTGCAGCGGTCTCATGTGCAGCCGTGCGTGTGGCGTCAGGAAGATAGAAGAGGCCATCGATCCCAGTAGAGAAGACACCGTCCTCACTGTTGTAGATGGAGTTGTCATAAGAGCCTGAGCCTTCCGAAGGAGAGATAATCGTTGCTCTTCCGAAGGAAACACGCTTGCTGACAGCGTATTGATGGAGGCTCCCAAGTACTGTATGCATTGGACCGGAGTCGGGACAGACTTGGCCATGTTGATGCGCAGCCAAGTCAAGTCAAGTCAAGTCATAGGATTTGTATAGCGCACTACATACCCAGAGGGTTTCAAGGCGCTTAGGAAGGGGAGGAGGATTACTTGTCAAATATCCACGTTTTAAGTTGCTTTCTGAACGCTAGGTGGTTCTGGGTAAGGCGAAGGTAAGCGGGGAGTGAGTTCCATGTTTTAGCAGCCAGGTATGAAAAGGATCTGCCTCCCATGGTGGTCTTGTTGATGCGAGGTACAGTGGCGAGGGCTTGGTTGGAAGAACGTAGTTGGCGGGAGGGGGTGTAGAAGGACAGTCGTGAGTTGAGGCAGTCTGGTCCGATGTCGTAGAGTGATTTGTGTGCGTGGGTAAGCAGTCGGAAAGTGATCCTCTTATTGACGGGTAGCCAGTGGATGTCTTTAAGGTGACCAGAGATGTGTTCGTTGCGTGGGAGGTCTAATATGAGCCTGGCTGAGGCGTTTTGGATTCGTTGGAGTTTCTTCTGGAGTTTTGCGGTAGTACCCGCGTAGAGGGTGTTTCTGTAGTCCAGTCGGCTCGTGACCAGAGCGTGGGTGACTGTTTTCCTTGTATCGGAGGGGATCCAGCGAAATGTTTTTCTGAGCATGCGAAGAATGTTGAAGCAGGAAGAGGATACGGCGCTGACTTGTCTGTTCATTGAGAGTGAAGAATCCAGGATGACGCCTAGGTTCCGTGCGTGGTCTGTCGGGATGGGTGCTTTTCCGAGGGCTTCCGGCCACCAGGAGTCGTCCCATGCAGAGGGGGATGTACCAAAGATGAGGACTTCTGTTTTGTCTGAGTTCAGTTTCAGACGGCTTTGTTTCATCCATTCGGCAACTTCTTTCATTCCTTCGTGTAGGTTAGTTTTGGCGGTGCTGGGGTCATTGGTGAGAGAGAGGATCAGTTGATCAGTTGTTCAAGAGAACGCACGTCTTCTGGAAGTGTGCTCGCTCTTCCGAGAAGGAGGATGCCTTGATCAACCAATCGTCCAGGTACGGGTAGACAAACACCTTGTTCTTCCTCAGGTGTGCTGCTACCACCGCGATGCACTTCGAGAATGTTCTCGGCGCAGACTTCAGTCCGAATGGGAGTACTGTGTATTGATAGTGATTGGTGCCGACTTGGAACCGCAGGAACTTCCTGTGTTTGTGTGCAATGGGCACATGGAAGTAAGCATCCTGTAGGTCTATAGCACATAGCCAGTCTCCCTGTTGCAGCTGAGGATAAATCTGATGCAACGACAGCATGCGAAACTTTTGCCTGCGAATCCATTTGTTTGCCTGTCGCAAGTCCAGAATGGGCCTGAACTCGTTCTTGTCCTTCTTGCGAACCAGAAAGAACCGGGAGTACAGACCTCTTCCTCTCTGGGACAGAGGTACGTCTTCTATCGCCCTTTTCCTCAACAGGATATCCGCTTCCGCCTGAAGCTCGCGCAGCTGAAACTGCGAGCTGACCGGTGGAATTGCTGGAGGAGGGCTGGTGAACCGAAGACTGTATCCATTGCAAACAATATTCAGCACCCACTTGTCCTGAGCTATTTTTCTCCACTCTGCCAGAAAAAATTGAATGCTTCCCCCTACCGGAGTGGGTAACAGATCCGGGGGAAGTAGGTTCCTGGGGCCTAGACCCAGCCTGGCCCTTGGGCGCCGGAGCCAACTGCTGGCCTCCCCTGCCCTTCTGGCGCTTCTGGAACGGCTTACGGAACTGTTGTTGATGTTGCGACTGTCCCGTAGCCTGGCCACGTCCTCGGCCTTGCCCACCGAACCGCCGTTGGAAAGGGCGGTACGTCTTCTTGGTCTCTTTAGGCTTCTCCAGGCCCACAGCCGTGAGCGTCTCGGCCTCCGCCTTCATGCGGGCCATCTCATCGTCCGCATGCTTCCCGAAGAGGGTCTCGCCGGAGAATGGTAGGTTGGCCACCCTCTGCTGTGCGTCCGGTTTCAGGGACGTAAGCCGGAGCCATGCGTGGCGTCGTTGGTTGACTCCATGGCAAAACCCATGAGCAGCCAACAGGGAAGAGTCCGCTGCAGCGCTGATAATCTGGTTCGCCACCAGCATCCCTTCATTCAGCACTTCCTGGAAGTCCTCACGCTTCTCGCGAGGTAAGTGCTCTTCAAATCGCTCGAGGGAGTCCCAGAGGGCGCGGTCGTATCGGCCCAACAGCGCCGTGGCACTCGCAGCTTTCATGGAGGTAGCGGAAGTTCCACAGACTTTCCTCCCCGCCGAATCCATCCATCTGGACTCCTTATCCGGGGGAACCGGGGTGGTGGCATGTTGTTTGCGGGCCGCTGTCACAATTACAGAGTCCGGAGGGGGTTCCGTTCTCAGAAAGGCCGGATCCGAATCGGGAGCCCGGTACTTCTTCAGCAACCTCGATGGAGCCGCCTTCGTCACTGCAGGGGTGAGAAAAAGGGCTATAGCCGGTTCCTCCAGGCCCGGCACCAGAGGCAGGTGAGGACGAGATAGGTGTTTTTGATGCAATGTCTCAAAAATTACGGAAGTTTTAGGAGTAGGCACCGTCAAGGATATGCCCAACTTCGCAGCGCCCCTTAAAAGGACGTCATGGAACGCAACCAGGTCTTCAATCGGGGACACCCTCGTGTCCGGTGACTCCGACAAGGTAGGAGAATAGTCCCTGGTACCAGAGGACCTTGTGCGGGAGCGAGATTCGCGCCTCCTATGGTGGCGTCTCGACCTCGTGGACGATCTTTGTCGCGATCTCTCCCTTCTCCCAGAGCGAGAGCGAGACCTGCCAGCCCGTGGCCGCTCCACCGGTTTCCGTGGCGGGGTCTTCCTTGGCTCCTCTCGGGGTTTCGGTTTTGGGGTCCCCTTAGGAGGTACAGGCAAAGACGGCAGCGAAGTGGACCTCGGAAGAGGAACCTTCGGCTGCGGTGCGGGCCCATGCGGAGGGACAGGAGGTGGTGGTGGGTCGCCTGAAGGAAGTGGAGGTTTGGGTGGAGGATCCTCTTTAGGAACAGGAGGAGGAGTTGGCGACCGAGGCTGAGATGGCGTGTACACCTCTGAGTACACCGAGCCCGGTGACCCCTTAGGCGAAGGGGGCTGAGATCCAGCCCCTTCAGCAGGTGAACGCTTCCTCTTTCGTCCTCCACTGGAAGAAGCGTGACTTCTGGGACTAGAATCCCTCTTACGCCGTTTTGGAGAGGCTGAATGACTCCCAGACGCCGACCTTTTTCTGCTTGACGTCGAGCCTCTCTTTCTCGACGTCGAACGCCGACCCCTCGACGTCGACCTCTTCCTCCGTGCCGTCGTACGCCGCCTCCGCGACGTCGAGCGTTCCGTCTTCGACGACGAGCGTCGCCGTCTCCGTCTTGATGCTCTCGACGTCGAGGAGCCCCTCGACGTCGACCGGTGCCTCGACGGCGATCGACAGTGTCGCCTCGACGGCGAGCGTCGATGCTTGTCACTTCGCCTTCGGCGTCGATAGGGAGACCTTGACGTCGACGAAGACGATGACGTCGACGGTGGCTTCGACAGCGACTTCTCCATGATCTTCGACGTCGAGCCGTCATGCCGTCTCGACCCGGAGCCCCGGGGAGAAGGGGAGCACACCGCCGTCATCCCTCTCGACGTCGTCGTCGATGCAATCGACGTCGACGGAGACCGGGACCGTTTGCTGGACTTCCTGCCTCTGGGGAGCCCCCCAGAGGCCTCAGCAGAGGCAGAGGGAACCTTCCCAGCCTGCCTAGACCCACCTGCAGCCTGCAGACGCCTCTCCTCAAGGCCAGAAAGCCTGATCTTCATCCTGTCCCTCAGAGTCCGAGCAGTAAACTGCTGGCAGATGACACAGTCCTCAGGGACATGATCTTCAGGGAGGCAGACGATGCAGACATCATGGGGATCACTCTTGGCCTTCTTCCTCCCACATGCTGGACACTTATCAAAAAGGCCAGGCATTTTAGAGCCCTAAAACGCCTGAAACAGCACACAAAAGAGAAAGAGAACACCAAGAAAGTAAACTGAAACACTTTTAGAACACAAAAGTGCCAAAATATCCAATAAACCCTTGAAACAAGGGAGAGCTCAATGCCAGGGTCCTGTAAGCAGGAGCCGGAAAAAAGAACTGAAAGTAGAGGGACCTGCTATGCATTCTGAGATACTGGGAGAACGTTCTAGAAGGCTCTCTTGAAGGCACAGTATCCTATTTAAGCCACATAATGGCAGCCTATGGGGCTTGTCTGTCCATGCCTTCCTCTCTATCATTCCAGAGTTTTTTTGATGGTGGAGGCAAGTTTCTCTATGGTAGAAACTGGGCTGGCTGTATTATGTGTGGTGTTATTTGGTGGAATTTCTAGTTGAAGTACTGGACAGTGTAGCCTGTGGATATAGGCTGCATTATTTGTCTTTAAATTCTCTCTTAAGTGTCTTTGCAGTTTCTGCATGATTTTGACAATTTAAGAGATTATTTTTGATTGCCGGGGTCCACGCACATGGGCGGGACTATTCACTAGATTATGACTATACACAGAGATCCCCTACTACAGAACATTTTATCTCCGCTTTCTTGGCTTTTAAAGCCAAAAAAGCGGAGATAAATCCCTTGATAATATGCCCCATAGTTTCCTTAAAAGGTTGTTAGCCCTACTCAAATTATAACTGTCATGCAGAACTAGACACCACATATTTATCGGACATCGTCCACATTGCACTGATTTTATTGTGCTATTCTATATGGTGCAGGGGGACGGTGAATTTGAATTCGATTATACTGAGAGACTGCCTCAAGATGGATTCTGCACATAAGATAACATGGTTACAGTATGTTATGAGTACCTTAAAGGAGCTTGGTCTAGTAGGACTATTTGAGAACCTACCCAGCTGCGCAATGATCTCCAAGGCTAGGATTAAATCCATCTTCCTACAGAAAATGGTGAATGAAAGATAGGAGACTAATAGCAATAAATCTAATGAAGCTTTATTTAAGGTCCCCTCCCACTACCCAGATTGTACACTCCTATCTGGCTTAAGTCTCTAATCCCCAGCACAAGTTCATTCTAGTGAGATTTCGATTCAACCATATACCCTTGATGTTGGGTTAACTTAACAATGTATATTCTCAAAGCGTTCTGACTTTATGCCCCTGTGATGGGACATCAACACAGAGTGACCTACATATACTTTTCTTTTGCAGTTTTTATAATGTTCAAAGGAAAAGATTTATAATCCCAATTTTGAAACAAGCATTTACAATGCAACGGTCTCGGCTTTGCAAAAGTTAGAGCTATGTGGTGGCGGATGCGGTGGTGGATGCAGTGGTGGATGTGGTGGTGGATGTTGTGGATGTTGTGGTGGATGTTGTGGTGGATGTGGTGGTGGTGATGGTGGGTGTGGTGGTGGTGGTGGATGTTGTGGTGAATGTGGTGGTGAATGTGGATGTGGTGGATGCGGTGGTGGATGCGGTGGTGGATGCGGTGGTGGATGTGGTGGTGGATGTTGTGGATGTTGTGGTGGATGTTGTGGTGGATGTGGTGGTGGTGATGGTGGATGTGGTGGTGGTGGTGGATGTTGTGGTGAATGTGGTGGTGAATGTGGATGTGGTGGATGCGGTGGTGGATGCGGTGGTGGATGCGGTGGTGGATGCGGTGGTGGATGTGGTGGTGGATGTGGTGGTGGTCTTTTAATTATTTAAAGTCCCGCCATACATTGACAACAATGTGAGTGTCGAGTGGGAAGTCCGCTGAAAGTTTACTTCCCAGACCATTAACAATAACAGAGCCTGTCGCCCTCATTGAAATAGGCACGTGCTGGTGGCAGTAACTAAGCCACTTGTCCGTAAACACTGAAATCACCTGGTTTTAAACCCAACCCATATTTAACCTCCCAGACACCCACAGCCATTAAACGTGCAATATTTACAGCAGCCTATTTTTCCATGATCTTAAGTGAGGGTTTGCCACAGAAAAGATTGTTTGTTTTCCCGATTGGTTTTCACCGGGTTGAGCAGTGAGCTAAGATGGGCCAAATGAGAAATACAAACGTTTGACCCAAGGGGCCATTAGGAACAGCTGGTTGTTGAAAAATAACTTCGCTCTGCAAAAAAAACACGAGGGACATATTAATGCTAAAGTAAACTCTTTAAAAAATATTAAACTTATTGATAGCTGATCATACATAATTCTATATGGTCCGCACCCAATCAAGGAAAAAAAGAATAGATAATAAACGTGGTTAAAAAAAGGATTGCATGTTGCCAGCCATAAGGGTTTGCAGCCGGGACCTTGTAAGATACATATCTGTAAAAGGAGGAATGTAACCATGCACTGTGAGCAGAGAGTTGAATGACCCAGAATCCGCCATCAGAGGTGTGTGCTATTCCTCTTCTCTTGACAGGCACTGACTGAAATTCACAATTTCAATAGGTATTTCAGATGCTGATCAAGCAAGCACATTAAAAAGAAAACCCAAAAAGAATATTTAAACCTCTCCACGTTTGTTTTCATTAAACCATATGATACCGATCACAACTCATTACGTTCTTTCATTAAAATGCACTTCAATTAATAAAGTATAACGAGAGAAAAAAGCCTTTGAAATTAGCAGGTCTGGGACATGAGTTTCAGTTGACAGCATATAATCACCGCAGAACAAGAATAACAAGAATAACAAACAAACATTGGTAAAGCCAATACATAGGTCAGGGTTTAATGTGCTAACACATGTAGTGTTAGCACATTAGAGTTCTTGTCCTTCTTGCGAACCAGAAAGAACCGGGAGTACAGACCTCTTCCTCTCTGGGACAGAGGTACGTCTTCTATCGCCCTTTTCCTCAACAGGATATCCGCTTCCGCCTGAAGCTCGCGCAGCTGAAACTGCGAGCTGACCGGTGGAATTGCTGGAGGAGGGCTGGTGAACCGAAGACTGTATCCATTGCAAACAATATTCAGCACCCACTTGTCCTGAGCTATTTTTCTCCACTCTGCCAGAAAAAATTGAATGCTTCCCCCTACCGGAGTGGGTAACAGATCCGGGGGAAGTAGGTTCCTGGGGCCTAGACCCAGCCTGGCCCTTGGGCGCCGGAGCCAACTGCTGGCCTCCCCTGCCCTTCTGGCGCTTCTGGAACGGCTTACGGAACTGTTGTTGATGTTGCGACTGTCCCGTAGCCTGGCCACGTCCTCGGCCTTGCCCACCGAACCGCCGTTGGAAAGGGCGGTACGTCTTCTTGGTCTCTTTAGGCTTCTCCAGGCCCACAGCCGTGAGCGTCTCGGCCTCCGCCTTCATGCGGGCCATCTCATCGTCCGCATGCTTCCCGAAGAGGGTCTCGCCGGAGAATGGTAGGTTGGCCACCCTCTGCTGTGCGTCCGGTTTCAGGGACGTAAGCCGGAGCCATGCGTGGCGTCGTTGGTTGACTCCATGGCAAAACCCATGAGCAGCCAACAGGGAAGAGTCCGCTGCAGCGCTGATAATCTGGTTCGCCACCAGCATCCCTTCATTCAGCACTTCCTGGAAGTCCTCACGCTTCTCGCGAGGTAAGTGCTCTTCAAATCGCTCGAGGGAGTCCCAGAGGGCGCGGTCGTATCGGCCCAACAGCGCCGTGGCACTCGCAGCTTTCATGGAGGTAGCGGAAGTTCCACAGACTTTCCTCCCCGCCGAATCCATCCATCTGGACTCCTTATCCGGGGGAACCGGGGTGGTGGCATGTTGTTTGCGGGCCGCTGTCACAATTACAGAGTCCGGAGGGGGTTCCGTTCTCAGAAAGGCCGGATCCGAATCGGGAGCCCGGTACTTCTTCAGCAACCTCGATGGAGCCGCCTTCGTCACTGCAGGGGTGAGAAAAAGGGCTATAGCCGGTTCCTCCAGGCCCGGCACCAGAGGCAGGTGAGGACGAGATAGGTGTTTTTGATGCAATGTCTCAAAAATTACGGAAGTTTTAGGAGTAGGCACCGTCAAGGATATGCCCAACTTCGCAGCGCCCCTTAAAAGGACGTCATGGAACGCCACCAGGTCTTCAATCGGGGACACCCTCGTGTCCGGTGACTCCGACAAGGTAGGAGAATAGTCCCTGGTACCAGAGGACCTTGTGCGGGAGCGAGATTCGCGCCTCCTATGGTGGCGTCTCGACCTCGTGGACGATCTTTGTCGCGATCTCTCCCTTCTCCCAGAGCGAGAGCGAGACCTGCCAGCCCGTGGCCGCTCCACCGGTTTCCGTGGCGGGGTCTTCCTTGGCTCCTCTCGGGGTTTCGGTTTTGGGGTCCCCTTAGGAGGTACAGGCAAAGACGGCAGCGAAGTGGACCTCGGAAGAGGAACCTTCGGCTGCGGTGCGGGCCCATGCGGAGGGACAGGAGGTGGTGGTGGGTCGCCTGAAGGAAGTGGAGGTTTGGGTGGAGGATCCTCTTTAGGAACAGGAGGAGGAGTTGGCGACCGAGGCTGAGATGGCGTGTACACCTCTGAGTACACCGAGCCCGGTGACCCCTTAGGCGAAGGGGGCTGAGATCCAGCCCCTTCAGCAGGTGAACGCTTCCTCTTTCGTCCTCCACTGGAAGAAGCGTGACTTCTGGGACTAGAATCCCTCTTACGCCGTTTTGGAGAGGCTGAATGACTCCCAGACGCCGACCTTTTTCTGCTTGACGTCGAGCCTCTCTTTCTCGACGTCGAACGCCGACCCCTCGACGTCGACCTCTTCCTCCGTGCCGTCGTACGCCGCCTCCGCGACGTCGAGCGTTCCGTCTTCGACGACGAGCGTCGCCGTCTCCGTCTTGATGCTCTCGACGTCGAGGAGCCCCTCGACGTCGACCGGTGCCTCGACGGCGATCGACAGTGTCGCCTCGACGGCGAGCGTCGATGCTTGTCACTTCGCCTTCGGCGTCGATAGGGAGACCTTGACGTCGACGAAGACGATGACGTCGACGGTGGCTTCGACAGCGACTTCTCCATGATCTTCGACGTCGAGCCGTCATGCCGTCTCGACCCGGAGCCCCGGGGAGAAGGGGAGCACACCGCCGTCATCCCTCTCGACGTCGTCGTCGATGCAATCGACGTCGACGGAGACCGGGACCGTTTGCTGGACTTCCTGCCTCTGGGGAGCCCCCCAGAGGCCTCAGCAGAGGCAGAGGGAACCTTCCCAGCCTGCCTAGACCCACCTGCAGCCTGCAGACGCCTCTCCTCAAGGCCAGAAAGCCTGATCTTCATCCTGTCCCTCAGAGTCCGAGCAGTAAACTGCTGGCAGATGACACAGTCCTCAGGGACATGATCTTCAGGGAGGCAGACGATGCAGACATCATGGGGATCACTCTTGGCCTTCTTCCTCCCACATGCTGGACACTTATCAAAAAGGCCAGGCATTTTAGAGCCCTAAAACGCCTGAAACAGCACACAAAAGAGAAAGAGAACACCAAGAAAGTAAACTGAAACACTTTTAGAACACAAAAGTGCCAAAATATCCAATAAACCCTTGAAACAAGGGAGAGCTCAATGCCAGGGTCCTGTAAGCAGGAGCCGGAAAAAAGAACTGAAAGTAGAGGGACCTGCTATGCATTCTGAGATACTGGGAGAACGTTCTAGAAGGCTCTCTTGAAGGCACAGTATCCTATTTAAGCCACATAATGGCAGCCTATGGGGCTTGTCTGTCCATGCCTTCCTCTCTATCATTCCAGAGTTTTTTTGATGGTGGAGGCAAGTTTCTCTATGGTAGAAACTGGGCTGGCTGTATTATGTGTGGTGTTATTTGGTGGAATTTCTAGTTGAAGTACTGGACAGTGTAGCCTGTGGATATAGGCTGCATTATTTGTCTTTAAATTCTCTCTTAAGTGTCTTTGCAGTTTCTGCATGATTTTGACAATTTAAGAGATTATTTTTGATTGCCGGGGTCCACGCACATGGGCGGGACTATTCACTAGATTATGACTATACACAGAGATCCCCTACTACAGAACATTTTATCTCCGCTTTCTTGGCTTTTAAAGCCAAAAAAGCGGAGATAAATCCCTTGATAATATGCCCCATAGTTTCCTTAAAAGGTTGTTAGCCCTACTCAAATTATAACTGTCATGCAGAACTAGACACCACATATTTATCGGACATCGTCCACATTGCACTGATTTTATTGTGCTATTCTATATGGTGCAGGGGGACGGTGAATTTGAATTCGATTATACTGAGAGACTGCCTCAAGATGGATTCTGCACATAAGATAACATGGTTACAGTATGTTATGAGTACCTTAAAGGAGCTTGGTCTAGTAGGACTATTTGAGAACCTGCCCAGCTGCGCAATGATCTCCAAGGCTAGGATTAAATCCATCTTCCTACAGAAAATGGTGAATGAAAGATAGGAGACTAATAGCAATAAATCTAATGAAGCTTTATTTAAGGTCCCCTCCCACTACCCAGATTGTACACTCCTATCTGGCTTAAGTCTCTAATCCCCAGCACAAGTTCATTCTAGTGAGATTTCGATTCAACCATATACCCTTGATGTTGGGTTAACTTAACAATGTATATTCTCAAAGCGTTCTGACTTTATGCCCCTGTGATGGGACATCAACACAGAGTGACCTACATATACTTTTCTTTTGCAGTTTTTATAATGTTCAAAGGAAAAGATTTATAATCCCAATTTTGAAACAAGCATTTACAATGCAACGGTCTCGGCTTTGCAAAAGTTAGAGCTATGTGGTGGCGGATGCGGTGGTGGATGCAGTGGTGGATGTGGTGGTGGATGTTGTGGATGTTGTGGTGGATGTTGTGGTGGATGTGGTGGTGGTGATGGTGGGTGTGGTGGTGGTGGTGGATGTTGTGGTGAATGTGGTGGTGAATGTGGATGTGGTGGATGCGGTGGTGGATGCGGTGGTGGATGCGGTGGTGGATGTGGTGGTGGATGTTGTGGATGTTGTGGTGGATGTTGTGGTGGATGTGGTGGTGGTGATGGTGGATGTGGTGGTGGTGGTGGATGTTGTGGTGAATGTGGTGGTGAATGTGGATGTGGTGGATGCGGTGGTGGATGCGGTGGTGGATGCGGTGGTGGATGCGGTGGTGGATGTGGTGGTGGATGTGGTGGTGGTCTTTTAATTATTTAAAGTCCCGCCATACATTGACAACAATGTGAGTGTCGAGTGGGAAGTCCGCTGAAAGTTTACTTCCCAGACCATTAACAATAACAGAGCCTGTCGCCCTCATTGAAATAGGCACGTGCTGGTGGCAGTAACTAAGCCACTTGTCCGTAAACACTGAAATCACCTGGTTTTAAACCCAACCCATATTTAACCTCCCAGACACCCACAGCCATTAAACGTGCAATATTTACAGCAGCCTATTTTTCCATGATCTTAAGTGAGGGTTTGCCACAGAAAAGATTGTTTGTTTTCCCGATTGGTTTTCACCGGGTTGAGCAGTGAGCTAAGATGGGCCAAATGAGAAATACAAACGTTTGACCCAAGGGGCCATTAGGAACAGCTGGTTGTTGAAAAATAACTTCGCTCTGCAAAAAAAACACGAGGGACATATTAATGCTAAAGTAAACTCTTTAAAAAATATTAAACTTATTGATAGCTGATCATACATAATTCTATATGGTCCGCACCCAATCAAGGAAAAAAAGAATAGATAATAAACGTGGTTAAAAAAAGGATTGCATGTTGCCAGCCATAAGGGTTTGCAGCCGGGACCTTGTAAGATACATATCTGTAAAAGGAGGAATGTAACCATGCACTGTGAGCAGAGAGTTGAATGACCCAGAATCCGCCATCAGAGGTGTGTGCTATTCCTCTTCTCTTGACAGGCACTGACTGAAATTCACAATTTCAATAGGTATTTCAGATGCTGATCAAGCAAGCACATTAAAAAGAAAACCCAAAAAGAATATTTAAACCTCTCCACGTTTGTTTTCATTAAACCATATGATACCGATCACAACTCATTACGTTCTTTCATTAAAATGCACTTCAATTAATAAAGTATAACGAGAGAAAAAAGCCTTTGAAATTAGCAGGTCTGGGACATGAGTTTCAGTTGACAGCATATAATCACCGCAGAACCAGAATAACAAGAATAACAAACAAACATTGGTAAAGCCAATACATAGGTCAGGGTTTAATGTGCTAACACATGTAGTGTTAGCACATTAGAGTTAGGCAAAGGGAAGGAAGCAAGTATGAGCTAACCGAGAGGGTTATAATTGTAAAGTAGTCTTCCTGTAATGGAAAAACTCCAGTGTGAGAGGTAGGGGAATACCAAACAAACAAAAGCATTAGATGAGAGATGAATACTCAACTGGGATGTGTTAGGATGTGATTCACAAGGTCTGAATCCAATGGCTGGAAGACTGCCAATGGCTGAAAGGGGAGGGGTGTCGACCCAAAACCCACTATGTATATTGTAAGCAATCAGTAATTCTGTGAGCTGCGCTGTCAAATACAGACCTCAAATAGGCCTTCTATTAAGGTCGATCTACTCAAAAGAAGACAGCAGAACAAAGTCTAAGTTACAGAGCGGAAAAAGGGTGCTCCAGATCGCGTCTCTGGTTTTCAAGTATGTGTGCCTCAAACTACACCCAAATTTATACCTTTTGAGAGTGTGAGGCTCTCTTATTTTTGGCAAGCCTTCTCTTAACACAACTTTCATTTGTTTACTGCATGGCCACCGAATCGGTTTCCAGGCTCCTCTACCAACTTCATCACAATCAACGGAAATGTCTCACCTTCAGAGCGCCTCCGCAACTAACCACCTCCATCTCTTGGGGTACCAATGCTTTATGTCTAGCTCAAGACCAGCCCACTGCCCTCTCCTCCCCAGTATCCTCGCTTTTATCGTTTACAATGAACTCTCTTAACCTCGCAACATGTACATTAATTTCAGTTCACTTCACCTCATCGCCCACCCCCTTCCCTCGCACCTACAGGCCAGTAGTTGTACACCCTCCTCTGACCACTTTTTCTCCATACTACATTTACACCTTCCCCTAGTGAACTGATGGTTATCCTGAACGCTTTCTCCCCTCCATCTATCGCTCCACAGCACCATCACACCCTCCGCCCCATGTAACCTCTCACCTCCATTTCGCTCTCGCTCCTGAAGCAAAGACAGTCCGCAGGTTTCTTGTAGCCGTCCCCATCGTGGGTGCGTGTCTGGTTGGACTTCAGCTTCATCATTCTCTAGCGGCGATGCACAGGCTGGTGTGAACACGGAGTCCAAGGGAACACGGGCAGAGCGTTCTAGGGGCGCGGGTTTACAGAGAAAGGGCCGACAGCAAAGACAGGAAGGTGGTCTGGGGACGAGTAGGCCGTTATAAACAGGACAGGGAGGTTGGGCATGAAGCTCCAGGGGCTGAATGGGGCGGTTACAACAGCAGGCACAAGGTCAGGAAGGGTGGCAACCAAAACAAAAATAAAAATGGGACAGCCGCAGGCACTACATTAGGGGGTGGGGGTCGTAAACCATGTAGAAGGGCAGTGCTGCGATAATTAACGGGCGAGAGTAGACTCAGGCCTGGGCCAACGAATGCCGTAATAACGGTGACAGGTCAGAGGGAGCACGAAGGAGTAACAGGTTAAGGTGTTCACTGCAGGCGGGGACGGCCCAGTGGGTGGCTACAGGCCGAGGGAGGGGGTAGGAGCCGCCGGGGGAGCACTGGGACCGGACAGGTGGTAGTACCTCACTGGAGCCCCACGGGGAGGCCTGAAGGCCCCGGGGGCGCTAAGTCAGACTCGGCCCTCCTTGCTGCTCTCTCTCCGGCTTACCGCTGCCTAATCTGCCGCCTGGTCTCCTCCGCCCGTTCCTCCTCGCTCAAACCCGCCATCTTGGGTCGCGCTACGTAAAACACGCATATCCGATGCAGGCAGCTGACTGGGAGAATGCCTGCCGCAGCTGCAGAGTATCGTAGTCTTCCCGCTACGTGCGTAGTTCACTACCGCAGTACAGAAAGCGCATGCCCCGGCCGCACACTCCCGGCGCCGCAAACAAGTTTATAGAATACAAGTAGTAACGCCTTTGGCGCAGGGTGAGTGACTACGCCATTCATATGACAGGAGGATTTACGATAAATGCGCAGCCGGGAGGAGGGACAGTGACGTCTCTATGGAGAGAATGCGTTAAATGTATTCTCGGAGGCGACGTAGAGCGAGCGTTTCGTTGAGCGAAAACAATAAGAAAAGCGCTCGAAAGTAACGTATCTAGCAGCGAGAATACTAACAAAAGTGAATTTTGAAGAATTTTCAGCAGAGTGCGGACGAGGCTTCGACCTAAAGAAAAAAGGAAGGGACTTAAAAAAACACGGAAACACCCCCGAATCGCGTTCAACCTAAAGAAAAAAGGGGCGGGACTTAAAAAACCACACGGAAACGCCCCCGAATCGCGTCAAGGCGGGCCCTGAACTCAGTGACGCTCCTCTCCTTCAATGGCTGGCCAGCATTTACGAGGCCAGCCAATGGAGAAGAGGGGCGTGTTCAGGCCCCCATACTACTAACAAAAGATTTCGGCCCCGCCCACCCACTGCTTACGCAGTGGGACGGTAGCCGAAACCTAAAAATACAACTTCAGATGATGTCGACACGCCCTCTATTTTCACCAAATGTTGGCCGATCCCCTGGTATGTTATTCCCTGACCTCATTTTTGTGGGCTGCCTTGAAGAGGAGAGCTCAGCTAGATATAGATGGGTGACTATTGCAGGAGCCACCGTGTACATGGAAGTAATAATATGGCCTTTAACAATGGTTTAGTTTCTCTCCTCATGATTTTGCAAAGAGATTTTAGACATATTTATTGATTGTAACACTTTTATTATAATAGTATTTTAATGGTTTCAGTTTTTAATATTATATATACTGTAAAATGTATTTTATGTACTCCTTTGCACTACATATGCTATGAAATTTTGCGAAATAAGGATTTTTTGATTGATTGATTGAGCTCTGTTGGTGTATGATGCGGATTGGAACTATATCTGAATGGGAATGGAAAGGTTGTAAGACTATTTTGAAGCAGCCAACTATTTTGCACATTAGATGTCCGTTGGCGGTGTGTGAGATGTGCAGTCAGATGTGCTCTGTTGAGGGACAGTCTGTTTTTTCTGTGTTGCCTGTTGTTGAAACCAGTGTGAGGAATTCAATGCATGTCTCCACGGTACAAACCATGATTGCCCCCACATATCGTCTATTTGAATTTTGTTGCTTATTTCTGTTTGCTTAAGTGGTTTTAACTTCAATGTAAAACAAAGTACCACGTTCAAAGCAAAAAACTTAAGACACAGGTTGTATTCAATTCAGAATTACCATGTCAGGTCTGCACAGAGAGGATAATTTCCCCTCACATCTTTATTTGCAGCTTCGTCTCTGATCCCTCCAATCTCCGTCCACCATTGTCTTCACCTATTAACACCAAGTTGAACATAACGAGTGATACATACTGGGAGGGACTCCTACCTGTCTCTGACGTGTCGTTGAGGCCCGCCGTGCTCGCAAACTCAGGTTTGTAGTGATAGTGTACGAGGCGCATCTGGGAGATCCGTTTCAATTGCTCGGTAGTGTCCACCTGAATCCAAGAAAATGAGTGGGAAGAGAAACAGAGAGGGTGAGGAAAAACAGAGAAATATGACAGGAGAGTTGTAAGAAGATACATTGATGTAGTGAAAAAGAAAAGAGCAATTGAGAGAAAGAATGAAAGAGAAGATATAAAGATTAGGATCAGGAAGAGGGAAAAGTATGGTTGAAAAAAAGACAGGAAAGTTGAATAAATCAAGTCGTTGATGAAACCTAAAGCTAATCTCCTTTCGGTGCTTAAGCCTGTGCCTCTCTGCTCTTTGAATTGCTTATCCTCGGTAACAAAGTGGACTGTGCCCATCTTCCATCTATAACTGTTCATCATTGGCCGCAAGGGTGCCTATGGCCTGCATTCGTCTCTAATTGGTTAGCTGTGGTTCCAAGGCTACTACAAGCATTTGCAATGCAATAGGTCTCGCGTTCACGCGAGTTTGAGCTATTGGCATTGCAAATGACAATGCCTTTTATTTATGTTTTGGGTTTTAAAACATAAATAAAAGGCATTGTCATTTACAATACTAATAGCTTAAACTCTCAAAAATGCTAGACATATTGCATTGCAAATGCTGGTTAGTTAATTTTCGAGTAGAAACGCAGCCTTTGAACAACAAAAATACGTATGTTTAAAAAGCGCACAAACGCTACTTTAAATAAGAATTTTTGTTTGTGAAAGTTTCCCAACATTCCATTATGAAGATATCACCACAAAACAGTTAGCAACCCTAGCGCCTTGAGACCCTCACGGGTGATTTATCACGCTTTATAAATCCGGATTGATTGTTCGATTGATTAGTAAGTGTGTAGACAGCATAGGAGCGTGTGTGGGCCAAGTATTAAATGTATGTCCTATGTGGTACCAAGTAGTGCGCTTGCAATTTAATAAAATCAGACTATTACATGCTGCTGTATTTTAAACAACTAGTTGCAATGGTATCTCATAAGACAAATGGCTACATTACAGATATTGTGGCCAGGATGTTTTCCCCAAAGGAGTCACTGGAAAACCTTATGATAAACAGCTTGTTTTAAAGGACCTTTAGCCAGCTACTCTTGTCAGAGTGTGGCAAAATGTCAATATTAATTTGCCAGGTGCTTTTATATATAGACCAAAATATGTGGTGCTGCTACTTCAATGTATAAATGGCATTTTGCGTTTTTTCTTTTTGCCGCGGCACTGGGAGATTGTGCGATATGACCAGAATCACAGGATACCAAGCACACGCCGAGACTCGTACCTGGCCACATCCTCTCCTCACCTGCTTTGTAAGCCCCGCCCTCCCCCACTTGAACTTTATATTTAACTTTCTGCCATTTTTAAAATGCACCAGGCGCTACTGCTCTGATGGTTCTGTGGTGGGCCCATTACTGGAATAGGAGCGGATGTGGCATGATTGTGTTTATTAGGTGACAATCTGTGACTTTACCAGTTCTTGCTGGTCTACTGGCTCGTCTGTCAGCTGCAAGCAGGAGATACAGGCTTGAACCCGGGCTTCCTCACGTGACCAGAATGTGTGTTGTTGGACAAACCACTTTATGTGCTCTTAATTCTTATATCTGGCAAAATGCAAAGTGATTAGAAGTGAGCTAAAACGTTTAATAAGCGCTAACCAAAACAATACTTTCGTCTGTCTAGCTGGCACTTCATCTAGTCACTTCTCTGGTACAAAACTACCTTTTGGCCTCAATGTTTATTTCTCACCTTGCGTTAAATGATTGTGCCGTTTTATAATTTATCCAACGGGGCAAAGTGCTCTATAACTACATACATTTAAATAAACAACTGAATAGTTACATATAATGAAATGTTCTCCTGACAGGTCTTGGCTGTTTGCTGAAGGCAGTGGTGCCTCGTCCAGATCAGGCGTCTTCAAGCAGCACGTTACCACCGGAATGCCTCATTTAAGTGACTGTGCAGAGGTGTCTCAGGGAAGCCAGGAAGGGCAGCCAAGCTACTAAGCTCTGAAAAGAGGCTCCAACATCAGAAAGGACGTCTGGGTCTTTTGTCCAAGCAGTGCTTAATTTGAGCCGGTGGTTGCAGGTCGCGCCCACCAGGAAGTCATTTGTTCGGAGTGAGACTTATTTTACATCATCAGATTTTGACCCAAAAAAACCTCCAAGAAAGATGAAGGGGGTAGGGTGATAGAGGCATGCGGTGAAATTAAGACTTGACATGGTATTCAGCAAGTCTGACATTCAGCTACGACAGGCTTGGGAAGAAAGGTTTGGGGCCTGGCATGTATTCTTTTAGACATTAAGCAGTGGCTTTGCCTTGCCTTCTAGTTCCCACCCCTGTCCACGAGGATTGCCCTGTCCACGAGGATTGAACATGGGAGCAACTGTCATCAGTGTCCCGTGCCAAAATGTCAACTGTGAAACAGTGCGACTTGAGTAAACTGTGTCTTCCCACTTCACCACAATTTGTGATCTTGGGCAAATCACGTTATTAAGGGCCTTAAAAACAAAGCTTTTTGCACTTTTTAATAATTACCGTTTTACAACTGTTTGCAATGCCATCTCACGTGCTTTGCGGCGGGTAACATGATTTGTACAAGATCCAAATGGACTTAAAACAACGTAAGAAATTCTTTTAAATTGTAGTACTTGGCTATGTAGAAAATGCTAAGTATTTTTGTTCATATGATGCTTTCCACGCAGTGTTTAAGAGGAGTTCTATTTATGGCCTAATTGCATTACAGACCGACACATTCCTTTTTAGGCACCGTCAGATTCAATCAATCAATCATTCAATCAATAGAATTTGTATAGCGCGCTACTCACCCTTTAGGGTCTCAAGGCGCTGAGGGAGGGGGGTCGCTACTGCTCAAACAGCCAGGTCTTGAGTTGTTTCCTGAAGGAGAGATGGTCCAGGGTCAGCCGTAGGTGAGTGGGGAGGGATTTTCATGTCTTGGCTGCCAGGTAGGAGAAGGATCTTCCTCCGACAGTGGATTTGCGGATTCGTGGGACGGAGGCGAGGGCGAGGCTGGCGGAACGGAGCTGGCGGGTGGGTGTGTAGAATGTGAGTCGGCTGTTGAGGTACTTCGGGCCTGTGTCGTGGAGAGCCTTGTGTGCGTGGGTGAGGAGTCTGAACGTGATCCTCTTGTTGACGGGGAGCCAGTGCAGGCCTTTTAGGTGGGCCGAGATGTGGCTGTGGCGAGGGATGTCCAGGATGAGTCGTGCTGAGGCGTTCTGAATGTGCTGGAGTCTTTTCTGGAGTTTGGCCGTGGTTCCAGTGTAGAGGGTGTTCCCGTAGTCCAGACGGCTGGTGACGAGGCCTGGGTGACCATCTTCCTTGTTTCGGTGGGGATCCACCGGAAGATCTTTCGGAGCATGCGCAGGGTGTTGAAGCAGAATGATGAGACGGCGTTGACTTGCTTGGTCATCGTGAGGGATGAGTCCAGGATGAAGCCCAGATTACGTGCGTGGTCCGTTGGCTTCGGTGCGGTGCCCAGGGCAGGGGGCCACCAGGAGTCATCCCAGGCGGAGGGAGATGGTCCGAGGATGAGGACTTCCGTCTTGTCTGAGTTCAGTTTCAGACTGTTCATCCATTCCACAACGTCTTTCATTCCTTCCTGGAGGTTGGCTTTGGCGGTGGCGGGGTCGTTGCTAAGGGAGAGGATCAGCTGGGTGTCGTCGGCATAGGAGATGATGTTAAGGTTGTGTTGGCGTGCGATGGCTGCGAGAGGGCTCATGTAGACGTTGAAGAGGGTGGGGCTGAGTGAGGATCCTTGCGGAACGCCGCAGATGACTTCGGTGGCCACGGATCGGAAGGGGGGGAGGCGGACTCTCTGGGTTCTTCCGTTGAGGAATGAGATGATCCACTCCAGGGCTGCTCCTTGGATTCCGGTGTTGGTGAGGCGCTGTGTCAGGGTGTGGTGGCATACAGTGTCGAAGGCTGCTGAGAGGTCCAGGAGGATGAGGGCAGCAGTTTCTCCGTTGTGGAGCAGGGACCTGATGTCGTCGGTGACTGCGATGAGGGCGGTCTCGGTGCTGTGGTTTGCTCGGAACCCGGACTGTGAGGGGTCGCGGGATCCGTTGGTCTCGAGGAAGGCAGAGAGTTGTCTGTTGACGGTCTTCTTGATGACTTTGGCTGGAAAGGGGAGGAGCGAGATGGGGCGGAAGTTCTTGAGGTCCGTAGAGTCCGCGTGGGTTTCTTCAGGAGGGCGCTCAGTTCGGCATGTTTCCAACTCTCCGGGAAGGTGGCGGATGCAAAGGAGCTGTTGATGATGTTCCGGAGTTGGGGTGCGATGATGGAGTCGGCTTTGTTGAAGATGTGGTGTGGGTCGGTAGGGGAGCCGGAGTGGATGGTGTTCATCAGGTGGGTGGTGTCTTCAGTGCTGACCGGGGTCCAGGTGCGGAGGGTGGTGGTGGGGGGCATTGTTTCGGTGGTTGAGTCCGAGGTCTGCTCGTCGAAGCTGTTGGTATGTCGGCGATCTTGCGGTGGAAGTACGAGGCGAGTGAGTCGAAGAGGTCTTGCGAGGGTGTGATGTCGTTGTTGCAGGCGGTGGGGTTGGAGAGCTCTTTAACGATGCTGAAGAGTTCCTTGCTGTTGTGGGTTTTGTTGTCCAGACGTTCTTTGAATGTTGTGTTCTTGGTGGTGCGGATCAGCTGATGGTGTATGCATGTGGCGTTCTTGAGGGCGGTCATGTGTTCTGCTGTCTGGTCATGGCGCCAGGCTTTCTCGAGGGCGCAGCAGGTTTTCTTGGAGTTTTTGAGTTCGTTGGTAAACCATGTGGCTTTCCTGCTGCCGGGTCTGCTGGGAGGATTCTTCAGTGGTGCGAGTTCGTCGGCGCAGTTGATGAGCCACTGTGTGAGGTTGCGGGCTGCTTCGTTGAGGTCCGTCGTGTTGGTGGGCGGGTTCTGGCTGAGGGTGGTGATGAGCTAGTCGGCGGTGATCTTACTCCAGCTTCTGCGGGGAACTGTTGCGGGTGGTGGTGGGTCATGGTTCCCCTGAAGCTGAAGTGGACGCAGCTGTGGTCTGTCCAGTGTAGTCCGGTTGAGTGGCTGAAGGAGATGTGCTTGCTGGAGGAGAAGATGGCGTTGAGCGTGTGGCCGGCGTTGTGGGTGGGGGTGTTCACCAGTTGCTTGAGTCCGAGGTTGGCGAGGTTGTCCAGCAGGGTGGCAGTGTTTCTGTCATTGTTGTTCTCCAGGTGGAAGTTTAGGTCCCCTAAGAGGATGTGGCCTGTGGAAGTGAGGGCGTGCGGACTGACGAAGTCAGCGATGGCTAATTGTGTGCGTGGTCCCGGGGGTCTGTAGATGAGGGTGCCTCTGAGGGTGGTCTTGGGGGTCGGTGTATATCTGGAAGTGGAGATGCTCGGCGGCGGTGAGGGTGTAGCGGAGTTGGTCGGGATGCGGATGGTGTTTCTGTGGAAGATAGCGATGCCTCCTCCGGTTTGGTTGACGAGGTCCCTCCGGGTGATCTTGTAGCCCTCCGGGATGGCTATGGCGATGTCGGGGGCTGAGGAGGCATTCATCCATGTTTCTGTGAGGAAGGCGACGTCTGGTGATGTAGAGTCGAGGAGGTTCCAGAGTTCGACGGCGTGTCTGTGGACGGAGCGGGTGTTGAGCAGGATGCACTTGAGGTGGTTGTTGCTGGGGGTCGGCGTGGCCGGTGCGGGTGCGGTGCAGGTTAAGTGGTTTGCTCAGAATCACAGGATGTTTGAGCCTCCCACCAGATTTGAGCCTGGTTCCCCAGCTTCAAAGTCGGCTGTTCAGCCACAGAATCGATGGGGGACATTATTAGTGCGTCAGTATAGTCATGGGGAAGACACCTTGGCAGGAAATAATAGGCAAAAAAAAACAGATGGCAACAAAAACATTATGGAATGACCCACCCCACAGGCGTATTTCTCTCTGTGCATAAACTTGCTTCACAGCTGACAAAAAACGACATACATTTGTGGACAAAAGAAATATCTCAATGGTTCTTACTTGAGATGTACAAAGCAGCACGCCCTGCAAAAGATGGCTATGTGATGTAAAGGATGTATGAGCTGCCTGTATTAGCCTATGAAGTTCATCTTGGCAATATTAAAGCTTACGTGACAAGACGGTTCTTTGGATAAAGTGAAAGGTGTAGAAAAAAGTAAATACAAGGAATTTGTGAATTACATTCCTCTGTTTTAAACATAATGAGCTTGCATGGGGCCGGGACAGTAAGGGTGACAGGCGGGTGCGGCTACTACTCGCCCAGGGAGTCGCCCTACTCTGCATCGCGCTCGGGGCGGGCCCCAGCTTGCTGAGCTCCGTTCTGCTTCTTGCCCAGAGTTCTGTCACTGATGTTGGTGCGACTACTACTCGCCCAGGGGGTCGCCCTACTGTGCATTGGCTCGGGGTGTGCTCCGGCTTGCTGAGCTCCGTTCTGCTTCTTGCCCAGAGTTCTGTTACTGACGTTGGTGCGATGGTGAGTGTGCAGCTCCTGCGAGAGCTTTCCCAGCACACATCTACTCCAGTACAAGTATTCACAGCTTGGACATGATTCTATCTAGGCTGCAGGGGCAAGAAAAATGGAAGCGAGGTCTGAGGGTGTTAAAAGGTGAGACTGCAGATTACTTCTGTGTTGGGCTGCAAACCTTTACTATGTGTACGGATTACTCAAAAGCATCCTCGTTGTGCAAGGAGCATAGCAGCACAGTGTGCTAGATGTTTCAGACGAGGTAAAGTGAATCTTTCCTACAAATGCCTCTGCAATATCTAACAGATGCTAAGGCATTTACATGGAAATTACTTCCAAGGGCTGTTCGTTTTGTATATATGTTAACGAGGACAGCTGTCTACTATTGTGCAAGATGTTACTAGAGGGCGCCTGCATTGATCCCATCCAAATAACACGAGTAATTGTTCTTAGTGGAACCTGACCCAGTGTTCTATCCCACCTGAAACGTCTCACTCGCAGGTGGAGGTTCAGACTAGAATATTTCTATCTTTGTTACATAGAGATGTACTAGTACTCTAGATAAGGTTTATCGCATACATAATTCACAGCATTCCGTTTCTGAATTCAATGCGCCTAAGCAAGGCACCCCCACACCCACTCCCCAAGACCTACAGCTGTTTTGTATATCAGAATTCACACGAGTGGGCATGTTACGTTTGACACATGGCTACCACCCCCGTCCATGGTGTTCACCTTTTTTTGCCTTGGGTGGTCTTCCCTCTGGCCCCAGTTCTCCACATATCAATTATCTGACTTGTTACGTACCCCAGCTCACACCCTCTCCTGCTCTTCCATAATTACCCAGCTAAATTACCTCATGTACATCTTCCTTTGCCCGGATGTCCGACGGGTGCATCAGGGACCCCATGACCTTCACATTTCCATGTACCACCAGTGCCTCGTCTGGACGGTCTGTGTTGATGCCAATGCGTCCATGGTGAAAGATGGTGTCAGGCAGCTGTCCCCGCTGCCACAGGACCTCGCTGTCACTCTCGAACTGACCTGGGTTGGAAGCCTGAGAAGGGGGAAGAGATGCAGGTTAAGGTGGGAAAAACAAACAGCCCAACCCGATGCTCCTTGTTCAAGATATTCTTCTGTATTCACAGCCCTACACCATAACATAACAGCACTGCGCCATAACATAACAGCACTGCACCATAACACCATCACCCTCACCATAACATAACAGCACTGCAGCATAACATCATCACCCTCACCATAACAAAACAGCACTGCAGAATAACATCATCACCCTCACCATAACATAACAGCACTGCACCATAACATCATCACCCTCACCATCACATACCAGCACTGCAGCATAACATCATCACCCTCACATAACATAACAACACTGCACCATAACATCATCACCCTCACCATAACATAACAGCATTGCACCATAACATCCTCACACTCACCATAACATCATCACCCTCGCCATAACATCATCACCCTCACCATAACATAACAGCACTGCAGCATAACATCATCACCCTCACATAACTAACATAACAGCACTGCACCATAACATCATCACCCTCACCATAACATCATCACCCTCACCATAACATAATCACCCTCGCCATAACATCATCTCCCTCACCATAACATAACAGCACTGCAGCATAACATCATCACCCTCACATAACTAACATAACAGCATTGCACCATAACATCATCACCCTCACCATAACATCATCACCCTCACCATAAGATCATCACCCTCACCATAACATAACAGCATTGCAGCATAACATCATCACCCTCACATAACATAACAGCACTGCCTGCACCATAACATCATCACCCTCACCATAAGATCATCACCCTCACCATAAGATCATCACCCTCACCATAACATAACAGCATTGCAGCATAACATCATCACCCTCACCATAACATCATCACCCTCACAATAAGATCATCACCCTCACCATAACATAACAGCATTGCAGCATAACATCATCACCCTCACATAACATAACAGCACTGCACCATAACATCATCACCCTCACCATAACATCATCACCCTCACCATAACATCATCACCATAACATCATCACCCTCACCATAACATCATCACCCTCACCATAACAGCACTGCACCATAACATCATCACCCTCAACATAACATAACAGCACTGCACCATAACATCATCACCCTCGCCATAGCATCATCACCCTCACCATAACATAACAGCACTGCAGCATAACATCATCACCCTCACCATAACATAACAGCACTGCACCATAACATCATCACCCTCACCATAACATCATCACCCTCACCATAACATCATCACCCTCACCATAACATCATCACCCTCACCATAACATCATCACCCTCACCATAACATAACAGCAATGCACCATAACATCATCACCCTCAGAATAACATAACAGCACTGCAGCATAACATCATCACCCTCACCATAACATAACAGCACTGCCCCATAACATCATCACCCTCACCATAACATAACAGCACTGTAGCATAACATCATCACCCTCACCATAACATAACAGCACTGCACCATAACATCATCACCCTCCCCATAACATAACAGCACTGCACCATAACAGCACTGCACCATAAGATCATCACCCTCACCATAACATCATCACCCTCACCATAACACAACAGCACTACACCACAGCATCCTCTTCGTCAGTGCACCAAGCATGAATAGGCGGTGCTCGTGGGGAGAGGGGTGAGATGATGTACCATGACTATACCAGTGGGGAGTGTGGGTGGACACCACTTACTCTGACAATGATGCGCTCGGAGGCCTGAGCCGCAACCGTGTAGTGCTGGTTCTGAGCACACGCTTGAAGAGCTACCACCAACATGAAGTACCTAAGGAGAAGGCAGAGCCACACGTTAGGAAGATAAAAAGACTGAAAAAATGAAAAGTCTAAATGAGAAAGAAGAGAGATCGGGGAGACAGGATCGAGAGAGGATGAGTTTAAAGGGGAGAACAGTTAGAAGGAAAAGAGGCTGGGACAGGTCGAAGAGTGAAAGGCTAGTAAGAGAAAGAGAGAAGTAGCGATAGTTAGATATTAGGAGGTTGTGGCAGTGGTGGAGAATTAAGTAGGGAGAGAAAGAATGGGTATGCCCTCGAAGGGGAGAAGATCTAGGAAAGGGAGAGAGAAACATCTGGATATAATAAAAAGAACAGAATAAAGAAATACACTGCGAAGAACAAAGCTAGAGGGTGTGGAAGTGTGGGGGACACAGAAGGAAGGACAAGAATGTAGAGGTTCACAAAAGTGTCTCCAATAGATAGAAAAGAAGCAGGAACATTCACGTGCAGATAAACATGGCAGGGACGGATGTCTGAGGGATGCATAGGACTCACACACACAAGATGCAGGAAGAGACAGATGGAGGGTGTCACTGTCTGACATCTCCGTCAAGGTAGAAGTGACCGATAGGGTGTGCAGAACTTCAAAAGAGTGATATTTCTTTTGATAATGTGTTTGTATGTGTTTCTGACAAAATATATAACAACATAAAGTGGTTCAGATGATTTTTTTATTTAACATTTCTTCACAATTTGTTGTTTAATAATTGTTTTAACTAATTTGACGGACCAATATTAAGAAACCATTATTAAGGTAGGCTTTATCCCCTCTTTTAATTCCTTCCCTGTTTTTAGGGCCTTGTCTCCTTATCAACCCTTCCCTCATTTACTCACTTCTATTCTTTTACCTCCTTATCCCTATCTTTAATGCTCAAACGTCATGTACCGTCAATGTTTTACACCCATTTATTCTGTTTACTACTTCCCCAATCCTATCTACCTATCCCCACATCCTTTAAAACATCCCTGTTACCTTCTTTCCTTCGCTTGATGACATACACCTTTTCCACAAAACATACTATTTTTGAGATAGAGGTATTTCGTCATTTTGACCTTTCTCCAATATGAAGATTCGCCAGCCTGATTTCTGGCTGACCTTCTCCATGAGTCGTTTAAGTGACGGGTACCAGTCACACAGTTCATGCTTTAAGACACTATGCTCTGAAAACAGAAATATGTTCTGGAATTGGAATTTGCAAGGAAAATTCAAGAAATCTACCCATCCTAAAATAGATTCAGTTTTATGAAGTAACTGAAGGATCCTACTCATGGACCCATGAGAGAACACGTCATCATGGGTCAGCTATTCCACGAAGACCCAACATGCAAGACCAGGGGTGGGTGGGCATGTGTTCATTCTCTCGGAATGTCCCCGTGCTCTCCTTTCTAAATGTATGTATACCGATGAACAAGTTACTTACCTTCAGTAACAATATATCTGTAGGAAACATAGGTTAGTTATAGATTCCTTACCTTAGAATTACCCGCAGGTATCAGACTGGATGCGGAAAGTTTTTCATCAGCAGTACCCCTACGCGTTGAAAGGAGTCATGGGTCAGCTCCGCATTTATCATTGGTGTAGTGGTCGCTGGGATGACGTTACGGTAGCTACTTAGACGCTGGTGTCAGTTCTGTACACTACGTTACACGCCAGAAGCGCAGAGCCATGCAAGACACTGACCACTGGTGCACAAAACTAGGGCCATGAAAGGAAATCCTTAACCAGAGAAGTCAGTTCACAGAATAGGGAGGATGGGTGGGGCGGTAAGTAATCTATAACTAACCTATGTTTCATTCAGATATATTGTTACCAAAGGTAAGTAACTTGTTCATCTGAAAGAAACAGTTAGTTATAGATTCCTTACCTTAGAATAGATACCCCAGCAATACCAACCCTGGAGGTGGGTCTGCGAACCAAGTTCACATCAGAAAGTCCTGGAGAACAGAACGGCCAAAGAAGCTGTCTCTCAGGACTTGGCTGTCCAGGCAGTAGTTTCTTGTGAATGTGTGCAGCGATGCCCATGTAGCTGCCTGACAGATGTCATGTAGGGGGACTCCTCGTCCCAAAGCAGTAGCAGCTGCCATCGCCCTGGTGGAATGGGCACACAACCCCACTGGCGGCTCTTCCTTTGCCAAGGAATAACAAGCTTTGATGCACAAAACGACCCCTAGGGAAATGGTCAGTTTGTGCACAGGCAAACATTTTTTGGCGCCCACGTAGCCAACAAAGAGCTGATCATTCACCCGGAATTGTTTTGTGCGATCCAAGTAAAAGGAAAGCGCACGCTTTGGATAAAGGGGTGGAGCCTCTCTTCCTCTTTGGAAGGATGCGGAGGAGGAAAGAAGGTAGGCAAAGTGATGGTCTGTCCAATATGGAAAGCAGTAAACACTTTGGTGAGGAAAAGTGTTCTTTTGAGCGGCATCATTTGTACCGGGACTCCATTGTTTTTTCATTGCCATTTCGTGTCAAAGACTTCCACACAACCCACCTAGTCGTTTCTGCTGATGCCTGAGGAAATTCTAACTGACACGACAAAAACCATCTTGCAGCCTGAATTTCTGCCCAGGAACTGTCGCACACCCAACCCCCCCCCCTGTTCTTTGCAGTTCGACAGAAAGCCATGAGACACTCACGCCCTGTGTAAATTATTTGTTTCCCATCTCCTGCTCCCTGCCTAGTAAACATCCTTGAAATCGTGATCAGGTTATCTGGACAATGGTCTGACTGCTGGGCCTTGATCAGGGTGATTGGACAATGGTTTTAATGACCGAGCTTTGATCAAGCTGATCGAACAATAAGCTGAATGAACGTGCTTTGATCAAGCTAAGTGAACAATGATTTGAGTACCAAGCGTTGACCAGGTCACCAACTACAAACATCGTCTGGATCTGGTTATCAACTGCAAACACTGCCCTGATTGAACAATGGACTAACAGCCAAAAGACTGGAATGAAAAAGTATAAAAGGCTTGTAAGCTGCGGAGTAAAGCAGCAGCCTCCTCTGTCTTGTTTCTAACGAGCTTGGGACTTTGTTCCATAGCCCGGGCTATTTGAATAGATCTGGGTTCCTTCTGCAGACGAAGGCTCCTGTGTCTCCTTTTACTACGTATGAAGGGTATGGAAGACTTGGGCGGTTCCCCCGCCGCCGAGACCCAGTAAGTGGGTTATTCCGATTCTTCATTGGGAAGGAAGGAAGGAAGGACGAGTTCTAAGAACAACCTTGCCCAGATCAACAGTCAGAAAAGGAGGTTTAGAAGGAAGAGTTTGGAGCTCACTCACCCTGGGCGCAGAGGTGATGGCCTCCAGAAAGGCAGTTTTCAAAATCAGAAGCCTGAGAGGACAGTTATGTAGCGGCTCAAAGGGAGCGCACATAAGGTAAGTAAGAACCAAGTTCAAGTTCCACTGAGTCATTACGAATGGAACAGGAGGAAAAAGATGAGTAATGCCCTTAAGAAAGTGATTTACAACAGGGGACTTGAAAAGAGAAGGCTGATCAGGAAGCCTAAGAAAGGCTGAAATGGCCAAGAGGTAGCCCTTAAGAGTGCCCAGAGCAGAGCCCTGCTGTGCCAAATAAAGAAGGAACAAGAGAACCTAAGAAAGAGGGGCAGAAAGGGGATCCACAGCCTTTGCTATGCACCATTCTAAAAATGTGTTCCATCAACAGGCTTTTACTGTCTTAGTGGAGAGACGCCTGGCTGCCAAGATAACTTCACAGACTTTGGGAGGCAGGTCAAACAACGCCAACTGCCGCCGCTCAATTCCCACGCAAGGAGGTGCAGACTGGACAGGTGACTCTGACCTGCCTGCAGGCCAAGCCGCTCCCCGACCGCCACTCGGCTCACCAGCTGACGCCTCGCCACTGACCCCCCCCAGGGCGAGTTCGATCCTGCGGTGACAGCTGCCGGTGATCTTTTGCCGCTTGTATTTCTCTCTGTTGTGCTTAGAGTATATTTTGCCTTTATTTCTGTTTTCTTCCAGTGCTTCACCTTTTTCTCGCCAGCCCTTCACCCCCCGCACCCCTTCTCCCCTCGGTAAACCCCTCTTGCCGCCAACTCCTCCTGAGGCCAAGCCCCCTCGCCGCCCCGCTCCCGCCTCCCAGCTGCTCCTCCCTCCTTCTGCCTTAAATGGCGACCGCCGCCCGGACGCGTAGGGGCCACGCCCAGCAGGCGTGCCAAAGGCAAGCCCGTCTGCACCTGGACCGCCCCCGAAGCCGCCGCAACACCGGACTGCACTACGACTCCAGCACCCTCCACGCACTCAACCCCGGACGAGATCACCACTGCTACCGGGCCATCCGGAAGCGCACCGAAGGGCCCTTCACCTGACGGAACTGCAACTTCACCAGCACCCAGCCCGTCAAACCATCAACCAAAGAACCCAACCACCTCCGATGCATCCTCCTCAACACCCGCTTCACTCGCAAACACGCCATCGAACTCTGGGACCTCCTAGAATCAACCACCCCCGACGTCGCCTTCCTGACGGAGACCTGGCTAAACGACACCTCGGCACCAGACATCGCTATAGCCATCCCAGAGGGCTACAAGATCTCCTGCAGAGACCGCACCAACGGAGTGGGAGGGGGAATCGCCATCATCCACAAGGACACCCTCAGAGCCTCGACCAACACCGACGACACACTCATCACCGCCGAGCACATGCACTTCCAGATTCACACCGACCCCAACACCACCCTCAGAGGAACACTCGTCTACCGACCACCCGGACCCCGACTACAGTTCAGCGACACCATTGCTGACCTCGTCACCACCCAAGCCCTCGCCTCCACGGACTACATCCTCCTCGGGGACCTGAACTTCCACCTCGAGAACAACAACGACGCCAATTCCACCGCCCTGATCGACAACCTCGACAACCTCGGACTCAAACAGCTCGTGACGACACCCACTCACGCCGCTGGACACACACTGGACCCCATCTTCTCCGCAAGTCCCCACGTCTCCTTTAACCACACCACCGAACTCCACTGGACAGACCACAGATGTGTCCACTTCACCTTCATGAAACCCACCACACACCACTGCACCCTACAGGGGCCACGCCATTACTGGGGCAAGGTCACCAAGGGACTAATTACCACCACCCTCGCTCTGGGACCACCTGCTGATCCCACCGACCCCAACACTGCCTCCATCAACCTCAAACAATGGATCAACGACTGCACCGACACCCTCACCCCACTCAAGACCTCCGCAACCAATCACACCATCAAGAAAGCCGCATGGTTTACCGAAGCCCTCCGGACCTCCAAGCGCACCTGCCGAAGGCTGGAGAAAAACTGGCTACGCGACCAAACACCAGACAGCTACACAGCCCACAAGAACGCCACCCGCAGACACCATCAACTCATCAGGACCGCCAAGAGAACTGCCCTCAAGGACCGCCTCGACAACAACGCACACAACAGCAAAGAGCACTTCAACATTGTGAAAGAACTCTCCAACCCCAGCTCCAACACCAACGACATTCCACCATCACGAGACCTGTGCGGCTCACTAGCCACCTTCTTTCACCGCAAGATCACCGGCATCCATGACAGCTTCAACACCGACAACCCCACACCCACTGCCGAGACCACCACCCTGGCGACCTTGACCCGCACCAATCACCTGACCGCCTGGTCCAATGTAAACGACGAAGACACCATCAAGACCATGAACTCCATCCACTCCGGATCCCCATCTGACCCATGCCCTCATCACATTTTCAACAAAGCCAGCCCAGCCATCGCACCCCATCTCCGGAAAACAATCAACATCTCCTTTGAGACAGCAACCTTTCCAGAGAGCTGGAAGCATGCCAAGATCAATGCCCTACTGAAGAAACCCAAGGCGGACACCAAGGACCTCAAGAACTTTCAGCTCATCTCCCTGCTCCCCTTTCCGCCGAAAGACACAGAGAACATCGTCAACAGACAGCTGACCCGCTACCTTGAAGACAACAACATCCTGGACCCCTCCCAGTCCGGCTTCCAGAGCAACCACAGCACCAAGACCGCCCTCATCGCCGCCACCGATGACATCAGGATCCTCATGGACAAATGAAAAACCGCCGCCCTCATCCTTCTTGACCTATCAGCAGCCTTCGACACGGTCTGCCACCGCACCCTAACATCACGCCTCCACGATGCCGGAATACAAGAGAAGGCCCTCGCCTGGACCACATCCTTCCTCTCTGGCAGAACCCAGAGCATCCGCCTCCCACCCTCCAATCAATCAATCAATCAACGAATTTGTATAGCGCGCTACTCACCCGCAAGGGTCTCAAGGCGCTGGGGGGGGGGGGGGGGGGGGGGGTTGCTACTGCTCGAACAGCCAGGTCTTGAGTTGTTTCCTGAAGGAGAGATGGTCCTGGGTCAGCCATAGGTGGGTTGGGGGGGAGTTCCACGTTTTGGCCACCAGGTAAGAGAAGGACCTTCCACAGGTGGTGGTCTTGCGAATGTGTGGAACGGAGGCAAGGGCGAGGCTGGCGGAGCGGAGCTGGCGGGTGGGTGTGTGGAACGTGAGCCGGCTGTTGAGGTACTTCGGGCCCATGTCGTGGAGGGCCTTGTGTGCGTGGGTTAGGAGTCTGAACGTGATCCTCTTGTTGACGGGGAGCCAGTGCAGGTCTCTCAGGTGGACGGAGATGTGGCTGTGGACGTCCAGGATGAGACGTGCAGACGCGTTCTGTTTGCGTTGGAGCCTTTCTGAAGTTTGGCAGTGGTTCCGGCGTAGAGGGGGTTCCCGTAGTCCAGTCGGCTGGTGATGAGGGCCTGGGTGACAGTCTTCCTGGTTTCGGTGAGGATCCATCGGAAGATCTTACAAAGCATGCGCAGGGTGTTGAAGCAAGTTGATGAGACGACGTTGATTTGCTTGGTCATCGTGAGGGAGGAGTCCAGGATGACGCCCAGGTTGCGTGCGTGGTCCGTAGGCTTGTGTGCGGTGCCCAGTGCCGGGGGCCACCAGGAGTCGTCCCAGGAGGAGAGGGATGGTCCCAGGATGAGGACTACTGTCTTGTCTGAGTTCAATTTCAGACGGCTGAGCTTCATCCATTCTGCGACGTCTTTCATGCCCTCCTGGAGGCTGGATCTGGCGGCAGTGGGGTTGTTGGTGAGGGAGAGGATCATGTAGATGTTGAAGAGGGTGGGGCTGAGTGAGGATCCTTGTGGGACGCCGCAGATGACTTTGGTGGCCTCGGAACGGAACGGAGGGAGGAGGACTCTCTGGGTTCTTCCGGTGAGGAACGAGATGATCCACTCTAGGGCCGCTCCTTGGATGCCGGAGTTGCTGAGTCGCTGTATCAGTGTGCGGTGGGATACCGTGTCGAAGGCTGCCGAGAGCTCCGTTCCAAGACCACCAAAATCATCTGCAGCGTTCCACAGAGATCCTCCCTTACCCTAACGCTGCTTCAATATCTACATGGCACCACTCGCCCACGTCGCACGACAACACAGCCTCAACATCATCTCCTACACCGACGACACCCAGCTGATAATATCACTCACCGAAGACCCCCAAACCGCCAAATGCCAACCTCAACAGAGGAATGAAGGCCGTCGCCGAATGGATGAAGGACGGCAGGCTGAAGCTGAATTCAGACAAGACGGAGGTCCTCATTCTCGGCCCCACCTCATCAGCCTGGGACGACACCTGGTGGCCTAGAACGCAAGGAACAGCCCCAGAACCCACCGACCACGCGCGCAACCTGGGGGTCAACCTCGACTCCGCCCTCTCCATGAGCAAGCAAGTAAACGCCGTCTCCGTGTCCTGCTTCAACACCCTCCGCATGCTCCGCAGGATCTTCAAATGGATCCCCGACACGAGAAAAACCGTCACCCAGGCCCTCGTTACCAGCAGGCTGGACTACGGGAACGCCCTCTACGCAGGAACAACAACTAAGCTCCTGAGACGGCTGCAACGCATCCAGAACGCCTCGGCACGACTGATCCTCAACGCCCCCGACGCAGCCACATCACACCCCACCTGAGAGGCCTGCATTGGCTTCCCGTTGACAAAAGGATCACAACGCCGGACCAGCATACCTCAACGACCGACTCAGCCTCTACACCCCCACCCGCAGTCTCCGCTCCGCCAATCTCGCCCTCGCCACAGTTCCACGCATCCGGAAATCCACCGGCGGCGGCATATCCTTCTCCTACCTTGCTGCTAAGACTTGGAACACTCTCCCTACTGACCTACGACAGACCAAGGACCTACTGGCCTTCAGGAGACTTCTCAAGACCTGGCTTTTCGATCAGTAGCAGCCCCCCCCAGCGCCTTGAGACCCTCACGGGTATGTAGCGCGCTCTACAAATGTAATGATTGATTGATTGATTGATTGACAGGTTCGGGTGGAGGACTGCTGCTGTGACAGAAGATCCTCCCACAGAGGCATTCTGATCAGAGGATCGCTGGCAATGTGCAGCAGCTCGGGATACCAGACTCTTCGGGCCCAATCCAGAACCACAAGAATAAATTGGGTCCGGCCACGCTTGATATTCTTCAGCACTCTGGGCAGAAGTGGTATAGGCGGAAAGGCATATAGTAGATCGCAACTCCACTCGCGACGAAAAGCGTTGCCAAGCGAGCGCAGCCTTGGAAATTCCAACGCACAGAATTGCTGACATTGCACGATCTCTTCGGTGGTGAATAGATCTAACCAAGGCTCTCCCCACTGGTGAAAGAGACTGAGTTGGTCTGCCCTGGCGTTCAGTGAACCTGCCAGGCGTTGAACCACCAGGGATATGCCCCGATGTTCCAGCCATGTCCAGAGGCAGAGGGCCTCTTGACATAGAGTCCATGACCCCCCCCCGCCTTGTTTGTTGCAGTACCACATGGCAGTGATGTTGTTCGAGAACACCTGCACTACTCTTCCCCAGACAGAGGGAAGGAATGCTTTGAGTGCAAGGCAAATCATCCAAAGCTTCAGAAGGTTGATGTGGAGCCCAGACCCCGCCAGAGACCACAGACCTCTGATCTCTGCCTCCTCCATATGGCCGCCCCATCCCAGAAGTGATGCATCGGTTACCACTGTGAACTCTGATTGGGGAAGGGAGAGGTATCAGCCGTGGACCCAATCCTGGTTTGTTAGCTACCACTGCAATTGGTGTGCAGTGCCCTCCGAGGTCTGGACACAATCGAACAGGTTCCCCTGATGTTGTGCCCACTGGAACTTCAGGTCCCACTGCAGAGCCCACATATGCCATCTGGCATGGTCCACCAGCAGGATGCAGGACGCCATCAGGCTCAGTAACTGGAAGGTCATCCTGACCGAAACCCGGGATAGCGGCTGAAAGATCGGAATCATAGCCCGAATATCCTGGACTCGCTGTTTGGGAGGATAGACCCGAAACTGCTTTGTGTCCAAAACCACTCCGATGAAGAGGAGCTTGTGAGAGGTAGTCAGGTGTGACTACAGCACATTGATGGAGAACCCTGGCAAATGCAGGAGGTCGGCCGTAGTCTGGAGCTGGGAGATGACAGCCTGGGGCGAACCCGCCTTCAACAGCCAGTCGTCGAGATAGGGGAAGACTGGAACCCCTGATCTGTGCGATGAGCTGCGACCACTGCCATCTCTTTTTTGAACACCCGAGGGGCGCTGGTAAGGCCAAAGGGAAGCACTGTAAACTGAAAGTGCTTGAGGCTTACCGTGAACCACAGTGGAGGAGTGTGGCTCAATGGTTAGAGTGTAAGACCCTGATGCAGAGTTCTGGCCCGGGACCAGGTTTCAATTCCCGCCTTGGCGGGTCTTGGGCTCAATTTCATCGGACCTGACAATTCTCGCCTCTGTGCCTATTCTAATCATGGGCCCCACGCTGCAACTCTGGGCAATAGCTTGCTTAACCTCCACATCGGCCCCAACAGCGCTAGGATGCCTGGCTTCACCCTGGGGGTGCCCAGAAGTGGACACTTCACAGGGAAAGCCAGGAAGGGTTCCACAGCGGTATGAGTAATAGCACCAGGAAACCGCTTGGTGGCAGTGCGCTCTACAAATACCTTGACATTTACATTTTACCATAGGTAACGCCTGTGGGCCGGCAGGACAGGATGTGAAAATAAGCATCCTTCAAGTCCAACGCTACCATCCAGTCTCCAGGGTCGAGGGCATTCAGGACCTCAGCTAATGTCAACATTTTGAACTTCTCCTTCTGGAGGAAGCGGTTGACGTTTCTGTGTTCCAAGATAGGACGCAGGGCTTTGTCCTTCTTGGGCCCCAGAAAGTAGTGGGAATAGCAATCACAGCCTATTTCTGGGATAGGAACTCGGTCAATAGCTCCCTTGGCCAAGAGTGCCAAAACGTCCTGTTGGAGAAGGGCTAGATGATCCACCGACATGCGATGGTACTGAGGTGGCATGGATGGAGGGGTAGACTCAAAGGGGAGGGAGTAGCCCCTTCGGATTATTTGCAAAACCCACCTGTCTAACATGATGGTGCACCAGTGGGGGAGGTGATGGCGAATCCTGCTGCCCATCGGTGATTGGTGACCCTGAAAGGTCGGACTAGGAGGGTTTGGAGGCTGCGGCAGAGAGGCTGTGGTGGACTGGCCCGTCCGCTGGCCCCCAGAACCATGGGGGTGGTTCTCACGTCCCCGGCCACACAGGGTCTGAACAGCTTGTGCTGGCCTGTGGCTCTGGGCAGAACATGGCGGGGCACCCCTTCCATAGCCACAAAAGGGGCGAAAAGCAGACTGCGCAGGGTGAGTGGTGGAGAGGCCCAAGGACCTGGCCGTAGCCCGAGAGTCCTTAAAGCGCTCCAGCGCGTTGTCTGCCTAGTCGCTGAATAGGGGACGGCCATTAAAGGGCATGTCCATAAGAGTGGATTGGACATCCCCTGAAAAAACAGTCGTTCTCAACCAGGCATAGCATCTAAGGGCTACCGACGTGAAATCGTCCTGCCTAGTGAGTCGGCCATATCCAGCCCACAGCGGATGGTAAACTTTGCTGTGTTCCTCCCTTCAGCAACTGCACGGGCGAATATGGCAATGGCCTCCTCCCCGCACTGTGGCAGCCTTTGCACCACCATATCCCACACGGAGTGGGTGTAACAGCCCAACAGACATGCAGGTGTTTACCGACCGCAGTCCCAAGCTGGAGGAAGAAAACATCTTCTTCCCAAGATGGTCCAGCTCTTTGGATTCCCTATCAGGTGGTGCGCTAGGGAATGCGCCTTTGGAGGTGGAGGCTTGGACCACCAAGCTCTCAGGGATGGGGTATTGGGAGAGAAAAGTAGGGTTGCCCGGGGCCGGGCGGTGGCGTTGGGCAATCATCCTATCCACAGGGGCCCCTGTGTTGGGCCTGGACCAGGTGTCCAAAAGGATGTCAATGAAGGCTTCATAAAACGGTAGCAGGGGCCCCGGAGAGCTCGCTGCCGGTTTTAGCACCTCTGTCAGGAGGTTAGTTCTGACTGCAACTGTAGGTAGCTCGAGGTAGAGAGCCTCGGCCGTCCTACGCAACACCATGGGGTAAGACGCTCCGTCCTCCATAGCCACGGTAGGAGGAGACAACATGCGAAGGTCTGGTAAGGTATCCAGACCACTGGCTTCCCCAAGTTCCTCTCTCCAGTCCGGTTCGTAGCCCAACTGGTCAGTTCAAGAGTCTCCAGAACCCTCCCAGTACTCCTCACCTTCCTCTGGCTGCCAATCTGGTCTAAAAGAGCCACGGTAAAACAAGGGCACAAAAGTGCCCGTCAGTGCCAGATCCAGCATAGGTCGACGCTGGTCTGGCTCCGTGTCTACATCGAGCGGGAGGCTGGGGTCGCCGTTGGCTGGGGACAAAGATGGAGCCAGCTGCAGATGTGGTGCCAGTGGAGGTGTAACCAGGTCGACCGGTGCCGATCCGGATCCAGGCCTGGATCCAAGGGGACCCTGCGGGGTCCGAAGGCGCGCAGGTGGAGTCGGGCTGACCAAAGATGGCATGCATCGCTACGTAAAATTGGCAAAGCTGGCGAGGGGTCGTTCCGGTTCCCGGGAAGGGAGAGAAACTCAGAGTCATTCCTTCAGGCTCTGCACGTGGAGCCGCGGGAGGGGCACCACCCGCATGCCTCGTCATGTCGGCCGACCGACGGGGAGAAGTCGAAGAGCGACTATGCTTCTTCGACTTCTTCTTGTGCTTCGACTTAACTGAAGAGTGCGAAGACTTGGAAGAGGACTGGTGGTGATGGCTCTGCGACCGGTCCCTCGACCTCCCACGTGACCTGTACCTAGAACAGCAAGGATCTGACTGCCGGGCCTCGGGAAGCTTTTGGGACGGCTCCCGCATAGACTTCGGATTCATGGTCCGGCAGTTGGAGCACGACTTGGGTTTGTGGTCACGCTCCAGGCAAAACAGGCACGCGTGGTATGGATCCGCCACCGACATCAGTCGGCTACAGGAACCACAGGCCTTGAAACTGGACATCCCTCGTGCACCAGAAGCCGATAGACTCAGCAAAAATAGTGTTGACAAAAGTTGAGAAAAAGTCAGTCAAAAAGTGACTGGAGGTACCGCTATCTCCAGATCTGTGCTGCCTAGTGCAGAAAAAAAAGAACTAACGTCAGCACGCGAGGGCGGCGTCTAAGTAGTTTCCACAACATAATCCCAGCGACCACGACGACAACGATGAACGTGGAGCCGACCAACACCCTTTCGACGTGCAGGGGTACTGCTGATGAAAAACCTTCCAGATCCAGTCTGACGCCTGGGGGTAATTCTAAGGTAAGGAATCTATAACTAACGGTTTCTTTCAGATACCTTTCATTTACATAGGGATTACTTTTAATGAGCATATGGATTGGTCTTTTCACATCAGCAAACAAAGGTTGAAACACATACAGATTACTGGTGGTCGTGCACAGGGGCTCCTTTTTTAAAACCAAAGCCCTAGGGGCTATCGCTTACGGGTCAGATCTATGGGGGCATAAATCTGTGAAAGAAATAGTGCTGATGGAAAATAAATACATTAGACAGCTAGCGAGTCTACCTCCAAGTACTCTGCTAGTTCCGCTTCACCGTGACGTTGGAATTAAGCCCACTCCTCTTTTGGAGAATTTGGGTAACCCCAGAGCCGACATCATATAGACTTGCTCTGGAAGAGATTTTAGACCTATCCAGGGCTAAGAGACTCGCATGGCTTTCTCATATTGGGGACACACTCACCAGAATTGGTCTTGCGGGCTCATGGTCTGACCCTGCAGCAGCATGCTTTTAATATTGAGGAAGGAACTCGTGAATCGGTACATGGGGTACAAACACTCCACTATGCTGATGGATACAACCATGGGCACTCTGACAGATAGATTCACTCACATACGTTTATAGCCCTGAGCCTTTCCTCCATGAGCTTTAAACAGCAATGGCCGGAAAACTTTATATACAGATTAGGCATGGTGCACCTTCCTGACCTAGATTTAGATGAATCTGTCTTAACCTATCATGTGAAATAAAAAGCATTGCATTTTTATCAAGATGTATTGATTTTTAACTATTTTATGTCTTTTAACTAGGATCTTTATATGGTTTTTAAACCGGTGTTGTGTTTATCTTAAAATGTACTTTTAGGGGTTTTATGACCGAAATAAAGATAAGGAACGATATCAGCTCAACTGAACTGCTCCTTATCACCAATTGTCAATCAGCAACAGAATCTGTGATTGGCTTTGAGAGTCTTGTGCGACTGCTAATGTAAGCCAATACTCTTCTCTATTCCTGAGGTAGGTCCAATGTCCACAGTGCTCGGTGTTTTATTGTTCTTTTGATTTTGGCAGCAGTTGCTTCCCTCGTAGAGTGATATAGTACCACCTCAAGTACTTGTTTTTTATTTTCAACTAAACACAGTTGTGAGCCATGCTCACAGATATATGCCAGGGTGGCGGGTTACAATAATGAATGCTGGCACGTGTCCTGAAATGTCTTTTTTTAACCTCCATTCACTCTCGGATCGCCTGCATGTACTCCAAAGGCGTAACAAAACTTGAGGGTTGCCACCCTGCAAGGTACATGGAGGGGCCATGCTAAGGATTTTATCAGGAGCTCTCAGGCAAGAGTACTGTGCTGAGGGGGCCCACTACAGCTTGGCCCCCTGCCCCCGGGGAGCAGGGGCTTGTATTACACCACTGATGTACTCTATGGTACACGCCCTACTATGGGTTCTTCTTTTGTCCTGATTTTGTGTTGTTCAGCCACAGATATATCTATGCAGTATTTCAGCAGTGCTTGTGGTTACACTTGCCCTCCTCTTGACATGGCTTGACTGGCATTTTGTCAAACTAAAATGGAGTACCTCAGATCTTACAGGACTCCTTTAACCAAAGGGGCAAGGAACAGGAGTGGACTCACAGGCACGCATTGGCAGGGTGCAAAATGTATACTTGGAATACATGGAGCCACAACAGAAAAAGGGTGTGTGGGTGTTTTTAGACACCGCTTTTAGAAATGGGTTAATGGAGACAAATCTGCCATAGGTAGTTCTCACCTCTGGTCTGGGTTGGGCTTCCCCTTCTTTCTCATGTTGTTGGCAGTGGTCTCACTGAAGTGGAGCCTCCCGACTGTGACCTTCGTGACCTGCTCAGGTGGGAGACTGACGCTGTGGAGAAAGACAGAAATAATAGGGTTAAGAATTTGAAGGGAAATCCTATGTATTTCTGCAGGTATATGCTGGGAGACAGATTCCAGTTGAAGAGACAGTCTGTATCCATTCAGGACAGAAAGTCTATAGAAACAATCTGGATTAGGAATATCTGGGCACACGCTGCCAGGAACACTCTCATGGCACAATATGTGCACTGTGACTCTAAAAGCACAGCCTGGGTGCAAAATCTATGGGAACCATCTTTACAGGGAGAGTTTATGGATCTGGCTAAGCAGAGTCATTCTGTGGGCACAGTTTGATACAGAACAGACAAGTGTTGTGTCTGAGCACATTGAAGGAGAGCATCTCTGGGAACACTTTGGACAGACGGACAAACTCTCCAGCCACACTCTAGGCAGAGATGGTCTCTGGGTACAATTTGGGAGAAGTACATTCTGAAAAGAGAGATTGTATGGTAAATGCCTACACTCTAAACATAGAAATTTAATGATAACAGCAAAGCAAACACTTTTTGGGCACACCTCATGCTGAACATCCTCCATTACAATCTTTAATCTGACAGGAAATCTGTGGCCACATTCTGTGGTGAGTGATGTGTAGGTGTCTTGTGTTGAGAGACCTTTTGGCCAATGTCTGGGCACAAACACTTGTGTGGGTGAGAGAGAGGCAGCAATACCGTCTGGGCATACCAGGACAGAGATTCCATGAGGACAGTCTTCCTTAAGTACTCTGTGTGTAGACTCTGGGTGTACAGAATGCAAGGCGTGTTCTTCGTAGAGACACTTGCTTAGCAAAATCCGATAAATATACTTTCGGATCTTTCTGAGGACCAACACTGCCAGCCCCTTATAGTTACAGGGTTTGCGAGCACAGCCCGAGATATGTTGGTTTAAAGGGATCTTTCAGCAAGAAGTAAACAGCTTGCCTTTTTACCCAATCTTACATCTTCCACCCTCAGCAACAGCAGGGTTTTCCCGAAAGGTGATTTGTTTGATGACATCTGGTTGGGTTGTTAAACCCATTGCAACATCATAACCTAGATGACTTCTTACATGTTGCAAAGCAAACCAGACCCACTTTTTGGAGGTGGGGGTGTGTGATGCAGTGTACCGCCTTTATACAATAGGAGGCGGGGTACACACAGTGTTTGTCTGCTCTATGTGCGGGTAGGCAGTGAAAAGTGTGTCCTTCCTGGGGCTCTCAGTGCTGGTGTGAAGGTTAGCCTTGATATTTCAGTTCTATGTATGAGCAAGCAGATCACCCATGCAGGACTTGTGACTGCCGTGGGAGAATAGGGAATATGCCTTTCCTTGAACTTTCATTGCTATATCCTTGGTGCTGTAGGAGAGGACAAGTGGCACCCCTACGTGACCCCCGTTTCTTAGCGCAATACATCAGTGTGCCCTCCTATCCTCCCAGTGGTTTGAGCAAGTGGACAAGGACCTCCTCCAAGCAACAAAGAGGCTGATATCCACAGCTTTTCACACATTTGTGACAAACCGACCTAACTAGCCCAACGGAACAGGACAGACCCCTGGACAACACACTACTTTTGACTGGGATGGGAGGTATAAGGGATGTGAGATTTTTTAACAAAATAGCGGTGAGCGACTGTGGGGAAGCTCAACGCTGTAAGTAAGGAACATATGAGGGGGATAGGGGAAAAGGGCCAGGGCGCCTGTAAAGTGCAGGCCTGATCTCACTCACATCAGTCCGGTAACAGGAGGGGAGCTGGAAGGGGCTCCTGCAGAACTCCCGGCTCTGAAGGGGGAAAAAGCCAGTCAGAAATGAGTTTTGATCTAAAAATTGATACAGCATGTTACATTTTGCGTGTGCCTCTTCCCACCCCGCACAGCCAGTACCACTCGGTCGCTGTGCAGCGTCAGAGAGGACTGACCACACTTCCCGGGTGCTCCTTAAACAGATCTCCAACCAACCACACTTCTGTACTATGTTTCCACCCATCATAGTGCACAGGATGCGTGGTGGGACCATAGCCTGCTTGGATTTCCCCAGGGATGTTGCTTTAAGTTCCTTCTTGGGGTTCCCCAGGTCTCATTGCTTGAATCTTTCTCACCCCATTCAACATAAGCTTTTGAAAAAGTACTATAAATCATCACACTGCAGTACACATTTTTTATAAATGTTACCTTTTTCTTTACTGTCTCCTGTATAGCCTTACATGTGTGCCAAATGAGGAAGGAAATGCTTGAGAACTGAATGGCCAGTCTCTCACCAGACCATTTGGTCCTGTCTGCACACTAAAATACAGCACAATGTCTGCAACGCTCAGGTTTGACTGATAATGGTGAGAATCCATGACTTCTGTGATGCACTGTAAATACTTCAACGCTGTGTTAGCTCACTTGGAATAAAATCCAAACTGCAGAGACCCTTTGCCTCTCTTCCATCTCCCTTTTCATTATACTGTGATGCGTGCTGGCAAGACACGCAATCTTGAGCCATGAGGAAGTAAAGTATGTTGCCTTTGCCAAATTCATTTGCCATGTATTTTTTAGGTCTGGTTTGATAGTGCAGTAGTCTAAAACCTATTGTTACATATTTTTTGTAAATATATTGGGCTTTGGCTCATCCCAGAGGAGTATTTCTTTCCCAACTCACAGAATTTACTGTTTGGTGTATTATGGAGTGCTTGCATTGCAATTTGCGAGGGACTGAATTACAACTAAAAAGTAAACTGAATCATCACATATTACAATCATATCAAACATATACTGAATGCTGACAGCTATCTTTCGCGGTTTTGTTCTTTGATTCTGCAAGCTTTTTTAAAGGCTAAGTCAGGACTTGCATTTTGCCTGCTGAAGCAATCCATTTACTTGTTAAACAAGCATCGGTAAAACAAATACGTCTGACTTTAATATACTAACACAGACATGCAGAAACACTGTTTGTAAATATTAACATATTAAAGCCATCCCTATTGGCTTTTCCAATGCTTGCTATATCTTGGCATCCAAGGACACTGCCACCAAATAGCAAAATACAGTGCAGTGATGAAGATGGCACCGCAGCCAGAGAAGTGACATGCTCCGTACACATTCTAACACTCTCGGCCCTCCTGAAGAAGAGTGTTTCCATTGCCATCAGTACAATTTATCAAGCCATAGCAGCCTGGCCGAGTGATTTGTTTTTAGCAAATGTACCACCCCAATGATAGGATGGAATGTACCAGTGTGGGCACCACCACGTGGTACTCTATCCATCACACTCGTTCCATACCCTGCCTATTGCCTATTTACCTCCCCCCCTGGTGCTCTGTCATCTGCCCCCCACACAGCCACCGCCAGTCCCCTGGGCTGGATGCTGCATCCATGGGCGTGACTGATACTCTAATGCTGGCGGACTCCTCTGCTCCCTCGTGGTTATTTTTTCTTGTCTCCTTCTCTAATTCACTGCATGTGGCCAGTAGACCAAACCCATCATGCTCAGTCACATGTCTCTTTTTCCCAGTCCCCACTCTGACACCAGCGGAACCCCAGTGCAGACCCCAGGGTCTGGGGTTCTGAGGCAAGGGGCTTGCTTTGTTGAGTCCCACTTGCCCCCCTAGTGTTGCACTTGACCCATCTTCGCTTTTCCCAATTAGCTCCACCATCAGAGAGAACACGCACATGTTACAGGAAGTCCTGTATCTATTTTGCATGTTTACACGGCTGCTGCACATGCTTTATCAGAGTGAATAAAGCATGCACTGGTGCTAGCTACACTCTTTCTATTTTGAGAGGTTAGCGACAAGTGTGAATCCCTTTTTACTGAAGAAGTGCCAACATGATTGTCTTTGCAAATGCTTTTATTTCTATTTTTCCGGCAAAGCTAAAACCTGGCTGCAGCACTGCTTCCTAGTAATCACTGATGTGCTCCATCAACCATGAGTAAATCTTTGTATGATCATAATATATACCACAGGTCTAATTATAGTAGGAATATCTCTGCTTGGGAACCCCCACTGACTTCTCTATTCTGAACATAGGCCAAGAGCCCGTTTTTATACGTCACTGGAGAGTAATGGGTTTTCCACCTTTAGCGATGCATGCTATTGGCACTTTAAAAGCCTACAGTTTTACATTAACAGTGTTTTGAGATTTACAGGGTGAAACAATGAGATGTAGTGAAGCTTGTGGGACTGTATGTCTTTTATATGGTAAGCCTCAAAGGTGTCCAATCTATGCTTGATCCTTTGGATTTCTAGCCTTTTAATGCGATGCCAGAGCCCCAACTTTCCCTTTACTCCCGTAGTGACCTCTGCTAACAAGCCAAAAAGTACAAGCCATGCAATGGGCTGAGTTAAGCCAAATTCACTTTGTCATATTTATTTGTATTCTATTATCTTTCCCTTAAATCTTTTTGTTTCAGCAACACTGCGTGTATCTTGCTGAATAATTTTAGTTCTTTGAATTTAACCACTGTAAGGTCTTTGCATGCACCAAGCATTCACTACACATTGACTTACACTTAATAAATGCATTCTGGGTGATTCAGAAAAGCTACTCTCTGATATTCCTTGTTCCAACCAATACACCAAACGTTGACTATACATATTTTGCGTTTCCCGCTTATCACACGAGTTTCCAAATCTTGGGAACAAGGCGATACAGATACTGTTCTAGCTCTGTGGATGGTGAGAGTTAACAGTCAGCCATTCTTGGACCAGACACGTGAGTGCTATCAGTTTATTCCAGACGATGAGTAAGAGTTTCCTAAAGTATGTAGGTATTTGTATACAGTAAAAACGCTGGAGGAAAAGCATTTATTCAGGTACGTTCATTTCCTGAGACTACACGATTGTGGAGGCACACAGCAAACGTTACCTCCACCAGCAACAACTCATGAACAACAGTAGTATTTTAAAGCACAACATACTCAGAATACTAAACCATTCCATGGGCACACTTAGTAACATGAGAACACTCAAAAAACAGGATGTTGACTCTATAATTCTATAAGAACAGCGAAACATAAGGTTGCATGAACATTACATGTATCCCACATTTTACTACACTACTACACATCTTCCCTTCTTCCCAAAAAACAAAGCAACAACATATTTTTTTTAAAACACAAGAACTCAGCAATAAAATTACTAGTAAAAGCCCCTCCAACATAAGCAATAACAGCGTTAGGTATGAAAACTGCTTTGAGTGACAATAATTCTAGAGCTCCTTCTTGGAAGCTCACGCTTGGGCAACACAGAGATCTTTCCGTTGTCAGTTCACAGAGGTTTCTTGCCTACTTTGTCCCTCACACTGTCGTCATCAGGACTGACAATTATTTTGACAATCTTGTCAGGATTCCACCAATGCCCGTTCCCACTTGAACAGCGTTACCGCCGATCTTCTCCAATCTGATTGGCTCTCCAAATTTGCTCTTTTCCTTCTTGACATGTACAGGAGACTTTATCCGAACCATTAGGTAGATTCATCAAGCTAAATTGCGCTTGCAAAGGGCCAGATTCTGAGAATCTGGCCCTTTGCGAGTGCAATTTTTGCATTTGGGATTCATCATCCCAAATGCAAAAATCGCTATTTGCGAAATCGCATATTTGCGAGGAATTGGATTTAAGGAATCTCTATTAGAGATTCCTTACATGCAATTCATTAACCAATTTGAAATTGCGAATTCGCAATATTTGGTCACTATTTACCACGAAGTCTGACTTCGTGGTAAATTGCGAAAAAATAGAAAAAAGCACTTTAGACTCTTTGGACATGTGTGTGCGCAACACCTGTGTAAATTTGCATTTCAGGGGTGCTACAGGGTGTCCTTTGGACACCCTGGCACCCTTGAAATCGCTATCTTATTTGCGATTAGCTAATTGCTAATCGCAAATAAGGAATACTCCCCATTCATTCCTATGGGCCTCGGACATGTGTGTGCGCAACACCTGTGTAAATTTGCATTTCAGGGGTGCTACAGGGTGTCCTTTGGACACCCTGGCACCCTTGAAATCGCTATCTTATTTGCGATTAGCTAATTGCTAATCGCAAATAAGGAATACTCCCCATTCATTCCTTTAGGCCCATAGGAATGAATGGGGAGTATACCTTATTTGCGATTAGCAATTTGCTAATCGCAAATAAGGAATGTGTAGGAATCGCAATTTATTTTGCGATTCCTACATGAATCCCGTTTTGGGAGTCTGTAATAGCAATTCCTTATGAATCGCTATTAAAGACTCGCAAAACGGGTCTTTGATGAATATACCTGATTGTGTCTAACCACAAGTGGAACCACCATGACACCTTTTTTCTTTTCATAACAAACTTTTTGTTTTTCCTGTGCCAGGGCCTTGTTCTCTTTTACTATAAACATCAATTTAATAACATCAGAGTCTGATTTTAGCCATTTTGCCATCCACCCAGGTTAAAAACTTGTGCTCGCTCTTCTTTCTCTCTTCATTCTATCAAAAGTTCAAACAGAGGCACCTTGGTGGATGAATGAGGTGTCATGCTGTAGAACCACATCATGCTGCTCAAAGACTAAGCAAAATCATGGTTCCCAGTTGTGGCCCACTTGACACACTCACCCACCACACGGTTCATTCTCTCCACAAGATCATTAGTTTGTGGGTAGTGTAGGGAACTTCTCAAATGTTTGATTCCACAAGAATCAAGGAACACTTGTAATTCACTACTTGCGAGTTACGTTACTTTGTCTGAAACCAAAACCTAGGTGAATCCTTCTGTCATGCAGACTTCGCTCAGAAATTCCACAGGGTTTCAGGCATACAGCTCCTTCACCACCTTGATCTCTGGCCATTTTGATGCATAATCCATAAGTACCAAGATGAACCTGGTGCCACTAGACAGGGAATCCTAAGGCCCCATGATGTCAATCTAATTTGACCCATGGACCAGCAGGACACTCAGTAGGCATGAGAGGAGGCAACACCACCTTTAGATTTTTATCTGCAGACCAACACACACTGCACAACAATTCCCCACCTCCTCATCAATCTCTGGGTCCATACCTGGCCACCAAAAGGTCTCCCGTATGCGGCGCCTGGAGAGAGACAAAACTAAATGTCCATCATGGACCTTCCTGATAATATTGTTACTTACAGTATGAGGTGGAATAAACTTTTCAGACCACAAGAGCAGACCATCTTCAATTGAGATTTCAATCTAAACCTTACAGTAAGGTTGCAATAACGGAGATGAGACCTTTTCTCTGGACCAACCCTTTCTTACCAGTTCACACACCTGTTGTAACTTCTCACACCTCAAATATGCCATCCACTCATCTTCAGAACACATCCTCAACTCAGGTATTGGAAATGGCAGCCGCAAAACAATCCTCATCAAATAGATCAGAAAATGTTATAACTTTGTGTTCGTCCACATTGTGTGGAAAGGAAGAAAAGTCTGCTCTCCCATTCTTATCACTCGAAATATGAGTCACATCAAACTGTTACTGTTATAGCTTGGTGACCATCCTCAAAATCCTGTGAATGCAACATTTGCTCAACCCACTCCCCAGAATACTAACTAGGGCTTGTGATCTGTTTGTAACATGAAACGTCTTCCCTATACATACACTAGAAATTTCTCAATGGACCACAAACACGCCAATAGTTCTTTTTCAATAGCCAAGTACTAGAGCTGTGCTTCCCTCAACACTCTGAATGTATCACCACAGTATTTTCAACCTCATTAATTCTTTGAGTCAGTATGGCACCCCGCCCCACCAGGCTGGCATCAACCGTAATAGAACACGGAAAACCTGGATCAAAAGGCTTAAGCCTTGCTTCTCCCAAACATGAACTTGATCGGATCAAAAGCTGCAATGCATTCCTCACACCACACAAATTTGACTCCCTTCTTTAGTAAATTGCTAATAGGACATACCTTGGTAGCAAAATCAGGGATGAACATAGAGGTATACTCACACAAACCCTAGCTGCGACTTCACACCAGCCTTATACTTTCGGGGTGTAGCATTCACAATGGCTTCCACCAGACCAGGTCTAGGACTGATCCGTTCCTGCTAGATCATGTGGCCTAGGCATTCAACCTCACTGCACAAGAACTTACATGTTTCTATCTTCAGGACTACCCCTTGTTTTTTGAAAAATGCCTAATACTCTAGGGAGGATATTGTCATGGGACGTGGCATCCTTGACAAAAATTAGCACATCACCCTGAAATACCAAGACACCATCTTGCTTATTAAGCAATTTGAACATCACTCCATTATGCTTTAAGAAAAATTTATTGTGTGCGATTATGGAGTTATTTCTAGTGTGGAAATTGTTGCTGAATCAGCCCATTTTTCTGCAAGTATTGGTTTATGTTGATCTTCATCCAGGTGACTAAAATGTGCCTTTGCCTACTCTAATCACTGCTTAAAGGGAACATGCTCAAGTCCATGTTTATTAAGAGACCTGTGTCAACTTATGAGTTATTTGTGATTAAGATCCAAAAGGAAGTTCCCTGGACTAACTCGATCGAGCTCGTAGTTGTGACCAGTTTTCACTTTGGTTTTTAAGTTAGTGAGCTATAACAGAGCTGGACGTAAGCAAGGAAAACAAAGGAAAGGGACCATCAAAAGATGCTTAAGTGGACACCTTACTACAGTGGACCTGATTCACCAAGGTAAACGTAAACATGTTTGCAAGTTTATACGTTTTTGGTATTCACAAACTGCAAGTTTATTTTCACTAATAGTCATTTTTATGACTGTGGAGACTCCACAAACAAAAGAAAGGTTAAGAAGATAGGAGAGGGCTTTCTTTTTACGTATACTTTTGGTATTCACAAACTGTGAGCTTAATTTTACTATTAATAATTTTACGACAACAGAGACTATGCACTTAAAAAAATAGGAGTGGTCTATTGTTATATGTGTAGAGTCTACAAAAGTCGTAAAATTACTATTACTAAAAATAAACTCACAGTTTGTCAATAACAAAAAAATAGTAAACTTACACAAAAGTGTAAGTTTAACTTTGTGAATCATGCCCACTGTAGTAAGGTGGCCACTTAAACGACTACTAGGTAAAACCTTAGAAAGAGAAATGTGACTCTCAGGAGGAAGAGTAGAGGAGCCAGGTATAATGATCCACTGTTTTAGATTTATAGACTAGAAATGAACCAAACAACAGAGAGAACTCCCCTCCTGACAGTCACTGTCCCTGAATGGCTCTCCATAAACCGCAACCTAATTCCACCAGAGTGGTCTTGAGGTTTGTATCAATATCTCTCTAAGCAGTTCTTCAAAAGAATTTGTAGACTATGTATGGAGAAGTGAAACTTCCACAAAGAATTCCTAACACAGCCACAATCTGCAGTCTAAAGACTGCATTAGAATCTGATAAAAAAAAACTACTCAGCACAAGTTGTATGTTACATGAGGTAATCATGCTTAAAGAGCATGTCTGTTTCAGAGCTCTGTTAACATAGTAGCACATGGGTCCTTTTCTTAGAGCCAAACCAACTCTAGTCAGAGAAGTATAGTTCTCATAGGAAGCTAGGCCAGTGGTCTAAATTTTAAGCATGCATTCCAGTACCTAATATCTCAACACCTTTTGATTCACAAGAGACAAATTGAGGGCACCTGTGCAAACAGACTGGCAGCCAAGCATTCTCAAATCTAAGAGAGTGAACCTACACAAAGCGAAAACTAAAATGTACTCAACGGAAAACAACACATGGCTCTGACCTCTTCTATATATGTAGGAAGTTAAAACGACTGTAGCTCATGGCAGGAAAGAGCATTTTCTTTGTAAAGAAGAAGACCTTAATTGGCAGCCTCTGGCTCTCTCTGCACATAAAAGGGCATATTCACAAGCCTCTATCGCCACCTCGGCATTAGGGGCCTCGCCATATTTATAAGGCAGTGTTAAGCCACTTAAAGTGGCTTAACGCTGCCTTGTGAATAAGACACCCTTCCACGCTGTATTTAGTGTGAAAGGAGAGGGCAATGGGTGTTGTGGTAGGCGTTCCACCACAACACCCATTGATTTTGATGCTGCCCCCTATTTACAAGGGCAGCATAAATACGAGGCAGCGCCAAAATTAAGACCAGGAAAAAACTGGTCTTAAACAAGTGAAACAAGGAGAAATGCTTTATTTTTTCTCGTTTTTGCTGTTTATATGTGTGCTGCCTTGGGCAGCACACATGGAAACAGCAAATTGCCTATGATTGTCCCTTTTCCTGCACATAAACCATCATAAAAAAAATGCTGTTTTGCAACTTCTATGTGTGCTGTATTAAGCTGCACACATAGAAGGGAGACCTTCCTGCACATAAACAATCTTCCCCCAACGCAGCCACCCTTGCACGTTGGTGCAAGGGTGCCTGTGTTGGCGCCAGGCACCTGAACTCAGTGCCAGCGCTAGGGGAAACGCAGGAGTGCACCTTATTCTTGTGAATACTGCACATCCCTGCGTTTTCATAATGGAGAAGCATGGCATTAGCAATGTTTGCTCAACGCCACGCTTCTCCATTCTTTTGTAAATATGCCCAAAGTTTTGTATGAAAAAATATGTCCTATGGGAATGCTCTAAGTAAAGATTATTCTGCCTACTTGATGGGTTGCTGCATAACTGGATAAAGAAAGCTGGGATGAGCACAGGCATAATGCTGGTGCATTGTTTATAGTGGGAGTTTTCAGACTGATTATAAATAGAGTGAGAGAGAAAAAAAGAGAGAGAGAAAGTGGAATGGGATGGAAGGTTGAGCATATGACCCTAAGAAGAAGGCAGTATCATTTGGAAGCTCAGAGTTGAAAGGAGAAGCTGAGCTGGCAGAAGATCCATGTACACTTTTCAAACTGGTCAGACATGGGGAAGCAATTTTCCCAGGGTTTCTTACAAACTGAGAGCAGCTGTTGGCCTTCTTTTTCATTCATGGTGAGGGATCCCAGTTGCAACACATCAGCCAAGGTTGGTGTTGCTCTCTATTAACACTAATCACTGTGTTATGTTCTGAATTTTGAGTTTGTGCTTCTCCAGACCAAGCATTAAAAAGTGCCTACCAGTATGGATGGCATCTGAATCCTACACCTTGTAGTTCCCTTTGCCTTATGTAACATTTTCTATACACTGGTTTACACATGTATGATTCATTGTCTCTGAATGTGTGTGAGATGTAAAGTGCTCCGACACACTACACTGGTATGAGAGGTGCTATGAAACAAATAAAATACATGTGAGAGAGGGGCTATGGAGAGAGGCTCTGTTGGAAGGTGATAGTGAGGGAATCATCGAAGAGCTGCCATAAAAATTGTCGTATTCTGGCGCACAGTAAGTTCAACATTTACTATGCTCTAAAAAATAATAATATTGAATAAATACTGACAAATGTGTTGTAGAATGTACACTTTTTCCCAAATTTTCTTTAGGGAGAACACACCTTTAGGATCACTCAGGCATAGGGGGTGCCACCAGGAGGGTGCCACGTACAAGACCATTCTCCACGAAACTCGCGATGGGGTGAATATCTCAATTTGCATTCCTCGGCTGTAAGCTGTCCTTGGCCGAGTGGTGGCTGGGGGGATGCAAGGTGCTTGGGATCTTCACCTGGCAGACAATTGTCTTACATTTCAAGAAACACAGGAGGTGTATGGGGTGAGCCTGGAACAGTTCTTGCAGTTCACTGCCCTGACCAGAGTAGCGAGAGGGCTGTGCCCTGGCTTCCTGGCAACACCTCAAGAGGCCTGTGCTTTGGGGGTGATACTGGAACTTGGATCTTCCAGACGACTGGTGTCCCATTTATACTGGGACCTTCAAGAGGACCTACCGCAGGTTGACTATCGAACATGCTGTGGTTGGGAAGCGGATCTACCAGAGCCGAAAACTGCAGCAGAATGGCATAAAAAGTATGCCCTGGTGAAGGAGGTGTCCATTAATGCCCATTTTAAATTGGCTAATTTTAACGTCCTGTACCGAAAGTATCTGGCCCCAATAAAAACGTAAAAAAATATACCCCATTCACATAGATAACAGCCCGAGATGCAGGGAGGGTGGACCATAAGTTACCCACATGATTTGGAGTTTGGCAGTATAGCCCAGCATTGTCAATCGGTGGTATGGTGCTTGCTACAGACTACCAACATTTCCCTTGAGATCACGGCTAAACACTGTCTGCTGGACCTCATCCCGAGCTTCAAGGAAGGTAGGGTGCTGTAGATTTGCTCAATTGTGGGTCTTATTGGCCAAGCATATAGTCGCTATGCAGTGGATGCTTGCTCTTGGACACACAATAGTGGCATAGTTAAGGGACTTAACAGAATAGGCTTGGATGGAACTAAGGCGTATGAATGAGGTTTGCACTGATGAGCACCTGTAGGATGATTGTTGAGAGTGGGAGAGCCTTGATGCACGGCGTGACATACGCGATGGGGGGTGAGCCTGCTGCTGAGGCGTTAGACGGGGAGGCCCAGCCCCCTTGATGAGACAAGTGGGACCATCGCTTGAGATGTGGCAGAGCACGAATTGCGGTGCACCACTGCCTCCGATTGGAAGTGAGCCTTGCTGTAATGATAGCAGTGCAGTGGACACTACTTATAGACCCATTGGCAAGAGGACATGCCATAATATGGCTCCACTGGAGTAGCGACTGATATGGGAAGGCGGTCGAAACACACAGAGCTCAATTGTGAGGAGTTGCTGATTAACTTAGGGATGATTGCATGACCATGATTGAAGACAATGGTACCATGAACTGCACGTTCAACGCTCTGTATTAACTGCAACTTGCATGTTATCATGTTGCTAACAGTGACCGTGTCACAATTTGCTTTATGGTAGGTATCAAAATTATTTTAAAAACACAAAGAAAAAAAGAAATCTGCTTTTTCTTCCTCTGTATGAACCGGTTAAGAAGGGATAGTTATGGCCCTTATCGTCATATGGGGGTAGCTGTAAAGGCACGGATTGTTTAGAGGCTGGTGTCACGTTAGATGCCAGCAACAGGTGCTGATCAGGTGGCAAACATTTATGGTTTGAACATTCAGCAGGTCTTTAGGTGGCCACGGAGGCTGCCTACTGTGTTCTACATAATTCCGAAACACACATACAAAAATAAATAAAGCATGCCTGTGATGTGACAAATGCATTGAAAAGAACTCACATCATGGCACTTACATCAACTATGCAAGTCTGAAACGGCTTAAGAGGGCCTCGCTTGCCCACTCCTTATCTTCTCACACAGACTCGGGTAGAGCCTCCAGGAAGTTTCGTAAAAGCTGATTTTATGTTCTGTCTTCCCAAATATTTACGGCCTGCGACAGTCTCCCATGCTTTCCTTGACCTCTCTACCGCTCCTCATCCCTTCTTCTGTCCCCTATGTATGTCTGTCTTTCTCCTTTGCCTTAATGACCTCCTCCTTTCTTTTCTTCTCTCCTCTTTGCTCCTCCTGAAGTTCTCTGTCACCTTTCCTTCTCTCCTCCTTTGTCCACCTTTTCATTGTTTTTGCCCACCTCTCCTCCAGTTGACCTCTATGTCACTAGATCCTTTCAGCCCCTTCTCATTCCAGGGTTTTCGGGTCCCATCTCATGCTTGGGGTTAAGCTCCCTTTGCCTGTCCCATATATTCAGAGTCATCCTCACCATCTCATTGCACATTTGATACTCACGTGACCGGGTTGAAGGGCCGCTTGCTTCGGTCAGACTGCGACTGCTCAATGTTAATCGACTGGTTAATTGCTTCTAACTGAGGGAGAGACATCGAAGGCAGCATTAAAAGAGGTAGGAAAGCAAGAAAGTGGTACCCATTTTGTTCAACAAATATTTAGGAGTGGTCATCTATCTAAAACCTACAGAAACTCAGCAAATGACATTAAGCAGTATAGAGTAAATGTTTACTAATCTATGAAAAAAACTGCCATGTATCTAAACTTATTTTGTTATGAACATATCTGTTGTACATCACCTGTCACACTGGATAAAAGCAAAGATTATACATGATGTTCAATGTCTAATGTAAGTAAAAGGAGTTTATGAAGCAGATGAAGTTGCCAAATATTTGTTTGCCACCTTCACAAACATATATAAAAAGATCTGAAACTTTGCAAAGTCTCTTGGTTTAATACTTCTGCAGGAATACTGTGACATTTACAACTCTTTAAGTCATTATCGAACATGAACAAGTAAACACATACTTCGCAGACAATTGCTAGTGTTCTCATGCATCGTTTCATTCTGCGTAGAAAAACTCTGCAAAGGTAAACCTGCAGAGAAAAATTCTGCGAACATTTGCCAATTCGCATAGAAGACATATGGAAAGGTAAAGTTGCAAAGGAAAATTCTACAAATATCTTCCAGTGTGGATACAAAAACCTTAGAGAAGGTGGGCTTGGAGAGATATAAATCTGCATAGATTCTCCACTGTAACTGAGTTTGTTTAGAATGAAAGTTAGATAGCTATTTAGTGATAACGTGAAAAAACTGAAATCAGGCAAAGGTAATCCAGGAGCCTTTAACACTCCAGAAAGAGTGAAAATCACAGAACACAAATCGAAGAACAACTGGGAAAGATTAGTAGTTTGGGATGCAGATTTGAGAAATTGAGTTCTCATATTTAATTATGACTATGTTATATTGATGCCCTTCTAACATTATGGGATACTGGTTTACCAGCCTTTATAGCATTTTAATAGTATTCAATAATTATCTGATATTAAAACGTGCTTTTAAATTTAGTTAAGACAAGTTAGTTTTTTTTAGCTTTCAAAATTGATGTATCAATTGTATATATACAAATATATGCCCAGCTACTCCACCAAAAATATATAATGCATTTATAACTCTTTGCAAAAGGTTTGCATCACACATATTTGAAGAGAAAAGCCTAGTTATGACTGTTTAAAAAAAAAAGCAAAATAAAACAGATCGTTGACACAGGGCTGTTATTGTTGCAGTCCACATAATATGCAATTGCTCAACTTTTAAAATAAATAGATCTGATCTACTAGGAAATGTGAGAAGTAACCCCCACAATATAAATGAATATGTATATTTACCATGCAGAATTTTAAAATATATGAAATACGCAGAGTAGTCTGCTAACAGATACTGATTGAAGTATAAGCACCTATGACAACACAACGTTGACCTTATGCAATAGCTTACCACAATACCACCAACCATAACCCAATATCGTGAGAATTAAGTGCCCCCTGACCATTCCTTCATATTTTTACATTCGTGCAAGTTACTATATCTGTAATCTTGGAATGAAAAGGAGTTTTCAAGTGACTAATAAACACACAGGTGTGTATAAAATATCAGACCTTTCTTACATTATTAAACTTTTGTTCTATCTATCTTAACCCCTTTAGCCGACGCACACAACCAAGGGGTCAATACATTCTTGCAACTGATAATAATCTAAATTGTAAATCATTGGATCCCACTGCAAAATTGCTGTTTGTCCAAAACACACTAGCAAGGTGACTGTTTCACAGTTCATCGGCCTTGATAAAGTGAAATGGAATCCAAGAAAAGGAATTCGAAAGCCAAAACTGATAGCAGGGGAGGTCAGAGTTATTTTGAAACAGAGAACTAACTCTAATATGGATTTAAATTCTTGATATGCTTCATTTCCCATTTTTTACTGATAATAGCTTTTATTGATCTGGGTTCTCCTTCTACTTTTCTCAAATTTTCGTTCTAAGAAAATCAATTGCAGACTTTGAAAGTTCATTCTTGCACAATATATGTATTAGTTTTGAAATTTAACTGCGAGGTAGTTGTTTATACTTTAAACCCAATAAGGTGTTATTATTGAGATAATCATATAATATTGCTCACTAGAGCCAGCCTCTACTAGATTGGACAGGCGTTTTGAGGGTGCCTGAATGTTATGTTTCCATTGGCATAATATCAACAAGAGAAAAACCTACGACTCGTGCTTCCGCTACATCAGTTCATTTATGCCAACCTTTTGTTGTTATGAATTCCTCCTACTTTTGTACAGCAGTTTCGCACCAAATGCCACATTAACCTTATCATGATGTAAACTGGACTGTTGGACCACGAATGGTTGGCATGGACAATAGAACCTATTCCAACGGGAAGCTCTGGCATTCATGCAACCGCTGGGTAAATAAAAAGTAAAAATTACTGTTCAGCTATGCGGTGTGGCACTTTTCCACCAATACAAATAACTACAGCGGGGAAAAACCCACGCAAATGAATTATGTGTGACTTCCTAAATTTGCCACTATGAGAAGAGGGACCTTGAACTTCTTAGGTGTAAGGAAACTCCGCGACTGCACACTGCTTCTGGTCAGGAAATGGAACGAGAGGGCAACTATACACCTGTCAGCATGGACATTTAAATAAGTCTGACGTCATCCATCACACCAAGTACTTCGAAAGCTGGATCATTTTCAAACATTTCATGACGGTCAAGACAAACTGCACCATACAAAGGCCAAGCCACTGCTTTATGGGATTGTGTAATTTCTAATTTTCTATACATTTTACCGGAACTTTTATTGCTTAGGTTAGGCCACGTGGTGAACAACGTCCTATCAGCACTTACCCTGTCCATTAAGCAGAGCTCACTTGTGATAAAAGTGATGCTGTACACACGTATCTCACTGGTGTGGTGTTATTGCAACAAAACAAGGGTTATTTAGTGGTATTTTTAAACACATTTTCAACAATATTTTTGATTATGAAAAACAAGGAGCACGCCACATGACTTTGCTGAGTGTCATTATGTTTTCGATAGGTATAAACAATTTTTGTTTATAATATCTCAGTTATTCCTTTATTTCCCACTAGCTTCGTTTAATATCTATTACTGTTTTGATGTTGTGGGCTCCCAATCTCTGGTATGGAGCACCGAGTTGTTTTAAATTTAAAACACATTGCAGAGGCTCTAAATCCTAAAGCATACTCGCAGGGGTGCGAGGAATCATGGATAAAATATCTATAGGTATGCTATGCTCACAACCTTAATGTTAGTTCAATTCTTGTGTAATCATTCAATTTGTGATGTGCTCACTGGGTAGCGTTCTCCGGTCTTGAAGTGAATATAAATGAGAAAATAGTTGCACGCCCATCCGTGGGCATGTCACCCTTGGCAGAATCAAGACCCTTGGTAGGGCTGTTCAATTTTCCAAAATAAACAGATTAATCCATATTTCATGCTTGAATATCTTTTATATGTTGCTCTTCTTTGCTTCAGACAAGATATACATTGCAATATCCATCAAAAAATTAAATTTTGCTGCATAGTCATCCGAAATGAATCAATACATCCTTTTTGGTATTTCAGATTCCCAATGCATTTCAGGCACCTGGCCCTTCATCAGGGGACACATCTATAATGTAAATAAAGCGCCATGAGGTTGCTGTCCAAAAGAAACTGTATGAATGCTTCATAATCATAGGTGAAACCATGCAAATTGTAGTTATGGTGACCAGTTCAAAAAATGCAGTATGAGAATGTACACGTAACAAAAGAAGTCCTATTAGTGGTGTGATCATAAAAAAATTCAGAACCGATCCCGGTGAGTAAAGGGTGTGGAATAGTACGTTCTGTTGCAAGCATGATAATGACTAAGTATGTCTTGTGACAGTGTCACATTCGAGATATCAGTCCTTTTATCTTTATCGCGCTTGTTACTTGGGAATTGCGGCTCAAGTTTCTCACTTTTTTCACCTTCAAAAGCTGTGCACATAATGATTCTTTTTACTATGTTAGGTATTGAGACACCGGTTAATTAGTCATTATCACTCTTGCAACAGAACGTACTATTCCACACCCTTTACTCAGTTGGATCGGTTCAGAATTTTTTTATGATCACACCACTAATAGGACTTCTTTTTTTGTTACATGTACATTCGCATACTGAATTTTTTAACTAGTCACTATAATTATCGTTTGCATGATTCCACCTTAGATTACGAAGCATTTATATAGTTTGTTTTGGACGGCAACCTCATGGCGCTTTAGTTACATTATAGATTTGTCCCCTGATGAAGAGCCAGCTGCCTGAAATGCATTGGGAATCTGAATTACCAAAAAGGATGTATTAATTCATTTCGGATGACTCTGCAACAAAATTGAATTTTTTGATGGATATTGCGATGTATATCTTGTCTGAAGCTAAAATGAGCAACACATAAAAGATATTCTAGCATGAAATATGGATTAATCTGTTTATTTCATAATCATGGATAAACACATCATTGCTTTTTATACTCAGTCCCCTCTTCAACTTGTATGGTCTTGTTTTATTATGTGCTATATTTACTCCATGTTCTATGTCACCTTCAATCGTGGTAAATCGCCTTTCTTATTATGTAACTCGCTAATGCCCTCTGGCCATGTTTGCTCTATGTAAAGCTGCATAAAAAAATACGTTGGTTTGGTTTGCACTATAGAAATACTACAAATATGCATACAGACGTACAGACTCTCCCTTTTCCAAAGCTCCGTCTACTTCTCTCTCTCTCTCTCCTACCACTCGCTCTCCTCTTTACCTCGCACCCAGTTTCTCTCTCTCTATCTCTTTTCCTTCCTGTCTCCCTACTCTAACATGACTTGCCTTGACTCCGTGTAGCTTCAGGTAGAAGCATTCCAGGGGCTTCAGCCCCTCGGGGGTCTTCACATACTTGGGATCCCCAATCATGCCGACGTAGACAGTAACCTGGAAGTGGTTCTTCTTCTGGCACACAAAGGCGTCGTCCCCCACTGAGAAGTTAAACCCTTTGTCAGCGTCCACCTTGTATGTTGGCATTGGCCTGTAGTGGGTCAAAGAAAACACACAGGTGTGAATCAACAATGTGTAAAGTGGTAATACAGTAGGACCTAAGGAAAATACCCCAAAAGTGTGTCAGAGCTACTTCACTACTTTTGATATAAAGTTATAGATAACCAAAAAAAATGTGGTGTTATATGAGAAATTAGTTGCTTTCAATGTGTTTACATTTTACGTCATGAAGTCTGGAGAAGAGCACTCCCTCTAGGGAAGGGGACGCTAGACAACAAAGAAGGACTGCATGTTGAAAAAACATGCATTGGCATGGCCAATGAGTCTCACTTTTGGAAACGTATACGGGTTTATGCAGAGCTATTGGCCTAGCCAATGTCTTTGAGCTATGTTGTAGAGCAGAGTGGGTGCTGTGCAGCATGGTGAAAGGGTTTTTGGTTAGATGCAGAATAAGGTTGAAATTTCAGTCATTAATGCATCCAACTAAAGAAGAGAGGACTAGGGGTATGCAATAATGTTTGGAGTTTGGGTGCTAGTTAGCCGACTGTAAACTAGAGGGTCAAGAATTCATGCAGCAAATTAATGGTCTTTGTAAAAAGTGGTGGATGATATTGTGAGAGTTTGAAGTACCTCGGATGAGTCTGGCTTTGCTGGTGGATGATGATGGAGCTAGCAGACTGAACTAGATAAAGCCAGGGTCCATATACACCTGCACGATGTATGTGAAATTAAAGTGGAATGACGAAAAACAAGTGCATTCCAGATGTACAGCCGTAGAAGAAAGGAGTTAGAGTGTTGCAAATGGTTGATCACTGAGACATCTTGGTGAAAATGTAAAGGCTACATGTGGGTGTCATAGTATGGCGAAGAAAGATAACGGGATGCAGGCTGTATTTACTGCTTGGTGGCTTGGACATCGGCCATAGACTCTGTGTACTAGTTTTAGCATGTTAGACTTTCAGCATGATTAGAGGTGGCATAGACCCCTACAAAATGATGGTGGTTTCATAATGAAAGATAGCAGGAAATATTTGGCTCTATGGTTGTAATGGGAAAAATTACTTCTACAGCTATGGCCTTTTCAAGTACCATATGAATCTCACGCACTTAACACTTCCCACCGACTCCATAATTTGCAGATTAAAAAAAAATGTGGGGGGGCTAAAACGTTTCCGAAATTATTTAAAAAAAATACACTACATGGTTGGAGTCTTGCCGATCACACTGGAAAACATAACTGGTCACTTCTTAGTTGTTGACTACTGTATTAAGTCATTTAAATTGGTGATACTTTTACCAGAATACTATACATATCTCAATATGATGGATTTGATGGAAGGGTTTTTGCCAGCATCAAGAAACAAAAAACAATAAGTATTTAAACAGAATTCAAAAACGGGGAAACAAATGATTACCATCTTGTTATGAAAAACGTTTTGTCTCATTAGTCTTGTAAGTTCATGTTTACATCACAGACAATGTGTTCAGAGCATAAATCATTTCAAGAGGACATTTGGACTTTATAAGAATCCTAAACATGTTTATCTCTTTTTAAGATCTTAAGTCTTGACTCCAAATGTGCTTGCTGAACCCCATTCATAACAAATACGAAATGTATTACACTGTTCTGAAGGGCCCATTCTTAATAGAAAGACTTAATTTCAGAGTCCATTAAGAATGAACAGAAGTTAAACCGAAACTGAACACAAGTTTAGGAATATAACTGGAATGCATAAACAAGATCAGGCACACCTTTTATTAAAAGACATCTGTACGATCAGGCCCCTTTTCAGCTAGATACATTATTTATGAATTACACAATACACCATTATGCTATACTGCTAGGTTGTTTACAGTGCTTCAGAAGACTATGAAATCATTCAACATGCTGGTAGTGGTGACCTAGACTGTCCGATATGTTTATGGCGGATAGATTTGCTGAGATGGCTGGATTTGGCTTTGAATAATAAGTCAGATGGAGGATAATCAATCCATCAGGGTTCTTATAATCACCCGTTAGGGTCTCAAGGCCCTGGCCGGGGGGGGGGGGGGTTGTTATGCAGTTTAGTCAAAGAGCCAGGTCTTGATGTCCTTCCTGAATTGAGGCAGTGAAGGTGAAAGTTGGAAAGAGTGCATTCTTATCACCCAGAAAAAAAGCAGCCTTTGCAGGAGCTGAACTCGGAAAAGGAAGGAGTTGCAAGGGAAGGCGCCCACCAGCAGGCAGTATACAAATTGCAGCTCCCTAACAGCAGAATGTTCAGCATGAAAGCATCCAGCAGCTTCAGCTACTGTGGGGTGGTGCTCAAATACACCTTCAGGAAGTTGGACACTGCTGACAGCATGGACGTTGATAGGTATGCTCATAACTTCACAGGGGCATTTCACAGGTACACAGGCACAACACACCAGCAGGCAGCAGCAGGGGGTGACGACGATGTAACGCACAAAACAGTTGCTTGACTGGAGAGGACAGTGAAGTGCATGAGGGATGTTGCCATCTTTGAAACATAACAGCTGACATTAGTTTCAAAAGAAACTGACGTCTATTCTTGATTTTTGTTATTAAATTATTATGTTTGGGACAAACAAGATATTTACTTTGTATTTGCAATTTGAAAAAGCAGGGTTGAAAGAGATTGAATAAAGCCATGTTGTGTATACTAAAGGACACTGTATACCCATGTCTAATAATGCAACAATGTTTTAAGTTACAAACTATTCCTATTTATTATTAAAGTGCACTGGAAGCACTCTTGTTGATGGTAGCTGTATTGTTTAATTCATAGCAAAAGAATAGGTAATTTATACATATAGTTTTTCTTTCCTGTTTAATAATATATGTACAATGAAGTTAGAGAGTGATGTGACATGTTTGGCCGAAGAGACGTGTAGCTAAATCACCGGCATAGAAAATGAGGACAGTAATCTCAACATTTCAAAGTGCCCGAATAAAATATCCAGAGGTGGCCTCTCCTAGCGTTCCAAAGATATGGTCCAGGGGGGAGATTCTGAGGAGTTTATGAACACAACACAGGACCTCACAAAGGAGCAAAAATGCAGAAACGCTTCAAAACAAAGGCATTGCTGGTCCCAATGAGCTGCACCCCTCCACCGAGAAGGGAGACAGAAGAAAGAAAAATGCCTCATGCTCCCAGAGCAGATAAACAGTAGAGCACAAAAAAGTTAACAGGAAAATACAAACAATAAACGTGGCAGGAGAAATTCACTTCACACCACAGACCCGGTGACTGAGGGCTCACAGTAAACAGCGCGGGTGGCAGGGAAGGAGAGATTGCGGCTAGTGGTAAAAAATAAACCCTCAGGAGCAATTTAATAATAAACAACGCACAAAAACACAAGCCAAGCCTAAAGAAAAAAAGAGTGCCCAATAAAACCAATAAATTACCAAAGGAGTAAGGGGACACATCACGGGGGCAATCTCCATGGGAGGGAACAACACCCCCAAAGCCGAGACAAATAGCAACCTTTCACAAATTAATAGAAAGTAAGTGAGAAGGGCACTCAAAAGAACCAATGAGAAGCGATGAGCGTAATGAAAGCCCACAGTGTAGATACAGCATGTCTAGGCGAGATCTAAAAAATAGAATAAAAGGTAAAAGTCTATATTCTCATCTGTGACCATGTATTATTAAATCAGACTTTTGAGTCGACCTTTTATGTCTGCATATGACTTTACACTTAATTGCTCTCCTTTACTGTGCCTAGATTGGAAGTTCTGAGAGCTACTTGGTGAAAGAAGACATCCCCATGACTGAGAGAGAGCTTGTTCATGCAATAAAGGCTTTCACAGCCAATAATTTGTAAAGTAAGAGTAGACCAATTTATTTTAGACTGTGGCACACATATTGTAACTCCCTGGCGGTGTGTCCACGTGTAACCGTCCTAACTGCGCATTTCAAGAAATAAACTCCTCCATGCTTTTTCAGGGGGTATTACATGAACAAAGACTGGATAGTGTACTTCTTTTTATTACAATGCACACATACACACAAAGGGTTGTTATAGAAAATACAATGCCATCCCTTGGACCACTCTCAAAAGCAGAAAACTGAGAGAAAGAAAGAGGAGACGTCCATGGTGTGGAGTTGTCTGGGAATCTGTAGAGCCAATGTCTGATGTTTCCAGCCCTCTACCGAGGGCACCAAACACAGGCGGGCTGAAAAGTTGGGGAAACCAAATCCAGGTGGCAAGGAAACACTCAACTTAGAATCAGCTACTGACAGAGCTCTCTTGAACTCACCAAAGCAACTCAACTTCTCCCCAGGGTGGCCAGAGTGAAAAGATTCACTAAAGATAATTGGAAGGGCAAAACATAAAGGCTGTTCTACTGAACGCTTGCGGGCATGAACAGAAGGACTTCAAATACAAATAATGCATTAATAAAATATATGCTGTAGAAAGCCAGGAACGAGGAGCCTGACACCCCAATGGAATGAATATATCTAGCTTATAAGTAAAAGTTCCCTTATTGTAACAGTTCTTTAAAAATTCCGTAGTTATCTGATTTCTGACTGGTACCGTTCTGCTGCAGAAGGGAGACTCGCCACAAGGCAAAGCAATGAGCTGAATTCATATGTAAGTTATGTTTGCACTAGGTGTTGAGGGATGGGTGAGATTTCTGAGTAGAGTGATCAGGTAGGCTCTGGGATTACAGGAGTTGTACAAGATGTGGAGTGAAGGAAAAGATCTTAGGGAAGTTGTACAGGGTATGTGCGGATATGCGAGGGTTCTGGGGTGAAGTGATGGGGAGATTTCTAGGATTATTCAACATATGTAATATGTCTTTTAAGAGTGTAGAGGATGTGAAGTGATAAAGATATTTGGTAAATTGGATGAAATTATAAAGAGATAGTTGAAGTCGCTTGGGAGATACACGGGGAGTGAAGTGAAGGAAGAGACATATGTAAGATATCTTTGAAGATGTGTCTAGGATGCAGAGCCATTCAGGCAATCACTTACTAGTGTGCAGGGAACAAAGTCATGGTCCTGGCCTTTGAAGAGGCGGAGAGTGATGGGGAGACCTCTGCAATTACATGGAATTTGGATCAGAACTGGTGAGTTGTTCAGGGAGAGGAGCTGAACAGAGTGTGACTGGATGCATATCTCTGGGGAGGTGCATAGGATATTCAGTGACAAGGAGGTGTTGAGCCAGTTCCCCACTGGTTGCGTGGCTCGGGCACAATTAGGCAATGTGTTTGTCCTTGGAAACAGAGGAACCAGCTACTACTTAGACGTCACTGAGTTGCCAAGAACCACATCTTTAGGCTTTGATTTTCAGAGAGGGGGACTCAAGACTGATGTATATAGTACTTGATGCCTTAAATAATGGGTGGAGATACCAGGGCCAGAGATACTGAACAGCTGGTATCTCGGCCCCAAGTTAAAGTCCCTAGAATGGGGAATAGCTGGGATTACCGGGAGCTTTTCCACATGGTTTTCCCTTATTCTGGGGACTGCTCCTCGCCCACTCATCATCTGCTTTGGGCAGGTGGTAAATGAGAGTCGAGTGGTTATTGGGGGTTGCCAGGTGGGTTGTCAGCAGACTCTCCTGTGGCGAGCATTCCATACTCTGGCCCCTGTGGCGAAAGAAGGGCTATGGTGGGGGCAGGGCTCTGTTCTGCCTGTGCCGTAAGCCCCTACCCTGGAGTCCCTGGTTGCCTCATTGGGTGCAGAAACACACAGTCAAATGTGCCCAGTGCTCTGTAACCTGGTAATTTCAGGAGTGCAGTGCAGTCCACATGGAAGCTTTTGGAGCGGTATACCCTCTGGGGAATAAGGGCTTTCATTTTGAAGGGTGGTGTCTGGTATTATAGTAAGCGTTGCATTCCAAGTCGCCTGTGAATCCTGATTTGGGTGAATATGCAAACAAGTGTGGAGATACCAGGCTGGATTTGTACATGAAAAATACTACATAAACTAAGCCTCGAACCTTGAAAACATGGTATTACCGCATCTTATGCCATTCTGAGGTGTGGACCTCAAATTGGGGAGGTAATTCTCCTGCACCTGATGAATACTGGACCCCATAGTTACTGGGTGGGGTGCTGTCACGCTAGTACTGGGCCGTTGGCACATCACCCACAAGGCATATAACGTCCAAGCAGGGCTACTCATAAGATTTTAAAAAGGAATTAGACATGTTTCACAATCGGGGCAATGTGCTTAGTAAACTTTAGAAAGCCTTGCAGCACTAAAAAAAAATGTCTGGTATATATATATAACAACCACCAATTAAGTAAATCTATATCTCATAAAAGCATGCACACTAAGAATGAAGATTCAGCTGCAGAAACGGATGGAGCGCAAGCACTACAACCATAGTGCAGTGTTGGCGCAGTAGGATACAGTTGCTCAGATACCTTACTCAGCTCTTGGCGCTGCGGACGTGCTCCTGCTCTTGAGACAGAGGTCTTTGGGGCTGCGTTGCCTGGGTTGGGTACTGTCTCGTTGTCTTTCACTTGCAGTACAGGAGTCACAGCTACAGTTTATAATACAGAGTTACAGCACACGGAGCAGCAAAGGCAGAGGTATGCTATCCCTCATGGCGGGCGGCTTGATTTTGGTGGGAAATCCATGAGTTGTGAAAGCAGCGTGGTGAGATACACATGCACCCGAGAAGCTCTACGGTGCACCTGGTTGTAGGTGGCACCTGGACCACTGGACCATCATGCGGACAGGCCATGCTTGCTCACAGAGCCAACAAGTGGGAACAAAGGCTCTGATGGAGGCCCATGAACCCTCACTTCTGGGGTCTCAGTCACTCTTAGAGCCTACGGGAGCAATCATAGGGATAGTGGTGTGTCCAGAGATATGCAGATCTTCTTACTAGGGCCAACATTGCATGGAGAATTCTTGCGGGTTACACCAGATTGCGTGATGTGAGCGGAGACTCTGGGACCATCGTGCTGGGGGCAGAGTCACAGACAGAGCAGAGTTCTCAGGGGTGATCAGATATGCAGCAATGCGTGTGGCAGAACATTGCCCCCTCATCAGAGTCCAAGGCTCAGCAGGACACACATACTCCGGTCTTGGCAGCCTCGCTCTTTCAGAGATCCTCCAAGCTGCACCCTGCTCCTGCTCTGGAGGCAGGGGCTCTGTCCACACGATAGTCCCTGACCTCCACTTCAGTATGGAGGTACACAGTGCTTTTCCTCATCCCTCCTTAGGAGAAAGCTAGCATTTATGTGTCTAGCTCCAGCCTTCCTCGAAGATTCTTCTGCCAGTACATGGGCAAGGCCTTCAGCAGGGATTACTCAACTTCAAAGCTGGCTGGCACCTTCTGGAGGCTGCCAGTCCAGCCAAAGGGTACTTCCTACAGGTGTGCCACCCCCAAGCAGCGGTGTAGCACGGGGCCATTGGCGCTAGTGGAAGCAAAGAGAATGGACAACCGTTACAGCAAGATGGCTAGGAAAATACCATAATAATTGGGGTTCAGAGGGCACCTCAGGCCTCTAGACCAGAATGCCACTGAAGCTGCCGCATCACTGATATTTTGGCTGTCTCCGTTGCAACCAGGCAACATGGGGAACTGTCGCTGGTTATGCTGATGAGTTAATGAACGCCAGTGGCCAGTGGAGCAGTTGCTGGGACCCTGCTTCTCCAGCAGAATAGGGCACAGGATGGAGAGTGTGGACAGGCCGCCCTTCTCTTTGCATACGGTGAGCAGCTTTGGCCACCCCCTTTGGTCACAATCATTATGCAAGCACTGCTCTTGACAGACCGCAGGATCACCCGCAGGAACCTGTCTGGTCCATGTCCAATAAGCACAAGGCTCCCTGCTCCAATCAGAGAGCTAAAACTTGCCTGGCATTACAATAGTTTCTAAGTCCACCGCAGGGGTACGGGGAAGGGGACACTAAAGCAGTGCAGTGGGGCAGGCAGGGAGGAGCAGATTCAACTGCATTGACTACCATGAAAGCCTATGGAGCACATTACACCCTTAAGGGTTGCATACATCCTCGGGGGGGGGAGCAACATGTGGACTCCCCCCTCTCATGTAACAATTTCTTCTGAAGAATATGACATAAAATAAGAGGCAATCAAGAGTCTCAGTCTGGCCATACTACAGTGATGTACACTGGGAGGGCCTTAGGGGGACTCCTTGTTTTATCTTTGTATAAGGGTCAGTATCCTGCCACTAATGATCACCCTCCACCAACCATCGTTAATATAGCCTAGCAGTGGGTCAGTAGCCACTTCTCTCGTGAAAAGGAGTACCAGTTTGCGGACACTCCTATCAAGCAACAGAGTTCAGCACTCAGGTGGTGAGCAACAGGCAAAACCTTGCGGATCACTTGTCTGATTTTTATCTGTAGGACTCTACATGTTTGAACTATGTGCCTTTTTAGATTATTTATATACATTTTTAATGCTACGATTCCTAAAAACCCTCCAGTTGTATCTGTAAGAGCGTAGTTATCTCCTGTATTGATTGTATTATGTGTGTCTTTTTATTGTATCATTTATGGCTCAAAGGGGCGAAATAAAGATTGAATTGAATTGAATTGACAGGTGCTCTTGCGCAAGACTTCATTCCAGGTCTGTCTGATTGTGAACATGAGGAGCAGGGTTTCACGTGGCCACTGCACCGGGGACTTTCAACGCCACAGGTGGTCTCCAGGGAGCTTGACGGTACCGGAAGTGATGAGCGAAACATCTTGGGGAGTTTTACAGGGTGTGCGGTGATGGGAGAGATCTCCGCGATTAAAGACAGTGGGTGGGGGGCCTCGTTAGGACCATGGTTCGATGCACAGGGCTTAGGAAGACATACCTCGGGTTCTCCCACGTGATATGAGGCCATGGCTGGGGCCCAGAGTTCATGGCTATGATACATAGGCTGCGTATACAGTAAAAGGGCAATGCGATTCCTTTGTTACGGCGGCAACACGCTCGGGGTGGCGTCTCTCCAGCAGGAACACGCAAGCACTGTGGAAAATCCTGCTCGCTGGCTTCACAGAGGAATTCCAAAAAATCCGTCTGCCTACGCCCCAACCTCCTCTACCTCGTCTCACAATGTTCGGATCTATAAATCACCTCCATCTACCTCACCCCCGCTCCCCCGTCTTCCACAGCCAGGACCCGCTGCCAGCGCATCCCCGCTCCCGCTCCACCCACCTTATTTCTGAGGAATTTCCGGCCTTGAACCTGGATAAATCCAAACCAGCTGGAGGCCATACGAGTCACCTCATCTCAGGCTCGGCGTCCGGGGGGAATCCGAGCACTGAGGTGTGGGTGAGCCGGGCCCCTCAACTACAGAAGCGGGCTGGCTCATTAGGGGTCCCGGATGCCCTAAAAATGCTGGGCCCTAATGGCTCTGTGTTCAGCCTTGGAGCCCGGGAGAATGTTTTCTCTCTCGGATAGTGGAAGGATAAGGTGTATGTATAATTTAAAGTTTTGTTGTCCCACAAAAAGCAGGAGTATTTTCCGTAGAGGCGATACTTACCCACTCCAATATTTATAAATAGTTCCCTATACACATTTTGGGTTCTTAACCCCCACACCCTCAATCTATCATCATCCAACACTCTTCAACTCAACTCTGGGCCCCACTGCATTCCACACCACGTCCATTATCCAACCACCGAACCACTGCCTGCCAAGCTCTCTCCACCTTTCAACCATCCTCACCCCAACTTCGCTGAACCACCACTGCCCTTCACACCCCTCCATCTCTCACCCATTAAGTCTTCCTCACAGCTCTTTGGTACCACCCCTTCCCTCTACGCTGCCTCTGCCTTTCGAGCGTCCAGCCAATCTCACCCTTCCCAGCCAACTCTGCTCTCCACAGTCTCCACCTTTCTTCCACTGAGTCATCCCCACTCTGACTCCACTGAGCCAACACAGCCCTCCATACAAGTTTGAAAGATGGAGGCAGTATGGACCATACTGCCTCCATCTTTCAAACTTGTATATCCCTCCTCACCACAACACTACATTACTACCACTGCTCTCCACGCTGTCTCCACCTTTCAACCATCCTGCTACCCTGGCTCTGATTCCAGCGAGCCGAGCCTGCGCTCCACGCTGCTTTCAACGAGTAACGAGCGACTACAAGGTCCATTCCTCGTTTCTCAAAACCATAGGGGTGTCCCTTGTCCTGGAGGACAGGTTGTGTCTTTGGACTTCCTGCGGCGGGAGAGCTGCCACGCGCAGCACAAGATGACATCACAGTCCTTTCTTGAGGGGCTCCCATGCGAAATGGTGCGTTCTTCACGTGGGCCCAGGTTCAGGAAGATTCCAAGGAGACAGCAAATGTAGGGGAGGCTCCGAGAGGCCCAGGGAAAGTACTGGCGATGAACTGAGAGCAGGGTGGGTAAGGTGTACTTTCAGACATAGGCGCAGGGCCCTGCAGATAGCACAAATCCAAAAGTGAGACTAGTGTTGTCACTGTACATGCCCTAGAAGTTTAGAGCCCCCCCCCGCCCCCTACAAGAGGCAGCCACTGTTTACAACTCGCACGTATCAACCACACGAACCTGCACGATGTACAATGAGGTGTGCCATTTTCCTTGTAAACAGACGCCTTCTCAAACCTAAATGTATAAGACTGCAAAAGTAGAGCCGGGTATCTGCGTGACCATGGTGCAGCTTCAGCCTAGCTCTCGAGCACCGCCAGAGGGTACAAAGAACGCCACCCGCAGCCAGGAGCCTCGAACCCGGGGTCAGAGACGGCGAGGTTATTAGTCACTTTTACAGGCTGATCCCGCACATGCTCGGGGCCAGAACACAAAGCAGGCGCCCGGCCCGGGACCGCAGGCAGCAGAGGAATGTCAGCCCTCCGCGGCTCTGGGAACCCTCTCCCTCTCTTATCCTTTCAACCAAAATCTGACAAACACTGCCTGGAATGTGGTCAAACGCAGGAATCCCGCCAGTGGACGCTCTGCAAACGGGATGGTTTTGGGGTGAGAAATCCCACGGTTCTTATGCTGGTTGTGTCGTGAAAAAAACAGCGCCAAATCCGCCAACTGCACGTGAGATTCAGATGCAGAACAGGTGAAGAACTGGACAAAAATTACTTTTTATGTTTTGTTTTACGATTAATCAATGGGTATAACGCTTATGGCCTCTGCAAGAGAGCGCGAACACCAGAACAGTGGCCACAACGAAAGAGGCGAACTAGCGCTCTCTTCATCATACGGAGCAGACCTCTTTCCACGAATGTTCTTATTCCAAGTCTTTCTTGGGGGTGAGGAGGGGTTGTTTTAACACTCACCATGTCAAAGGAAAAGTAGGCACAGGTGCTGGGGAGTCAAAAAGTGGCTGTTACCTGACTGTTGTGGTACTTTTGCCCCTTACGAGGGAATGTTCTCTTCAACCAATAAGAACGCATGAGCATTCAGCCCTTTGGAGACTCCTATGGAGCTTCTTCAGGTGACCCATGGTTATGTTTATAGATGCAGTGATACAGCATCAAACTTGTTGACCGTGCTCAGATACGTGATGAGAGCGCTGCAGGTGTGCGACCAGAGGCTGCTGGTTGGCTGCTAGTAAGGTGTAAAGATCTTGAGGAGGTAACCATGGTTTTGGCATGCAGGGCCTCATATTAGCCACAAAGTTTCTTGCAGTGGGATCCTTGCTGTTCCAGAAGCAGATCATGGACTTCAAGGTAGGGCGATGCGACACGTGTTTTAAGTCAGAGTTGGAACATGCGCCCTGTTTCCAGGCTCTTTGAGGTTGTCGCAGTTTCTTGAAATACTTGCTGAAGCTGTAGGTGGTGGAATGTGCTTCTTAGGAGAGTGCTGAACTCTGGTGCGTTCAGTTAGGCATTAAAGAGTACCCTGAAGATGTGCACTTTTGGGAGCAGTAGAGTGTGAAGCATCAAAGATGGTCAGGTGAATGGTAGGAGAAGGAAGGGCGTCTGGCCCAGATGCCGGGTCTCCACTCTGGATGCGTGAAGAAGCCCACAATGGTGTACCCATTCTTAAAAGCCTGACAAGCAGAGGGAGTAATGTGATGCCAGTCACTAGATGCAGTCTAGATTTATAAGTGAATTTAGATGTTGTCAGCACAAATGAAGAATGTTGCCTTGCAGGTGGCCAAGATTTGGGCCACCCAGACTAAGGGGTGTGGAGCAGGAAAGGGGAGAGGGGTACTCTCCAGGCAATACACAACAGATCTGGGGACCAGGGGGACTTTATTTTATAGGTACTTGATAGGTGCAACCATCCGTGAATAACCTGAACACCCGAAAATGGCTCCCATCTTTCTGGCAATGTGACTAACGGTGCTACAAGCCAAAAAGTCTTCAAGTAATAGTAGCGCACATACATTTCTTCCAATTTTGGCGTAAGCGGTTGCTCCTATAGGCTTAGAAATGCGGGTCAGTTCCGTGATGTGGGGAAACTTCTGTGACGGACAGACAGAGAGAGAGTCACGTGATGAGTGCCACCCGTGCTGTAATCTGCTTGAGGTAGTATAGAATGTTTGGATATATTACGCCTCATGGATGGACGTGTGTGAAGTTCATCTCACAAGGGTGTGGCTCTAAAGAATTCCCTTGGAAGTGCCTGAGAATCTCCTCTGGGCCGTTTTTATTGAAGTGCCTGGCGTTGCCTCTTGTTGTCAGGCAACTCACTGCTTGATATCTGGTTATGTGATTCTTTTACTAAATAATTCTACAATTTCCAGTCTGTGACATCTGTGTTTTTTTCATTGGACAGAATGCATGATATTGATCTGAAGGATCTGACCATTGGGTAGGTGGGTTCTTTTTGGATGTTTTTCAGGAGCAAGTCAATGTTCTCCCTGAAGAATGACAACATCCGAACAGCATTTACTATATTTCCTGAGAATTACTTCAACAAATCAGGTGTAACAATACAAATAAATCACACAGAAGTACTTTGGCCAAGTGTAAACAGAGGGGAAAGAAGTCAGAAGGAAAGGAACTATCTACTCAAGAAGGACGAGTGCTATCTAGAAATTTATGAGAGGGGAGAGAGGTCCCTCAGGAAGAGAACCCTCACTCACCGTTAGGTGACATGCTTCATCATATGGGTTCCCTCATCGCACCGTGGTGTGGGCTACGACTCCCAAAGGGAGGAGGAGAGGTGTTTTCTCAGAAGATGAGTGTGAAAAGATAGGTGAGTGAGGGGCAGAGTGCAACAGAGCAAGAAAGTTTGCTTTAAAAATGTCAGTCTGGATCCACTTAAAGTTTATTAAGTGGTCACAGCGACGTGATTAAAATGCAAGAGGAAGTAGGGCGTCAACAGATATACCCTTGCCTTATAAGGTGAACATGGTTCTGCCAACAGGCATTCGTCAGGACCTATAACAACAGTCACTCTGCAAATAGTGATAAATAATAAGATATAATAGAAACAATACAAGCCACCACTGAAGTTGTGTGGCCCATTATCCAACGCCCCTCTTCCTTTCAGAGGAGTTCGTGGAACTAATGTGCAATACAGTCACATGTACTCACCAAGCTCATGTACCATCTTGTGGTGCCCAGGTGAATGTCTGGTGCCCCAAGATGTATGAGAGGACCAGCGAGTCTGTGACATCTGTGTTTTTTTAATTGGACAGAATGCATGATACTGATCCGAAGGATCTGATCATTGGGTAGGTGGTTTCTTTTCGGATGCTTTTCAGGAGCAAGTCATTGTCCTCCCTGAAGACTGACAATATCTGAACAACATTTACTATATTTCCTGAGAATCACTTCTTGTGAACACTTTAACAAATCAGGTGTAACAATACAAATGCCATATCATCAATCCGGGTGACACTGCTGTTGCCAGTGTTAGAATGATTGCCCTGTATTGGAGATAGTGCAATGCATGTGAAGTTTGAGGTGTAGATGGCAACATAGGAGTTGGCTGGTATTTACCAAAGAGTGTTCCTCAATTCGAATTAAACCCTGGCCCTTCAGGTCAGGTAGCTGCTAAACTGTTGGGTAAAGTGGAGGTGAAGTGGCTGAGAGTATGTTATCTTGTCAGCATTTGTATTGTGTCTCCTATGACTGCTTAGGCAACAGAGGGCTTCCTTATGCTTTTCTCCCTGTTTGCTGGTTCTCGGACTTCTATCGACCAGTTGTGTATGATTGTTTGCTTGCGTGTAGGTACGTGAACTTTGTTAAATCTTTAGCTTTAAGGATGGGTTGTGTAGGCTAAAGGAAAACCTAAATTTCGTCCAGACTAATGGATTTGTCGAATGTTATGTGCATGGATGGGCTTTCGAGGGACTTAGCAGAATTTCGTAGAGCTGGGAGGGTGATCTTTCTTAGTACTGAACATTGGTGCGTGTTCATATCTGTGGCCCTACTCAGAAGTATGTGATTCGCTGGTTTAATCAATACCAAAGTGTAAGCGATTCTAAAACTTTAACATATCAGCACAGTTTATAGCATTCCAGGGCTTCACACATGACGTTGTGCGCGGCCATATACCACTATCTTTCACTTCTTAACTACAACAGTTGCTATAGTAACTCCTTTTCCTGGTGTCTACATCTCACAGGCCCAGAGTCTTTATCTATTTGTTCTAGTCTCCCAGGCTCCATTTCAATTGTCTCCTAATACAGTGCCCCATCCTCCCAGACTCATCACACCTCTAGTCTCAGTGCTCATCTTCCAGACTTAGAGCATCCCTTAGACTCGGTGTCCTACTCTTTGAGTAAATACTCCACTCTACTAAGCTGAGTGCATCATCTAGAGTCAGTGTCTTTCTTCCAGACTCAGTAATTCAGGGCCTCAGTTATTTCCTGGTAGATTTACTGTTGTCCCGCCAGGGTAAGGGAGTTAACTACTCCATCGCCCTGATGGAGGTGCCGCCTACCAGCTTTATAAATGACCACCAATCGGGCGGTCATTTATAATATAAAGCATTGGCAGTAATGGCAGCCCGACAGTTCCCGTCAATGTTTTTCGATGTTTGTTGTAGGGCTCTGTCAACATGATGTAGCCTTGAAACAAACAGTTTCCTTTTATATTTTCATAAAAAAACTGGCGAAGTGAGATTTTCTTTTTGAAAATTAAGAAGAACATACCCCCTTTCCATGGTAGTCATCTCCCATGGCAAGGAGGACATTATTTCTTTTTTAGTGTCCTTACCGCCAGGGTTTGCCTAGTGGTGATGGACAGTTAAAAAAGGCTATATGTCCACCCATCCTAATTGGGCAGACGGACATATATCTAATTCTCTGATTCTCCTTACTCTGTCGGCTGTCTGAGATGTTTGGCCACAGCGGTGACGGAGTAGTCACCACTGTGGCCAAACTTAAGGACTGCCCGCATATAAATCAGGAAGGCAAACCACTGTGTTGGTGAGGAGGGAACTAGGTCTCTCTCCGCCCACATATAAATCAGACCCTCAGTCTCCTATGCTCAACTGACCTCCCAGAATTGGGGCCCTCCCAGAATCAGCACTCATCTCCCAGACTCAGCGTCTCCCAGACTCAGTGCATTCTCCAGACTCGGTGTCCCACTCTCCTAAGCTGAGTGCATCTTCCAGATTCAGTGCTCATCTCCGAGACTTTGTGCCTCTTTTGGATTCAGAGCCCTAGTCTTCCAGGACCAGTACGCATTCTTCAGACTGAGTGCATACTTCAGACTTGGTGTACCATGCTCCGAGAGTCAGTGCCCCAAACTCCTAAACTGAGCGTGCCTCCTAGAGTCAGTGCCTGCCTTCCAGTCAGTGCACCAGTCTCCCATGCTCAACCATTGTGATGTAGCTCCCTCTCCGCCAACGTACAAATCGGGCCCCAAGTCTCCTATGTTCAACCTACCTCCCACACTCAGTGCCCATCTCACACACTCAGTGTTTCCCAGACTCAGTGCCACAGCCTCCCGGACTAAGTGCCACATTCTCATTGACTTGGTGCCCTATTCTCGCAGACTTAGTGCATATCCAAGTTTTAGTTTCTCCCATGCTTAGCACTACAAACTCGGTCCAGCCCCTGTGCCAATCTCCAAGACCCAGTTCCTCACTTGGATTCAGAACCACAATCTACCTGATTCAGTGTCTTCCAAAATCAGCGCCTATCTCCAAGACTCAGCCCATCTCCCAGATTAAGTCCATCTCTGCGGCTCAGTGCATCCAGCTCCCGGACTCAATGCCCGTCTCCTGGACTCAGTACCTCATTAGGATTAAGTACCCCAGTGTCCACATTCAATGCGTCTCTGTACTCAGTGCCAATCTTTCAGACTCAGTCCCAATCTCCTCGACTCAGTGCCTGTCTCCGAGATTCATTGCCCATCTTACTAACTCAGTGCCAGTCTCCCAGATTGATTGCGTCTCGCAGATAATTTTTTTACAATTCTTTTTATTAACCTCTTCGACGCTCATGGCGAGCTCAGCTCGTCATGAGTTACGTCTGTCATACGCTCATGACGAGCTGAGCTCGTCATGAACCGCGGGATTTTAAAAAAGTCAGCGCACAGCGGGAAAGCGCATAGCGCGCATGGTGATAAAGAAAACATCAGCAAAAATACAGTACAGAGGTTTCTTCAGGGTTGCAAATTATATGTTAGGGGGTCACAGGATAATCAATACTTACAGACAAAAGGGAACTTCACTGGGAGGGGGGTCATCAAGGACAGCATTTCTGGGTGGCATACAAATTTCTCCTCTGTAACTATTCCGGGGTCCCCATACCCGTGACCACTTTCGAGGGCGTCCCCTCGCAAGATACATAGTTTTCTCCCTAACCATACACCAATCTAAGTTGTTTTCCCACACTTCTATGGTGGGAGGTTGTTCCGCTCCCCATAACTGGGCTATATTTCTCTTAGCTAACATGAAGACTAGAGTAGACCATTGTGTCTGAGAAGTATTTAAGTTGGTGGGCTCCCATATGTTTAAGAGGCACCTCCTTGCCTCCGGCATCAGGGAGACCCAAATACCTATGCAGAGTTTCATGCATCTTGCACCAGTATGTGGTGATATGTTCACATTCCCAGATTATGTGCATAAAGGTACTTGTGAGACCACATTTCCATCTACATAGCCCCATATCTGACGGTCCCATGCGCACCAGTCGGGGTCCTGTGACATAGGGGGAACATCCATTACCACCCGGTTTTTACACCGCACTGCCATTACAACGCGGGCGTTATAACGCAAGCCGTTACCTTGACTTGCGCTGGAGGGCGCTCTAGGCTAAGGAATAGATTTACTATTCCAAAACCTTCCCTACTGTACATAGGCTGGTGTTGGAATAGTAAATCTTACTATTCCGAAGTCCAGCTCCCTACAGCGCAAGTCGTGGTAACGACGTGCGTTGTAAAACCCGCGTTGTAATGGCACGCGGGGTAAAAGCCTGCGTTGTGTTGACATACAACTGTGACGTAGACCCTGTGCAAAATCTTGAGTTGGACCAGTCTCACAAGAGCTGATATGGCGACCTCCCTTGGGGATGACACTACTGCCTGCCAATCTTGGTCATCCAGCTCTATCCCATCCTGCACCCATTTGTCTCTTAGCACCTCAAGGGGATCAGCTCTATGATTGATTCGTTTTTTATATATCAAGGAGATACTTTTTTCAGGGAGGTGGCCATCCAGGATTCTATCCTCCAGAGGTGAAGCTTCTGGGGGTTCCGCAACCCCAGGGAGTGTTGAGAGAAGCGAATACCGGACCTGTACATAGCGGAAATATTCAGCATTTGTCAGTGCATATTCCACCTGCATTTCCTCGAACAATTTAATTCTCCCCTTCCCCCAGATATCCTTGACGGTGGAGATCCCTATAAGGTCCCACTTATCAAAGCCTTTTGTTCTCCAGAGCTTACCTAGCATTTCGGAGTCCCAGAGGGGGGTGGCCATTATCTCTCCAACCCAGAGAACTCGTGGCGTCATGCCAGATCCGAACTGCGTGTTTGGTTGGCCCCGTCAAAGTCAGTTTCTTCAGCCTAGAGCACAGGGCTCTTCTATGCCTGCCCCCGGAAAGAGCTAATCTAACATGGCATATCGAGGATCGTCAACTTGACCATACGTGCCGTGATTAATCACAGCCAACTGGGAGGCCCAATAATATCTCTTGATATCTGGGAGGGAAATGCCTCCGTCGTACCAGGGAAGCGTTATTTTGTGCAGGGCAATGCGGGTCTGCCCTTCCATAGTAGACTACCCTGCAGGCTCTCGATCTCACGGAAATAACCAGATGGCACAATATACAAGGTATTCTGCAGGGGGTAGAGAAAATGAGGCAGAGTCATCATTTTAAAGAGGGATGCCCTACCCGACAATGAAAGAGGAAACTTCCTCCAATTGGCAATATCGCTCTTGAGCCTCTGCAAAGGGGGGGGGGGGATTTTGGGCATATCTAATCGAGGGATCCAGGGAGATAAAGATTCCCAGATACTTGAGACCTTCTGTATGAACCTGTATGGGACAGTTTCGCGGAGGGACAGGGGGGTCCCCCCTCAATACAAACAACAAGGATTTCCCCCAATTGATTGAGAGTCACAAATTTCTCCCGAAGAAGGCCAGGACATCGAAGACCACAACAATGGACTTACGGGGAGAGGTCAGGTAGAGCAGAATATCATCTGCATATAAAGATATGCGATCCTCCCATTCGGGGGACGACCGCAAGCCCCTAATTAATGGTTCCCAACGTATCCAGGCGGCAAGAGGCTCCAAGGCCAGTGAGTAAAGAAGGGGGGACAGCGGGCAGCCCTGACGGGTGCCTCGACTAAGTGGAAAAGGTGCTGAAACTCTGTTATTCACCACTATTTGGGCGAGCGGTTTCGTATATAGCAGACGTACCCATCTGATGAATTTGGGGCCGAATCCAAGTGTCTTGCAGATTCAATGCCCATAATTAGGGGTGAGCGGGAAATCCGTTACGCCTGCGGATTTTGCGGATTTTTGGGAAATCCGCGAATTTTGCGGATTTCCCGCAAAATCCGCAAAAAAAAATCCACGAACGTAACGGGTTCAAAAGTTGAACACCCACTCATGTAACTATTTTACAATGGCGCCAGCAAGCTGCCAGCGCCGTTGTAAAATAGTTACAAAGTTAGCTTGCACAGGAACCACTAGATAAAACGAAGCAGGTGCTGCTTTATTTTATCTAAGTGCTTCCTGTGCAAGCTAACTTTGTAACTAAATAGTTGCATGAGTAGGCTGGGCACAGGTCTGCTTTCTTCCCAAATCTACCGTGGAAAATCAGCTGATGGACCACTCAAGGGACCCCTGCGCCCTTCGGGGCGATTGCATAGTAACACACACATGGTCGCTCGAACTAGTTGATGCTCAAATTCAGTGACTCATTCATTAGCCCAAAAACAATTGTGAGCGTCGTCGAGGCTGGACAGGTGTGCCTTCTTCCCAAATCTACCGTGGAAAATCAGCTGTGATGCTGGATAGACTTTGCATCCTTGACTTTCACGAGCGCAATACCCGTGCTGTTCCTGTGACAAGGAGCTTCTTTCTCTTCATCTGCGGAACTGATCTTTCTCTGACCTTTTACACACAAGAGGCACATACCCTACTGGGCACATTGTGTTCGCACGGGTTTCTGCAAGTTCGCAAGCGTTTTGTACAATTTCGCAATTTGCGAAATTGTACAAAACCCTCGCGAACTTGCAGAAACCCGTGCGAACACAAAAAAAAAATCCGCGAGGATTCGCGGATTTTGCGGATTTTCGCAATCCGCAAATTCGCGGATTGCCAATCCGCATAATCCGCCCATGCCTACCCATAATCCTGGCTCAGTGCCAGTCTCCCATCTTTGGTGCATGTACCCCAGATGTATTGCATCCTGCCTATTCAGATCCCATTTTCCAGACTCTGTGCCTGTCTTCCGTACTCAGTGCATCTTCCAGACTCAGTTCTTTGTTTGGATTCAGTTTTCCATTCTCCTAGACTCAGGGCTTCTTCCTATATCATTGACCGCCTTCCGGAGTCAGTATGTCTCCCAGACTCCGTGCCTATTTCCCAGTTTCAATGGCTATCTCCCCGGTTCAGTGACTTTATGTGGCATCGGAGAAGAGCGCATCACACCACAGGTCGTGGCCGAAGGGAAGTGGGGTCCATTAGCTGGCACACAATTTGAGACCACTAGAAACACTGTATTTGTTGTAAAAATCACAGAATTAGAAAAAACAAAAATAGAAGCAACGGCATGAAGCAAAGCGTTGAGAGGGTATCTAATAGTGGTGTGGCCTATGTAATTAGGGCCTGGCTTGAACACATAAACTAAATTCCTGAGATTTCCATAGTGTGCCCGTCGAACAGTATTGTGGTGCCTCTCTAAGCTTTATTATTGCATCTAGATATTCTAACACAACATCTGACAAGCAGCTATTCTAGCCAGGACTACTGACTTTGTCAATGATTTTATTGTAAATCAGGAATATTGAAAATGTTTTAATGATGAGATTGTTAATTAAACATTACTGTTTAGGCGTGGAAAGGCTCTTTAGAGTGTTTCAATCACGAGCATTGTTGTTCACTCAATGCTAGACATGTAGGCCCCTTTTTCCTCTCCACATCTCCATCCATATGTTACACTTCACCGCTTTCCTCTTCAGCACCCTTTTTCACTCGCTTTTGAATGCACTTCCTTGCATTCCTCACTTCACCACCCCCAAACACACAACACACCCACTCAGCTGTAAGCACTGCATTTTCTCTTACCTTTGCCTTGTAAATATATTGACAATTGTGTACCTCCTTCGCACACACATTTGCAGAAAATAAAAATGACAACTGGAATAGGTGATCATTGTGCCAAGGATTGGATGACCATTCAGAACACCTTTCTGACCTACTGATAGGCATTGGGAGAAACCCCAGAGCTCTCAATCTTGGTCACTATACAAGAGTACTAAGCTCCATGAAAAAAATAAGGAAACAGATCATGGAAATAGCAAAACCCTCTAGAGAAAGCAAGATTAAGGTTAGGATCAAGTAAAATCTGAACAGGAATTAAATCACTGATCAGAATTACCTTAACGTGTATCACATTAATTATTCAGAGATCACTCAGAGTTTTTGCCCGAAAAGTTTAGGACATAAATATAGGGACCCGTTTCAATGCTTGTTTTTTTTCTTCTTATTACCACCGGCTCTGAGACCCAGACGGACCAGGTACACTTAAAGTTCCGCAGACTCACACTCTTTCCTTGGTCACATGGGCAGGAGGCAGCCTGGGAGGGTGGGAGAACTGACGAGGGGCCAACTGAGCTCCCGTGACTTCTTGGCGGGGAGGGTGCACGCTGGCTGGGGGTCTGAATATAAACAGAGTTCCTCCAGCGGGGTCTGCCATGTGGTTTGTTTCAGTTCACAGCCTCGTCCCTCAGACGGACGGGCTTCGGTGTCCCACGAGGGAGCAGTGCCTGGTATACGGGTCTCGGGCGGGAGGGGCGGTGAGGGCGGAGGGGAAGTGAAATAAGCGGAGTGAGAGACATTGAGAGGAAGGTGAAGAAACGGAGAAGCAGAAAAGACTGAAGGGAGAGAGCTTGGAAGTGGGAGAAAAAAGGGGGGGATACACTTGGAAGAAAGAAAGATGGTGTGCAGTAGGAGGAAAGAGGGAGGAGAACCAGAGAAGGGAAAGAAAGTGATGGAATGCAACACGAGGCTGGAGAAAGCGGTAGAGAGAAAGAAGCAAAAAAAGAAAGTGGGAGGAATGGACGAGGAACAAGAGGGGCGAGGAAACCATGGTGGGTAGGGCCCGGAACAGCAGGTGTCGCTGCAGGCCCACTGCGCACGGGCGTCGGACTCAACAGCAGTTGAGCCGTGCTGCAGACGCTAAGGTGGCGGAGCTGCGCGTGCCCTGGCCCCTGTGGTTACTGCTCGATGGCTGAGGTGCTCTGACACACAGAGGAATGGGCGCTTCAGAGTGGGCAACACTGAGAGCGCGGACTTCAAAGGCAAAGACTCAGTGAGACTTGAGGACCCCTCCTACTACTTCTCCGCCCTGAAGGGTGCGTAGACACAACTTGGCAAAAAAAGTCACACGTTTTTCGCACACAAAAAAAATACAGACACGTGAAGACACTAAAAGTAGAAGGGAGGACAGTTGAGGCGAGATCCCATGATGCGGTCACAGGCGGCTTTAACAGACGGGGGTCAAGGGGCGGAGAGCAGAGGTCAGACACAAGGGAAGGGCAAGGGTCGGATGGATTATGTCAGTCTGAAGCTCCGGTGATGAAAAGAGCGTGAGGCAGGAAGGGTCCCCGTGGTGGGAGGGTCTCAGAGCCAGAGCAGAGGCGGAACTGGGAGATGTTTCACCGTGAGATTTCCTTAATGTAGTTCCAGTGTGTCCAGCTGATGCTGGAACATCTATGAACATCACACCCGAGGCTGCGTGCAGGCCCTACGAGCACAGCATGCAGGGCCTATTGGTTTTAAAATGCAGCTTACATTTTGTTAGTTTCTTTCCAGAGGTAGATGTGGGCGAACAATCAAAACTTTCCAAAGTCGGGGGTGGTTCTTACCAGCATCTGTATTCAGGCCGAACACCAAAGCACTTTCTACTGCACATTCTCAACGGAGAATATTTTTTTCAAACGTTTCTCACACTGGCGAAGTTTTGCAACATTCCTGATTTTATCCATTTGCAAAGTTATTCAGTTTCCGTTTGCCCGCACCCTTGCAATTGTTTATATGCATTGAGAAATAGTTGTCATTGTGGCATTGAAGGATAACATTCACTCGAATCAAACCCAGTCCAGCTAGAAATGTGTGCGGACTCTTCCCCCTCGAGTTCACCTTCTGGAAGCTAGTTTATGCACAATAGCAAACGTATACTCGTATCTTCTGTGCAAGTTTACTCTCTTGTGACATGTATTCTCACTAAAGTCACAATTTCATCCAAATGTGGGTGAAGCATGAAAGTTTGCAACCCTGTAAACTTGAGCGAAAGAACCTTAACAATTTTGTAGTTTCAAAGACAATGTAACAGACGCTCAGAATTTTAAAATATTTACATCCCATAAGCTGCACGTCTTTAACAAGCATTGGAAAAGGCAATAAGTTTCACTTTTGGGACCTATTGGCTTTGTCAATGCCTTTTGAAAATGCTGCATTGCATTGGCAAGCTGCTCTGCAACATGGTCAAACGTATAGCAAGCACCGGCAAAGCCAACAGGTGTCACCTTTGGGACCTTTTGTCTTTGCTAGTGGTTTTAGCCGTGTAGCACAACATCCCCAGTGCTGTGACGCTTGGCTAGATAATTTAAAAAAAACTTTGTTTTGAAACAGCACCACACATATGCATGCCTACACAATGAAGCATCCACTCTTTTTCTCTTGTACATTTTCGATCTGAGTTGTACTGGTAACCAGTGGTCGAAGTGTGCGGGAACGGCAGGGCACGGCGTGCCCCTACTTCTTTAATTCTGTAGATTCCGTTCCCCTACTTTTTTTATTATGAACATACGTCCCTGGACTTCAGAAATATTCTGTTCGTGGACGGGCGGGGAGCAGAGAAGGAAAAGGTCTCTTACTTCCTGCCCAGACAAGACAAGGAAGGTGTCCGCTTCTGCTCTGCCGCTGGCAGCTGCCCCCTCTTTCTTACTCCTATTCCCTCTCTTTCTAACTCCTTCTCACTTACCGAAAATCATAAATCAAAAAATGGTTCTCACCGTCTCTTCCTGTCGTCCATTTGTAACCCTGTGAAATGGATGCAAAAAAGAAAACCACTTTTGCTGAAATGCCGTTTTGACATTTTTCTATTCCAAAGTGCAGCCTCGGAAATAAAATGTTAAAACTCTGAAAAATAATTAAATAAAGTAAGATGGAGTGTTCTTAAAGTGGCCAGATATTTCTTTTCAAACCCCAACACATTAGCGCCACTTTACAGAGTTTGCCAGTAAAGCGCTACTTTTGTTTTTCTTTGAACAGCATCGTTTTCCTCCAGTACCTCCTACCTGAAGGCATGGCCGGCGCTAGGCATGGGCAGTGTGGGCAGCTGCCCAGGGCCTGGCACACTGCCTGCCAGGATGGGGGCCCCCACAATGGCAATTAACACCCCACTATTCCTCGTGTATGTCTGCCGATCAGAGTGAAAGTAATGCTTTACAAATGGGCTCATGGGAGGGCCCGCCCCTCCAGGGGCCTCTAAGGGATGGTATGGGAAGGCCTAGGGGAGGGTACACCTCTCAGGCAGCCAGTTCAGAGACTCGGCAGGGCGCCCATTGTCAGCACTTTAGCCCACACAGGTGTAACTCAGCCTCCAAGCAATTCTCACACCTTCAGTTCGAAATGGGCTGTACAGGAGTTGCTTGGGGTGGCTGAGAAGAGGAGCTGCGGCCCAAGTGGAGTCTGCACAAAGCAGATTCCTAAGATCAGAAGGTGTCACTTATGGAGATTTCAGGGGCCTCCCACATTCCCTTTTGCCCAGGGCCCCGAAAATCCTAGGACCAGCCCTGCCTGGAGGTACTGCAATGGTTGATGGGTGGATTGGAAAACGAAATGTGTATGGCGGCTTTGTGTTCACAAATGTGGTCTTTTGAAACCATACTGCTTACGTTTTGTAAGCATATAAGCAGTGGACATTGTAATGGGTCCTTTCTGGGCCTTGTAGTTATGTCCTTAACTTTTCAGGCAAAAATACTTGTTGATTTCTGAATAATGACTGTAAAAGCGTTAAGATGACCATGTTCCAGCTTACATTTTACATGCTTTATTAAATCTTTCATTCCTTATGAGTGTTTACTTTTTCCAGGATGTTGTTACCTTTTCTTTTAGGCAGCATATTGCTCTTGCCTAGTGTGTAATTTGAATTGAGTCGCATCCAGTTATTTATAGCAGGTCAAATTGGGTAGTAGCTGAAGGCAGTATGAGTTTCTCTCAGAGGGGCAGTGTAGTGTTCAGTGAGGGAGCAGATGTAGCACTGGGGGCGGAGCTGCTAAATTTAGAACTGGGGAACCAGGTTCAGCCTTCATGACCAGTCCCCCAGACCACTCTCCGGAGGGAGCACATTCCCATGCCAGACCTTAAAAGGCACCAGAAAAGCCCTGGTGTGTTAGCACCAGCAGGTGGACCCTAGCAGTGGCAAGTGTGGGTTCACCTTGAAGGCTTGCCCACCACAATCCATACTGAAGTTCACCTCCAGTCTTGCGGGCAGGCCTACGAAGTAGCAGACCCTAGAGCAACAGTGACTCTGTCACTGAGGTCACAGGACCCCTGAGAAGAGCTGGCTCTAGGGCGTTGCGACCGGTGTGCCCGCAACGGGCTCTGACTTTGAGTGGGGGCGTCGTATATTATGGTTTTAAAAACACTTGCTGCCTCCTTCCTGGCCGCCAGCTATTTTGGGAATATTAAAAATGTCATGATAACTCTGATGAATAAACTTATTCCTAGAGCGAGATCGGAGATTTGTCTAGTGGAAGTTTTGACTCATGGAAAGATAGTGCAGAGGGTTAATGTGCCTGCTGCAAAGAAAATGTACCAGGCCCATCACAAAGTGCACATATTGTAAATAGGTCAGTGGGTTACTGCTTTTGTCAGTGAGATCCTTTTGCTACTTGCAGTTTATAAGTTAAAATCTTAACATAGAACAGTGAGCTATTAACTGTCATCTACGAGCTGCATACAAACTGCAAGGTATAAACTAGAGCTTTATGTTTTATTCCCTAAGCCTTTGATTATCCTAATGTTGCAAAAAGTGTTATTTTTGATACAAATCAATAATGATTTTTAAAGAGAACCCCCAATCATGGTATTACGTTTTAAATTCTGAGTTTGTGTTTCTCCAGGCCACTCACTATTGAACTATACTGCCCACTAGTATGGTTGTCATGTGACTCCTACACCTTGTAGTCCTTTGTCTTATGTAACATTTCCTATACACTCATTTACACACGTAAAATTGATTGTCTCTGTGTATATTGCTGACGACAGAAACTCCATGGTTCGGAAACAAATGGCTCAGGCTTCCACTTTTAAGCATTTTTGGGACATTCTGTGATTAAAATAAATTTACAAAGTGGAATATGTTTCTAATGTCAATAGCTCATATTAATCGTTAAATAATCATGTGTATCCATTGGTTGAATTACATAACATAATAAGCTGTAACTGGTCAGTGAAATGCCAAACAAATACTACAGATTGGGATGTTTTGCACATCCTGGCCACACCTCTGACTCCGCCCACTGATCCAATCCTCAGGTTATTCCCGCCCTCTGATTCTCCGCCCACAGTTCCTCTACTTTTTTCCCCCACTTCGACCACTGCTGGTAACTAAAAAGAAAAAAAATGTCCAAAGCGTTCTTTTTTTAAAGTGGGTGGGGAGGAACACCAACGAGAGTGTGGAGCAACAATTTCGGCATAATTGGGAGGTGGAACAAACACAGGGCACAAGAGGTGGAAGCAACCTGGGGTGACAATACGGGTTCGAAGCAAAACATGAAGCACAGATGCAGAAAGCAACAAAGGAAGTACAGGTGGGGGATCAAGCAACAAGGTGCTGGCGGGGAGACAGCACGAAGGCGAGAAGGCAACGCAAGAGTCGTGGGGAAGAAATACATGTATGAGAGAGAAAGGAACATGGAGAATGGTGGTGGGAGTGAGAAGCACACGAGGGAGACAGTGGGAAAACACACGCAATCTTGTAGATTGCTTAAACAAAATGAAACAAGTAACAACACATGTAACAAGGGGTGTCACCATGGGAGGTTACAAAACGAGACAAGGCGGTACTAAGGAGGGACTACTAAGCCTACTAGGCTGCCCAGGCGGGACCTAAAAACCAGGGTGCCTGTGCAGAAAGCACAAAAAGCCTAGATAAATGTATATTAACCTGGGGAGGACCCCGTATAACAGCACTTAACAAGGATGGATAAATCTGGAGATCATGAGGCATTAGCAAGCAAGGCAGTGAGCCAAGAGGATGAGTTCGGCATACAGTATCAGTTAGAATTCCTCCCATTCTGGCAACTGATGGGGAGGGGATATCGTCCTGCACCCAAAGATATGTGCAACAGTAATCCAAGTGGTCCATGTCTTGAACATGCATACACCCAGATCTGCTGTTCGAGCCGTCATTGCTGTGCATGGTGGGAGTTTTATCCTATACGTACAACGATAAAAGCAAAACTACAAACATGCAATTTACAATTGGTTAAAAAGTCAGAACTGGATGAGCACGTCACGGATGACATCGGTCCACCGGGCAAATTTGCAATCGCCTGTTCTATGATGTTCTGGTTTTCATATTTAATGTGAGACTGATCGTACTCCTGCATATGGGAACAGGCATAACCGTACATTTATTCCAGTGTGTGATAGGCATTCTTTCAACTCAATATAAAAGTGCGGGTAATGGCCCTTATCTCTTGTTTACATCACATTACTGAGAGATCGAAAAGGGTGTTGTAAAGGACAACTGCTAGCCATTGGGCATCCTGGGACTCAAGAACCAGCTGAGCCCTTGGAAGAGCTCAGTGTGGACAGACGGAGCAACCAGGTTTTGGTGTTTGAGTGTATGGTGGAGAAGAGAGCCAAAAGATCTACTGCTAAGGATGAACAGGGTTCTCTACCTTGTCTGCACAGCCTGGATGTCCCAAAATATATATGAATAAATACAGATGGAAATGTTAAACATAAATATCACAACACCTGGAGCACCTGTTATAACCAAAACACTCCCCATCCCACCTTCCCACAGCTACCATATTATTGGTGACTGAAAGTCAGTTCTGAATTTTCAGCCAGCAGAATGTTGCATTCTGGGACATATAGTTGGCTTTTTTTATCATTAGTGTGGGTTAGATACAAAGTACTGAAGGCTAAAAGCCCAAGTGGTGGCGGGTCGCTGGACTTCGGCCTCTGCACCCTGCGGCTCTCTGTACAAACCCCGCCAGGGAGCAGCCAGGAGCCACCACGCAGAGGAGCACAAAGCTCATCAGTTACGTGCTCACATCCCCAGAGAGGGGTGTATGTCAGTGGATATTACTTGAAGGCGGACATACATAAGCCACAGAACCGAGCACAAAACCACTGTGGTGGAAAAGGCGGGATCAAAATATGCCCGAAAGAGGCAGTCTCTGCACTTTTGTTCGAAACTTTCCTCCAAGTGTTGTGAATGTATGTTTGAATAGAATGCGGTCAGCAATGGGGGATATAATGCCAGTAACATAATCTTCCGTCATGCAATGATGGATGGGTCTGGCTTAGCATGTGTAACGCCGGGACATCTTTTCCCAGTCAACGACCCGGCCCTTCGCCTCGTCTAAGGGGGGGGAAGTACCAACGTTAGACCGCTATCACTGGCACCAGTGCTTTCCCGCTCAAACCTAGCGAGTGTCTCTGACATAAATAAAACCCGAGCCGGCCATTAACAAACCCTTCAATAATGACTCTTTGAGCCATTCAGGGGCTGGGTCTACACCACATGGCTCTTACTTCAGGAAACACAGTATTGAAGATACTTTAAACTCTTCAGGATGAAGGTGCCCACTCTGTATTTACAAATAACTGGGGCACCCTGTCACTGCCCAAACCACTCAATGCTGTAAAGGAGGAAGCCCTCCAGATATCTGATAGGGTCACTGAGTCTTTCTCATCCTTGGGGAGCTTCATGCTGCCTAGTTGAAGGAATGACTGTGACTGATAACTCGACGCGCACAGTACTCTCCTGTAGCTAAACAGAGCCTTGTGTGATTTTGGGAGGGGTGCCGCAGACCCCTGCTCTCTGCCATGTTCACCAGGTCCTCTGAGCCCTTCTAAGACAGGCGGTAGACCCTGCTCTTACCTCGCTACAAACACAGAGCCTTCCACCTGGCCATAATCTCTTTAAAAGCAAGTTGTCTCCGATTAACAAGGAAAATAATCAAAGACTAAACATCGCATCATCAATTCATCACCGTCCCATGAAGCCAGCGTCTATTCACTGCATACCACTTTGTGCGTGAAACCAACACCACTTCACGTGAATGAGCCAAACATCGCCTCGTTAACACAATATGTGTACCCCCGTGCAGAGGGCGCGAGGCACCGGGGGTGCGATCTGTTGCACCCATCGAGGTCACGAGAAATCCAGCGGGGAGGAGGGGGGGTGTTGAAAGCCTCACCTGGTGTACGTGGGCACTCCGGGCTCTACATCTTCTCCGGCCTCCAGGGGTCAGCGGGGCCCCCTTCATTTGTAATCCTCACAGTGTCACACAGGCTTTTGGGAAAAACAAAGCCATGAGTGGTGCGCGCGTGAGCCATATGCTTTCAGTTATCGCGCCCGTATCTTGGCACAATAACTGAAACTATATAGCAGGAAATGTGCGTAATAGACACCAATAGGCCAGGGGTGGAGCTGTGTGCCTGCCTCTGGCCTATTGTGTGCTATCTTTAAAACAAACACGCAGGGAAAGGCCAATTGCAGGCTGCAAAAGTAAAAACACACGCACAAGCTTGGTCATTTCCAGAGTCCATTTCTGAAACCCGGTCAATAGGACTCTCGCTGCGCGAACACAGGTGCGCAGTGTAACGCTAGGCGCGAGACCTATGCTGGGGTGTTCAAAGGCATATCCACATCATCCCTCTAATCTAAATTTACCAAGACTTGTTCCAAAGCAAGAGGAGTATGACATTCACATCCAAAAAAGAAATGGGATACCCAGATAAGAAAAGATATAAATGAGAAACATACGAATCGTCCAAAATGTATGCGAGCGCAATGTGTCATTGCAATATTTTAATTCTGTTTGCATGCTTTTCTTTCAATTTACATATCTCTTTTCATTTGTATGTGCACATGGAGTCCTCACTTCTTATTTCTACGAACACGCAAAAATAGAGGTTCTAGTCTGCATCCACAAAGTCCTCCTCCCATTGCCATGTACACACTCATTCATAGCAAGAACACAGACATATTGTTTTATATACGTAAATTCACCAACAATTCCGGTGCTGAAAATTTACAGGCAGACTGGGATTACAAAAAAGACTCCTTTCTAGTTTCTTTTTCTCCAAGCATTTCAAAAAATACATTTGTCATCCCATGCCACGACCATCTCTTTCCCTGTGTGGGTGGTGGTACACTTCCTATCCCCAGTTTGTTAACTACTTTCCTGTGGTTGTTGTTTATTTGACTATACATTTGTGCAGATTGTCCAACCCTTGTGTACAAGTCCATAGGAATGTATCACAAACACACAAAAGAACAGACACGTCCCATTGTCAAATACTTTGAGGTTTCAGCTCATATGCAGGCCAGAAAGTTGAAGGCTAATACTTTATATCCAGGGAAAGGCCGTTTAGGATCCATATTTATTACGCAAACTACACAAGAGTATGGCCCACAGATCAAGTGTGTGGGGGGGAGAAAGAAGGAAGGCAGGGAATCCCTCCTACATAGTTCTCATCTAGACACCTCTCAGGGCCCCCGGACATGGAGCTATCGTTGAACATTTCCCTTGCAGTCTCAGCATCACTTACTGAGAATGCTTCATGGTGGGCATCCCAGGCTCTCAACACTTCCGTGCAGAGATCTGCCAGTGGAAGCCGGCAGATCTGGCATGCATCTTGCCTTTGTAGTGCCCTCTGCTCAGCCCTGACCCATGTGTCTACATTGCTCTCCCAGGCTGTCATCGCGGGCCCCGTCGCTGCTTTCTAATGCAGTGCTATCTGTCTCCTCGCCAAGACCAGTGCTAAATCCACAAACCTGTTGCCAGCAGGCAGACCTCCACTGGGTTGGGAAGAGTTCTGGCTAGGGTCCTCTTAACCATGGTCCAGATTGTCTCTCAGAACTCCCTAAGGTGCACACACTCCCAGGTTATGTGGGCGAACCCCACATCTCCCAGTCCACATCTAGGACAACCACGGACCTCCCTTTCACGCACAACATACAGTCTATTAGGTTTCAAATATATCATATGGATATAATTGAATCGAATTACCTTTAAGTTAGAGTCTCTGGACACCTGTTTCGGGCGCCCCCATACCCGGGTCCATTCCTTGTCCAGCAGATCTCTTCCTATTGTTTCCCCTCACTTCTCTCACATCCAAAGTAGATGCCTTTTCAGCATTTCCCACAACGCTCTGTACAGCCACTTCACTAAATGTCTGGCTGCCCCTAGTCAGGGGCAGCTCCTCCCCTAGGGCGAAGAAACGTCAGCCGACTGCTTTCTCGCAGTGCGAGAAGCAGAAACATAAAATGGTAAGACTACCATATTATGTTTCTGCTTCTGGCACTATGAGAAAGCAGAAGTGTTTGGTTGGGGGCGGGTGGGTGGTTCTGCTCTACGGCAGGGGAGGAGTGGCTTGCCACCTGCTGAGGGCGCTGACTGTTTGGTCGGCCCCAGGGCCGACCAAACCAGACATGCACACTCTGCCCATTGTCCATGTAGGTTGCAGTGCAGCCTACATGTAGAAAATGGCCTCCCCACAGGCGCCTGGCTGGTGGGTGTCCCGTCCAATCACAATGCTGCCATTGCAGTGTTGTGATTGGCTTAGGAGAGGGAGTCTGCCTGCCTGCTTCCTGTTCATGCCGGAGGCAGGAGAGCAGGTCAGGAGAGACGATGCGGGACCCAGGAAAGTGCGTTTATTTTATTTTTAAATTAACCCACCCATGCGAACCCCTATGAGAACCCCCTCGCAACCCTCACCCACGAGTCATGCCGGCCATGACTGCCCCTAGTGTTATCAACTCCTGGAGGACCCCATGTGCTTGTGGTTCCAGTTGGCCGCTCCGCCATAGGTCCCTAAACGTTGTTGTCATAGAGTGGTATGTCAGAAATTGCCCATGTGGTAGATTGTATTGGGATAAAAATCATCTAGAGGAATTAATGCCCCCACTTGATAGCAGTCTCTCATTGTGGTGATCCCAGGCATCGTCCATTCCGACAACTGAGCCCTCCAGGAGTACAATGCAGATTGCAACAGCACGCCTGGCTTAGGGATAATTACAGCCGGGTGTAGGAGCTTGGTCCACAACCACCCCTGGCTATTAATCCAACCCTCCTGTCCAGCAGTTTGAGATTGCTGCCATCTAACCATTGGGCTAACCACTGAAGCTGGGTGGCCAGGTAGCACAGCTCAAACTTGGGGGCACCGAATCCCCACTCCTCTGGTGCCCCCTGCAACACTACCAGAGAGACTCTGTTCCGCCCACCATCCCATATAAGCTCCCGAAGTAAAAGATTTAAGCCCACAAAGCATGGGGGCACGACCACCACCACTAGTAGGTTTACAAAGTAATATAGAAGTCTAGGAAGCATAAACGTTCTTGACAGTGCTATCTGGGCCATCAATGGTAGTCGCAACGAGAGCCAATATTTGACATACATTTTTTATGCTCTCAAGAGCAGGTTCAGGTTGCCGTCTCTCAAGTCCTCTAATCTATGGAATATCTGTAATCATAAATACTTAAAGGAAAAGGTTGACCACGTCAATCACGCGGAAAGATCTGCGAGTGGGGGTAGTCAATCGCCAATGGGAAGACATGGGTCTTGGCCTTATTGAGTCTGAGCCCTGCAAGTCGAGCACACTTATTCAACAGAGTCAGTGCCTGCTTCACTCCTTGACTACTGTCTCCCAGATACAGCATCAGATCATCTGCGTAGAGGGAGATCACATGTGTCCTCCCTACCAGACACGTGCTGTGGCGGTGCACCCACTGTCTGAAGATTGCTGCTAGTGGCTCAGTGGCCAAAGCAAACAAAAGCGGGGACAGCAGGCATCCTTGCCTGGTACCTATATATATTGTACAAGTGTGATATCACCCCATTTGTCCTAACCCATGTAGTTGGGCGCACGTATAGTAATTTCAGCCACCTGATTCAACCCTCGCCTAGACCCATGCATTCCATCTTGGCATATAAGACGTCCCATCTCACCAAGTCAAATGCCTTTTCTAGGTCTATTGACATGATGAGAGCCTCTGCATATCGGCTATGGCCGGTGTGGTGCATGACATGTGCGAGTCGGTATAAATCTGTTCTAGTCCTCATATATAAGCTGTACCACATGAGGTAAAAGTCGCAAGACCAGGACTTTGAAGTCGACATTGAGCATAGAGAGGGGGCAAAAGTCTGACGCATGTACTTCCAACCCCTCTGTCTTCAGGAGGGGCAAACCCAGCATATCCCATGCCTCCATGTATAATGCCTCCAGTTTTGGAGCCAGTGTCTGCGCATACGAGGAGTAGAACTCCACTGGCAGGCCGTTCAGTCCCGGAGTCTTCTCTCTGGCCATCTCTTCGAGTGTCTCACATATTTCCAGTACTGTCACCGGGCCTCTCAGGCTCTCCCTAAGAGTAGGTTCCAATGTCTTTAGTGGCAGGGGCAACAGAAATTCAACTAAACCCTCCCACACCTGTGGACTTGGCACACCATACAACTTGTCAAGTAGTCACTAAATGTCCCATTTACTGCCTTAGGGGTGTATAGTACTGTCCCTTCTGTGGACATAATCTGGGTAATGGAGGATTCCCCAGTTTCTGGCCCACCAACCATGCGAGCAGTCTACCCGCTCTGACCCCCTCATCATGCACTTGTGCCTGGTACTCACGTAGGTCCAGGCATCGCAGTGGTACGCACCCTACTTTGTTCCAATTTTGAGTCCTCTAGTCTTATGTGCGTATCCGCATTGGCCATCAGTTTGACCCCCGTCATGGAGTTTAGCCTCTAGTCTGTTGAGCTCCTCTAATATTGCCTTCCTCATCCCCACTGTTCGGCCGAAGCAGTGTCCTCTCACCACCACATTAAAGGCCTCCCGCTCCGCAGTCCTAGAGCCTGCCATACCCTGGTTAAACTGGAAATACTCAGAGACCGCTGTCTGTAAAGAAGCCCGTTAACATGCATCTTCCAGGAAGGAAGGGTCAAGCTGGCAAGTTGGGTTCATGGTGGGCTTCTGCCAGGGGGCGTACATGGATTAATAATCGATTATGATCGGATAATGTGCGCCGCAGATAGTCAGTGTGGGTTATAGAGGGTCCCAGGCGAGCCAAACAGTAGTATATTTCTCAACAAGTATGTAGGCTACATAGGTGCGAGTAATATGAATAATCCTGTAGGTTCCCATGCTACCTTTTCCAGATGTCTACCAGGTCCCACCGTTCCATCCATTCTCTGAACCCCTTCATAACTTTTGATACCAGCTTACCATTTAAGAGGGGTTGGGTCGACCTGTCTAGGTCAATATCATCCACGCAATTAAAGTCTCCCCCTATCCGGATGTCAGTTGTGTCGAGTAGAGAGAGGAGTGCAGACAGTTGCTTCAGATATTGCACCTGATCTTAATTCAGGGCACAGGCACTTCCCTGCGTAATCACTTTTCCTAGTAACCTGCCCTGTACCAAGACATAGCCGCCCTCTGGGTCTATGAGGGAGCAGTCCACTGCAAAGGGGGTGCCGGCCCTGATCCACTCTAATGTCCCCCTCGAGAATGCCAAATAGTTAAAAGATTTACTACTTGAGTTTGTAGCATTCCATCAATGGTATATTTCATGAGGCATTACTGATGATTGTTAGTTCATACATTCTTGGGTATTTTATTTCACAGGACATTAATACCGATTGTTATATTTCATACAGTGTTCCTATTTGAGGTTGTGTTAGCTGGAATGCTACCATTACAGGCCATATTTCATTGGTTGATATTGCTGGATGTTTTATTCTATGGGTCATTAATTGTTTGTGGTTGCATTTTGTAGAACATTACTATTTAATGTTTTACAAAACATTATCCTTGTGTACAATATCTTATAGACAGTCACTTGTGTGCCTGATTGATTTTCTCTGTACCCCTACCAATTTAAATAAACAAAGTGAATGCAATATATTTAATAGTGTATGCCTATTTTTCATCCATTGCATCATTCATTATTGTTATCATTTATCCCATTTAAACAGTTTGTGTGTATGCTTTAATGCTGTTAAACACTTGATTGCGTGTAATTCTTATGATTTAATTCGATGCGCCATATTTTATAGACGGCTAAATATCTGGACGAAATAGGATTGGTTGAATGAATGACCCCCTTTTTGGCCATTTACTTCAGTTGATTCTGCTACCCAAGCTCGCAAGGATTGCCCTTATTTTTTTTTAACATAACAATTGTCCTGGGCCTGCCCCTTTCTGCTTCTGGGTGGCCCCCTCACAGATTTTCTACTAAAGTGCCTATGGATACCATTGATTAAGCTTTCTCTGTTTCTCGTTGACCTCAAACCAAACACCCTCTAACAAAGTGTCTGTGGTCTTCGTCATGTTCCATTTCTGTGCGAACTCTCCAGGCCCTTTAATGAGGTGGCTATGAAATTTCCCCGGAACTCTATTGTACCTCTTCTGAGTGAATCCCATAGACCCACAGACTGAGTCAGCTTACTTTGTCTGGTTCTCACTGTCACCCTCACGAGGAGGGTCTAACTAGCAGCACACTACATTACTATTCTTCAATCAAGCACAGAGTTTGGAGAACACATGCTGCATAATGCATGCTCTCTTCTCATACATTTCCCAAAATATTTGCATAATATCAGCAGTGTCAGATTTGCTGCAATATGGCAAGGCTATGGGTCAGGACCTCACTCAACTTTCCCACATAGGTGCTACTACAACTACACGTCTTTCCAAAGAAAGATATATGCCTTCCTGTAACCACTCTAGACAGCACCACAATGCCACACAAGCAGCGGTTATACAAATGCTAGATAAAATAAGATATTGCAATGTGTGTGTTGTTTTAAATAATATATTGATTCAGGTGCTGTTTAAAGTGAGTTTTGTGCCTCGTTAGTTTGGGAACATTTTAGATTTTGGTATTGTTGTATTTTCAGCATTATTGTTACAGTTCTCCATTTTATATTTTACTGGGGCAAATGGGTTTTATATCAGGTTCGTTGTTACTGTTGACTGCCACTTTTGTATACCTGATTTGAAAGGACTGTTGCTTCTTGGTGTTCATGGGGTATCATATTTGGGGGGCAAAACATTTCACAAGTAGACATTCTACCTTAAAGCAATGCCACTGTTTAGCATTTTGTTTTCTTGATCATTTTTCCTGGGGGGTGCTATTGTCAGGTACTGCATTTACCGCAGTTAAACTCCTGGATGTGGATTTTATCATTGTTACACGTTGTTCTTAATTGAGTTTTATTCTTAGAAATGATGTTTGTTTGGAAATGTACCTGGAGTTGTTACTGTTCTTTAGTTAATGTTATGTGTTATAATTCATGGTGAGTTCTTGTGTATTTTCCCTAGTCATTGTTTGGTATTGTATTCCATGGCTTGTTCCCCGTGTGTGTATATTCATTCATTTGCATGTGTTACCTTTTACATGTATTACTCATTGTTCGTTATTTTTTTGATTACCGGTGCTTAGTTTGAGCCGGTGGGGGCCATCAACACTCAATTCTAGAGAGAACGTACAAAGGGGGGAAAAGGAGATAGAGAAAGACTGAAAAAACGCCACAAATGGAAACACAAGAACCTGCAAGAGTGAGATAATAGAAAGGCATGAGATGGATTCCAGAATTTGCAGCCTTGGTATTCGGGATTCTGGGCCGAGCTTTGGGCACAGCACTTATTCTTCTACAAATTAAGCACTTTTGATAAGTACTGTATTACAGTGTTCCTTTCTTGATGTTTTATTTTCATGGGTACTACTTACAGCTCTTTGTAGTTTGCGTCGTACAGAACCACCCACTTGTTCTGCAAATGTGGTTGCCACTTTATAGATTGGTAATTGGGATCTAGGTAGGATCCATTCAAGCTATCATTGTCCTGGACCAGGCCTGCAAAGAAACCAAAAACATAGTGAAAGACTGTACCTGACTCACCAGGGTACATCTGCAAAAGCACATTACGCCTTTTAGTATCTGCACTATGCTGAAGCCACTACACATTTCCCCTTTGAAAAAAAACTACATGGATCATGGCGACATGTATGAGCTCAATGTATGTGACAGTGAAACACCCAGAACACGTTGGACACACATGAATTCAAGACAGAGTCTGATGGCTGAGAACCGTAATAAATACTGATACAAGTGAGAGATCAACGCAGAGCTAATTGAGAACCCAACACCCTGTGCTGGCTGAGAAACCAATATAACCCACATAACTATGGCAATAACAGATCAAATCAATATACACCCATACAATTCAAGATCCAAAGAACACAGGAATTGATGAGAATTCAATTCCAACAGATCCCACAATGGCTGGGAGCTCATCACCCAGTGATATGGGGAGAAGCACTCTTGAGATTACTAGAGAACCAAAGACAACTCAGATAGCGGATGATGAAATACTCAGGGCTCAGCACATCGAGATGGTTGAGAAAACAAACATACTGAGAAGTGTGGGAACCCAGCCTCAGATGCCTAAAGCAACACCAGATGCTAAATTAGCAAAACAGTAATGGGGAAGAGAAAGCACCTTAACTGAATGGAGAATGGTTAGCACACCGTTATGCACTAGGTGAGTAGAGGGACTCAGTACCTGGCTCCTGTTTGATCATTCCATTCAGCATCTGGGAGTTCATGGTGTTTGTCGGTGACTCGGAGTGTTTTCTCTTCTTTGCTGGGTGCACAGGCAGCCTGGAACGGGCAAACAAACATCACAAGTCAGCTACTAAAGGCTACAGCTGCCACAATGTTCTCTCGTTCTGTCTCCCACTTCTACTGCTCTCTTTAAATCATGTCTTGCTCATGAACAATGAAGGCTTACAGTAGTGAGATTTCTTTATTTGCTTGCCATGTTGTGTAAGTGCACTATGTCAAAGTAAAGTGGCTTTATAATTCCTGATGCCAAATAATCCATAAGAGACACCACATTGGGAATGTAAGGGAACTTTTGACCCTGATGACCATTGGTGAACCCCTCCTATTGCTGCTGCTTGGCAATGGTTTTGTTTGTGGTTGGTTTCTCCAACAAGCAGGATATAATTTCTGGATTTCAGAATAAAGGATATGGTATCGGATGGGAGTGGGCAGCTCCAGAATGCAAGCAGGCAACACACCTACCGATCTAGGTAAGGATGATTAGGAAATAAACCTGTCCTAGTAATGACAGAGCAGTAAGACTAGCCATCAGGTGCCAGTGGTTGTCCAGCATTTACCACACACGAGAGAAGTCCAGCTCTACAAAAAAGGGGATGTTAATTGGCTTTTGATCAAAGTTCAAAAGAATTTAGAAGATTGTGAGTAAAATATCTTTTTGGTAACTTAGCACTGACTGATTGTGCAACGGAGCCAGGATAAAGGAGAAAAACAATACAAGAACCACATTTTGGGCTTAGTTTTGAGGCTTGCCAAATATATGAACGGAAATGGTTACAGGTCAATAGGTAATATTTTGACAGTCGCAATATTCTGCCCATCTCCTCAGATGGGGTCTGGTGCTTAATCATTTAGACTCCTATAGGCTCTATTTGGGTCTGCCAGATCCTGGTGAAAGCGACTGCGGACAGAGGGATGTCTTACATACTAGGCCAGAATTCTGCCTCTCGGGAATGCCAGTAAAGCGGGAGTAGGGGGAATAACCCAGAACTACAGGAGAATAATACTGTGCAACATAATCACAACAAAAACAAAACTAAAGCAATGATATTGGACGCTAGAGGCACCATAGACACAGAGCTTGGACTGCGCATTTCTGAGTTTGAAAATATAGCATAAGCCAGAGAATTTCAGACATGGGGAATATCTTGATCTCTGATGGTTCCTATGACGCTGTCAATGGAAAGCTCTTGTGAGCAGGGGTTGATGCTTCCTAGGCTTTCCTCTCATTGCCAGAGGAGTCCCTTCTGTTACTCCCTGGAACTAAGATTCACAGATGTATGACAGGCATTAGATGTTTTCAGACATTTGGAACCCACGAGTAGGGATCAGCACTTCCCTTCCTTAAGTGCTGTGGTTGGCTTCGCTGGATGAACCTTTTTTTTCTGAGTTCAAGGTGATTCGTAGTGCATGGCTCTGCTATAACCCAGCACCATCAAGGAATTTGCCTCTTTTTTCTCAGCCCATCTCTTCCTCCGTGCTGTGTAATGGAGTTGGGCTTGGAACATGTCACTACGCTATCATATCTGGGCATATGGTGCACCCGAGCGTGTGTAAGGATATCAATACTAAAGCTTCGGCATGGAGAGCTGGGGTTCTTCCTATATGGTCTTCGATAGTGGTTCAGAGTGCAATAATCAGAAACATCCTCATTGGACGACTGGCCTACGAGGGATGGACAAGGGGAGCTGCTCAGAATAGGACACCAGCCATCCTACAAATCAACCCCCTGCTGCTTCTGGAACCCTATCTGCCTCAGGCACTGGGTCCTGTTTCCCCCTTTGCTTATCTTATGAATACAGAGGGTGAGGATCAGCGGTCAGTGTGTGACCCCAAGTCCTGACTGCTTTCACCTCCATGCCTGCTTTTTTCCCCTTAAACCCATCTATGTGTCCGGCTTCTTCATGTGTATATGTGTGCATCACAGAATCTGGGGGAATTTGTAATTGAGACAATACTGCACAACACACTGTACAGCTGTCCAAGGATGCACAAAGAGTCGTGAAATGTAACATTTTATTTCACAGCTTGTAGCCACTTCGTGCTGCAGAATGTTACATTCTCATTGTCTGCCCAACACAGGCCACTGACCACAGATGCAGCCTCACACCACAGTAAAGAGATTAGGCCTATATGTGAGAGCCAAAAGTGGCATTGGCATGTTTAAGGAACTTTTGGGTTTGGTGGACGAGAGGGAGCTTGGGGGTTAAGTGGTGTGTATAAGAAAACAGTGGAAGAGAGAGAAAAGGGGTACAAAGAGAATTTGTGGAGAACTCTCATAAAGGAGATACTCGACAACACTCTGCCTCAGCTTCCTTCCACACCTCCTTATAACTCCATACTTGTAACTTAGGAATCTTTGGAGAGAGGGGCAATTCTGTAGATTGAGGTGTGCCAAGTTCTGGTCTGTTTGATTAGAATTTGCAGAAGGGCATGCCTCTATTGTTGTGTTCCCCAATCGCCCCCAGCCAACCATGCATGCCTTCATCTCTCTTCTATGTTGGGTATCTGGAGCATCATTGTAGGTACTGGCAAAATGTGTTGCTATATACGATTACGTAATAATCACTTGACAGCACCCAATTTTGTAAATTGCATCCTATTATTTATAATTGTGTACAATAATTATCTCTAATTAAACGGGGACTGCTTTATTCTATGACTTAGCTGACAATGTCCCCAAGACTAAGAATAGGCTATGAAACTGATTATTAGTGCCAAGAATACAGAGGGGTTGCTTGTTATTGATTGACAAAGCTACCTTTTGTTACCGGGTATAATCAAAAGTGCCTCATATGCCGCTCGGCAGAGCTTCATCCACCATGACTATGGACTGAAGCAATAAGCAATTGGATAACTGCACAACATATCATAGTGTTTAAATCTCTGCACAAGGAGCAGGTATTTTGAAGAGCCTTTGTGTCTTCTTACATAAGTGCTTGGGTGGATGTCTCCGACTGGTGATTTCATAGCACCCTGAAAGTGATGGCTGGTGCAGATGTATCCCACACACAGTATGGCATCTACTAGCATTAAAGAACTGCAACAGTTCTCTGCCTCCTTGATAGATTCACCTTATTGTCAAGATAGGGTAACTCAATAAAGAATGCACTGCTGCACAAGCCTTCCCAATCCCATGGTTTTAGCACAGTAGCATGTTACACTCTGGAACCTAAGTGAAATAAGCACTATGCTCATACCATATGTTGTTTTCTGTTGGGTCACTTACTCAACTCCATGCTGTTGCTGCTGCTGTTGTTGCTGTTGTTGTTGCTGCTGCTGGTGTTGCTGCTGCTGCTGAAGAAGTTGGTGAAGCATTTGAGCCTGCTGGGCATGGTGGATTTCGCTGGGAGACATTCCTGGCCCTATCGGAGCATACTGCGGCATCATGGACTCCACTTTCATGTACAGCTCCCGCTGCATGCCAGGATAGTGAGGGTTATGCTGCTGGTGGGCAGGGTGTGGTGGCGGCAGGCCCTGCATGTGAACAGGAGGTGGAGGATGTTCCAACCGGGATGGTGGGGTCATGTGACATATATTTTCTGGAGTCATAGTACGTAAAAGGTGTGGATCTTGAAAGAAAAAAAAACACACACAAAAGAAGACGTTATAGGGCCAAAAAGGCAAGAGTGGTATTGACAACAAAGAGTACAGCCTCTTTACACAGAAGAAAAACTAGAATTGTACCTACAATAAATAACATTTTGCAATGTAAGCAATATCCGCAAAGAGGAAGACCTCAGAAACAAGCCAGACAATCCGAACGTGGCAAAGATGCAATTTTCACAAAAAAGCAATCCCACTGAGAAAAAAATGTTCTGGGAAAATGCCTAATGATTGAATTTGATATCCTGAATCAAGCTCTCATATAAGAGATGGCAAGAAAAGTAAAGTTATGGTAAAGAAGAGCATTTTACAGTGTGATGCTTTATTTATTTATCAACTAATTTAAGGGATATACCCGGTGCCAAATATTGGATTCTTTCAAGTTCACTGGGCTAGAATGTACCGTAGAGTTAGACAAAAAAAGGGTGAAGGCCCCTAGGTAGTTCAGACTTCAACCTGATGCCCAGTGAATGCCTCCAGCTGATATTCCTCATCACTATCCATAATAATGTTTTTAGGCCTGCCTAAAAGTTAATGCCTGTGGTGTGGACTGGGGAGAGAACTCTCCAAGCTTTGTCCCTGTTCTCAATTTTCAAGTTTCCACAATGGTAGTCACTACTTCTCAGCAATCTTGCAAAGTCTCTGTGTTGCCAAGACCACTTGTTTCAGAAGACTTGTATATGTCACCAAAAGGCTGGTGTGAGGTTCTAAAACAGTTCTCAGTAAGTGAAAGGTTTAGCGTTGCCTCAAAGAACAAGGGCAGATTCACCACAGATCACTGGCAGGCACAATTTAATTTGGATTCAGTGACAAGCATAGAGAAGTGTTAGGTATTGTCTAGACCATCACACTTTGAAAAACAAATGAATAATTATTAAAATCGAAAAAAGGTGGATCAAAGATAAACTTCACTAGACTATTTAGAAAACACTGTACTCCTGTCATAAACGTGTACTTCTACGAATAATGAATAGAAGTGCATGGGTGTTTCAATACGTTGAAAACCTCTGAAAATATCAATGAAAAGGATTACACGAGGTTGACCAGGACTAACTGCAAAGATCAGACTAGATAGTGTTCCTCAGGTGAATCAAAGGAGCAGGTGTGGCCCGTGAAGAGATCCGTTTTCTGACTTAGTGCCAAGAAAACAGAAAAGGCCGGATAACTATGTCATGTAGTCAACCATGATTGATACTGCAGTGCTCAAACTGGCCAGGTCTGCTGATTGGTTCTGCAGGATCATATGCATGTTCATATTTAGACACAGGGACCGTTTTTTTCTGGAATCAATTCACTAATTATTTTTTGTTTTTATTTATTATAAAATGTTCTGGATTTCTTTCTTCTCTGCTTGAGTTTTACAAACGGGAGAGTTTGACATATCTCTGCAAATCTCTTGCTCTTACGAAACTCATATTGCACAGCTGAGATGGGGGCATCACAAAAATCAATGAACTGTGGGGGCATGAACCAGTAAGAAAAATGTATATTTAGATATGTGTACTGCATTAAACAGACTGGAACATTTGATTGTTGATTGTTTTTTTGTTCCTTACCATATTAATGCCAATAAAAAGTTTAGTAAAACAAAAACAAAATCTATGAACTGAGCCTTCTTCCAACATTTTCAACGCTTCAATTGGGCAAGCAGATGTTAGCTCTTGTGGCGACCAAGAGTAAATACGATGAAGGCATGAGGCATCTCTTTTCAGGAAAATGACTACTGCAGCTATGAGACACTTTTGTACAACACAGGCCCATTTCTATTTCTATTCCAGGATAGCTGGCACAACTAGCAGGCACACACCAATTCCAACTCTCTTACGTAGCCACTCAATAGTTTGCCCGACTTGCAACAAAGAATTATTTAGTCGAAATCGAAGGAGATAAGTGACTTCGGACAGTCTTTTGAGCATCCTGTTAGAGATGTTCATTTCCGTCTAAGCCAAGAAATATTTATGGGGCAAATTACAACTTTGGCGGTGCGCGCCGCCACGTCTCAACCCCGTTTCCACACCGCCAAAGTCATGTCAGCACCGCCAACCAGATTACGGGGTTTCACGTGTCCGACAGGTATGTCTTTGGTGATCCCATGGTAGTGATTCTGAAAAAGGGCACCACAATGGGAGCGTCAAAGGCAGTTCCTGTACGGCATGGACTCTGTAGTCCATGCCGTGCAGGAACTGGGGTGCAGGCACACAGGTGAGCACAACGTGTGCTTCCCTGCATGCACCCCATGGCCATGAGGCAACATGGGGCCCTGTAGGCCCCCCCCATTGTTTCCTCTTTGTCACAGTTTTCATGGTGGGCTCACTGCCATTTAAACTGTGGTGGAGGGGAAACTCAAGCATATTGTGGCCTCAAAACCACTGCAACACTGCCAGGGATCTCTGATCTCAGGCGGTTGCGGCGCTCCCATGGCAGTCTGACCGCCCACCGGTGGACCTCCGGTGCAGCAGTGCCGGCACTGCCACCCTGACTACAGAGTTTAATCGGATCGCAATAGTCATAATCAGGCCCTATGTAGGGAAGTGAACTCAAAAAGGAATGCTTATGTGATACAGGCGTCCTTGCTCTTACTCCTACCTGCCACTTCAAGGGAATACATGAATATGAATTAATATTTTAATTATGAAGTGCTTCTGCTGCCCAAGAATCTGGGCTTTCAGGCACCAACAGTAACACCAGTGAGAGCTGGCAAGATCCGTGTGAAACCTAAGTAGCAAAAAGCCAGGTTTTCAGCATTTTGCAAAAGAGTAATATGGAGAAAGCTTGTTTCTGTTCTAGGGCAGCTCATTCTAGTACTCTGCTCCAAGTGTAATGGGTGTATCTGAGAGATGCCAGGCAAATCTCATCACACCAAAGGCTCTATATAAATAAAGCCTCGCGACATGTGGATGTCCTTTTTGATGAGTTTGTGAAACAATTAAACAGGAGACATCTTGGCACCTACATGGCATGTCAGCGGTTAATGGCAAGAGAGTTGAGCAGCAGTGCTTTTGCTAATAACTATAGTTAAAAGAAGACGAGAATATGTCTGAACAACATGAACTTAGTGAGGGCCAATTAAATGGCAGGGTGCAGTAGGAGCTGACTAAGAAGTACCTACAGGTGGGGACGAGAATTACAGTGTGCGAGACTGTAGGCTGTGTTAAAAAAAAAAGAGAGATGGAAATTTAGAGTATGAATATTGGTCTTTTTCTGAGACTCAAGGAGGCAGGAAACATTTTAATGGAGGTAAGAAACCTTAAAGGGGAAATGTGTCCAAAAGAAACCTGAATTGATGAGGAGAGATACAAGAAATAGTAAGAGGAGTAGGAGCTGGATTACTCAACTTGAGTAAGGACCTGATTTAGATCTTTTCGGACGGATTACTCCGTCATAACGGTGATGGATGTCAGAATGCCAAAATATATATCCCATTACAATCTATGGGAGTTATTTTTCAGCGGACGGGATATCCGTCACCCTTGTGACTAAGTAACCCATTCACCAAGATCTAAATCATGCCCTAAAAAACAGTCTGTAGAGAGGGGCAAAAGCAAGGTGTCCTCAGCTTTATGCATAGAGAGTAGGTGCATCCTTTAGAAGAAGAGTTTGCATCTATGACTGATGACAAAGGATGTACTACAGAGTTTGATGAATATTTGTTAGACCTGTAAAGAGATGGCTTGGTAGAGATGAATTCAAAGATTAATTTCATGGTTCTGCTAAAAAGGGAGTTTTAAAGAATCCAACTGGAGAAGATATAGTTAGTCTCACCAAGGATTATGCAGCTGCATAACCCTGAATCATCAAAAATGGACCATGTAGTGGATTACATAAAGACGTGAATCGTGTATAAGTAAATCTTTAGAAATGGCGGTCACAGATGTAATTAAAACTGAGTGTATAAGACCAGTAATTGAAGATAAGGTTTGTACAACACCAAATTTAGATCTAAGAGTCAATTCTTTTTTTATTTAGATTACGAAGCGATCCAAGAAAGAGACCATAGTGTTTATTACAACAGCGACAGACTAAATTACTCATTGTTTGAGCCCCAGTGGCACACATTTTGTTATACGGTTTAGGAAGGAAATCTAAAGTAGTAGAACCTGATGTGTACTCATTAAGAGGATGATACCAGAGGGCAAGTGCCATGCTGGGAGACATGTCGAACAAGTAGGTGAGCATGAGAACAAGGAGCCCTCTTTTTGGCAAAGCTTAGTAAAAAGTATTGGAAAGTATTTCTAAGTTTGCAGCACTTGACAAAGTGCAGAGCTCTACTAAGCATGCATAGGACAGAGGTTTTTGGGACGGGTCAGAACAAGACAACCTTCTGGCCAGGGATATCAGAGGTCCTAACCACAGTCATGGCAGAGGATCATAGGGGAAGAAGCAGCAAGACAAAAGGCAATAGAGGAAGAGGGAAGTTGCCAAGAAGAACGCAAGGCGAGTATGGGGATTGGTAATGGCTCTACCCAACTAACAGTGGGGGTAAAGTGAAGATTTTCTATGAAAACTGGAAAATAATTGCAAAGGATCCATGGACTGTGGATATTGTAAAAGGGTTCACAGTGATTTGTAGAAGAACCCTTTCAGATAGGACAACACCTCGTTTAAAATGTATATATTGAATTTGGGAAAACTGGTGATGACTCAAGTCAGAGAGGTAACGTTTTGGCTTTTCAGTTGGATGCAGACTTGGCATGTCTGAAGTTGTCAGGAAGGAAGATGAAGTTAATAAGGATGGGAATTTGTCATGCTCTGAATAATGGGCTTTGGACAGCTGGTTTGTTAACTTTGAACATTCAGGAGTTTTTCCAGGACCTCTACACTACGGGCCACTTTACAGATGGAAGGTGGATGTTTTAAAGAGCTATTTATGGTATGGTGAAAAAAAAATCCCTTTCAGAGGATACCAAAGAGAGGTATCCTCTGTTGGGTGGAGAAACTCAAGGCCTCGAATGGTTCTGATGTTGGCTAGAGAACCTCGAGGCCTGGAGCAGTACATTGAAAGTGGACTTATTTGCTGGGAGGCTGCGATTCCAAACAGAGTATTACACTTGGAGGGCGGATCTGGAGACATTGGTATCTGGTGTGTTTCAGTAAGCTTCGAAGGTAGTGAAAGTTTATTTATACTATTCCATCATGTATGGTGGTAACGACCGATCTGTTGAAGGTGAGGAGGCAGAGATGTCAGGTAGTACTGATAACACCATTTTTGGTGTCTGAAGCTTAGTTGCTAACTTTGATGGAATTGATCTTAGAGGAGCCTCTGTTAAAGTGGGCATTGAAAGGGCTTTTTGTAGGATAGAAAGGAGAACAGCATTTAGTAATGTTGGTAGTCTGCAAGCTATTTGTAAAGAGGATAACAGAATACCAGAAGGATCCGAAGGTTTTTCAAGTGAGGCTGTGGAGTTATTCAGTGACGCGTGGGATCCAGGAACTAAGAACATACAGGGACATTTTTAACATCTGGGCATTTTGGAGATTAGAAAGTAGTCTGGATCTCGTGGGGGATCATGTAGTTATGGCAGCACATGTTTTGACAATTGTTTAAGAAGGGCCTAAGTTATAGGCTGTGAATTGTTACAGATTTGACATTTCTTTAGGTCATTCTCTTAATGATGAAAGAGCAACCGTCAGATATGATTTGCTTTGTAGAGTTTTGAAAGATATTCAGATAAAGAGACCTCCCATAGTAGATATGAATCCATGTGGGATATTAGTTTGATTTTGAAATATATATTTAGGTTAATAGAGTTAAATTCAAAACTAGCCACCTTGCTTTGTTTGGCTTCAATGAGAAGTGTGTCTGATGTCAAGGTATTAAAGGGTTAAAGGTAACATCTTTTTATACAGAAGGTGTTTGTTTTCAGTACTCTAAAGGAACTAAAAGGTTTGAGGAATGTCCTAAATTTGGATACGAAACATCATGGATGAGTCTGAAGAGGAGGTGTCAGAAGCAAAAGCAAAAACAAGAGTTTAAGTATCCAAAAGAGTTAGAATGTTGGTCTAGAGGGGAATACAAGGGGATTCTAATGCTAGAGTTGCAGGTATTACTGGTCTTTAAAGTTTTGTAAAGGGCTGCAGGAGTGGCATAGTAACATGTTGATGCATAATGCTAACCTCGGAGTCTCATCATTTCAATAGTAGCTATGGAGCACCAGGTAAAGATTACTGAGATGAAGTGTTATGAAGCTTAATTGCAGATAGAATTTGAAACAAACAATTCATATTCAATATAGTGGAAATACATTAAAAAAAACTGCACCCCTCCTATGGTCATCATACTTAATAAAAATCACTGTCCACCAAAAGACATTTCTTTCAATACGAGTATGTCTTTAATAGACATGAAAATGTAACTGTTAAACGAACACTCAACAGTGAAAACTAGACATACTTAGTACTTTCGGTTGCTGAGGTACAAACCCATATCGTTTTTGCTTACCATATTGCTAACATAATAAAATGGCAGCCAAGCCATTGTCTAATTTTCTAGGCCACTTTTAGTTCTGTGTTGTCAACTGCGCAACCCTTCTGGCACACCCAAATATTCAAGAATGACAACTATATTTATCATCAAACACAAAACTCGTTTAGCTTGGTTTTAGCAAGCTGAATTCAGACACCATGTCTCCCAAGTGTTGCATCCTATTTTCTTCATGCTCTTAACATTAACCGCTCTGTGAAAGTTGTATTGTGCTCTGTGTTATGTATTGTCTTCCCATCAAGCAGCGGGCTCAGTGGCACTGTGAAAGTAGATTTACCTCACAAATTGCCTTGATGCTTATATGATTACTATGAAAATGGCAATGCTCATGTATGCCTTAAAGTGACAGTTACATGTTACTAACCATTTGCAATTTTGTATTTGCAATAGTTTTAGGACCACTAAACTATAGTTCTGTTCCGAGTTGTACCCTGCATATTTCAGCTGAAACATGCTAGCAAAGTATATCCTCGTTCTGAAGTTGGCATAAGGAACTATAGATTTCTCAAAGTAGCAGACTCAGTTCTAGTTAGAGGTAACTGTATCTCTCACCCAGGGCCTTCCCAAATTCCTTCCCATGAGAAGGCCCCGCCGCCTTTTCATTAGTAGCTTTATGCGAGTTTCTCTTCTGTCACATGTTCTCACTTACATTCATTCACCGGTATTGAGCACAATTTTATAATTGTAAACGAAAAATATATAGATTTTAGAATTACATGCTGCTACTGATCAAGGGGAAAGCTCGGGTCCATTAAACAGGCAATTGCCTTCCCTACTTTTTTAATGCACACTGGTAATTTTGCATTAAACACTTGTTAGACTTCTATGCACTATCCCAAGTGCTGTGATTTCCTCTAAAGCATCCAAACCACTGGCATTAGCATCAACTGTCACCATGCCCTTAATTCCCGAGCAGCAGCCATTGTGTATGACGGTACAGAGCTCAACGTGACAAGACCAACAGAGCATAACTCTTAAATCCTACACAAGCAGCGCCATGAGACACACATTTTACGGAAGATAGATAAAGCCTTAGCAGAGCATGAAATGATAAGAGTGGGAATTGATAAGTAAACAAGGTGCAATACCAATGTCCTGGGACCAGAGCTCTGGTCATTATTCCATTCCAGTGGTAGATGGACAGAGCTCAAGTCCTCATCAATTCCAAAGCTTTCCTCAAACATTTCGTGGCCATCAAACAAGGAAATACATAGATTTACAGGCTTGCCCCAGCTACTTTGAGCTGGAACAGGATTTAGATTGCACTCCATTAGCTCCTGGTCGGATTCATCAGGAGTGTAGTGTCCTTCTCACCACAAATTCAACATTCTTGAGCTGCATTTACTTCACTACGTTCTAATGCTTACGTCACAGTTTGACGAAGTGTAAACTCACACAACACTACATCTTCCCCTGTTAAATAAATAAATAAATAACATTACAAATATATATATACATTGATAGCTCTTCAATGAGTCTTTGTGGCACTTTGATCACATGTCCCGACATGTCTTCGGAAACTGGGAACAGGCAGTGGAAGTGTCCATGAGCTGTGTTGGTGATGTAGGAGCAGCAGCAGTCAGGGGATCTTCATTTGTCTTTTCAAACCCAGTTTTTATATTGACATCAGTGACTGACGAGCGATGATCCACATGTGGGAAATGGTAGGAATCTTGCGTAATGAACTTCCCAGGACACTAGGCAGTCACCGTGTGTCCTTTGCTGGTAACAAATTGAAATGGTTCAGCATCAAAAGGAGCATCAGACTTTCATTTTCTATGCTAATGAACAAACACTTGATCTCCTCTAGTGAATGTAACGTCTTTTGCATGTCAACCCTTGTGTGCATAGGCCTTCATTTTCTTTTTACAATCCAAATCTTTCTTGCGGATTTCTTCCTTAGTATTTGATTTTCTGTTGGTCGATTGAGGTAACTAGGTCATCATGGCTATCCTGGACATCAAGATTGTAGGGTTTTCACCTGTGGCGGAGTGAGGGGTTGAATGGAAAACTCAAAGAGTCGAATTTAAGACATTTTTATGGTCGAGCTTTACTAGTACAGCGCCCTGGACAGCTTTCTTAAGAGTAGTCATTAAATATTTGACACGGTCATTGGACTGTGGCCAAAGAGGTGTGCTCTTCTGATGCTTTACATTAAGATGACTGAGAAAAACTCTGAATTCTTGACTGTTGAAAGGTGGGCCGTAGTCAGACTTTAAGATCACAGGAACACCACATATCATGCAGATGCTGTCTAATCTCTTGATGACTCTTTCTTGAGTGACAGGTGTCAGACTTTCTATCAATGGAAAATGGGAATATTCATCAATGATCACCATCAGGGGATGTCCTTTGTCAACAAAAATTCTTTCCCATGAATGCGTTGGCAACGGCAACATGTTTGAGGTGTGTTGAGTGGTTTTTGATGACAGGCACTTGCATTGATGGCAGGCCATCAATTCTCTTTCAACTCTCTTGTCGAGATGTGAAAACCAGAACTTGTTAGGTAGCAATAATTCCACAATGTCCTTCATGGGCCACTTTAATTATCTGTTGTTGGAGACTCTGCGGAATGACAGTTCTCAAACCTCTTAGAATAATACCTTCCAGAGTAAGGGACAGTTCATATTTGACATTTTAAACTTCTGGTATTCACTGTCACTGGTAAGAGGTTGAGAGTGCTGGTACCAAGACTGAAGTGTCATAATATCTTTCCGTTTTAGCATGTCACTATCTTGACTCATGGGGGTGGCCATTCGTTTCATCGAAATGACAGGTGGGGTGCTTGATTTCACAGTGAAATTTATGTATACTTCAGCCGTCTTAGTAGGGGTGCCAGGGCACTACAGAGGCACTCGTGAGAAGTAGGCGGCAGGGTTTTGATCTTTCCCTGAACAATGCACGATGGTGTAGCTGTATTCTTGCAATCGCAGACCCCAAATTTCAATGTGAGGAGGCATTTTTGCCTTTGGATTGCCAAAGATGGTCAACAATGCCTGATTATCTGTCACAAACGAAAAGGGCTTCTCTTATAAGAATATGTGGAAATATTCACAAGCCTACGCCACTTATAATGTTTCTTTCTCATGTAAATAAGCACATTCCATTTCGGACAAACTTCGGCTCGCATATGCCACAATACGTCTTTGAGCATTTAGGTGTCTGCCATGCTGTTGGCGCCTAACCCGTTAGGGCTAGTATCAACCACAACCTCAGTATGAAGCTTTGGATCAAAGTTTGCCATTTCAGTAGTTTTCTTAATAGCTTGTTTGATTTTCTGAAGCTTTGCTTGCTTTCATGTTACCAATCAAAAAGCTTTTGTTTTGGCAAGTTTTTCAATGGCGCACTGACAGTGACAAAGTCTTGTATATGTCTTGAACAATAGCTGGCCATGCCACGTAATGAACGTAACATGGAAACATCTTGTGGGGGACTGGCAGTTGACAACGCTTGCGTTTTAGCTGGATCAGGTGACATGACCCCATCAGAAAAGATATGGCCAAAGAATCTTAACTTTGTCTTAAGGAACTATAATTTGTCTGCATTCAAACCTGCATCCGCGAGCAAATGACACACTTTTGTGAGAGCTGTATTGTGCTACTTCTGTGTAGCTCCAAAAACCAAATATGTCAACACTATAATTGAAAGCATTCCTGACAGACTGCTTGATACATTGAATAAGTAGAAAAACAGGAGTATCAACCCATCAACCTATTGGGATTGGGGTCTGAGGAGGTGTATACAAAACAATATCCCAAATGGTATTATTGAGCACGTAAATAAACAATACTTGGTAAGGATATCCATACAGTATTATCCTAAAAAGATCAAGGAGTCAGTTATTTTTTGGTAGTGCTAAAAAGCATCATTTTATGTTTGTCATTCAGAAAAAAGACCTCAATTTGAGGACCCTGATATTTTTTATTTATTACTTGGTCCACGAGCACGACAGATGCTTCTTCGTTTTTACGAACCTAGCTACTACAAGAGAACTAAATTTAAGTTGGTGTACACTGCTTTTAAGGGTTGGCGTATGATTAGCAAAATTATGCAGCTGCGTTGCATCAATTACCATACTCCTTGCGACTCCCCGGCACTGCTACCATCTATATTTTGGGACTATAGAATGCAAATTTGGGGGGAAAAAGGCTTAAAAGCGGTTGGTTCGTTGTTTAAAGACGGTGTAGTGTTATCTTTTCAAGAGCTTAAAGACACCTATGCAATCCAACAGAATGATTTTTTTAAGTATTTACAGTTACGAGACTTTATTTTCAAACATTTAAATTCAATATCTATCCTGCCTAACGGTCTATTGACAATACTTAATAGACCGACACGGATCGGTATTATATATGATTATCTACTCGAATTACATCAGGATGACCTTGCGCTGCAGGAGTCCAAATGGTTGATGAGGCTTGCCACTAGCTCTGTACCCTTACAAGAGTCTATTAATACCGCGGCCGATATTATTCTATCGGCGAATTTACGTTCTCAGCACTACAAAACTGTATTTAATCTTTACCATACTCCTGCAAAAATGGCAAAGTGGGGTAACAGTTATAATGGGAAATGTTTTAGATGCCAAACTAATATGGCTGACATTGTTCATATATTTGCTGATTGTAGTGCGTTAAATCCATTCTTCACATGCATTGTACAATTTCTTTCAAATGTGTTAAAAGTTGATGTCATAATCTCCAAGGAAATGATTATCTTTGGTTTATCTAGTGACTTGGATGTGTTCTTATCGTATCGCAAGTATAGATACTTGCTATTCATGGTGACAGCAGTGGCTCGCCTTTGCATTGCCTCAATGTGGTTGAAGCCGGAAGCTCCAGCTTATGAGATGTGGAGAGCAAAATTTTATAATGTGTTTTACTTGGAGTACAACCTATATTGTACTAAGTCAATTAAGAAAAAGCAAAGGGGGATCAAGGTTTGGCAGGCGATGATTGATCATATGGGGGTTGAGGAATGATGTTTGCATAAATCTAGACCAATGAAGGTCTTCACTGTAGCGTAATATCAACATTGTTTTATATTTGGTAATATTCACTTACTGTACTGTTTTTATTTATCTATATAGTTTCTATTGTTTCCCCCTGTCTTTTGGAAATGTATAACTTCATAACTGTATTATGAATATGAAAAGATATCGGTTTTGAACTGAAACAATAAAAAAATTTAAAAAAAACAGAAAAAAGAAGAACAGATGAATACAGTTAGTCACAGCACTGTGTGAACAGGTAAACAAATAGCAAATATCAGCCTAAGAGTAGTACAAGGTGCACGAGTGACCTGATACATTGAATGACATCTTGAAACAGCTCAGCAGCTGATGACACACCGAAACGTAGTATTTTGTAACAGAACAGACCAATATGTGTAGAAAAGGTTGTAATGTACCTGCAGTTCTCTTTGAGTTTCAACTGATGATATCCTTTATTCAGATCAAGGCGGGAGAATACCTTTGCAGCATTTGTGTTATATTGTCGCAAAGTGCGTACCTAGATGTGCTCTTTTGAATTGCCTTGTCTGCTTGAAGCATATGCACGCAGATGCGTACATCTCCTTCACTGTCCTTTTTGGGTACTACCACTATAAAAGAAACCCATGGAGTTGGACCAGTGGAACGCTCAATAATATCATTTTTGAATAAGGATTCAAGTTCTTTTTCAACAGATTCCTGTAAGTGAAAGGCAATTTGTCTGTGTCTTTGAGCAATAGGACGGGTGTCCTGATTAATGTGTGATTGCACTTTCAGAGTCTTGAATTTACCCATCCCATGAAACAACGAAGGGAACTGACTTACTATTTCCTGATGAGCATTCATGTTATAGTTCATGGATATCAGTCCCCTATTAGAAGACTGTGCTGAATCTGAATAGATAGGCGCTTGACATTGTACCCTGAAGTACATGAATGGGTGCTCGTACTTTGTTTTGTTGTGTTTTGTCGTTGCTACAAATGAACCTTGACTTTTTAGTGGCGTTGATGCAGCCCATGTATAAACTTTTGTATTCGATGATGTAAGTTGGGGCAATGGGGACAGTTCATCATATTTCTCCTCAGGCATAATATTTGTTGACGCACCACTATCGATAATGAAAGGTATTGAACACCCATTGACTTTTAGTGTTATTTTCGGACAATATTTGAATGACTTTGGTGCTTTGTCATGTTTACTTTTTTTTTACCTGGTACGCGCATATTTTTCTGAGGTTAACATCGACATGGCACAACCATCTTCTTCACTTTCACTTGACATTGATACTGAAGATCCGTTTGGCGAAGATTTAGATTCCGATCGACTTTGTTTGGTGTTGATTTGCCTTCTCTGATGTGGTCGCTTGGCCTTGTGGGTGTGCGTAAAATGTCGCTTCTGGAACATTTGAGCGGTCATTTTGTCTTTGAGCCGTGATGCACTTACTTTTTCCTTAGGCTTGCAAACTGTTACAAAATGGTTCTGCAGTAAAAGCAGCAAAAGCATCCAAGAAGGTCTCTTGGGGTACAGAGCCAAAGGGATAATTAGAGTAATATATGAACCCCTAATGAAAAGTGCTGCTCAAACATGAGCCAGACACCAAACATAGCTAAAATGACAGCTATCAGAAAGTTAGGGTGACGTGCTGCAAAAAATAAGCAAAACAGCAAAGGACATTTGAAAGCTCCCGTTTTAAGCACACAGCATACCAAGTAAACAGATGTTGCCACCAGTGACACATTTTGCCTCATCAAATGTCAAATTCTAACATTTGACATAAGCTTTAAACATTAGATTTGTAAAGCACTTTTCAGTATGAGCCAAAAAAGACAAACTATCACCTTTTCACCTTCTTTGGTGATAATTATTTTCTTTAGTGACAGTACGAGCCATAAAAAGACAAACGATCAACATTTCACCTTTTTGGGTGATAATTACTTTACTTTAGTGACAGGTTTATAGGCCTGTTCGCACACTGCATTGTGCAGTACATTTAGTAGTACTACAATAGTACTACTACTATACTACAAAATACTTTTCACTACCCTATGTAGAGGTCCACGCCTCTGCCGCTACAATTTTTTATGTGCGAAGATCTCCACCTGACTGCAGAGATCACTGTCAACATATGTATATGTTGTAGTACTAAACATGTGAGGGACAGGGAGTGGACTATTTATGAATAAATGGAACAGTTAAGAGACGGCTAAGCAGTGGTTTAGGGATGGCCAACCCCCTCAAACAAAAGAGTACGACCATTTCTAGTCACAAACTACACTTTTACAGTTACTACAGGCAAAAAATACCGAAACAGTTGTAAATGCACTCCAGCTCCGAGCAGGAGTATGGCCAGCACCATTCATGAAAAACGACTGGTACTGCAACATTCTCTCATAGAAAATATTGGAGGCAAGGACTTAAAATAAACCCCTAGAAAATAATTTTTAATTAAAGTATAATTTTACTTTTTTTTAAATATACATAAATGGAATTTTGTGTTAAAAAATGAAATATAAATAACCCTTAGATATAAGTTTATTAGAAAATATATTGATTGCCCTTTTTAAAATGTAAACATTAATCTAACTTTATTTTTTAAGTCAATTGATTATGTTAACACTATACATAACTTTAAATAATTTTTATCACTAACTTTAAATAATTTTTAGCATTTAATAAATACGTATGCATTTTACAAGGAGCGATGTGAAATTGAGAGAGGTTGTAGCTAAATGCTTGGAAATGCTTAAAGACTAATAGACCCTCCAAATAATAGACCACCTTGAACCTGAAAATGCATAACAAATCTCATTTGGAAAAAAATGAACTGGGAAAATGAGAAACAATATAGAGAACTGTGGGTAAAAAGATGAAATTGTAATGCATTAAGGATAAATGTATGTAATCTCTGCTTAGACTAGGTGTCATGAACCAGTGACTCTTCCACTAAACAACGCTTTTGTGTTTGGACTTATCCCTATCCTACTCTTTTCCCCCAATATTCACCAAAAAGATAGGAGATCATTTTAATCCACCCACCTCTGTCAACATCCAGAAAGTCTCCCTCCTGGTTGAGGTTTTGATGTCACTTGTAGAATGGGACACTCAAGTGACAAGGCCCGATTATGACGCTATCCACCGAACCACACTAAGCGGAGATTACATACGCCGCAGTCTGTGAATGTGTGGTTGAGGGTCTCCGAGAAAAAAAGTCCTGAGACTCAAGTAGTGAGACTAATGTGGTTCATTCACCCCCTTTCAGATAGAAAACCAGTACCTCTTGGAAGCTGAATGAACCTCTGCTTCTTCTTCCTCCCTCCATTGTTTTGATCTGTACTAAATGTAAATGTAATCTAGTGTTTGAGTGGGACTGGTGTCATGTACCGGTACTTAGATGCTAGTGTATTTTTTTTGTTAAACATAGCACAATAAATACATAAACAGTTTATAATTAGGTTGTTTTTTAAATTTAAATCTTAAGATTTTTTTTATTTTTTCATATATTAAAATTAATTACATTGCTAATTAAAAATTAAGGCAATAATGCACTAGTAAATGGTACATGGTACATTTACAGTAGTAAATGCTGAATAGCCAAAAGTAATATTGCTACTAAAAAGAGTAATAGTAAACTTACAAGTTTAGATTTATTCATGTGTACGTTTACCTTTGTGAATATCCCCCTTACTTTGTGAAATTATTTTAATTTGGGGATATTATAAAGACAGTTGTTTTTGGAAGACACACATGAAAGCAAGAATCATTTTTTTAAAGTTGGTTCAAGAAATAGCTGGGTAAGATCAGATCGCATGTAAAATATACAAACATTAAGCAAAACAACTGGCAGTTTGTAGAAGCAGTAGCACGAGCCATCACACAGGTTTAAATGCCATGGGTTAGGTGTAAGACTTCTTAGAATTACATTTGTTGAATTAACTTTTTGTAGACAGTACTAGAAGAATGGAAATGTACGTCTATGGAAAAGAGAATTATGCATTGTGTTTAAATCCACTGCTCTAAGATGAAACTATCCATATTGGAAGCATATTTGAGTATTGGTCAATAGAAAAGACCGGTGACAGAGTTCTGTTAGTAAAGTAGACTCATACAAAAGTGATTCATATCCAGAAATGTTTTGATGTGAAAGCTATCTGCACAAAATAGTGACCATATATGAAGTTTGTTACCAGAAACAATTACTTTGTGATATATGATCTCCCACCAAAAAAGAATAGTGATCTCCCCAATAAATATAAGGAACATATTTAGGAATTTGGTCTACTCAGGCACACTAGGAAAGGCTTTGACTGTGGAAGCAATTTACTTGATGAAGCAATCAAATCCATTACAAATAATGCAATTCCACCTAATACAGAAAGCAAATCAAACTGTGCAGGCATATTGATATTGATGTATATTTGTAAAGGGCAATGAAGGCCCAAGGGCGTCTTGGCGCAGATGTCTGTAAGGAACTGTACTGTGGTAACAATATTAATGTAAGCTAAAGAGGGACCGCCAGAATTTGAGATGTTTCCTGAAAATGCTCTAATTGGACTGTTATTTCAGATGCCAAGGCAACCGATTTCAAAATAGGCATGCAGAGTGGACAGAACTCTTTCTGCCTCATGAAACCTTGTTCATTTGTGGGACAGTCACTTTTGTGGAAGATGTGGAGCACAGACATCTATTAGGGGTATACCATATAAGTATTTTTTATTTAGATACTCAGGGTCAGTGTCATGGGGAGCTTTGTGCACTGCGCACAATGCTTTAAAGGCCACTCTCTTTTTTACTGGGAGCCAATGAAACTCCATCAGTACCTCAGAAGCAGAATGGAATTTCGGAATTTTCTCAAGGCATTTTGCAGACTCTGTAGTTTGTTTAGGGGCCTTGTTCAATGCCCGAATAAAGGGCATTACAACAGTTCAGTTTTGACAAAACTAGAGAAATGAGGACAGTCTTCTGTAGGTCAAATGGAGTGAAAGGCAAAAAATTTCCTCCGGCCTTTTAGCAGAAAAAACATGATAAGGTAAATTTGTTGATATGATCAATGAATGAGAGTTTGGAGTCAAAAGTTACCCCCAAATTTCTAACCTTGAGTACCTGTGCGAGGACAGGACCCAAGGTTTGTGACCACCAAGAAGTTTTGAAAAACGGGGTGTCCTAACCAAAAAAGAGCACTTCTGTTTTCTCCAAATTTACATTCAAACAATGACTGCTCATCGAGCTGACTTCTGATCTCATGCAGTTGTTGAAGTGGTGTGCCACTTCTTCCACATTACTTGTGATCAACACTACAATCTGTGTGTCATCAGCGTAAGAGATAGTAGAGAAACCAAATAACTGGATAAGGCTAGGTGAGCAATGTAAATGTTAAAAAGCGTAGGACTTAGTGATGACCCTTCTGGGAAACCATAGGGCAATGAGAAAGTTTTGGCGGTGAACTCTCCAAAAGAGACCGATTGCTCTGTCAGTGAGAAATGAACAAAGGAGATTGTAGGCTAAACCACTGAACCCAATCTTCACAAGGCACTCCTTCAGGATTGAGTGACTCACGGTGTCGAAGGCTGCGGATAGGTCCAAAAGGACCACCGCTTTCATCCGTTGTCCATGATATGTCTTATCTCTTCAGTAGCTGCTACCAATGCTGACTCTGTATTATGGCCTTTCGTAAAATCAAACAGTCCTCCATCCAAAATCTAATTTCGATCTAAATACTCTGCAAGACAAATATTCAAATGCCTCTCGAGGATTTTTGCTGGCATAGGGAGACGCAAGATGAGTTGATAGGTATTTTTCTCGCATAGATTGGGAGAAGATTTTTTGAGCAAGGGGAGAATAGAGGTCTTTTTCCATTTGGTGGGGAAGATGCCTACATTGATGATATTGTTGAGTAGGGTAGTGGGCGGAATGGCTACAGTTCCTGCTCTATTTAGGAGAACTTTCAACTGGCACGGGTCGAAAGCAGCTCCTAATTTAGTGTAAACTATCAGTTCTGTCAGCGGCTCATTGTTTAGGAGTGGAAACTTGCAGAGCTCAGAGATGCTTTGAAATGAGGTGTTCTTCCCTAAAGCTGGGGGACAAGAGGTTCAACTTACATCAAAACCCTGAAAACTGTCACTACTTTGTTCTTTAAAAATTCTGCTAACATATTGCAGACGCAATTTACTGGGAATCAATGAGCTAGCGGTCGATGGGCAAGAGAGCACCTGAACCATTTTAAAAAGCACTCTGGAAGAATTATTAAAAAAATTAATTTTTGCTGTAAAATATCTGGTTTTTCCCCCTATAATCATATTTTGATGTTTCTGGATGATTTATTTGTACCCAGCTCTTTCCTCTATGCAGTAATTGCTTCTCCAAGCTTACCTGTCTTTGACAATCCTGCTTCATTGTGCTTAGTTTGCGAGAGAACCATGGTGCAGTAGGCCGGCTTCTACGATTTTGAACAGATCTAGTTGGGGACAATTTTTGGGTTGTCCCATTGATGCAGCCGAAGTAGCTTGCTATGGCTACACTGGGATCACCAGTAAGGGATGGTTGTGTAGCCTCGAGCATGTCAATTAGTTCTAATCTGTAAATTTTATTCCAAGCTATTACCTTTGTATCCTGCCCTATATTATTGGCTTGAGTATTTGTGGCTGATACGTTTACACTGAAATTGATTACCATGTCATCTGATCAGGTAATTGGGAGAACAGCTTTGTCTAAGGTATGACCTGTTGTGTGAGTAGATGTGTTCACACATTGTTTAAATTCGAAACCACTCATGTTATCTATATGTGATGCAGGTTCTTTGTTGTTATGATCATCCAAATTAAAGTTGAAGTCACCTATTATGGTGTCATTAACATATTGCATGCATGATTCTATGAAGTCGCTTAAGGCGTCTAGGAATTTAGCTTTGGGGCATGGGAGTCTATAGATCAGTAAGCCATAGAACGAAGAATTGTTATTTGATTTGCATTTGAAAGAGAGGGCTTCGCTATTCGTTATTTTGAGAGGGCTCACATACAATCTCAAGATAAGAGTGGTATATTACTGCTAAGCCTCTGCCGCATTTGTCCACCAGGTCTAGTCTGGTAATGAAATAGTCAGATGGTAAAGCTGCAGTCATCTCTGGATCTTAGGAGCCATCTGCCCAAGTTTCCGTTAAAAAAGCTATTTCGGGAGTATATGTGTCTAATGCTGCAGCAGCTCATATTTGTGTTTGAAGGCGGTGCAGGCATTTCAATGTAGAAGTCATGCTGTCCGACGCCATACATATTGAAGGGAATTCTCTCTCCCAGTGATTTTAACCACATGGCTGCTGGGCGTTTCCCCCCCCCTGTGCTGGAAAATGCCATTTTAGTGGCACCATGACGAGCTCAGCTCGTCATCAGCACACGACACCCGTGGGTGATGACGAGCTGAGCTCGTCATCAGCATCGAAAGGGTTAATTTGCAGATGGAGGCAGAATTTTATAGGTAGTTTCCCAAAGGGGATGCCAGGGAAAACGTGGTGTATTTAAAAAAGAAAAATGAAACTTTTCAGCTTCATTTTTTAAGGACAGGCAGTAGTCCCTGGGACCACTGCCTGCTCTTAAAAGGACTCCTTCCCATATGCGAGTAGCTTACCACCTACTTGAAGTAGGTGGTAAACTGCAAGTGTTTTGCGAGCGCAAATACGCTGCAATACAATGGTACATACCATTTGGACTCGCTATTAGGAAGGGACGTCCTTGACATGCCCCTTCCTAATAGCGAGAGGCAACCCCTATTTTGTGAGTCAGTAATTGATTTCCGACTCGCAAAATAGGGTTTGTACATGGAGCAGACGAATTTTGCAGTCGCAAACGGGCCGATTTCCTGTTTGCGACTGCAAAATAACTGTCGAACATCTGGCCCATAGAGCGGTCGGTGCAGAGAAGAATAATAAAGGGGAAAGAGAACTAAAAGCAAAAAAAAGACCCTGAGGAGAGGGAAATCTCAACAGAGATGGAATTTGGAAAGAGAGAACAATTTAGAATCTTGGATACAATTAGGCAGAAAAAGAGAATAGGGATGTGGGGTAAGAAGGGGAGCACATAGTGAGGATTAATACAATGAGCACCAGATTGTCCAGTGACCTCCTGCTCAATTACACAGAAAACCTAATGATACAGTGTTCACCTTGTCAATTATACAATAAACTCTTGTGGGTTCAGTTATTCCACTTTTCAAAGGTGCAATGAGTACTTGCTGACTGTCTCTCCAAAGCCTCAGTAAGCACCTAATGATTCAATGACACCACTCCAACAATTACGTTTTGGGTCATGGGGAACTTGACTTTAACAGCAGGAGCTACAACCACCTTGTTATGTCCTGTACCTCCCCATCAACAGTTCCTACTCCAGTAGTTTGCAACTTTGCACGATACCCAGACTGCTCATGATTCTGTTCTCTTGTACTCCCTTCCAATGCCAGGGAAGAAACATATTTACCTCCTCTGGGACTCAGACTCTGGAGCTTAAAACACCTCACCTCCCGCTAGACCAGGGTTCTCCTAGGTCCGTCCTGGAGGGCCGGATCCTTGCCACATATGTAGCATGTCCCCATTTAGATAAATGTAGTTATCTTAAAAATCTGGCATGGACCTGGCCCTCCAGGGCTGACTTATGAGAACCCTGTGCTAGAACAAAGTTTTGTGTGTCCTGATCTTTACCTTTTACCAAGGCACCTAAACTTCCCAACCCACATCTTCTGCTTGGTCCAGGCTCCTTGGTGTTCTGCTCCTCGGATAATGCTGGCCCAGTCTTGTGAGGTGATTACCTACCTTCCTCTGCAAGCCTGTGAGTTTCCTGTTCCTCGTGTCCTGCTGAGTTATCCTTCTGAGCTTCCTGCCCTTCCACATTTTCAGACCCAGGTTCCTGAGTTTCCTCATCTCCAACACTGTGGGGATCAGGCTCTTCCACTTCCTCCACCTTAAGTTGTGTTTTTCAATTTCCTAGAATCTTGAGTTTCCAACATGTCGCCTACAATGATGTGTAGCTGAGACTGCTCAGACATCTATCTCATCCATCCAGCGGAACACAGGTGCCTGAGCTGCATCTCATTCTGTCAGTCAGTACATTTATTTTGAGTACAACTCAGAAGACATTTACAAAAATATTAGAACCGGATTCATTAAACAAATAACAAATAACATATACATACAAGATAAAAGAAACAGCCATCACCAAGAGTCGCAGGTGCTAAAACTAATGAACTAAGCTGTAAGCACATAACTGGGTGATGCAGAGACCACAGTGCTTGATGTGACTATTTTCACTAACTCCACTGCAGGTTTGATAGAGGAACAAAGAGTATATATGCTAGCGACTAGAGGGTTGAGGCAGAAACAATCCACACTTGCTAATCTATTGTGTGGACAATCACTGCTTGTGTAGGAAACCAAGGAGTACACCCCTCTCTACTCCACAATTGGAAAAAGTTAACATAAAACAGGAGAATGGTTCCACACACAATAATATAATTGAGCTAAATACTGAAACAGAGAGCAGTCTTAATGTGCACACAGAATGATTTCGGATTCCACGATGTATCTTTTTCCAAGAATAGTTCTTTATTGTGTTTTTACAATGATAAAATCCAGTAGCCAACGCGTTTCGTCCCGAAAGGGACTTCTTCAGGGCTACAGAGAAACTTATAAATACATTTTAAAATATGTACATATACATAAGAAAACATCCAAAAACATCTAGTGATATAAAGTGAAACTTAAAACCAGAGGTGGAGTCAGCTATCTCCCCAATTAAGTAGATTATGGCTGTTCATCCTATCTATCATCTCTCGTACTAGTTGTATTTACACTTTAATTTTTATATTTATATTTAGGTGAGACGCAAAAGTATCTACAAAGCACAGGGGTAAGAGAATTCACATAACATACCGCCACAATATGAAAGTGTCTTATTCCATTACAAATTTCGTTAACAATGATTTCTTTCCAATAGATACACAGATATGATGTGTTTCTATCCTATAATGGTAAAATATACATATATGTTTTTGATACGCATTGTAATGCTTTCAATATTGGCTTATCAAAATGTGCATTTAGTTGACTATACAGATTAAATGATGGGATACTAACTGGAAATGAGTTTTATACAATACCAACAACAATATATTATTCATCAATAACTGTGCATTGGATCATCTCAACGTTGTCAGTCTTTACTCTACCAGGTGCCTCACATCAAAAGACATGCATAAAAATGTCTGTTGCGATGTGGTCTGTTTCAACGCTTTGAATCAGAAGCATTAATGAACCGACAGCCTTTTAGTTATCAAGCCGCACCAAGTAAGTTTATCAGGCCTTAACATGTGAATAGATTTGTATGTGGGGTGAACTGTTCGAAACTTTTCTTCTTATTTTTTTAAATACTCTAATACAAATGCATAGCACCCTGCAGATATAATTAACAATTTACTGTAATTTGATGTGTTCAAGCGCAGCTCACAAAACAGATTTTTTTAAATGGGTATTATATATTGTATAAACAGCGGTCTCTAATATGGCCGACTGTTGGTGACCTAGGGATTGGTTATAGTTCTTGAGTCTCACATGCATCATTAGAATGAGATGTTCACGAGCTGCAAACGAAGTATAATTCACCTTGAGGTGCAGGTAGCTCTAACGACACGGTGTCGCACAAAATTCTCCTTGACCGTCTGAAGGCAGTGGGAGTAAAAGAGACCGCCCTTGCGTGGCTTAAAAGCTTTCTTACAGACAGACAGCAAGGGGTCAAACTGGGCTCCCATAAATCTGTCTGCAGGAAGCTTACCAAGGGTGTACCACAGGGCTCATGTCTGAGCCCCACGTTATTCAACGTATATGTGGCCCCTTTGGCAGAGATTATTAGATCATATGGGTTCTTTCCAATCTCTTACGCTGATGACACTCAGCTGTTGTTCCCCTTTCAGACCATAACACCTGCAGTCTTGAAATCCTTCCAAGATGGAATGAGAGCGGTGGCGAGTTGGATGGCCCGGAACTTCCTCCAATGCAATGTGTCCAAGACGGAGGTCATGTTGTTTGGAGGGGCCACCAGGCTCTGGTCGCCAGATTGGTGACCACTCGAGCTAGGACCTGTCCCAGTGCCCAAACTAACCATTAAAAATCTGGGAGTGCGCCTGGACCAAGCCCTGATCATGAAAGATCATGTCAGTCAGGTTACGGGTACATGCTTCCGTACAATAGGTCTTCTACGGCGTATCTTCCCTTTCCTACCCAACACCCATAGGAAGACACTGGTACAGGCATTAGTTCTTGGACGAGTGGACTATTGTAATAGTCTACTCACCTCCGCCAACCAGGAACAACTACATAAACTGCAGGTAGTGCAGAATACTGCAGCAAGACTCATCCTGAATGCCCCTCCCCGCACCCCCTCTCGTCCCCTTCTCTCCCACCTTCATTGGCTCCCGGTGCAACAACGAATAGACTTCAAAATCTGCTGTATCATGCACAAGTGCATATATGGGTCAGGTCCCAAATACTTAAAAGAGATCTTTCTTCCCTATTCTCCTGGACGTGCTCTGCGCTCCAGCAACACTATGCTGCTGCAAGTACCCAAAGTTACTAAAGCCAGGCAGGGGGGGCGTGCACCCTCCTTCAAAGGCCCCATGCTGTGGAACTCTCTTCCACCTCAATTGAGGCTGATCACTAACCTCTTTTCCTTCAGGAAAAAACTAAAGACTCACTTGTTCGCACAATAATAATCCGGCCATTCTCTTTATTTCACCATCACTACAATTTGGCCCTCTCTTGCAGAAGCCACGCGCGGAGATACCCCTTCGGGGCTGATTCAGGCGCGCTACAAGACCATAAATAAATAAATAAAAATAAATAAGTACTCATCTCAATGTCAAATACAAATGTGACATTTCATTACATGGCACTGATATATAGTTAAAATACTCATTATTTTTCTACTATAAAAATGTTTTGGATTATACTGCGCTAGCTAATACACGGTCCAAAATTGTAACCCAAGTTTTGTGAAACTCTGGGGTGATTCAATAATTAAAATACCGAAGGAAACTGTTGGGTTTTATCAGAATGTGGCACTGTTTGCCCCCCCATAACTAGAGCGTGTACTGCATCTAATGTGCTCTATATGGCTACTAAAACAATATGTAGTGAGTAGTAACTTCTTTTATTTATTTGTTCGGACTGAACCACCATTAGTGTCAATCTAGATTAAAGGGACAGAAACATTATAGTAACGCTAACTGATAATAAAATCGTAATGGCGCTGATTTCAGAATATACAATAATAACATTGTAATGTTGTTGGCATTAGAATATGACCTTTCTTCTATTGTTCAACCTGATATGTAATGCTATATCTTTTAATATAATTCAATGCTAGCAATATAAAACCTGCTGTCCTGTTTTGAATACAGGATGAAGCACAGAAAGTCTGTAATTTTAAAGTTACATTTCTGCTTGTAACAAAAAAATAAGAAACAATGGTAAAAACGCTATGTTAGAGAATGTCATATCTAAAAAGTTTATGATACTTATTTGATGTAAAGTCTTCCTTAGTTGTTTTCCTACTCACCTTACTGACACTACTTCTAAAGATGATCCAATCCACAGTTATTGATGAATAATATATTGTTGTTGACATTGTATAAAACTCATCTCCAGTTAGTATCCTGCCATTAAATCTGTATAGTTAACTAAATGTACATTTTGATAAGCCAATATTGAAAGCTTTGCAATGCGTAGAAAAAACATATATGTATATTTTACCATTATAGGGTAGAAAGACATCATTTCTGTGTATCTATTGGAAAGAAATCATTGTTAACGAAATTTGTAATGGAATAGGATGCTTTCATATTGTGGAGGTATGTTATGTGAATTCATTTACTCCTGTGCTTTGTAGATACTTTTGCGTCTCACCTAAATATAAAAATAAAAGTGTAAATACAACTAGTATGAGAGAAGATAGGATGAACAGCCATAATCCACTTAATTGGGGAGATAGCTGACTCCGCCTCTGGTTTTAAATTTCACTTTATATCGATAGCTGTTTTTGTGCGTCTGCTTATGTATATGTACATATTTTAAACTGTATTTATATGTTTCTCTGTAGCCCTGAAGAAGGCTGCTGGACTTTATCATTGTAAAAACACAATAAAGAACTATTCTTGGAAAATGATACATCATGGAATCCGAAAGCCTTCTGTGTGCATATTAAGACTGCTCTCTGTTTCTGTATTTAGCTCAATTATATTATTGTGTGCGGAACCATTTTCATTGCCTTCAACCCAGTTTAAACATTTATAACAGTATTTGTTTGCCATCTTCGTGCACCCCATATAAAAGTAGAATAGCTAAATGGTTGAGCACCAACTCTAAGTTTAAAGTACAGATTCTTGGCTAACACTGAAACAGCATCATCCAGGTATTGCTGAAATACAGGCATGGTGTTGTGGGGTAAGAATTCCTTGGTCAGGTGTGTGTAGTTTTTAAAAACTGTTTTTCCTGTGGCCAAAGTCTATATGCAGTCTTGACCTCTGCGGCTGTATCAAGGGGTAAACAAATTAGGGGACACCCAATGAAATGGTAGACCAATTAGTCACGTGTATCTGGTACATACATAAACCAGCCGAGCGATTCACTGGCAGTGAAGCCCAGAACATCCCAAACAGCTTCCCTAAAATGGCTAAGCTTGGGTGTGATCCATGATGTAATCCGGAGGTTCTTAAACTTTTTAAATCTGTGGACCCCCCCTGAATCATTAGAGGCATCCAGGGACCCTCAATGAGTCATTATTGGATACGAGCGACCCCAGGCTAAGCACATTTTTATGACTGAATCTCAAAACAATACACAAAAATACAGCAATCCACCCATGTCCTATATTCTGTTTGCTGTACTTGCGTTGTTCCAACGAATCAAGATAAGAAAACCAACCTAATTTTTAACCTCCAATTTCAAATTCCTTCACGTTTTCAGATCATTTGAAAATGTTCAATTGTACTTTATTTATCTATACTTTATTAATCTTAACATCGGTTAATTTTCTAAACAGTGGCCCATCCTCTCAGTAGGTTTCGCGAACCACTACTCTAATGCAGTACAATAATAGCTGAAGCTTAGGGGGTGAAGCAGTATCTTAAATTCTAATGTCAGGGTGTATAGGAATTGCAGCAACTCCTGGGGAAAGTTTCAATAACCTTGCAAAACAAAAAACCTCTTTCACAGATTGTACCCAGCTCTTGACCATTCTACTCTTCGCTTCCAGCTGGGCTCAGGATCCTGAGCTTTCAAACCACCCATCAGCACCAGAGCTTACTTTTACTGACAAGGCCACGTTCTTTCTGTGTATCTTACACCTCACAACCCAAACCCAAGCACCTGAGCTTCTTAGTGGCTGAGACACATGCCCCCCCAGATTTCATTCTCTACCATTCGCTGGACCATCCCCCTGCTCCAGAGCAGGGGGATGTGAGGGATGGTCCCTCACACCCTCTTGTGTCCAGGCACCCATAGGTGCCCATTCTCTTGAGCATCCTATCCTTTTCACCCATTGATGCCCAAGCTTGGAGGCCTCATATTGAGCGATGCCAGGTGTTCGGCTTCCTGTCTCTCACACCCCGTGATGGAGAGCAAGGCAAGCCTGTTCCCCTCAAAGCTAGTAATACCCAGGCTCCTACCACTAACGCCAAATGACGACAAGTCTCCCAAACCTCCTTCCACTCACTCACCACAAAGACCAGTCTCCCAAGCTCCCGACCCCTCGCACCCAGAGAGGCCCAGGCTCTAAAGCTTCCAAATTATTACCACCCTTCAATGGCATTGGCCAAAACTCCGAGCTCCATGCACTCACTTCCTGCATATGCAGGACGTGAACCTAATCTCGGCCTGAGTCCTGCCCTTTATTCGGAAATGAAGAATGGAAAGTCCAAAATGGATGGCCCCAGAATCCTGACAACCGCAAAATTCATTAGTTCTTGGCCCCCTGCCCCAAGCTCTTACCCCTCCCTTCCTTGACTGCACCCGTTTAATCTGGTTCCAACCCCATCATGCCCTGAAGCAGAAGCCGGCAGTGTGCCTCAACGTGGTCAGTGGGTTTTAGAGCTAGGCCCCAACTATGAGCAGGCCAGACGGGTGAATTATCTACCCACTTGGTCAATATGATACTGGGTGGTAGGGTATTTAGCAGCTGAGATAAATACCTTATATTAAAAGCCACATCTGGAAATGATTAATTACATGCAAAAATAGATTCTTACTACCCCTATTTCCACCTACATAGGATGTTGCCCATGTTCTCCTGATAAAGTAAAGCACAAACACGTGAAGAAATTTAGCAGCGGGAAAATACCGGGGTGCTTTGATGTCTGCATTACTTATAACCACGATGCCTGCACAAACAGGATCGTCCTGGCAATATTTATGAGCATTGCGATACGTTTTACAACAATGGTTTTGGGAGCAACACTGACACTGTTGTTTAGGTACAAAAGGAGAAAAGCTTATATTACTGGGGGTCCAGGGGGAAGATATTTCGGGTTCGCTGATGAAGATTTTGAAAACCAACAATTCCAAAAGTGTTAATTTGTATTCATATGAATTAAAACAGTCTCATCGACAAATTCCTATGCGCGGGTCATTAAGTAACGAGGACATAGTCAAGAACATACTGAAAGCAAACACGTGCAAAGTAACCGCACCTGATCACCTCCCTTCCCTTCCTGGGCGACTTACCACCTCTGTGCCTGCTTCAGTCGCGCGCCGTACCTCCCCGGGGCCCCCTGTCGGCCGGCCTGCACCACTGAAGGCCACTCCGGGGGTCCTCCATTCCAGCTCAACAACGCACCCAGACCTCCTCTCATCGGGAGAGTCGACGGCACCTCCTTGCTGAAGCGAAGCCTCGCGTGCGCCTCACCCCGCGGCCTGACTTGGGTTCGCCCCCGCCTCTCCCTCGCAGGCCCCGGAGTGCGAACAATAGTTGAGAGCCAGACCGTGTTTACCAACTGATAAAATGCACACGTATTTCTTACCTGTTTCTTTTTCCCTCCGCCGCCCCAGTCCGATAACATTCTCCAGAGCCACCCACTTCTGCTTGGAAAACAGGGAGGGCGGGGAAACATGCTTCGCTTACCGTTCATCTGAGGAGGGGAGTAGGCTTCGGATCCGGAGTCCGGGGGAGAGTCTGGTAAAGTGCTGAGGGGAAAGACCGGAGGAAAACGAAATATCATTACAGAAACCTTGGATATAAGGGCAGACGCCGGCCACAATCAGACTGAACATTTCCAAGTCTCTACGCTACATGGAGCAGGCCCGTCAGAGAGGGATGGGGGTGCGCAGGGAGGCCATGGTTTCATACATGTCAAACGACCCGATGCCGGCGGGATCCTCCCGACAATTGAAGCAAAACTGCCTTTATTTTAGCATTTCCCGATTGAAATTTCCTCTGCTTCACTACAAATCAGTGGAGAAAATCCTTTCCCTGATTCATGTTTAACCCCCCCCCCCATTCCTATTCTAAAATGTTGGCATGTATGATAATACCGCATAACCCGCGTTTTTGAGGGCACCGCCCTTTTGCTACATACATGTATTGATTTTTTTAACTGCCTTATTTATTATCGACGAGTTAGCTAACATGCCTAAGACCACTTAATGCACCAGGTTCTCGATATGCGTTTAATTTAACTTTCCCTGCCCAACATTTTTTATAACTTTGAAGCAGCTCTTCGGTCTATGGGACCTGCTTTAGTTGGTTGTCTCAATCCCCTCAAAAGCTTTTGGCGTGGTTGACATGGACTCTCACCACCATTATACTCACTACTATGGCTTCCACATTTTTAAACAATTTGCCTCAAATCTTCTGAACTTGACATGGTCGCTGCTGTCGGCCGCTCTGTAAAGATGTACATGGGACACCTGCACAATGTGCCAAGAAGCTGCTACACTGCCCCAGCCCTGCCTAACAACATCTACCCACCTAGCGCTGCCCTACTCTGGAAATGGCCCACTCCATAGGTGCTCCAACCATCACGGCCACACTCTGGCTCTGTCCCAACCCATAAAGAAAAGTGTCTATCACTCAAGTTCCAAGTACACTCATCCGCACAGCACTGGCCTACTCCCGCTTTATCACACCCAACACTTCTTCTCTCCAGTGCTACTCCACTCTGGACTGGTCCACTCTGATCCTCTTCTAGTTATCACTTATCCCACACTTAACCCCTCCTGTAAACAGTAGCCAGGACTATTGAAACTGTGCAGCTGCATCTTTTTTGGTAGTCATGGATTTTTCGCATTTGCCACATAAACCATCATCTGCTGCAAAATATTCACATTTTAACGTAAATAAAGTTTTGTTTCTAGCTTAAACGGTTAAAAAATTACTAAAAATGCAGCAACATGTTGCTGCTCAGCGGAAGGACTTTTGAAAAGGTTGACTGGCCATCTTTCTGTTGCTTATTGCAATAGGTGGGTTTTAAACTGGTGCAATCTATGCCAAGACAGTGTTACTAAGTGTAAAAATGGTAAAATAATTAAGTAATATCACAAAAAGTGCTGCATTGCTAGGCATAATTTGCCTTTTCTTGCTGCATTATTTGGTCCTCCCCTGCTGCATAATTCCAGTGGCCCTGACAATAGCCCCCGCTGAAAGTCGCACCCTGCAGTGCCCATTCTGACACTGCCCCACATTAGACTATCCCTCTTTGAAAATAACCTATTTAGTAGTGCTCCAATAAGAACCCGTTGTCCTAGCTACCACTATCCCACCCAAGAACAGTCCCACTCAAGAACCCTTCCCACATTTACCTACCCTGGTGCGTAAGATGCCTGTGGCTCCGATTTGATAGGAGAAACAATGCCGGTCATGCAGTGTCCACCGAGGTATGGTTTTGGTAGTGCCATGCCATTGTTATTGTTGCAGTTGTGGTGGGTATTGTACCCAGGCCCGCAGGGGTTCACAAAGCCAGTTCCTTGCCGCACAGGGATTGGACCCTGGGAACCAGCAAGAAGTAATCCGCTTGCATGTCCAATGTTCACACCGACACCGGATAGAGGTGGATTGGAGGAGCTGCAGGGCTGGTTATGGGCATACCCTGCAGAAGCAGAGATCTCTGGGAAGCATCTACCAAGGGAAACAAGCAGACACTGAGCATACCAGTCAGATTAGCCATGCTTCCTAACTAATCATCTCTATACAGATCCATCAGCAGCTCGCTCACAACATGGCTTATCACTAGCCATCACCTTACTTGTAATCACCGGTTTCAACACTGCGGCAAACCTGAGTGTTCTCAACCTTCCTACAACTTGAACCAACAGTCTTCCTTTAGAGCTACACCCCTCTACAATTCCAACCACCAGTTTTTCTACAGTTTTGCTAACCATCTACAAACTTGACAATCATCTACCCTACCCAACCAACACTAGCCACTCTAGAACTCAACCACCAACCCTCCTACAACTTTTTCTGTCAGCATCTATACCATTCAACCATCAACTTAACAAACACAATAAGCACTAATCTCTACGTCTGTCATAACCACCAGCTGCTCCCTAACACCAACCATAATCCAGATTACCATCAGCCATCATGTGGCTCTGATCGCACATTGAATCAAGTCTAACTGGAAACATGTCCAAAACATGGCTGACTTATCACCATCTCCTCTATAGCTTTATCTATCAGCCCTTCTACAAATTCACTGACCAGCAACTAATTTGCAACATTAATTAGAAGCCAAAAGGACCTGGCTTATGGCCACCAGCCCGGTAGTATTCAAACAACTTTCCTGTTTAGAAAAAAACGACAGTCATCAAGCAAATCACCAGTCTAGTTACCGCAATGGTTAAAAGCAGATACCAATATATTACTAACTTCTTCAAAATGTAACTAGTCTCCATATCTAAAACACTGTCAGCCTTTACAATTCTTCTAATCCCATCTGGTAGTTACAAACCAACCAAACCACATACAACCCTACAACATTACTATTCACCAGCATCCAAACAAACGCTCTAGCCACCATCCTCTCAACATGCCCTGTATACTACAACCTTCTCTGAAAATCCGCACCATTATTCACAGCCTTAATAATAACAACTATTGCCGTTATAATGGACTCACCTGCATTGCAACACTACCATGCAAACCATTTCCTTGTTCTAACTGCCAGCTCTGCATGCTGTCGTCCACTAACCACTGGAACCCTGCATCAACCAGCCCCTCTACAATTACAGACACAACACTCTGTAATACTTAAACTGCCAGTGCATTTCTAGCTCTCACCATTTCAATTCCCCCTTTAAAAATGTATAGTTAAACCCAAGCCACTCTACAATACCAACCACTCTGCAACAACTGCCACCACCACACTACAACTCAGCTACCGAACCCTTTTCATCTCTCGCCACAAGAACCCTCACACATCAAACCACAAGCCTCTCTAACTATAGACACGGGCCTCTCTACAACCCCAACCAGCCCATTTCTACAACTGACACAGTAGCCCCTCAACAGCTTTCACCATCAGTTTCTCCCCACTGTAGCTACAACCACAGACTCTCAACGACATCAACATCACACACAACAACACCCTCTACAAGAATCACTTACCCTTTTGCATTCAGAATGACCCAGCTCTTCTACAATCACAAACACCAGCCCATCCACAACCCAAGCCATCACCCCACTATGGTTCCAAGTCTGGCGCTCACTGACGTTGGAAACTGAGAGATTGAGAAAAGATGGTCTTGGGGCTAGAGAGATACAACTATGAGGGGCAGATGTCTCATTCTGTCAATAACAGAGCGATCATATTATGAGGAATCATGGATTGGATCATGTGACTCCATGGGACGGTGGAGTGGTGCTCTTTGGGGTTGGAGAGGATGCTGTAAGGAACTGGGAGGTATTCTCTGGGAGTCCGGGCATGATGCTATAAGAGATTGGTGTGAGGCACTGACCGGTTAAAGGTTGACGCTCTAAGCGATTGAGGTTGATTTTGTAGGAAATTTCAGATGATGTTCTGAGGCACTGGGGCCATTTTTTTAAGGATTGGCAAGGAAGCTCTGAAGAGCTGCACACCGAGGCCCTGGGGGATTGGGGATGAGTCAGGGATTCATTGGGTGTTATGCACTGAGATTGAGTGTTGGTGCCCTAATAGATTCAGGGTAATGCTGGGCGATAAGGAGGTGATGCTCAAAGAGATTGAGGGTTTGTGCCATACAGAATTGAGAGACGATACACCGAGTGGGGATACTGTGAGGGAGTTGTTAATGACACAATGGTTTGGGGATGATGCTTTAGGAGGTCCTATTGCTCAAATTAATCGTGGAAATGATTCAAGTGATGGTGTGCTGTTCTGGGGGATGACGGCTGCTTCTCCAAGGCAGTGATGGAGGATGCTCTAAGAGATTGGGGATAATGCACGGAGGGTCTTAAGTAAGATGCTCATTAGGACGGCTGGTCGTTATATGAGAGATTGAAAATGAAGCTCTCGGGGTGATGCTCTGAGGGATCGGGGGAGGTTCTCTAAGGGATGCTCCAAGTACTCTTTAAAGTAGGAGAGTAATGCTCTGGATTTTTGGCAGAAAATGCTTTCTAGATAAGCAGGTTGATGCACAGAGTGACTAAGGTTGATGTTCTAGGGGATGATGGATAATGATTGAAGAATTGGAGTGATGCTTTTAGTGATTTTGGGTGGTTCGTGGATTTGGGGGGAAACTGTTCCGGTTTGAAAACAATTTGATGCCGCATTGTGAATGATGCTGTGCAGAATGCTGGGGAAGTACTGTAAATAAGATAGGTACTCACATATCCGCCGAGTCCTCTTTGCTAATGTACTCTTCAAGAATGCTGGTGTCGATGTTACTCTCGAGGGGTCCGTTTATGTCATGGCCTGAGAGAGACAAAACAGGAGGCAGAGTGATGTTTCTGTGGCACGGAGATGCAGGAAACAGACCAGCAGTGCCAGCCTTTATCTGGGACAGAGACACGCACCGCAGAAAATCAATAACATCACAGCGCTTACCAACAAAAATCCCTCCCCATCTTTTCAATTCTAGAGTCTTTCTCTTTTTTCATTGTTTGTTTACAATCCTCTGACCTCATCTTCGATAGGCAGCACTCACACCACAGTGGGCAGTTAGTCTGTGGCAGTGGTAGATGACCTGGCAGAAGAAGACGCTCACGAGTGATTCCTAGTGGCCATACGGAATATGGCACCAACTGAGACTCTGATGAGGAAGTCTGAAGCATGCTTCAAGAGCAATATATTGTGTGTTTCTTTACTGGGAGATGGGTGTGTATGAAGTGGTCAGGGTAAATGTCCTCAGATACACAATTCACTGCTTAGGGTGTCAGTCATTCACAGCCCAGTGCCACTAGTTATTACAAGAAAGATGGATTGTGACTCACTAAACAGTGTGGGGATCATGTCAGAAGAAGAGAAAGAAACATTGAAAATAGTCAAAAGTGTGGTCTCCCTAGAAAAAACCCATGAAAACTTAAATACTTTGCAAGCACCCGGCCAGCATTTAGTTTCATATCTGGGTGTGTTGTAAACGCTGGTTGTCATTTTATGATAACTTTGTAGCTTTTTTTCCTTTAGATCTCAAAGTACACCAAAAAAACAAAGTAGTTAGCGAGGTCATTTTAAGTCTAAAATGATGAGGTGATTCAGGCAGTGGTTTCTTGGTCAGCTCAGTTTTAAGACGTTTATTAAATGTGATGTAAATGGTTCAGCTCTGACTTGGGGGGTTCAGAATGTTCCACAGTTTAGGGCCTAGTACTATTTATTAATCAGGTGCAATTTTTTAGCCACTTGTAGGGGCGTTGTAGAAGAATAGTTCTACAGCATCCACTTGTTGTGACAGTATGGGGCCAGCTCATACTTTATATCAGCTTCCGTCAGACTTTTAACATACAGTAATTATTCTCTGATTATTAATTACTAGAATCCTAACAATGGTTCAAGTGTGATACTTAAAGTACCAAAACATACATCCTAATATACCAAAATAATTTTCAAGTTATACAAAAAAGAAGAAAGAAGAATCATAAACAGTGAGAAAAAAGTGCCCAAATACTGTTTAGATAAAGAATACCCATGCATAAATTAACTCATTATATAGAAAATGTATTAACACAGGATAGATAATCAAGCCAAAAATGTATAATAATAATGGCGCTCAAAAGGTTACACAAACAACAATACAAACAATACAATATGTAATCAAAAAAGTGGCTGAGGAAGAAATTATACAAATAAGAAGTTTAGGACAAAACAGAAACAACATATGGCAAAAAATGTGTCCTATTCAATTAAGGCCATATGTAAATGTCGATGGCGTTTCGCCCATAGTGAAGTTAGATGGTCATCATCAGTGCAAAGCAATGAATATAGGAGTGTCCAAGAAAATTAAATAAAACATCTATTCCAAGAATATGTTCAACAGAAAAATTCGAGTAAATTTCATTCATATGAAGTTCGTAAGCATCACTGTACAGTTAAGGTAGCGCCCTTATCCAGCAAATCCAAAGACTAGATCTAAGTATCTCAACCCTAACGAATCATGAGGGACTGCCACCCAACAGCTAAACCAATAGCTGTTCTACTTCTTCAAGTTAACCAGAGATCCACCCCAATTTGTGGCAGGAGACTGATATATGTCTCACCGCCAGTCCAGAAAGATCTGGCGAAGACACTCTCCGGGCTGGTAATCAAATTAAATAAACGCTATCCGGTTGTCACAAAACTTCATGTGAAATTACAGGCAAAGCATGGAAAGACGTGGGCCTTACAGGTTTTCAAGGTCCCATCCGATGGGCTCAACTTCCCGCTGGAAAAGTTGACCAGCATGCCGATCGAATCTTGTTCCGGGCAGATGTTTATGATTATTAATTTGACAGCAACAGTTCACCAAAGTCAGAATTTTTATGAGCGTGTCTCGTTGAAGTAAACTTTAAAAAAAACATAACCTATATAATGGAAATAACTTAGAGTTAGGTTCTAACATTATCACATGCCAACTAATCAATTTAATAAAACCTTTGAACCATTTATGTAGACGAGTCAAGTCCTGTTCCGTCCCATCAGCTAATTGCAGCACATAACTTAAAAAAAAAAAATAGGTTCTGCTTGCTTTAAAATTACTGGGAAACAGATTTTCTACCCAATATCTCATTCTTTTTGAAAGGGCGTATTATCTGCCCCCAGCAATTTTTCCCACTGCCAGTAGCAACATAAATTGAAAATAGGTTTTTCTTGAAAGGTGGGCAGACGATGCCAGTGTAACCATTTGCTCCTCATAAACCACAATTATGTCAACTAACACCGGATGAGTTCCTTAATTTTCCTAAACAGGCTCCTTCGTCTTTCAGGAGGAGCCTTTTGAAGCGCACATACTTCAAAATTTGCAAACATTCATGACAAGAATTTTCAATTCTATTAAGGACTAGGAGGCGAGGATTATGCTTTCTCATTTCTTTAATGAAATGCTCAGCAGCCAATCAAAAAACAAAACTACAAATCCCATGAACACTTGGGAATGACCCTAGAGGAAACACTATATAAGGTCCAAACACTAGTCCTTCTTCCTCTTTCTTTGGGTAAGCAGTTCCACATCAAAAAACAATCCCAGGTAGAGTAACAACAAAAGTTCCAAGCAAGCCGCCGAAATCCAAAGGATCTTGTAACAGAAGATGGAGGTATCCTGGATCCGGGCGCAAGGAGACAGAGGAGACTCTCGAGGCAGAGCAACCACATAATTTCTGGTCTGAACCTGTAAAAGATACAGAGCCGTAATATCCCAATAATGGAGAAAATTAAAGCAAGACAGGGGGGGGAAAAAAAACAAGGAAAAATATAACTGCAACAGTATGCAAAATGTTATACAGTACATGAAAATGCAACATAGTTACAATCAGGGTGGGATAATCCTCGCCTCCTAGTCCTTAATAGAATTGAAAATTCTTGTCACGAATGTTTGCAAATTTTGAATTCTATGTCAGGACAGGAGGCTCCGATTATGCTTGTTTAAAGCTCATCCACCACAACAGAGGCAACACTAACAATTGGTTTATAATAAAATTGTTTGAAAACAGAGTCTGAAGACCAGTCTGCAGCTTTCATGATGTCAAACAAAGTAACACCCATGGAGTAAGCTTTTGAGGCCATTGCCCCTCTAGCAGAATGTGCCCCAAACACAGAAACATCAATGCCCGCCTCGGACATGAGCCAGCGCACCCAGCGAGCTAAAGTAGCCGGTGCAACAGGACGGAAAGGCTTCTGTAAGGCGATCAACAACTGGCCTTGCATGTCTGCGCGTAAAGAAGCGGTACTCACCTCGTAATCCTTCAAACACTGGACAACACAAAGATTGGGATGATCAGGAAAAGAAGGATACGTTATGGAGGAAGTGTTGGTTTTAGTCCTCCTAGAGAGAGTGAAAGTAACACCCTCAGGGGTGAAACTGCGACCCGCAAGATATAAAGCACGAATATCCGAAACACGTTTGCAAGAAACCAGACACAGTAACATGATCAGTTTTGCAGACAACTGTTTACGGGATAACAAAAGATTAGAAGGCCAGGCCTCCAAAAATTTCAGGACAACCGAAACATCCCACAAAGACACATACTTCGGTGTGGGGGGTTTCGCAAGACGAATTCCTTTCAGCAGTTTGGAAAGCAAATGATGTGCACCAACAGGCTTACCATCAATGTGGACATGGCCCGCAGAAATGGCAGAACGAAAACTATTAACAGTCCGATAAGCCAGACCGGAAGTGGCCAAGGAAGTCAAAAAATTAATGACTAGACTGATATCCGCCGAAACGGGATCAACCTCCCGTTGAACACACCAATCACTCCAGCGTTTCCAGGCTCCTCGATACCGCTTGTGGGTATTGGGAGACCAGGCGTTACTAATGAAGTTGGCAGCTTCGCTAGAAATGCCTGGGACCGACCAACGATCCCCGAGATTCGCCATGCTAGCAACTGGAGAGTGCCGGAGAGAATGAGGGGATGCGGATCTCCGAGAGGATCCTGCAACAGATTCCGCTTCAGGGGAAGAAGGAGGGGAGGTGCGCAGCACATTTCCAAGAGAACCGGGAACCACGCTTGAGCCTTCCACAAGGGAACAATCAGAATCAGCTCCGCTCGAAATCGTTTGGTGTAAGCAAGGACTCTGGGAAGCATCATAAACGGGGGAAATGCATAGCAAAGAGTCGATGGCCACTGTTGGAGAAAAGCATCCGTGGCCAGAGCTAAGGGGTCCGGTCTCCAGCTGTAAAACTGGGGAAGCTGCGCATTGAGGCGAGAGGCAAAAAGATCCAGGTGACACTAGCCCCAATGTCGAAGAATGGCGCGGAAGACTCGAGGGTGAAGTCTCCAGTCGCTGAAATCCCGAAGATATCGGGAGTGCCAATCCGCAACCTGGTTGTTGCGGCCCGGAAGATACTCTGCAATAACCGTGATCTTCCGGTGGAGGCAAAAATGTCAAAAATCCTTGGCAATCTCCGCTAATATCTTGGACCGTGTCCCGCCCAGTTTGTTGACATAGCGGACTGCCGACACGTTGTCCATCCGGAGAAGAATACAACAACTCGCCTGTAGGGGGGAAAAACACCGTATCGCAAAGGAACCCGCCAGGAGTTCCAGACAATTGATATGGAGAGACAACTCCTGGGGTGACCAACGACCCCCTGTCGAAACTGACCCGCAACGGGCTCCCCAACCCCATCGACTGGCATCCAATTCGATCACCAGTTCTGGAGACGAACCGAACAGGGCTCGACCGTTCCAGGGCTCCATGTGGTCCAGCCACCATTGCATCTCCATCCGCACCTCCTCTGAAAGAGGAATTTGATCCGAGTAGCGGAGGCCTTTCCGGAGATGCTGAATCTTTAGGCGTTGCATCGCCCGGTAATGTAGAGGACCCGGAAAGATTGCCTGAATGGAGGACGCTAGAAGACCTACCACACGTGCCAACGACCTCAACGACACAGTCTGTTTGGAAATAACAGACGTCAATTCTCTCCTGATGTAACGGAGTTTCTGATTGGGTAAGAGAAGCTGGCAAGTCAACGAATCTATCTGAAATCCCAGAAAATCGATAGACTGAGTGGGAACCAAAACCGATTTCGGAACATTGACTAGAAAACCCAGAGACTGCAAGAGTGTGATGGACCACTCCAGATGTTGCAGAAGCTTGAGAGGGCAATCCGCCATAAAAAGAATGTCGTCCAGGTATATAATCAGCCTGACCCCCCTGGAACGAAGATGTTCTACAACTGGCCTCAGCAATTTCGTGAAGCACCATGGTGCCGACGAAAGGCCGAACGGGAGAACCTGATACTCGTACTATTGTCCCAGCCATTGAAACTGGAGGAATCTGCGATGGGGCCTGTAAATCGGGATAGACAAATATGCATCTTTCAGGTCCAGACGGACCATCCAATCCCCTTCCCGAAGGAGATCCCGCAGAAGATGGATGCCCTTCATCTTGAAGTGCCTGTAGACCACCCCGCTGTTGAAGTCTTTCAGGTTGAGAACCAGGCGAGACCCGCCTCCTTTTTTCTCGACCAGAAAGACCGAGCTGACAAAGCCCTGTGGATGGCGTTCGGTAGGAACAATCGCCCCCTTGCTGAGGAGTACCTCTATTTCCTCCGACAGACAAGCCTGAGAGTGACTGGAAAAAAGCATAGGGGTCGGCAGACGGGTTTGATGTATTGGGTGATAGAACTCTATCTTGAACCCTTGAACGGTTTCTAGCACCCAAGCATCGTTGGAGATCATGCACCAATTGTTCAGAAAAAATTGCACTCTGCCCTCCAACATCACATCGCATGCTTGAATTAGGCTCACCTGTAGCTCCGGAATCTTGATATTGGCCTTGGTGGCCACCAGATCTTCCCTTGCCGTATTGGCCTTTTCCTTTACGGGAAGGATAGAAATTGGTGCGGGTGGAGTAACCAGAGTCGTACTGACCACCACGCTGCTGCGAAGAACCCCTCTGGGACTGCTGCTGCGACCCACGGCCGAACGATCGTCCCCGTTGTCGTCCGGCCTTGGTAAAAACCGGATGCATGGCCCGGCGCAAGGACGCCTGCGCTTTGTCAATTCCGCTGAAGGCGGACACAAATTTAGTCAACTCCTTGAGGAAGGGTTGTCCGAAAAGAAGGCCCTGCGCCTCCGGGCCGGCCTCAGAAGTTGCCAATTCGGCCAATTTCGGATCCAATTTAAGGAGAATGGACCTACGCCTTTCAGCAGAAATGGTGCAGTTAACATTTCCGAACATGCACACAGCCCTCTGAGCCCATTCGATGAGTTCATCCGGATTGACAGTCGCTGAAGCCTCCTTCGCCTTGAAGCCCAGATCTAGGATTTTAGAGAGGGGGCCCAACATGTCCATCAATTTATCCTGGCAAGACCGCCAGGAACGGTCGAGGCCTTTTTTAGGATCCTTAGAGTACTTTTTAAGGTAGGTAACCATCATTGGGTCCACCTCCGGAGTTTCTGCAATGTGGTCCGCAAGGTCCGGTCTCGGGCACTCGGAGCGCAGTCGAGCTCGGACCGGCGCCTCAAAGGGTTGGCGAACATGCGCCTCAAGATAAGCGGCCACTGCCGGAGCGGGCAACCATGACGTAGAATTCGGATGAATAATATCCTCCGGTTCGAAATTCAAAAGTGGGGGACGCTCAGGAGCGTCAACAAAACGCTCCTTGCGGAGACGCTTCTTAGGAGGAGAAGAGTCGTGACCTGAAGAGGCCTGAGCATGGTCCGACTCCTCCATGGAATGTGACGCAGAAGTTTTGGGCTTTTCTGAAGACAAAACCTTCGCCAGTCTTTGAAAGTCCGATTTGTGAGGGTTATGAGGCGATTTAGCGGCCTTTTGGGAAGGAGGTAACCAGCCCTGCTGAACAGCATACTCATTCAAATGACGTTTGAGGGGGTTAATAGCCCTAACCAGTGCCTTGTTCACTGAGAGTTGTACACCTTTGCCCAGTTCTTCAACCAGGTTGTACTCTAGAGAGTCATCCTCCTCTTCATCGTAATAGCAGTCATCATCTGCGTCGTAATAATCAGCCATTGCACCAAAGCACAAAATTCAATGCCCACTAGATGACTGAACAAATATTGAGTATCAGAGATACAAATAAGGGGGAGTGATAACCCCAAAGCAGGCTAAATAGAGGTTGGAGATACCAAACTCAAGGCAAAAAATTAAAACGTGGAGGGAGATAAGCCTGCCAACAAAAACCACTCTAGGCAGAGCCTATGCACAATAACAGTCAACCAAAACACTTTCCTGTGCTCCGGCGTAGACGGGGTCGAAAGTTCAGGGCTGTGGGCGTGAGCGCTGGTGAGAAGCGTTCTTTCACTCGACCGGCGTGAGGCGAACAGCCTGAAACCGGAAACAAAGCAACGCGCATGCGCGACGTTGCTGCCGCTGAAACACCGGCTCGAGAGCGCTCGCGCTCTCCCAAGAAGCCGACGACCCCTGCTCCCACTCCACCAAAGCAACCGGGCACAAAAGCGGCCAGGCGCAGGGAGGTGAACACACGCTCCCAGGAAGACACGCCGCTAACGGACGCACAAATACCGGCACCGAAGCCGAGCAAGAGTACACAAGCGCCGCGCACAAAATTACAAGCAGCGGAATATAAGGCAAGTGTACACAACCAAAGCAGAGCAATAACAATTAAAGCAATGCAAGAAAGGTAAAGAGACTTAACTGGCTGCGGAGCAGCAAAGAAAGAGGAAGAAGGACTAGTCAGTGTTTGGACCTTATATAGTGTTTCCTCTAGGGTCATTCCCAAGTGTTCATGGGATTTGTAGTTTTGTTTTTTGATTGGCTGCTGAGCATTTCATTAAAGAAATGAGAAAGCATAATCGGAGCCTCCTGTCCTGACATAGAATTGATTTCCATGTTGTGATTAGTCATATATATTCCGGTCTAACAGTGAATAGTACAAAATAGTGCTATCCTCTTTGGTGGGTGTACTTCCAACCATGTAACTTAGTTTAATATCCCAAGAGGTAATTTCACATCTTTTTAAATTCTGGCTTGAGTGCACAGCAGTGGCCTGACTTTATCTAATAACAAAAAAAAAGAGCTTTCTGATTACTTCTGAGAGAGGTGTAGGCTCCACTCACAAGCTGGCTCCTAGAAGTAAAGGACTTGATGGAGCTGACGTCATAGGCTTCCACTGAGAATAGTGCTCCTCATGCACTTTTTGACTTGTGGCAACATTTCAAGCAGGATTGAGTTTCATATTGTGGCAAGCCAATGATCATGCTTAAAGACCTAATCTGTTTATTGTGAAATGTTACTATAATGGCAGTACGCCTGATGTATGTATTGTGAAAAGCATGTTAGCTTGAATTCATTTGAGGGTGGATTGTTATTACTCTGCATGAAGGCCTGCAGAGTGGGATTTTGTGACATGGAATCTCACAATTTACTGCCGTAGGTTGGATTTGGCGGTGAGGGGGTCCTTGGTGAGGGAGAGGATCAGATGGGTGTCGTCGGCGTAGGAAATTATGTTGAGGTCGTGTAGTCTGGCGATGCGAGCGAGGGGAGCCATGTAGACGTTGAACAGCGTCAGACTGAGGGAGGATCCCTGCGGGACGCCGCAGATGGTTTTGGTGGTTCCGGATTGGAACGGGGGGAGGAGGACTCTCTGGGTTCTGTCGGTGAGGAAGGAGGTGGTCCAATCCAGGGCCTTATTTCGAATACCTGCGTCGTAGAGGCGTGTGCGAAGAGTGTGGTGGCAGACGGTTTCGAAGGCGGCGGAGAGGTGCAAGAGGATGAGGGCTGCTGTCTCGCCATTGTCGAGTAGGATTCTCATGTCTGTGGCGGCGATGAGGGCGGTCTCAGTGCTGTGGTTGCTGCAGAAGCCTGACTGGGAGGGGTCCAGGATGCTGTTGTCTTCTAGGTAGCAAGTGAGCTGAGTGTTGACGATCTTTTCGATGACTTTCGCCGGGAAAGGAAGCAGGGAGATGGGCCGGAAGTTCTTGAGGTTGCTCGGGTCCGCCTTGGGTTTCATTAGTAGGGCATCGATCTTGGCGTGCTTCCAGCTCTCAGGGAATGTAGCGGTTTCCAAGGAGAGGTTGATGATGTTCCGCAGGTGGGGTGCGATGAGACTGTCGGCTTTGTTGGCGATGTGGTGGGGAAGAGGGTCAGACGGGGAGCCTGGGTGGATGGTGCTCATGGTCTTGATTATGTCCTTGGTGCTCACGTTGGTCCATGTGGTCAGAAGGTCGAGGTCGGTGGGGTCCGGTGTGTTCGACGCGGCGGGGTCCGTCGGGTTCATCCGGGGGTTGAAGCTGTTGTGGATGTTGGTGATTTTGTGGTGGAAGAAGGCAGCGAGGGTGTCGCACAGGGCTTCCGACGGTGGGATGTCGTTGGTGCAGGTTCTGGGATTGAAGATTTCCTTCACGATGTTGAAGAGCTCTTTGCTGTTGTGGGCGTTGTTGTCAAGGCGGTATTTGAACAAGGATCTTTTGGCGGTCCTGATGACGTGGTGATGGTTGCGAATGGCGTCTTTGTGGGCTGCGCGGTTTGCGGGTGTTCTATCTCTGAGCCAGATGTTTTCAAGTTTCCGGCAGGTGCGCCTGGAGGGTAGGAGCTCCGGGGTGAACCAGCTGGCTCTCTGGCTGGTGTCTTTGTTGGTGGGTTGTCTCACTGGTGCTACGGTGTTGGCACAGTCTTCCATCCAGAGTCTGAGGGAGCGGGTCCCATCCTTGGGGTCGGTGGGTATGGTCGGTGGGTCGAGTGCGAGGTGTGTTTCTAGTAGTTCCTTGGTGACTTTGCCCCAGCGTCGGTGGGGGATCTGTGGGGTGTGGTGGTGTGTGACGGGTTTCTGGAAGGTGAAGTGGACGCAGTGGTGGTCAGTCCAGGTGAGCTCGGAGGCGTGGCTGAAGGCAACGTGTGGGCTGGAGGAGAAGATGGCATCGAGCGTGTGGCCGGCGGTGTGGGTCGGGGTTGTGACAATCTGTTTCAGTCCGAGGGTGGCGAGGTTGTCGATCAGGGTGGAGGAGTTGCTGTCGTTGTTGTTTTCCAGATGGTAGTTCAGGTCGCCGAGCAGTATGTAGTTGGTGGAGGTCAGTGCGTGCTGATGAAGTCGGTGATGAAGTTGCAGAATTGGGAACGTGGGCCGGGTGGTCTGTAGACGAGGGTTCCTCTGAGGGTGGTCTTGGAGTCTGTGTGGATCTTGAAGTGCAAGTGTTCGTCGGTGGTGAGAGTGTTGTCGGTGTTTGTGGAGACCTTGATGGTGTTCTTGTGGATTATGGCGATGTCTCCTCCGACTCCGTTGGTGCAGTCTCTGCAGGAGATCTTGTATCCGTCGGGGATGGCCACTGCGATGTCTGGGGCGGAGGCTTCATTTATCCAGGTCTCGGTCAAGAAGGCGACCTCAGGTGATGTGGTGCTGAGTAGGTTCCAGAGCTCGACGGAGTGCTTGAGTGCGGAGCGGGTGTTGAGCAGGATGCATAGCAGTCGGTTGGGTTCTGTTGTTGTGAGTGCCTTGGCGTCGCTGTTGCAGGAGAAGTTGCAGTTCTGGCAGGTAAAGGGGCCGCGGGTGCGCTTGGGGGTGGCCTTGTAGCAGTTGATGGTCGGTCCGTGGTTGAGAGCGCTGAGGGTGGTGGTGTCGTAGTGGTAGCGGACGTCACTGGTGGCGTGAGGGCCAGGGGTTCTGGCGCTGGGCGCGGTCCAGGCGCGGACGGGCGCAGACGGACTTGCCTTAAGCACGCCTTCGGAGCGCCTGAGGCGGGCCAGCTGCGCGTGGTCGCACAGTGGCCGTCATTTAAGGTGAGGTGGGGAGGTAGGATCAGCTGGGAGGCGGGTTGGAGGGCACCAAATGGGCACGGGAGGCGGGGCAGCAGGGGGTGCAGAGGCGGGAAAAAACTATACGGCGGGGAAAGGAGAGAAAGCCTAAACAGGGTAGAGAACGAACAGGCACACAGCAGCAGCAACGGGCAGGGGCACAGGCGCACAGGGTTCAGAAGGATAGAAACGGGCGGGGGCACAGGCACACTGGATACAGAAAGGAAAACAGGCACACAGCAGCACCAGGGAAGCGGCAGCAATGGCGCAGGAGAGAAGTCCGGTGCAGGGGCACCAGGAGCGTGAGTCAGCAAGAATCAGCAAGGATGGCACTGGCAGGGGTGGCGCTGCAGCGGAGGGGGAGCGACCTACCAGGAAGGTCAAGGGTTCATTATTTTTACATAATAAAAAGTAGCTAAGTAAACGATTTTCGAAGAAGTGGCCGGAAATCTTATTAACTACTAGCCAATGCATTATTCCTCTCAATTCCAAATTCCTGTCTGATTTCAAGAACTTCCTTTTTCAAATTCTGCAACCCAGTCAAGGTTTATTTTATTTTAAATACATCCATCGAATCGAACATAAAAGGGGGAGTCCGCCTGTGGTGTGTTTCTCCCTGAAAGAGTTATGTTATTTAGGCTTGCAGTGCACTCTCCTTGCACACACGCATTGTTGCTGCGGTGACATGATGCCACTTGCAGAAAGGGAGAGCAGTCTGTAGGGATACCTTGGCTCCCTAGAAGGGACACCCGGCGCCCCCTGCTGGTGGTGTCTCAGGAGGCCCAAGTCTTGCCTTGCCCTGTACTGGCGAGCAGCGTGGACAATCATGCGTGGCGGGCCTGCAAGCCCTGCAAGGTTCCGTAGTTTCTGTTTATATAAACTCCTCTTCGTTATCTGCCTCCTTCGTACGAGGAGTCCTGCAGAGGTTTGGGTCTCGCGCCAGCGGAAACTGCCAAGGAAGCTGGTCCCGCACCTCAGAAAAGGGTGGGGCTACGAACTCGTCATTAAACCGAATGCATGGGCCTGGAATACACGTAACCAAAGCAGAGCTCTGCCCACGCGGTATCCACGAAGCTCCCTCAAGGTGCACTCCTCCTCCAACTTAAGGTCACTCTATAGTTGTTCGGATTCTGGGTGTCCTAAGCCCACCAGCGAGGCCACACACCCTCGCAGAGTCCTCCGCCTTTTCTCTTCTCATACTGTAATTTTCTCCCGCCCTGCTATGTGCGTTTGTGTAACGTTATATGTAAAGCGCCTTATGACGCCATTGTGCTATGTATAACATGTTTAATGAGAAAACAAATAAACCGCTTTTAATCTTGGATGAAATACATTCCGCAGAGTGCCTTTCCTCTTGAATAAGTGGCATCAACATCGTAACACAGCTGGACTCGTCTGGCAACAAACGACGAAATAGCGAATTACTTACAGGTCTCTGGTGCGGCACGCAGCTCACTGAGTTACCTTACTGGATTATGTTGGCAAACATGAACTTGGGCTTTTTTCTCCTGATAAAATCTCCTTCCCCGAGGGTCCTGCCCACCAGGCCCAGAGCAGACACAGCTGGCGAAACTGCCAAAAAGAATTAAGATGAAAAATACCTTCAGCTGATAAGAGCAGCAGAAAAGGCAAAGCTATTCTCGTGAAAGAAGGACTTGCCAAAGAATGTTAACCCTTTGTTTACCGTGTTCACAGGACTTCTTCCACTGGTCTGTCTAGGGCCGAGAGCCCGCTGCGCTTGCCACTCACTCGCCAGAGTCTGTTAATTTTTGGACTCTCCCACAGGCGTCAATTAGGGGTGTCTGCCCCTACACCCCTTGCAATCGTTGTTCCCGGGGTCATGAATACCAGTCCTATTTACTTTTTGTTGTTTCCACTGAGCCACTCGGCAACAAATAACAAACTTGGGGACATATGCTTCCCTCTCTCAGGGTTACAGGGTTTGTGATGTCCTTTCCAACCTCCCTGGTATTTTCATGATTCGGCGTCCGTGGGATGCTCTCCTTTTCTGTCCTCCTCCCAGGAGAGAGTTGACCCCATGACTGGCACTATTAGAGAGCCCAGGTGAAGGTCAGATAGCTCTTGGAAGGGGAGGTTGAAACGTTTCACTACTGTATTTGCATACAACCAAAGGCGAGCGATCCTGCAGTCTTGGATGCAATGGGTTCCCAGGTTAATGTGCCATGAGTGGACCTCTGTCTCTTGGGATCACACGATGGAAACCAGGCATGGCTAGCACGCTTCATGGTTTGGGGAGGATCATCTTTCCCATTGTGGACTTAACTTCTTCTACCAGAGGGTACAAGAAGCCCTCATTCGTTATGACAATTGCCTTCCATCAACTGTGTTACTGAGGCGTGCACAGACTTCTTCCACTATTTTATGGTGCGCTACTCATTCACAATGTGTACAGATTTGTCTCAATGACTGGAGGTGCGCACATCATCTATCTTACGTTCAATGGGACCTCTATCTGTCTCTTCGTTGCTGATGCGTGAAGCTGGTTCAGGTTTCTCCACTAGCATTCTTTTTGTGGGCAACCCTCTCCACTGCATACTCCCACAAACAGATCTTGGATGTTCTTGGCTAATTCAGGGTTCCCATGACCTGCTGCCAGCTGTCTTTTCCATTTCTTGGTGCCACCAGAGCTCCCTTTAACAGGAGGAACGGATTCTCCACTGTTTCTTTTCTGCCACAATGAAGACCTCAGAATGGAATTATTCTTTCTCTTAAACTGTGGAGAAGATTTTCTTCTCATGGTCTCAGCATGCCTTTTATGTTAAATTGGAGCACCTCCTTCAGATGAGCCCCGCACAACTTGGCCACCATACCTGGAGTTTTCAAGGCTTTGTTCTGCCGACCCTGAACTGTCTTCCATTCTAACAGATGAGCATGTCTTCTGGCTGCCAGATGTGTCCCATTTGTAAGCATGCAACCCCTTACTCAGCCAAAGACACGTTGAGTGAAATTAAGCCTGGGCTCCTGTTGGTCTCCATCAAAGCAGAACAATCCAAGGCTTCTTCCCTCACCCTGAAAAAGGATTCTAAAGGCCATCAGCAATGACTGAGCCATGTAAGTCGCAGCCCTGGTTTTAACTTGTGATCCTACATTGATCGACTTCAGTGGCGACTACACTCTCGGCTGTTGAAGTCCATGCAGTCGCATCCCTGGTGGATGTGGATAGCCTACTCCCTATCACATCCCTAGTGGATGTGGCGAGCTCAGTAAGAGGGAGTCAATTGGTAAAACCCATGCAAGGGTTTCTTTTGAAGAGCTCTGATGTAGACCCGTGGATAGTCGTTCTTCAGAATCCTTTCATTCCCTCTGCAGAAATTCCAAAGCTGATTTATGGGATGGCCGTCCCATCAGTGTTTTTTTATGCAAGTGTCTGATCTTTGCTTCCTCAGAGGTGCCAGAATCATAGTCCTAATATTAATAGCTGCATCAATGAGTTTTTTCTAAGGTGCTTGCCTTTCTGCTCTTTCTCTGTGGTCCTGGACGTCATTTAGGGGTCTCCAGGGGTCACATCTGCGACCCTTGGCCTGCCCCTTGCAACTCCTGGCACAGTCTTTGCCACCCCTGGCTTCAAAGGTGGCAAAATCAGTGGTAGGAATACCTGGACAGCTCATCCCTATGAGCCCCGGCTGGGGCACTACTTTTCTGGTTATCTCTCATTTTTTTTATTACACGAATAGAGAATAATATTGCACTATTCACTATTTGTGTCATAAAGAAAATAGTACAATTAGTTGGAATATGACTCTCCCTGTCAGCTGAGGTAAGCAAAAAATATTTTTTAATGTATGTTGTGTGCGTGCTTGCAGGTTAGAGTGTGCTTATGTGAGAGTGTGTGTGTATGTTTGTGTATGTGTAAGCATGTGTGTGTGTGTGAAAGTAAAGGTCAAATAGCGTGTGATGTCTCTTCAGTTACCCCTTGCATTTTTGTGAATTGACGCCCATATCTGCGGTCTCCCCCTAGAACTCCTGGAGACTTGAGTGCAGTGAACACAGAAAGTGGTAACCACCCCTCACTGATCGGATGCGTTTTTAACAAGCAGTCCCTGCTGTTATTCCGTAACTTCTGCACTTCCTTCTTAAGAAACAGCTTCTGTACATTCTAAGTGGAACCAGTGGGAGTGGAGCACTGTTCTCCGTTTCTTTTCGAGGGGAGAGCAGAGGACTCATCAGAATGGAAATTCCTGTCCCTGTCTCTTGGTGTTTCCGAATAATTCCCATCGTACATCCAATCAGGAGCCTTATCAAGAGAAAAGTGTTAAACCACAGAAAACCAGGCCTGTCTGGGGACATCATGTCAGTTCACCCTATTTCCACCCCCTTGCACTTTGCAATCTTTATTCCTCTGGGTGGGGCCCACGCTCTAGTTCTTAAGATATGCGACAGAGAAGGACCCAGTGGATCTCCACTTGGGCCTGCACAGGTGAGGCTCCCAGAAAGAGGTGTGAGATGTCCTGAAGCAGGGCGAAGGGACTATCCAGCCACAAAAATGTATGCCAGTGTCACGTGCAAAGCAGTACTGTGTCAGGGACGTCGTGGTCTAAGGGGACTCTGCAAAGTGCAGTCGGCAACAGTTATGGGGATTGAAGTATTTGCGCTCGTCGTGCATATCAGAATTAGGGGTAACCATACCGCCTACGAAGAACATTGACAATTAATAATAAGACCAACAAAGAAAATAACGTGGTGTTTTTGATGTTTTTGATGACACAATCTAACTTTTAATAAGAACATCTCATTTAAGCATTGGAGATTTTAGCTTTTTGAATTTGGGTTGGATTTGATTAAGGAATAAATAAAAATGCAAAGAGCCTTGAAGAAGTCTCGTGGAGACGAAATGCGCCGCTTCGGCTATGATGGCTATGATTCTGTACTGTGTTTTTAAAATAATCGAATGAAGTATCATCTATCGAATACAAAATAAAAGAAGAAAAAGTTTTCCATAAAGCAATTTGAGTTTCTAATGATTTTTTTCTTGGGAGATTATTTTGTCTGATCATGAAGGAAACTGAAACTGATACTGAGAATTATTAATTCTGTTATTTTTCTAATGACATTGTAACATTTGGGTATGTGCTGAGCCTTTCTGAATCTTGTATTTTTGGTCATCCAAAATTGAGGGAACTAGGGAGGTCAGGTTCCCAGCTCTTGCACTACCATTATCGCCCACACTTAACAGAACCATATATGTACCAGTGCAGGTCTTGGGTGCCTTGACCTTTCATTTTGTGTGTTTTAAGTCCCAGAATAACTCTTATTTTTGGAAATCATAGCATGGTAGTGGGCGAGGGATTATTAATGAAAAAATTATTTTGAACTTATTTCGCTTGCCAGGTAACAGGTTGGTACTGTTTTAATGCCAAATTCTGTTTATAGAAGAGCCCCTATTGGTGCACCTTTTAGCGTCAAATACAGAGAATGCAACTCATTTTGTTTCAGAATCTATGTGCATCCCTCCACCACCCTCCCTTCCGCTTCGTAGGGACAGACTGACACATAAGCAGCCTTGGTTTTATATGTTTTACCTTAATAAATGCAGGACAGCAAGTCCCAGAATGCAAACAAAATCTGACTGAATGAGCTACTCGGGCGACATAGGACTTCTTGAGATCTGTGAGACCTCTTTCTTGAGCCGGTCAAATGATTCTGAAAAGGAACAACGTGCACGGCCTCTAAAAGGCGGCTTTCTTTGCTTAGGCCTCGTTACCAGACACTGCAAGATGCCTGGTTGCAAAAGAGCTATTGTGGGCTTACCAAGAAACTACAGGGGCTTACCAAACCCTTGATGCTTACCACTGGTTTGCTTTATTGTCTCTCTATTTTGATTGTTTCTTATCCAATGACTTACCATGCCCCATCTTGTCGATCTTGTGTTTATCCCTCTCCTAGTGCATAGCCTCTTTACCAACCCTTTCATTGGCTGACCTGTGTCCTTCCAATGCAGACTTTTTTGGTTAAGTACTTAATGAGAGTGTATATATGTAGTGTGTGCATATTTTCAAGCTCTCTCCCTCTTGTCCTCCCCCCTGAATGCACGCTCCCCCATGCTCTATGTGTAGCTTGTCCAGTGTACATTTCCTCTGTTGACTGAAGTCCATGTTGCTCTTCCTCATCTTCTTCTTCTATCCCCATCCCTGTGTTGCATTTACTCTCATTTGCTTTCCTCTTGTCCTGTGTTGCTCTCACTCTCTCATGTGCTTCTCAGTCCCCTGCAATCCATGTTCTTCTCTCCATCATGTGCGTATCGCTCCGTGACCCACATGCTGCTGTCTCCCACCTGTGCTAATTTTCCCTTTCTCCATCCACCTGCTCCCTTGTTACCTCCTCCACCTATCTGGCACTTTGTTTTTTATTATGTGCGTTTTCTGTAAAAAAAGTCTTAATTTTTTAACTTACTGATCCAAGGGCATGCGCTATCTTGGATTGGTAAATAAAAAAGCAATGCAGATGGCGCCTGAGTCATTGTGCTGGCCCGTACATGCATTACGATGCCTGCATGTGAAAACATCCTCACACATGCATCCATCAGTGGAATGATGTAATCGCAAGCCGCAATGGTGTCATCACACCTTTTTCTTTTTTTTTTGCCAATGCTGCTGAGAATTAAAAAATATAATTTTTATTTTTATCCAACTCTGTGCAGCATCGCCAAAAGACATTGGGAAATAAATTAAGTGCCAAAGGTGTGACCTATTTCATTTTGCTGTCCTATCTAGTCTGCCTGACAGTTCTGTGCAGTGTGCAAGTGTAGTCCTTCTATGTCAATGGGTGTGGTCATTGTAGTGCTTCAATATATGGTCATGTTTAGTCCTCTTTCTATGTCATGTACATTTTTCTTTTAGTCCTATTTGTATGTCTAAGGCATGTCTATGGCTGTGAGACCTATTGTGGATGGTACCAAAGCTACAATGGGCTTTGTGGCCAGCCCATTGCTTAACTTTGGTTGGCTTTCTTGTCAATTTAACTTGCTTGCATCTTATTCAATGGCTTTCATTCATCTTCATAGTTATTTGCCCTCCTTTTGATTGGATTACCTGTACCCTTCCAATAAACACAGCATAAGCTGCTATTTATGAAACAGCCACTCTTTAAAATGCATTATTGTGCATGTTTAAATTAGTTTTTTTTATTTACCACTCCAAGATTGGCATCTGCAATCTTGGAAAAGTATATTAAAAAATAAGCAAAAGCAATACGTTGTATGCACATATGCGCATTGATGCATGATGCATGCACGCATGTTCGTAATTTTTTTTATTTTTGCCGATGCTGCAGAGAATTAGTGAAAACTTTTCTTTTTTTTCCTATAATGAACAGCTTTTGCAACAAGCTTTGGCAAAGATAGTAGGTCGACAGGCGAGAACTCTTGCCTATGCCAATGCATGTTTTAAAATCTGGTCACCAGGCCTGCCAAATCATACAGTGCTGCAGTGTAACACACGGTTTCACACCCCATCACACGGTGACCCCATAAAGAGACACATTTACAAGATGAGTTGAAAAGTCTTTCATAGAATACGTTTCCAGCTTAGGTGTGAATGAGTCACAGAACAGGGCTCCATTTAAAACCTTACCAGGAAATCGAAGGTGGTTACTTTGGGAAAGGCAGATGGGGGCTATTTAGGTAGAGCAGGGCGTCCCAAAGCCCTACTTGCCAAGGCCCTCCCCCTAGCCAAGGCCACTACCCCTTTTGTGAACTATGACACTGTGGAAATTATCTTAAGGTTGGCAGGTTTAGGTTCACCCTAGATAGGGAAAGTAGCCAGCCTATGGCTAGTTAGTTTATTGTTCACAGGGGCTAGACAGTGAATGTTCTTGTCTATGGTGTGTGAGCTCCTCGTTGTGTAAGGAATAGGGCAATGTGAGTGTAATGACTCAGAAAATGTTAAACACTGTGGATGAGCACTCCTCCTGAAAGCTGAGTGAGCACCATCTATTGGTGAGAGTGGGGAGGAGAAGGGAGTGGGTTACAAATACTTATTTGTCTGATGCATAATCTCATTACATTAAAAGTAACCCTGGGCGGAGTTCGCTCCACGGAGTGGAAAAAAAAACGCTGCTGCGCTATACGGAACTGCGCAAGCGTCAGAGTGCAATAGAAAAATGCTGTTTACGGTGATTTGCGATGCTGGGTGCTTGCCCGCACTATGCAATCATCACGTCCGGCACCATGCACAGCGTAAGCAGAGGCTGCTTTTCTTTCTGCCGCTCAAGTAGATTTTTACTAGAGCTGCAGCTTTATCAACTTGAATGGAAAGTTTCTCAACACGAGCAGTCGCAAGCATGCACAACCATTCACAGTGAGATATCTGATACCCCTGCGTTGAGAAATCCCGCTGGGTCATTGATTGTCCACGCTCACACTCATCAACTTGATATTGACAATCGAGAACGTGGAAAACCCTCGCCAGCAAGTGGATTTTCCTCGCTCGCTCTCTACCCAATATGACATTGACGAACGTGAGCAAGGAAAAAAACTCCGCTCCGCAACGCAATTCGGAGTTTTTGGGAACTCTGCGGTCTCCTCGTAATGCGGAGTGGGGAAAACTCTGTGAGCAGAGCAGAGTTCACGCCCAGGGTTAATTAAAAGTCGCAATGTGCATTTTGATCTAACTATAATGTCATTTTAACCATTCTTTTTTTCAGCAAATTTCTAGAGTTTTTTTAACGTAAAGTAAGATCTTATTACCAGATTCAGCCCCCCCCTATTGGTGGGCAAACCCCTGCAGCACACAGCCTCCTGCAATGTGGAGAGTGGGTTTGGCCGCAGCCAACATCCCCTTTTGGCAACCAATCCCGCCCACTGTGCACAGCCTATGGCTGGTTGGGTGCAGGGCCCCCTCCGTGGGCTGCCAACGCCCCATGGACACCCACCCCACATTTTTTAAAATGATTTTTCTCTGTTCTCTGTCCCTTGGGAGTCGCTCTGGATCCGGTGGCTGCCCAATATTTTTTTTAAATTATGGGCCATGGGGAGGTTGCTCTTGCCCCCGCCCACAAGGGCCTGAGGGTCTGAGTGACCATAAGCAGCAACCTTATATGGGATTTCGTAAACAGTTTGAGGACAGTAGACCAAGTCCCTGAGTCCTATAATGGCTGCTCGCCACTGCAACATTTCTGCTCATGTTGTGGCCAGCCAATCAGAGTGCTTGTTTCAAATAAGCCCCCCTCAGACAATCGGATGGTTTGATTTTTTTTTAAATAACTTTACTGAACAGATTTATACCAAATCTCAAAAAGCATGCTTGGTACAAATCTAGCTTTCTGCCAAATTTTGTGTTATTCCATTCAGCTGTTGTGACTGTAATACTGTGTTAAATTCCCCATAGAAATTCCACGGGGAATCTGTGTTTTGGGACACCCTCATTTTCTTCGTTCCCCGCTTGATGTATTATCCCAAAACTTTCCAGGAAGGAGCGAAGGTGGCAGATTTTTTTTTGTGGAAAATTTTGTGAATATTTATCAAGCAGTGCCAAAATTATTAGCAAGGGAAACAAGCATTTGCAATGCAATAGGTCTCGCATTAGGAAAGTTTGAGCTATTGGTATTGTAAATGACACATTTTTTATTTATGTTTTGCTTTTGAAAATAACGAAATTAATAGTTTTGTCATTTACAATTCCATTAGTTATAACTTTCGCAAATGTGACACCTATAGCATTTGTAATGCAATATGTGTTGTATTTACGTGACTTACATGTATTGATATTACAAATAACAATGGCTTTTAATTTTTTTCCAATAATTAATATTTAAATACAAGTTATTGTAATTTATAATGGCAATAGCTTAGTTTTGTAAATAACTTTTGTGAAGATTATGTTCAGTGTATTTTATTGTGACGAAAATCCAAGAACAGAAGTGAAATATTAACATCTTTTTGTTACATTTGTAATAAAGCTTGAAACATTGAGAGAAGATATTTGAACCAGGTGTTGTTGAATGGTTGCACAGATTGATGCTGTGGTAGCGCTGATTGATGTTGTGATGGCGAACGAGTGATGCTATGGCGTTCAGTGATGCTGTGGTAGCACATAGTGATGTTGTGGTGCCCCTGAGTGATGCTGTGGTGGTGCTGAGTGATGCTGTATGCTATGCTATGTTTTGTTTTGCTATCCTATGTTTTGTTTTGTTATGCTGTGCTATGTTTTGCTATCCTATGCTTTGATTTGTTATGCTAGGCTGTGTTTTGTTATGCTATGCTATGTTTTGTTATGCTATGCTATGTTTTGCTATGCTATGCTATGTTTTGCTATGCTATGTTTTGCTATGCTATGTTTTGTTATGCTATGTTTTGTTATGCTATGCTATGTTGCATTTTATTATGCTATGATTTGTTTTGCTATGCTTTGTTTTGTTATGCTATGCTATGCTATGTTTTGTTGTGTTTAGTATGCTATATTTTGCTATGCTATTATATGTTTTGTTTTGCTATGCTATGTTTTGTTTTGTAAAGCGATGCTATGTTTTATTCTGTTTTGCTATGTTTTGTTATGCTATGTGTTGTGTTTTGGTATGCTATGTTTTGTTATGTTATGCTATGTTTTGTTATTCTATGCTATGTTTTGTTTTGCTAACCCAAGGTTTTTTTGTTATGCTATGCTATGTTTTGCTATCCTATGCTTTTTTTTGTTATGCTATGCTCTGCTGTGTTTCGTTATGCTATGCTTTGTTTTGTTATGCTATGCAGTCTTAGTAAGGATTTGCTCCTGATCCCTGTGCTTGGTACTCCAGCACTACCTTGCCATGGTCCAATGTGTCTCCTACTACTCATGTTGCACTACAGCTCAACAGGGCACTATGGGACCAGTTGCCACTACCTTCAAGGTTCTCTATACACTACCTCTGAAATGTCCGTACCCTGTACTGGCTGCACCCTGATGCACGAGTGTCCCACGAGCCTCTTGAACCTGGTCTCTCTGTGTTCTACGCCCGTGCCCTGTCCTGGCTGCACCCTGGTGCACAAGCCTCTCAAACCTGGTCTCTCTGTGTTCTACGTCTGTGCCCTGTACTGGCTGCACCCTGGTGAACGAGTGTCCCACGAGCCTCTCGGACCTGGTCTCTCTGTGTTCTACGTCTGTGCCCTGTCCCAGCTGCACCCTGGTGAACGAGGGTCCCACGGGCCTCTCAAACCTGGTCTGTCTGTGTTCTACATCTGTGCCCTGTCCCGGCTGCACCCTGGTGCACGAGTGTCCCACGAGCCTCTCGAACCTGTTCTCTCTGTGTTCTACGTCCGTGCCCTGTCCCGGCTGCACTCTGGTGCACAAGGGTCCCACGGGCCTCTTTAACCTGGTCTCTCTGTGTTCTACAACCAGTGAATCTCCCTGCTGTTATTTCTTTCCACTAACCCGCCCACGCCTTGTTGCTCTTCCACGCATGTGTTGTTGTGCATTTCCTTGCATCTTGTGCCCTGTCAGTCATGTACTCCGTTGCCCAGAATATTCTTGTGCACGATCAGCCGGGGTCCCCTCCGCCCTGTCTGTCACCTGCCCAGCGCTCTCTTAAAAGGAGTCTTCAGAGCCTGGTTTCGTGTGACTCTCCTATTCCCCTATACTCCAGAATCCACTGTACCCCGTTAACCCCGAGCCCAGGGGCCTCTTACACCTGGTTCAACAGCGCTCGATTGAAAAGGCCCCTTTAGTTAGAAATGGCTGGTGATCGCGACCTCATTCGTGATCAATTAACCCCGAAGCGTCCATACCCTGTAACCCTTTTCCCACCCTTACCTCTTGACACGATTCATTGAGTAACATTAAATAGTAACTGCTGTTTTCAGCCCTTAGAAACGGCATTAGTGCGCTATGACGCCGTGCAATACAAAAATACAATGATAATGACTCCCGGTCTGTGACACGCCCCTTCCAGTGGACCTATAGAAGGGTCTGCAGAAGAGCAGCAAAGGGAGCTCGAGGGTGAGTCCGGTTTTTCTGTGCCGCCAGGTACACTGCTTAGCTCACCTGTGCACGAATAGAAAGTAACTCCTCCGCAGAACGTGCCAGAGCCTTCCCCTTCTAGCGCACAACGGAGGAGCCGCTCCCCGGCCCGCGCAGCCTTTCATCTCTTGCTGCTGGCCGCCGGGTACTGCACGTCCTGTCCACATGGCTGAGTATCCAGCAGCAACCACCGGGTCACTTGAGGGTAGCACAGGCCAGCGGCTCCTAACCCGTCACCCACCCACCCACCGGTGCTCAGACCCGCGGCACAGGCCCACTCGGACACAGCTTCAACCTAAGGAGACGAGAGCCCCTCCAACCACACTTTACAAAGACACAGGGTCAAACAGAGTCGGACTGGCCTATGGGGAATCAGGCAGTGCCCGATGGGCTGGCTTGACTGGTCAGTGTGTAAGACGTTTTTTAGCTGTTTCTGGTCCTTTTTAAGAGGTTGGTGGGCCGGTTTTACTGTTCAGTTCCCTTACATTAAAAACAACAAGATTCGGGGAAAGCGGACGGTTTTCATTTTTGCAACTGGCGTGGTACTTACAAGTACTGAAAAGGGTTCGAATGGCTCATTAGCTGGGTGTGCAGATTGCTTCTGAGAATCAAAATGTTAAGCAATGAGATTGTGTGCTATGGCAGGTCTCAAAGCACTAGACAACAAGCAGCACTGAAAGTGTGAGTGGTGATCATGATCCAGCTTCCTGTGAGACACACACAGCGCAACAACAAGACGTGCGCGTGCACTGGCGAAAACGAAACCTGCCGTGGGGCGGGACTGCCGTCTTCTGAAGCCGGTGCCCACGGAGTGCCTGGCCAGAGAAGCATTGGAGACGCGGGGCTCCCATGCCCGAGGGAGAGCCCCGCGGAGGCTGAAGAAGTCCGGAGTGGCGCCGATGAGGTGAGTGGGGCTTAGTTGTAGGGGGAGGGAGGGGGGTTGTGTGTGTGTGTGTCTCTGTAAGCTTGTGTGTGTGTGCGCTCGTGTATGTGTGCGCGCGCAACAGCGGGGGGGTTGTCTCTATGTGTGCATGCAGGTGTGTATGTGTGTGCGTGTGTGTGTCTGTGTGTGTGCCTGTTTACATGGAGCTAAAAGGGAGACAGGAGATGGTGAACGCACGCGCGACCTGATCCGGTTGCTGAAGCTGCGCATGCACATCTCTTGTCTCCCTTAGCTCCTTGTAAGCAGAACCAACGACAATAGGCCTCGCAGCGACATCGGTCTCTCTATCGAAAGCCTGACACACACACGTATATATATGTATATATATATATCACCAATTACCGCAAGCGCTCGCTTTCTTCCCAGCGCCACCTGCAGCAGAGTTGGACATGGACCCGGTTTAGTGCTTTAGAGTGGTTTATTCATCTGGCAACGTCAAGACGCGTTTCACAGCCTCAGCCGCCTGTTCACTTGACAATATATATATGGGGCAAATGAAACATACAGAACCACGAAACCAACAAACAGAAGAAACAGACGGAGGTAGAAACAAATAAAGACATTGACAACACAGTTATTAATCTATCCAGTATAGCTAAAACGAAGATGAACTACAAATTTTATCGTTTGGCTTAACATTCTGTGCCAAAACTAATTTTGAATACACAAAAATGAGGCTGGACCTTTTACAGTTTATACAAAAACTCAAATTGCAAAAACATTTCTACAATGTAACCCGCAGCACAGAGGAACATGAGACAATGCGAACTAATAATGGAAGTCTCAGTGTGGCAGACATGAGTCTCCTTAGGGACTTCGCAGAACTTGAATGTGAAGAACTAAATAGCCCAGTATCACCCATGGAATTAGCAGTGAGATCGGATATGGATATCTATGGGAGTGTACGTACACCATTCAAACCTAAATCAGTTTTTACTCCGATGATGCCCAAAGATGGACTAGACATCTTTGCCGAAAATGTAGTCATAGACCTGAAGGAATTGGCGAAATTAAGCAGCAAAGAATTTATCAAAACTTATCACAACCAAAGGATGCAATATAATGAATGCCCTCATACAAAAAATCAAGCAACGCCAAGACATAGTTGTTCGGGGGACTCACAAAGGCGGCAATGTGGTCTTATGGCCAGTAGACAAACACAACATGGAGGCACTAAAATAATTGCAGGAAATAGAATGCTACAGTCGCATTAGCCCCACCTGTATCTTTGGAGTAAAAGAAAAGTTTCACAAGGCCCTCTACGAATGGAGAGGTGTTTGGTTAATTTCGAAACAATAACTTGATTTTTTTTTAAATGACTATCCTGTGACCCAAGATCCACAAAAATGCCTTGTACTCCCGGGAAGACCTCTCATAGCTGCGATTGGAGGATTATTAAAAAACATATCAAGATACATAGACTTTTTCCGTCAGCCCTATGTCCATGAACTCCCAGCATACATCAGGGACACAGGAGATTTCCTGACAAAAATCTATGATACATCATGGAAAAAAGACTATGTACTAATGACATTGGATGTACACACTGTATACACCAGTATAAGACACAAGGACAGCCTGAATGCATTAAGTCACTCTCTGGAGGGAAGACCAATACATCTACACCAGCATACTATGATGTTTTCACAAATGGAAGAATGGTGTATAGATAATAACATCTTTATCTTTGACAGACTCTTCTATAAGCAGCTACAGGGCACAGCCATGGGTACTTGCTTTGCCACCAGCTATGCGAATTTGCATATGAGGTGGTGGGAGGATCAAGTACTCGTGGAGATGCAGAGAAAATCTATGGCTGAAAATGTCAGTCTGTATGTCAGGTACATAGATGACATTTTTAGGGCTCGGCCTGATCCAGCGCATGCGCTGGCCTGGCCGAGACATTTAGTAGCTGCTTTGAAAAGTGCTACTTTCCCGGCGACCAGCTTACTAACATGCGCGTAATGGCAAGCTGGTGGCCGGCAAGGTAGCACTTGCAGTGACACGCATGCGCACCATTCACATTTTATTTTAGCACTTGCGTCACCATTCGCGGGTTTTTTTTTTCCGCGTTTTTTTTCTCGTGGTTTTTTTGCGATCGGGCTAGGCGTGTGCTTGTTATTTACTGTTGGGTCTGAGATCCAACAGGACCCGACCCACTTAAAGCACTGTTGCTCCTCTATTTGAGCACTACTCGGTCTTCTTATCTATTTAGCTGTAATCCATTCCTCCACTTTTTTCATTAATGCTATTCCTGCCCTTACTTTACCAGATTACCTCATACTCAGTGTTACTTTACCTTTCGTGCACAGGCATTATTATGCCTCCCTTACACCATTACTCTGGTATAGCCCTTCCACGCTTGCTATCATCTCTGCTTCCCCGGTACTTCGCAATGACCCCTCCCTTACCAACATCCGCGGACATACTCACTCCCTATTATTAAGACATTGAATTCAATTTATTTTATCATTCCCTCCATGCACATCCACCCCCTGAAGTTGGAGTTCACACATGCTTTTCTTTTCATAAGAGATTGGTATTATCGCCTCCTTGCCACCCGATAGAATTAAACATTTTTTTCTCTCAGTGCCGCGGTTCGTCTGCCTCGACATGGCGCCTCCGCTACCGCTCTCTCCTGGCTAGTGACTGCTTCAGACAGTAAGGCCAAGGGACGGCTCCTGTTCCTGGGTCCACTGAGTAAAGAGAAGAAGAGACCAAGGACCAGGTTGTGTTGACAGCTCACTCCGGAAGGAAAGCGTTGTCGGCTCAATGGCCATGCGCGGCACAGACATGGAGGAGGGGAGAGGTAGAGGGCGTGTCTATTAAATCGAGTGGGATAGTATAATCTATCTTCGAATACACTATTCTATTATTACATCCGTGCATATTTATTATAAATTTCACAAAATGAAGTGTAGTCACTTTAAAATACAGCTTTCTTTCTATGGTAAAGATTTTCTGTTATGTTAATTTGATCATGTATTTATTTTGCAACAACGTTCTTTGAGTTGGCTTAAACAGGTTAATATATTAAAAGTTTACCTAAAAGTACGCTTTTGCTTAATAACTTATGTTGAGTAAGATTTTAGTGCTTAGGATTTCGCATAAAGCTCCATTACTTTTCGTTGTTTTAAAACTAGTATTGGAAACTAGCGGAAATTGTCCATCTTTTATTTGCATAAACAGACACCTTTTTCACCTACTTTATTACAGAGAATGCGAACTACTAGTTTCACCATGTTGTACAGCAGCATGGCTGTAGCTTAAAAAAAAAAGCATTTGCAATGCAATAGGTCTCGCATTATTAAAGTTTGAGCTATTGGCATTGCTAAAACATGCAACACCAATATTGGTGTTGCTTTATTTAGCAATGCCAATAGCTCAAACTTTAATAATGCAAGACCTATTGCATTGCAAATGCTTGTTATTCTCTGGTGGGGCTCCGAGGAAAGTGCCAGAAGATTTGCTGAAGAGCTTAATAGTAACAACCTGAATTTATCCTTTACATGCACCACTAGTAGAGAGTCCATCCAATTCCTAGATCTTGAAATCTATGTAGAAAACAACAAAATACAATCTAGAACCTACCGAAATCCCACCTCAAGTAATGCGATCCTCCACGCTAGCAGCTTTCACCCCACAAGTCTGAAGGAGAGCATCCCGTATGCGGAATGCCTCTGCATGAAGCGTAATTGCAGCACACAAGAAGGGTTGAAACAGTCTACTGAGAGCTTGTTCAAAAGATTAAAGTGTAGAGGGTATAGCACCAATACATTAGCCACCGCAGAAAAGTGCTAACATCAAAAGGGAGGTTCTGCAGTTTACCTCAAAAAATAGAAACAATAATGATGAGATCAATACACCTAGACTGATTACAGGCTTCGACACTTACCATACTAGCCGCCGTAAAATTTTACACAGGCACTGGCAGATAGTTCAAAGCGATCCAGTCATTGGCCCTACCTGCGCAAGAGCTCCCCTGGTAACATTCAGAAGAGCGAAATCTATGCACCAGGAGCTCATCTGCAACACACCATCAACAGAGAAGGGAACAAGCTGGCTCAAACTGGAGAGAGGGTTTTACAAATGCTTTAAATGTAAAGCATGCAAGCATGGAGTGAACACTAGAACAATCCCTTTTTCATTTAGACATACCCTTTGAAATCCAAGGCAGTTAAACTTGCAAAACAGATTTTGCAGTATACATTCTCCAATGAACGTGTGCCAAACAACACATGGGAAGCACCATACACCCCGTCCACGTGCATATATTACAACATTTTAGGGCCATCACTAATGATGACCCTCCATATCCCGGCGCAAGACTTATGAACACATGACATGGAGGTAAAGCTCCAGATCTCCTCTTCTTTGTAATTGACAATGTCCCCAAAAACCACAGAGGAGGGAACAGAGAGCTAACACTTAGGGGATTAGAATCGAGGTATATCATCTTACTTGATTCTAAAATCCCAAATGGGATAAACGCAGATGAGGCACTAAATGTACATTTGTGATAGGTTGTCCACCTGTCCCGCTCAAGATCCCACTCCGTAGCATTAGGTCCTTTACACACGTCACTTTATTTTTTCTTTTGCACTTTTTCACGTCTTAGCTGTGATACTTTACACCAGGCTTTGTCAGTAGTATATCAGTTTCATCAACCTAGGAGGGAGAGATCCTGGTGTATATAGGCCCACTTGGGCAGTACTCCATGTTTGTTCCTATTCCCTTCTGCGATATTAGATGTTGAGAGCTTATTGGCATTTCCATCACTGCAATGGAAACAGGTAGGATTACCTACGCATTATATTGTCATACATATACATGTACATAATGTTCAGAACATTTCTATCAATGCTGTACCCTATGTTATTCAGTAGGATAGAAGCGATGTTGATTATTGCAGCAGCTAAGAGGATAGAATAAAATACAGATACATTTCTTCTCTTTCTCTTGTTTGTATGGATGCATTACAGCCCATGAGCAACACTGTTACTATCACAATTTGTCTGCAGTATGGGTTCTGCTGTATTTTAATGTCACAGTTTCCTAAATTTATTGAATTATGCTTGTAATAATTACTGTTGTACCGATAGTATCAAAGTCGAAAACAATGGTATTGTGATTTTCTTTTTCAAAATGCACAGTCATGTTTTAGCGTATAGAAACTTCAATGTCTATTACCAAAAATGGTTGCCGTGCTCACCATAAATTTTGTGTGAGTTCAAAGGTACCTGATGTAGTGATCAAGGCGGTTCGCAGTCAAAGCGCGTCTAGGTTTGTCATTCTGGAATAAATACTTTCTTTGACAAATTCACACAGAATCTGCACCTGTCTTTCGTAGATGCCCTGATTGGTAATATATATATATATATATATATATATATATATGCATGCATGCATATATGGTAGTGCACAAAATAAAGCGCTACCGCTAGCGCTGAAAATGTAAAAAGATATTTCCCAACCTATTATGATTGAGAAGCAGGCACTCGTCGTCGAGTGCCTGCTTCTCAATCATAATGGATTGGGAAATATATATATATATATATATATATATATATATATATATATATATATATATATATATATATATATATATATATATATATATATATATATATATATATATTATTCCAAGTCTTTCCTTGCAGAAAGGAGTCGAGGCGCACACACTACAGGAAGGGAAACATCCTTTTATTTCACCAGTTAAAACACTCCGTTTTCCTATTCCTAATGCATTTCAGCCTACATCGGCCTTCTTCGGAGGGAGGAGGGAGGGAGGGTTTTCTCACAGTCATTCGCCTTTGAAAACGCACGCATGCTCTTCTTGGTGCTTTCAATAATTACCCTCAGGTGGGTGCTTGATTTGTACTTGCCTGAGGAGCATGCCGGTCTTTGTAGTGCGTTTGCTGGCTGGTAGTTCAAAAATTACGGTGATTCCTGTGTCCCTTTGTGAACTATTTTGGAGTTTACATGGGGCCCATTCCAAGGTCAGGTCCCTGGTGGCTGCCGCTGCCCCGCTTTGGCCTGCACCGTTTTCTCAAGATGGTCCTGTGTGTGGGCAGAACCGGCGCACTTTGCTGGGGGTGCGTTTCCTCTCGGCCAGGACCCAGGCCGTGTAAAATTATTCCAAGTCTTTCCTTGCAGAAAGGAGTCGAGGCACACACACTACAGGAAGGGAAACATCCTTTTATTTCACCAGTTAAAACACTCCGTTTTCCTATTCCTAATGCATTTCAGCCTACATCGGCCTTCTTCGGAGGGAGGAGGGAGAGAGGGTTTTCTCACAGTCATTCGCCTTTGAAAACGCACGCATGCTCTTCTTGGTGCTTTCAATAATTACCCTCAGGTGGGTGCTTGATTTGTACTTGCCTGAGGAGCATGCCGGTCTTATATATATATATATATATATATATATATATATATATATATATATATATATATATATATATACACATATACATAAATAAATATATATATATGTATATATATATATATATATTGTGCTATTGAAGGCACCCACTGGGGTTCAATAGCACAATGGAGTTTGGCAGGAAACGACGAGTACCAGAATGCCGTCCTGCTACAGCCTATGAGGGCGGGGCTCACTAATTCAAATAAATATGTGCTCGCAATCAATGCCGTCTGTTTCCCGTTTGTGCAGCCAGTGAACAAGGGCGTCAGAGAGCCCGAAACGCGTTTGGCACTACAAGTGAAGTGATTGTGCCAGACTGGGTGCTGTTACCGGTGGCTGGTGTGCGGTAACCCCTTCGTGAGTGGCACTCCTACGAGGGCAACCTTTTGGGACATAAACATTGTGGCTGGTCCAGCCACGGGAGTGCCCCGCCGCTGTTGGATGCGGATCTGCCCTGCTCAGGATTACGAGCGGTGAGAAGAACGAGGGGGGCCTGAGCCACTGTTGTGATTGGCGGCACTACAGCGCTGGTTTTAAATTCATTTCCACCTACATGGTCAAGACATTAAACGGACTACAGAAGGCACCCACTGGGGTTCAATAGCACAATGGAGTTTGGCAGGAAACGACGAGTACCAGAATGCCGTCCTGCTACAGCCTATGAGGGCGGGGCTCACTAATTCAAATAAATATGTGCTCGCAATCAATGCCGTCTGTTTCCCGTTTGTGCAGCCAGTGAACAAGGGCGTCAGAGAGCCCGAAACGCGTATGGCACTACAAGTGAAGTGATTGTGCCAGACTGGGTGCTGTTACCGGTGGCTGGTGTGCGGTAACCCCTTCGTGAGTGGCACTCCTACGAGGGCAACCTTTTGGGACATATATATATATATATATATATATACATATATATCCAAAAAAAGGTCCTGCGGTATACTGGCATGCTGCCCGATCGCTGGTGGTGCACAAAATAAAGCGCTAAAGAAATATCTTTATATATATATATATATATATATATATATATATATATATATATATATATATATATATATATATATATATATATATATATATATATATATATATATATATCCTGTACTCCGTTTGTCCCCTAGCTCATGCGCTCGAACAGCCAGCAAGCAGACTCCGGACACGGACCTCGAGGTGCATGAAAGATCTTTATTAAGCAGAAAGAGTCACCGACGTTTCGGCTCAACGGAGCCTTGATCACATGACCTATACATATACATATATATCCAAAAAAGGGTCCTGCGGTATACTGGCATGCTGCCCGATCGCTGGTAGTGCACAAAATAAAGCGCTAAAGAAATATCTTTATATATATATATATATATATATATATATATATATATATATATATATATATATCCTGTACTCCGTTTGTCCCCTAGCTCATGCGCTCGAACAGCCAGCAAGCAGACTCCGGACACAGACCTCGAGGTGCATGAAAGATCTTTATTAAGCAGAAAGAGTCACCGACGTTTCGGCTCAACGGAGCCTTGATCACATGACCTATACATATACATATATATCCAAAAAAGGGTCCTGCGGTATACTGGCATGCTGCCCGATCGCTGGTAGTGCACAAAATAAAGCGCTAAAGAAATATCTTTTTATATACATATGTATATATATATATGTATATATATATATATATATATATATATATATATATATATATATATATATATATATATATATATATATATATATATATATATATATTTCCCAATCCATTATGATTGAGAAGCAGGCACTCGACGACGAGTGCCTGCTTCTCAATCATAATAGGTTGGGAAATATCTTTTTACATTTTCAGCGCTAGCGGTAGCGCTTTATTTTGTGCACTACCATATATGCATGCATGCATATATATATATATATATATATATATATATTACCAATCAGGGCATCTACGAAAGACAGGTGCTGACTCCGTGTGAATTTGTCAAAGAAAGTATTTATTCCAGAATATATATATCCGAAAAGACAATCCTGCTCCAACGAAGTCGAGGCACGTACAACATGTATTTAGGATTGGGCTTTATTTATCGCTTGTCAGGTCTTCCACGACCTTGCATTGAAAGAGAGACACGTTTCGACGTAATGCATCGAAAGTACACACTTGACCCCTTTCAAAACCACCATCAAAGTTCTATCCGTTGATGCTAAAGGATAATGTCGACATGTTTCAGGAGCAAGTGATTTCAGATTTGAAGAACTTAAACAAAGTAACCATCAGGGCGACCGTGCAAAACAAAAACAGAAAGCAAAAAAGACAAAAAGTCACTCCAATATTACCAACTTATGACAAAAATTAAAAACAACAAGGACATTGTGGTGCGAAACGCTGACAAGGGAGGCAACGTTGTCCTGTGGAGAAAGGAGGACTACGTGCAGGAAGGATTAAAACAGCTCAACGATGAACATTGCTATAGTTAAAGCAGCAAAGCAATATGGAATAATGTCCATGTAGCCTTCCGAACAAAACTTATGGCCTGGCGTGAGCAAGGTATATTGACAACTGATGAATTCAAGTATCTATGGAATCCAAATCCATCAATACCAATATTGTACTTTATACCCAAAGTTCATAAGGACTCCGCAAAGCCACCAGGTAGGCCGATTATATCTGCCAAAAATGATATATTCGAAAACACTTCAATCTTTGTTGACTTTTTCTTGCAAGAATTTGTTGTTTATTTAGTTTCATATATCAAAGACACTGGTGACTTTTTGTCTAAGATGAAAGACTTTGTATGGAGTGACCAATATTTATTGATCACACTAGATGTAACTTCCCTTTATACATCTATTAGACACGATGATGGATTACAGGCCTTAAAATACTATCTAACAAGGAAAGGGTCCCAATATGACGAACACAACAAAATGTTGCTCAACATGGTCAAGCTATGCCTAGAAAATAACCTTTTTTTTGTTCCAGGATAAGGTGTACCAACAACGGAGGGGTGTGGCGATGGGGGCAAGCTTCTCCCCCAGCTATGCGTGTCTACACATGGGCTGGTGGGAGGAGCAGGTCCTGATGGCCAAACACTCAAGTATACTGGAAAAACATATCAAAAGTTGGTGGAGGTACATCGACGATTTGTTTTTGGTGTGGGATGGCAGTGAGGTAGATGCAATGATGTTTATCGAGTCACTTAACCAGAACGATTTCAATTTAAATTTGATAGCTACTTGTAGTCGTTCTACGGTAACGTTCCTAGACGTAGAAGTGTACATTGATAATGGGAAACTAGAAACCAAGTTGCATCGGAAACCCACGGCAGGCAATGCTACCCTGCACGCAAGCAGTGCTCATCCCAACCACCTAGTGCAGAGCATCCCCTATGGGGAGCTCCTGCGCATAAAGCAAATCTGTAGCAATGAGACTACACTCCAGATAGCACAGGATGACTGTATTGCCAGGTTCAAAGAACGTGGATATAGCAACCATTGCTTAAAGGAGGCTTTGCAGAAATGCAATTCTGTGGACAGGGAAGAACTATTAGGCAATCGTACTGCCCGAGATAAGCAGGATGATGCCAATAACATGTTCAGATTCATCCTAGATTACAACAAGGAACATGTAAAAGTCAGGAAAATAATCAAACAAAACTGGCATCTAATAAAACAGGATCCCTTTATTGGTGCTTCAGTCCCCAGAAACCCTATGATAACGTATAGAAGGGGGACATCAATGAAGGATACCCTAGTGGAAAATGACCCAGCTGGTCCTCCACCCAAGGGTACTTGGCTTAAACAAGGAAAGGGATTCTACAAGTGCAGGACATGCAAAGCCTGTCAGCATGGGATTAATACCACGGAAATTTGCATGCCATTTGGGGGGCCAAATAAGGCCATCACAAAAGCACTGGATTGTAAAACCGATCATGTGGTGTACGTGCTGGAGCGCCCTTGTGGTCTACGCTATGTTGGCAGTACGACCTTACCAGGGCATGAGAGGGTACTCCAGCACCTACGCGCAATTAAGAACCATGATCAAACCTATCCGGTGGCTAGGCATTTTCAAAAACATCATGAGGGTGACCCTAAGGATTTAAAATATTTTTTGGTTGACTCTGTACCAAGAAAGAAACGAGGTGGGGACAGAGTTAAGAACCTTAGGTTGCTGGAAATGCATTACATTCTGAGCCTCGACAGTAAACAACCCAATGGCTTAAATAGTTCAGAGGAACTCCATGCAAGTTTATAGACAGGTTGACATTATTTTCAATCTGTCTATAACCCTTAAAAGCTGAAACTAAAATAAACTATACACTGTAAGTGAAAACATTCAGTATACAAACTAGTTACTTTTAGCAGGCCACCTTAGATAATAATAAAATAGTCCCCATAACCGAATCATAGTTGGTTAATATTTTCAGACATCGTCAGCATATTTATATAGACATAGGTTGGGAACATGTTTTGCTGCCGCAAATATTCCCTAAAAGTTGAATACTCTTCTTTTTAAACCACTTAACAAGTTGTTATTTGCAAAAAGGCACTGGTATTTTGGGATATATATAAATGTTTTTAAATGTATTAGATGTGAACATTAAAATGCATTGGGGGGTTTCCTATCAAACTTTCAAAACATAATGGTCATGTGGGACAAAAAATGAGATAAGGGCTATCTTTCCACAAACTGAGTGTATATATATAAAAAAATTCCTTTTATTTGGCGGATTTTTCAAGGGCGTCAGTCGAGATGGGTTAGAAAAAACCGAATCCGTTGTCTCCTCCTCCTCGTCAACCGAGGTTCCAGAGATATCAACCAGCGAATCTTCTTTCCCAGCGCCTGTATCAGCTTTTTTTTGAGCGGCGACATTGTCCTTTAACTGTGGCCCCCAACTGTCCATGCTAGATTCTGTTTACTGTACTTGGGTTTCTCACAGGATATCAACTTAAATTTCAGCCTCTAATTTTAAATTATTTTACATTGACACAGAGTTAAAAAATTTCCAATTTTGCTTTTTTATGTGTATATGTTTTATTAATTTGCTAATTGTAAGACATTGGGTTACTGATTGAGTGGGTGAAACCCTTCTCAAGCAGTGACCACAATTCTTCTCAGGGTGAAGTCACAAGCAAACCCTGAATTAACTTGTGCTCACCCCTCCGGTAGCTTGGGACAGAGCAGTCAGGCTTAACTCGTGGGCAATGTGTATAGTATTTCTGCAACACTTCAAACCATAACACAGTGAAAACACACCACAAAATGATCTCACGCCAGATTTAAATAAATAGAGTCATTTTTAATAAATAAAACAAGGCAAAAATTATAATAATCCCATCAGTAAAACTAGAAATATGTATGCAGGATTAAAGATTTCTGTAAAAATAACACTAAAAAGCACAAAGCACCAACTATGTATATTTGATCGTGCCAGATGGGGATAAAGTCATAAGTTCAGGCCAACCAAGATGGATTGTGGGCCAGCTACTATGACCCAGTTAGACACGCTGAACAAAGTACCTTAAATCCTGGTTTGCGGAAGAACCGCACGCAAAGTTCTGTGTGGAATCAGAGGTCCGCCACCACCAGACTAATTTGTTCTGTGACTAAAACCCCATGAGCACCAGCGATGTTCCTTACCTTCATATTGAGATCCTATACTCAATATGTATTCCACTCTATTGGCCCCCGCCATTTCAATATGGCGCTGTTTTCTATATGCTTTTGCAACAAGCTACACGTAGTCCTCTTTCTATTTCCATTTTACCCGGCAATTACTGCCGATTGCTAGCAGCCTTGTAGATGGCACACCGTAAGGAACTTTGCTGGTGCTCACAGGGTTTTAGTCTGATTCCCCGGAGAACTTTCCTTTTCATTAATTATTACTGAAAGGTCTGAGTATTGTTTTCTATTCATTATTATTCCGTAAACCAAGAATCACTTCTGTACCCGACAGAACCAACATTCTCCACATTCTGATCGCATTGGCAGCGTAATTTCGGCCAACTAGTGTATTACTACATAGGATAATATTCGCACCATAATTTTGGGTGAGTACGTCACTAATTGTGATGCATATACCTGTCACGTTTATTTACATGATATATACTTATACATGCTACACTTCATTCATACAGAAGGAATACTGTTCTTTGAATTAATACCACCATATCCAATGGCAATCTACATAGGATAGAAGGATAAACCTTGGAACTCTGAATTTGTGACCTCCTATTTCTTCACTGCCAGACAGGAGGTAAGCGTTTGAACACACTATACACTACAACCATATCTCATGGTCTATGGTCTTCACCCTAATGATTATCCTTTTATTGTTGTGAATTTTCTGCTGTATATGGGTCTGAATACTCAATTTTCTACTGAATATAGGCCTGATTACTGAATTTCCACACAATATCAGGTATTTTATACCTCCTTTGAGTGAGCACGGAGCATATAACATTTATTCATTCATCTCTCCAGGACATAGACTGAACTTTCCTTCACTTTTTCAGTTTGGGCGGGGGTTATGTACATAAGGATATCCCATGTATACCACATAAGCTTGCTTTGTGGTACCATATTTTCATTCAAATGCTCCTGTTTGACTTACAGAATGTTCCGTTACTCTGCACATGCTTTCGTCTTAGTTCTGCACAGTGTGTCAAATGATCTTAATCATATGAAGTTTATAAATGAATTTGTCATGGGTTTCCACCGGGCAGAGGTAGCCTGCATACATATGGAGTATGATAGTACCTTAGGTACCTTAATTTATGTAAACACATGTACTGTAAACCCTGTATATAAACTTTGTGTCTATATTTTAGTACAACGTTGGTATCTATATTACTTTTAGCCCTGATGAAGTCGTAGGGTTAATTCCCCGAAATGACAAAACACGTGGTGGCCAAGGCTAAGAGAAGGTCTTCTAAAGAAAATGAAATAAAAAAATAACACCTGAAGACAAGACAAGAAATCATTTGCTCTTTATTAATTCTGTCTGTTCTGTACTAAACTGTAATTGATATGATTGGCATGTACTTGAAAACATATAATCACAGCACTGATCCTACTTGGCTACCTTTAATACGGTAGACCATAGACTGCTGCTAAACCATCAATCCGAAATCAGAGTTAGTGGTACTGCTTGGACCCTTTTAAAATCTTTTCTCTTTGAAAGAGAAGAATCCGTCGAACTTGGCAAGAACATATCTCAGTCCTTCTCTTTTCCTTGTGGAGGTCCGCAGGGCTCTTTCCTTAGCCCTACTTTATTGAATATTTATATCCCACCCCTTGGTAACCTCATCAAGAGTTTCAGTTTTTCTTTAACATCGTGTGCAGACGACACCCAGATTGTCGTATCCATAACCAAAAAAGATCAAGGAGTCATCAACAGACTCTACGACTGCTTGTAAGCTGTCTCCACTTCGATGAGTAGGAACTGTCTTAAGTTGAATGCAGATAAAACTGAAGTCATACTCTTTCGAGCACAAACCCACTTTTGAATGCTTTCATGTTGGCCAGTAGATATGGGCTATCTGCCCTCTCTCACCACTACAGTTCGGAATCTGGGAGTTTTGATTGACCACAAATTGACCTACAATAATCATTTTAATGATCTTTCTTCTTCAACATTCTATACTTAAAGGATGTTAAAAAGTTCTTCCCTTTTATTTCATCTCATCTGCAAAAAATTCTAATTGTATTACTTGTCACCTCTAACTTAGACTACTGCAGCGGTCTATTTCTCACAGCCCCCCAGTACACTCTTGACAGGCTGCAGATTTAGCAAAATGCAGCAGCCAGGCTTATACTAAATTTACCCAAATATCACTCTGTTTCTTGAGCCTTTAAGAATTTACATTGACTCCTAATTAGATAGAGATGCGCTTTTACGGCTCTCTGCATCCCTTACAAAGAATTTCATGGCTTAGGCCTATTTGCAGCATAGCTTCAAGTGGTATAACCCAGTTAGAACCTTGCTATCAGCTTCAGTTTATTTATTTATTTATTTTGAAAGTTTTATATAGCGCGAACATGATCTTTGCAGATATCAGAGGGCTTTACACGGCTGGGAATGCCAGCAAGAGAGTGGGGTTACACATAAGTAGTACAGCACATCAATAATACAAATATAACAGTTAAATGTGTGCATAGATAGTCAGTAGCATCAATAATACAGGTGAGATACATAGTCATAGAGTTCGAACAGCGAGTTAAATGTGTGCGTAGATAGTTAGTAGCAACAATAATTCAGGTGAAATACATAGTCATAGAGTTCGAACAAAGTAATACAGGTCGGAGTAGGGTCTTTCCAAATCCACGCTAATAGGTCAAGTGTATTTGTCCATAAAAATAGCTTTTACTTCTTTCTTAAAAAGTGTGAAGGAGGAGATGAGCCTGGTTTCAGGAGGGAGTGAGTTCCAGATCCTGGGTGCCATTCCTGAGAAAGAGCGTTTATAGGTTTTTACCTTCCGGAATCTTCGAGGTTTTAGCAGAAGATTGTCTGTGCCTCTAGTGTTTCTAGAGCCGCCAGAGATTGACAGCTTCTGAGTGAGGTATCCGGGAGAGCTCAGATGTAGAGCCTTGTGTGTCATGCAGGCGATTTTCAAATGTATTCTGGCTTCAAAAGGCAGCCAGTCCAGTGTTTTCAGATCAGGGGTGATGTGCGAGTGTTTTTTTGATCCAGTGATGAGTCTGGCTGCAGCGTTTAGAGAGGCTCTTAGGGGTGCAGTGCTGGTTAACTGGAGACCGCAAAGGGCGGTGCTGCCGTATTCAATTCGCGGGATTACTAGAGCTTGTACTGCAGTTTGGAAGTCTTTGGCTGGTAGGAAGGGTTTAAGTTTCCTCAGTGTATTGATTTGGAAGTTCGCTCCCTTAGTAGCCTTACTGATATGATGCTGCATGTTAAGGTTGGAGTCGAGGGTTATGCCTAAAGATTTCGCTGAGTCCACTATGATGGGTTGGACATTGAGTGCAGTTAACTGTTTAAGCCAGGTTTGCGTGATGGGGATCTTCGCGGGAGGTGTGATCAGCAGGAATTCTGTTTTCAGAGCATTGAGTTTGAGATGATTATCAGCAAGCCAGGATTGGGTGCTTCTGATCGTAGAGTTCAGTAGTAAAATGTTGTTGGGGGATTGTAATTTGAGATATAGTTGGGTGTCATCTGCGTACATGTGAAAAAGTACATTGGATGCTTGGAGCAAGGTGGTGAGAGGTTCCATAACTAGGTTGAACAGGGTTGGTGATAGGGAAGATCCTTGGGGGACGCCTAACGACACAGGTATTGGAGAGGACATCAGGTTGTTACTCTTGAATTTCTGCGACCTGTTGTGTAAAAAGGAGGTGAACCACTTGAGAACAGTCCCAGAAACACCCATTCTTGTGCTCAAAAGATCGAGTAACTTCTCATGTTTGACAGTGTTGAATGCCGAAGAGAGATCAAGCAGGATGAGGAGGCAGGTATCACCTTGATCTAGGATTTGAAGGGCGTCGTCAATTATGTGAGTCATAGCTGTTTCAGTGCTGTGTCCTGCTCGGAAGCCTGATTGATGCGGGTTGAGGAGATCAAACAGGTCGATATGTTTAGTCAGTTGTAGTTGAGCGCATTTTTCCAATAATTTGGCGAGAGTGGGAATATTGGTAATGGGACGGTAGTTGTTTAGGTCGGATGGGTCGGCAGTAGGTTTCTTTAGCAAAGGTGTGACTTGTCCAACTTTGAGGGAGTCAGGGATGGTTCCTTCTTGGAGCGAGCTGTTGATGATTTTAGTCCAGAGAGGAAGGAGCAGTGGGATGAAATCTTTGACAGCGTTAGCAGGGAGGGGATCCGAGAGGTGATTGGAAGGTTTCAAGGTGTTGAGCAGTTTGCCTATTTCTTCTTCGGAGTAGTTAAACTTATTGTTGTTCCCAGATTCTGACTGTCCACTTGGGGTGGCAGGAGTTTTTTTCTGGAGATGGCAAAAGCCTGGAATGCCCTACCATCTGCGATCAAAAATGCTCCTAATCTGCTGAATTTTAGGAAACAGCTAAAAACCTGGCTTTTTAACACCGGCTAACCCAGATGCACCTGTATTTCTTTGTTACTCTAAACCAGCGCCAAAACACCTGCGGGTATTCATGCACTTTATAACACTCATTAACATTAACATACTTCTGCGTGGTCTGAAGGTGCCCTACACCTTTTGCAAACAAGCATTGCTAAAGCCAAAAGGTCTCACCTATGAGAGCTAATGACTTTGGAAATAATTTCTAGTCGCTGTGCAGCATGACTAAAACTAATTATTCTGCCATGCAGAAACACAAAATAAATAAATGTGACTCCATATCACATGGAAACCTCCTTTCTACATTTCAGCTTATCTTCTGAAAATCATTATTTTCTGGCATGTTAGGTCAAATGAAATAAACCAAGACTACAAGTCCTAGAATGCTTTGAAGTTGTAAATGAAAACCTACAACTGGAAATGGGGTGCCCTTGTGCCACACATTCATATGGTACGTTTAAAGAAAGAAAAGGTTCTGACTTAGTAGCTGGGACGGGAGCTTGCTTTGCCGTGTTCCCACTTTGGCGCCCTTGATAAGACGAGTCGTTCTTGAGGTGGCTTCACCTTAAAAGCTTCTTATAATTAATGGTTGTTTGATCAGCCCTTATGTGTAGGCCTCTGCATCTATACTCAGGGGCATTAGAATCGTCCAATAAGAGAAAAAACACAAAAACACATTTGCTATTCTCTCTGTCAGTTCTTGTCTATTTTCCTAACGTCTATATTTATGTGTTCATTACCAAATGAGATTGTTATACGTTCAGCAGCTCGCAACAATTTCTCACTGATTCAAACTCACATGGACCATACACTCTCTTCCAGCTGGTACGATCAGTGTAATTATCTTTTCGAGGTCACTGGTAATATTGACAATGTTTAAAAAAAAAAAAACAAGAAAATGTTTCTCCTGTCCTACCAGTGCCATTCTTTATCACCCATTACTAACATTAAAATAAGCATTGGAAAATCCATTAGGTCTCACCTTTATTTTATTTTATTTAGAAAGTTTTATATAGCGCGAACATGACCAGGGACCTATTGGCTTTGACAATGAGTTTAGTCATGCGGCACAGCATTCCTAATGAGGAAAAAGCGTTTGATGTGGCCGGCTCTGTCATTTTGTAGATTGAAGCACCACGCATGCCCGTGTCTACAAAATGAAGCTGCCGCCTTTTTTTTCTTTTAGTTACTGGCCTGAGTTGGAAACAAACACACATAACAGCCTTTTTTTAATAGCAGAAGGAGCTGGAAGCAACACGGAGTGGACGCAAAAGCGAGGGGGGCGGGACAGAGGTGGAAAAAGCACAAGAATGAGTGGTGGAACCAACACATAGGTGGTTTTTTAAAGCCGGCATGAGGAGCAACACAAGGTTGGATGCAACCTAGGGGCCACAGGTGGGCGGAGGAAGCAAGACAACAGGCATATATGGGGTAAGCAACACATTGGTGCTTCTGAGGGATCAAGCAGAAAAAAGACAGAAATTTGGAGTTGACAAGGATCAAGTACACGGCCACAAGGCAATGCAAGGGGCATGGGGAGAAGCACACAGGAGAGAGACAGAGTGGAATAAGGAGCACAGCAGAGGTGAGGAGAGGAGCACACAAGGGAGACACATGCAGTCTCGTAGAGCGCTTAAATATTTAAAAAAAATAGCACCTGAATATGTGAGCAGTTGAAGGACAGTAATGCGTCAATGCTCCAGTGGCAGGACAGACAAAAGAAAAAGAAGAAAAGCCCATGCAGCTAATGAATAAGAAGTAGGCCACTTCAAGTGACAATGAATCCAACCAATGTTAATGGCAGACCCTAAGCCCACTGTAAGATAACAATATGTCTTTCAACAGAGAGCGCATGCGCTGTCTTAGGTAAGACCAAAAACACTAGTGCCAGACTTGTCTTGTAACTTTTCAAGCATGTATCGAAACCCATTGATTTAGCCTGCATGTACTGCCTCAGATGTGGGTCTATTCCATGGCTTAACCGGTTTCAGTGTAAAAGAATTCTCTGCTTTTGAAATAATTGCTCCTTTGGTCCTCTGGAGTAAAGTTTCTCTATGACTTTGTAACTGAGCAGTGTCTTTTAACTCCTGATATGGCCATTCATATGTGAAGCTTAAACCCGTTTATGCCCATTTCAGCCTCCATTCTCTAGGGAAACAAACCCTAACTGGTAGAGCCTCTCCTGCCTCGAATCTTCGTGCTGCTCAATTATGCAGCTCATTTATGGACTTTTTTTACAATTCAATAAAGTCTTTCATATATGGTGCACCATGTTGACGTTTTAAGCGTGTTGTGACTATCGCTTTATACAAATAACATTTTAGTTCTTTCTAGCCTTATTATTCATGCTCTTAGTAATGCAGGGCAAAACAAAAGTCCTGCTTTAAAAGTTGCAGCAAGCATGATTGTGTAAACTCACGTTTAGCTTGTTAAAAATAGCTATGTCTGACGAGATTCACCCCTCTTGGGCGATAACCTAATTTCAACCTTTTTCAGCCACAGTGATTTTGAATTGCACAATACTTGTGAGTGGAAACTTTGCATCCGTAAAAACAATGTTAACATGGTGCAACAACCTGACACTACCATGTAATTATTCGTTAAACCCCACAGTATGGGGAATAGCGGTGTGAAATTAGATACACCGTCCAGAACTCTGTAGGGTTCAGCGGCGGTTAGTGTCAGGGATTAGTGGGTTGGCAGCAGTAGGGGGAGCACGACGACAGCAGACTACACAAAATAAAGATATTAAAAATTTTAAACTTATTTTACCTTCTGCCAGCCGCATCCTGCAGACAGACTCCCAGAATCCCCAGCGGCCAATCCTGACGCTGCTCTCACAGCAAGAGAGCAGCGTCAGGATTCGCCTGAGCGCCCTCGATTTGCGCTCTCAGAGAGACTGGGAGCCTTTGCCTGCTGTCTCCAACCTGGCAACGACGCTCGAGATAGAGACACCTAGTCTAAGACGGCTAGACAAACCATCATGCGCAGTAAAGGCAGTGCACCTACCACAGGCCCCGCCCCCAAGACTTTGCACACTGAAAAAAAATAAAACAGGTTTGAAACCCGTTTTATTATTGTGCCATTTTCTCAAGTGTTTGGGAGGGTGCTGGCGAGATGTGGGCGGGGCAAAGCTCCTCCGCCATAGCAGAGGAGCAATCACTGGTAGGGAAGTCCCATTCCTGTGGGGTTTAACATACATTACCACCCACTTTGAGCACGTGGTCTATGTCACAGGGGATTGGTGCAAGGGAGGTGAATGGATAGACAGGGGTGGAGAGGGCGGTATGGGGAAGGGGAGAATGTTGTTTGGAAGGGTGGAACATTGCATGCTTTTCTGTGCCTTGTCTGAGGATCAATATGGGGCTGGTGAATGTGTCCAGGCATCAAAGCCCTTCCACAAAACTATTTTACCAAACAGAATTACTTTCCGACAAAATAGAGCCTCCAGAAAATCCATATGCAGAGACAGCGGACTATTGAAAAGTGTGCGGAGCAAAGTTCCACATGCAAATTATGTTCTGCACCACTTGCAATTGGGCCCTTACAGTTGTGCTTTGTTACGAAATGTAGTGCTTAAGGACTGCTGCTTACAAACAGTGCATGGTAGAGCATAAATACCTTAAAGTACAAAGTAACTGCATGGAGTAATACTCCAAGCATATTGAGTGTTAGCGCTAACACATCGAGCATTTAGCACTAGAGTTAATTGTACAGCATAAATATTGTGTGCAGAGTTTGGAATCTGTAACGCAGGACGAAAGGAAAGGTCTATCAACAACAATCTTAACATCATATAGCCATTTCTCGGCTCTCAAAACTAATGATAATTCTACTATCCTTTACATGCCAAATAACAGACAAATATGTCCACCGATTAAATTAATTTCATATTTCCCTATACAAATTCACCACTAATCCTTTCCAGAGTAGCGTGCTACTCACTGAAAATCTCTTCAACACCTCATCAGGGATAGCAAGCGCTATCTAACTCAAATTAATTTCATATTTCACTATACTAATTCACAACTAATCCTTTTTGGGTTCTGGAGTAGTGTGTTACTTGCCCTAAAAGCACTATATCACTTACTACCCTCATCAAGGGTAGTAAGTGATATATAAATGCAATGACAATACAATGATTCTTTATTTCCTTACTCGTGAGTCAACAACTCCTTATGCTGCCCACTGACCCAGAGGCTTTGATTTCAACGAAGGTGAAAGTCTATGCATTGGCAGGTTTCCCCAGTATTGTGGAGAAGTGTGGCTCACTGGTTAGAGGAGGCAGACCTGGAAGCAGAGGTCAGCCCGGGACCAGGGTTCAATTCCCGGCTCGGTGGGGTCTTGAGTCCTAAAAAATGTCCATGGACTCGACAATTCTCGCTCCGGTGCCTACTCGATTCACGGGTTCACACTCTGCGACTCTGGGCAACAGCTTGCTTAATCTCCACAATGGCCCCTCGCGGCGGGATGGCTGGCTTTCACCTTGTGGATACCCTGCCGGGGTTATCTCACAGGGGAATACCAGGACGGGTTCCCTAAGCAAGCGCTTAGAAACCGCTCGGTGATTTGCGCTATATAAATTCCTGTACATTACATTACATAACATAGTAAGAGGTATAGATTGGAGCCTTGTTCTGGTTCCGCCAGAGGACAGGGCTGAAGCAGTTTTACCAGCCAGGAAATACACTACTCCCGTAACATTCAGATGACCTGCCATGTGGACCTTTGCACAGCCCCCTACTGCGCTGGACTCCCTGACTTCACCTAGCGTGCAATAATTCTTAAGAACAGTGACGCTGCACTCCAATGCAAGCAGTATTGGTTACTACCCTCATTCCGTATGACATAAATCACCTTCAACTACGGTGATCATCGATGTATGGCATGTACACAAGGTACATTTTGTTGAGGTTAGGTGACCGCTATAAAGAGGCTGAGGCACAATTGCTTGTAAAGCGTTTATTTAAATACGCAAATAGTAAGAGCGCCGGGAGCCGCGTCTGCTCTGTTCGCGGGCTCCGTTACATCTCCACAACATGGCGGTCACGCTCTGCATCGCTACGTCAGGGCGCATCGACTAGAGCGCGACACTACATATCTCCCCCTTTAACAACTGACCACAGCTTGTGCGATAATGTCCCGCAGTCTATCTGCTTCCCAGCACGTTCACCTCTCTCATCTCATAGTCTCTATACTTTGCCGGTCTTACCACTGATCTGCCAGCATGGGTACATCTCACCGGGGTGCTGGAGGCATTCCCTGTGTCTTCTCTGGGAGTTCTCGGCCAGGATCTATCTCCACACGCGGATCTCCCCTTCGGTGCTGCTTCGCTTGTGTCTTCCTGGCGTTTCTGTGTGTCCTGATTGCCCCTTTCTACTGACACCGTCTCACTCGCGTCATCTCCAGAGGCTACTCTCTCTTCCCCCGACGGGAGGATCTCAGAGTGGTTATCGTTGTGGTGTTCTGACGGTGACCCTACTGCTTTTGTCCACTGCAGTATCTTGTTGCACTTGGACATCCGATCCTGGGACCAAACCTTTCCATCGCTCAGTAAGGCCGCTCTGTTGTAAACCTCCTTCACTTGCATGGGTGCGCTGAACTTGCTGTCGCCTTTTCTTCTCAGTTGGGCTAGTTTGACTCAGACCCACTCTCCTCTCTCTAACGTCGTCTCCTTCACATTACGTCGCTTATTGAAGTGTTCCGTGTATACCCTTTGTGCTCTTTCCAGATTGTGGTGGACCACTGCTGGGGACCATTTGCTCACAATGGTGCGTTCTTTCCATGCTATGTTGTCCTTGGTGAAAGGGTCCCGTCCCCTAAGGATTTTGAAGGGACTATATCCCATGCTGGTTGGAGTAATCCTGTAAGCCCACAGCGGGTTCCTCAACTCGGTTTCCCAGTTCTTTCTCGCGCCGATTGCCGATTTGTACTGACCCCATGATGACTCTGTTAAACCTTTCGGCTAAGCCATTACCGGCCGGATGGTATACCATTGTGTGTTTGACCTTGATTCCATTCCTCCCCATGTAGGCGTTCCACTTTTCGGACGTGAACTGGGGCCCATTGTCACTTAGGATGGAACGTGGAATACCTTCCCTTAGTAAGGTGGCTGTGAGAAACTTCAACACCGTCTCCGTGTCCATGTCCTCCTGTATGTCAATCTCAGGCCATTTGGAATATCTGTCCATGAGCACCACCACATATTTCTGGACTCCTTGTGCATCTAGCACCGGACCGAGGGTATCTATCGACAACTCCTACCACGGGTTTACTGGGTTGTCAAACTTTCCTAAGGATGGCCGCATCAAGCTTTAGGATTTGTTGGCATTTTGGCATTGCGTGTACTCTCTGATGTGCCTTTCTATCTGGCTGTCCATTGCCGGACACCAGTACGTTTGTTTGGCCCGAAGTTTTGTTTTTACGATGCCTAAGTGTCCTTCATGCAGGATGGAGAGCAGGTGTGACACCAAAGAAGTGGGACAAACGACTTTATCTCCTCTTAGCAGTAAGGTGCCCTGGTCTCCGATGGATAATTGCTAGGCCTATTGTATTGCAGATGCTTGTTAATTCACATGTCATCCCTAGGGCTGGCCGTAAACAGCCCATAGTGCAGGGTGCATTGGATGTAAAAAGTTGGACATGTACTTTTAGGTTTTACATGTCCTGGTAGTGAATCTTACATTTGTTTTTCACTACTGCAAGTCCTACTACTCCCAATGGATTACATTGCATTACATTACATTTAATAGGGGTAACTTTCAATTGGGAGTAGATTGGAACATCAAGTTTGGTGTCTAAAGAACTCTCTTTTATGGTAAGATCTGATTTTAACTCACAGATCTGAAAATGCAAAGGTGGCATTTTCTTCTCCCAAACATTTGGTGCATGTACCCTGTACCCTGAGGAACATGGCTAGGTGTAGTTGGCATATTGGTCTTTAAGTATTGCTTCCAGACACTGAGACAAAGAGGGAATAGGTGTTTGCAGGATGGGTCATCTCCGACTTGATTAGGGGAGGAGCAGGGGCGGCTCCTCGATGTGGGTGGAGGAGCGTGGCCCCACTGCTTTCTCGCTGTGCAAGAAGCAGAAACATAAAATGGTATTAAAAATACCATTTTGTATTTCTGTTTCTTGCACTGCGAGAAAGCAGAAGTGTTTAGGTCGGGGCAGGCGGGTGGGCGGGTCTGATCTAGAGTTGGGAAGGTGTGGCTTGCTCACTGCTGAGGGCACTACTGTTTGGTCAGCCCATGCCTTTTTGTCCATGTAGGCTACATGCAGCCTACATGGATAAAATGGCGTCTCCATAGAAGGCTGGCTGGTCGGCGTCCTGGGCAATCTCTATGTTGCCATTGCAGTGTTGTGATTAGCATATGGGGAGGGGAGGCTGCCTGCTTCCTGTTCAGGAGAAGAGCAGAGAAGCAGAGACGACATGGGACTGGACCGGGCCAGCAAAGGTAAATGCCCCCATCTGACCCCCTCTGCGTGTGCCCACTCCCTGGCTCCCCACCCGCAAGTAATGCCTGCTGTGCCTAGGGAGGAACTATCACCTACCACACTTGCACATCACAAAGCCTGTGCCTGAACACACTCACAAAGGGTTTGACATTAGTATTTTGTGACCCCAGACATGCTGTGGCCAGGGTAAGGGGGCAGGAAATTCCAGAAACCTTTGGTGATGGAAACCCCCAGAACCTTCTCCTACTTAAAAGCTGGCACCAACTATAAATATTGTACCCTCAGAGACAACTCTTCAGTATACCTTTGTACCTGTGGAAGACTCACGAGGACAGTTGTGCTGCTTCAACTGTTGCAAGAAGGACTGCTACTCGGCTGCCCTGCTACCTGATTGAGAAGGACTGGACCTGCATCTTGAACTCAGAGTGACTTGAAGGGCTAGTTGGCTGACCTCCTGATCAGGGCCTCAGGGACAGTAAAGGCGACAGCCACCTTGAACACAGCATCTGGACTCTTTTTGCTAAAAGTCTTGCCCCTCAAATGTGCCACTCCAGTTCTGATCCCTTGGAAGTGGGCCTGAAGGTGCTCTACCAGCCTACCTCTGGTCCTGTGGGCAGAATAGATGCAGCGCAACACATCTTCTCGCAGCTACATCAAAACTGCTGCTGTGTGACGCATGGCTGACGAATGTCCCATCCAAGACTTTGCAACACAGCCGGAAGACCCTAGGAACCATCACTGTGAAATGCATCCTCGTTGACGAACTTTGCCTTACAAGCCTCTCCTCTACGCCACCCTCAATGATGACGCAGGACATCGCCTTGAATCCCACAACTGCTTTGAACTGCTGCCGTGAGGCACATTATCGAACCAAGACTTCACATCACAAACCCCCCATTGATGGCTCCTCCACAACGATGCACAACCTTGCATCGCAGACCCCTGGCTTAGTCAGAGACATCGCTGCATAGGATTATACAAGGCTCGGCAACCAGGATCTAAAGTACTTTGTTCAGCAAATCCTACTTTGGCTCCTGTATTTGGCCCGCACTCCATTACAGGTGGCTTGAACTTTTGACTTTGTCCCAGTCTGGAGCAACTTGATAACCACAGATGGCGCATTGTGCTTTTAGGCTTTGGAATTGGATATCTCCGCCTCAACTGATTAGATTTTTATAGTTTTGGTGTAAAATAATGCATTGAAATGAACTCTATTTTACTAACTCAGTGTGGGATTTTTCTTGTATTGAGTTTTTCCTTTATTACTGTTTGAAGTGCTGCATAAACACTTCACACATTGCCTCAAAGTTAAGCCTGACTGCTTTGTGCTAAGATACTTAGGGTTAAGCACAGGTTATTTTAAGGGTTGCTTGTGACTACACCATGACGGAAATCGTGGCTGCTTCTTGATTTCACCACCCAACCCCAAATAGTAACCCAATTTCCAACAGCTATTTATTACATTGTTGAGTGTGGGAAGGACCCATGATCCAGTAGAGACTAAGGGTCTGATTTAAATTTCGGTGGACGGGTTACTCCGTCACAATGGTGACGGATATCCCACTGCCAAAATATAAATCCCATTGGATATTATGGGATTTATATTTCAATGGATGGGATAGATCGTCACCGTTGTGATGGAGTAACCGTTCAGCCGAAATCTAAATCAGGCCCTTTACCTCAAATGGCTCTCCTCCCCTTCCTCAACAATGGTAAAGAATAGCATATTTAATCATGCACATCTCAAAATATGGTTTATGGCATGACATTTTTGGGGTTATATGTTGTAAGAAAAGATATTTAACCAAAACCAGGACGGAAGGGCTAAAATGTGCGCAGTAAGGTAAAATCACATTAAAGAGGTCTGCTGACCATTAGCAGAGTTGTTGAACTGTTTAAAGTAACATGCAGTCTGTAAGGTAGTAAACAGTGTTTTTCTCATAGTACGTTCTCTCAACCATGGTAATAAACTGAAATCTGTCTATTTATCAATCTATCTTACTATCTATCTAGATCGATATCTTACCTTCGAGATTGGTATAACCTTCACATTTCATATATATTTTCTTACAGCCAACCATCACTGCCCAGCATCTCTGTGAGCCGATGCCTATGAAAACCGCAGGGCTAGAGGTTCACGATTTTGCTACAAAATATTGCGGGCTAAAGTCGTAGTTGCTACACCAGCAGTCAGGAAATATAGGGGCAGATTTACAAGCCTCTTGCGCCTCTTTGCACCGCCATTGCGTCACTTTTTGGAACGCAATGGCGGTGCAAATAATGCACCCTATTTACAACGTGGCGCATCTAGGGAGATGCATCACGTTTTAAAGTCCTGCGTCACATTATACCTGTCTCATGTATATTGTATGCTGGGGGCGTTCCTAAGCAGGAAATCCTCGTAAAAGTGACGCGGTGAAATCTACAAGATTTCACTGCATTACTTTTAGGACGCCACTGCGTCAAAACTTACGCCTGCTTGAAGCAGGTGTAAGGAGTGACGCAGTGTAGTTGGAATAGGCCACAAAATGCATTGCTGGAGTTGTGTTGTGCTTGCGACACGACTATAGCAATGCTTGAATTTTGCTCTACAGATGCGTCAGAATTTCTGACGCATCTGTCAATCCCACCATGGTGCATCGTATTGTAAATACGGCGCATCCATGGCGCAAGCATTTTTTAGGGTGGCACAAGGAAAGTGACGCATCTCTATAGATACGTCATTTTCTTGTAAATCTGCCCCTAGTGTCAATGAAAATGTATATATTTTTTTATCATAGTTAAGTGATAAGAAAGACAGTTGTCTGCAAACAAAACAGGTACGCGTTTTGGTCTTTAAAAGAACTTCGTTGGTTCAGTGTTTATTATGTTTCTGTATATAGAAATACAAAAAGTCGCTACGTAATCTCAAATACTATTGCAGAAAAAGTTCACCCTGAGTTCAGTATACAAAACAGACTTCCTGGAGTCAGAAGGGTGAACTGAGGCCAAGGGATTCTACCCAAGCTGAAATATATAAAGCCTGCAACAACGGTTCAGAAAAGAAGTACTATATACTTCCTTATAAGAAACGAAATACACTTACCAATATATTTATCACCTGATAAACGGATTACACTGTATATGCAAGAGAATGCGTTTGCAAGTAGAATTATGTAGGCAGCACCATCGTCCCAGTAAAAGATGGGATTCTGCATCACAACTGTGCAATAAAAAATACAGACTTCATATAGCCTGTGGCAAGGCACTTTCATCAAGAAAGCAGTGACAATGAAGAAAGGTTGACATTCTGTGGCATAAACACATTTAGAGCACCAATAACAGGACAAGACATATTGATTTTATAACAATGTGAACACGGACTTTAGAATTTTACGAAATACAAACTTCACAAGTAGACTTACATGTTTGATCAAAATGTACAGTACAATATGAGCCATGTAGTCTGTATGTTATTCTAAAATCAGGATGAACCTTTTCTTATATGGACATTTTTCTGGGACTTTTTCTATTTCTATAGTACAGAAACGTGATGAACATAGGTCTGATGGAGGTCTTTTAAAGACCGAAACGTGTTACCAATTTTTTTGCAGACGACTATTTTATTGATCCCTGTAATGGAATAAAAATCGATTAACTATGTTCTATTATTGTGGCTAATTCCATGCCAGGCACCCATCTCCCAGGGCCAAAAGATGTTTGTAAAGGGGAGGAGGCACGTAGCCCACCTCCCTGACCCACAAGGGGCCCAGGGTCCTCAGACCATAGTGGGTCTTTGTGATCCCAACCCCGGGGCCAAAACCTTCAGGACCTCCTCCCTAAGCCTCAATAGGCCCCGGTGACCCCAAGCCCTTGGGATGATTTCCAAACAGAACTCCGGGGCGGATGCAAGGCCCACCTCCCTGACCTTTAATAGGCCCATGGGCCCCAATATCCCAGGGAAGTACTCAACTTAGAGGAGCATGGCCCCCATCTCTGAGCCTAAAGTGGCCCAGGGGACCCCGTCCACCAGGGTCTGTCTATCTTCTAGATGGGTTCTTCGGTGCCAACCTGGTTACCCACCAAACTGCAAGTTTGGAGGTTGTGGGGGGAGCCCCAGGTACCCTGCAGCCTCAGCTGGCTCCCTGCATGGACCCATCCTGGGTGCTGGAGGAGCTGGTATTTCTCCCACCCGACAGAAGTAGTTGTTTTTCTTTGCTCCTGCAGGCGGGAGCCATATCTGTTTTCCTGTCCGCAAGAGCGCGGGCAGGGAAACAAAAGTCTGCCCCCACACGACAGCATTTTGAAATCTCCCACTGAGTGAGAGCAGATATGCCTTCCCTGCAAGCGAGCCTACAGGTAGAGTAGGCATGACTGCTCCCACCTGTGGTTCACTGGTGCCCTCTCCCCTCTTCTTTTGCATTCAGCCTTGGAGGTTGTGGTCCTCAGGGCCTATCTATTAAGACTTGGGGAGGGGGGCGTTTGCCCCCACCCCTTATTTAATATCAATGTCCCAGGGGATAGGGTCCCTGAAGCTTCCCCGAGGCTCATGGATGGGGGCCACCCTCGCCTCTTTCCTAAAGGAATATTTTGCGGCTGTATCCAGGTCCTGACCCACCCTGGGTGGTTCTTTTTTTATTAATAGGGCTGGATTTTTTCTTTTATTTAGTAGTGGAGTCACAGATCCGAATTCGTGGCAATGTATATTTTTGAAACATTTTTAGCCCAGGTGGGGTCCCCCTGGAAATATTCATAACATACAATAAAAAAACCAATTAATATCACCACTGTAAAAAGAAAAAATCTTCCCTTCAAAGAAAATCTTCTGAAGCATTACGAAAACCTCTTCTCCACACTTAAAAAGCGTGGCGAAAGCCTGTCGGTCTGACCTGCATTTTCAGTTATAAGTCAGACCTGCAGTACTTCTTTTATGACAGTACACACATGTAATGTTGGTGGTTGTAATGGTGGTGGTGATGACAGGCGTTTTTGTAAGGGTGTTGGTAATGTTCGTGGTAGTTCTCATGGTGCTATGACTAGGATACATGTATGAGAAAGGCTCGAATGTTTGATTGGGTGTCATTAGGTCTCGCCTAGCGATGCAGCGCTATGCGTTGCTCGCGAATCGATACTTATTGTCGCTGTGTAGGTTGAGAAGTGGGACATTAGATGTGCACGAGCTTAATAAACCCATTGCAGACAATGGGTGTGCACGCGCGCTTTAGCAGACATGGGCTGTGAGCGTGCACGTCTGTTCTATCGCTCCCCCACGCTTTCACTTTCGCGAGCGAGGGTGTGAGCCTTAGACCATGCCGGTATTGTAGAGGTTAGTTAGCTCACTGTTTGCTACTTAACTCGCTGTTTTTTCTCTGCCCGTTTTCACAGTGCCTTCATGCCTACACAGGCAGCACACAGCGGCAACATTCTTTTTTCAGCCACAGCCTCGCCCCTTGCTCCTCGCGCGTCGATGTTTATTGTGCAGCAGAAAAAAGATGGAAGCAGCAGAGTTCACGAACCTCTGACGGGCTTGTTTAAAAACAGCACCGTGCCCGCTCACCGCTCTGCTTCCCCAGCGCCACACGTCTGATCGGCTTCACCAGTCTGCTCTGTAGCCTTACACTGTATGTCTGTGCACACCCGGCTCTGATGCCTGTAACCCTGAACCCCCCACCGTGCACACACACATAGACGCACACGCTAGGCTTTCCGTCCATAGTTTCAATCACTTACTCCCTCCACCCACTCGGCTTTGCTGTTCCAGCCTTTTACCTTCCTTCGCACCCACGGCTCTGCCGCTGCGTCCAATCATAACCCGTTTCCTCCCTTTGTTTACCTGTCTCCTAGCCCACCCACCCTAACAGTACACTACCGTCTCTACTCTACCCGTCCCAACCGTGTTCTCTCGTCTGTGCCAGTACATTTTTTCCTTAGTAAGCTCTACAATGAGCCTCATGTAAAATTGAAAAGAAGGGGGCTCCTATAATGGTCACTGCTTAACATACCAGGGATTCCCGAGCACCCCTCCCTACCTGACCATCTCCCTACACCAGACAGGTAATAAAAACGTGCAGTGGTTGCAGTTGGGGTGGCCCCCTGTACAAAGCATGTACCTCCTGTCGTACATTGCTTAGGTTCTAATCATGTGGTACAAATTGGACACTGTTTACAGTATGCCTGCATGTGTTTAAAGAGTCTCTATATAACAGAAAGGAGGAGTACCACCAGAAAAAGGCTCAAAAAGCGATTTTGGTGGGATGGTTTTCTAATGAGAAAAAGAAGAAAGTCCTTCTTTGGTTTTAATAAACCCCTCACTCACCGACCTAGTCGGTGACATGCTTTATCATCGGGCCACCTTGACAGCCGACTGCCATCAAGGTGTGCTGCGACACCTGGAATACAGTGGAGCTGGTATATGAGTGATGAGTGCAAGAAAAAAAGGTAAGTGTGTTAAAAATTGTCCTGGTATGGCTTATAGGTGAAAAATGTTATTCTTAAGACTACTGGACAATATAAAAAACTTGTGTGTAGATACAATAATAGGTTTAATTATGACTAAGTGTATCTGTAATATAAGTGGAAGGTTTACATGTTTCAAACCATAATGGAAAATGCTGGTTTTTCTTCAGGACCAAGAAAGGAAATGGGTGGTCAGGGTACACTAACGCCCTGCCATACCTGCATTCCTTTGTTTCCTAGTAACAAAAATGGTTACAAGGCGAAAGAAGCTGTAACCCGGGGGTGGTTATGCTAGGAATAAAAATGACTCCTAATTAAGGGTCATTAGGCTGCACGGGATTAGAGGGAAGGGAGGCCACTGTTGGAAAACATATTAGTTGTCGAGTGGTCTAGTCAAGCGGTATACCTAGTTTGCCCCTCCATGCGCTCATGACCTCGTGCGTAAACCTGACAAATGTTCCTGACTGTTGTGTGTTGAATGCTACGCAATATGGTAACAAGGCAGGGGACACACCTTGTAGCTCAGATGCCATTGACTCACCCACCAATAAAGATGAGGAAGCCAAGGGGCATGCACAACTGCCTCAGGGTGCCAATGGGGAGAACGGATTAGGAGGTTTTCTACTACATAAGCACCACAGGAGGAGAAGGATGTTTCAACATGTATTGATTTAAAACATAATCTTTACTGACACCTTCACCACAATATATGCATGACCATAACATCCCAACATCTCTTTGATATCGTTGTGGCTTTTATGATATTCGGGTATTTCCCTTCCTATAACAGGGTTACTGGAACATCTTTTTTGCACGTATTTGAATCTTTGAGGGAACAGGGAGAGAAAGGGGGATGGACTACTGATGCAGCAGGGTTGTCCTGTGGACATTAAAGAGCCATTTCAGACAATGTTAATTCCGACACTCAAAGTTTGACAGCGTCTCAGATGGCTGGCCTGCACATGTTACAATTCTAGATTATTTGTAATATTTTATGCTCTGCATGTATTATCCTGCTCAGTACTGTATTATTGTATTGTATTTTTTGTTTTACACAATTTCCTATGCTGCCTTTCAGCTACTTCAAAGCGCTCCAATTTGACAAGGGTATATTTAGTTAGGCGTGGGCAGACTTTCTCCCACCTACACCCTTGCATATGCTTTTGGTTTATTTGAAGCAAGATGGTCAGAGCAGTGCATGCACGACAACAAAGCATTTCCTATTCAGGCCAGACTGTACTCATACAATTCCCATTCACGCTTACATTGGCATCTAATGCTTGAGGGGCTTATCTCCCTCTAATTTTGTTTCAGGTCTATGCACAGAGACACAAGACGACAAGAGCCGAACTCTGCTCCTCACTCATGATAACGGAATGCTCCTTGTGCAGGCCACATGACAGACTCACCCTCTTCTGTCCATAACACTCCCACACAGTAGCATGCTCTTTGGTACACTGTCAGGGGTATAAAGCACCATATCAATGCAACGACCATGCAATGCAGAGGTAAAAGGTGCATCTTTCCTTTCATGAAGTGGTTACTTTAGTTTGCAGCATTTTTAAGAAGCCGAAAGGGGGCTGAGATTTGGGGAAGAGCAAAGAGCCTTTCTGAAAGAGTTCATCAAAATCACCCTGTATTTACACACTAAAGCCAATAACATGGACCCCATAGTGTTGACAGATGGTGTGTGGCCCCAAACACTCAGGAGTGCACATGCGGGACCTAATTGCCACTCGCAGCCCCGAAACCACGAAGAAGAAAATACAGCCACAGCTCTGGCCCTACCACGGCTTTATCTCTATCACCAACCTCATAACCTCAAGCTACAAGTCAGCCTTATAATGCAGAAGTTAGCAGCCCTCCCAATTGCTACCATGCGGTCCAGAAATATAAGTATTTAAATGCACCTGTCATTCTGCACTGCAGCCAAAATCAGTGAACAACCAATATAAGACCCCAATGCACTTTTCAACAATATCAACCTTACTACTGATATAGATTCACTGGCTCCTGCTAAATCCCAAAAACTCAAAGCGATCATTAGCACCACTAAGTGGTTCAATAGTGTTCTCGCAGGGCAGCTGGACCCTGGAATGACGATGGCGTGAATCCCAATCTGTAGAACACAAGAGCTGCTGCAAAATACACAAGAGAGGCTCACAGAAGGCCATCAAAAGAGTCAAAGTAGCATGTTATACAAAAATAAACTAAGTAAATGTTCAATATATACCAGGACCTGGCTCTTTCAAAAGGAACCCCACATATATCTCAGCAATCCTGGGAACATCTCCTCATCAGTCTTGTATCGATAATTGACAAAATCCACAATTTCATCACAAACGTCCCAGAAGTGCCTCACTGTTCCCCCGCCCCTGTGCTGATTACAGTTTGATGCATGTTTGAATATCAAGGAGAAAAATATTGTCCTGGTAAAATATTGATTGATAAAAAGTCGTAGAGGTAAGTAGTTACAGGTAAGTACATATTTACTACTGTCAGCTCTGCATTAATGTACCTCAAATATATGCATCTCATCAGGGTGCATAAAATAGTAAATCTTAACTTGGCCAACGCCGCTCTCCAATCAGACACTGTCAACAGCCATCATCACCCCTCTCCTCACAAACACGCATTTACAATGCAGCGGTTTCGCCTTTGCAAAAGTTAGAGCTATTGGCATTGTAAATAACAACATTTTCATTTATGTGTTGGTTTTTGAAAACAGATAAATAAATGGCATTGTCATTTACAAATGCCAATAGCTTAATCTCTCGCAAATGCCACACACACACACACATAGAGAGTCCCCCCACACGCACACATAGCCCCCCTACACTCACCCACACAGAGCCCCCCACACACACAACAACACAGAGCTCCCACACACTCGCACAGAGCCCCCCCACACAGAGCCCCCCCACACACCCACACAGAGCCCCCTCACACACCCACACAGAGGCCCCCCCACACACCCACACAGAACCCCCCCACGCACTGCGAGCCGACCCTCACACTGCGACCCCCCCACACACCCACACAAAGCCCCCCCCACACACTGCGAGCCCCACAAAGCACATATTACTGTAACCATTTGAGGAGATAATAGGTGCAGTAACAGCAATATTCACAGCATGATCACAAATTTGCTTCCTCATGAGTTTGTAGGCATGGGCCCATGGAAATGAGAACCCTCGGGCACTGGACCCGTGCCATAATAATTCCGTGGGTACAGTAGCCCCCCCACACACCCACACAGAGCCCTCCCCACTCACTGCGAGCCCCCCCCACACACTGCGACCCCCACAAAGCACATATTACTGTAACCATTTGAGGAGATAATAGGGTGATCCGGATAAGTGTGCATTGTGGAATACGTTTTGCCGAGCTTTGTAGAAACAGAGCCCAGGCCTGCAGGCAGCTTGCCTCCACAGATTGCCTCAATTACTGCTGTCAGCAGCACGTCGGCCACATCGCGCGGCTGCAAGTCTTCTGTGAAGGCTTCTGGGGGCTAATGGCCCAGAAAGTTACTACCACTGTTTTACGACCATCGTTTAACGAGGACAGGAGATGTATAAATGTACACTGAGCTAAATTGCTGCACTCTGGGGGGCTCTTTGGGTCAAAGAATCGAAAGCGGAAAATGATAGTTTCAGTAAAGAAAATGAAAAACCTCAGAATGTAGCGCTACACTTCTGAGGCAGGCCACAAACTCCGAACAAGCGCAGTGATGATAAATAACGCCCTTGTTGTGCAACTGTCCCCAAGGCGGGCAATGGTTAGCAAGGCAGTATGTGGTGTACAAGGGGCAGGGGTGGGGCGTGGATACTGTCTGCTAGAATCATCTTCCCCATGGCACAGAAAACCTGTTCATTTAATCAGTGCCTTAGGTAGGGCCTTTGTAAAAGGCCTCTTTTCGCAAGGGATAGTCCTGAAAGGAAGCGTTCAAAATCGTAACTTCCCTGTCGCTTCAGGTATCAGACGCTGGCACTGGTGATGCGTGTGGACAGTACAGTGTACTGGGTGTTGTATCGATCCTAACACCCCCCGCGCCTCCTTCGCCGACGAAAATGGTCTACATAAATGTACTTGGAAATGCCTTGCCTTGCTGATCAAAGGGCTGCAATGTGCGTGAATCTGCATATGACTGACGTGATAACACCCTCCCTTCATTGACACACACAGGCAGGAGGTCTTTATAGCTGCTTGAATCAAAAGAGAGACACTGGAGGTTCTGTGGTGACAGCGTTTCTTTTCAAAGGCAACTCAAGTGGATCCCTTCCCCTCACACGATGGCTTTTAAGGTACAAATGTACAACGGCCGCCTTCTCTGTGGGTCCTCGCCGGGTTTCCGAGAGGCTGGAAATACAGTTTGCATGCTTAAATTGCGAAGTTGTAGTGGGGGAGGTGCGGGGGTAAGAACAGAGGACCTCTAACTTCAGGTTCCAACAATCCAACACACACTCTCCGTTTAATGCAATATAAGGGTGCCGAGCCCTAGAAGGTGCGGGCCCTGTTGACAGAGGTTGCACTGCGGCTGCACAGCTTCAACACCGGAAATGACAGCTTCAATGCTACCGTGATGACTTACATGTGGTTTTGTGGTGCAGAGATTAAGCTGTAATTGATTTAGAAGCCATGCTGATTTTCGAAAAGAAAGTGATTATTTTAGGGGCAGACGAAGAGTCATGGAAAACTGACATTAGGAGAGACTGTGGTTAGGGAGAGTAAGTGGGGAACACCGTAAACAGTTTCAGAATCCCACCAACTGTATTCAGAGAGAACCACGGGAACGAGAGGGGTGGGGGAGTCGAGTTTACTGTCACACACCTGGAGCATACACAGAGCAAGAAGTGAGCAAGAAGTTGGCAGGCGCCCCGTTATCTGACCTCCGGTCTGACCTTCAACACATGCTGTCTATTACTACAAATGTAAGTGAGGGAGGGTCATACAGACTGAAGACAAACCAGTATGCCTTAACCTCATCGCTGCTATTGCTATTTTCCCCCTGTGCTGGGCCCCAATGATAATGGGTGTGGTCGTGATGGAACCATTCCGTCATCAGCACAGCTCAACCGTGTCTGATGACGGAATGGTTCCGTCACCAGCATCGAAGGGGTTAATCATATGCCAACACTGCAGGGCCCCCAAAGGAAAAAGACTGAAAAGCTGGTAAAGCAAAAAAAATTATGAACCATACCCTGAACTGACATCAAACCGAGGCTTAAAATTGAGAGTAATCTAAAGCAACATGAACCATGAACTTTTAAAAAGTAGCCACAGAGACGACAGTGGTTGCAGCTGGATGGCCTAGCATAAATTGTGTGCTAAGAGTATCAAACAATGCTGGAGATACGGACAGCGGGAGGGGGGGTGGGCTCGGGCACACGGACAGCGGGAGGGGGGGTGGGAAAGGCACGGACAGCGGGAGGGGGGGGGGGGAAGGCACGGACAGCGGGAGGCGGTGCGGGAATGGGCAAACGGACAGCGGGAGGGTGGGTGGCGGGAACGGCCACAATCAAAAGCACTCACCTGGACCTAGACTTCCTCCGGCGGCGGTCGGCCGCGGAATGACCAAAAGAAACATGGACGAACAAAAAAAAAAAAAAACCCCGCCCACCGCCGCACTGACGTGCTAAAAGGGGCTGGATGAGAAAAAATCTCCGGAACGCCCACGAGTCGCCTCGCAGAATGATGGACGCCTCTCTCTTCCATTGGCTAGCCTCCATTTATGGAGCTAGCCAATGGAAAACAGAGGCGGGACAAAGCCCACATACTGTAAACAAAAGATTTCGCCTGCGCGAAATGCTGCTTGCGCAGCTTTCGACAGGCAAAACCTAAAAACAGCTGGTGACCCACAAATACTGCCCAAGTTCCATGGTCTTCAATCAGGGTTCTGACTCGTGAGGGGTTTTGGAATCGCATTACCGTGCTCCAAAGACGTCTGTTGAACTACATAGCCAGAATGTCTGTTAATGCCAGAAAGAAGGAACACATTGAACTCATACTTTTAGCTCTCCACAGGCTCCTGGTGGGTGCCAGCATTAAAATCATGGTCTTGTGGACCATCCAAACAGCATCCTGGGGCAATGTCCCACACACCTGACACCCCCTATATGCCCTCCAAAGATCAATGCTCAAGTGTGTCTCCTGGATCAATGACCGATCATTCCACTGAACACAGCAGCAGATCTTTGGTGTGCCAGAAAGTAGACTCTGAGATGGTTGTATGTTGGAATAACGAGTTCCTCAACAACGACTCCCTAAACCAAGTGGTCTGTACTATGAAAGCGTCTCAACATTGATTCATTTTTACCACACATTCTTTTACCACAAATTTTTGTGCTAAACAAATGCATGGTAAACCACCCCCTAAAATCTATTCCGAACCTCTCCCACTCCCTAAAATCTACCCCGTACCCCACCCCACCTCCCACCCCTAAAATCTTAGAGGAACCCCCCAAACTCCTAATAACTAACACTAACCCCTCCTACCCCTTGAAATCTAACAATAACCCCTCCCACCCCCTAAAATCTAACTCGACTCACTCCCACCCCCTAAAAACGATCACAAACGCCCCCAAAAACTATTAAGACACTCCCCCAATACCTTAAAACTAACTCCAACCCTCTCCCACTCCCAAAAACCTTCCACAAACCCCCTCACACCCCCTAAAAACTAACACTTACCCCTCCACCCCTAAAAAACTAATACTTACCCCTCCACCCTCTTAAAACTAACTCAAACCCCTCCCACCTCCAAAAAGCTAACACAAACCCCTCCCACCGCCTAAAATCGATCACGACCTTCCCAACCCCTAAAAACGAATAATTTTTATTTCTTTTAAAAAAAAATCTATTTATTTAATGGAATTTTTTTATAGCGCTGACTTTACCCAAAGGTGTCAGAGCACTTTACAATAGAACCAAGTACGTTACATAAGGAGAATTACACACTAACAAGTAACAAATACAATCAGGATAATTAAAAAGGTAATGAAAAAATAAGAGGTGCAAGAAATAGGTTAATACAGGTTCAGGAGACATATTTACAGCATTGTGTTCAAATGAATGCCAAGTAGTCTTGAGGTGAGTCAATTGGGTTCGTGAAGAGCACTCCGTTGTTTTTAACTGTGTTTTCCGATTCTCAAATGATGCTACGATTAATCAGGGAAGTCACTCCTGAGTTGTATAATGTGGTTATGATGGATTCTTGGCCCACCTAATCGTGCACTGTTCACCTGGTGCTCCGCACCTTAACCTTTTAACATACTTTTAACAATCTATATATTGTGTGTTTGCATTAACTTTTATTTTTGTTATTGCATCTTATTTACTTAGTTTTGTTGTTTTCAATGTTCATAAACAAAACATTTTTCTATTATACAAGAAACATTATTACATTTTCACTTGTTTTGGCATAACATGTATATATCCATACAATTCTCATATATTTACAAAAAAGCCCAATGCATTTCGGCACCTCTGTGGTGCCTTCATCAGGGGCGACTCTGAAAATGAAAAACATATGCATTGTGTAAGTATCACTTCTTAGGTTGTGCATGGGGGTCTTAACTGAATTATGTAAATGTCGTACCTGTTGTCTACTGCTGTAGATGTACCTGTGCGTTTGCCTCTGTCAATAATTCACTGCATAGATTACAAAAAAGTAATAAATAATAAGCGTCCGTTTGCGTCTATATACAAAACCTTGGTTATTTACTAAATGTGCCTGTGTTACTTTAGAGAACATACCTGGTTTGTTTTCTCTGTGCTCTCTGAAACAATAAGCAAAATCTATCAAAATTCCACTCGTGCCGCGTAGAAAAAATAGAAAACTTAGTAGCTTAGAATTATCATTCTAAGTGCCCTACCTTATCTTCGCTGTTTCTGTTATCCTGAAAGACGAAAGAATATCACTACATTAATGTTTTATATTCTTTCCGATGACTCTGAATACCGCCATTGTTCTGAATACCCCGTACCTGTTATGCCGAAAATCCACTCCGTTACGAAAAACCGCAGCCCTGTGTTTGCCCTTTCACCCAAGGACAGGGTGAACTCCATTAAAACTTCGCGTATTCCGCGTGGTTGCGGAGTTATGGTAACTGACGACGGACTAATTTGGACTGCTGCACTCTAGGTGACTTTCAGTGCGGTCGCCATCTTAATACAGGTTGAGTTCCTTAGAAGCGTCTTACTGCTTTCATTGACGCAGTACTAAAATTCAGTTAGGTGAAGTAATCTTTACGTTATCACTTCAATGGTGCTCTCGTGGAACACAACAAGATCATCATATTGGTTTGCTCTTATCGATCGAAAACGGGCGCCATGTTGATGCGAGTGGTTCCCTGGTTAAAGTTACATACTGTTCTCTTCAGCAATGTGTGATTGTGTTGCTAAGCAACCATCTATGTTTAATCCCTATGTAAGGACTACATCTAAAATCACGTGAGTAACAAACGGGTGAGCGTAATTGTTTCGACTTGTCTTTCCTGCATGTTCTAAATGAAAAGTAAACCGACTCACTATTCCCTGCGTGTATATGGAAAATTCACTGGTTGCTTAATATTCATTGTGTTAATGTGATGTATTGTGACAGTATGTTCTTAATCATGTACAATCACACAAATGAAGCATTTATACAGTTGGTATACATAATGATAATAATCCGATGTTTTAACAATTATTAAGCTTATTGTTCGTATCTCCATACAACAACTTACTTCAGTATCATGCTTTTTATGTACATTGGTCCTAATGTTTATAATTATTAAATCATGTCACTTTTTGTAACCAATGCTAATTGTCCAATAGGATCATAGATGTGTCGTTTGCCTTTCTTTGCAACTGATATTCATTATATGTGATCCCCTGTCTTAATTAGATGTCATGATCTTGATGTCTAAGGGATTATTATTGACTCTACACAGTTCACACTTTACTGTATGATTTAAACTTTATGTAACTTACAGATAACATGATAATTCATATTTATCGTTAAGGCCCTTTGGTACTAAGGTTTTTAGATGCTTGATCCAAAACAATTCACGTTGCAACAGCCTTTGGTGGTTGTCTACACCTTGTTGAATCTGTACTTGTTCGATGATAAAAATCTTAGTTGCGAAATGGTGTGTTTCTCTTCCCTCCAATGAAGTACCAATGGTGAGGTGAGATTTTGATTTCGGATTCTGCTCTTATGTTCCGTTATTCGTATTTTCACCTTGCGTTCCGTTTTGCCGATATACATTTTACTGCATGGGCATTTGATTGCATATACAACATTTTTTGTGTTGCAGTCGCTGGTATGTTTCAGGTGTATAAGTTTACCAGTGGTTGGATGTGTGCATGTGCTTCCTGTGATCACATTGTTGCAATTTGTGCAATTTAAACATCTTGTTGTTCCCTTATATTCTGCTGGCAGTGTGGGATGTTGTTTATGTTTTAGTCTTGCTCTCAAGTTTGGTCCTCTCGTATACGCATGTAGAGGTAGTTCTTTGAAAATGCCCTGAAAATCTGGTTCAACTGATAGTAGTTCCCATCTTTTGTTGATTATTTGTTTGATTTTCGTTGATAGAGTTGTGTATTTAGTTACAAATACCATCCTGTCATGTGTTTTCTTCTTGCTTGGTTTTAGCAAATCCTCTCTGTTCATTTGCTGTACTTTGTTTAATTGTTCTTCTAGTACGTCTACTGGATACCCTCTTTCTTGGTATTTTTGCACCTGTTTAGCTAATGTTGTTTGACAAGCTAGTGCATCTGAACATATTCGTTGTTTAAATTGCACAAATTGCAACAATGTGATCACAGGAAGCACATGCACACATCCAACCACTGGTAAACTTATACACCTGAAACATACCAGCGACTGCAACACACAAAATGTTGTATATGCAATCAAATGCCCATGCGGTAAAATGTATATTGGCAAAACGGAACGCAAGGTGAAAATACGAATAACGGATCATAAGAGCAGAATCCGGAATCAAAATCTCACCTCACCATTGGTACTTCATTGGAGGGAAGAGAAACACACCATTTCGCAACTATGATTTTTTATCATCGAACAAGTACAGATTCAACAAGGTGTAGACAACCACCAAAGGCTGTTGCTACGTGAATTGTTTTGGATCAAGCATCTAAAAACCTTAGTACCAACGGGCCTTAACGATAAATATGATTTATTATGTTATCTGTAAGTTACATAAAGTTTAAATCATACAGTAAAGTGTGAACTGTGTAGAGTCAATAATAATCCCTTAGACATCAAGATCATGACATCTAATTAAGACAGGGGATCACATATAATGAATATCAGTTGCAAAGAAAGGCAAACGACACATCTATGATCCTATTGGACAATTAGCATTGGTTACAAAAAGTGACATGATTTAATAATTATAAACATTAGGACCAATGTACATAAAAAGCATGATACTGAAGTAAGTTGTTGTATGGAGATACGAACAATAAGCTTAATAATTGTTAAAGCATCGGATTATTATCATTATGTATACCAACTGTATAAATGATTCATTTGTGTGATTGTACATGATTAAGAACATACTGTCACAATACATCACATTAACACAATGAATATTAAGCAACCAGTGAATTTTCCATATACACGCAGGGAATAGTGAGTCGGTTTACTTTTCATTTAGAACATGCAGGAAAGACAAGTCGAAACAATTACGCTCACCCGTTTGTTACTCACGTGATTTTAGATGTAGTCCTTACATAGGGTTTAAACACAGATGGTTGCTTAGCAACACAATCACACATTGCTGAAGAGAACAGTATGTAACTTTAACCAGGGAACCACTCGCATCAACATGGCGCCCGTTTTCGATCGATAAGAGCAAACCAATATGATGATCTTGTTGTGTTCCACGAGAGCACCATTGAAGTGATAACGTAAAGATTACTTCACCTAACTGAATTTTAGTACTGCGTCAATGAAAGCAGTAAGGCGCTTCTAAGGAACTCAACCTGTATTAAGATGGCGACCGCACTGAAAGTCACCTAGAGTGCAGCAGTCCAAATTAGTCCGTCGTCAGTTATCATAACTCCGCAACCACGCGGAATACGCGAAGTTTTAATGGAGTTCACCCTGTCCTTGGGTGAAACGGCAAACACAGGGCTGCGGTTTTCCATAACGGAGTGGATTTTCGGCATAACAGGTACGGGGTATTCAGAACAATGGCAGTATTCAGAGTCATCGGAAAGAATATAAAACATTAATGTAGTGATATTCTTTCGTCTTTCAGGATAACAGAAACAGCGAAGATAAGGTAGGGCACTTAGAATGATAATTCTAAGCTACTAAGTTTTCTATTTTTTCTACGCGGCACAAGTGGAATTTTGATAGATTTTGCTTATTGTTTCAGAGAGCACAGAGAAAACAAACCAGGTATGTTCTCTAAAGTAACACAGGCACATTTAGTAAATAACCAAGGTTTTGTATATAGACGCAAACGGACGCTTATTATTTATTACTTTTTTGTAATCTATGCAGTGAATTATTGACAGAGGCAAACGCACAGGTACATCTACAGCAGTAGACAACAGGTACGACATTTACATAATTCAGTTAAGACCCCCATGCACAACCTAAGAAGTGATACTTACACAATGCATATGTTTTTCATTTTCAGAGTTGAACCTGATGAAGGCACCACAGAGGTGCCGAAATGTATTGGGCTTTTTTGTAAATATATGAGAATTGTATGGATATATACATGTTATGCCAAAACAAGTGAAAATGTAATAATGTTTCTTGAATAATAGAAAAATGTTTTGTTTATGAACATTGAAAACAACAAAACTAAGTAAATAAGATGCAATAACAAAAATAAAAGTTAATGCAAACACACAATATATAGATTGTTAAAAGTATGTTAAAAGGTTAAGGTGCGGAGCACCAGGTGAACAGTGCACGATTAGGTGGGCCAAGAACCCATCATAACCACAAGTAGTCTTGAGGGACATGAGAGAGAGTTGACTTAGGCATTGTAGTGTATTAAAGCTTTATGCTTAACCTTTAAAATTCTTAAATTAGCCTCTCCTCCTATTCTTTCACAGACTATCCTGCACTATGTCCCTGCTAGAACCCTCCGCTCTGCTGGATTAAACCTTGCCATTGTGCCGCGGTTTAAAAAAGCTAGAATGGGTGGACGCTCTTTTTCAGTGCTGGCGGCTGCCCTCTGGAACTCTCTGCCGGCCCCTCTTCATTCAATCCCTGACTTGCTCCCTTTTAGGAAGGCTTTAAAGACCTTCCTCTTCTCTACAGTTTAGATCCTGTTTACTTATCTTTTTCCGATGTGTTGTGTTCTCAATGCTCCAAAGCGCCGGGACGCCACTTGGCTGCGGCATCCGCGCGCTATACAAAATAAAATAACATAACATAACATAAGTAGAGAAGTGTAGGAAGCGTCTCCAAGAAATGATGAAGCTGAGACTTCAAGTATTGTAATAAATGAATGAATGAATGAATGAAGGGATTTTTGTAGAGCGCATGCTACCCTGAGGCCTCGTAGCTGAAAGCTTTATTACCATTGCAGAGACCCACGACAGATCCAGTTGAAATCAGGCACAGAATGAAAAATGCATTACCAAAATTCTAGATTACAGAATCCTGTGAACATTACATTCTTGTCACCACATTAAAAGGTGCACACCATATAACAATGAAATACCACTCTCTACACACCCCCCTTCCAATACAAGAAGAGATTTAAGATCTGTTTTCCAGGCAAAGCCGTTGTTCTTGCAAGTCGTAGTTCTGCTTATGTGACCCTGAACTCGTGGTTCCGGAGTCGTTGTTAAGGATGTTCCCCCTCTGAGACACCCTGGAAGGGAACTCAAGAGCTAAAGTCAACGACCTGTAGTTCAGAAAACTATTGAAAACTAGGCTTTCAGACTTCCCTTCAAAGGGAATTGATTGTCTGCGAACAAGGGTTGTGCTGTGGGATATCGAATATGTTTCACCCCTGCCTGATTACATGCTAATGGGCCCTCCCAACAATAATCTTTGTTCCAATAAGGTTTTTTTTTCCACCTGCTTGTGCTCTGACGTGACAAAGGGGGGCACACACTGGTCACACAAATTTCTCAATAAATAATGCCTCATATCTCGTTATGAGATTCTTTCTGGGGAGGCAGAATGTAACCCCTTTGCCACGCGGCAAATTTCGCTGCGGTGCGAGGGGGGCGGGGCTGGGCGTGGGGCTCAGGTACCCAGGACGGCTCCTGGCCATCATAAATCACGGTGGGCGTGTGCCCATGACGGCAAGGAGCCGTCCAAACTCCGCCCACTGATTAATTCTCCCTCCCAGGCGGGGAATTAACCGCGCGTGGGTGGAACGGCAACATTCGGACGGCTCCTGGCCGTCATGAGCACACATCTACTGTGACTCATGACGGCCGGAGCCGTCCTGAGCATGGATGTGGTTAAAGGAGGGGCCATGTTGGGCGATTAGAGATGCTGAGAATATCAATGTAAAGGTGATGGAAGGGGTCCCGGTTCCTGTGAGGTGAGCAGGTTGCTGAGAAAGAAAAGCCAAGTGATAGAAAGAAGCCACACAGCTCCCTCTCCCGCCCCTCCCCCATCCCTTCTACTTAGAGAGTTTGGAGAGGCCATAGGCAGGCCCTGCTCCAGAATGTAAATGGTTAATTTAGCCGGACCTCACGCTGTCCAGTCACAACTTAGTCACACTTAGGCCCTGCATCAGAGGCCCTCTGATATATAGCCTACCCTTGAGACCATGGTGGGCTGGGGGACAGACAACAACACGTCAAGCTGACCTCTTAAAAAACAGTATTCGTGTACCTATGAAAGCCTGCTAGCACTTGCAAGGGTCCGTCATGGCAGGAACGCCTCTGAAAGGCCAGTAGCGTCGAGGGCTATCAGTCACACGGCGCGGCCTCCAAAATGCTGTATTTGCTGAAAGTCTGAACACAGCTGCCTGGGCTGGGAGAGGCCAACGGAGAGTCCGGCCTTTGTTCGGAAAATCCAGGTGCTCCTGTGCCTCTGATGGATCGGTAGCCTCGTGATTCCAGAAGGCCAGTAGGGCTGGGGTTGAATCTACGCCAGCCACACTCATGTCACTCCTGCATGTCTGCGACACGTGCCTCCATGCTTCTGAAAGGCCAGAAGTATTGAGCAGTGACATAGCAAGGTCAGGTGGTACCCGGTGCAGAACATTTCTTGTCACCCCCGGCTTGACAAAATGGCAAAAATATATGTTTAAACACATATTTTTGCCAATTTTTCACTCCTCTCAGAGATGACACTTGTCACCCCCGGCTTGACAAAATGTTAAAAATATGTGTTTAAAACACATATTTTTGCCATTTTGTCACTCCCATTAGTGATGACACGGCCCGCACCCACCGCACCCCCCTTTCTACGCAACTGGTATTGTGGACAAGTCAGCCAGTCTCTGGGTTTGCTATGCTCGTGCCTCTGAAAGGCTGGTAGGGCTGGGGATGAGTTGGCCTCTTTTAACTGCTGTGTAGCTGAAAGACTGATACTGTCCAGGGCCGGATTGGAAGAGACATACACCCAGATTCATGAAGGTGCCATTCTGCGATTAGAAATTTGCGAGAAATAGCGATTTGCATTTTGAAAATCGCAGAATGGCATTCATGTAGAAATGCGATGGAAAAAAGCGAATCGCAATCGGTCGCAATTGCGATTGCGATCTTGCCACAATCGCTTAATTTTCGCAGAATCTGCATTTTTCCATGCAGACATTGCGACCTCGCAATTAGCGAAATCGCATTTTGCGATCTCGCTAACTGCGAGATTGCAAAAACGGGAAGTCGCATTTCGAGCCCACTGATGACATCACAACCAGGAAGTAGGCTTTCCCCACCCACAATCAGAACACAGAGCCAGAGAGTGGAAGCAGGATTCTGAAGAGCTCCAAACCTTTGACTGTGCAGCACCCCAGCAGGACACAAATCCTCAACATGTCCCAGGATGCAGCAGGGAGCAGTGGGCAGGAGAGGAAGAGAAAACTCAAGTTCTCACAACTTGAACTCGAGTATTTGATTGAGGGGGTCACCAAGGACCATGCATGCCTCTTCGGCAAAGACTCCCGGAGGGTGCCAGAGGCAGACAAGCGCAGGATCTGGCAGCGCATCCGCACTAAAGTAAATTTGGTCGGGGTGACCCAGCGGTCAATTGATGACTTCAAAAAGCGCTGGTACGACCTGAGAGGTCGTTCAAAGGAGCGTATTGCCGTGAAGCTTGGGAGCGACTGGCCACCGGTGGAGGGGAACCTGTAGCCACACCAAACACTCCATTGGAGGACCTCATAGAGGACACCATCGCACCAGAAGCCTGCGTGGGGGTAATCCAGCTGGACTCGTCCCGACCCAGCCAACAATCAGAAGGTAAGTGCCATGCGACTGCGACCCTGTCCCCCAACAATGCCCATGACTCCTGAGCTAGTAATATGACATCCCCAACAATGCAGCCCATGCACACCTGAAATGCCCCATTGCATTGTGGTAGTTGTAGTGAAATCATATATCCCCAGTTAGCTGAACACAGCCAGATCTGTCAAATCAAAGTAAATCCAAAAGCCAGTCAGGGTAAGCAAGCCTGCATGCATGTATCAACATTGCTTATGCAAGATACATAACATTAATCATGCACCCTTTTACATTACAGATGCTGTTGAGCAACCCAGCACAGATAGCGAAGCCCTGCACATCGCCGAGACCCAGGAGGACACTGAGGGTGAGGGCCAGTCCAACCAACGACCCGGTCCATCACAGCCACCTGCAGTGCTTCCACCATCACCACCCTGTGCAGACAGGGCCACCCCTGCAGCCACATGTGTCCAGCCAACACCCCAACAGACACGCACAGCAGTGGTACAGCCCCACCACCAGTGCCTAGGAGGCAGACGAGGTGCACAGCTGGAGCCAGAACACACACCAGCGCACTGAGGCGCCAGCAGCGTCAGGCCTCAGTAGGCACGGGTAGGGCACTCCTACTTCCTGATCCTGGCCATTGAACGCCGCATGCTGGCGGTGCACCGTACCCAAAATATCACCCAGATGACCGCTGCTGTCAGAAAGAACAGCCAGCTGCTGGTAGCCCAGCAGGACATGACCCGCCGCCGCCACCGCCAACTACTGGCCTGCCTGTCGGCCTACACCAGGTCGAACCACATTGTTGGTAATGCAACGGCACAGCTGGCACGCAGGTCACTTGCCATGCAGGGCCAGATGGTACAGTGTTGCCAGGGTGTGGTCAGGTCCCTAGATCTGCTAACAGCAGCAGAGCTCGGCAGCCAGTCCACTGCCCATGGAGAACCAGGGGGGCCTGACGATGTGAGCGAGGTAGCGTCGACAAACAGCAGCGCATCCTTGCCGCCTGTGCCTGTACGTCGCCGCAGCAGCAGGCCGGCAGCATCAACTCGGGCCAACACCGTCCCTCAGGACCCAGATAGACGACTTGGTGCGTCTCGTCGCAACCGACAGTGAGAACTTAGACACTCTCAGGGAGGCCATGCAGGACACCCCTGCAAGCCCTCTTCCCCAGCATGGGGAGGTATGAAGTAATACTCTCTTCATGTGACACCAAAATAGCAAAAGGCCAATTTATTGTACATTAACAATAAAGATTTATGGTCTTACTTGATTCACACTCATGTCATTATTACATTTGTCATGCATGAGTGCAGTGTTTTGTGAGGGGAATGGGTGCACTACAAACAGTTAATAGTGATGTGGTTGCGGCGCCTGTGTCCTTCAGCAGGATTTTCTCCGCGTGTATGACGCACATGTGGAGGTGGGCGGTTGTCCCCTTCTGACTCACTGCCAGATATCTCCACTGGTATCCTGCGCTTGGTAGCAATGTTGTGGAGTACTGCACACACGGCCATGATGCGGCAGCAGACCTCAGGTGTGTATTTGATGGCCCCACCAGTCTTGTGCAGTATGCGGAAACGGCTCTTCAATAGGCCAAATGTCCTCTCAATGCAATTTCTTATGCGTATGTGTGCAGCATTGTAACGCCGTTGCTGTGGTGTGGCATGGTTGAGGTATGGGGTGAGGAGGTACTCACGTAGACCGTAGGCTCTGTCACCTGAAGGTAAGAAGCACAGGGTGAGTGCCTGTTCTGCGCAGATACATGATCACAGTGTACTATTTGGGGGCATGTGTACTTACCTAGTAGGTGTCCTTCGCCAAAGTCTCCCCAGGCCAGTCGTGTGTGCATGCAGCTATGCCGGAAGATGAAGGAGTCATGTGTGCTCCCCGGATATTGTGCCACTATGTCCGTGATGATATTCTTGGCGTTGCACACCATCTGGATATTGAGGGAGTGGTAGGACTTCGAGTTGCGGTACAAGTATTCCGTTTGTGCTGGTGGGCAGATGTGGATGTGGGTACAGTCAATGCATCCAATTACATGTGGGAATTGTGCAATGTTGTAGAATTTCAGCTTGGTGTCATTCAAGTCCTGTTGGGTGGTGGGGAATGAGATGTAGTGGTGTAGGCGGGTCAGCATTGCATCCAGGAAACTCCTTAGGGAGCGGGACATGGTGGGCTGGGATATCCCCCCTGCAACAGCGATTATCCCCTGGAAGCTTCCGGAGGCCAGTAGGTGCAATCTGCACAATACCTGTACATGGGTGGGCACGGCATTGGTCCTCCTTGTTGGGTGCTGCATCAGGGGGTCTAGGTCCCGGATCAGCTTTATGATCATTGCCCCATTCAGGCGGTACTTAGCGTAAATTTGCTCCCTGGTTTGGCCCAGAAGGGTGACCCGCTGGCGGAATATCCGCTCCTGGACCCTACGTCTGTTCCGTGCTGCTCGCTGTAGCCTTCGCCGCCTGACCACCATGTAGAGTCCTGGCATTGTGAGAGTCCTCAGGCTCCAGCTGGATGTCCTTAAGTGTGTTTGGTCAGGCCTGCACCTGTTGGTAGTTTGCTAAAGTTTTTTTTTTTTTCCTTACTGGTTACCACCTGGTTTGGATTCTCTTTAAATTGCGCGTCGCAAATAGCGATTTTCAGGTTTTTCGCAATCACAGATTTTTCATGAATGGCGATTGCGATTATTTTGCGAGTTCGCAAATGATTTCACAGAATCCATGGTTTCTCGCAATTTCAGAATCGCAAATGGGCTTGTTCCAGGATTCTGCAATTTTATTTGCGGACTCGCAATTTTTATTCTGCGAATTCGCAATTTTGGTATTTTCACTATTATGAATTCCTTTTATTCCAATTGCAATCGCAATTGCTAAATCGCAGCTATTGCAATCGCAATTTGGCTTCATGAATCTATCTAGGCCCGAGGACCAAAATAAAAGTGGCCCCATTAGCAAATCGGATGGCTAAAAACGTACCTCATGTGTGCAAATTGGTGCAGCTTTGAACTTGAAAAGACATGCTGTATAGGTGCTTTACAAGGCTACACGTATTTGTGCTTGCAGCAGGAAATGTTTGCGGTAATATCAGGGAAATCAACACTGAAAAGTGACCCACCCGGTCAACAAATAGCCAAGAAACCGGCCCGCACAGTGACCTGTCAGACCAGCTATTCTGGTACTTCAAAGTTGGCCTACAGGCTAGCTGACACTGAAGCTAGGTGTCCGAAAGACTGGCGTCGTCTTGTTTCTAAAATCACAATAAAACTAGGGAAGCATCAGAAAAACTAGAGACGCACCACACATGTATTGGACATATAATAGGCAGGGCACTGGAATTATGTAATTTTGCGTCCGCAGCATTTTCCGTATAATTGTGGATTTGCCACCTTTGCAATAAAATCTATAATCTGCTGCATAATCTGCAGATGTCGACAAAAAAATTGCTTCTACCTGAAAGATATCAAAAGTAAATAAACGTGCTGAAAAATTCATTGCAGCTCAACTTTCTGCTGTTTATTTCTGTATTTGGTTGTCAAAGTGGTACTAACGAGGTGAAACCTTTGCCCAGATAGGCCCTAATTATGAGTATAGGTGCTAATTATCGCACCTGATAAATAGTGATACCACAGGGTACGTTACTTATCGGGTGCAATAAATGGCAGGTATTAGTGAGTTTTTGGAGCGTAACAAGCGGTACGGCAAATATTGTAAACATTTACATTTCCCATGTTAAATTTAGTCAGGTTTCACCTGCCAAAATGAAACAATGGTTCAAGTTTTAACACATCCCATAATTATCAGATATGTTGAATATCTTCCAACTCGTAATTCATATCTGTGCATAAGCAGTGGTTTAGGCATGGATCGGAATACACCGACCCACTCATAATAAAGCCCATAGTGTTAAAGTGTAAAAATAACGAGGACATTCTTACACTAATTGTGGCAACATTATCCTTACAATTTGCCTTTCCATGCCGCAAAATGTAGCTAACTCTGCCGCATAACTTGGCCCCGAACATGGGCCTGTGTATGAACATCACATCTTGACCACCTTTAATGCGTCGGCGCGAGCAGGAGACCTTCTTTCTAACCTCTCTCATTCAGTTGCAATTGAGAAATGTCTGTGCCCCGTCAAAGCCTCGAACTTGCCCGTGCATTCCAGGAAACCTTCAAGCCTGACCCGCTTTTCCATGTAAAGTGACCCTCTGGAAGAATCTGACATGCTGGCATGGCATCTCTTGGACACCTCCCACGCAAGGCACGCTGGGATATGTTAACGAGAAGCAGATGTGGCTGGAGGTCGGGGACGAGGGGTCAGCCCTCCTAACGAGCTGGAGGATTCTGGGCGCAGGCTGGCAACGAGAACCCGCAGTGGGTGCCACAGTTCCAGGGCTGCCTCGGGCCTCCGGGCACTGCACCGGAGAGTGATGCAAGGGTGCTGCTGTCCACACAAGGCCCAACGCGCACGTGCCATTGCCAGCGTCCCGAGACCAAAAAGGGCAGGGTTCTAAATCATTAATTAACATACTGCATTTAACCCGAAATTATGTATTAATATTGTGCTTTGCTGAATATTGGCTGGCGCAATCGTTAGGCCTACCTGTATAATCACGCATCAGAGCCCTAACCCCCACAATCTACGCATGTCTGTTGGACCGAGCTGGACCCTCAACCAATCTTTCTGATCGTTTATGATGTTGTCCCCATCACTCCAGACACTGCGCTGTTCTCCAGAGGTTGCGCTGACTCCAATCTGGGTGCAATGCTGTGGAGCGCTGCGGCTCAGTGCGTAGGGACCCTTGACTCTGCTCCCGGCCTGATACTTCACCTGCAGCAAGCATCCTGCGTGTTACCTGCATAGTGAAAGGGAGTACAGGACTGACCAGACGTCCTTCATAGGACAGCTTATCTCTGAAGTGAGGCCGGCCTGCTCTCCCCTGTTCGCTTCTGCTTCTCTTCAGAATCCACTATCTGTATCTCTGTTGTGCAGCATTTAATGTGCCCCTTCTCTCACTGCTTGGATGTTCTCTGGAATAATTTGAGGGTTTAACTTGTGCGTTTGAACCGTAAAGGACAGGTATTCAATTTCTGAGGCCCATTGTGGAGCCTCAAAAAGGTTAAGAATGGGAGGCAGCGGTAGGTGTAGGGCTGGTGATAAATCAGTAATAGTATGGAAAACGAACTTCCACGCCCCACCTTTGTCCACCAGAATATTGTAGCTTCCTGCATCTCCTGCAGAGTGGTAGGGCGAATGGCCTTATTCTGCCAAGCTGCCCTGCCGCCTCAGCCTCAGTACCAGTGCTGGACTCAAGCACAACATCCAGAAAAATACCATATTCCCTTAGAAGCCCTAAGACCCGGTTTTCCCATATGCTGGCTCCTGATAGAGATATGCATGTGGGTCAGGACCCTCTGCATATCTATGGGGTGTGGAATGCTCCACTCGTTCTGAAACTCAACACATCTCCTACTCTAAGAGGAGAAGGCTCAATCCCACGTCAGGGCCTTTTCTATCCTTATAGGTGTGCAACCTCCTCTCTGGAACCGGCCCCCCTCTTAGATATAAGCGGCTGTGACGATCCCCTCAGCTCCCAGAAGGACATCCAGACCTGCTGTTGATAATCGAGGGCCCGAAGCAGCACCAGAGTGGAAACGAAAAGTAACCCTTACACAAACGCTCAAACCTGGTCTCCCTTGCAGCAGCTAAATCAAAGGCAATGGAATAGCCTGCACACCTATTCTTTTAAGAGATTCTGTGTGTCTACTTGTGAAATATCTTTTTTTGCAACAGTTCTACTTGTTTATCAAATTGTAGGTCCCTGACTGACCCCTGTCAGGTGAATACAATACTCCGAAACCAAACAGACTCTGTTTGTGTCACATGGTGCACTGTTCAAAAAGCCCTATAAGGTGCGTCATTAATTTTAACTGATATACTAATTTAAGATTGTTTTACAACCTTGTTAAGTCAAACTCATATTTCAACCTGATTCATAAATTACATCATTTATGTTTTCATAAAACCAAAAAAAAGGCATATTTGAAAGTTAATCAAGAAACATTCAATCATTGTACTCGGCGCTTAACTGTGTACAAAAAAGTTCTAATCACACTTGTGGAAGTGATAACAAGATTCCACCATCAATCGAGAAATCAAAGAACAGAAACAAAAGCCACACATGAAGTTGTCATTTCAGTTAGAAACGTTTTTATGTTTTTCTTTCTTTTCAGTGTGTTCATGTTTCAATATTCCACCATTCTATCCAACAGCTCCCAATGCATTTCGGTAAAAAACACCTTCGTCATGGAAACACTGTGAAAATATATGTACATATATGGGGGCCAAATCCCCGACCATCTCCTTGCTTGCCGATTCACTCCTCACTTGCCCCCAAGATTCTCTGCCCATAATTGCCGGCGATTTTAATTGTACTTTTGAACCGCTGGCGGTGGACGGTGCTGGAGGCTTCTCTGACGAGGACGCGAGATGGGGAATTCCGCAACTGACGACTGTGCCAATTAAAAAATGGACACCGGTCGTCATCCAAATGAATGCCTTGGTAATGGAGCATGCCCTGGTAGCTGTGAACGGGCGCACGCCATCAGATTTTTCGGGTGCCTGTACCTATAACAGGGTCACTTGCCCCTGCAGAATAGACTACATCTTGGTGGATAGGAGACTGTGGAGACATGTGGGTGACATGATTGTCACCTCATCTATCCATAGCGACCACAACCCCCTACCTCTTAGTCTGCGGAACCTCATAATTGAGGGGAAGCCCCTGTCAAGTAACAGATTGAGGCTGGCGACCAGAGAAATTGTACCTTCAAACTGTAAGATATTCATTAAATGGCAAAATGTTGTCATTAATGAACAAAAGAATAGCACTCTGGGGGAGATTGTAAGAGCCCAGACGGAGAAGCTCTCTGCAATCTGTACTAATGATTTAGGTCCTGCCCAGGCTGATGTGGTTTATGCGGAGACAATAGACAGGATGGCCGCTCTCTTTCTTGATTCTCGCGGGTCAAGCCAATCAAAGAGCAGGAAACCCACGGCCAAGTGGTATAACCAAGATTGTAGGGGGGCTAAATCCAAATTGATATGTGCCATCCAAACCCGTGATACAGCCGAGGTTTGCTTAGCACGAGCCGAGTACAGGCGAGCACTACTGGTGGCAAAGAGGGCTTGGGATGACTCCCACTGGGAGGAGCTGAAGCTGGCTAGCCAGTCCAAAAATGGCGAGCAGTTTTGGGCCTTAGTAAGAAGAGCAAACGGGGGCGGCACTGAACCAATACACAATCATATTACTGATGGGGAGTGGTTTGACCACTTCAGGAGGCTCTATGAAGGGTCAGGGGCACCAGATAACAGTGAGCCGTCCGTATACTGCACACCACCCCTGATTGCCACCGCGACCCTCATTGATCCTGTAGGGCAAAGAGAGGTTGAGTTAGCCATTAACAAAATAGTACAAGGGAAGGCACCAGGCCAGGATGGCATCCCTGGCGATCTGTTTCGTGCCAGCACCAAGCAGTGGGCTTAGTTTTTTTCCCTTTTGATTAACGCCCTTCTCCTTGGGTCCCCAGTTCCGAGTTCATGAAAAGGGGCCGAGGTGATTCCAATTTATAAGAAGGGACAAAGGGGTGACTCTGCCAACTATCGTCCAATCAGCCTCATCGATGCTGGACAGAAGGTAGTTGGCAGGGTCCTCTTGGATAGGATCCTCTCCTGGGCGGAGGAGAATAACATCATCTCCCAATTCCAGGCAGGCTTTAGGACATGCACAGGCACTGTCGATCAGGCATTTAGGCTGATACTACTCCACTGGGAGACAGTATCCATTGTCAAGGGCGGTCTGTACTTGGCCTTTATTGACCTGAAAACCGCGTTTGACCTGGTCCCCCGAGAGGGACTGTGGGCGGTTTTGCAAGAGATGGGGTTCCCCTTGCCCATTCTGAACTTGTTGGCCCGCATGCACGACGGAGCGTATGCATGCATTCGGTGGGGCACGCAGGAGCAGAAAACTGCTAAAATCCCGGTAAACAGCGGTGTCCGTCAAGGATGTGTCCTGGCGACAACCCTCTTTTCTTTGTTTGTAAACGGGGTTGTCTCTTTTCTATCGGATATTGATGCTGATGCCCCTAGTTTGGCCGGTGTTAAAGTCTCTGCTATGCTTTTTGCGGACGACACGTTACTGGTTTTTAAAACGCTTATGGGGCTCCAAAAGCTTTTGGATCGGTACTGTGTTTTTTGTAATTTTAGAGGCTTGGTCATTAATACCTCCAAAACTAAGCTCCGTTATTTTAACCCTAGTAGGAAATCCAATCGTACGCTCATACTTAATGAGGAGCCACTAGAGCGTGTTAAAACGTTTGACTACCTAGGGATTAGGATATCCGACAAACTGAATTGGAATTCACATATTGAGAAAATGACCCTAAATCACAAATGTGTCCTGGGTATTATCGGTAGGGAGCACAGAGCCTCATTATCCAGACCCATAGCCCCTGCACTGGAGATATATTCCGCAAAAGCTATAAACAGTGCACTCTATGGAGCGGAGCTTTGGGGTTTCAATAATGTTGATTCCCTTGTCATTGGCGAAAATAAGTTCTTTAGGGAGATTCTGTCATTACCCAGGGGCACCCCGAACAAACCTCTTCAATTTGACCTTGGTCGCAGATCTATTAAAGATCTTATCATCTTGCGACCGCTTCTCTATTGGGCTCACCTGTGGCGTACACCTGAGCTAGCTAGTTACGCAGACGGCCTTAGAGAAGTTATGAATATGCAGGGGTCGCATAAAATTGTATGGCTAACAAAGGTTAAGAAGTTGTTAATGGCTATTGGTTTTAATGTTGGTTGTGAGACTGGCGTATCGGTTTCTAAACTGGTGGTAAAGCGAGCCTATTGGTTGTGGGTTGATGCCCAAGAATCCAGAGCTGCTAACCTGGGTAGACTCACAGATGAGTTTCGTCTGCACAAGACAGTACACTCTCTTGAACCGTATATGGATTTCATTCGAAAACCCAAAGACAGGGCCTTATACATTCAGTTTAGATTGGGAACCTTACAGGTACGGGAACGTACTTCCAAGTGGAAACCCCCCAATCAAACACCTGCCACCTGCCCGTATTGTAATGATGCACTTGAAACCATTCTGCACCTTTTTTTTGTTTGTAGCGCCTACAATAAACCAAGATCAAAATGGTTAAAACCTGTCTGTCGGCAGCTCAAGACCAGGAGCCATGTCTCTGCCCTAAGAATCCTTCAGACAGATCCTAGTACTACACTGGTTTGTGGGGTAGCTACATTTCTTAGCTGGGCATGGGTGATCAGACTTAAAGATCTAAGATAAATTTTTATAAGGCAATTGTCTTTTTAAATTACGTTCAAAGCTGTAAAATGGTTTAATGATTTTTTTTATTTCTGTCCTTTTAATTATTTATGAAGTGTTCTTAAAAAACATGTACTGTATTTTAACTGTTTTGTGCTTTTTAAGATATTTTTATATCGAAATAAAGCTTTGTTGTTGTTGACTATATGTACATATACAATGCATCTGTAACTTGACAATTTGTAACCTAATCATGTATTAAAGCTAAAAATACATTGAGCTGGTAGCATGCAAACGGAATTTACAGGAAAATTGAAGCGCACTTCGAAAATGTAACAGTAGATTACACCAGGTCCAAACCATGCGTGTTAACAATTCTGTTGGGTGGCTCCATTAAAGTGATTCATAGGCAGTTGGCGTGCTGTTTTAAAAAAAACACGTGATGGTGAATTATGTATTCAAGTGCCCAATTAGCGTGATAGGTTAGAATGATGTGACTGCTGTTTCGTCACCACAATCTCTATGAAGTGAAAAACGGAAGTGCCAAGAGCAAGTGTGTCCTATGTGCATGCAACACTGTCGAGTCTAAATTCCCTCGCTTACCTCCAGATAGTAAACTTGTATCTGATGTAAATGACGCCCCGAATACGTTGCTGCAATATAAAGATTCAATTGCAAACCGGTTGTTTCTAAAAAAAAAAAAACGTGTGGAACAACCGTGGCTCGTACTCAAAATAAAAGTGATTGTCTTACCTACACTGATGCGTGTCTGACGCTAAATGCGGGTATCGGTTTTGGAGCAGTGGGGTGGTTTTTGCAGCAGTGCTGCAATATTGGCCCCCGATAACAAAAGCAGCACCAGTGCTTCACACTAGAAACCCCCCACCACTCCCCGAGGGAGGCGGTCCAATAGGATGGCCAGGGCTGCATTATGTTCTCAGTCCGGCCCTGTACCAGCAGCTCTAACATGCAGGTGCTGAGCTGGGTTCCTATTGGGCTCTGCATTTTCGCCTTCACCTTCAGGATGGAAAAAAATCTTTACTCTGCACCAGTTCACTGTTTTAGATGTAGCTTGACATTTGTAAACTCAACAACAACAAGGACATATTCATTTATTTTTTGGTAGGCACGAGGAGATTAAGTAATTTGCCCAGAAACAGAGGATCTTGAGTCCACACAGATACTAGAACCTGTTTCCCTAGCTCCAAAGTTGGCAGCTCTAGCCATTACGCCACAACTTCTCACAAAGAACTAATGCATTTTTAATATTATATACAATGAAGTCATAGAAGTATGTATGCATGTACTTTATTTATCTTATGCAACTAACAAACATTGACACAGCCAATAGTCCTGGCTTGTTGTAGGTGTAAAGTTACCTGTTGCATTATATATGTGGAGGCAATGACAAAAACAGCAAAATACTAGTCGGGCGGCACACTATGCTAAGCACAGATTTTTAGCTGGTGCCGATGTCCTGGGGTGTTTTAACACCCTTTCATGGACGTCGGCAGTTCAAAGCCTTGGAAAACGAGCTAGAAAAACACTATTTACAGTGGTTTTCAGCTCATTTTCCCTGCCACAATGCGATATCGGCTCCTCACCGGGAGACCGTGTGATGAAAGCCGATATTGTGTGTTACACGGTGGTACCATGTGAGTTATGATTATTGTAGTTTCTTCGAGTCTCCGTCTGGGACAGTTCAAGAAGTGCATGTGGCTGCCAGGGAACCAGAATGTCTTAAGACTCCTTCTGCAGCCGACAGCACACTTTTTTGCAAGGGATGGAGAAGAACTCCGGCAGATCACACCCAGGGCCAGAAGTGCTAAAGACTAGTCACAAAATACTGGTCACAAGTTATGATCAGTATTTTTGCGACCAGTAAAGAATTCTACAAACCTACTCGTGTATTAAAGGGTTGATTAGTAGGATTCCAAATTTTAGTTTGCCCTACTCCGACCTACCTCAAGATTATTAATTAGGTAGGATGCAAATTGCGACTGACTAATTTTAGAGGCCATCACCAGGATGTTGGCCTGGTAAGGAGCTCCATATGATTGCTTTTACTAAAGTAACTTTGTTTTTAAATGCAGTCCATGTCCCTAAAGGACATAGGCTGCGTTTAAAAACAAATCTTTTTTTAAATTCACAACGGGAAAGAGTCCCAAGGAGACCCTTTCTCTTTTTCAAATAGGTTATGTGTGAGCTTTTGTGCAATTAAATCAAGAAGTGCATTAATAATAGTGTGAAGAGCAATTCATTTACATTCTAATTCATATGTGTATTTAGTAGGCTTTTCTGCCTTAGGCTAATGAGGCCTCAGTTAGGCCTCAACGCCATCTAGCTTAAAAAGGATGCTGTATTATGATGTACATTTTCTCTTTAAATGTATTGCTTGGTACTACATGCAGCAGGATGCACACCAGTTATTTTATATGACAAAATTGTTCTTTAAGAACTCACGATCTTGATGAAAGAGACCTTTTGTAACTATCTTCAAGGCTTTTCTTCTTGCACACTGTATTGCATTCATTCACAAATGTTACTGTTCTTTACGAAACTAATTTGTTCTGAGACCTCTGGATGATATTAGGTCAGAAGGGGGCAAATCAATATTCATTTAGTGGGTTAGAGCTAAGGTGATAGGGCTATCTGATGTTTTATAATGTAAAACTGTGATTTGTTGGAGCAATAATGATACCATGGTGACTTGCAGATTTTATACTTTTCTATGTAACAAAATGCTATATAAACCCTTGTATTTCAGGGTGTGGCAGAGGACATTTCCAGATCCATACAGGGATGCTGCCTGATTTCTTCCTAATTTTGCTGCACATTGGAGACTTAGACTATTTAGACAGGGTCGGACTGGCCTTTAGGGCAATCAGGGAGTGCCTGATCTACTGGTCGGACAGATACGTGTGTGGGCCCGTTTTTAGGTCTCGCTGGTACTGCATCCGAAGGATGCGTCCAGCTGGAGACGTATAGCTGCCCTTCTGGGGGAATTAGGGACAAGAGGGTGTTACAAGCTTTTCTGCCGGATTTGGGTTTGCGAACGCGCACGTTCCGTCCCGCGCCGCGCCGTGCACATCCCTCCGATGTCTTCAAGTTGGCACACATGCGCGCGCATATACACACACAGACATACAGACACTCGCTCACACACACCCCCTCCCCCCCACAGTCATCGGCCTCTTTTAAACACACACACACGCATACACACACGCATACACACAGACTCCAAGACACATACACACACACGCTCACACACATACACAGCCCCCCGCTGCCGCACGCGCACACACACATGCCCCCCACATTCGCAGCTCAGCAACAAGGCGAAGCCCCACTCACCGGCTTCCTTGTTTAACAAAGAAATCCGTCGGCTCCTGCTTTCCCTTCCACCGACTTCTGACAACTATTAAGAGATCTGCATCTGACACCTAAACCACTACACACCCAATCACGTGGGCAAAAACATGTTCTGTAACAGCGGGAAATCCTGTACTGCCGTGTGATTGGCCAGAGGTAATATTGCCACGGGGTTGGCTAAGACGTTTTCTTTTTTTTTTGATTGGTTATGGTGCTGTATGGTTTCCGCGATTGGCTTGGGAATTTTCTGTCCTTGTTTATTAGCTGTTGAACCCAAGATACTACACTGCAACGTTTAGTTGGCTGAGATAACGGTTGTCATTTATTCATTGGCTATCGGGCCTCAGAGCCTGCACGTGCCCTCGGCACAGCAGTTAGCTGCTGCACTTCCCCGCCTTCCGTCAGTGGGCCGGCCCCAGCGAAAGGGGTGCAGAGATGCTGACTCTTTACTAGTGGTTGGCTGTGCTTTGGGGGAGATCTGCGTGAACACGGCCAAGTGATCTCGTATGTCTGTGTCAGCCAGGGCCCAGGCTTGAGGGCATCTAGAAGACCGCAGTGGCTGGATTATCGCTGGTAAGTAGGTTCGTCACTAGGGCAGACTCACGCGGACGGGACTATCAGCCACGCACTTGGTTCCTTGGTGTGATCCGCTGCCGATAGCCACCTGCTCTTCACCTTTTTTCACGAGTTGTCTTGATTTTAGGAGCTGGCTCGCCTTGTGCTGGCGTCGCTGCTTCCGTGAGCACAGGGAACAGGCCGACCTCTCTGTCTGCAAGGTGTTGTTTCTGTCCCGCTTTCTCCCAGCACCCGCTTCATGGCCTGCGCCACTTATCCACGAACTACGCATTTCCGAACAAGTGCTTCCATTTATAATCCGTTTAAATAAAAGAATTTGTCTCGATAGTATAGCAAGGTACCCTATTTGTTATTTTTTTTGTATCCCGCAGACTTCAGATCTAGTATTCTGTGTGTATTAGTTGGAACTCCAAATACACGTGACATAATCTTCTAGCTTTAAAAGGAATTTGTTCCCTAAGGGGAAACCTGCGTTTTGGCTAGTCCTTGCCATTGACTACTAGCCTGGTTCAACTCCATGGTGATGTGTTACGAGTTTGAACGCGTTTATGTCTTTAGCTAACCCTGCCCAAAATTACCATCTCGATGATTCCCCGATTTCACAATATTGTCTGTAATTCTGAGCACGGTATACACTAATTTGAGTAGTTGTTTGGGATACTGTTATCGTGCTTTGAAAGGGATGGACTGTTGGGACTGTTTTCTCCAAGGTTCAAGAGGCGCAGGAATACTTAGCAGTGGCATTTATTTCCCGGTAAATCCTCCCACGCACCTGGGACTGTAAAAGCTGCGTTGCACAAGATATACGGCATCTCGTTGAGAAATTTAAATCTCTGGTTCGTTAAATCTCTCCTTTTTTTGCATACAACCTGCTTGATGGCAAATATATAGTCAATTTGGACAAGCATTTTGGAATTATCAGCGGATGTGTAAACCTTTTATATATGATCTGTTTACCGCAGGGGTAAGCTGCGTTTTCGTCATTGTGGAATTCTGATAGTCCATTTGATTATGTTGGGACACATTATATGAGAGTTTGGATTTTACCAATGTCTTGTGTGTTACCCCTTTATGCAAATCTAAATGCATACAGCCTGGAAGCCAGTCTGCACCCACACACACTAATGCACTAAATCACCAACTCCTCTCCCATCTAATCCTATGCTGGGAGAGGTCGGGAATGTACTCCTGTCACAGACATCTATATAAACAAGCACTGGTGTTGTCAATAGGTCTCGCAGTAGGAAAGTTGGAGCTATTGGTTTTGTAAATGACAAAGCCCTTTATGTTTTTAAAATGGAAACAAAAATAAAAGGCATTGTTATTTGCAATTGTAATAGCTCAAACTCTCGTGAATGTGAGACCTATTGCATTGCAAATGCTTGTTTAGCAGATGTGGGTCGGTCTTATGGCCAGCCGGGTTGGTTTTTAACCGTTTATTTCCCTGATATTACCACTTTTTTGGCTATCTGCTTCGCTAATGGGGGCAGCTTTTATTTTGGTACCTAGGTCTATTTTTTGTCCCGTCCGACCCTGATGGCAAATAACTTTATACATTTAAATAAGATTACTGCTGCAAATGCATTTTACTATCTCTGTATTGTGCTTTTGAATTTTGTAGTAAACCTTCATGGCTTTCTAAATTCCGTTCTAAAACTCATTTTTTAGTCACTCCCTTTCTTATTGACTGTATTTTGAAACGCTCTTTTAAACATTGTCTCTGGGGCACATTGCTCCATGATTTGAGGTTAACACCATTGCCGACCCACCCAACACTTGGGCACCATAGAAATCCAGATTTTCTAGAGCTACTGAGTGCCCACAGTTACCACCCCAACTCAGGAGTCTGTAACTTTTCAATGTTTTGCAACTAGATTACAGTAGCAAAACATTAATGCATCGCATAACCATTCAGTATAGTATCACAGTCCCATTTTAGGAGTTAGTAAACCCTTACAAGCTCCTAAAATGGGAAACATACATAACAAAAAAGCATGTTTGCAGTCACAGACTTGTAATTGGAGGGCTTGAGGCCTTAATAATGCGTAGTATATCTGACTCCAAGTAGAGGTGTGTGAGCTACTCTAAGTTTGAGCAAAAAATGACCAGCTGTAGGTTAGCGCGAGGTCCTCTTGCACCATCAAGCTCGAAAAAGCAGCGCTTTTTATGGGACATGCTCTAACCTCGTACATCAAGAATGTGAGACACAGTATTAACCTGTGATATAAAACAGGAGAGAGAAAGCGATATCCATATAGTGGCTCAGCTGCACAATGCGACCCAGAGAACCTGGGATCAGTTCTGGGTTCCCTGATGGATCAAACTGTGTGATCCTAGGTAAATATCTCTCGTATTTGATTTTATAAACTGTATTATTGCTTCATGTATAATAAAAATTAAAGCCACATAAAGGGTCCAGATGTTACAACTGATTTGCCTCCTAGTTCACTAATGGCATTTTGATCAGGTTGGGAGGGGACGGCTCTCAATTAAGCATGGGCTGAACATTCGTTCCGCTGGCGGAATGTGCGAAATTTTGGCAATTTTGCGATCCGCGAATCGCGCGAAATTGCCAAACAATTTGCAATTCGCGAGTTGGTGAATTCTTTCTGCTTGTTCGCGCTTGAAGAATACAATCTTGCGCGTGCGGCGTTGACTTACTGTTATTCAGGGTTCACCGAGTTGTTTTCCTCCCGGTTTGCGTGCGCTGCGCCATTTTGGATCTGGCTGCGTGATCGCTCAATACTTTTCAACCGTGAGTATGTCATGGAGTCCCGCCATCTTGCACTGCGAGACTTTGAGATCGGGAATACGTCATAAGGGCCCGCGATCACATATTGCGAGAGTAAACAATCTCGAATACGAAGATGCGACGCGCAGCTGACATCCGGCGGGAGATTTGAACAGCTCGCTTTCCCAAACTCGCAAAAATTGTAATTCTGCACAAGAAATCTATCGCAGGCAGCATAAACCTTCTGAAAATGATGATTTGGATCAGAATAACTCCTCAGATTGACATTTGGCTGCACTTTTTAGGTTTCGCTGGGGGGCGGAGCCGTTAGGCTCCTCCTCCAGAGAAATCTAATGAGTACAGTAAGGCACTATGGAACACGCCCCCTGTCCCATTGGCTAGCTCCATAAATGGAGCCTAGCCATTGGACGAGGGGCCTGTCCATCAATGCCGGACCAGACACGGGGGCGTTCCCGAGATTCTTTGGCTTTTGCCGACGTCACGCGACGCCGGGAACGCCCCCGAGTCTGGTCCGGCCCGGCCGTGATTGCTGCTGTCCTGGGCATGTTTTTCCCCGGCACGTTTCCCGCCTCCCTCCCGCCGTTCGTGTTCTCTCCCGCCCCCCCTCCCCCCTCACGCCCCCTGTGTCCTCTCCCGCCCCCTCCCGCCGTCCGTTCCTCTCCCGCCCCCCCCCTGTCCTCGTAGGCCTCCCTCCCGCCGTTCGTGTTAGAAAGGGTGCAATGCTTTTAGTGAAAGAGTACGGGTACTTCTCAGGTGCTATGAGATGTCGAGTATCCCTGCACTTTTGTATTACTTTTAAAGCACTGGCTCACGTCCCTTCCCACTATCTACCTTGTTTTTATTATTTCATTGCACGGCCCGACCACACGGCCAATGCTTTTCCTGTCTCGTCCTCTCATCCCTCTCGCTAATCAGGTTTCTTTTCCTCTTGTCTCACGAGCCATATGAAAGTTCCACAGAACACTCCAGACATTTCCGCAGTCCGTGGTCTCTCCCGCCCCCCCTCCCCCCTCACGCCCCCTGTGTCCTCTCCCGCCCCCTCCCGCCGTCCGTTCCTCTCCCGCCCCCCCCCTGTCCTCGTAGGCCTCCCTCCCGCCGTTCGTGTTAGAAAGGGTGCAATGCTTTTAGTGAAAGAGTACGGGTACTTCTCAGGTGCTATGAGATGTCGAGTATCCCTGCACTTTTGTATTACTTTTAAAGCACTGGCTCACGTCCCTTCCCACTATCTACCTTGTTTTTATTATTTCATTGCACGGCCCGACCACACGGCCAATGCTTTTCCTGTCTCGTCCTCTCATCCCTCTCGCTAATCAGGTTTCTTTTCCTCTTGTCTCACGAGCCATATGAAAGTTCCACAGAACACTCCAGACATTTCCGCAGTCCTAGCCTTGTACTCTACAGATGTTATCATCAGGTTCTATATTTTTATCCACTGATTAAACAGCTGTTTTCATAACACAAAGTGGTTCCGTTCTGCCCGCTACTAGCGAAACGCAGTGTGCCGTACCCACACACCAACGAGGCACGCTCTTACAAATCCCTCATTTATCTCTAAGACTTACGTTAGGAATACGAACAACTAGACCGAAAGCCCTGGGTGAGTCAACGCTCGGAATAGGACCGACTATGTTTAGTCATGCTGCAGAATCTCGGAAACATTACATAATTACCAACATTATGTCAAAAATTACAATTACTGCTATGTCGTAATTGAGCCCACTCAGTACCGCAGTAGCTGACATGAAAATCACACTCCCGAATACAACCACCCGGGGCGGGGTCAGTCAAGCTGCCTTGCAATAGGGGCATCAACCTCGGCACACGCTCACTCTCGCCCTCTGCGAGCCTGACTACACAGTTTACAATGAACATGGAGGAAGACGGGGAGATAAACGTTTTGTGCCACAAATGGCCCCATACCATGTGGGTGAATTAAGCCATTACTGGCCTCTCAGATTGTAAATGAAACCAGAACCTATAGCCCCCCTTGGCCTCAGAGTGTCTGTCCCTTAACCCCACCAGGCACACCCAGTGGACCGCACCGTTTGCTACCTCTTGTATTTTGTTTGCCCACAATTGTCATTTTTGCCTCATGTAACTTAACGTTTGCTTTTGTAATTTGTTCACTTGTAGTGTTCTTCTCATGCATCAGTTCTGTTCCTATTGTGAAGCGCTCTGACACCTTTGGGTAAAGTCTGCGCTATATAAAAACGCATACAATAAAATAAATAAAAATCCAAGAGGTTTACTCCACACAGTCTATATGGAAAACGGTAGTTTGTTTTAGTTTTAGTATGGCAACCATTCGTATGTCTAAAATGTGACAGTCACTCATTTTCTTTTATGGATTAATTTCGGATAGGAGAGAGCTTTAAAAATATCTTGGCGTTCAGTGATGCATTTTAAAGAACACCGAATGTCAGTCATAACCGCAAAACATAGTGCTTTAAGCTGATATATTTGTGTATGAAGTCAATCAATGGTATGCTACTGCCCACAAGGATACCCATTTCAAAAGTTTATATAGCTCGAGGGTAACTGTCACCAAGAACATTTCCCACGCCTCAACAAGACTGATGTGCAACATGACCTGTAGATAATCAGTTTGAATGCCGATAGCCAGGGTCGGATTGGGATCACAATTCGGCCCGGGCATTGACGAAAAAAGTGGCCCACATTCAAGAGGCGTGGCCCATATTTAAGGGGCGTGGCCCACACTCAAGGGGCGTGCCCTTTCATGAAACACCATTTGCACAGACAAGGAATGAAAGTGGGAGGATACTGTTCTTGCACAGGACACAGGGCCAAGGTGACAATGGCCTACATGCTGAGCAACTAAAAAAAATAGCAAGGCCCCTTTTTGTCACAAAATTATTCCAGCCCTCCAGCACAGGAGCACCTGAAAAGCAGCAAAGCCCCTGCTATTACTAACCTACTTAGCCCTCCCCAGACCTTCAGCACAGGAGCACCTGAAAAGCAGCAAAGCCCCTGCTATTACTAACATACTTAGCCCTCCCCAGACCTTCAGCTCAGGAGCACATGAACAGAGGTAAGGCCCCTGCAATTAGTAAATTAATCAACCCTCCAGGCCTTGGGAAAATGTCCTGGCAGGGGAGCACAAAACACAGCTTTCTGGGTCATCCAAGGTAGCCAGGTAGCCAGGGGAAAGGCTGAGGTGAAGCTGGTGCATGGGAAGTGCCTTCCCAGTGTGTTCTGGCAGTTTGAGTATTTACCATTTACTGTAGTATTACCCTTGTACCTGTGTATGGTACCCTTTTGTAACTTGCACACGTCACTTTTCTCTTGTAACACACTGTTTGCTACCTCTCATTTTTGTTTGCTTTAGATACTTGCACAAGTGCCACCATTGCCTACGTAGCGTTTGTTCTTGTGCTGGAGTGTCTGCCATTAATTACAGTATTATACCTCTACTTGTATTTTGTACGTTTTTGTAACCTGCACACATATCACTTTTCCTCCTGTAATGTATCGTTTGCTCCTCTTGTATTTTGGTTGCTCACTATTGTCACTTTTGATTCATGTAACTTAACGTTTGCTTTTGTAATTTGTCCAATTATAATTTTCTCCTCATGTATTATTGCTGTTCCTAGTGTGAAGCGCTCTGACACCTTCGGGTAAAGTCCGCGCTATATAAAATCGCATAAATAAATAAATAAAACAAAAAATTCCAAACATCACCTGGCCCCCACAGCAAGACCCATTCTTCCTCGCCCACTATGCCCTGAATGTGAAGGGCTGTGGGCGAGGTGTTAAGACTAACACCGTTTCTGGGCTGCATGGGCGCCAGGGGGCCGAGGTGCAAATGGCTCAAAGGCCTGAGAAACACCTGGCCCCCAGGGAGGCCGATTATTGCAAACAATCACCCCTGCCCAGCCTCAGCTTGATTGCTTGGCGGGGCAGGGGTGAAGGAGAGGCCACAGCTGACAATCGCTGTCTGGCCGCACAGCGAGGCTGCTTTCATTTTCTGTGTCTCTGTCTCCGAGTCCGTGCACTCTGTGGGCCGTTTTTTTTTCTCCCCTTTCCCAGTCCACTCTCTGTGGACTGGGACAGGGTAGGAAAAAAAACGGCCCATAGAGGGCACTGAGGCACCGGCCCTTCGGCCCATTCCCGAATGCCCGCCTTGCCAATCCGCCCCTGCCGATAGCTCATTGTTTAATCCCACTGAGGCCGATAGTGACCTCGCCAAATTTTTTAAAGTAAATAGTTATGCCTCGGTTTAGAAACAATGCATCTACAATACTTACTTCTTTAATCTTTTGTTCACAAATATTGTCCTTGCGGTGCCTAGTTTATTCTGCTGGTCTGTGGTGAGTGTTCCCTGCACTCTGCCCGTTCCATGAAACCTCGCTGCGTCATGTTACCCCCGAGCTTCTCGCCCCTCCCCCACACTACCATCACGCAGCCTAGCAGTGTGCCATGCAGGTAGAGTTGCTAGTTTCTCCTTCTGTCAGCACAGAAAAAAATGTATATCTGAAAAGATGGTGGGCGTACCTCTATGACCCACTGATAGTAACAACGATTGAAATGAAACTGAAATGCGCAGCTCACAATGGGGCACGGGGGCAGCTCGCTGGGCGCTGCAGCGGGTCCCCGCGGAGCTATGTGGGTGGCTTGAAGTGCTCTTTTGGAATTACAGGTGACCCGGCCCCGCCTCCAACTTGTGAGGGTACATTTAGCTATACACCTACCGCCACCCTGTCGGGCTTCGATATTGCAGTTTCCCGGGCATACACAGAGCTCCAAGGTCGGCGCATTAACCCACCCTACAATTTTACTAGAATTGGAACCTTTAAACCAACCGGCTCGCACAGAGCTCTGCAGTCGGCGAATTAACCTACCGAGATTGGAACAGGCGATCCGCTGAGTACACGTAGAACTCCATTGCCTCACCGCGCTCTCTTAGGGGGACCTAGAACTAACCCACACACGCGTTCCTGCAGATCGTGAAGTAACTGTTAAGAGGAGGGGCAGGCTCCCCAAACGTAGCCTCCAGGAATCAAAGTCTTTTGCACCCGAGCTCCACGGTTGAACCGCTGCAGCCTCTTTTGGGTGGCCGTAGTCACCTTCTCTACCCTCCTCCTGGGGCACTATTACACCGTAGAGGACCGCCGACCTCAAAGTTGGGGAACCAGGTTCAAGTCTCGGTGGGGACGCTAAACATCCTGTAATTGTATAAAAAACTGCAAAAAGCACAAATTTCAAATGTTATCGACCTTTGGAGGATGAACATCTATTCGACCATACCACCTAATTCCCCTTCACCCACCCAGCTCTAGAGTCAATGAAAATCGGTTCCTACTCCTTAAAATTTATTACAGCAGGATAGCTTTTTCATCGGGAGGGGAGGCAAAATGATGTAACCAATACAATGGGCTCACAGTGCATTATGTAATACAGTTGTTACAATAAGCGCTACCTCGCGGGCATCTTCTGACTCGGGTTTAGTGAGAACTTTCGGTGACAAAGGGCCCTTGACGCCGCCTCTCTGTGGGCAAAAAGGAGGTTTTCTATCAGTGTACCACAGTTCCGGTAAACTTCTGCAGACAGGCCTATATGTATTTAATACTAAAACATACACAACCAAGCTATGGACAACGGGGGTCACACACTGGAATGCGGTCATATGGCCAAGATCACACAACCTGTCAACTGTAGGCAGACCATGATGGGTGAATGCAAATGTGGTGCGGGGGCCTTTATCTGTACACCTTGTCTGGGTCTGGGTATGTGTGTTTATCGGCATGCGCGCCTGTGTGAGCATTAGTGTGCTTACCCCTGTGTGCCTTTTGTGTAGATTCATGTGTGTATGTCTTTTGTAGTTTGGTGTCTATACATATGTGCGTGGTTTGGAGTTTATGGACGCTGTGAGTTTGTCTTGATGCATGTGGTTCGGCGTGTGTGGCTGGTGTATGAGTTTTAGCGGTCCAGTGTGTGTGGGTGTATGTAAGGACTAGTGTATAGTTGTTGTGCTTTGGAGAGTTTGATGTGTGTTGTGGTTCAGCGTGACTAGGGAGTGCTAGGGAGTGCAGAGTGACTGCAGAGTGCTAGGGAGTGCTAGGGAGTGTAGAGTGACTGTGGAGTGCAGAGTGACTAGGGAGTGCTAGGGAGTTCAGAGTGCTAGGGAGTGCAGAGTGACTGGGGAGTGCTAGGGAGTGCAGAGTGCTAGGGAGTGCTAGGGAGTGCAGAGTGACTAGGGAGTGCTAGGGACTGCAGAGTGACTGCAGAGTGACTGCAAAGTGCTAGGGTGTGCTAGGGAGTGCAGAGTGACTGCAGAGTGCTAGGGAGTGCAGAGTGACTGCAGAGTGCTAGGGAGTGCAGAGTGACTGCAGAGTGCTAGGGAGTGCTAGGGAGTGCAGAGTGACTAGGGAGTGCTAGAGAGTGCAGAGTGACTGCAGAGTGCTAGGGAGTGCAGAGTGACTAGGGAGTGCTAGGGAGTGCAGAGTGGCTAGGGAGTGCTATTGAGTGCAGAGTGACTAGGGAGTGCAGAGTGACTAGGGAGTGCTAGGGAGTGCAGAGTGAGTAGGGAGTGCTAGTGAGTGCAGAGTGACTAGTGAGTGCTAGGGAGTGGAGAGTGACTAGGGAGTGCTAGGGAGTGGAGAGTGACTGCAGAGTGCTAGGGAGTGCAGAGTGACTGCAGAGTGCTAAGTCGTGCTAGGGACTGCAGAGTGACTGCTAGGGAGTGCTAGGGAGTGCTAGGGAGTGCAGAGTGACTGCAGAATGCTAGGGAGTGCTAGGGAGTTCAGAGTGACTGCAGAATGCTAGGGAGTGCTAGGGAGTGCAGAGTGACTAGGGAGTGCAGAGTGACTAGGGAGTGCTAGGGAGTGCAGAGTGCAAGGGAGTGCAGAGTGCAAGGGAGTGCAGAGTGCTAGGGAGTGCGAGTGAGTGCGAGGGAGTGCAGAGTGACTAGGGAGTGCAGAGTGACTAGGGAGTGCTAGGGAGTGCAGAGTGACTAGGGAGTGCTAGGGAGTGCAGAGTGCTAGGGAGTGCAGAGTGACTAGGGAGGGCTAGGGAGTGCTAGGGAGTGCAGAGTGACTAGGGAGTGCTAGGGAGTGCTACGGAGTGCAGAGTGACTAGGGAGTGCTAGGGACTGTTGAGTGACTGCAGAGATTAAGCTAATGGCAATGTAAATGACAATGCCATTTATTTATCTGTTTTCAAAACCAACACATAAATACAAATTTTGTCATTTACAATGCCAAAAGCTCTAACTTTTCCAAAGGCGAAACCATTGCATTGTAAATGCTTGTTTGTGCAAGGAGTCCATTTTTGGGGGGTGGGAGGAAGGAAGTGCCCCAGAGTCTCCAACTTCCTGTTCCTGTCCAGCAGGCTCCTCCCAGTGCTTTGTCCATGCCCTGGTCACTTTTCATTTGGATCTGGAAGGATTACTCTTTGTGGCTGCTGCTGGATATTTGTATTTGAGGACTTTTTGTTTGGATCACTTTTGGATTTGAGATTTTACAAGTAAGTTGGTGTTGTGTGTTTGGGGCATTGCAGTTGCTGCAACTACAATTCATAAACTTTTTCACAACTTTAAAAACATATATTGTGGGTAGCCACAGTATCCAGTAAGCCCAGGGGGAGTCATGGGTGCATTATACCACGTTTTCTGTGAGTTTTGTTGAACTTAAATATCATTTACGGCATGGATGGCATGGAATTGAATAGCTCACTGTTATATGTGGAAGTTTTTTTAAATTTTGGGGTGCGTGTTAAAGCCTCACTAGCCAGTAGGCCCAGGTGTAGTCAGTGGTGCATGGACCAAGTCTTTCTGTGGGGGTTTCTTGGATGTAAACATAAACATCATTTAGGGCATGGATGGCATTGGATTGAGGTGATTTTTCTGTGTATTCTGATTTTTTGGGGTGTTGTTGGGGTGTGGTCAAGGGCCTGGCCATGTGGGTGGGGACCATTTTGAGGCCTGGTCCAGGACCTGGCCATGTGAGGTGGGGTCTAGGGGCCATTTTGAAGCCAGGCAGTTTGCCTTGTGCCATAGGCCTGCACCCAGTCTGTCTTGCTTTCATCCATTATGCCCAGGGGTACTCAGTAGTGCATGGACCAAGTCTTTCTGTGGGGTCTCTTGAATTTAAAGAAACATCATTTAGGGCATGGATGGCATTGTATTGAGGTGATTTTTGTGTGTATTTTGATTTTTTGGGTGTTGTTGGGGCCTGGTCCAGGGCCTGGCCATGTGGGTGGGGGCCATTTTGAGGCCTGGTCCAGGGCTGGCCATGTGGGTGGGGGCCATTTTGAGGCCTGGTCCAGGGACTTGCCATGTGGGTGGGGGTCTAGGGACCATTTTGAAGCCAGGCAGTGTGCTTTATGCCATAGGCCTGCACTCAGTCTGCCTTGCTTTCATCCATTATGCCCAGGGGTACTCAGTGGTGCATGGACCAAGTCTTTCTGTGGGGTCTTTTGAATTTAAAGAAACATCATTTAGGGCATGGATGGCATTGGATTGGGGTGATTTTTGTGTGTATTTCGATTTTTGTGGGTGTTGTTGGGGCCTGGTCCAGGGCCTGGCCATGTGGGTGGGGGCCATTTTGAGGTCTGGTCCAGGGCCGGGCCATGTGGGTGGGGGTAATTTTGAGGCCTTGTCCAGGGACTGGCCATGTGGGTGGGGGTCTAGGGGCCATTTTGAAGCCAGGCAGTGTGCTTTGTGCCATAGGCCTGCACCCAGTCTGCCTTGCTTTCATCCATTATGCCCTGGGGTACTCAGTGGTGCATGGACCAAGTCTTTCTGTGGGGTCTCTTGAATTTAAAGAAACATCATTTAGGGCATGGATGGCATTGGATTGAGGTGATTTTTTATATGTATTTTGATTTTTTGGGTGTTGTTGGGGCCTGGTCCAGGGCCTGGCCATGTGGGTGGGGGCCATTTTGAGGCCTGGTCCAGGGCTGGCCATGTGGGTGGGGGCCATTTTGAGGCCTTGTCCAGGGACTTGCCATGTGGGTGGGGGTCTAGGGACCATTTTGAAGCCAGGCAGTGTGCTTTGTGCCATAGACCTGCACTCAGTCTGCCTTGCTATCATCCATTATGCCCAGGGGTACTCAGTGGTGCATAGACCAAGTCTTTCTGTGGGCTCTCTTGAATTTAAAGAAAAATCATTTAGGGCATGGATGGCATTGGATTGAGGTGATTTTTGTGTGTATTTCGATTTTTGTGGGTGTTGTTGGGGCCTGGTCCAGGGCCTGGCCATGTGGGTGGGGGCCATTTTGAGGCCTGGTCCAGGGACGTGCCATGTGGGTGGGGGTCTAGGGACCATTTTGAAGCCAGGCAGTGTGCTTTGTGCCATAGGCCTGCACTCAGTCTGCCTTGCTTTCATCCATTATGACCAGGGTACTCAGTGGTGCATGGACCAAGTCTTTCTGTGGGGTCTCTTGAATTTAAAGAAACATCATTTAGGGCATGGATGGCATTGAATTGAGGTGTTTTTTGTGTGTATTTCGATTTTTGGGGGTGTTGTTGGGGCCTGGTCCAGGGCCTGGCCATGTGGGTGGGGGCCATTTTGAGGCCTGGTCCAGGGCCGGGCCATGTGGGTGGGGGTCATTTTGAGGCCTTGTTCAGGGACTGGTCATGTTGGTGGGGGTCTAGGGGCCATTTTGAAGCGGGCAGTGTGCTTTGTGCCATAGGCCTGCACCCAGTCTGCCTTGCTTTCATCCATTATGCCATGGGGTACTCAGTGGTGCATGGACCAAGTCTTTCTGTGGGGTCTCTTGAATTTAAAGAAACATAATTTAGGACATGGATGGCATTGGATTGAGGTGAATTTTGTGTGTATTTCTATTTTTTGGTGTTCCGTTTGGCCTAGCCTTCTTGTAGTTGTTGTTGGCCATGTGGGGGGCATAATGAGGCCAGGCAGCTTTTGCCATAGGTCGGCAAGCTTGCGGGCCAGTAGGCCTGGGGTTATGAATGGGTGCATGAAACAACTCTCTCTCTGTGGTCTCTCTTCTATGAATTTAAACATCCATTTTTGATTAGAATTGCAACTTTTATTTTGGGTCTTTCCGTTTTTGGGTGTGTTGTGTTAATAATAAAAAATGCCTAGTTGCAATAGTATTAATTGAAGCACGACATACGCAACATTTATTTAACTGATGTTCCTCTGGCTTCTTTGCTTTTAGGTGCACAAAGACTGAGAACCAGGAATCATCCTCACCATCATCTCTTGTTGTAGTGCCAGGAAGAAGTACTGCTGCGGTGTGTGCACAGCGTCACGTGACGTCACGTGTGGCCGCAGACAACTCTGCAACTCGTGCAACTGCGTCCTGCTGTTCTGACATCTGAAGAAGATGGGCCCAAAGAAAGGTAGCCGTAGCTCCTCTACCAAGAAGGTTGCCAGTGCCACTGCCAGTAAGAAGGAGCAGAAGAAGCAAGTGGCGCCACTTTCCTAGGAGACTGGTGTGCCGACCGTCACTTTTTTTTGGAGAAAAAAAACTACGCCTGCAGCAGCGGTGTCCGCCGGGGACCAAGCTGGGAGCAGCACCTTCGCTTCATTGGTCTCAGTGCCTCCACGCCAAGTAGGCCCAAGCACATGAGTGCCGCAGAAGCACCACTTTAATTGCTCTTTCACCATCGACTAGTGATGTTGGCATTGACTCATCGCACAGTAGCATCCAATCAACGCAGTGTGTAACTCATCTGACGAGTGTTCAACCACAGTCGCAACGACAACCACAGGTGCAACAAGGAGAGGCGCAAGGAGAGGCTCAAGGACAGCCACAACTGCCCATAATACTTGTTCCTCCAGAAGTAGCGGCACATCAGGAAATCGACAATCATGCAAAGGTATCAGCCGAACAAGCCACTCCTTATGATCCATTGTCTTCCAGATCCCCAGCAAGGAAAAGGAGGGCTAGTACAACTTCTTCTTCAAGCCCCCTTCCTTCTGATGATCTAGATCTTGATTGGCACCCACCAATTCAGTCTGAGTGGGAGGCACGCCATGAGCCGACAAAGCTAGGGAAAAGGAAGGTTCCCGCAAGGCTTTCAGTTATGGGTGATGAAGAAGAAGTAGAAGTGGTGTATTCTGCTGCTGATGAAGAGTCTGAAGATGACGAGCCAGTCATCACAGTCGTCACTCCAGCCCCAGCGGGCATGCAGCAGACAGCCATTTTACCCTATCCTGAAATGCTGCGTGGGATGTGGGTGGCGTGGCACTGGTACCACCACCAACACAGGTAACTACTACACCAACACGACCTACAGCTTCCATATTTTCTCTTCAGAAGGGCCGGCTGGGACCTCCATCCAGCTCGACCTCCATTACCTCAAGTAGTGGTGCTGTAAGTGCACAACAGAGTCAAATTCCGCCACGCCCATCCTCCACTTCATCTGGCATTGAAAGTTGCACCTCCACCACCACCAGAAATCTCAACTCTCGAGTTTGGGACTTCTTTAGTATTAGCAAAAAGGCGGAAAACCAAGTTATTTGTTCGATTTGTAAACAAGTAGTTAGTCGGGGTAAGCTTGGTACCAACTATGGTACTGGAGCCAGAGAGGTTATCTCCAAAAACACCACAGCATCCAGTGGGAGGCGCACCTAAGTAACATCTGGAAAGCCAAAAGTACAAATCCAAATGTAGTCATTGATATTGCATCTGATGATGAGGAGCTGATCGTGCAGGGGGAGGTGAAGAAGCGAGAGAATTTTTTTCTGGTACACACAGTAGCCGTGGCAGCAGCTTTGCAGTGGTAGCGCCAACACCCTCTACCCCAGCAACATCTAGGTGGCTCAGTAAGAGTGTGGTAGAGACACCAATGCGAAAAAGTACATCAATGAGCCTAACTGGGTTGAAGAAGTCTGGATCATCATCACATATGAAAACGGTCCAGACCACAAGTAAAAGCATGTTTTGGTCAGATGCGCCATTGGAACGCAACCACCCAATGGCACGTCTGTATAATTCAAAGCTGGCTAAAATGTTAGCACTGGACCTTCTCCCTTTTTTTCTTTCGTAGAAGGGGTGGGTTTTCTAGAATTTGTGGCAACAGTCAGCCCTAAATGGAAGGTTCCTAGCTGGTCCTATTTTGCCAGAGTTGTGGTTCCAGCACTACATCAAGATGTGCTGAAAGTGATTGGGGCAGCTTTGCAGAAGAGTGCTGTTCACACTATCCACCTGACAAGAGACATGTGGACCAGTTGCCAAGCCATTTATTACATTTGCATCACTGCACACTGGGTCTCTTTTGCTGGGGTTAGAGAGAAGATAGCTGCAGGTGTTGACAGTGTCACAATTTTTCAAGCTACTCGGAAACATGCAACAGTAGCCATGTTTGCCATGGAGAAATCTCATACTGCAGTAAACATTTTGGAGGAGTTTAACAGTAAGGTCTTTGAATGGCTGCAGCCCAGAAGGCGCATGATTGGTTATGTTTCCACGGATAATGGTAGTAATATAGTTAAGGCCATGGCTGATGGTGGCTATTTCAGAGTGCCCTGTTTGGCGTACAGCATTAACATTATTGTTCAAGATTTCTTGAAAAAAGAAAACATAGTCAGCAAGTTACTGACCACCTGCCGAAGAATCTGCACACATTTCAGCCATTCTTTTAAGGCCCGAAAGCAGCTGAGGATCATTCAACGTGACCCTAGAGTGCCAGTCGGAGGACTCATCCAGGACGTGGCAACACGTTGGAACTCAACCTTCTACATGCTTGAGCGTCTGTTATAGCAGTACTTGGTAATCAATGAGTATGTCTTTCATGCATGGGGCGCTTCTATGAAAGACATGAGGCTAGAGGTGGAGGAATGGGACCTAGTTAAAAGACTGACAGACATGCTTCGTCCTATTGAGGTCTTCACGCGTGAAGTCAGCAGGGAGGACTGTACTTTGGGCAAAGCTATCCCATTGTTGCGCATTCTAGACCACCAACTGTAGGCGGTGTCTTCAACGTTCCGAGTTGATGCTGAAAAACAAGACGCATATCAGTTGGCGGAGATCTTATTAAGCCGCCTAGTTGACAATGCAAGGCTTAAAGCAATACATTCAGAACTACATTACATTTGTGCCACTATTCTGGATCCACTGTACAAAAAGGCACTGGCCAGCAATACATTCATTCCTTTTTCTGAAGCAGAAGTGTGGCTTAGTGGAGAAGTGTGGCTCAACGGTTAGAGGCGGCAGACCCAGAGGCAGAGGTCGGCCCGGGACCAGGGTTCAATTCCCGACACGGCCGGGTGCAGGACCAATGTCAGCGGGCCCGATAAATCTCGCCTCGGTGCCACTCTAACCATGGGTCCCACGCTGCAACTCTGGGCAATAGCTTGCTTAGTCTCCACTCTCGCCCCATCACCGCTGGGGATGCCTGGCTGCACCTTGGGGATGCCCAGTAAAGGGACCATCTCACAGGGAAAGCCAGGACGGGTTCCTCAGTGGTACAGCACTGGGACGCTCCAGGGTAACCACGCGCTCTATAAATCCAACATTCATTCATTCATTCATTCATTCATTCATTCATTCATTCATCCATTCATGTTTCCAAGTGCAAACATTGGCTAGCTCTGTCAGCCACTCGGTTAAAAAAAGAGCGGCAAGAAATTGAAGGAACCACCATAAGTACTACTGAAGCAGCAGGCCATCCGGCGTCAAGGTCCACTTCTGTGGCCGAAGGCAGTCACTTTCCCTTAAAGCCGTTACCGACACCAGCAACCGTATCATCACCTGCACCAGGCCCAGCCATAATATTGTCGGAAGCGGATTGGATAACTCATCAAGGGTTTGCTCGTTCCAGTGTTGATGCAAAGGCAACAGATGGTACGCAAAGTGGAGCACCCCTGGAGGACCTTGAGTGGATGGTGCAGGCCAATCTGGATGAGCCAACAGAGATCTTCTTTGATCAGAACCCATTGGTGTATTGGTATCGGAAAAGGCCTCAATGGCCACTGATCACCAAGCTGTCTATAAATTATTTGGCTTGCCCACTCGCAAGCGTGACTTCTAAACTTGTTTTCAGTGCTGCTGGCGCCATTGTAACTTCAAAAAGAACCCGCCTCTCGCCCAAAAATGTGGAGAGGTTAACAATGATCAAGATGAATCAGCACTTCATACCACCAGATTACAAAATACGTGAATCCACGCAGGAAGAAGAGGTCACCGACTTAGGTGACGGAAGTTCTTCTCTGTTAGCTTACCTACTCCCAGTTCAATTCCCAGAGTTTGACGACGAGCTCTACTTCACTGACACCTAGGCTTGAAATACTTACTTTTTTTCCGTCCTTATTCACTTTTATTTCTGTGTGTCTTTCTTTGTTTTGCAACTTTTAGCCCAACAAAACTTTAATCACAAGAAATCCATCAGCAGCACTGTCTTCGTCTTATTTCCATATTGAAGGTACCGCTGTCTGCATTCCTGAAGTTCACAAGTTCACAACTCAGTCATGCTCCTCTATCCTCCTCCTCCAGACTCCCCCTATCCATTTCCCTCAAGGCAGATGGCCGGAATATGCAGAATCAAGAAACTGCCGCTTTGTAGACGAGTTCCCTCAAAAGAAGTGGGACTGGAATGACTGACTATGCTGACTGTTACTTCTGAAATTGACACGAGAGGCTGCCCTGTGGCCCTTCACTTAAGAATAAGATGCTGACAAAAAGTGGAACATGTAATGAATGATGAAATGGCATGCAGTGGACAACACTGTCTGTCTGGCTCTGATGAAAGCAATTGCTGTTTGTTTGTTGTGCATGAAATGAATCATATGTGTTCTGTTATTATTTAATTTTTTACACACTAAATGTAACTCAAGTCTACTCTGTTTACCTTGTTTAATACAAATTGTACTTCTACTGCAGGGGCCACTACTTTGCATTTTTTAATATGGAAAATGTCCTTGGACTCACTGTGTCTAGACTGTGACTGCATGAACAACATTGAGTTTGCTAACACCATGATGATGATGAGTCATGATGACCAAAGTTATATAATATCTTCACAGTCACTCACTGGGATGGATGGATCATCATAGTCGATTTACGGAAGAACTATGGCCATTTCATGAGTGGAAATCGGGTAAACAAGTCAACAACAACCACAGCAGAACTACATGTCTGTCTAGTCGTGGTATGTAGTGTTATGCCAGAGTCCAGACAGCGGTTCATGTAAAATTGCGGCTATGTGGCTTGCTGTATAAAATTAGATCTGCTGTGTCTGTCTGTGTCAAAGAGGTATGCTACATGGAGGTTGGTTCACTCAGTGGTGCCTGCCTTGACCGTATGCATGGCCCTGGCCTGCTGTGTGCTAATTATTATCCTGGAAACAGAGACTCAGAGTAGGCACTTTAGAAATGATGCATGTATGTAATACTGTGGCCTCTGTAAGTGAAAGTTTTATTTTTGCACTACACACCATACCGTATATTTTTCCTCCGGGTTGTTTTATTATCCCTTTCTGTTTTTCCATCGTCAAATACAGGCCGGCACTTACCCTGTGCGATGGGAAAAACATTAACTCAGGCTTACCATAGCAATCCGCAATTCCGCATCTGCCAGGCAGGCAGTGGAGAGTGTGGTCACCAAGATTGATCCACGGAGCGTCCAATGGAATGGAGGAGTACCACGAATAAGTTGTATGGCTGGATGCATGCAACTTCCCAATTTGACCAGGACAACTACAACTTACAGTATCTACTTCACTTGTCCTTATCTTTCAAATAATGTTATTGTTGTGAACTTCTATGAGTGTGACTCTGTGTGTTTGTTCTCTGCTTCAAATTCATCCCTACAGCTATTTGATAAGTTTCTTTGCTATTTTTAAAACTAATACAATGTACTACTAAGTGTTTATTCTCTCTGAGGGCAGATAGGCAAGTGAAATTGCGTAATTACTGCAGCCCTGTACTGTCTAATTGTTTCGTACTAGTTAGTAAGTTGTAGTAAGTACTACTTTTCAGTAACCTAACCATCCATTTAGCAAACAACTTCATGCATGCACTTCTTTTATGTCCCTTAAAAAAGATTTATGGATATCTTCGTATCCAAAGATTTGTTTTTCTTCATTTGTTGTTTGCCCATGCGTACTATGTTTTTTTTCTCTCCCAAAAACGTTCCCAAAAACCCTCTTCCCCCGGGCTGTGTGGTTTTTTATTGAGGTGTGACTAAATGACACCAATAATTCCACACGCTTCCTGGGGAGGATAAGGTCTAAAGCAACAGAAAATAAATTTCAAGGCAGGTCAAGGAATCCGAGGATATATTCTTATTCTGCTTGACACACACCCATGAGTATTTGCAAATCAATTGAGAATTTCATGTCCTCCATCGAGTGGATTCATCATCAACAACATCCTCCTACACGTGACTGAAGCTTACGCTGCTGTGTCCTTCAGTACTAGTTCTTGTAGTAGCCATAATCCACGCAACTAGTAATTAACTTTTGATTGAATACTTTAGCATTGCTTATGCTACAATTTATGGCACTGTTCTTGTGTACTGTACTATTGTATTGTTCTAATGCTCCTCTCAGGCCACTCAATGTCTCATTTCCTTTTTTTTCATATGCTGCTACTGCCAGTGTGTACCACTACTAGTACCACCACAACGATGCCATTTCATCCGTCCAGGATTCCATAGCCAACCTTAATCGCCATTTGCCATGCAGCCAGCTTTGTGCCTAGCCCTATTCTCAAACACGAATCACAAGTAAGATAAGCATTTTGGGGGAGGAAGAATAATGGAGTAGGAGGGGAGGAGAGACTGACGGTAGTAGTAGTAAAGTAATAGGACATCTGAATTCACTAACTCTGTCAGTGGCACTTTTGTACAAATTTGGGCGATAACTTAGACAATTTGAATCAACCAGCCAGTTAAGTTTCAGGAAAACAAACGTACAGTTAACCCCCCTGCCACCCCCTCAAAACAGTAAAAACGCGTAAGCTATGTTTAAGTGGAAAATAAATATTTATTTAGACCCTAACAAAAATAAACTATCCCACAAGACCCGACCCACCCCTCCCTAACCCCAACCAATGTCCATGAAATAAATGTCCCCAAAAGTTCAAAAACCCCAAGGCCCAATTTCCACCCCCCCAATAGTCTTTAAAAAAGAGGCAAGGGACTGTCTCTACTTTGGCCGGCGGTGTCCTGTGGCCAGGTGGTCCAGCAGCTCTTTCAGGAGGGCCTTGATCAGGACTTTCTGCCTCTCCACCTCCTACTGAAGGTAGGCCACTCGCAGGGTTAGGCGGTGCACATGCGCCTTGCAGGTACTGTGGGGGGCAGCTGTTGGTTGCGTTGCTCGGCGGCGGCTGCCGGACCACGGTGCCATACCGCTGAAGGATTGCGCTGGCTGGATGACCCAGGAGCAGTGGAGGAGGATGCAGCTATTGTTGTTGACTCCTCCTCCTCCTGAGCCACCAGCCGCCGATATTCAGCGACAATTGCCTCCAGCTTCCGGCGCCTGGCCCTGCTAGCCAACTCCTTCCTCGATGGTTTAGAAGGAGTATCTATACGAAGTAAGAAAAAAATACTGTAACCAATACTCTTTAATATTAACACAAAATAATTCTACAGAAAGTTTTAGCAACTTGCAAGCACAGTACATAACACTTGTGGCATGTATCTATCTAACCTCCCACTTCGTCGGCCTCTGCTCTAACATTAGTGGAAGTTTCAGGAATTCTATTAGCACTATGGACTCACTACATTAGACTCAGACAGTACACCAGTCTTCTTCTTCTCTCTTGTTTAGCAAAATTAGTATGTAAACTTGTGGAAGCCGGCATAATGCCAGCGCAGTCAGCTTGCACCCAAGAAAAACAGACGCAAGCCATGATGACGCAGACTCGCGTTGTTACCAGTACATGCAGGTGGGGAAGCTCTTACTTTTCTATTACTGGTGGCACTGGCCATATTCTGTTACAACAAGGGCTACTGCTCAATTAATTTAACTTTCACCCTGCCCTGCCCCTGACTACTACAAAAGGAAAATGAAGAAGATAATATGATCATATATCCCTTCACATGATATTTGCTTATATAATGGATGACTTTAGGTGCTTTGTTTTTATTGATTGAGTGAACACCGATAGGCTACACATGAATGACAAAGTTGAAAAAAAATTATTAAAATTATCATTATATGAGTGGTCCCCGTAATCGCCGGAGGAAGGCACTTGTGACTTGACTTGATAATGTGAACTATACAATATAGATACACAATATATGCTGTGCTTGCAAACAACTGTTAATCAAGGGAGTATTCTGAAAAATTACAACTTCTACTTTCCTTGGCTTTGCTACTCTGGCAACGACGTGTGGTGTTATATGCTCTTCAAAATAACACTCTTTATCCAGTGACCGTCTACTCTGTCTACTCTACATACACCTATGCTATCTATGAGGAAGATACCATCCAGGCATCCATCCATTCAAAGTAAATGTCAATCATTCTTCTTAATGTCTCAACTGGACACGCCTTACTTTTTCTCACCGACAAACCCCCTTTTTTTTTTAGTTTGTAAACCACCACCCATGCATCCGTTCTTGACTTGCATTTGAATTTTACCAAAAAGGATATATTGCGCACACATACAGTTTCTGTTTCACCCACCCAGGCAGTCCTTTTTTATTTCTCCTTCCACCCATCCTTGCTTCAACTGGCCATGCATCAGATTCCTACCAGCAACCTCTGCCTGCATTCAAAAACACGTATCATTCTTTGCCAGTCATTAATTTAACTCGCTCGTACTTCCTTCTTCCTTACACCCTTCTTTCCCTTTTCATTCATCCCATCCATCAAGTTCATCTCTGATCTGACTTGGCTTCTCAATAAAACTTTCACAGCTGAGTTGAAGTCAAATTTAGAGGAGGCCATTGGTTACTCGTCAACTCCTGCCGCTAATGCTATTGCTAATGCGAAGTCAAGGGCGACTGTCTTCTACCTGGTTGACAAAAACTTAGTTCTAAATTTGTAAGTCTTCTTAACAGTAAAGTGTACTTGTACTGTACAACATACACCCCTGCAGCGAACCTACTGTGCAATCTCAATAAGAAAGGAATATAATAGCTTACCACTGCCCGCCACTACCAAGGCATCCCCCACAGCACTTCCTGCTGGCACTGGTGGCAACGCATCCGCCCCTGGAGTAACCACTTCCGCGCTGGCCCCGGCACTGGTGGTTGTCTGTGCCAATGGTGTTCTGCCTAGAAAAAACATTTCATATTTTTAGATGCTATATACACCACTTCCTATTTTGTCTAGGAATGAAAAAAAAGTTACTACATAAACAAATTTAATTATTTGTGACTCTCTAGTCTAAACTAAAAATTCCCCTTTCAGAAGGGAAGGGTCTTTTTATTTATGCTTAGCCATAACATGCTTCACTTTTTGGTACAACTGATGAATGCTTGCTTTTTAACGCGCACCATTTTTCTCATAACAGACAGAAGATTCCCTTCTATGAACAAGAGCAATATGTTACTCATCATCATCACCATAAGTACTTTATGTTCCAACAAGGTGAAGGGTCTCCCACAATTAATGTATAAATCAGCCCCTGTTCAGTTTTCATGAGGTCACCGTTTCTCTTCTATGAAGTTGATTTTAATAAATGTTTTTAGATAATGCACAATTGAAAATTAATATACAGAGTACCCACAGAGCTAGTTGTTTTACTTTTAATAAAGCTTTAAAACTTGCATAGAGTCTGTGGTTTTTGGTCATGAGTGAGTGAGCGAAAGGGTTTGCAATTTGCAAGCATGATTCCGTGACTCTGAGAGGTCGGGACTCTGACTCCGTAGTCTTATGTCCTGGGTTGTATAATCATTGAGGATCATCGCTGCATTCGGGAGCTAAATAATTACTCTGACACACTAGCTAGTCAGTAAGGAGATTGGGGGTTCAACTTCTGTTATGACTGAGGTATGTGGAAAGTAGAACTGCGCCTATTATCACCAATGCCCTATTTCTTGTCCATAGTTCTTTATGTGCAGAATAGTCCCTGCAACAGTAGTAGTATGTCCTCCTATCCAATCAAAAAGCAAACTAGTATCTTATTCTTGGTGGCCATTGACATTTTATTGTTGGGAATTGTCAAAGCATAAACATTAAGAAGACTTCAATAGACATTATGGACAACCCAGAGGACTGCACTCAGTGCCTAGAGCTATTGCTGGATAAAAGTATTGTTTAACACCTTTTGCCAACTGTGCAAGCTTAGCTCACAACACATACAGACTAATAATAATACATAGTAATAGCACAGAGAGTCATAGTAGAGGCAGGATAAGAATTTAGAAACAGTCTACAAGAAGATCAAAGACGATTTCGGAAAAATAGAATTATGATGAACGTTTGGAATAAATAGGTGCTGTAAAAGTTAGGGAAGTATAATTATTAATATTAACAGGAAAACTTACTGGGGCCAGCAGAAGAGCCCTCGGTGGACCGATCCTGGCCTTCCTGCTCCGCCGGCACCGCTACCTCTGTCCTCTTGCCCCTTGGAGGTGCTGATGTACATGAAAGAAAGACACAAACATGGATGATTGTTGTCAATGAAATCAAACATTTCAAAAAAACAATAAAAAATTATTTTGGGGAAATAAACAACAATTGCACTAAATTTATTGACCTATCTGATGTGGTCTTCTAGGATATTAGTATTGCTGGATTCGCGGACCGTCTACTTGGAAAGTTATGTCATTCACTAAACCAACTACAAAAAGGTTCTAATAGGACTGGCAGCACTCAGCAGCATGCGAAGTGACAGACACAGTCCGTCATGATTGCAGACCACAAAAAAATGTCCTACTAAATAACAAGTCATAATATACTCAACCTATCAATCCACCACCACTCTCTCTTCTTAGTGGCAGGAGTACAAAGGAAGGACTGGACTTGAGTCTCTAGTCTCTAGCATTACGCAGTTCTGTAAAGTACACTAATAGATAATTACTCAGGCCAAATGAGCACAAAATTGAAAATAAGTAAGCATAGTAGAACCGCCACTGAGCAGGCGAGCACCTGCAATCACAGAAGCTTTTGAAACATAATTTACCTGCAATGTAATCGGCAGCATTCTTGCTCTTCGGGAAAAACATATATTTGCAACATAACACAGAGCAGAAGAAAACAAAGTAGTTATTAAATAGCTACTAGTACTCACCAAGCCCAGGGATCTCAACGCCAAGCAGGCCGAGCAGGTCTTGTTTCTGGTCCAGTATGTCGGACCAGCGGTGCATCACCTGGTTGTAGGTGCGCCGGACCCCTGACTCCCGATACATGGCCTGGTACGCCTTACCCGATAGCTGGCGACGCTCCCGGAGGCCATACCCGGTACCGGGCCTGCTGCCTGCTGCGATGTCTTGGGCAGGTGGCGCTGCACAAAGAAGACAAGTGCAACCACCTCCACCTCGCTGAAGATCTCCCTGGGACTTACAGACACCCCCCTTAAACACCCGCAAGGGAGCCGGCTGCGAGGTGCAGGACTCTTCCCCTTGGAGTTCTTGCCGGCTCCCTTTGCCATGGTCCTGGGTTAAAGGAAAGAATAGGGAAAAGTAAATAAAAGAAATGAGAGAGAGTTACAAAAAAGTAGTTATTAAAGCAACGAAAAGTAGAAAAAAACCAAAATATAGTTGTACAAAAATAGAGAGATAGATAATGAGTAAAAAAGAGTAAAAAAAAGTTCAAACAAACAAAGGATTACAGAGATTCAAGCAGGATAGAAAAGGCATGCCCAGACCCATAGCAATGAATAAAAAACAAGATGGCCGCGCCCATTGCAATCGCGTGGGTAAGCTTGCGTGATATTTTCCTCGCGAGCACGCAAAAACGGACGCGAACACGTAGTAACATCTAACATGCGACCAGGAACAGAAAATGCACAACGCGAGCATGTAAGTCGCGACCGGAAATGGAAATACGCAACGAGAACAGTGAAAGACAAGATGGGCGCGCTGATTTGCCACTGCATGGGTAACTTCGCGATCGCCGCAATGAGAAAAATCGTGCGAACTCGCAAAAATAAAAAATCTGCAATCTCGGGAAAAGTTTGCGTATTTTGCGAACCGCGAGTACGCTTTTGCGCGATTTTATCATATTTGTATGGGAAGTCCGTGCACCATTTACAGTGTAAACGTTTTTATGGCTTGTCTTGTGCACAAGCTGCCAGAGCCTAGCCAGCCCATTGGCACCACTCTCCCAGTTAATTTGTGGCTCGCCCACTTCTAGCTTTCCTTTTCCCCCACTCTCTGTTGTCGCATGTATTCCAAACAGGCACTTGTGGAGGCCTCTAGCTCTTCACCTTCACTCTCTGACCCTCAATCTGGCTCACGCTCACCCACATGGCAAACTAAGCCTCTCGTTTCGACCCAGGTGCAGTCACGATGATGACATCTGATCGGGTGATTCGATGAGCAGAGCAACAGATCAGAGCCTGTTCTTTTACAAATACGGAAGGCCTTGATTTGCTCAGGAATCAAAGGTGGTGCACAATCAACACAAGTTATATTAAATTATTCTGATTTAGAGTTCAAAGGTCCTGGCAAGCCCTCTTCAAGGTGACGCTCACAACATAAAATACCTTGCTTCCTCCCACTCCCAAACCTGCTTAAGACTCATAATTGTCCCACCCGAGGGTCTAAGAGAACAAGCATTTGCAATGCAATCGGTCCTTTGGGACCTTATATATATTTAGCTATGCAGCACATTACCCTGGGTGCTGAAACATCTACTGTTCTTTAACATGGAGGGAAAGTAAGCCCCAAACTGTGTAACAGGCCAGGTATGGGAACACATGGAGACAAATATTGCCTTTCAACAAGAAATGACATAGTCTAAAACTCTGTTTTTAATATAAAATCAGGACCTTCGGTGATCATATTACTGAAAATACAAGATTAGATTTTTTTATTATTGTCTACTTGTGCTTGTGGAAGACAATTTCTATGGACTGGAATCTAGAGAATGCTAAAGTGATTCTGGTATTTGACTGACCTCTGCTGGTCGTTTTCTATCAAGAAAATTGAATAGAGGCAGTTGCCAGAATTTTTTTAAAAAGAAAGTCCCTCAGCAGAAAGCAATTCTGGTATTTTACTAACATCTACTGTTGTTTTCTATCAAGACAGTTAAATAGAGGCAGTTGAACAGAAAAAAGTCCCTAGGCGGAAGCAGAAAAGTCCTAGGTCTGATCTCCACAGCCCACAAAGTACATACACATATAATTGTATATTAAAGTATATAAAAGAGGTCTCGAATGCTCGACCTAAAAAAGTAACAATCTGCCTGGTGAACACGGTGACCCTACGGCCATGTCCGTGAGGCAGTGAAATCTCTCATTATAATGTCGAAATTACATTCTGATAATGTGCATTCTCAGGTAATGTCAGGGGTACTTAAGGCTGGGGAGGAGAGGGCACTGAAGAAGGCCCCAAAACAGCCCAACGCTTATTGCAATCTAAGCAACAAAATATGATGTCATATTTTCAATCATCTGCATAAGGCATGGTAGAAGAGGATCAAGATGCCATAAAAGGCTTCTGAGTGACTCAGAGACACGAGAACAATATTTTCATTCACTGAAAGTTATCTTAGGCCACCTGAATCAGAGACCCACCATATGTGATTAATTCTCTCTGTCTCTCTCTCGACCCGCCATATGAGATTCTCTCTCTCTTTCTCTCTCTCTCTCTCTCTCTCTCTCTCTCTCTCTATCTCTATATCTCTCTGTCTCTATCTTCCCTCCCCATGCCATCATCAACTCTCATAGGATCTACCTAAAATTATTACATCACCGGCTGCCATAGGATCTACACAAATTCATGCTATCACTTGCTTGCTAACTGTAGTCATGCCATCACCTGCTCCCATAGGCTCTACCTGCCGTATTTAATCACCTGCTTTCATGAGACCTACCTGGAACCATGCTATCACGTACTTTCATAGGATCTACCTGCAGTTATACCATCACCGCTCCCTTTGGACTTACCTTCATTTGTGCCCTCGCCCTCTCCGATAGGATCTTCCTAAAATCATGCCTTGTCTGCTCTTATAAGACTCATGTGCAGTGATGCCATTACCGTCCCTTTAGGATGGAGCTGCAATCAATCCATTAACTACTCCTGTAAGCTGTTCCTGTGACCATGCTTCATACACTCTTTGTTCTACTATTGACTGTATCCTCACAGCCTTCTATCATTATTTGGCATGAAAGGCCAGATAGAAAGGAAGAACAGCTCCTCTCAGCACACAATGTAATCAGCTGGAGTTTTTAAGGGACCAAACCCAAGGGAAACCCTATTTTTATCATCTGGTCTCATCACCACACAGTTGTTTTTTAACCTCACAGAGTAAAATGACTATTCCTTTCCTGTGATGTTTGGACCATTTTTATAATGCGCATTGTTTGCAGTCGTATGGTGCAACACAATTGTTGCTAGCCTTTTTGTCCTGATGGAGACCCCAGTAACCACTACAGTCATGGGCTAAAATGTTGACTAAACGCATTGGTTGGACTAGTTAGACTCATCACTTGTTGAAATCTGGACTAGATTATTTATCTATAACCTAACAGACAAAGTTGCTCAGCCTATGTTAAACATGTTTCAAACTGGGAGGAAAGAGAGGTGTTTGCAGGAGGATCAGAAGTTGGCCACTCTTGTGGTCATCCCAAAGAAGGGTAGATCCCTGGAGCTGTTCAGCTCATACAGGCCTATCCTGTTATTGAATTTGGAGACTAAGGTCCTGGCCAGGGCTATGGCGCATAGGCTGCATCTAATCATCTCTAGGGTGATTCACTCTAACCAGTTGGGATTAATGCCCCATAGGAATACCCGACTGAACCTCTGCCGCTTGTATGGAGTTATGCACATGACTACGGCTCGGCAAGACGGGGCTGCTGTCCTGCTTTCGTTAAACGCCTGTATGGCATCTGACATTATTGAATGGCCGTACCTGTTTGCTGTCTTGTCACAAAAGGGCTTGGAGCCTACAGTTTGTAAATGGGTCAAACCCCCTCAACTAAAAGCTAATGGCGAGGGTTCGGGTCAGTGGGACAGTGTCCAGACCAATTGCATTGCATAGGAGTACGTGTCAGAGGTGGCCCTGCCCCCAATGATCTTCTCGCTGGCACTCAAGCCACTCTCAGTATGGGTTCGGCAAGATCCGCTAGTACACTGCATTGAGGGGGAAGGTGGCTGGGAGGAACGGGTTTCCCTCTATGCGTAAATATTTTCTTGGATGCACAAAAACTGCGCCAAACTGTACATAAACTCTTGCACATATTCCGGGAGTTTGGTAGCTACTTTTTACATGTTTAGGCACCCCTCACTGTCCCTAATAATGTTTTATGGTGCTTTGTGCACTGCGCCACTTTATTTCCAACTGAAGCATGTGACAATGTACTTACTTACTTCATGCTTCCATGAAAATTATTCTGCAGAAAACCTCATAGTGCAGATCTAACATTATGATTTTGCTGCTAAAATTATGAATGTAGTGAATTTAAGTGACTTTTTCTAAACTGTATGGATGAAGGCATTCCTCATTCCTGAAATGTAGCCTACTTGTATTAAATAACTCGGAGGAATCACTGATCTTTTTTACATCTTTCTTCAATTATGGTATTTGAGAGGCACCCCAGAGCACCCCAACCCCAGAGCTCAATGTATGCAGGTGGTTGAGGGGGAAGTGAGGTTGGGGAGTCTTCGGGGGGCACCAGCAATCATTTTTGTGACTGAGATGTATGTTTCTTTGCCAGATAATGACCCAGAAGAAGATAGCTAAAGTCAGAACAAGGAGAATAAGGGAGTAGAGGAATATAACAAAACAATGACAAAGGGAGAAAGCAGGAAAGACAAGAACCTGCACAAGTGAGATAAAGAGGGCAGGCGAAGGGTGGTTTGAGAAGGAGAAATAAAGGGTGAGAGGCATATCTGATCATTCCCCGGTGGAGGTACTACAGCGAGGCCATTGTAGAGACTACACTCTGCCCCCGAATAGATCCCTGTCCTCTTGGGACACTGCTCAGAGACAAACTGAGGGACTGAACAGAACAATATTTTTGTTTAGAAAACTCGAGATGGGTCAACTCAGAATGCACCATAGGGGAGGCCTATAAAACGCTTCTAATGGGCTTTGTCCAGGCAGTGATCGGGGGGAAGAGGAAGGAACAGCGCTCCCAACAGGAGACGCTGGAGCAAGAGATCTCTTCACTCGAGGCTCAGATAGCGCGGAAGGAGAGGCTTGACTCGACCCTGAGGCACCCACTATGCCTCAAACAACGGGAACTAAAGGACCTACAGGAGAACAAAGCCCGCATGCATGCGATAGCAACGTAGCAAAGATTGTATAATCTAGGAGATAAGGCAAACAAATTAATAGCATGGTTTGGGAGAAGGAACAGAGAAAGAAATTGGGTCCTTGAGATACGGATTCCTGGCCAGCATCCATGCACGACTGGGAAAGGCACAGCCGAAGCCTTCGCATCCTATTATGAGGCACGGCATGAGTCTGTCTCTGTCAGAGCGGAGGACAGTAGGACTGAGCTTCGCAGGGATATTTTCCTCACAGAACTCTGCGCGGGGGATAGGGATGAACTACTATGCGCCCTGACGATAGAGGAAGTAGAGGGAGCCATTCCTGACATACAATCCTGCAAGGCGGCAGGTCCGAACGGTCTGCCCACAGAGCTATTTAAGTGTGTGGCAGACAAAGTAGTGCAGCCCATGTTAAACATGTTATTGTTATTTTTGATTTGTAGCGCGCTCAATCACCTACAGGCCTCTAAGCGCTCGGGAATCGATGGTAAACAACAACATTGACAATACAGAGGGCATCCACTAGCCTAGGTGGCTCATAGGGCTCTCCTAAATAACAGCGTTTTCAGCCCCTTTCTAAAACGTAGGAGGTTTCCTTCCTTACGTAGTGGCTCAGGTAATGTGTTCCATAGGTGAGGAACCAGCACCGAAAAGGCTCTTCCGCCCTTGGTGGCAAGTTTGTACCGAGGGCAGACTAGTAGCTGAGGGCCCGATTCACAGAACTAACTTAAGACAAAATCCTAAACTTACTACTTTTGGTATTCAAAGAAGTTAGGATGTTGTCTTAAGTTTGTCTTAAGACAGACTTAAAACAAAATCCTAACTTAAGTCTGTCTTAAGTCTGTCTTAAGACAAACTTAAGACAAAATCCTAACTTCTGTGAATACCAAAAGTAGTAAGTTTAGGATTTTGTCTTAAGTTAGTTCTGTGAATCGGGCCCTCTGAGTCTGAGGATCTGAGCGCTCTCTTTGGGCTATACACTGCCAGACGGTCTTTAATGTATGCGGGCGCCATGCCATAGATGGCTTTATGGGCTATGCACAAGTTTTTAAATTCCACTCGCTCCTTGATAGGGAGCCAGTGGAGACTTTGTAGCAGGGGGGATGCTTTAGTGCGTCTTGGCAGTCTGAAGATAAGACGTGCAGCGTCATTCATCACCACCTGTAGCCTATTTGTCAGGGTTTTTGGTAGGCCAAGGTAGAGGGCATTTCCATAATCTATACGTGAGATCACAGTGGCTGCGACGATGGAACGTAGCATAGATTGGGAAATGATAGGCACTAATTTCCGTAACTGTCGGATAATATTAGTACAGCTGCCCACTACTGAAGAAATTTGGTTGACCATAGAGAGGTCACAGTCCAATTTGATCCCCAGGCTCTTCACGTTCAGGCTGGGTTTTGGGGCTGGACCTAGCTCTGCGGGCCAGTAGAGGTCACACCATGGTGAGGTGGCAGATGAAATCACCAGGACCTCAGTCTTATCTGGGTTGATTTTTAGGAGGTTTCCTGTCATCCACTGGACCGTGTGTCTCAAGATATTCTGAGTGTGGAGTTGGGCAGCGTTTGTATTGTCAACACTCAGCAACAACTGCGTGTCATCTGCATAATTGTAAACTGTGCAGCCCATACTCGCCAGGGAAGCAATCAGAGGCTGTAAGTATAAATTAAACAGCAGTGGGGATAGGGCCGAGCCCTGAGGCACCCCACATTCTAACTCTCCTACTACGGAGATTTCTTCTCCGAGTTGTATTCTTTGTGTCCTTCCTGACAGAAAAGACTGCAACCACCCAAAAGCCAGGCCTTTGATGCCAAAGTCATTCAGTCTTTCCAGTAGCAGTGCATGGCTGACGGTATCGAACGCCGCTGAAAGGTCTAATAAAATCAGGGCGCTCGGTTTTTTACCGTCAGCCAGGCCTCTCAATTCATCCAGCACCGAGAGCATCACCAACTCGGTGCTGTGATGTGCTCGGAACGCTGCTTGTCGTTCGTGAAGTAGGGAATGGGACTCCAAGTACATGGACAGAGATTTTAGTACATGTTGTTCCAGTACTTTAGAGAGGAATGGTAGCTGAGAGATCGGCCTGTAATTTTTTAGTATTACGGGGTCTGCACCTGGTTTTTTCAACAGCGGTCTTACACGCGCTTCCTTGAGTTCTGCTGGTAGTTGTCCTGTTTCCAACCGTGAGGAAAGATGGGTGTTTGGGGAGGATCAGAAGCTGTCCACTATTGTGGTCATCCCAAAGAAGGGTAGATCCCTGGAGCTATACAGCTCACACAGGCCTATCTTGGTATTGAATTTGGAGACTAAGGTCCTGGCCAGAGCCCTGGTGAATAGGCTGCTTCTAATCCTCTCTACGGTGATTCACCCCAACCAGTCGGGATTTATGCCCCATAGAAGTACCCGACTGAACCTCCGCCACTTTTATGGAGTTATTCACATGGCCGCAGCACAACAAGACGAGGATGCTGTCCTGCTTTCGGTAGATGCCTGTATGGCGTCTGACATTATTGAATGGCCGTACCTGTTTGCTGTCTTGTCACAAAAGGGCTTGGAGCCTACATATTGTTAATGGGCCAAATCCCCTCAACCAAAACCCAATGGCAAGGGTTTGGGTCAACAGGACGGTGTCCAGACCAATTACATTGCATAGGAGTACATGTCAGGGGTGCCCCCTGTCCCCAATGATCTTCCAGCTGGGACTCAAGCCACTCGCAGCATGGGTTTGCCAAGATCCGCTAGTACACTGCATTGAGGGGGGAGGTGGCTGGGAGGAACGGGTTTCCCTCTATGCAAAAATGTGTTATTGTATGCACAAAAACTGCGCCAAACGGTACATATGTTCTTACACATATTCCGGCTGTTTGGTAGCTACTCTTGCTATCACATAAACTGGGATATGCCCATTGTCTTCTCCCTGACAGGTTAGATGCCTCCCCTAACATCTGCCTGCTCGGAAAAGGAGGAGTTTAAATACTTAGGTATCTGAATCACAAGGACTGTGGAGGACTTCATGGCCCTAAACCTGCTTCCACAGCTGGATAGATTACAAGGTGATGTTATGTTGTTATGTTATGCTAGACTCACTTATATAGCGCGCGACTCACCCGGAGGCATCTCGGCGCTTACTTAGTGTTATGAGACCATGGGAAGCAGGGAGGAAATTGTATACCTAGAAGAGGAAGGCTTTTAACTGTTTCCTAAATATATTATATGGACGGACATTCACGTAGAACGAGGGGCAGAGAGTTCCAGTAGCGAAGGGCGAGAAAAGAAAAGCCATGCCTCAAGTGTGACTGAGACGAATCCTGGGGACTTTTAAAAGGGCCAAGGAGTTGGATCTGAGAGCCCTGTTCGAAGTCTGTTTAATTAGCTTTTTCCGCAGGTAGTCAGGACCTGTGCCTCTGAGCAAGTTATAAGTTAGACAGCATATCTTGAATTTGGAGCGCTTTCTTATTGGGAGCCAATGAAGTTCTCTCAGTAGAGGGTTCGAAGGTGAACCAGCAGGACGGTTCAGGATCATTCTTGCTGCCGTATTTTGAATGACCTGTAATTTGGCTAGCTGTGTTGTTCCGACTTCGTTCAGGAGAGAATTTCCATAGTTGAGGCGACTAGTCACCATGGCCTGTACCAGGATTCTGCGATATTTAGTGGGTAAGTACGGTATAATCTTTCATAGAAGACGGAGACTGTGGTGGCATGAGCTAATGACGGCCGAAATGGTGGCCCACTGTAGTTGGTTGCCGGTGTCCCTGATGGGTCTTTAAGATTATGGCCCACCCACGCTTGCTGTATGTGTTGCAGAACACTCCCTACAAAATACTGTGGGAGGTTTTCCCCAAGATAGATGACATACTGCGCAGTCTTCTTTGGGATGGGAGCAGCCATGGCCAGCGCTACAAACCTCCAGGTCTTGGTGGAGGTGAGATGGCATTTACTGGGAGTGACGAGGGAGGAGACATGGCCTAAATACCCCCAAATCTGGCTAATGGTGGTCTCAGGGGTAGCAAAGAGAAACCGTGTGCAGGCTTTGGGTGCGGCTGAGAAACGGAGAGAATAATATGGAATTGTGCAAGCAAGCTGAAAAGATAATTACCAGAGATGGGGATGCCCGAGAAAATGGGAAAAGATTTGGAGCCCCTGGGCAGAATACAGGAATCGATAAGGATGCGCTTGAGGATGGGGGTAGAATACACAGGGGAGGGAATACAAAGCTAAAAGGATATGATGATGTAAAATGCTATCGCTCAGGAATTGGACGCTGTTATTGTACCACATATCACCTACTACTACTGACGTACTGCACCTCTAATCCATGTATCCATTTGCAATGGTGTACTAAGCGAAAGTTTAATAAAAAGTGTTAAAAAAGGAGAAATAAGCTGGACTTAACACCAGGCAGCACTGGCAGCAGATCCCTTAGGTAGACTTTAGGCTCCTACACTTATTCATTAATTTTTACAAATGAAGCACTAACAAGGCACAGAGGCCCCTGAAGCCAGACCCCCCCAGACAAAGATGCAGAGAAGCTGCCGGGGCTGGCCGAATACATCACGGGTACCGGCAGCTCACTATTGTGGGGCATGTAAACAGATGCCCCTGTTAGGGGAGACAAAAAACCCCATTCACCTGGTTATTTCCGAGATAATGTAGCAGCGAAGAGTTCACTGGATGCACAAAAAGTTAATGATCTGCTCATCTTTTTCTCTATCTGCCTCTGCGCATGCCCAGGACTGGAGAGAGTAGCAGGAGTGTGTGTTGTGAAGGAAGTAGCCTAAGGCCACCGCGAGGCCTTGGATTTTATCTCTGAGATAACAAATGAACCGTTAAATGCAAACATTTGAGAGTTCATTGCCTGAATTGGTACAGGTAAAGAGTTCAACTGTGCCACTGAACTAAGAGACTTTACATCTAGGTCTGGTTTACCTCTTTACCAATATATGCTGGCAACAGACACACTGTTATAATTCTGAGTAGGGCCCCCAACACAGTGACATTTCCCTGGTGACTACAGTCCCTTGGACAACCACCAGGGTCGCCTATCCCAGTTATGGTCTAGTTGGCAAGTTAGAACCTTTTGAACCAGGAGACATGGGGTCTGATTTAATGTTTGTTGGACAGGATACTCTGTCACAAATGTGTGGGATGTCCCGTCGTCGTATTACAAGTGCATTACAGCCTATGGCTCTTGTGATTCGCATCAGAACTTCTGCCAAGTTTTGACAAAGTAACCATCCAACATAGTCTAAACAAAGCCAATGGTTTTTGAGTCCCAGCTCCTATAAGTGAATAAAATGTGGCCACTTAGCAATCCTTTTTATTTTTATTCATTATCAGGAACGGAAAAAAGTAACACGTAAATAAAATTACCCGGGGAAGACAGCACCAAGTCTAAGTTTTTTCTGAAGTGTGGTATACAGTCAAAGATAAGGGATTTCGGGTAAACAGTCCTTTGCTGCAATCCCATCAACATTATCAAAACAATTTGCCTTATTTACAAGGCAGCGTTAAGCCACTTAACGTGGCTTAACGCTGCCTTGTAAATAAGGCCCCCTTTCACACTATACTTAGCATGAAAGGGGAGGGCAATGGGTGTTGCTGTAGGCGTTCCACCGCAACACCCATTGATATTGACGCTGCCCCATATTTACAAGGGTGGCGTAAATACAGGGCAGCTCCAAAATTAAGACCAGGGAAAACCTGGTCTTAACCTGGCGAACCGTGGAGAAATGCTTTATTTCTCCTGGTTTTGCTGTTTCTATGTGTGCTGCGTTGTGCAGCACACATAGAAACAGCAAAGCGTCATTGAATGTTTAAGGTGTCCCTTCTTGCACATAAACAATCTTTAAAAAAAATGAAGAGTTGCAACTTCTATGTGTAGTGAAGTAGTGTGGCTCACTGGTTAGAGGCGGCAGACCCGAGAGCAGAGGACGGCCCGGGACCAGGGTTCGATTCCCGGCGCGGCAGGTTTCTGGACCAGGGTCAGCGGACTCGATAATTCTCTCGCCTTGGTGCCCACTCCGATCAGCGATCACACTCGGCAACTCTGGGCATTAGCTTGCCTCATCTTCACTAACGGCCCCACCAGACCGCCGGGGATGCCTGGTCTCACCCTGGAGATACCCATTAAGGGACCATCTCTCAGGGAAGCCAGGAAGGGTTTCGCAGCGGTCGAAGCGCCTTGGGACCCTACGGGTAAGTAGTGCGCTATATGAATGCCAATACATACATGCTGCACAAAGCAGCACACATCGAAGTTACAAACCGCAATTTCAGATTGTTTGTGTGAAGGAAGGGACACCTTCCTGCACATAAACAATCCTTTCCGTCAATGCAGGTAACCTTGCACCATACTGCAAGGGTGCCTGCATTGGCGCTAGGCTGATAAATTTAGCGCCAGGGCAGGGAGATATGCAGGGTTGCACAGTATTCTTGTAAATACGGTGCAGCCCTGCATTTCATAAGTGGCGAAGCTCGGCGTTAAGCCAACAAGGCTGACGCCGCGCTCCGTCACTTATTCTGTAAATATGCTCCTGTATTCAGCCAAATGCCATAAAAGACACGTAAAACACACACAAGAATCAAAACAATTGTGAATCACATCATAGAAACACAAATACATAGGGGCAGATTTACAAGTCCCTTGCGCCACTTTTGCGTCACTTTTACCATGTTAAAAGTGACGCAAAAGTGGTGCAATGGGCTTGTAAATCTGCCCCATAATGTGTAATGCATTAAATCCACTTATCAATAAAAAGACAACAATATTCCAGAGTGACACTGGCTATAAGAGATATCATAAAGTGATGAGTGCATAATGCTAACTAAGTAGTCAACAAATCATTTTCAGTGGTAGTCAGGTTAGGAATATACATTACACAATGAATATATTTTTTTAAAAACAAATTCAGGATAAGAACAAATTTAAAACATAGGAAAATTTAAAAATGATGCTTCAAATCCCTGTAAAACATGTTCATTGTCTTGCAGACAGTATTTCCTGAGCTTAATTACATGCTGTATATAGCTCACTACAGTCAAACAAACACTCAAAGATGGAAGGGGTTGTAATTAATACATGGCTGTCTTACAGTGACGAACAGTAATATCCTTTAAAAGTAGAAGTAACATGCTTTTCCTATACCTGCAATAACATTTACAAAATAACATTAAGTGCAGAGAGGACTGTGCAGAAACATTATCTCACTGACACACATCGAGGGTCGTGGGGTGGCTAATAGGGACAGGGAAGGCCGACATAAAGTGTAGAGTGCTTAATCTTAGCAGGACTCGCTAGTGATTATTACATATCCGTATAACATGTGGTTCCATAACGGGTCCAGATTTTAACCCCTTTGCTGCGGCAGCTATTCCGCCGCAGCGCTAGTGGGGAAGGGGGGCCGCACGGCGCTCCCATACTCGTGACGGAACCGCTCCGTCACGAGCCTCGGGCGCGCTGTGCTTGTGACGGAGCGGTTCGGTCACGGCCACGCCCGCTCAATGGAACGCGCCGCGCAGGCGCACCGAGCGGGCCATGACGAACCGCTCCGTCACCAGCACAGGGCGACTGAGGCTGGTGACGGAGCGGTTCCGTCACCAGCGCCGAAGGGGTTAAAGGACTATATAGACCTTTGCAATGCGATCTCTGTTATTTCTAATCCTGCTCCAAAAATGGTCTCTGTCTGGCTAAAGGCCGTGGGAAGAGCCTCGGGTTGCTATAGAAATCAGGGAAACCCAGAGTGATGCTCATATTCTTAATATACACTAGCCATGGGTGCTAGTATCTTTATCGAATTTCAAGCAACCCCCTAATCACATTGCGGCTGAAGTTGGGCGCAGGCTTTGTCTAGATTGCTGGCCTCAGTAAAAGCAGTCAAATTCTGATCAGATCCATGACATAATCAAGACCAAGGGCTAGATGTAGGTAATTGACATTTACCGATTCAAAAATACCGAATTTTACCGATTCTGTGTTTTCGAATCGGTAAATGCTATGTAGATAATAATTCGGTAAAAAATACTGAATCGTTAAGATTCGGTATTTACCGAATCGGTAATTACCGATTCGTTATTTGCCATTCATTCCTATGGGCCTGGAGGCCCATAGGAATGAATGTCAATTACCGAATCGGTAATTACCTATTCGGTAAAATAGGGAAAGAGTCAAGGGTGGCAGGATGTCACTTTGACACCCTGTTGCACCCCTGAATAGTGCTTGTGTGCACATGTGGCACACATACATGCCCTAAGGGCATGTATGTCTGTCACATGGCACAGGTGTAAATGCACAGATTTGCATTTACAGAGGTAATCGTTATTTACCACCAACTAATAGTTGGTGGTAAATAACGAATCCTTAAAGCACAGAAGCACTCTTTGAAGTGCTTCCTACATGTCATTTACCGATTCGGTAAATACCGAATCTGTAAATGATGATTCGGTAAATACCGAATCGGTAAATACTGATTCGTTATTTACCGAATCGGTAAATTTGCCACCTACATTGGAAAAGCCTATTACCGGTCGGTAATGGCCGATTTCACCCGTTACCGACCGGTAATAGCCTTCCTACATCTGGCCCCAAGTTCTTTGTGGCTTTTATAAGTAGCTGTGCCATGTGGAAGCCCCAGTAACCATTTCACACAGTTATTTTCAACTCTCTGGATGGCCGTAAAATATTTTGTCCCCCAAACTCCAGAACGATAAGTTGCAACTGATAGACATTTGGGGCCCGATGTAGGAGCCCTAATACCGGTCGGTAATGGCCGAATTCGGCCGTTACCGACCGGTATTAGGGTTTCCAGATGTAGGGGGCCTATATTTTACCGATTCTGTAAATTTACAGAATCTGTAAATTTACAGAATTGGTAAAATACCGAATCAGTATAATTACCGATTCGGAAAATCCACATGTAGATGGCACTCCTAAGAGTGCCACAGGCCCTTAAGAATCGGTATTTTACCACCCAATCCTATTGGGTGGTAAAGTTCCGAATACAGGTGTGCATGCACACCTGTGCAATGTGACACACAGACATGCCCTTAGGGCATGTCTGTGTGCCACATGGCACACAAGTCCGGAATTGGGGTGCTAGAGGGTGTCAAAGTGACACCCCCTGCACCCATGCAGGATTCGGTATTTACCGATTCGGTAAATACCGAATCTGTATTTCCTATTGATTCCTATGGGCTTCAAGCCCATAGGAATCAATGGGAAATACAGATTCGGTATTTACCGAATCGGTAAATACCGACTCTTACAGATTCGGTAATTTTTTACCTACATCTGCCTCCTTCCAATTTACAGACTCTTAAATACCGAATCTGTATGAGTCGGTATTTAAGAGTCGGTAAATCGTATTTACCTACATCTGGCCCTTGGTTTTATAAACTGCCACACGCTCCTTGAAGGGGTCTGATCCTACGTTTTTTGTAAACTTAAACAAACCTTTCAGGGTACGGTCAAACTTGGCTGCAGTAACTATGCCAATCTGACTCATGTGCAATGATCATCAAAAAGTATACCAAGGTAAGGAAACGAAGGAACAGATACAATGTTGGTGTTTTTAATTTTTTTTTAAGTATTTTGCAATCTCGTGTCTCCTACTTCATCAAATTGCTTGAGCGTGTGCAAATCATGTACTAATGTGCCTTTATCCTCTTATCTCCTGTCATGTGAGAACTTTGCAACAGGCTAAATAGAGACAATGTGCACCAACGACATCTATCCAGGGCATGCCCCAACAAACTTCTCAATCATAAATGATTGCACCAACTGTTCATGTCCTAATGAGTATACAAACCGACCTGGCCTGATACTATACCACGTCACACTAGTTAGTGTTTTATTTTTCCTATCACATTATAATTACTAGAACAGTATGAAACTATCAAACTTGCAGCAGATGGTTGGGAAGAACATTCTACAAGTTCCTGAAGCCACAAACTTAGTAGTAATGTTTTTACATGCAGGACCATTAACTCAGTATGGCTAAGAATGGATGGGTATTTGTAGAAAAGGCTCTGGGCATGCTTCAATATATTCACATTCGACTTATAGTGCAATTAAAGCCACCCTCACATTTGTACCGCTGACTTCCGGTGACACAAGGGTCCGCTGTTATGTTCTGTGCCATTATATGCGCCTGACATCAGCGCAGAATATAAATACACCACATGCGACAGCGCGAGACCGCACAAGGAGACCAGTAACTGGCGAGGATTTGAACCATGGCAACCTATGTGAGATGTCTCCTCACCTGAGTGTGCATCGCTTAATAAACACAGTTGCTGTGCTCATCTTCAAATTAAAAAGACAGTTCCACCATGTGGTGGACTGCACTAGAGCCGGTGCTGACAGTTAAGTGCCGGTGTCGAGCACAGGAAACCACCGGCACAAATTAAGTACATAAATAGTCTACTACACTACAGGTAATGTGTCAAGTCAATGATACAGCAATGTCTGTAAATGAGCCAGTGGACTTTAATGTCTGCTCGTTACTTATTTATCTGCATCTGGATCCCTAAGTCCTCTCGGGGGACCCTAAGCTCTTTGGAGGTTTGTGGCGAGGGTACATCGCGCCACACACGGCGCAGATGTCCAGACCCCCCCATGCTCCTCAAGAGCGGGCGGTCAGAGGCCCGTGCAGCGTTGCTGATTGCGCATGCGTGAGCTGGGGGTCATGCTCTCCTCCGTCCATCTCCAGCCACAGGCAGCTGTGAGCTGGCCAGTCTCTCTGCATTGTCTTCTGGGCAGAACAAGGCGGGCTTGGCCGCAGAGAAGGTGCGAGGGAGACACAGAGCAGGGTCTGTGGGGTCCCGGCCTCGTCAATTGGGCAGTTGTCAGTTCTTTCAATAATATGGCATTCTTGTCGGAAATCATAGAAAAACAAACATTTCCATTCAGAGGCGTGAAAGGCCGTCTGTCTGTACAGAGCACACAGGGGGTTTGTTTCATGCACGACTTCGATTTACTTCCACAACTAAACTCCCGGTTCTGTCCTTAAAGGGAGCGCGCGACTTTACATCTATCAGAGCCACCTACAACCTTTCTACTAATGGGAGCTACTTTTGTTCAGTGAAAATCATCCCGAGCTCCCAAAATTATTAATGGTGTACTGTCCACTTAAGACAAGAGTGCATTAGAGGCCACGCTATGCAAGATTACCACCCGCCGTGATCCCCCCAGGACAGGATTGCCGGCAGAAATTTAAAGAAAATCTTGATCACTTTGGAATCCCTCTGCAAGGGTCATCCATGACAGCCACGGCTGCAGTGCCTCCTAGTACAAAGGGAATGATATTAGTAATAAGTCTCCCAATGATTGTTTTCATATCATTGCTTGTGAATTTTATGCATATTGGTGGATGTGCTGCTCTTGTATGATTTAAATCAAATCAAATAAAAGTAATTTTTCACTGTCACAAGTCTCCCAATGATGCATGATTTATCATTCAAATATCAGCTTTCAATATATTTTTGAAATTATGGATTTTGAAAACATATTAATTCAACCAAAAAACATGTTCTACTTTGGTAAGCCGGGCTGCACACAGCAGAGCTACTCACAGGTAGCTGGAGCGCTACCATGAGCTCACGAGCTATTGGATGGAGAAGCCTGATCAAACACAACTCGTTTACACATTGTCAAAAACCACCATGGAGGTGACAAGAGAAGCCAGGAAAGAAGCACAACAGAGGGAGCACAAAGAACCAGAGGGCACATCAGAGAACGTGGCACCAGAGGGGGTGCAACAGCCTGATTAACCAGAGGGAAGATCAGAGCAAGCAGAAGCAGAGAGCACAGCTAAGCACGCAGAACCAGAGGGGACATCAGGGCGCACAGAACCAGAGGGCACAGCAGAACACGCAGAACCAGAGGGGACATCAGGGCGCACAGAACAGTGCAGGACACCAGAGCATGCAGAACCATAGGGCACATCAGGGCGCACAGAACCATGCAGGACACCAGAGCACACAGAACCAGAGGGGACATCAGGGCGCACAGAACCATGCAGGACACCAGAGCACAAAGAACCAGAGGACACAGCAGAGTATAGAGAACCAGAGAGTACATCAGGGCGTACAGAACCAGAGGGCACAGTAGAGCACGCAGAACCAGAGGGGACATCAGGGCGTACAGAACCAGAGGGCACAGCAGAGCACGCAGAACCAGAGGGGACCTCAGGGCACACAGAACCAGAGGGCACACCAGAGCACGCAGAACCAGAGGGGACATCAGGGCGCACAGAACCAGAGGGCACAGCAGAACACGCAGAACCAGAGGGGACATCAGGGTGCACAGAACCAGAGGGCAAAGCAGAGAACGTAGAACCAGAGGGAACATCAGGGCGCACAGAACCATGCAGGACACCAGAGCATGCAGAACCATAGGGGACACCAGGGCGCACAGGACCATGCAAGACACCAGAGCACAAAGAACCAGAGGACACAGCAGATCATACAGAACCAGAGAGGACATCAGGGCGTACAGAACCAGAGGGCACAGTAGAGCACGCAGAACCAGAGGGGACATCAGGGCGTACAGAACCAGAGATCACAGTAGAGCACGCAGAACCAGAGGGGACATCAGGGCGTACAGAACCAGAGGGCACAGCAGAGCACGCAGAACCAGAGGGGACCTCAGGGCACACAGAACCAGAGGGCACATCAGGGCACGCAGAACCAGAGGGAACATCAGGGCGCACAGAACCATGCAGGACACCAGAGCACGCAGAACCAGAGGGGACATCAGGGTGCACAGAACCATGCAGGACACCAGAGCACAAAGAACCAGAGGACACAGCAGAGTATACAGAACCAGAGAGTACATCAGGGCGTACAGAACCTGAGGGCACAGTAGAGCACGCAGAACCAGAGGGGACATCAGGGCGTACAGAACCAGAGGGCACAGCAGAGCACGCAGAACCAGAGGGGACCTCGGGGCACACAGAACCAGAGGGCACATCAGGGCACGCAGAACCAGAGGGAACATCAGGGCGCACAGAACCAGGCAGGACACCAGAGCACGCAGAACCAGAGGGGACATCAGGGCGCACAGAACCATGCAGGACACCAGAGCACAAAGAACCAGAGGACACAGCAGAGTATACAGAACCAGAGAGTACATCAGGGCGTACAGAACCAGAGGGCACAGTAGAGCACGCAGAACCAGAGGAGACATCAGGGCGTACAGAACCAGATTTGCATATCGCCATTGTCTAACCCAGGGTGGTGTGGAGTGCAAAAAAACGATGGATTTGGGCCCAGATCTTTGGACTGGGGTGAGTGTGTGACATTGATCCACATTCGGTCCATCACCTGTTGTGTTTGCATATTCCGCCCAAAGTGCGCTGGGGATGCCCAGACGTGGGTCCCAGGCACTCCACACCACAGGAGTCAAGCTAGCCGGGCTGATGAGAGGTGTTACCTCGAAACCGGTCCGGTCCTCGGATGCTTGATTCCGTTCTGGGAAGGACATGGCTTTTGTAGTTCGGACTGGACTGTTCCCATGGGGCACAGGGTCAGAGCTGATTTGCATATCGCCATTGTCTAACCCAGGGTGGTGTGGAGTGCAAAAAAACGATGGATTTGGGCCCAGATCTTTGGACTGGGGTGAGTGTGTGACATTGATCCACATTCGGTCCATCACCTGTTGTGTGTACAGAACCAGAGGGCACAGCAGAGCACGCAGAACCAGAGGGGACCTCAGGGCACACAGAACCAGAGGGCACAGCAGAGCACGCAGAACCAGAGTGGAACCTCAGGGCACACAGAACCAGAGGGCACAGCAGAGCACGCAGAACCAGAGGGAACATCAGGGCGCACAGAACCATGCAGGACACCAGAGCACGCAGAACCAGAGGGGACATCAGGGCGCACAGAACCACGCAGGACACCAGAGCATGAAGGACCAGCACCTGTTTTGGGTGTTCTCACCGGAGACACCCCTCATCACTCCCTGCTGTGGGACCATTTCCTGAAGACCAAGAACGTCTGCTATGGAGAGGAGAGATACATGGACTGAGGGAACTGCCCCAAAACTGGTTCCAGAACAGTGACAACAGCATCGACATTCTGTGTCTGGACAAAGACTATGAGAGCAAGCTTGAAACATCCGCAAATGGTTCCAGGAATTCTCCCTGAACTGAGAGATGACACGGGTAGAGTGCAACTCCTTGCTGCGGGAGAGATATGGACCTGCCACCGTTTGCCCGGCTTGCTGAAAGAGTGCAAAACCTGGCACACATGCAGGAGGAAGTGTGCACATAGAGGATGCCCATCTGTCCTGAACTGAAGAGTGAACCGCCCAGAACAGTGTAATTGGCTGCGGGGCATTGCCATAGCTGACCTGACTGCTGGGTGGGTCTCCCTTCGTCCTCGTGTTAGAGCCTGGCATGCTGTGGCAGAGATTGCAAGTTTGACTACTGCTTGTAATCTCACCTGACCAGGAGGGGCAGCATCTGTCAACCCGAGTGTTGGATTGGTTCCTCCTGCATCCCTCCATTTGAGCCTGGCACACTGTGATGAAGAACAAAAGTGGGACTGCTCCCTATGGTCACCCTTGACCAATATTGATCCTGCCACAGAAGCACAGTTGGCTTAGAAATGATATAGTGCACCTAATGTCTAACCACTTAGACACTATGTACCATTAAGGACTGACATGCGCTTACACACAGTAACCCGCTTGCACATTGTATTATGTAGTTGATGTAATAAAGCACTTTTCCTTTTTAATAAATCTAAAGCACTGGGTTGGGCAGTCATTATTGAGTTCTACTATGGTATTGTTGAGGTCTAAGTCTCTACCCCCCATAATACCCCCTGAGAAGCCCAGGACTGCCCCCTCACTGCCCTGAGAGTAAACAGCTGAAAGGGTGTATGTGGGCTCATTTCTCAGTAACCAGAGTAGGCCAGAACCTCTTCTGGTTAATGAGTGATACCAGGCCTCACCCGCCACTGTTGTAGTAAACCTTGCATGCAATAGCACCTCCAGGACGGGTTTGGCAAGGATTGATCGAAGCAGTGACATCTACAGTACAGTGGTGACCAAAGCATTAACGTCTACAGTACACAGATGACTGAAGTATTTACATCTACAGTACAGTGGTGACCAAAGCATTTACGTCTACAGTACACAGATGACTGAAGTATTTACATCTACAGTACAGTGGTGACCAAAGCATTAACGTCTACAGAACACAGATGACTGAAGTATTTACATCTACAGTACAGTGGTGACCAAAGCATTTACATCTACAGTACACAGATGACTGAAGTATTTACATCTACAGTACAGTGGTGACCAAATCATTCACTTCTACAGTACACAGATGACTGAAGTATTTACATATACAGTACAGTGATGACTAAAGCATTTACATCTACAGTACAGTGGTGACCAAAGCATTTACGTCTACAGTACACAGATGACCAAGCATTTATGTCTACAGTACAGTGGTGACCAAAGGATTTACGTCTACAGTACACAGATGACTGAAGTATTTATATCTACAGTACAGTGGTGACCAAAGCATTAACGTCTACAGTACACAGATGACTGAAGTATTTACATCTACAGTACAGTGGTGACCAGAGTATTTACATCTACAGTACAGTGGTGACCAAAGCATTAACGTCTACAGAACACAGATGACTGAAGTATTTACATCTACAGTACAGTGGTGACCAAAGCATTTACATCTACAGTACAGAGATGACTGAAGTATTTACATCTACAGTACAGTGGTGACCAAAGCATTAACGACTACAGTACACAGATGACTGAAGTATTTACATCTACAGTACAGTGGTGACCAAAGCATTTACATCTACAGCACAGAGATGACTGAAGTATTTACATCTACAGTACAGTGCTGACCAAAGCTTTCACGTCTACAGTACACAGATGACTGAAGTATTTCCATATACAGTACAGTGATGACTAAAGCATTTACATCTACAGTACAGTGGTGACCAAAGCATTTACGTCTACAGTACACAGATGACCAAGCATTTACGTCTACAGTACAGTGGTGACCAAAGGATTTACGTCTACAGTACACAGATGACTGAAGTATTTATATCTACAGTACAGTGGTGACCAAAGCATTAACGTCTACAGTACACAGATGACTGAAGTATTTACATCTACAGTACAGTGGTGACCAGAGTATTTACATCTACAGTACAGTGGTGACCAAAGCATTAACGTCTACAGAACACAGATGACTGAAGTATTTACATCTACAGTACAGTGGTGACCAAAGCATTTACATCTACAGTACACAGATGACTGAAGTATTTACATCTACAGTACAGTGGTGACCAAAGCATTAACGACTACAGTACACAGATGACTGAAGTATTTACATCTACAGTACAGTGGTGACCAAAGCATTTACATCTACAGCACAGAGATGACTGAAGTATTTACATCTACAGTACAGTGCTGACCAAAGCTTTCACGTCTACAGTACACAGATGACTGAAGTATTTCCATATACAGTACAGTGATGACTAAAGCATTTACATCTACAGTACAGTGGTGACCAAAGCATTTACGTCTACAGTACACAGATGACCAAGCATTTACGTCTACAGTACAGTGGTGACCAAAGGATTTACGTCTAGAGTACACAGATGACTGAAGTATTTATATCTACAGTACAGTGGTGACCAAAGCATTTACGTCTACAGTACACAGATTACTGAAGTATTTACATCTACAGTACAGTGGTGACCAGAGTATTTACATCTACAGTACAGTGGTGCCTAGAGTATCTACGTCTACAGTACACAGATTACCAAAGCATTACCATCTACAGTACAGTGGTGACCAAAGCATTTACGTCTACAGTACACAGACGACCAAGCATTTACGTCTACAGTACAGTGGTGACCAAAGGATTTACGTCTACAGTACACAGATGACTGAAGTATTTATATCTACAGTACAGTGGTGACCAAAGCATTAACGTCTACAGTACACAGATGACTGAAGTATTTACATCTACAGTACAGTGGTGACCAGAGTATTTACATCTACAGTACAGTGGTGACCAAAGCATTAACGTCTACAGAACACAGATGACTGAAGTATTTACATCTACAGTACAGTGGTGACCAAAGCATTTACATCTACAGTACAGAGATGACTGAAGTATTTACATCTACAGTACAGTGGTGACCAAAGCATTAACGACTACAGTACACAGATGACTGAAGTATTTACATCTACAGTACAGTGGTGACCAAAGCATTTACATCTACAGCACAGAGATGACTGAAGTATTTACATCTACAGTACAGTGCTGACCAAAGCTTTCACGTCTACAGTACACAGATGACTGAAGTATTTCCATATACAGTACAGTGATGACTAAAGCATTTACATCTACAGTACAGTGGTGACCAAAGCATTTACGTCTACAGTACACAGATGACCAAGCATTTACGTCTACAGTACAGTGGTGACCAAAGGATTTACGTCTAGAGTACACAGATGACTGAAGTATTTATATCTACAGTACAGTGGTGACCAAAGCATTTACGTCTACAGTACACAGATTACTGAAGTATTTACATCTACAGTACAGTGGTGACCAGAGTATTTACATCTACAGTACAGTGGTGCCTAGAGTATCTACGTCTACAGTACACAGATTACCAAAGCATTACCATCTACAGTACAGTGGTGACCAAAGCATTTACGTCTACAGTACACAGATGACCAAGCATTTACGTCTACAGTACAGTGGTGACCAAAGGATTTACGTCTACAGTACACAGATGACTGAAGTATTTATATCTACAGTACAGTGGTGACCAAAGCATTTACGTCTACAGTACACAGATTACTGAAGTATTTACATCTACAGTACAGTGGTGACCACAGTATTTACATCTACAGTACAGTGGTGCCCAGAGTATCTACGTCTACAGTACACAGATTACCAAAGCATTAGCATCTACAGTACAGTGGTGTCTACGACATTAACACTCACAGCACTCTGGTGAACAGAGCATTAATAGCTACAGCCCCAGGGTGACAATGGTTGATCACGGGTAATCAGAACACTAACACATTAATAACATATAAAGAACATTTTGTCCAGCTGTAACTAGATCATGCATATAAAAGGCACTAGGCATAACCCTACAAATAAGTGTCACTTTTAATTAAATGACATTTTTACTCCCCTTAATGGTGCATATCTCACGGTTGGCAGATAAAAGACGACTGTCTGCTTGCTTGTGATAAATGAGGGGTGTCCGATGTAGCCCCAGGGCAGCCATGTCAGTGCCAGAGATTCAGACTCATCTCTGACTGAGCAAATGACTTTCTTGGACCTAAAAATGAATACCCCTGTGTTATGCATGAGGAACCAGAGGTGCTCTTATCTTGTCTTGGGGTGTAGCGCCTAACAGTGTGATGAAGGAGGAGGTGTGAGCGATAGTTGTGGTGATTCTAATTATAGTTAGGACTACAATACACAGGAAGCTACACAAAATCAGACTAACCAGAGAGTCAGTAAACGGAGATGGTCCATATTGCATGATTGATAATACAACCCATATTGCATAATGCGAGAGGCTGAGTAAAATGATGCCAGACTGGCCAGAGTGGGGTTTGGTGGCATGAGCAGTAGCCACGCACCTGTCTTTTAAAGGCAGGGATACTGTCTACTGCTTTACAAATACAACTCATGAACAAGATAAAAAGTGAAAGAGGAAGCAAGGTTGGAAGACTGAGCAAAAACGACACAATCTTTAAAAGGCACGGATTTCACCCATGAATGCTAGGCGGGAAGGGGCTAAAGAAGAGTTTGGCGCTCCAAGCCCGTCTCATGCACCCTAAGAGACGAGTCGGGTCATGGGTCAGAGCTAGCCAGCCCGGCACACTGCACACGTGCAGGTGAGAGATAAATAAATAAATAAGTATAGCACAATAGCATAAAGGACTGTCCTGAGTAACCCTTCTGGCCTCACCCCACCGGTAAAAGTACATGGACTTTTTTTAGATCCGGGGATCCTTGTTATTTCTAGTTTTATGTGACAAAGCGTACTCCTGCCCTTCTACAACGTCCTCCCACTCAACTTCCACTTTCATTATTAATAAATAACATTTCAGGGTAAAAAAGAGACAAAGAGGTGAACATAGACTTATCCTGCCTCTGTTGCTTCAGCTAGGAGGCAAGGATGAAAAACGTGTCCCTCCCACGTTTTCCAATGGCTTACAGGTCAGTATGGGCACAAAGACAAGTTCTCCCAATGCCACCAGGAGGGAGTCTGCACTGGAGCTGTGAAGAGGTGACTAGGAAGATGAGGAGCAGCGGAGGATGGGCTACAGTGGAGTCTACGTGAGGGAAACGTTGAGGTGGGTGGTACCAGAAGCCGCGAAGGAGAGATGGATCTTTTGAAGGAGGGAAACAATACATGGAGGAAGTAAATGAAGGCAGAGCTGAAGCCCCTTAAAATTAGGGTGACCAGAATGTTGATGCCAAAAAACCGGGACATTTCACGAAATTAGAAGAAGGACTGCAGTTTTACTTCAAGCGAGCCGAGCGCACAGAATGACCGCGCTCATCAGCAGAGAATTACAGAAGCTAGCCTGTTAATTAAATTGTTTTCTTGAAACAACTGCTAACTATCCCTGCTTTGTAAAACATAAAAAAAAATAACTGCCACAGTTTTCAGTCCCCCCTCTCTAAAAACCGACACAGTAGCTAAATTTCCTGAAATCTGCCAGGACAGCAGGTGAAAAACCGGGACCGCCAGCCAAATCTGGGAGGCCTGGTCACCCTACTTAAAATGACCTTAAGTGGAGTAGGTGCAGTGGCACCAAGAATCTGGGGGCAAAGATCCTACTGCAGCTCGATCGCAGTACCAAAGTGCAAAAGGTTGAGGCACGGGGGTGCTTGTGTGTGAGGAGCCCACTGCAGTCTGTCCCAGAACGTGGCACAGGACAGAGGCTCTAATTACTGGAGCCGGTGCAGGGATACCCATAAATAACAGAAAAAAATAGATATCAGATACCATTAGAAACCCCGCAGTCACACCAAACCCTGGTAAAACAGATTCCAGGAGAGACAAAGGTTCCAACGCTAGAGGGAGTAGCTGGAAAACACCCTCCAGTTTGAACCGTGTGCCTCCAGTGGCATGGAACAAGTGAAGCGAGTGAGTCCAACCCTCCCTAAAAGAATTACCGTCATCCTTCCATTCATACATCTCTTCAACCTTATATCCACTCATCCATCCATCCTGTCAAACTTTCATCCTTCCATTTATGCATTAATGCATCATTTCCCCAAGCCCACCACTCCTTCCAACTATCCATCCATCACCCACCCATCCTGTCACCTTTCTATGCAGACAACTATCCATCCATCCTCTCTTCCTACTGTCCACTCATTCTCTTTTCACCCATTCATCCATTGATCCACTCCCCATTCCTCGTCCATACTTTGACCCTTCTTGTCATTCTTTCAGCCAGCGTTCTTTCATTTTATTGTGTTTTATTGTTCTTTCCGATTCCAGCTGTGAGCCCAGGTGCAGCAGAGACCCAGATTCCAACTGAGGCTCCAGATTCCAGTGGAGACCCCAGATTCCAACAAAGAACCGAAATACAAGCAGAGATTCCAGATTCCAGACAAAACAACTCATGACTTCGGCAGAGACCTTAAATTCCCAAAGAGACCCAACATCCCAGTAGAGACCCGAAATGCAAGCAGAGCCCCATTCCAGAAGAGACGCCCGAATCTAGCAGATACCCAGATTCCGGCGGATGGATACCCAAAGAGCCAGAAGGAATAGCCTAGTTCTGCTAGATACACCTCATTTCAGCAGTGACTTCAAATGCCAGCATTGATGGGTATTGATGACTCATCAGGGTTGACACAAATCATTTACCAGTGCAGTGAACAGAGTATTTCAGCTCGTTCAGTGAAAAGAAGATTACAATCTAACAGCACAGTACAAACAAAATCCATAAGCTCTGAGGACATCTACGGTCTAATAACCTTCTATCCCCTATACACAGTTGAAAGGGGGATATTCAGTGATGGGCAGCAGCAATGGATGGACAAGAGCTGCAAAAATCAGGAACTCAATGTGAATGGGATTATTGCCAACCTACAGAGAGTCACACTGTCAAACACTAGGGCATATTTACAAAAAAAAGACACAGTACGGCCCTGCGTCATTTAAAAACTGCAAGGATGTGCCGTATTCACAAGAATATGGCAAACTCCTGTGTTTTCCCTTGCTCCGGCGATAAAAAAGCTGCCCAGCGCCAACGCAGACACCCTTGCGCCGTGGTGCAAGGATGCCAGTGCTGCAGGGATGATTATGTGCAGAAAGAGATACCTCCCTGCACATTAACAATCAAGGAAATTTTGCTCCTTCTATGTGTGCTGCAGAAGGCAATAAACGAGGAGAAATAAAAGTACATATATTCGTTGTGCCACTCTAGCGGCTGCTTTTCAGTGGCATTATTTTTTAGGCTTCCTCAGATTTACAGATCATTGTAAATCTGAGGCAGCATCAAAAAGCAATGGATGTTGCGCTGGAATGCCCCCAGTAACACCCATTGCACACCCCTTTAATGCAAAGAGATGCTTAAAAAGGAGCCATATTTACAAAGCCTTGACAAAATATGCAGAGTGGCTTTGACCTTGTAAATATGGGCCAGCAAGGGGCTTGTAAATATTCCCCTGAGTTTCAGGGGCAACTGATAGGGCAGATGCTCCCTCCTAGCAGGAGCTCTATGGATATACAACACCAGTGTCCAGCGGCATAGTGCTCAGTTCAGCAAGCAGCAGGACCTCTCTACCAGCTCTGAGGCTAAAACAAAGGTTCTCACCCAGAGCCCTGAACAATCAACAGACAGCCGGGGGCGTGGCAGAGGGGGTTGATGGTTTCTGCTGGTGGATCACATTCTCTCAGCCACACTGGATTAATGAGGAAACGCCAGATACTTGTAGATATTCCTCCACTGGCACCTGATTCCAGCAAACAACAGATTCTAGCACAAATTTCAGATTCCTGCAGTCTCTGGTTGGAGCAGAATACCCAGATTCCAGCAGTTTCCATGGAATATAACAGATAATAGATTCTGGTAGCAAAACCATATCCTAGCAGAGACACCAGTCGAGCAGCCACAAGCTGTAGCAGCAACACCTTTTCATGATCTCACACTAGATTCATGCACACACCAGATTCATGCGCTCACACTAGATTCATGCACTCACACCAGATTCATGCGCTCACGCTAGATTAATGTGTTCACACCAGATTCATGCGGTCACACCAGATTCATGCGCTCACACTAGATTAATACACTCACCCCCTATTCATGCACTCACACTAGATTCTCGTGCTCACACCAGATTCGTGCACTCACGTTAGATTCCATTAGATTCATGCACTCACACCAGCTTCATGCGCTCACACTAGATTAATGTGTTCACACCAGATTCATGCGTTCACACTAGATTCATGTGGGCAGATTAGATTCATGTGCCCACACAGGATTCATGCGCTCACACCAGATTAATGGTCTCAAACTAGATTCATGTGCTCACACCAGATTAATGTGCTCACACTAGATTCATAAATCACACCAGAATCATGCGCTCACACTAGATTAATGTACTCATCCCAAATTCATACACTTATACTAGATTCTCGTGCTCACACCAGATTCATGCACACAACACCAGATTAATGCGCTCACACTAGATTCAGGCACTTACACCAGATTCATGCGCTCACACTAGATTCATGCGGGCACACCAGATTCATGTGCCCACACCAGATTCATGTGCTCACACCAGATTCATGCTCTCAAACTAGATGAATGCACTCACACCAGATTCATGCGCTCACACTAGATTCATACGTTACACCAGAATAATGCTCTCACACTAGAATAATGCACTCATCCCAGATTCATGCACTCATACTAGATTCTCGTGCTCACACCAGATTCATGCGCTCACATTAGATTCATGCACTCACACCAGATTCATGCGCTCACACTAGATTCATGCACACACACCAGATTCATTCGCTCACATCAGATTCATGTGCTCACACTAGATTCATGCACACACACCAGATTCATTCGCTCACACCAGATTCATGTGCTCACACTAGATTCTTGCACTCACATCATATTCATCCGCTCACAGTAGATTCATGTGCTCACACCAGATTCATGTACTCACACTAGATTCATACGTCACACCAGAATCATGTGCTTTCACTACATTAATGCACTCTTCCCAGATTCATGCGCTCACACTAGATTCATGCACTCACACCAGATTCATGTGCTGACAGTAGATTCTCATGCTCACGCCAGATTCATGCGCTCCCTTTAGATTCATTCAGAAACCAGATCCATGCACTCATACTAGATTCGTGCAGACACTAGATTTCAGCAGATACCTAATTCCAGCAGGCACTTGAATCCAGCAGAGAGACTGTAGGTTTTAACGAAAACCAAGTTTACTAAGATAGCCAGGCTGGGCTTTGCATTCAAAACAAATGACTTCTTGAAGCAGGCTTTCACAATGGGAAATGTATATAGTTCAAAAACTCTAGCTTTCCATGTAGGCTGCAGTGAACAGCAGACATCTAATTCGCGGGATCTGTTAGAATTTGTCTAGACATGGGGGTATGTACTGGAAGGGTGCCTCCAGTACAAATCCTATGCTAGAGAGTGCGCACTCCCCTCTGTACCTTGACAGGAGGCGGAGCATCGAGAAAGGCAAGAGTGCTATATGTTAAAGTAGCACATAGCCCTTTATTCACTAAAGTCGTGAGTGGGCGCACTCAAGACAGGATGTGACGCAAAAAATAGCGTCATATTGCAAACTACTGTAGAGGCCCACAGGTGCAGTGCTCAATTGCGTTTCTTCACACAAGTGGTTGCACAACCTTTTAGTAAACAAGGCCCATATTTTCATTTTTCACGAACCGGAGCATGTAAAAAACAGACATGATCTCAGGAGGACCCCGGGGCTCAGTAGTCAACCCCGCCCCCCAAACACCCGCGTCTTAGATCAAAAGGATATCTCATTCTGCAGGAGTGCTCGATGTCAGAGAGAATCACACTTTTCTTCTCCATGGAGTGCTGCATGTTAGTGGCATGTGATCTCTTTCAGCAGGGAGTGCTGAACGATAGAGAAACGTGATCTCATTTTGCAGGAAGAGTTTATTGCAGGAGTAAAATTGCATCTTATTTCATTCTGCAGGAGGAGTATGGAGTAGCAGTGCCGGCTTAGGGTGAAGCCCCTGATCGGTCTGCGGGGAGTGCACGTGCAGGGTTAGAGTAACGCCCTGCATCCGTTTCCTGGTAGTACTGCATGGATGGAAGGGTTATGTAAGACCTTTATCAACCTGCAGGGAGTGCTACATGTAGAGTTTAAGTAAAGCCTTTCATCTGTCTGCAGGGGAAGCCGTAAGCAGAACTAGGTTAAAGCGTATTACTAGCTTTACCAATCTGCAGGGAGTACCCCAAGCAGGGTTAGGGTAAATATGTGTATCTGGCTGCATGGAGAGCCGCGTGCAGGAACAGGGTTAAAACCATATCTTTCTGCCCGAAATGTCACAAGAATTAGGCTAGAGCCCTCCATCTAGAGGTTCGCAAGCCCTGGGAAAGCCCAGGACTGAGGTTGGAAGCTTCTAGAAACAAATAGAAATAAAGATACAGCCAACACATAAAGATGACTAGACACACCCGAACACTTCCAGGGACGGATACAGAAATAAAGCCCAACCAAACTGCAGATGAACATGCCTGGGCACAGTAAGCGGCCTCACACCTAGACCTAAACACTGTGATATTAGTGTGTGTAACCTCATTAAAGTCAATGAAGCGATTGTGACAGAGTGCGCCAAGGTGGCAATTCACACACAAAGCGCCTTTATCCAGAAGTGACTAAAACATGGAAGACAAATACCCCATTTGCAGCAGGCAGGGGGCGCTGTAGCTCATCTTATGGGGACACACCCTAATCAGTAAGATGGCTGCGATGGGAGGGAGGAAGTTAGCGTCAGCCCACGCCTGTTTCCTGCTCTCCATTGTGTCTGTTCATCCTGCAGGACTCAGGCCTGCTCCCAAACATACTCACTCCTGGTTAATGATTGCTCGAATTCAAGCTGTTTCCTTGGTCCTTATCAGCAGGCGCAAAGTCCAAGGGCATCAGCTCAGCCAGTCAACAGGCATACGTCAGGTAACAGAGATTACCCAGCATGCTTCGCATTGTGGAACTAGAGATTTCGACACGGGATCTCCAGAGTCCTGTGACCATGGTTTACACCTGTGAGGGCGATCCTCGTGCGCTTGGATGTTGTGGCGAACGTCACCCTTTGTACACTGCACTCCAAGGTATGAACAAGAGGGCAGGGCATGAGTTGGCAGAGTTTGTGGGACTTTCAGAGACCAGGGCGGCCGAGGGATGTGTCACACCAAGAGCCTGGGGTCAATGGCTTCTGAGCAAAGCACAAGGTGAATGGCACAGAGGAACGGCGGCTGACCTTCCCACAGCCTATAGAATTCAGCATTTAGTCAATTCCGGCTAAACTTCTACTGTTATGGGGAAGTATTGAGAACCTGGATCCACACAGCCCATGTCCTTCAAGCTTACCCTTGACCTTCTTCAAACAGGAGATGTCCTCCAAGCTTAATGATATCATCCAATTTTTTATATGTTTGCAGGCAAGATTATGTCCATTCAGTTGGTCAATATGCAACATACCAGACAATTTCCAACATGCATGGCTATATTTACCACGCCTGTCACTCTTTTCCAGACATAGTGGTCTTACCACCCAGGACATTCCGTTAACTCCTATTCTTGTTAACCAAACCTGTCCAAGACTTCCCAGCCTACACAGGTCTAGTAAACCTTCCCATGTTCTACAAGTATGCCATTGCTTCTTAGGTGCATGCTAAAGTCTTGAGTGCTTGACAATATCCTCCAAGACTGGAGCTCGCTACCAACCCTGCAGATTCCAGCCAAGCCCATGTAATCATCCAACAAGCCACTATGAGTCAACCAATCCTGTGGGTACCATCCCAGCCGGACAATGTCTACTAGGTCAGGTGATGCGCTTCACTGACACCAGTTTCCAACAAGCCTACCGTCTCACAAGCAGTTGGTCTACTGAGAGTGTAAGTGTATTATTGAGCCATGCCTGCTACTGACCTAAGGTTACATATTTGAAAAAAGGCCTGAAAGCGGTCTATTGGCAGTAAACCACATGTGAAAGGAGCCCTTTTGTTGACCACAGACCACAGGCTGATCAAGAGCATCCTGCTACACATCTCACCTGCCCTAAAGCACAACATTCACCTCGCCTGATCTATCCCAGAGCACCCTGCTTCACCTTTACCAAACCAAATAATGCTACTTCACCTGTCCTGGCTCAGAGAACCCCACCTCGCCTGTCTCAGTCCAAACTCTAGGACTAATTTGTCTCGATCAAGACTAATTCGCTCACCTGTTGAGACACAGCATCCTGTCTCATCTCTTCTGGTCCACTAAACTCTGCTCCACTGATCCTGGCCTAAGGAATCCTACCTTGTCCTGGCCCAATGCAGCCCTCTAATTTGTCCTCCTGGAATTTTTGTCTCTTGCATATCTTAATACATATTTTTCTGCCTCATCTATCCATCCTTAAATGTCCAGATTCAGATCTCTTTTTTTTTTAATTTATTTAAGCATATTCACATCAGATTGATGGCATTTGGCCACACAGGTCCACACCCAGAGCATTGCAGTCTTTATCCCTCAGCTACCCTGCAGCTGGGCATCCTATCCCACAGCATCATCATCAGTCTTAACATACAGTGCCTCCCCACCTGTCCTGAAGTAGAGCCCCCCCCCTCAACTGAGCTGACTCAACACATCTTCTCACCCGTACCGGCAGAGTCGGTACTCCACCTGCACAGATGCCAAGTGTTGTGTCTTGATTATTCCCTCTCTTTGCCCTTTTTTCCCTTCTTCTCTGCTGCTCAGCCAGGATGAGGGTTGGAACGTGTGGTGATGTCACGGAATGCGTGTGTGCCTGCTGATGCGTGCAGTGCCAGTTTATGAATGCAGGATGAGCAGCAGGGAGGCTGCTCCTGGTAGGGCAACTAGCTATCTATTTACCACCTTATTTACCATCACACTTCATTTGTATCTGGAACTTAATAAAGCACTCTCTTGGAACTCACTACCAGACTACAGCTGGACTTCTTTTACCTACTTTTTTTGCATCATTCGAATTCTTTCATGAAGGCCTGGAGTGGCACAGTCTGAATACATGAAAATTGAAAATTGGCACCATATCCCGATTGTTGGATTTTTGGACAGAATTGAGTAAAAAAATGTTGAGAAAATGAGATGAAACAAGGATAACAATAGGCATAGTGAAAGTAAAGGATAAATGACTGTGAGAAAACGTGCACGCTAAATAGCGTCATGATGCTGTGCGACTGGCTTTGGGGCTACGTAGTCCCATCTCTTCTAATCTTCTTTTACCTACGACACCCAGCATCTCACCTTACCAACCCTGGTGCAGACGATCCAACCTCATCTACTCTGATCAGTCACCTACAACTCACCTGTCTATTGCACCCCATCCTGTGTCTGACCATGCCACCTCACATGTCCATGTGCAGACCGTCTACCTCACTTGTCTCACTTCAGTATACCCTCCTAAACTATCTGGGTTTAGAGCATCCACCTCCCCTGTCCATATGTAGACCGTTCTCTTTCCTGTCAGGGTTCAATGCATTATCACGTGCCAAGATCCAGTAGATCCTTCTCACCTGTCTTACTCACCTATGTCCAACCAGTACATCCTCTTCTACTGCGTCTATCTTGTGCACCCCTGCCCGAGTAGTGTATCTTCCTCAACTGCCCTTATCCAGTGGATCTTTCTCACTTGTTGTGATCCAGTGCATCTTCCTCATCCCTGTCGATCGATTAAATCCCTCATTTGTCCTGAACCTGTGCATCTTCCTCCTCACCTGCGCTCATGCAGTACATTTTCCTCAACTGCCCGAGCCAGTGCATCCTCCTCGCCAGTGTCTACTTGGTGCATCCTCCACTAGTGTTCTGATCCAGTGCATCCTCCTCGCCAGTGTCTACTTGGTGCATCCTCCACTAGTGTTCTGATCCAGTGCATCCTCCTCGCCAGTGTCTACTTGGTGCATCCGCCACAAGTGTTCTGATCCAGTGCATCCTCCTCGCCAGTGTCTACTTGGTGCATCCTCCATAAGTGTTCTCATCCAGTGCATCCTCCTCGCCAGTGTCTATTTAGTGCATCCTCCACTAGTGTTCTGATCCAGTGAATCCTCCTCGCCAGTGTCTACTTGGTGCATCCGCCACGAGTGTTCTGATCAAGTGCATCCTCCACTAGTGTTCTCATCCAGTGCATCCCTCTCGCCAGTGTCTACTTGGTGCATCCTCCACAAGTGTTCTGATCCAGTGCATCCTCCTCGCCAGTTTCTACTTGGTGCATCCTCCACTAGTGTTCTGATCCAGTGCATCCTCCTCGCCAGTGTCTACTTGGTGCATCCTCCACTAGTGTTCTGATCCAGTGCCTCCTCCTCGCCAGTGTCTACTTGGTGCATCCTCCACAAGTGTTTTGATCCAGTGCATCCTCCTCGCCAGTGTCTACTTGGTGCATCCTCCACAAGTGTTCTGATCAAGTGCATCCTCCACTAGTGTTCTGATCCAGTGCATCCTCCTCGCCAGTGTCTATTTAGTGCATCCTCCACTAGTGTTCTGATCCAGTGAATCCTCCTTGCCTGTCTCGATCCCGTGCGTTCTCCTCATCTTCCCTGTTCCCGTGCATCTTCCTAGCCTGTACCCAGCCCGTGCATCTTCCTAGCCTGTATTCAGCCCGTGCATCTTCCTAGCCTGTACCCAGCCCGTGCATCTTCCTAGCCTGTGTTCAGCCCGTGCATCTTCCTAGCCTGTACTCAGCCCGTGCATCTTCCTAGCTTGTACTCAGCCCGTGCATCCACCTCACCTGTCTCTTTCTTCTTCATCCTCCGCCGAGCAGTGCATCCTCTTGACGCTTCCCAATCTTTTAAACCCTCCTCTCCTGCATTGTATCAGTGAATCCTCATCACCTATCCGTATCGCATACATCCTTCTCCCCTGCAATGACCCAGTGCGCCCTCCTGACATGCCCCTCAACAGTCGTCATCCGGTACACCTCCCTCACCTGTCTCGGATCCAGCCCCGTGGTACCCTCCTCGCCTGCCTCGGATCCAGACCCGTGGTACCCTCCTCGCCTGCCTCGGATCCAGACCCGTGGTACCCTCCTTACCTCCTCTGATCCAGAGCATCCTCGGGCCTGACTTCTACTGCTCTCCCGGGAAGAGGTCAGCAGCCAGCGCTCTCATCCTCCGGAGCTCCAGGTTGGGGTGTCCCTTGGCTCGCAGGCGGATCCCCTTTGGAGGCTGTGGGGGTACAGGGGGTGGCCGCGCGGCTCCTGGCAGTGTAGGGGGTTCTGGCGCGGCGGCGGCCTCTGGTGCTTCTCCTGTAAAGGTGCGAGGCAGGGAGAGGTGGCTCGTGCGCACCCGGGCTCTCAGCCGCCGCGGTGGCCGGGGATTTGCTCGTGGGCAGGGATTAAGGCGGCAGGTCATGTGTTATGGCTGTACCACCGTGCCTGAGGGCGCTCTGACACCAGCTCACACCAAAGCCAAGTACCCCATGAAAGCCTCTTAGACTGGGCCCATCCGTGGCGGCCCGCCGCGGTGCAGGCCGGACTCCAGGCCTCACACCACCAGCCTGAGGCGTTCAGGCCCCGGCGTCACATTCAGAGGCCACAGAGACATGTGGCACTTAACTATGTGGCACTTACAGACCACGCACTCGGCCTACCCCGCCGCAGGACTCTGTAACACGAGAGCACCTCACATCTCCTCAGGAAGCAGCGCGAGTCCCACAGGACCCTTCCTCTGGACCCACAATGCCTCACGCTTCTCCAGGCTCCTCATATGGACCCTGGGATGCTTTTCCGTAGATGGGACGGACGGCCCCGCAGAAGTTTTGCCGATTTTGCATCACTCACATTAAAAGGGGGAGTCTGACGCTGTGTTTACCTGAAGGCCACTGCATGGAGGCCCCTAGGCCTGTACATTGCACACACCTCTTGTACCTATGCATTATCCCTACACATAGACGCACGTGTTACTAAATTCCACATCATTTCCCTACCTCTTCAAGCCTTGATTTTTTTTAAACTTATTTTTATTGGCATTTCGTTATTTGAACAATACAGATCTTATGGGTAAGCGTATAGGCACGTATATGTAGGACAGTATACAAAAGAGTATAACCATGGTGATAAGTGGATTAAATCTGTAGAGTCCATTCATCAGTATCGCTGAAGAGTTAGGGGGTGGAACTCGGGGATGGAGCATGTAGGCGAAGAGCTTGCGCAAATCAGGAAGAAAATGGGGTCGGGTGACTTATGGGTCAATGAACAATATGTTAGGGTCGCTAGAGGGTGTGGGCTCTGTGACAAGTTGTGTACGGGGACCAATCGCTTAGGGACTGGGTGTCAGATTGCGACTTGTGGGCCGTCCAGGCATGTTAGTAGTGGATATCAGGGGACTGTGGTCTTGCATGTGTGGGGTGGAAAGAGGGGGAGGGTGTTGGCCGGGGCAGGCGTAGGGGTGTCTGGGTCGTCATCGCGCGTCAACTGTCTAGAGTGATGGAGTAGCATAGCCCATTCCATGGGAATGGGGTGTTTACGGGATCCCTTAGCCTGCTCCTCGCGCAGTGCGTCTTCCTCAGCCGTTGCCCATTTACACACCGCTCCCACCCAAGCCTCCGTAGGGGGGCCCGTAGGTGACCGCCAGTGCATGGCTATACACCTTTTGGTCAGTAATAACACTAGGGAGATGAAACGCTTGTGCGCTTTAAGCTGCTTCCGTATTTTGAATATGCCCAGCGCACTAGTTTCCCAGGTGGCAAGGGTTGTTAGCCCGTAAGGTCTCTCAGTGCACTGTGCACTGTCTGCGACAGGGTGTGGAGGTCTGGGCAGCTCCAGAACATGTGGCCGAAGTCTGCATCCGGGGAGTGGCACCTCGGGCAGAGGAATTGAGTGTCGGGATAGAATTTCTGCAAACGTGCCGGTGTCAGATACGCCCTATGAAGTATGTTATATTGTATGTTTTTAAAACGGGTGTTCTTGGACGTCTGTTTTGGGGCCTCGAGCGCCTTGAACAATTCCGAGTCGTACAGTGGACGTCCGATGTCGTCTTCCCACGTGGCACGCAAGGACACCAGGGGCGTATATGCGAGTTCGCATAGCGCCTTGTATAACCAGGTGACCAAGTGTCGTCCCACTCCCATGTGCAGGATAGCGTGTATAACTGGATGTGTGTCTGGCTCCCCGTAGTGGAGATTCTGGTGGGGACGGAAGCCCCCAAGGAGCTGGCGGTACCGCAGGAACTGACCCGGGTGAAGATCAAATTCGGCCACTAGACGATGGAATGGTTTAAGCTGTCCCTCTTCAAAGATCGACTCCATGTTTGTAATCCCACACTCCGTCCATGCAGCGAGCATGGAGGCCGGGAAGTAGGATTCTAGTCTGGGCCAGCCGACCAACGGAAGTAAAGGGGAATATGGGGGTGCCCCGGGAGACATCCGGTGGACCCGGAGAATGCACCGACGCGCCACTGTAACCTGCAGAGGGTATGTACGCCGTGGTTTGGTGCCCGGGAGAAGGAGACGGATGAGTTCCGGTGTGGGGATCCTGCCTGTTGGGGTACACGCTTCTTGTGTGTGTCGGTCCGCCGTCCAGTAAGATAACCATTGAAGTTGTGCCTCGAGGAAGTAAGACTCAAAGGATGGGGCTCCGAGGCCCCCCTGGGTGGTAGGGAGCTGGAGGGTCTTCAGAGCTATTCTGTGCCTGCCCGATCCCCAAATGAGCGTACCAAGGAGGGAGTTGAGGTCCCGGAAGAAAGATCTGGGTGGAATCACTGGCAGGTTTGTAAAATGATATAAGAGCCGGGGAAGCATTATCATTTTGGCCAGGGCTATCCGGCCAATCGGGGCTAGTGGCAGCTTGGTCCAGAAAGCGACTGCCGATTGAAGGCCAGCGAGTGTTCTGCAGTGATTGCCCTCAAAGACACCTACAGGAGAGTGGTAAAGTCGGACCCCTAGGTATCGGGGTGCCTCTGTAGACCAGGATACCCTCTGTGTCCCTAGCCAGACGTCGTGGGGGGTAAATCCTGGTGAAATAGATACACCGTGGACTTGTCCCAATTCACTCGAAGGCCAGAGGCATCTGCGAATTCTGTGAGTGCCGCCCATGTAGGGGTAAGGTCAGCCGAGATATCATGCACGTAAATTAAGAGGTCACTTGCATACATAGAAATGCTATGAGTGACTCCCGCGAGTGGGATGCCCCAATGTAGACCCCCCTGTCGCAATCTGATGGCCAGCGGTTCGCCCGCAAGAGCGAAGAGGAGAGGCGAAAGGGGGCAGCCCTGCCTCGTGCCCCTCCGGACCTCGAAGGCCGCGGAGATGTGTTTCCCTATCCAGACCGGCGTGGTCAGATCGGTGTATAATAGACGCGTGTATGCCATAAGAACGGGGTCAATGTTGAGGCGGTGTAAGACCGAGAATATGTATTGCCAGGTGAGGGTGTCAAAAGCCTTCTCGAGGTCTAGGATGAGGCAGGCAGAACACGGGAATACGTTTTGCACCTGGTCTTGTATATGGAAGACGCAGCGAATATTCTGAGAGGTGTTCCTGCCGGGGACGAACCCGCACTGATCTGAGTGGACTAGCGGGCGTATTACCTTGAATATATCTATCCGCTAAGATTTTCCCTAGGATTTTGCAGTCGGCAGATAATAGTGTGATGGGGCGATACAACGCCATGAGGTGTGGGTCCCGATGCGGTTTCAGAAAAGTCACAATGACTGATTCCCGCAGTGAGTGGGATAACACTCCTTGCTCGAGGGCTGTTGCGAACATTCGTGTTAAGTGCGGGACAACTAGAGGGGAGAAGGTCGAGTAGTACTCTAATCGGAATACGTCGAGGCCTGGGGCCTTGTTATGAGACAGGGCACGCAGCGCCCGGGGGATATCAGAAGGCGCTATTTTAGAGTCCAGCGTGAGTTTGTCGGCATCTGTGATCGCGGGCTATGGCAACGGGTCGAGAAAGTGATCTACAGCTGATGGATAGGGCGGGATCGGGGCACCATACACCACCGTGTAATAGGGTTGGAACGCTAAGATGATCTCAGTCTGGGAACGTACTAGGTCGCCATCTGGGTTGATGATGTCAGTGATCGGCTTGGTTTTGGTGTCTTGCCGCGCCAGCCAAGCGAGCATCGCACCTGTTTTATCTCTATCTTTATGTACTCTGGAGGCAAAAGCTCTAAAATTATATTTCCGGAGGTCGGCACAAGCCACCTGGTAGGCCGACTTCGCCTCGGCCGTGAGTGCAGCATGTTCCTCGGACAGGTCGACTCGTTTAGTAAGTGCGGCAAGAAGCTGTTACGCTTAGAGAAGTGCCTGTTCCAGTGTGTGCCGAACCCCGGCGATTTGCTTGATACAGTCCCCGCGTGCCACCACCTTGAACGCATCCCACTCCACCAGCACCGAAGTAGCCGTGTCTGTATTAAGTGTGAAGAGGTCCTGTATACTCTGCGTGTGTGCATGTTTAAATACCTGGTCAGTCAGACACTCCCGGGGTAGTCGCCAGGTGGGGACAGCGGATGCGGGGGTGCCAGTCGAGTCGCAGTATGTGGGCATCATGGTCCGAGATAACCCTACCCAAGTAGTCCGTGAAGACAATCTTAGGGAGGATCGGCGCTGAGCAAAGAAATCTGTCCAGGCGCACCTGTAGATTATGGGGGACAGAGGGGAATGAGTATAGGCGGGTTTGTGGATGCAGGTGCCACCAAGCATCGGTGAGCGCCCAGTGTGCGGACCAAGCACAGAACTTCTCTGTTTGGGGGCAGAGGAGTGCGGGGGTGGGGGGTGCAAGCGGTCCAGGGTAATGTCGAGAGTGCAATTGTAACCCCCCCAAGACCCAGGGAACGGCGGTGAACTGGGCTAGGATCCCGGTAAGGTGATCCCAAAATTGTCCTGGTCTATGTTAGGGGCATAGATGCTTCACAAGAGGACCCCCTGACCATCAAGGAGCCCCTCGAGCAGAGCATACCTGCCCTCTTTGTCCACCACCCATCTAAGTTCCCGGAAGGGGTGCCCGGCCTAACCCAGATCAGGGTGCTGCGCGCGTACGCTGAGTATGTCGTAGCACATACCGTCCCGCGCCATTTAGCCTGGAGCCTGCCTACTTCAGTGCCAGTGATATGAGTCTCCTGCAGGAATGCAATTCCAGCAGCCATACGCTTTATGTATGAGTAAACGGAGTAGCGCTTTCTGGGCGTGTGTAGGCCCCTGACATTGAGTGTGAGGACATTAACTTCCGAGAGTGGAACCGCCATCATCTAGCACTCACATGACAAGCAGAAAGCACCCATGTGACCCAACAGAGTGTGGTTCTATGTATCGTGTGTACGCCAGCTCGCGCCATGCTTCAGTGGGGTTGGGACAGTAAAAACCAGGGGTGGAAACTGTTGAAACAGGGGGTGGGAAACAGTCCCAATACATGGGATACATCACCAATGGTGGCATATCCAAACTACTTTCCAGCTAGGAGACAAGTATAACAAGAATCTGCGGGGACGGCAGTACGTGTGTGTGCGAGGCTGTGCGCTGATCGGGCTGTTGTAG